>NC_139392.1:89497500-90848750 GCF_054392235.1 Sus scrofa | reverse complement strand
ACTCCCTCCCTCTCCCCCAGGGCAGCCACAGGTCTATTCTCCAAGTCCATGATTTTCTTTTCTGTGGAAAGGTTCATTTGTGCTGTATGTTAGATTCCAGTTATAAGTGATATCACATGGTATTTGTCTTTGTCTTTCTGACTCATTTCACTCAGGATGAGAGTCTCTAGTTCCATCCATGTTGCTGCAAATGGCATTATGTCATTCTTTTTATGGCTGAGTAGTATTCCATTGTGTATATATACCACATCTTCTGAATCCAATCATCTGTCGATGGACATTTGGGTTGTTTCCATGTCCTGGCTATTGTGAATAGTGCTGCAATGAACATGCGGGTGCACGTGTCTCTTTTAAGTAGAGCTTTGTCCGGATAGATGCCCAAGAGTGGGATTGCGGCGTCATATGGAAGTTCTATGTATAGATTTCTAAGGTATCTCCAAACTGTTCTCCATAGTGGCTGTACCAGTTTACATTCCCACCAACAGTGCAGGAGGGTTCCCCTTTCTCCACAGCCCCTCCAGCACTTGTTATTTGTAGATTTCTTAATGATGGCCATTCTGACTGGTGTGAGGTGGTATCTCATGGTAGTTTTGATTTGCATTTCTCTTATAATCAGCGATGTTGAGCATTTTTTCATGTGTTTGCTGGCCATCTGTATATCTTCCTTGGAGAACAGTCTATTCAGGTCTTTTGCCCATTTTTCCATTGGGTGATTGGCCTTTTTACTGTTGAGTTGTAAGAGTTACACAGTTTAAATGTATTTTCATTAAAGCACGAATTAAGTGTGAAAGAGATTTATTTATTTACTTATTTGATTTTTTTTTTTTTTTTTTTTTTGTCTTTTTAGGGCCACACCCACAGCATATGGAAGTTCCCAGGCTAGGGGTCACACTGGAGTTGTAGCCGCCGGCCCACGCCGTATCTGAGCTGAGTCTGCAACCTACACCACAGCTCATGGCAATGCCGGATCTTGAATCCACTGAGTGAGGCCTGGGACCGAACCTGCATCCGCATGGTTACTGGTCCGATTTGTTTCCACTGAGCCATGAGGGGAGCTCCTCCAGAAACTTTTCTAAAATGAACATTTGTCTCATGTATTTTCCAAAAGGTGACTTTTCCTCTAAAGTAGAAGTTATAATTAATCAATAGCAAAATGTGTATCCAAAATTATTTAAGATGAAATTTTAAATTTTAGGAATTTGAATCCATCTTATTAAATACAGTTGGCCCTTGAACTATGCGGGTTGGGGCACTGACCCCCAGCACGGCTGAGAACCCATGTGTAAGTTTTTTTGTCAGCCCTCCATACCCAAAGTTCTGCATCCGTGGATTCCCGGGCTAGGGTTTGAATCAGAGCTGCAACTGCCGGCCTACGCCACAGCCATAGCAATGCTGGATTTGAGCCTCATCTAGGACCTGCACCACAGCTTGTGGCAATGCCAGATACTTAACCCCCTGAGTGAGGCCAGGGAAAACCTACATCCTCACAGAGACAACAACGGGTCCTTAACCCGCTGAGCCACAGTGGGAACTCCCCATATGGAATTTTGATGGGACCAATGTTTGATAGAAATTTTGGCCATCATGCCTAGTATAGCCACACACATCAGGGCCTGACCTACTGTGTTGTATTGAGAAGAGTTGGGAGCATATTAAAATGGACCATACAAATCAGAAAGCTGGGGTATAGATACAGCTTCGGAATGGTCACGGTCCATGTTTTAGCACTTGCTGTCACACTAAAATCCAAGATGGTAACAGATGGCAAAGGCTTCATATTTAGCTACTGGTTGACTCATTCACCCAAGGAATAATTTTGTACTAAACCCTTAAAATCCAGAATTCCCATCGTGGTGCAGCGGAAGCGAATCCAACTAGGAACCATGAAGTTGTGGGTTCAATCCCTGGCCTTGCTCAGTGGGTTAAGGATCCAGCGTCACCCTGAGCTGTGGTGTAGGTTGCAGATGTGGCTCGGATCTGACGTTGCTGTGGCTGTGGTGTAGGCTGGCAGCTGTAGCTCCGATTGGACCCCTTGCCTGGGAACCTCCATCTGTTGCAGGTGCAGCTCTAAAAAGACAAAAGACAAAAAGAAACAAATAAACCCTTCAAATCCATAACACCATGAATGCTCTCGCCCCTAGCCTAAAACTACAGACCGTTCCTAGTTATTGGGCCCGAAGCTGGCAGGACCCCACAGCATTGAGGTCAAGGGATTTGGTTTGGCCCTCTCGACCAGGGATTTTCATTAACTTCTGGGAAAAAAGCAGACACGTTAATGTAATTCAAAGAAAAACGCCACCACGTTTCACCAGCCTATACCCCAGGCTCCCTCCCTGAAAATCTCCTGAAATGAAAGTGAAACATTTCCAAAATTATGGATTTGAGGAATGAAGGGCAGAAAAATTCTCAGATTTGAAACCTTACAAAGTGAACTAACGTTGTTCAAGTCACACCTTGAGTTAACATTTGTAATTTGAGCAAAAGCTGCTAATAAAAATCATTGTCCTTCATGCCAGTGAAAAGTAAACACCACGATGCGAGGTGGAAAAGCAGACGGTTGCAAATAGCTCGAGAGTCGAGAGTCGTGACTTTCAAAAAAAAAAAAAGAAAAAAAGAAAAATCGCTGTGCAAGAACCTTGCAGCATTTAGAACCTCTACATTTGTGAACAGCTGCTTTGCGTTATAAAACTGAATAAAACTAAATGTCACGGCCCGTTAAAGGATTTAAGGTTGAACACGAAACACAAGACTTGACATTGGCATCTTAGGACCAAAGGAAAAAACAAACCACCCAACAGGAACAGTGGTCAGGTTTCCATGTCCTAATCCAAAGCGTGACGAGTTGCAAAATACAAACACATAAAATACAGATTGAAATATGTGATGGATTTCATCTTCAAGTGGATATTTACATCAATTGTCAATTTCAAATTGATAATATTCCACGGCTGCACGTATTTCTGTTAGGCCCTTACAACACAACTGGAAAAACGGAGAAAGAGTAAATATACTTCTGGCCATTGATTGTTCTTATCGTCCATCCATCTCATTGGCTTATTTCTACCCTCTGGAGCCTGTAGACACCTAAGTACATAACCTCTGTTCTAGGCTATGAGCTTTTCATGAACAGAAACACTGGCCGCATATTGTTCAGCCAGGTTCCCTCATTTGTCCAACACTGTCCATCAGTGACTTAACAAATATTCCTTGGTCACCTGCTATGTACCTGGCAGTGTAGGTCATGCTGCAGTTGCAAAAATGGATGAGACAGGAGTTTCCCGGTGGTTCAGTGGGTTAAGGATCTGGCATTGTCACTGCTGTGGCTCTGGTTTCAGCTGTGACGAAGCGTCACCCTTGGCCTGGGAATTTCCACATGCCACAGGCATGGCTGGAAAAAAAAAAAAAAAAAAGGCTAAGACAATTCTTGCCTGTAGGACCTCAGATTCCCGTATTCAGTAAATGTTTGAATTGAATCAATTGGCTGTCTTAGTCCCATCATGACCCAAAGAGTTCCGAGTAACATAATATGCGGCCCCCCGAGACTGTTTGTTGCAAGCAGCAATATAACAGCTTATAAAAGTCATCCCCCCAGAGAAAAATTATTCCTATCTGCAGGGTTTGATTTGTGAAAACATCTGGCCCAGTGGGAAGCCTCCAGTTTTGCATCCAGGGTGACAAAAATGTAAGTCCCTGAAGCTAATTAGTAAATTAGCATATACACTCACGCACCTGAGTCCCCGGGTCCAACCCCGTTCCAGCTGTGCTGCAGGAAAGTCAGCTTTTTCCAGGAGACGCAGCAAAAATGTGGGTCTGAACAAACACGGCTTTGTCTTGGTTGCATCTACGTTTGTCTGTGATCACGGAAATCCAGACGTGGCGCATCCAAGCCTGAAGCGCCTCCCGTCCCCCCAGGGATGAAGGTACCTTCCCTCCACATCGCTTCCCTTTAGGGTGACCGTCTTTTAAGACACAGCTGGGCTGATGTCACAGCACACAGAAGGGAGGCTCTTGGCTGAGCAAGGGGGTGGCGCTAGCTTGAAAGGCAGGGAAGAGAATTAGCAGTCAAGGAGGTGTTGAGGTTGAAATGGCAAATGTGCAAAATCATCCTACAGTCTTAAATAGTCTTCACTCTTCTTAAATATGTCCATAGCTAACATCTTATGGTCTCAGCTATTTTAGGAGATATTTCATTTCTCATCTTCAATTCGCCCAGGAGGATAGAGGTGTTTGGGGGTCTGCTATAACTTTTAGTTATTTGCTGCCATGGTCTCTCTTTCTCCAGGCTCATCAGCTTAACCTGGCTGAATTCCCATATAATTCAATGTTTTGCCAACAGCGTCTCATCAGATGCCCAGTCCACACCAGGTCCTGTCGGCAGGCAGCATAGGAGGCGGGAGAGCAACTAGAAAGTCTTTTGATCAAAGACGGAAAGAAGAATAAACAGAATTTATTACGGGGGAAAAAAGTGAAAGATGAAAGACTGGCAACTCAATCAGCAGGTTCAAAAGTGCAAAGAGTGAAACATCAGGAACTCCTGTTGTGGCTCAGCAGTAACGAACCTGAGTAGTATCCATGAGGACGCAGGTTCGATCCCTGGCCTCGCTCAGTGGGTTAAGGATCTGGCTTTGCTGTGAGCTGTGGTGTAGGTCAGTAGCTACACCTCCGATTCGACGCCTAGCCTGAGAACTTCCGTATGCCTCACCTGCAGCCCGAAAAGAAAAGAAAAGAAAAGAAAAGAAAAGAAAGAAACGTCATGATGGATGGAAAAGGAAATATAAATTGTTCGAATGGCAGGGATGCATTAAAAACAACAGACCTGGGGTTGGGTGGGAGCTGGGGGAAGCTTGCATTGGAGCAGGTCTGTCTGAGCTCCAACCATTGTTCCAGGTAGGACTTGCTTCCAAATCACCAAGGGAGATTTTTTTTTTCTTTTTAGGGCCACACATGTGGCATATGGAACTTCCCAGGCTAGGGGTCGAATCAGAGCTGCAGCTGCCAGCCTACACCACAGCCACAGCAAACGTGCAGGGTCCAAGCCGCGTCTTCGACCTGCTCCACAGCTCATGGCAACGCCGGATCCTTAACTCACTGAGTGAGGCCAGGGATTGAACCTTCGTCCTCATGGATACTAGTCAGATTTGTTTCTGCTGAGGCATGACAGAAACTCCCTTTTTTTTGGGGGGGGGTCCTAAACAAAGAAACAAATTTTTTCTCCCCTGGGCCAAATATCTGGTCATTCAGAAGCAGAAGGTGTGGGATGGGGGTCCAGAAATGTTTATTTTTTGAAATACTTTCCAAGTTCCGATTCAAGATGGCAGCTGAGCATAAGCCTGTGCCAGCTTCTTCCTTCCCAAACCCCACTGAAATTGGAGTAAGAAGGACCCATTGGAGAGAACAGAAATATTGCAAAGGGCCAGAGCTCAAGATCTATTACTTAAGGCTGGAAAGAAGATGGAAGCGTGTTGAAATCTAAAACCCCACGTTGGCAGCTAAGGCCTCCCCCAAGGGAAAAGGCTTCCATGGAAGCCCCAGTCTCTGGCAGAGCTACAGAGAAGCTTCAAAGTGGAGTGAGTCGGAGTGGGTGATCCATAATGGCATACAAATGAAATAAAATGATGAGAAGAGTGTCTAGGGAAGAGCTGAACCCTCCCCTTCCAACTCAGCATGATGAACTGGCAGCCGAGCCCCTAAGGATGTGAGAAGGATGCTGTTTGAGAGAAGGTACCTGAGAAGCCCAGGCCATCCGATTTCTAGCCCGATTACCTGCTCCCCGGTAGGGAGAATGAGATGAACAGGGGCGAGCAGCCTCCCTGCATGTTTCCCGGGAGCTTGGAAGTGAGAGGAGCCCCACCCGCTATGAATCCCCCGACCCGTGGTCCCTAACACGCCAAGCTCTTCATGCTCTTTTCTGCTCATGGATTAGGGAGACGCAAGAACCTCAGCGCCAAGCCCCAGGCAGCCCAGCCTGTCTGCAGGCGCCCCTTCTCTGCTCCTGCCAACAGCAGCTGCAGGAATGAAAATTTCCCTTGAAATTCGCTCCCTCCGAAAGGGAGGGATTCTCTGATGAGTGGAGGGATCCAAAAAGGACTGGAATTCCCACATGCGACTTTTTTTTTATTATTATTAGTATCCTTGTTGGTTCACTGGAGAAAGGAAAAAAGCAACCTTTGCTAGAAGCATCCAGCACCTGATCGAGTCCCAAAGGGTGGCCCCAGGAGTCCAGCCCTCAGTCTTGTCAGGGGGTCTAGTCCTTTGTGTGAAGCTCTGCATCCAGACCAGGCCGAGGGACGTTCCGGAAACATGTGTGAAACCGTCCCCGGTCCCTGGCCAGAGGGCATGTCCTTTCCTCTGGAGACCCGGCTGCCAAGGACATGGGGTGTTTCAGAGCTCCATCCACACGGGCTGGGATCCCCCATCCCAGCAGGGTCCTTAAAGCAGTGGACAAGGCAGAGGCCCGTCACCAGAACGGACCACAGTAACACACACGATGCAGGAGCTCCCAAGAACAAGCCACAGATCTAACACACAGGCCGAGGGTGACTTCCACCCGTTCAGATGCCCTTCCTGCTTTGGGTTCCAGTCTGGAAACAGCCCCACTTTGGACACAAACGGTCAGGTGTCCTAGGAGAGAGCTCTCATTGATTGTCTTATTGAGAAATTAAGTAGCTTTGGGGCTATAGGCACCCGGGTCCCTAATTTTGGTGGGGGGGAGGGGCAGTTTTAAAAAATGTTGAATGTGGAATTTTCCTTGTGATTCAGTGGGTTAAACACCCAACTAGGACTAGGAGGAGGCGGGTTCAATCCCTGGCCTTGCTCGGTGGGTTAAGCATCCAGGGTTGCTGTAGGCTGTGGTGTAGGTCACAGATGCAGCTCAGATCCTGCATTGCTGTGGCTGTGGTGTAGACCGGCAGCTGTTGCTCCGATGTGACCCCTAGCCTAGGAACTTCAATATGCTACGAGTGCACCCCACCCCCCCAAAAAAGAAAAGAAAAGCTGTGTTCAATGCCCTTGGCTCTGCCGGGGGTGGGGAGGTGGGGGTTTCAGCCCACGGCGGTCTGTTCTTTCTTCTCCACAGTCACGCTCCCGCCAGCCTTTGCCCAAGTGTCGTGGGTGTTCTCGCATTTGGTGGGAATGAGGAGGGCTTTTGGGTGGGGGCCGAGTTGAACCCCCCCCCATGGGTCTCTCGTGAGTGTAATTCTGGTACATTCCTACCTCTTCTCTAGCTGTTTCAGAATCATCTCCTGCTCACAAACTTGGCTTTGTGTCTCAATGAATAAGCCACTTTTCAAGCTTACAGTCTGAGTAGGAAACCAAAACAGCTCGGGGCCCAGGGCGGACTGGTGGCTACGAGGACGTTTGCACAACCTTCAGCCACCCTGGTCCCTGCACAATGGACCACTGAACGCACGGCCCGGGGCACCGGCTCCAGTCCTGGGTCCTCCAATACGGAGAGCTGGCTGTTTTAAGGATTCCTTTCTCCATTTTGGTCTGCGTGGCATCCCGCGTGGATGAGGTTTTTTGTTTTGTTTTGTTTTGACATCTAAATATCTATTTTCTCCCTCTGGGGAGACGCCCCCAGGGCACAGCCCAGATCCTGCCTCCATAACCCCTTTGCTTTCCAACCACCAGGGCACTGGCGTATGTTTTAATGTCTGTTTGTTTAAAAGCCCGCCCTCGAGATTCAAAATACAATAGAACGCCCCACCTGGGGAGATGACACCTGTAAAGTGGCTTTTTTATGGATATTGCAGAAGGGACAGAAGTTCCTTTCTGAGGCCGCTGCAGCCGCTGCCACTACCTTGGTAACGGCTGCCTTGGGTTCTTAACAAGCTCTTCCTTTCAATGGGCTGTTTATGTTCTGTTTACAGGAGAAGCGATGCCCTTTGACCCCAAGAGAGCTGGACTCAGTGAGGCCGGGTCTTTGCGCTCCGTGAGCTTTGCTGCGAGTGGTTCTCTGTCCCCTTTACAGTACCAAAAGGTGAGGATAAGGGCTGGTGTCGCTCTGCAATAATTGGACGCTGGGTGTCTCCATCATCTCAAGCAGAGATAGTAGCCAATTCTGTAGGTAGAACCCCCCCCTCTAAGCTCGGGATGGGGGCCTGGGTGTCAGAGGTGCCGCCCAGTGCCAGCACTTGCCAAGGGCGCTCTCGGATCTCCACTGTCGTCTTCCCCCATCAGATGCTCCACGTCCATGGCCCAAATCCGTGGGGTCAGGAGCTTCCTGATGATCTGAGAACCTCTCATGGGGTTGCTAGTCATATTCGCCCCCCCTCGACCGTTCACCCTTGAGAGCTCGGAGGGGAGGACAGCTCACAAGCCGAGTTGGTCTAAATTTCCACGCCGCACCTCTACGGCTTACCTGTCCATCCCTTGGTCACTGGTTTTCTACCCAGGCCTTAGGCGCTGTGGCCTCTGGGAGTCCAAAACCCAGCATTCCAACTACACAGCAGGCCCAGACGAGGCACCGAGACATTGACCCAGGAACTCTGTTTCAAGGGGGGGAGCCACACACACACCGGTCTGCTCCCGAGACCTCCCTGCCCCTGTCCCAGGACATTCTTCCTTGAAGAAGGATAGACGGCACGCTGCATCATCAAATCTGTGATCGGGCAACAAGCCAGGAGGGCTCAGTAATGTGCCCAGTGGAAGACTCAAAATGTGAAGGCTTTGGCCACTGTAGGTACAGCGTATGCATGTTGATACCTAAACTGGGCCAAAACGAAGTTTAGTGGAGATAAGAGCATGATGGGAAGGAGCTGTATTTTTTAATTTTTTTTTCTTTTTGGGGCTGCTCCTGTGGTATATGGAGGTTCCCAGGCTAGGGGTCGAATGGGAGCTGCCGCTGCCAGCCTGCACCACAGCCACAGCAACTCGGGATCCGAGCCATGTCTGAGACCTACACCACAGCTCATGGCAACGCTGGATTCTTAACCCACTGAGCAAGGCCAGGGATCGAACCCGCAACCTCATGGTTCCTAGTCGGATTCGTTACACTGAGCCACAAGGGGAACTCCCTAAATTTTTTTTATTATAGTTAATTTACATGGTTCTGTCAATTTCTGCGGTACAGCAAAGTGATCCATCATACATCTGTACACACTCTCTTTCTCGAATTATCTTTCATTATGTCCCATCACACACAAGTCATTAGACACAGTTCCCTGTGCTGCACAGCAGGACCTCATTGTCTACCCAATCTGAAAGTAAAAAAGAGCTATTTTCGCAGATAAGAAAAGATCTAGTTGTTTGAATCATAAATGCAATATAAGTCCAAAGTTAGGAGTTCCTGTCATGGCTCAGTGAAAACAAATCTGACTAGTATCCATGAGGTTGCAGGTTCGATCCCTGGCCTTGCTCAGTGGGTAAGGATCTGGCATTGCCGTGAGCTGTGGTGTAGGCCGGTGGCTACAGCTCCAATTTAGCCCCCTAGCCTGGGAACCTCCATATGCCATGGGTGTGGCCCTAAAAAGACCAAAAAAACAAAAAAACAAAAAAAGGCCAAAGTTAGCTGGGTCTCCCCAAAGCTTAATGAACACATTCTCGGGGAACAGGCACAGCCAGCTGGGGGCCCGGAACTGGAGGCGAGGAGCAGACTCCCTTTCGCTGTGATAATATCCTCTCTGCTATATTATGTGACTTTCTGAACATTGTGTTTTAAGAGATGCCTTTAAGAGAAACCATAGCCGCTTGGACTCCGCATTCAGAGAAAAGTTCTGAGGAAAGATCAGAGTCAGAAAACCACACGGTGTAGCATGAACTCCAGGAAACAAGATCCTCTGGGCAAAAACACGGAGACCCAGGGAAGAAATGCATTTCATGAAGTTTTCCTGGGAAAGTTTTCCTTTTGTCCTAAATGCTCTGAAAGCATCAGGAAACTCCTCCTTGCTTGCCTGCATCTGTAGCACCGGATTTGGAGCTTGGGTCGGCTGTGGGGACCCTGAGTCCGTCTCAAGGTGGCCACGGAGTGAAAGGGATGCTCCTTCATAGTTATAGGACCCACAGAAGAGGGCTTTGGGCTGGTAGACGGAAAACCAAAAAAAAAAAAAACAATGGAGTGAGACAGAATTCCAATCCAACTGGAGAAAGAGAAGGAGCTAGAAAAAGACAATGGATACACAGGGATGGTCTCTCTCTCTCTCTCTCTCTCTCTCTCTTTCTGTGATCATCTGTGAAATAGCTTTGAACAAAGGTTCAAGTGTCACAGCCCCCTGTGGGAGAGGCATGGTTCCCGGGTCCAGCATGCAGATGACTTAGGAAAAAGTGGAAGGAGGCTTGCTGGGGAGAGGAGGGGAGAGCCGATGGATTATGTCAGTGAAACTGACCCCCTCAGCCAGCGGTTCAGTGGACGCGCACACATCAACGCCCCATCGGCTGAGATAATCCGCCAGGCTTTCAGAGGTTCCGGTGATGAGGGGAGGACTCACGTTTTCACCTCCTCCAGCTGCAGGAAGGGGCCCCACTCCTAAGAGAAAAGCCAATGGCCCCCCTTGGCTGCCTGGTGGTCCCACGCTATGGCTCTAAGAGCTGAGGTTAAACTCGCACCTCTGAGCCTCCGAGCACACACCTTGCACGGAACGGCCCCCTCCACGGGGCATCATCCTGGGATCTCTGCTCTGGGCCCTCCCTGCCCCATCCTGGACAGAACCGCTTCCTCTCCTGCGGGAGCGCTTTCTCCAGGCTTCACCCCGGGAGGCCCACCTCCCTCCCTCCCTTCTTGGCAGAAGACCTGCCGGCTTCTTCAAGGTTAACCCTTTCACGTCTTCCCTAGACACCTTCCTTATCTTCAAACCTCGTGACCCATTTCATTTCTTGGTTCTCAGTCTCCAGAAACTCAGTTTCGTGTGTGGCTCTGAGATGCTCTTTACATTTTTTTTTTTTTTCTCTTTTCTTTGTAGGTCTGCAGGTGCAGCATATGGAAGTTTCCAGGCTAGGGGTCGAATTGAAGCTGCAACTGCCCGCCTAACCCACAGCCACAGCCACAGCCACACCAGATCTGAGCCGCGTCTGCAACCTACACCACAGCTCACAGCAGCGCCGGATCCTTAACCCACTGAGCAGGGCCAGGGATCAAACCCACATCCTCGGAGATACTAGTTGTAACCCGCTGAGCCACAACGGGAACTCCATGAAGTGCTCTTCACTTTATTTCTAACAGCCGGTCTTGTCTTTGCCCCACCCGTTGGGCTGCCGAGGTCTCTGTTGTCTTTGCTGGTTCCTTTCCCTCCTCTTGACCTCACAGCTTCACCCTTGACATCTCACTTCTTTCCCCTGGATTCTTACCCTTCCTGCTCCTACTGTTGCTCCAACCACCACCTCTTGCAGGAAAGCCTTCGCTTCTTGTCATCACCGTGAGCACACGAAGCTGCCGAGGGTTTTTCATTCAATGGTTTCACAGTCACGTGGGACTCGGTGTGTCCCCTAATTAATCCACAGATGCCCACAAACTGCATATGGATCACCCCCCCTTCTCCATCCCCCCAATTACATCTCCTTTCCCCTTCTATTCTTAGGAGCCAGAAGTCACCAAACTCTGTACGTTCATCGTTTGCCTTGGCCACCTCTCCAGGCATCCGTTCTTCCCTGCCCACCGCCACCTCAGCCCTCTGCTCCATCCCCCTGTCAGATAACTCACCCTAAAAGGGTCTCCTTGAAACAGCAGGTCCAAAGGAGAAAGGACTCTGGTTAAAGTGGGTGTGCCAGGAATGGGCGTGCCAGTGGCGGGGAGCATCTTTGAGGAGGAGGAAGGAGGCATAATCCCCATGGCTCACGGCAAGAATGCTGAAGATACAGGGGTGGCTGTATCTTTACGACCCATCCAGGTGGAAGAAGGTCCCCCTCCAAGCTCTTTCCAACTATTGAAACTCTGTCTGTACCTTAGACCCCGAGGCAGATCTTACTCCCTCGAGTGGGTTCTTTCCCTGGGACTCCAGCCCCTTTTCTGAAGTCCTTTGGTATGTCTCGAAGTGATCAAATACCACCTGCCTTTGACATTTGGTGATTTCCGTTGACTAGTTCTCTGTTCACTTTCCCTCCAGTCACGGAGAAGCAACTTCCTCTGCTGTGTTCCCAAAAAATACTAAGGTGGCATGACCACCCCATAGATGATGGGCAGATAGGAATCGTGTCTTATAATAGGGCTCTGGGGGTCCCAATGCCTGAGTAAGGAACCATGCATACTCCAGGTAACCGAAGACAGGTATTCAACAGTTACTAACTGAACAGCTACTTTGTTCTAGATACTAGAACAAAGGTAGTAGGATAACAGAAACCAAACCCTTGCCCTGATGGAGTTAATTTTCCAGTGAGATCTGGGGGATTGAACAGAGGTGGCCGAAATAGATACAATACATTGTAAAATAGGACATTATTATTATCAGTATTCTAATGTTTATTTGTAATTATCATCAATGATGGTAAAACAATGCCAAGGGCAAGTGTACAGAATAAGCACAGGAGTTAATTACATAGCATATTAGAGGCTGATAAATGCCACAGAGGAACATAGAGCATGGAGGGGGGATGGGAAATGTGCAGGGTGGGAGCAGTTTTAAATCAGGTTGTCAGGAAATTTGTCTTTGAAAAAGTAAGGTCTGAGCAATTTCTTGAAGGATGGACGGTGGCTCTTTGGGTAAGAGGCCTTCTCATCCGTGGGAAGAGCAAGTGCAAAGGCCCTGGGGTAGACCCTGTCTGGAACAGTCTAGAAAGTGCCAAGAAGTCACTTAGACTGGGGCAGAGTTGGGGTGGGGGGCAAGGTTCAGAACGTGTAGACCCGTGCTGGGTGTTATAAGGACATTGGCTTTTATTCTGAGTAAGATGAGAAATTACTGGGAGGTTTTCATGGATGTCGCAGTTTGTTTTGGTCACTCTGGCTGTTGTGGGATAGACAGTCTGGAGGCAAGGGCAGAAGCAGGAAGACTAGTTAAAAGACAAAGTGATTCACAAGAAAATGAAAGTGACTTTGACTGGGTGGTTATAGTAAAGTCGAGAAGGGGCCAGATTCTGGATATACTTTCAGGGTAAAGCCAATAGGTTTTGTGGATTGACTGTGGCAGCAGGAGAAAAAGAACAGTTTCAAGAATCGCTCCAGGAGTTCCTGTCGTGGCGCAGTGGTTATCGAATCCGACTAGGAACCATGAGGTTGCGGGTTTGGTCCCTGCCCTTGCTCAGTGGGTTAATGATCCGGCGTTGCCGTGAGCTGTGGTGTAGGTTGCAGACGCGGCTCAGATCCCGCGTTGCTGTGGCTCTGGCGTAGGCCGGTGGCTACAGCTCCGATTCAACTCCTAGCCTAGGAACCTCCATATGCCGCGGGAGCAGCCCAAGAAATAGCAACAACAACAACAACAACAACAACGACAAAAGACAAAAGACAAGACAAAAAAAAAAAAAGAATCGCTCCAGAGCATGTGGAAGAAAAGACCTGCTCTGAACTGGGTCAAGGGAGACTGGGGGATATTGAAGGCAAGACGGGTGCATCAGGATTCTCCTGAGAAAGAGAACCGACCAATAGGATATCTCCCTATCTGTGTATCTCTCTCTATATCTATCGAGATTAAAGAACTGGCTCACACAATTACAGACGCCGGAGAGTCCACAATCTTCAGGGCAGGTTGGTGGGCTGGAGACCCAGAGAAGACCCCGTGTGACAGCTCAAGTTTGGCTGCATCAGTGGCAGAATTCCCTCTTGCTTAGGCCTGGTTAGTCTTGTGGTCTAGTGGGGCCTTCAACTGATTGGGCAAGGCCCACCCACATGCGGGTGGGCAATCTGCTTGACTCAAATTCTGCCACTTTCAATGTTCATCTCATCCCCAAACGCACTCACAGACTATCCGGAAGGATGTTAGACCACCTCTCTGGGCTTGATGGCCCAGCCAGGTTGATTTTTTAAAAATTAACCATTGCCATTGTGACTCCAGCTTCAGAAGTGTTAAGTGTGAGATACCTATTGACAATGGGTGGCGGTGGTGAATAGTAAGGTGGTGGATGGGGGAGTGCTGAGGGCAAAGAGGGGGTGGAAGACTGTGAGTCTTAACAATGATTTTTAAAATAGACCTGGGTGAGATCATCAAAGGAGCAGGTAATAGAGAAGAAGCCCACGGACTTGGCCTGGAGTCTTTCAACATTAAGAAGACTGAAGATGAAGAGTAACTAGCAAAAGAGATCCAGAAGAAATGACCTTATGGTCTCCGGAGGAGACAGTTTGGGGGGCGGGGGGATGTGCTTGGGCTGTGGGATGGAAATCTTGTGAAATTAGATTGTTATGATCATTATACAACTACAGATGTGATCAATTCATTCGAGTAATAAAAAAATTAAAAAAAGAAAGGACCGTGAGATAAAAGGAATAAATGCATATGATAATCACATGCATCCCATCATGAGTGAATGTCGGAGAACCAAACACAATGGCTGAGTCAATAAATGAAACGGCCGTGTAGTAAATTAGTATCCAACGATATGTTTAATGGAGAGCATCACATTAAACCATGTGAGGGAGAAACCAACAGAGGGAGATCCACGTGGAAAGTAACAGTCACGGTTTTATCTGGAAGGCTATGGCCCACGGGCCGTGGTGCTCGTTTAATACAACTCTTGGAGGGAAAAATCATTGCCCTTTACAAAAGAAAGAAAATAAAATCGCAGAAGATCCAGTCACTTATGTGGAAAGCAAGTACGGCGAAATCATTTAAATGAACTTTATTTTCTTAGCAGAATCGGCTTGCTTCATAAAGAACCTCTAAATGTCATTTTTCCCTCCTGGCAAATGTGTCTTTAAATCCCCATTTCTGTGCTGCCTGAGCCTTTTCTGTGATAAAGCAGCTGTAGCCATACGCTCTGTTCTAAATCTCGCACCTCCTCTGCGAAGCTTCCCTCCTTTCTTTGGCATCAGTGAAGGGCAATAAAGCTCTGGGAAGATGCTACTAAGAGCCGCCCACCGCTTGGCTCCTAACTTTTATGGGAAATCAGAAACTGTCTTACGTCGGTAATTTTGATAACATAAAGCCGATCTCAGCAAACATTTTCTGTAAAGGGTCAGATCGTAAATATTTGGGGCTTCCCAGGCCCCATCGTCTCGTTCATTGGTGACTACCCATCTCTGCCGTCACAGAGCTTACAAGGCGAGATACCATGTAAAGGACCGAGACGGCTGAGGGGCTGTAGCTTTGTTTACAAAAGCCAGCTGCAGGTCAGATTCCACTCCGGGCCTGTGCAGTTTGCTGGATCCCGTTTCAGACCACAGAGTGACCTGTCTGTGCTTCAGTCCCCGTTTGTCTGTGGGGACCCGGTTCCGGTACCGCGATGAGCCCCACACCCGGGAGGAGAAGCAAAATGAACCTTGAGCTGTTGCTGCTGCCGCTTTCTTCATCAGCAAACAAAGCAGCTGTGCTGGGAAAGGTTTGTGGTACCAACCCGTGCCTCAATGTCCCCCCAGGGTTCCTCTGAGTTACTGCAGAACAGGACTATGAACTGATAAAATGAGAAATGACATTCCCTGCTAGGTGGGATTCGAACCACTTGTTCCGACACGTGGGTATTTCCTTCCAGGACGATGTATTCTCTTGGCCTCGATCTGAAAAGGCTCGAGGAGAAGGAACTGGGAGTTTGTGATCTCCTGTTTGCCTGTGTCATGACGTTGCTAAGTAAGGATCAGACTCTTGGAAAGTGCCCCCCATTTAATCGAGTCGCCGTTTAACGCAACCTCCTCCTGAAACAGGACCTGCGCAGGATTTCACGGGTTTCTTTCCACGTCTCTTTCAAGACGAGGATTCCAAGAAACGTTTCCCGTCTCTGGTCGTTTTGATAGAAAGAGCCCACTAGCAAACTGGAAATGTGTAAATTACACCGCAGGCTCTAAGGTGGGGCTGAAATCGTCAGGGCAGCGGACCTTGTCCTCCAAGGTTAAGTGCACGGTGGCAGTGCTCCTTTTCCCCAAGGCTGAAGAGAAGACCCAGGAAATCAGCCTCATGATGAAAAGCTGGATTGCCTGTAGTGCAGATGTGCATTACATACGGAGGGTTCAAAACCAGTGTGACTCTTCCTCGACAGCGTTTGCTTGGCGCAGGTAGAATTAGTCCAGCAGGACCGGTCTCTGTGCTAACTCATCTGCTCTGACTCAGGATGGAAAGGGTGACACCTATCGCTATCACGCCTGCGGGGTGATTTATTCATATTTAAAATAAAATCATCATCAGCTTATACAACATACACTCTGTCATGGGTTTAAAAAAAATGGGACCGGGCATTCACAGATAAAGAGGAAGCAATAGTTCAACTTAAAACACCATTTGGGAGTTTCCTGGTGGGTAAGTGAGTTGAGGATCTGGTGTGGTCCCTACCGTGGTGCGGGTTTGATCCCTCGCCTGGGAACTTCCACATACCACAGGTGCAGCCAAAACAAATGAACAAAAAAAAACACATTGTTGTGGATTTCAGCTTTCCTTTTTTTCTCCATAAAAAAAAAAAAAAAAAAGCCAACCACAGCTTTACCAGAATCGTAGACGCCATGGCCTTGAAATCCTCTATTACCCTGATTCTCCATCTGATGAATCTTAGGGCTAAACATCCCCACCCCACACAAGGCGACCTCCAGCTATTTGTATTCTGGGTCTTGGGTCAGACCAGCTCCTCTCATCTATGGAATTTAATGGAATAATGTTTTCCTGTTGCTAGAAAATTAACACAGGGACTCAACAAGATTGTTCTTCCTTCGAAGGCAAGGAAAGCACTTGATTCAAACACTTTTTAAGAGGACTTTGGCCACGTCTAAGGGGGTGACCTGACCCGGCTTTGACCGAAGGGATAAATGAAGGGAAAAATAGGTGCTACTTCTCAGTAGAACTTCAAAGGCTTTCCCTCATTGGTCATCTCACATAACCCTCAACCCACTGTGGGAGATGCTGTTATCCCATTTCGCAGAGCGGGACAGGTGGGTCTCAGCAATGCTAACTTGAGTACAGCCACACATTTTTTAAGTGGATAATTGAGCCCGTGTTCCTCCAATTTCAAATGACATGGGATAAGGTAGGTGCATAAAGTTAATTTTTTTTAAATAAGTTTGACACCATCGAACTACAAGAATAAGGTCTTCCTTTTTTTTTAAAGAATACACATGCGTGTGCACACGCGTGCACACACACACACACACACACCCTCTTCCGACAGCACAGGTTTAGCCTCCTTCTAGAATTTTCCCTAATCATTGACCTGTGAGCCTCCAGGGACCAAGGAGCCTTCTGGCTCAGGCTGCTATTCTGCTACCTACTGCCCAGGTTGAAGCAGGTGGACAGTTGAAAGATGGACTTCTTAGCCAGAACTGGAGGCTCCAGAACAATCCTACTGGCTGACCATCCCTCTGCTCCTGAAACCTTGTGTGAAGGACCCATTGACCTCGGAGATAATGGAATAGTCTCCAACTCAAAGGCTGTGAGCCCCATAGAAGATGCTCTTGTAATCATCATGGAATTCGTTAACTTTGACTCAGACGTGGAGTGGTCTGCACGCTGCCCTTTGGAAGCCCATGCCAAGCTATGCCACCTGTGTCTTCCCCAAAGGCGATCTGCACAAGACGCAATCATTCACACGACAGCTAACGAGTATTGGGTACTTGCCGTGTGCCAGGCACTGTGTTGGGTGCTCCCTGCATGGTGATGACTCGATGAATCTCACAGAACCATCTGCACAGCTCCTGTGACCCTGCTTAGCACCTTCTACCTGAGAAGGGGGGGCCTGAGGTGTTATTTGTTTGAAGACCCAACAGTTGGGAGTCTGTGATTTAAATGATGACACTGGGGGTCCCCCCAGCTCCAGAACTCTCAGGGGATTTCATGCCCCCAAAGGGTAGAAACCCCAAAACTTTTCCCTGATAACAGCCTTGTCCATTTCTAACTTTTATATCTGAGCCTTGCACACTTTACGGGCTGGCATTTTTCCCCCCAAATAGGATTTGCTTTTGGTGTTTTGGTGCTAGGTTTTGGACAAGATTAATAAAGCATGGAGCATTCAACGCTGAAAATTTTTCTCAGGATTCATTTCAGGGAGGGAGCACACTTTTGAAAAAAGCCCCTTTCTAAATCATAACACAGGAAGGGTGCCAGGCTGCTATTTAAACGGAATGTTCCTTCTCCCTCTCCCTCTCCCCCCCCCTCTCTCTCCCCCCATCTCTCTCTCCCCCCTCTCCCTCTCTCTCTGTCTGTCTCTCTCCCCACCACCTGACTAGGGTGGTTTAAGGCAAGGAGAACTATGAAGATGAAGTAACCTCGGTGATGGGACACGGAAAGCCCTCTGTTGTGTCACATTTGCCAACTTCCACGGAACAAGCGCTCCCACGGCTGATGATTACAAGTCACCGCCACAATGTCCCCGAGCACGATGAAGGAGAAATGCACACGCTCAGCTCTCCCAGGCCAGTGCAAAGTGGCTGCAGCGCCAGGCGGGTCCAGACCCTTTCCTGGGATGACAAGTCACCAAGTAATGTCACAGTACCCCCAGTCCCATTAACCAAGCAAATTCTGTTCTTCCTCCGAAGCTCCGTCTCATAGCAACGTCCTAAATCAGGTACCGACGGTCTGGGGGACAACCACGGAATGGGCATGTTTTTCTCCTCCTCAGCCCTTCAGAGACGCTTCATAACAACGAATTCATAAGTCTTGGCTACAAAGAATCCAACTTCTATTTCTCTCTGGAGCCTCCACCTTCTTATCAACTAGAGATGCTTTTTTTTCTCTTTATAGCCAAGACGCCTCTGAGGGGACCGTTACACTGTAATATTATTTGGTATCTTTGGGATGTCTTCAACCCAGCTAAGTCAGGAGGTTGAAGCCTCAGAGGGAGGTTCTTCAGGCAACGTGCAAACTTGAGGAAAAACCCTTTCCTCCTACGACCTCCCTACATGGTGCAGATGCATCTGTAGGATCTAGAGCTCGCCAGGGTTTGAGAATATTGATGACATATATGTTCAGGCTGATTTTTTTTCTTCTGACCAGAGGCAATACTCAATCTCCTATTCGAAATCAGAGAATCTGGGCTAAGCCCATCCAACGACTAACTAGCCAGAGGACCTTCAGCACGTTGGAAAGTCCTTGGGGCGGGGTTATCATATGTGGATGAAAGAGTTGGACAGGCATTAAAAATTACTGATAGGTTGGCTGTCGTTGTTGGAGGACTCAGGGCATCCCAGGTAGATATTTATATTTGCTACCTTATTCTATCACCTCTGGAACCCCATAAGGTAGAATCTACAATTAACCCCTCTTTTTTACATGGGGAGATGGAGCCTTAGAGTTTAAGCAACATGTTCTAGGTTATACTCATCATAATCAGCAGAGATGGGGCTTGACACCAGAGCATCTAACTTTAAAATGCATTTCTTCAGCCCTTACGCTTTGTCTCCTGTCTCCCCATCAAGACAACCACAGCGACCCCATCTGTGTCGCAACGTCTGTCGCACTAGGGTGTTTACAGAAACATGGACCATGCAAAAATGTGCTTGTGATACACAGAGAACCAGAACTGGAAATATCTGGAATTTAGATGTTTCTAGATGATGTTGGAGGTCAAGGAACTTTCTTTACATTCCCATTTGGGAGATTAAAAACATCGCTAAAAGTGGTGCTTCCTCAGAGCCAATGTTTTGGAAAGATGTTTTCTTATCGTCTGAGAGTCTCCGCAAATTCCAGCTTTCAAAAAAAAAATCAGATATTCCAGGCACCATGTTAGGCATACATAAAACCCTTTAAAACTCCCCAAATTCATCTTACAGATAAAAAGTGAAGTCTAAAGAGTTCAAGTCGTTCCAAGTCACAGAGCAAAGTAGTGACGGAGGCCAAAACTGGAACGCAGCTCACCCAACCCCAGAGCCCCAGGTCCTGTGCCCACCACCCAGCAGAGGCGCATGCCTGCATAAATGTGCATACATTCGTAAAATACCATAAAGTCGATAAACATGCTGGACGAAGAGTCAACTAGTCGAGTAGACAACAAGTCAAAGATTCTAATTATTTCTCCAGGTTTTCTCACTAACTTACGAAATGGCCTTGGAAAGTTTGCCAACTTCATGGGTCTCAGCCCTCCATCTACAAAGGAACTGACCTCTGAAACTCGATCCAACTTTAACTTTGTCAGTGCTCTGGGGCTTAGTTTCTCACTGGGATGGTCTGTCCCCTTTACAAGACAGACTGTTAATGTGTAACCATTATGGAATCCATGATCCCATTTTGCCAAGACTTTTGGCAAAACTCTTTCGTCTGCAGTCATATTAGTTCCGGGGGAGGTGGGGGCTGGTGCACCCCCACTGCCTTTGCTCCATTCCGCACTGCAGGAGATAGAAAGGAAGAGCGGGTAGAAAATTTCTGCAAAAATTCTCACGATGGGACAACCATCCACTCGGACTCCTGCTCAGAGTTGCTTGGGTCAACCAGTTCACCAGTGAGAAGGCAGGCGCGGAGCCATGACTTTTGTTTGTTCGCGCATCTCACATCCTCTGAAGCTATATCATTTCTCTTCCGAATCTTCCAAAGTCTATTAGCTCACGTACCCAAACAGAGCTCATTTCAAGATCCCAATGCGCGTATGGCACCGTTGTCTTTAGAGATCAGCGTTTTGTTTGTTTGTTTGTTTTTTGTGTTTGTCTTTTTAGGGCCACACCCACGGCATACGGAAGTTCCCAGGCTAGGGGTCCAATTGGCCTACACCACAGCCATGGCCACTCAGGATCCCAGCTGCATCTGTGACCTATACCACAGCTCAAGGCAACGCCGGATCCCCAACCCACTGAGCGAGGCCAGGGATCGAACCTGCATCCTCATGGATGCCAGTCGGATTCATTACCACTGAGCCATGATGGGAACTCCCTCTCTAGAGCGACTCTTAAATCGCTGTGGCAGACATAAGCCACATGGATTATAAATAGGCAGGGGGAAGTTTTGCTGAGGGAGCAAATTAGGGAAGGACCAGGTTAAGGCAGCAGAGCTGTGAATTGAAACGCTGAGCACACAGAGGATGCCTCTGTCGAAAACAACACGACCACATTAGCATCACTGTTGCTAAGGCAACGCGGAGTGATCACCCATCATGGGAAATAATGACTTAGGACAAAAAGGAAATTGATCCGAAGTTGCATGAATTGACCCCAAACAGAGGTGAGAACAATACGACACTTAGAGCGTGAAAAATGGATGCTGGCCTCTCAGGTACCAGGTGACACAAGCTCTTTTTCTGTGACATTTGGGGTCTCCTGGGAAAGATTCGGGGAGACTCCCTAGGGACAAAGGTACCCAGCGTCCTGTGCATCAGGGGCTACACAGGCGATGACGCTGAGTGAAGCTGCAAACAGAGTAGTTAATTATAGAAACAACACAGCCTGTTTTGCTGTGGCTGCGGTGTAGGCCAGCAGGTACAGCTCCTATTGGACCCTTAGCCTGGGGAACCTCCATAAGCTGCAGGTGTAGCCCTAAAAACCAAAAAAAAAAAAAAAAGACTATTAACCTCGGCATAAAAGTCGAAATAGAAACCGCATGTCGTGAACGTAGTCACTGCTCTTTCCTCCTCCCCGCGGACGTGTATTGGCCTTAAAACCCTCTTCGGATTCCTAGGCTTTAAGAGCTCATCACCTCTCAGGTACTGAGAAGAGACAAACAGCATAGTTCAGTGTCACCACTCAGAGTGGCCGCATCACGTCCCCTGCCTTCTTTTTCTTCCAGTCTGACTGGGATCTAATTGACATCAGGTGCTGTGTAAGTTTCAGGGGTGGAGCATGATGCTGTGATTTGCATATATCATGAAATGGTCATCACGATACGTTTAGTGACCATCCATCATCTCATATAGACATCAAATTAAAGAAATCGAAAAAATGTTTCTTGTGATGGGGACTCTTAGGGTTCACGCTGAACAACTTTGAGCTACAACATACAAGTGTGTTAATTCTATTTATCTTGTCATGCCCCGCATTCTCAGCACTCATCCATCTTATTATTGAAAGTTTTTACCTTTTGACTGCTGACATCCAGTTTGCCCTTCCTCAACCCCCACGTCTGATTAACACAAATCTGATCTCTTTTTCTGTGTTTGCTGGCTTGATTTTTTTTTTTTCTTCCAGCAGTAACTAAATTTAGTGATTCCAAATGTTCAATAGGTACGGTACTAGGTAGTCTCTGTCTTCCTTTTTAAGTGAAGTTTGATTGAGGTCGCATTGATTTACTGTGTTATGTTCGTTTCAGGTGTACCGAAACATGGGTCAGTTATACACGCATCTATACATTCTTTTCTGGATTCTTCCTCCCTGTAGGTCGTTATGGAATAGCGAGTAGCGTTCTCTGTGCTCTAGAGCAGGTCCTTGTTAGTTCCTCTTCTCGCACAGCACAGCGTCTTTTCAGCTGATTAATTCATCCCTGATGGTAACTCAGGGTGAGGACAGCACTCAGCATGCTGCAGCTCCTCTGAGCACTGGGTGAATATTCACTGATTTAATTCTCAAAACACCCCCACGGGGCAAACTGTTTTTTCCCCTCTTTGCAAACAAGGAGCCACGTGAAGTGCTGGCTCCACTTGCAGCAAGTGGCCGGGCTGGGATTTGAACCTAGGCAGCTGGCTCAGGGCCCACTCTCCACGCTTCTCCCAGCAGGTGCTGACAGGGGTCTTCGGCTGGGGCCTCTCTCTCCGGTTTTCCCAGAGGCTCATCTGCCCGTGTGTACCGGGCCTTTTCATGCGTGTCTAGCTTTTAAAGAAACCCGAAGATGAAAGAAGCCTCTTTCCCTTCGTCCTCTGGTTTGAAATTTCAGACAGAATATGCATCTTGAGGGGGAAAAAATGGGATCGGAGTGACAAAGCCCCTGAAATATTGTTGGGACCGTTCAGGCCGTACGCACAGCCCTTTGGCACCATCGAGGTGGGTTTTATTTGCCATCAACCGGGCTTTAATCCTTCACCTCTAAGGCAAAATGAAAACACCAGAAAAGTCACGTGCCGTGCTGATATCAGAACCACCTGACCCCAGACTTGGCGTGTGCTCAGATTTTCCTTGAGTTCCCTGTGAGGGGCTAGCAGGGGGCGGTCTGAAGTCACCCAGAATGGCTCCATGGCGCACAGGCTTGACTGACAACTCCTTACTGAAATAACCTCCTCCATTGCCTGGATTACGTGTCACCTGTTATCCCTCCTGTCTAGCAGTTTATTCCACCTTGATTTTATCTAAGCGTCCACAACTCTATGCAGGAGTATTTTATGAGATGAGTTTCTCGTTCATTAAAGGTGATATGAACCAAGAGTAGGCACATCAAGTGAAGCAAAAAGAAAGCTACAGACTGTGTCTCCAGTCCTTGAGCAGAAGATGATGCTGGTACCCAGACTGGCCAGGAAAACATTTGCGCAGGGGAGCGCCAGACCATCACAGAAGTAATCGCAAAAATAAGGACCCAGGGCCACCTTCGTTTCTGGTCATGACTCTGCCTCGGATTGGTTATGGGGTGTTTTGCTTCATTTCGCTTTTCTTTTTCTCTTTTTTCCTTTTTTGTCTCCAAAATGTAGCACCTACTAAAATACTTTAACAACTCAGTGCAGGAGTCCCCACTGTGGCTCGGTGGGTTAAGAACCTGACATAGTGTCTGTGAGGTTGCAGGTTCGATCCCTGGCCTTGCTCAGTGGGTTAAGGATCTGGCATTTCTGTGAGCTGTGGTGTAGGTCGCAGATGCAGCTCGGATCCCGCTTGTGTTGCTGAGGCCGTGGTATAGGCCAGCAGCTGTAGCTCTGATTCATCTCTAGCCTGGGAACTTCCATATGCCAAGGGTGCACCTGTAAAAAGAAAAGGAAAAGAAAGAAAGAAAAGGAGACGAGACAGAGAGACACACAAGGAAGAAGGCCACTGCGGAGGGAGGCAGAGGGGAAATTGACGCTGTCACCGTCCAAGGAAGGCCTGCGGCCCCCAGAGCTGGAGGACTGAGGAAGGATGTCCCCTCGAGCCCTCCTGCCACCAGAGTGCGGCCCCACAGACACCTTGACCCAAGCGGTGAAGACCGAGCTTTCTGCTGCACTGAGCCCCCGGGAACGCGGATGCAGTGGGCTTGCCTTCGTGTTTGAATTCCAGAATAAATGACTCAGCAAAGCAAGTTCACGGGCTGGAGTCTTTCTGGGAGCAGAACTAGTCTGCGATCTCACAGCTCATGGGAATCCAAAATCAGGAAGGACCCTGAACGCCCGGCCGGAAAGTCTCACCTTCAGAGTGTCCTTGACGCTGTCCCTGAGACTGTCGGCCCGAGTGCTGACACCCCAGGCTTCTCCCAGCACCGCAGACAAGTAGAGACGGAGGGGCTAGCATCGAAGTCCCTTAAAATGGCATTTCTCAAGCCCAGGACACTTTATATAACGGAAACAAGATTTTGCTAGAAATGCTCTCAGGATTTGTAAGGCACTCTGATGTTTTCTCCTCTGTTTTTTATTTTTCTATTAAAGTAAAGGTGATTTACTGTGTTATGCCAATTTCTGCGGTACAGCAAAGTGACCCAGCTACACACGTGTAGACACAGATATAAACACACACACACACATTCTTTTTCTCATGGTATCTTCCAGCATGTTCTATCCCAAGAGACTGGATATACAGATGCAAACGATGACATTTAGGAAGGCTAAGCAGTGAGGTAGCACCGCCCAGGGAACTACCCCCAATCACTCGTGGGACCCTGATGTCGACGCACTGCATTCATTTCCTGCCCCACAAATGAATCACACTTCTTCCCTACAAGAAATTCCTAAATGGGGGGACTTTGATTACAGACTGGGCATTAGGTGGTACCCAAGATAACAATACGGGGACTGTCGTTTGGTGTCAGGTGCAGGGATGGGCTGGGGGTTCTCCAGGAAGACGTCCTCATCTTTTTAGAGGCAGAATGAGAAGCAGGTCTGGATGGTTCTGCAGACTCGCCTCACGCCCTTCTTAGTGGCGTACCTAGCCTGAGCCAATCTGCAGCGAAACAGCCTGAGGCCGAAGCGGGCACTCCTGCCAAGATGGGCTGGTCCCTGGCCCTTGGCAGCCCTCTCCAGTATTGTTCCTGGACCTGGAGATTCCTTAATCTATTTCTTTCCCTTTTTTTCCTTTTTACAGCCCCACCTGCAGTATATAGAAGTTCCCAGGTTAGGGGAGGCATCAAAGCAGCAGCTGCCGGCCTACACCACAGCCACAGCAACACTGGATCCGAGCCACATCTGTGACCTAGGCCACAGCTTGCGGCCACGCTGGATCCTTGAGCCACTGAGCGAGGCCAGGGATCAAACCTGCATCCTCTTGGACACTAGTCGGGTTGTACTAGTCCACTGAGCCACGACGGGAACTCCTCTCAATCTATTTCTTATTTAAAGAAACTAGGTGTGCCCTGGTGACACCAGAAGGGACAGGTCTCTGTCCTCCCCCTCGAGCACGCTCTCGCTGCCCGACCAGCCTGCTGCCCCTGTCCGCTGTGACTCTGCCTGCCGTGTGCACTGAGCATCATTGCCTGGCCGGGGGCGGTGGGGAGTGGCGAGTAGGGGCAAAGCCTGCACCTGCTGCTTCTCCTGTGTCGGATTTGCTTCATTGACACTAGTGACCCCCTTGCTGGAAAGGCGCATCTGGACATGCATACAAAGGTCTGGTTCTTATACTCTCTCTCTTTTTTTTTTGGTCTTTCTCTCTTTTTAGGGCCACACCCATGGCATAGGGAGGTTCCCAGGCTAGGGGACCAATCGGAGCTGTAGCCACCAGCCTACACCACAGCCACAGCAACTCGGGATCCGAGCCACATCTGCGACCTACACCACAGCTCACGGCAATGCCGGATCCTTAACCCACTGAGCCAGGAATTGAACTTGCGTCCTCACGGTTGCCAGTCAGATTTGTTAACCACTGAGCCATGACGGGAACTCTGCCTTTCTATTTTAAGCATCATATGGATGTGTTGAATCGATTCCACGACCCATGGTTGAGTCACATATCTCAGTATTAAAAGCTCCCAATGGGAGGAAATTTGACCACGGACTGAGAGGACGCCAGGGAAAATTTGCTTTAAAAAACTTTGGCAAAGGGAAGAAAATTGAGGAGGCAAACGCGGCTCAGTCTTGATAATGGTTGGATCTGAGTGGTGGACACAGGAGAATTCACTTTATGATTCCACTTGGTATATGATCGAATATTTTCATCATAAAAGGTTTTAAAAAACAAAACACCGTATCAGAATATCGCTTGTCCCTTAGCTTGCATAATATATCATAACTTGGAGGTTCTTGGAGAAGGCTGTCAGCTGATCCTCAAAATATTACTTATTGGACAAACAGAGTTGGGGGGACAGAAAAATATATAGAGTAAAAAAGTTTTATGCTGAAGACTTTATTACTTCTGCATTTATACAGCAATACAGCATAAAAAAGCCAAGAATCTGGCCCTGTTCCTTCTTCTGCTTGGGGTTGTTTCTTATAGTTTTCATCTTGGTTTATTTCCCCACGTACAGGGAAAACAGCTTAAAAGCAGGGCTATGGGCCCTTTAAGTTTTCCAGAAAACTGTCACTTGCATTTTGTAGACATTTAATAAATATTTTTTCATTGCTTTGAGCTAAGTATTTGCGGTTCTTTTCGTTTTAATGGAAGGCACATTTCCCTGCATTCCTCTGTTTCCTTGCGGGAGAAAAGCTCATTTGCACAGGGCGAGAAACAAAACTCACTAGTAACCAGCGTGTTCAACCCGACTGCCAGCGCCCTGCTTGTGAGATGCTAAGAGTTAAAACATACCGGGCGTGGAATGGGCGGGTCACTTCGCAAAGTACTTTATGTAAATCATCCCAATGAATCGTCAAAGGAACCCAGCCCAGCAGTTACTCTGAGAACCTACAAATAGGGAAACTGAGGCACCGAGAGTTTTTTTTTTTTTTTTTTTTTTTTTAAGGAAGTTCCTCAAAGTCACAAGGCAATGGAGTGACAGAGCCAGACTGAGAAACTGGGAAGACAGACCCCCCCCCCCGCTCCGGGTTACAGCCCCTCCTCCCGGTTCAGAGATGCCCGGGAGCAAAGCTTCCTGGGTAGCATCTCCAAGCCAACCTGGCGTTTCTCTTTAGCCTCTTGGACCCTGAAAGTCGGCTGCACAGAAGATGTTATGCAAGATGTTATTCAGGACAAGCATCTCCTGGGTACCAGGTTAGCGGGCCCTGTGCTGGTGGCTTTGCACTTGCTGTTTAATTTAACCTGTGTTAAAATCCTATGTGTGCAGAGAGGGCTTTGGGACTAAGTTTACGCAGAAAGATGGGGTGTGACACAAGGATCTGAGGAGGAATTCAAAATCCCGGCCAGGTGGCCGCGTCCGTGAATAAAAGCATGAGGAGACCTTCTGAGCTGATGACCAGACGGCCCGGGACAGAGCAGAGTCCCTGCGAAAAGCCGTGGGGTTTGGAGAACCGAGGACGAGCGATGAGCAAAGGGAGACAATTCAGGAGGAAAATCAAAAACACAGGAGGAGCCCGAGGTGCAAACTGTGTGGAGACATGAAGGCAAACCAGACGATGGGAGAATGAAAGTCCAAAAAGGCTTGGGTATTTGAGATTTACAATTTCTGTAAATTAAGAAAAAGAAGCCCTTCAGGATAGACGGGAAATCCCTATTCCAGAGAAATAATCAAGTACCATGACCAAATGACGGAGGGAAGAAGCTTATACACAGTTGTTCTTGCCAGGTGTATTACCAGCTTCCCACATTTGATAGCAATACATTTTTTCTCTGAGTTCCCTGGTGGCCGACCAGTGAAGGACTTGGTGTTATCACTGCTGCGGCTTGGGGCACTGCTGTGACTTGGGTTCTATCCCCAGCCTGGGGTCTTCTGCACATCGTGGGTGCAGCCAAATAAATAAATTTTTTTTTCAAATCTAAGGATCAAAACAAAATGAAAACTCAAACAACAGACCCCGGGAAGATATTTTTTCATCCGTGCGGTTTTTGTTGGCAGGATGAAATAGAGCGCAGGGAAGCTATTTCCTTACCTGCTACCTTGAGAGCAAAAATTGCATCTATTTGGGCAGTCAGCTCAGGACCCAGTGTGGTGCCTGGCGCACACTAGGTCACAATGAATGGTTGTGTTTGCACAATTAAAGCTGGTCAAGGCAAAATAATACAGAGCTCACAGACGTCTCGTCGAAGCAGAACGCTGAATAGTCGTGTTTATCCGTAATGATCAGCAGCTCGCGGGAGAGCAGGGTGGATGGTTTTGAGATCTTGGAAGTTTCTCACGTGCTGGAGTAAATTTTGCTGAACGTTACGCATCTCTGTACAATATTTCTACAAGAATGCCTGTCAGTCTCCACCAGCTTCCCTTTTCCACGGCAAAAGGCATGTCAACCACACACACACACACACACACACACACACACACACACACACACGCACGCACACATGTCCACACATCATGCGGTGAATATTATTCTTCCTACCTACAAAGAGGGACCCAGTTCTGGGACCTAAGTGACTTGCCCGGGGAGTCCGAGTGGTCAGCAAGAGGACCCGAATCCCAGCCAGGTGGGGACAGCTCTCTCCACCTGCTCAGGCCACCTCTGGAAATTCCACCAGCCAGTTAGTATCAGAAAATGCCATCTACGTCACCCTCGTCCCTGACCCTTGCACCCACCTGGCTTTCCTGAGCCCCCTACTCTGATTGGCAGCATTTTATCTATAGCACAAAGAATTTTAAGGGGTGTGTGTGTGTGTGTGTGTGTGTGTGTGTATACACCATTTTATATATTTGTTTTTGTTTTGTTTTTTTTGTCTTTTTGCCATTTCTTAGGCCACTCCCATGGCATATGGAGGTTCCCAGGCTAGGGGTCGAACTGGAGCTGTAGCCGCCAGCCTACGCCACAGCCACAGCCACACAGGATCCGAGCCACGCGTCTGCGAGCTACACCACAGCTCATGGCAACGCCGGATCCTTAACCCACTGAGCAAGGCCAGGGATCGAACCCGCAACCTCGTGGTTCCTAGTCGGATTCGTCAACCACTGCGCCACGACGGGAACTCCACACCATGTTATATATTGAATACCATGGTGTGTGTGTGTGTGCGTGTGTGTGTGTGTGCGTGTGTGTGTGTGTGTGTGTGTGTACACAACGCCATTTTTCTCTTTAGGGCGCTTGTAAATTTAGATTTCTTTCTCCTCCCGGTTTCCTGGAGACCATAGGTGCAGCATCACTCTGGCAGACACAGGGCCGCTGCTCCCTGAATGAGGCTCAGTCTTGGAAGGTGGGCAAGGCCAGCTGGGGCATGTCCAAAGAGGACATGGGGGCGGATTTTGGCTGGTCACCCCCAGGGCATAGCATAATAGCCGTAATTTTGAAAAACCCAGCCTCCTGCAAATCGATGCACTCTGTTTTTCTTCTGGGAACTTTTCAGAGCATTTATCTTGTAGGTCTCAGGACATTTCTGGTAAGCTGAAGTCTCAGCAAGAAGAAATATGGAGCCGAGAGACAGAATAGAGATGTGCAGACAGCGCCGAGGAATTCTCTCCAAGACACCACCCACGGAGGCTCGGAGGCTCTCGGTTCTAACCCTCAACTTCTGGTCTCCCCACAGCTCCTACCACAGTGAACGGCTCCTGCACTGATGCTCCCATTATCTTAAATCCCAAAGGCAATTCCTTGACCTTTCTCAATAATATGCACACAGCCTCGTTCCCAATTCCTAGCAATTGCTCAGGAAATCCTGTCCCGCAATTATTTCTTTATTGTTCGTCATTGTTTACTTGGTCTTTTTTTTTCTTTTCTTTTCTTTTCCTTTTTTTTCCTTTTAGAGCCACACCTGCAGCATAGGGAAGTTCCCAGGCTGGGGGTTGAATCAGAGCTGTATCTGAAGCCACAGATCTGAGCCACATCTGTGACCTATGCTGCAGCTTGCAGCCACGCCAGATCCTTAACCCGGTGAGCAAGGCCAGGGATCGAACCCGCATCCTCACAGAGATAACAATGAGCCAGTTCCTTAACCCACTGAGCCACAATGATAACCCCTAATTGGCCTTTTCACTGCTGAATTTGTGATTTTGGCTTCTTCAGGACAGGTCTAATCTATAGATTAGATTAGATATGCAGATGGATTATAGATCTAATCTATAAAGGTGACAGTGCCCAGGGCTGGCTATTAGAAGCAGAGATGTAAAAGCCTAAGGCCAAACAAAACTACAACAAAAACCCTAAAGTCCTCTTGGGATGATGCGCGCTAGCCCAACTCATACTACATAAAACTATAAACCCTAACATTCGTTAATAAATTGAAAATGAGATCCAAAGATTGAAAAATTATTTGATGCTGGTTATGTTGTAAGACCAAAGCGTCTCTCCTCTCGATAATGTCAAGTCACCAGTAACACTTTCAGGGAGGCAGTGACCTTCAAGAAAAGGGTAAAGAGGCTTAAGGAACCTTCATTCACCACCTTCCAAACCACATAGAGTTTGCCTCTTGTGGTCACTTTGCCTTCCCCCAAAGACACATCATTTTCCTCTGCATCAGCCAGTCAGCTCTTACATTATCCTGTTTTTCTGAGGAACAAATATTGATTTTTAATGCATGTGCAGGAAAAATATTAAATACACATCTACCCGTGCTGTGACTTTGGGCCATTTTTGCTGTCTCTCAAAAAGAAACAAAATAATAAATGATTCATTAGATATAAACACATCACTAAGTGTTCTGGTTTGCCAATTCAACAACGCTGGGATTTGGGGTGATGATGAATTATTAAGGGGCCTCGGTCTGGAAGAGGTCAGCGCCTCTTTCCTGAAGGGACATTATTTCTGTTCAGAATAGGATTGTCCAAAGACACGGGCAGAAGAGTGAGCGTGAAGGAAAACATTCTTTACTTTTGTTAAAGTCAAAAGTTACCTAAAGTTCAAGGGGTCCGTTTCTAAACGGGCGCTCACGCAGAAGTGTCCCGATATTGGTGAGGATAAAAGAATTATCATCACCACAATAGCAATTGCAAAGGCAGCGCAGACGGACAGGAGAGGAAACCAAAGGTTTGTTTCCATAACAACTTGCTTCTCCAAGTATGGACCAATGAAACATGAAACACGGCAAACCACAGGCCAGAAACGCTGCAACGCAGCCTCAGGGATGGTTGCAAATTTACTCTCTCTGCAAATCACAAGGGATCATCACCCGGGACTGAGTCGATCCACCACAGCGTTGTCTGGTTCGTGTATACATGGCTCAGACCCCAAAAAGTGTGGCCGGAGCCGGGTGGGGGAGGCTGGATATGAAGGGTCAAAGGGTTGTGAGGCCACGGCAAGGCTTTGCTTCTACTCCGTGTGAGCTGGGAAGACCCCGGAGGGTTTAAACACCACGGTGGCACTTTGGAAGGACCCTTCCAGCCTCCAGCTGCTTCCAGCTGTGTGGAGCAGGGACCCCAAGGCAGCAGGTACAGAATCAGAGCGTCTGGTCAGGAGGCGGCGACAGCCCAGGTACCAGGAGCTGCTGGGACCATGGGGCGATCTGCCGGGAGAGAAGTGGTTCCTTCTGTGCTGATAAAGGGTCCTGGCTGTGTCAATAAGAAGAGTGGACAGTGTTTATCGACAGAGTTGGAAGGCGAGAGAAAGGGGAATCTCACAGGATTTCAAAGTCTTTATTCTGAGCGACTGAAAGTTTGGCATTGCAGTTTAGTGAAAGGGTGAGAAACTGGGGGCGAAGCAAGGAATGTCTTGGGGGGTAGCAGGTATTTCCTAAAAACCGGATCTGCAGAAGCAGGCGTTCAGACGGGAGCCTGGACTGTGCGATTACTGCCCGGACCCCTTTGAGATGTGATGGAGTCAAGGTGATGGAATGAACAGGGCTCCAGGGGATGGATTTCTCTAAGGTTAGTCGACAGCACCTGTTGCTGGAACAAAACTAACAAACCAAGAAAACGTCCGAGGCTCCAGGCTGGAGAAAGGAAGATGTGCCGAATGATGCAACTGATGTCTTGGTAACTTGCAGAAGAGGGAGTGTTCCCGCGGTGGCTCAGCGGCTTATGAATCTGACTAGTGTCCATGAGGACACAGGTTCAGTCTCTGTCCTTGCTCAGTGGTTTGAGGATCCGGTGTTGCCATGAGCTTTGGTGTAGGTCACAGACTCGTGTAGGTGGCAGGCTCCGCTTGGATCCTGAGTTGCTGTGGCTCTGGCGTAGGCCGGTGGCTACATCTCCGATTTGACGCCTAGCCTGGGAACTTCCTTATGCCACAGGTGCAAGCCTACAAAGCCAAAAAAATAATAATAATAATAATTTAAATTCAGAAGAGAGCAGAGGAGAGCTGCACCTTTTAACGTCCGATTAATGCACGACCCTAGGACTCCTGTTTCTAAAATACACCCCTCCCTCTGTAACGGCTCCCGTGAGGTTTCCAGGCACAAACAAGCAAGCCTCAGGGACAAGATTTCGGTAGAAGCCCTTAGAAGCGAAGACCAGATGTATTGGACACTCTCATTTCCCCGAAAGTGCTCGAAAAGTGCAGGGTTTCACGTGCAAGTTTTGAAGCACCCTTGACCTTTCTATTCCAGCGTTTCCACCAGTACAAAAGACTCAACGTCCAGATGCCTGTCTCAAGGTTGAGGGGAGCAGGGCCCCCTCTTGGAAGGAGTACTATTTGGACAAGGTATCAGTTACATGGGTATAAACATTTGTCAAACCTCACTGCGTTGCGTTCTTAGGATCTACACACTTCTCTGTACATGAGTTCCATCCCACTTAGGCAATGAAACCTCCATCCCAGGTCAAGTGTATTGGCCGGAGGGCAGGAGGCTTGAGGGAAACAGACAAAGCTATGGCTCTAGTGGCAATGATGCCAGTAATCAAGCCTCCGATCAGGATATGCCACTGCCCGCTCACCCAGTCCAGCTCGCTGCCAGTGCAAAGACCCCTGGGCATCCGGGCTAAGAAAAGAGAGGAAATGGCACAGCTTTGCAAGGGCAGAGCAACAATTGTGTTACATAGTAGATCAAATCAGAAGCTCCTGCTTTACAAAATCCAAGTAAAATGGAATCAGGTCTGAGTCTACATGAAACAAAGCTTGCAAGATACAAGGTCAAAGCCCACCCAGGCAGAACCACCCCAGTGGCTGATGTGATGCAGCAGAAATCACATGGACCCAAGAAGAACTGGCCCAAAGTAGAGCAGACAGGCATGCTGCCCTCTCCTAGACACTCGCAGACCAGCTGCCTGGCGCCCTGAATGGGTCCCCTTGTCCCCTTGTCCCCTTGTCCCCTTGAGGGAGAAGCAGCCTCACCTGGGCACTGGGCATCCTAACCACGCCAGGCAACTTACATGGTATACTGTCCTAAGGCACCATCATATTCTAACAGCCATTTCCATCTCCTTATTAAACTGTCCCAGAAAAAGGTAATATCTTTCTTTTTTTTCTTTTTGGTCTTTTTGTCTTTTACGGCCGCACTGGCAGCATGTGGAGGTTCCCAGGCTAGGGGTCGAATTAGAGCTGTAGTTGCTGGCCTAACACCACAGCCATAGCAACGCGGGACCTAAGCCGTGTCTGTGACCTACACCACAGCTCATGGCAACATGAAATCCTTAACCCACGGGGCGAGGCCAGGGATTGAACCCGAGTCCTCATGGATGCTTGTCGGGTTCCTTAACGGGAGCCATGACAGGAACTCCTCTTTCTTGCCTTTTGATTCATTAGCTCAAAATAACTCGCCACACCATCTACCTATCCATGGCTGCAGCCACCCAAAAAACAGGACAGTGGTCTCAGATTCAGACCTTTCCTGGAGGCACCTGAAGAGTCTGTGGGAACACACAGGACTAATCACACCTGTTTTTCTCTTTACCCAGCCTGCTTCTATTCAAATGGAAGACAAGCCATCACAATGGCATTCATTCATTCGAAGGAAAGGGAGATTATAAACTGGCATCACAGGGAGCAAGAAAGAGTGACATGCGTTTTTTGGAAAACACAGAGCAGGTGGGAGTGGCACAGGGCTTGGCAGATCAGACGGGCAAGTGCCTGCAAGAGGGAGAGATTTATGAGAAGAGACACACTTCTCCCAGGAGTGCTGAGCGGGGAAGTGTTCTAACGGGGAAGATGAGGGTTAAACACAGGCTGAAAAGAGTGAGACCTGTTTCCAGTCTGCACGTGGTGCCCTTGGAATGTCCTCGGTGTTGCCCACCCCGCCCCCCACAGCCAGGGAGCCACCTCTCCTCTCTCCCCCGCAGGAGGCAAGAGGGGCTCTGTCTGCCTAAATTCAGTGTAAGATGCTCTGGACTTGGGGCCACTGAGCAGAGCAGGCAGCAGCACCAGGCAGGCTGGACACGGAAGGATTAAGTGAAAAGTCCCCCTTGAACTTGAACTCCAGCCCAGGTCACTCATTTTGCTCCCAGTCACCTGCAGCCCGACAGAAACTGTCCCTAGCAGGTGGCTGCAGGGAACACACCAGCCCTGCACCCTTTCTCAGCAAGAACATCGCCGCCTCGGTGAGGGACTGAGTGATGGAAGAGAACAGCGGGGGATGGAGGAAGCAGGACCCACTGGTCCAGGCTTCGAGAACCAACCAGAGCAGAAGGATGCGGCGATTGGGCGATGCCCCCCCACGGGGCAGATGGAGGGGGCAGACGGCAGGACAGAGCTGATGGGTTGTTTGGAACTGTGTTTCAGCATTTGGCAAGAGTATTAGTGGGCATTTGCCAGATGTGTTAGAGCATCTGGAAAGAGTTTGTGATAAATATACCAAAAAAACTAAGCGAATGGAAAAATGAGGCAGTAATTCCAAGAATAACACACAAGTGGGGTGAGATAAGAAACGTCATTTAAATTATGCTGCTTGACTTGTTGGTGAAAATCCTTATGTAAGGGTGTTTAATTGACTGATATAACCAACATTTGTGTGTGTGTGTGTGTGTGTGTGTGTGTGTGTGTATACACACATGTAGGTACGTATGTATGCATATAAAACACCAATGAGAAGGGAGAGGAAGAGAAAGGAAAGTGAGTCTGGCGATGGTGTGAGCTAAAGCTGCAAATGTTATTTTAAAAAGTCAAAAGAGGAGGTTCTGTTGGGCCTCACCTGGTTAAGAACCCAACATAGTGTCTGTGAGGATGCGGGTTCCATCCCTGGCCTCGCTCAGTGGGTTAAGGATCCAGCGTTGCTGCGGCTGTGGTGGAGGCTGGCAGCTGCAGCTCCGAGTCCACCCCTAGCCTTGGGACACCAGCCTCCTGACCTTGAGGCTACGCTGCAGGATTCTTGACACGGACTCTTCCTCTGGGACCCCTCTGTCTTTAGCAGCTCTGCCAACAGGGGAGAAAAGGCCCCTGGACTCTCCCCAGGCACCAGCTTTCTCCTGCATTTGAAAGCTCGAGACTACAGCTTTCCCTTTGGTACCCAAGAAATTGGTGGAAGCTTCTGGAATCACCCAGATTGCTTTGCTCTTATCAATCACCACAGAAGGGTGGGGCCACCCTCACCCCTGCGAGGGTACAGGGAGGGGACTCTCACCGGGGAGATGAATGCCACTTGAGCGGGAAAGGGAAGGAGAGGACATCTGATGAGACCCCCTCTTAGAACTGGGACCCTGACTACTCGGTGGCTGCTGGTGAAGAGGTGTTGTGTGTTATGAGTCCTGTGACCGCTGCTATTGCCATCATCACATTCTCCTTCCCTTGCCTGTCCCAGGGCACCCCTCCCAGAGCTGCTGGGGGACCATTGACCAAAACTGCCCATCTTGGTCGAGCACAACAATAGCCACTTGCATAGCCGGAGGCCCTGATAAGGACCACGGGGCTGCCCTCAAGACTAACTGGGAGGATGCGGGAGGGGCCCGTAGGAGGGAGATGACCAACCTCCCAGGATCCTCAGCGCTGGAATCCATCTTGGCCAGAGGTGTGCACGCCATCAAGAAGGATCCTGAGCCAGACCAAGTACAGGGGACTGGCCAGAGACAACCCGGGAACTAACCCTCTTCCCATAAGGCCTGAGACGGGGAGCCCCATGGCAGAGTCCTTCTCCTGGGTTCCCTCACCTGCTGCAGGCGCCCCTTCCCAACAAAGTCTTTGATTTGTCAGCACGTGTGTCTCCTTGGACAATTCATTTCCAAGTGTTAGGGTCCCCCTTCCTGCAACAAAACGTCCCAAATCCAAGATGCAAACGAAGCCAGCATTTCCAGGAAGGATACCAGGAGCCAAGATCAATTCTATTTTTCTTAATTAAAAAAAATTTTTTTTTCTTTTTGGGGCTGCACCAGCAGCATATGGAAGTTCCCAGGCTAAGGGTCAAATCAGAGCTGCAGGTGCAGGCCTACACCACAGCCACAGCAACACCAGACCTGAGCCGCGTCTTCGACCCACACCATAGCTCTCGGCAATGCTAGATCTTTAACCCACTGATCGAGGCCAGGGATCGAACCTGCATCCTCAGGGATAATAGTTGGGTTGGTAGTATGCACAAGGTCAACTCCCCAAGGTCAGTGCTAGACGTCTCTCTATCACTTCTGCCTCCACCAGGATAAACCCAAGGTCCCCCGAGCTTAGAAGACAGCAGGGAGGCTGGACTCAAATCTGGGGTGAATGAAAACGCCGCGGGAAGAGGTCCAGATCCCTCCCCACACGGCCACTTAAAAGCATGCAGGTGGGACAAGACAGGGAAGACAAGAAAGGAAAAAACAGACAAATTGGGAACCAATCGCGGGCCACCCGCTCCCTTAGGTTGCGGAGTCTGCCCTCCTGTCTCTTTGACTCGGTTCTCGGGGCAGGGCCGCAGCCACGTGGGTGGACAAGGAGGAAGTGAGATTCGAATCTGTCCACCTTCCCCAGGGAGGAGCCCAGCCCCAGCGGAGCTGCACGCAGGAGCCTGGTTTCCCGGGGCGAGGCCCACGCCTCCTCCTCCTCCCTCCCCGGGCCTGTGAAATGGACACGGTACCGGCAAGTCCGGAGCCCGCGTCTGAAGCCGTCACTGTTCAGACGGTGTGTGCGGCGGCTCTCGGGGAGACGGGCCCTGGCCATCCCCGCAGGACCGGCCGCTGCCATCGCCCCCGCAGTCTTTGCCGGTCTCGCTGCAGGTGACCGGAGCACACGTCCCCCTCCGCCCCCGTCCTCCCCAAAACCTGTTCTCGGGGGAGAAATGAGTTATCGGTCACGTCTGCGGAATATGTATTTGTCACCTGGTGGTTGTTTTTTAAAGCCATAGCGGCGATCGTGAAAGAGCTGGTTTGGCTACCTGCCCAGGACACCAGTGGCCACACAGGAAATGGTTTTAAAGAAGACGCGATGGCTTCTCAGAGCCTGGGAAGGCTCTCTGGGCAACGTGGGCTTCTGCCACCTACGGCAGCTACTGTCTGCGCGGAGGCCCTGGTCCTGACGCAGCCCCGGGCAGAGCGCGTCCACATCGGGCGCTGACATCCGACCTCAAGAGCATCTGAAGCGTCGCGCTCTCCAGAAGAGCGATGACACGCAATTTATAGGAAACCGTGGGCTTCGGGGAAGGTTCCTTTTTAACAAACTCCCTTTGATATCACTCTTTAGTCTCTGGCTTAATAATTAATCAGGAGAAGGAAAGCTACACTTAAAGGAAGTGGTTGAAGAATCGATGCGAAATGAGCATCAGCGCTGGTGAAATAAAACGGGCTCCTGCAGCCGGAGCCCCGAAAGGCTCCCTCGCAGACACGAATCCCCTCCGAGCCAGCCCCTCCTGCCTCTCCTGCGCATTCTGTATTTGTCACATGGAAAAGGGACGTCCTAGCCCATGATTTTTTTAATTTAAAAATTAAAATGAAAAGACCAACATGTTTCTGATGAGCCAGTATCTTTGTCTTTCCCCAAATAAAAAAGTAGCAACGCTATTTCCCTGACCTCTCTGTGCTTCTCCTCTTTAAACCGTGAGTGTAAGGAGGAAACAGCGAAGCTAAGAGAACGTAACCATTAGAGAAATATTTCCAGCTGCTTCTGGGGAGCTTACTTAAGATGCATCTGACGCCACCCTCAAAATATTGACTTCATGTTTCGGTGGATATCAGGATTTATTGTCCCTTGAGGTAAATATCGACCTCCTCCTTGCCACGGTCAATATTTACGGTGCTGCTCGCTCCCATACATCTTGCTATCAGTGCCTGCGATGACTCAAGCAGCTAAAGGGAAAGAAAAGTTGGGGAGGAGAGATCACGGGAATGTCTTAACTTGGTTCTGCCTTTTCTGGAAGCGGCGAGCTGGCCAGCATCCCCCCACCCGACCCCAGAGAGACGTGTTTAGTGGGTGGGTTGCACTCCCCGTGGCCCCTTCTCCATTTTCAAGTCCTTGCTTCTTCTGCCTGCTGTGCATTTAACCTAATTCCCTCTTCCATCAACCAGAACCATCTCTGTTCTGAGTTGCGCTCTCCACCCCCTCAAGACAACCATTCAGCATCCTCCGGCTCCCTACACTGGGAAAAACTCCATCTGCTTAGTTGTAGCCAAGGACCGACTCGGGTTCATGGAACTCCCCTCGATATAACTCACCCCCAGAGGAATGCATTTTTTTTAAAATTTTTATTAGAGTTGATTTACATGGTTCTGTCCATTTCTGCTGTACAGCAAAGTGACCCATCACACATCTGTGCACATTCTCTTTCTCACATTCTCTTCTACCGTGTTCCATCACGGGGGGTTGGACATAGTTCTCTGTTCTATACAGCAGGACTTCATTGTCTGTCCTTTCAAAAGGTGAGGAATGCTTTTTTTATTCTTTCGCTTTTTAGGGCTACACCCATGGCATATGGAAGTTCCCAGGCTAGGGGTTGAATCAGACCTACAGATGCCAGCCGACACCACAGCCATGCAACACGGGATCCAAGAAATGTCTGTGACCTACACCACAGCTCGTGGCAACGCTGGATCCTTAACCCACTGAGTGAGGCCAGGGATCCAACCCACATCCTCATGGATGCTGGTTGGGTTTGTTAACCGCTGAGCCATGATGGGAACTCTGAAGAATGCATTTTTAACTAGAGAATTCTGCGGCCATAGTCACAAGGAGCTCTTGTGAGAAGGAGGTGTACAGGGCTGCCCATTCTGCAGACGGAGCTCCAAAGAGTGCCAGGTCTTTCTTCAGACTTAGCTCGTCCTCCCACCTCTGCTGAAGGCAGAAGAGACATTACGTTCTGAATACATCCGTAAGATTCTGCAAGCATCTTCCTCTCTTAGGATGCGGAGGGGTACCCCTTCACCGGTGGTTCTCCTCTTCCACGTTCAGAATTAGGAAGTGGGTGAGGAAGAGCTGGGCAGAGTGAGCAGAAGAACCGCGGGAACCAAGCCAGAGGATAAGATCTGGGGTGTGGAACATGCAACAGACTTTAGAAAATGCTGGTGAGATGCATGAAACACACAAGCACTCGTGGGCTTAGGGACTGTTTGCAGTTTCCCAGAAGGAGATTGCTGCCGTCTTGGTATAGTGGCCTCTTATAAAGACCCCACTGGAGGGCCACAGAATTTTCCTGGCCTGTACTTGGTGAATGAGAATTAAGTTATCATGAATTTTCCTGGCCTGTAATAATTAATGAGAATTAAGTTATCATGGACCTTGGCTACGAAGAATTAATTTCATGTCCCCAGAGCTTTGCTTGGGAAATTTTCTAAAAGTAGCTTCATTCAGGCGTTTCCATTGTGGCTCAGTGGGTTCAAGATCCAGTATTGCCACAAGTTGTGGTGTAGGTCACAGATGCAGCTCAGATCTGGCATTGCTGTAGCTGTGGTGTAGGTCGGCAGCTGCAGCTCTGATTTGACCCCCTAGCCTGGGAACTTCCATGTGCCACAGGTGCAGCCCTACAAAATAAAATAAAATAAAATAAAATAAAATAAAATAAAATAAAATAAAATAAAATAAAATAAAATAAAATAAAATAAAATAAAACAAAACAAAACTTCATTCAAAGTTTGGTTTTCAGTCTGCCTATTTACACTTGTCTGTTGAAGAAGTCCCTAGACCTCTTTTTTCTTACTTATTGCTTTCCTGATACTGATTTCTCTTCCCTAAACCTACATATATATTATGAAAAATTTTCAGAGTTCAGTAATTTGCTAAATCCTCGGTTGCCAAAGAGAAAACACAAAGATGGTCCATTCACTTTGGTCTTTACAGGTGAAATCGGAGCCTCTGAAGCCAACAAGTGTGGATGCATTTGTGTTTTAATCCCTTCATCTTCAGCTGGCCAGAAAGAGGCCAAATGCTAAAACTCTGCGATTTCAGCCGAGAGCTTCCTAGAGCCGCATTCAGAAGAGGCAAACAGTGACTGGGTTTCTACACTTGGCACTTCCCTGGACATGGCCAACCATGTACGTGTCCACCACTCTTCGCTTCCTCTCTTGCACATTTCCCTCCACTCTTAATTTTTTTAAAATACTCAATTTTTGGATACAAGAGTCAATAGGTGATCTTTGAAGGCCAGCAGTATTGATCTATGATGCACTCATGACGTGGTGCCGTCGGAGGGAACAACCATGAATCCGTCTCGGATGCGGAGTCCCTGGAAGGAAGCCCATCTGTCTCTGCCCAGTTTCCCCCCACATCCGCATGGCACTGAAGCTCACATCATTTACCAGTGTATTTAAAAATACGCTTCATTAGCCTCTGATACAGCAGGTCCCGGAAATCCGGAGCTGAGTTTTGAATCCTCCTGTAAAACATCTCAAGCCACCTCCAAACAACCCCAGCGGCGGCAGGGATAAGGATTATGCTCTTGTGTTCACTGCCCTAAAAGGCAAGACACAGCCTGTGTGTGCTGTGTTTCCAATAGCCTACCACCGTTTAAAGAAGGAGCTGGAAAACAGAGATTTTTTATTTATTTATTTATTTAACTTACGAAGTTACCAAGAAATACAAAGACATGGGCCAAAGAGAGTAGCTGGCTGGCTTTCTTTGAAAACCTGGCACGCTGCGCCGGGCTGATTCATCCCACGCTCTTCAACCGTCTCAGGTTGATAAACACGAGAAAACATCGATTCGCCCTTTTAGTTTTGACTGTGCTTTCTGGGTAAACGGTGGTCTGTTCCGGAAAGCTGAGGAGTGGCTCTTTGATGGCGTTTCACATTTGATTAAGAAACCCCGTGCATGGCAGACCCACATACACCCAACGGTTAATTGCTTTTTAAAGGAGAATTATGGCACTTTTAACAAGCCGCACATCTCACTGAGCATTGTTAGGGTAGATGCTCTCATTCTGCTGAACTGTCTTATTTGGAGATTTGGGTCCCTAATTGCTTATAAACCATACTGTTTATTAACTCTGGTGTGGTTGTTTATTATGGGAGTTTATTGCTTAATGCCTATAAAAAGCGGCATAAACGAGCTACTTTGGGCTGGGGGTGGCGCCCCTCCCCCATACACACACCCGCACACGCACACACACTCACACACTCACAGAGCTGCACTTAAGTCCATCAGCTGAGAGAAGCAGGAGTCGGGGCCGAATCGCGTGGAGGCAACGCTTAAGGAGGAGCCCGTTGCCTGGTAACCAGAAAGCCCTCTGTTGGCTCAACCGTACATCTTCCTCTGTCCATTACCGACAGTGAAAAGGTTGGTGACCCAGTGAAATATCAGATGAAGTCGCACTATTAACTGGACAAAGGCATTTCGAGGGCTCTTGTACCCTGGTTCCGTGTGATTACTATACACTACGTTCTGCCAGGGCGGGCATGAATCATCACACGATCCGAGTCGGCCCCACGCTGCCCTGAAACGCAGTCGCCCAGCGCTGAGTAATGCAGGGCTGTGTTGAGAAGATGCGGCGACTTGGGTTACTGTGATCTACGGTGTTGTTATTTTGTGGTGAGGACACAAGCTCCTTTTATTTTTCCCCTTTCATAAATGGTGTTTGTCATCCCCTTAAAAAGACAGGCACCCACTGGTTTCTGCAGGACTGTGTCCGTGGGGGAGGGAGGATAATTTGATCCGTGAAGAGGGTGCCGTGTTTTCTCACCCCCTCCAGTTGAACGTCCCTCCGAAGGGACCCGGGCTGGAAGGATCTGAATATTTAAAATTCAACAGAGGCAAAGGATCTGGAGGCCAGACTCCAGGGACTTCGTTTGGGCCCTGACCTCGCTCTCTCTCACCCCTTGCCTGTGGTCGGGTTCCAGGAGCCAGTTTGGATTTAATAAGAAAAAACACCAGCTGGGCATGAGTCCAGCCCTGTTTTGTTCCCCATGCCAAGAACCAGAAATCTAAGATTCCAGCAGCTCAGTCATTTATAATTCGACCTCTGTTTGCAGGAGGTCACATTTGCATAAATTAAGCTGGAGGGGCAAACGCGTTGGCAGTGAGGTGGAACTTGGGCTGGGTGACTGCCTCTGCCTCTAATTAGCCTCTTTAATCCCCGAGGGAAATATTTTGTGGTGGGAAGGAGAAGGCAGTGGGGGAGGGGGAGGGCACATGGTTCACAACAGCCCCCCAACTTGGTCTAAGAGTGTCCATGGCACTTCCTCCCACCATCAACTGGGAGGACTCTCCTTCCGCCCATCCATCCTCTCTGGGTAAACTGAGAAGGTCAGTTCAGCAGATGTATGGGGACCACCTACTGTGTGCTGGGCATGCGCTGAGACGCAAGGTGACAGCAGCCCTCCAAGCCCGCCCATCAAACCCCAGCCCAGGCGTGGGAGCTGGTGTGGGGGTACAGCCACTGGAGCATTCTTTGTTGAACAGCAGCCACCTGGCCCTGTTATCAATCTCTGAAGAGTGAATTCCACCCATGATTCTACCAAAAATATTTATTTTTCTGTGGCGGTTAGGAAAGAAAAACACCCCATCAGCTGGAATTGGATAATTTATAGAGAACGTTTCTGCTGGCTGATCCAATCGAGCATTCTAAAACCCAGAGATCTGGAGCCCCTATTCTCTGCTTTACTGTCTCTTTTTGCCTTTCCTTTTCCTGCTCACCTCTGCTCCCTTTCATCGGATCCACAGCATCAGGGACCAAAGATGCTGACTGCCTCTCTGAGCCATCACGAGTACACTCCAGGTATTTGAAGCTGGATCCATGGCAGCTCCAGAACTCAATGTTCTCCCCATTCTCTCTGGCTCGACAGTACTAACAGCCACCAGTAGGAGGTGCCACTGAAAAAAGTATGTACACAAGGTCCCAAATCTCTTAAATTCCAAAGTGCTGGCTATGTAAATCCAATGCTTTCCCTGCATTAGCAGTGTAGGAGGTTTAAGAATCCATGTTGAAATTGTCTCCATGAAAGCTCCCTTTATTTCTAAGATTGCAGCTGCCAGAGGTGTTGATGCCATTGGTGCAGCGAGGTTTCTAAGCATCTGATCATGCCGCATCATTTATGCACTTCTCCTCCCCTTTCAAAACTTTCCCAAACCTTGTGAGTCTCTGGGTAAACAAGCACCAGCTCCATCATTATGAGCTGAATTGCATCCCCCTCAAAATTCATATGTTGAAGTCTTAACCCCCACACCTGGAATATGGCTGTGTTTAGAGAAAGGGTCTTTAAAGTAAAAATGAGGGCAATGAGGGGACCTCATCCATATAAAGATATTAGGACACAGACACACGCAGAGGAAGGACCATGTGAAGCTGGCCATCTACAAGCCCAGGAGAGACGCTTTGGAAGAAACCAACCCCGCCAACACCACCATCTCGGACTTCTGGTCACCAGAACACCAAGATAATAAATGTCTGAGGTTTAAGCCACCCAGTCTGGGATGCTCTGTCATGGCCGCCGGAGATGACCGATACACTCCTGTGTACAACTGCTTCAGATCTCAGAGAAGGAAAATGAAAGCATCAAGTCAGGTCTTAGCCTAAACTCACCATGCTTCAGGGTGAGTGTCACCCCTGGGCCAACATCAATATACTGAAACGATTACTGCGCAGAGGCATCCACGGTCTTTACTGCCCATCTTGGCTGCTAAGTGGGTACGTGAGGGACCTTGCCTCGCCTTTTGTCTTGTTTCCCTTGTGTTGACATCAAGGGCACTCATTTGGAAGAGAATGCTGGTTTGCTCCTTCAGGGCATAAACATATGAACATGGGATTCATTCTGAACATAAAAGGGAATGGAGAGCGCCAGAGAAAGGGATTGGGGCTGAGAATGGGAGCAAGAACTGGCATTAATCCAGCTAGAAGACTTACATGATGGTAGGAAAACATAATCTCCAGCAAGTCCTTCATTCCGTCCTGTCTTTGTATAATAGGGACCATAATAACTCTCTGAGTTAATACAACAGAGGTCATAAAACAATACAGCATATTTATTAGGGCAAAAGATGGAGCAGAGGCTGATGAATGTAGCAGGAAAGAACCATTAGCAAAATGATGAATTAAAGTTCTGTTTGCATTTCTATTGTGATGGATCATCACTTGTTAGTTTAAGTAATCCCCATGCTTTGATTATAGCTATCAGCCTATAAAAATATTGTCTGAGCCTCAAAGGTGTAATGTCTAAGTGTGCTTATGGAAATTCAAGCACATTATCATTCACTGAACTACCGAGGATGCCAAGAGAATGAAGAAGATATTAGTTTAAACAGGTAATTAGGGTTGTCAAGAAAGGTACAAATTATGAATAGGTCATTTTCCATTTTCTGCTCACATAGATCTGTTCCCCTCCTTCAAGTCTGTCAAATAATATCGTATCCTTTGGTAAGCGCCCCTCCAGCAGTTTTTAAGTCCAGGAAGATGGACGGAGAGTTGAGTTAAGCCCAGATGATGATGGTGATGATGATGGTGGTGGTGGTGATGATGGTGTTGATAGTGGTGATGGCAGCGATGATGGTGTTGGTGATGATAGCGGTGGTGGTGATGATGGTGATGATGGGATGGTGATGGTGGTGGTGTTGCTGATGGTGATGATGTTGATGGTGATGATGTTGGTGGTGATGGTGGTGTTGGTGATGGTGATGGTGTTGATGGTGGTGGTGGTGATGGTGGTGATGATAGTAGTGATGGCAGCGATGATGGTGTTGGTGATGATAGTGGTGGTGGTGATGACTGTGATGATGGTAATGGTGGTGATGGTGGGGGTGATGATGGGATGGTGGTGGTGGTGATGATGGTGGTGGTGGTGGTGATGATGATGGTGTTGCTGATGGTGGTGGTGATGATGGGATGGTGGTGGTGGTGTTGCTGATGGTGGTGATGATGATGGTGGTGATGATGGGATGGTGATGGTGGTCATGATGATGGTGGTGGTGATGATGGTGATGATGGTGATGGTGATGGTGGTGATGGTGGTGGTGATGGTGATGATGGTGGTGGTGATGGTGGTGATGATGATGGTGGTCATGATGGTGGTGGTGATGATGGTGATGATGGTGGTGGTGGTGGTGGTGATGGTGGTGGTGATGGTGGTGATGATGGTGATGATGGGATGGTGGTGGTGGTGATGATGGTGGTGATGATGATGGTGTTGCTGATGGTGGTGGTGATGATGGGATGGTGGTGGTGGTCATGATGATGTTGATGGTGATGATGGTAATGATGGTGATGATGGGATGGTGATGGTGGTATTGCTGATGGTGGTGGTGATGATGGGATGGTGGTGGTGGTCATGATGATGCTGATGGTGATGGTGGTAATGATGGTGATGATGGGATGGTGATGGTGGTGGTGCTGATGGTGGTGGTGATGATGGGATGGTGGTGGTGGTCATGATGATGTTGATGGTGATGATGGTAATGATGGTGATGATGGGATGGTGATGGTGGTGGTGCTGATGGTGGTGGTGATGATGGGATGGTGATGGTGGTGATGATGATGCTGATGATGGTGACAATCACGACAGGTCTATGCGATGATTAATTTTAATGTCAACTCGACTGGCCAGGGGGTGCCCAGATTAAATGCTATTTCTGGAAACAGCTGTGAGGGTATTTCCAGATAAGTTTAGCATCCGAATCATTGGACTCAGGTGGGGTCCTTGTCTTTTCCTCTGTTCCCCAGAGTTAAGCACGCACTAAATGTGCTTCGACAAATAATGCAATTGCTGCAATTTCAAAAGTCCAAATTGTTTCCCAGGGTGATACTTCCGGTCTTATTTTTGGAAGGAGGGTTCTATTTTCTCCTTTCTTGATATTATAGCTGATGTTCAAAGGAGCCAGTTTCAAGTCCAAGTGGGAACCCAAATCCAATGCTAATTCTGGGAAGCTACCCCTGCAGCCTGACACCCACAACACTGTGGGGGAGCCTCCCTTTGTGACCATTTGTCCCAGGGGCTAATCCTGAGGATGTAACAATAGAGCATCAGGACTTCATGATCCTCGAGGAGCCCCAAACCGAAGGATCTCAGAACAAACAGGAGGGACAAGGCGACCCACAGAAAGGGAGAAAATATTTGCATATCATAGATCTGAGAAGGGTCAAGTGTCCAGAAAATATAAAGGACTCTTACAGCATAACCACAAGAAGACAAACAACCCAGTTTAAAATGGCAGGGGATTTGAATGGCTAAAACCAACAGAAAAGGAAGGTTCTGGCTCATTAACACCAAATACTGTCCACATCCATCTTAACTAAACCACAAAGGGACTAAGTCCTATGGAGACAGCTATTCAAATACTGCAGGCTTTAGCCTCCTACCTTTTTGTGGACTAAGAATTACCCCACAGGGGGCCAAACCCTTCTCTTGCGTTTATTTTTATCATTTTTACAATGCCACACCATGAATTGTTGGAAAACAAAAATACCACTAACATCTTCTCTCCCATTTTTTTTTCTGGGGATAATTCTGATATTAAAAGCATTGAGCACATGGTAAGTATTCAATAAATGTCACCAATCCGGAATAAATGTCACCTGTCAAGAATAATCAGGAAGGAAAAACAAGAGAGTAGAACCCTTGACGTGGCTCTGGGACAGGGAGGGGAGAAAACGCAAGAGTTTTGCTTCTTGTAGCGTGTTAGTTTCCTTTAAGGAGGCAAAGCTTCTTTGAAAAGATGCAAATAACCCATCACATGTTTGTGATGAATTCCCTGTTTCATGTTCCCAACTGCCCTCAAGAGTTATTGTTTCACGGGTACAGTGTTTCAATTTTACAAGATGAAAAAAGAGTTATGGGAAAGTGGGTGATGGCAGCCCAGTGATATGATTGCATTAATACCACTGCGTTGTGTACTTCAGATGGCTAAGATGATACGGTTTATGCTATGTGCTCGTAGCCACAACAGAAAAAGTTGGGAAGACAAGACCTCTGTCCAGCGTTCCAATTACACAAGATAAATACGTTCCTGGCATCTAACGTACAACCGAGTGTCTGTAGTTTGTAATTGTGTAAGGTACACGTGAACTTTGTTAGAGAGGAGACCTTGTGGTAATAACGACGTGAGGTGATGGATATGGCAGGTGGCTTAATTGTGATGCATATTTTGTAATGTATATACATAGCAAAGCATTAAGTGGTACCCTTAAACATATATAATTTGAACTGTTCCTTTTTTCATTTGATATTAAAGCATAGCTGATTTACAATGTTTGGTCGGCTTCTGCTGTACCTAGTGTCGTGACCCAGTCATATATACATGAACACACATTCTTCTTATGTTATCCCCCATCGTGTTCTTCTTTTTCTTTTTTTCTTTTTAAGGCCGTACCCACGGCATATGGAGATTCCCAGGCTAGGGGGCAAATCTCGGTTAGAGCCACCAGTCTACACCACAGCTCACAGTAACACCAGATCCCCAACCCACTGAGCAAGGCCAGGGATCGAACCTGCGTCCTTATGGAAGCTAGTCAGATTTGTTTCCACTGAGCCGGGATGGGAACTCCAAAACTACTTATTTTTTCTTAATTAATCCAAAGCACTTTCCTATGATGGCAGTGCCAGCCCTCCGATTAACCTCCGAACAACAGGGCAGAGAAATAGAAGTGAAAGCGTGCTTTAGATGCTCCCAAGAAAACACCAACGGAGCCGGCAGAGGTTGGGGTCTCTGCTGGCAGAGGCAGGTGAGACCAAAGAGGCTTTCCATCTTCCCCCCGAGAGCAGAGGGAACATGGAGATACCCTGATGCTGTTCAAATGGCCCCGCGCCCCGAGGGGTTTCTCACTGTCCTTTGGGACACAGAGAAGGTGATGGAATTTGGCCTGTGGACCCAGATGGTCCCTTGTTTGAGTCTCAGAAAGTGCCCGCCAAGCTGAGGAGGTGATTTAAACCAGGCACCCACACCCCCCGCCACCGCACCCCTACACTGACAAATGCACACACCATGGAGTTCCTGTTGTGGCGCAGCAGAAAGGAACAGCACTAGCATCCGTGAGGACACAGGTTCGATCCCTGGCGGCCTTAAATAAGAAGAAAAAAAAAAGGACTATTTTCTTCAGCAGCCTTGTCAGTTGTTGAGGAAATTAAGGGAGGTTCGCAGTCAGCAAGCTGCAAAAAGCAACATCTCAGCCCAGGCCGTGCTTTGCGAAGCTGCGGAGGGGAGCTGGAGGGGTGGATCTTCGTAACATCTTTATGGGAATGTGTGGCGTGTTCTCTAACGTGTGAAAGATGGGGTCCTAGGATCATAAATTCCAAGCTGAATGCAAAAAGCAGAGGCTTTTTAAGAGAAAGACAAAAAAAAAAAGAAAAAAAATGAGGACCAAGAGGCATCTAGGTGAGAGGCTGAGCGTGAGCAGAGAGGGCAAAGGACCACGTGTTTTCTTGGGGGTTTTCACTCTCTGTTGAGGGTCCAGCTTGCCTTCCACCTGGCTCCCCTCACGGCTCCTCCCAGGATTTGGGGGCTTACCTTTTCCACTGCACCTGCCCCCCGCCAGCCTAGGCAGGGCTGACCGGTCTACTGGCCATGGAAGGCCTTTCTCCAGCTTCTTGCCAGTGGCTCAGACCCTGGCTCAAGAGACCGGCAACCACCCAGGGACCCACCGAGTTCTAGAGCTGCCCCTGAACCTGCCACAATTCACGCCCTTCTGTGCACAGAGGGTGGGGCCGTGCTGGTTTCTGTCACCACCGAATCCTTCAACAGCACTCATCTACTTCCCCTGCGTGTTTTCCCTGGGGTTAAATGCCTACTTTCCTAAATTCCCAGGTCAAGGCTGTGCATGTTTTAAATTTCGAAATATGCTGTTCCTTGTCCTCCAAACCCATGACACTCTCACCCCCAACACTTGAACAAAACTCTCTTGCCTACCGTGCTAGCGGAAGAGAGCTAAGAAACCTGCAGCAGCATAGAATTCCATCCTTTGACCCGCTGATGCTTTCTGACTCTCCTTGACAAAAGCAAAACAAAACGAAAACACACACATTCTACAGAGTTTTTAACTCCATGGAAACCTTTAGAAATGACAAATCTGGCAATAATTAAAGCTGTTATTCTTTTAGGATAGAAAGCTCTTTACCCCTGAGAGCAGACGCAGAAACAAACAAAAGAGAATTTCTTTTTGTCCTCGGGGTTCCCAGAGCAGCCTCACCTTTAATTAGCAGCGGCATCTTCTGGAATCATCCATGTCTTCCGGCACAGGCTGGATGGTCAGTTTTCCTCGGACCCAATCCGCAGCTGCCACAGGAGACGTGCAGAGGAAAGGTCCATTAGCATAATGATTTATTTCCACACTTCTCCAAGCCCAACAGGAAATCCTCATAATTTTAAATGCAAGAGACTGAGAACAAAATATGCTTTGAAATAACAGCGTTCATATTAATCAGAGGTTGTATTAAAAACCACAGGGCACACAGCTGATGGGATTGAGAGCGGCTTTGAACAGTGAGTGTGATAATGCGCTATGGTATTTGCATTTTCAAGGTCATGTCTAGTCAGCTACGGAGATCCTCCTCCTCTGCCTGGAGACACTTGAAACTTTACCTTAACCTGCGTGTTCTATTCCCAAGGTTCATAAGCAGAGAAATAAATGCAAATAAACACATAATTTTTTAATTCATAATGAAAGGACTAATACGCACCAACGTAAGTGTGAAATGAAGACATGTGTACTGCTCAAACCATCATGTTTTCACGCAGCTTTGTTGGCCGACGACAGAGCAGCTCTACAGGTTTCGTGCTGTGGGTACCCCCGGGAAGAGCACACAGCCTCCGAAGTTTGCAGATGAGCTGGGGGACCCTCCTCTACGTGAGTTTTCACACGGATGTCCATCTCTGGATTTGGAGCAGGAATGACTTTTCCACCACCTGCTCTGAGAGCTGGCTCCAGTTAGACTTTCCTGGAGCTGCAAACCTGGCTCCTGTGAAGCACATCACAGCTGAAACTTCAGTCGAAGGGGAGGGACTGGAGAAAAACTTTGCCCACGAATAAGGGAAACGCGGATCTATTTCAGGGTCATGGTGTGGCCACAGTCAAAACCTCTGCCCGCTACTCACTCATCCGCGTAAATACACAAAGTCCGAGGCAGACGGACACAATTCGCAGCTGGAGAATCACAAAGAGAAGGATCAGTCACGTGTTGGAAGTCCCACACGGAGAGGGGTAATTCAGGAACTGAAATATGAATCTGAGCATCAGATTCCCTCCTTACTCAAATTCTCCCAGCTTTGACGTCTTGTCTGTAAAAGAGAAGCAGTAACATCGAACCGAACAGTAACATTATGAGAAACAATGATGAGATTCAATAGATGTTCCGGAGTTCCCGTCGTGGCGCAGTGGTTAACGAATCCGACTAGGAACCATGAGGTTGCGGGTTCGATCCCTGCCCTTGCTCCGTAGGTTAAGGATCTGGCGTTGCCGTGAGCTGTGGTGTAGGTCACAGATGCGGCTTGGATCTGGTGTGGCTGTGGCAACGGCTACAGCTCCAATTCTACCCCTAGCCTGGGAACCTCCATATGCCGTGGCTGGGGCCCTAGAAAAGACAACAACAACAACAACAAAAAATAGATGTTCTCTGCACAGTATCTGTACAGTGGAAGCAGTGTGTAAGTTATAAAGAAATCACTACCATACATCTTTCTGAACAGGTGCACTCTGAAGTGATGTCTCCTGCTTCAGTGACACCACATCTGACACAGGAGTCATGTTGCCAGATTTCAAGAAGGAAACACTTTGAAAGGAAACACTTTGAAAGAATCATGATTAAGGTTGCAGAAAGAGGAGTTCCTGTGGTGGCGCAGTAGAAACGAATCCGACTAGGAACCACGAGGTTGCGGGTTCGATCCCTGGCCTTGCTCTGTGGGTCAACGATCCAGCATTGCCGTGAGCTGTGGTGTAGGTCACAGACGCAGCTCGGATCTTGTGTTGCTGTGGCTGTGGTGTAGGCCGGCAGCTGCAGCTCCCATTCGACCCCTACCCTGAGAACTTCCATATGCTGCAAGTGCAGCCCTAGAAAGCAAAAAAAAAAAAAAAAAAAAAAAAAAAAAAAATTGCAGGAAGGAGGGTAAAGTAGTAGAAATGTTGATATGAGAGCCATTCACTTTCAGAAACTCTTGCCCTGGGCACAGCCAAAAAAAAAAAGTTACATGTGAAATATACATGAATACATGTAGTACTATTCTCATACATATCATGTATATATCATGTATATCACCCCAGGGAAATACCTGTCCTGACATGTAAATATCCCATGTATATTGCAAAATAGATACAGATAGAAATTTTAAAGGGATAAACTAAAATTTAATAATGGGTTATTTCCTGAAGGTACAAAATTTTGTTCTTACTATAAGCAATTATAACTAATATTCTAGGGAGCGTAGGTGACTGAATAGGTTGTTATTGTTGAACATTTTGTTGAAACACTCACGACAGCTTACAGCTTATCATAATTCAATTTACAAAACTTACAATTTACTAAATTCAGCCTATTTCCCAGTGTGGTTTTAATGGCCATTGCAACCCAGGTGGAGGAAGTCAATTTTTGGTGCCCCAAATCTCCTGTTTTCTGTCCCTTTCGTTGAGCAGACAAAAGTTTATTTAAATTCAGAGAATACATTTCTCTTTGCAGATGTTTTCATTTCTAATCAAAAGGTGCTGCATTTTTATATTTTCAACGAGTGGGTTCAAAATGCCCTGAAACTCTTGGGTTTAAAATTTTCCACCGGCTAGAACATTGTTTCCAAGTTTTTGTAAGAATAAAAATGTGAAAGTCTCTAGCAGTGATTCATGTAAACCATGTTCCTCAAAAAAGGTACATAATGATAGAAACGTTCCCAAAGACCCACCGACCAAATGCTCTCTCTACAGCATGAGCTGCTTTCCCAAAGCCCTGATGTTTCTTCCCAGGGCAGAGTTGCATTCGGCACAGGAGGGCTGATCGAGTGCATCTCTTACTGCTAGGAAGCACATTCTGGTGGCCCCCTTTCACTGAGTTTTAGGAAAGGCCCCCCCTTTCCTAAAACTCAACGACTCGGAGCTCTTTCTTCTTTTGCAAAAGTAAAAAAAAAAGAAAAAAAATGTGCAATTCACCTTTCCGTCCCCACCTGTTTTAACATTTTACCACAAAATAAGCAGCAAACCCCTGGGCGGTAGAAAAGATACCCAAGGTCACGCCTGATCTTTACAAAGTGTGTTAACTACTCTGCTATTTAAAAGGTCGAAATGCATAAAATCACGTTTCCAGGCCTGACTCAGCGGGTCACCCACCGACATAACCAGCTGAGTTATTTTTTTATTTTTATTTTTATTTTTGCAGAAAGCGAGCAAAGGAGGAATAGGACCCAGCAGAACACTTGCTCTTAACTCAGATACCATCAAGCCGCAGGACCCTCTGGCTTGCAGATCAAATGTAAACACGTACGTTCATCCTTATCCAAAGATTAATTTCCTTCATGCCTTTTGGTAGAATTAGCATTAAAGTATTTCTTCCCTTCTCCGGATAACTTGCATGCCCTCCCTCCGTGTTTGCTCACTGCCTCTAGCAAGGTGCTCCCGGCACCCCCAGAACGCCCGTCAACACTGGTCGCACCCTTTCTCCGAGCATCTCGGGTACCCTACCCTTTCTCGTTTGATGATCATATACTTGCCGTTACACGGGGACCGCTCTAGAATCCAAGGATCATTCATTACTCTTCTGTTTAAAATTAGAGCCAAGAGGACTCACTCCGGCTTGCCACTTTCTCCTCCACCCTCCTCTGGAATAAAGCCCCTGGGTCCCTTCTGCCTGTGCCCCTTGCCAGCACGATGCCATCACAGACGGTTTACTGTCTTTCCCTTGAAGGTAGGCGTGCGGTGTTTCTCTATAGCACATCTCCTTTTAAAGCGTGAGTATTTTAGAATAAGCATATTTTATTCTGCATTTTAGAATACAAACACCTTATAATCAAGAAGGAAAAACAGGGTAACAGCTTTCCAGAGAATATCCAGTAAACTTTAGAAATTTCTGTCCCATTTTCAAAAGGTCAGAGTGTAATTTAAAAGAAGAATGGAAGGGCCCCATAGGCAGCGGCCGTGTGGAATGAATGCCTTTCTCTGTCCCCACTAAACGGTGATTCAAGTAAAAGCCCAGGTCTCTTGACCTAATGAATGGCTGTTAAAGATCAGTGTTGAGAATAATACATAGGTTCAGGGGAGAGGCTTCTGGAATTACAGCGATACCAAATGGAGCTCAAGGCTGGCAAAAGAGACCTTTGAAAACCAATGATCTCTCTTTACCACCCCCTCCCCAAGAACAATAAAAGTTTGTAAAAGCCTATTTCCAAACATTCATTTTTTTCCATTAAACGGAAATTCCTTCCAGGACAGGCCAGGATGTGCAGAAGTCCTGTGCAGGGATTCAGAGAGACACCAGCCCACGTGTGGCCCTGACCTGGGGCTGGTGGTTTAGGGCTGAAGATCTGATTCGTCAGAAATCCTAACCCACCCTCCCCACCCCCATTCATTCGCTTCACAGTAAAATGCAAGTCCCCTTTTTAAAAAATCTATTTGCCCACCTGCTTTTCGCCGCTCATTTGTTTCAATATTGACAAATAAACCGCCATGCTTTTCACTGAATATTCGATGATTTCCAACCTGTGGTCACACACACATTCAAAGGTGTGAAAGATGGAGCAAAAATGCAGTGCACTTTACACACTCGCTTCATAACTGATGGTCTAGAACACAGCCCCGGGAAAGGGGAACCATTTATGTATCAATAGCGTATTTTTTTATCTTTTTAGGGCCACACCCGCGGCAGATGGAGGTTCCCAGGCTAGGAGTCGAATCAGAGCTGTAGCTGCTGGCCTACAGCGCAGCCACAGCAATGCTGGAGAGGCCAGGGATCGAACCTGCATCCTCATGGATGCTAATCAGATTTGTTTCTGCTGAGCCAGGACGGGAGCTCCCTTTCCTTTATTCTTTATCAAACAGATTACATGCAAGTATGTCTAGGGTAGAAACCTCACTCCCTAAAACTTAAGAGTTAAGAATCGGTAATTCGCCATGTATTAACCACCTACCCTCTTCCAACGTACAATCAGATAATTCTTAGAGGGCAAAACACAAATGTGCACACATTCTTTCTCTCCTGTAAAAGGGGAGAAAGGATGTGTGCACATGTATAGCTGCATTGCTTTGTGGTACAGCAGAATTATCATAGCCTGAAATCAACTATACTTCAATAAAACTTTAAAAACTGAGAAAAAAGAAAGAAATCAATAGCTGAACATTAAAAAAAAAAAAACACTTTTAAGGAGCTCCCGCCGTGGCACAGCGGGTTAAGGACCTGGCATTACCGCAGCTGTGGTGTAGGTTTCCATCCTTGGGCTCACCCCCGGCCCCAGAACTTCCATACGCTGCAGGTGCAGCTGAAAGAAGGGGAACACTTAGAAGAAGAAACTTTATGTTGCAGGTTTTAGAGCTGGAAGAGATCATCCAGATTAAAGTCTTTGTTCTTCGGGGAGGACTGAGGTCCACAGAGGTGAGGGTCACTCCCAAGGTCAACCAGCAGCGAGGGAACCCAGGCAGGGCCCATCTGGGTGGCACCTGTGTCTATACCCTTCACGGCAGTGCTTTCGGAGAGGCTAGAAACACCCACGGACGTGATCTAAACGATGCCCCCGAATCTCTCTCTCACAAAGCAGATAAACAACCAAAGTGATGGAGGCGGGAGTTCCTGTTGTGGTGCAGCAGGTTAAGAATCCAACTAGGGGAGTCCCCGTCGTGGCGCAGTGGTTAACGAATCCGACTAGGAACCATGAGGTTGCGGGTTCGATCCCTGCCCTTGCTCAGTGGGTTAAGGATCCGGTGCTGCCGTGAGCTATGGTGTAGGTTGCAAATGCAGCCTGGATCCCAAGTTGCTGTGACTGTGGTGAGGCCGGCAGCCGTACCTCAGATTCGACCCCTAGCAGTAATTAAGCCCTAGAAACTTCTGGTGCCAAAGTCGTTCCGCCATGCTCTTAGTGCGGTAAATCACCAAGTTGCCCCTTGGGGCTCCTTTCCAGAAGATGTCAGAGGCAGCTCTGTGTTTATGGGAGAGTCCCCATGCTTTATACTCATTGAGATAAAATTGAGTCAAAGCGCATTCCGTTAAAATGGCAGGATAATTAAATAAACGGTACTGGGTCCCTCTATTTAAGTTGCATCAAAGATCTTGAGGTGGGGGAATGAAGATGCTGGAACCCTGTTGTTACCGAGCAGCTCTGGGGTCAGGCGGGTGTAACTTTGCTCATTAGGTGGCGGAAAACTGGGTACGCTCAAAAAACAATGCAGGCGTTCAGAGGCTCTGACATTAACCCCCAGGCTGGACAAAAATTGGTGGAGCCCTGGGGGGATAACACGCAGCTCTGACTCCGGCTGGAGACGCAGAGAAAAAGGCAGCCTCTGGGGGTTTGCATTTTAGTGTGGAAATCAACTCCACAAACACGGGTAGGCTGAAGAGAAGAGATGCAATAGGAATGATGCTGGCTGCTCAGCTACAAAAGGCATTAATTACAGAAAATTTGAAACTGGGACATTGGGAGGGCCAAAAGAGACCACAGAAACTGTCTAGTCCATAGGTCCGAGCTTGTCTTAAAGGCTCTGCTAAGAGTTTCTCGTCATCTCCCCTTGAAGGGTGCCAGGAATGGTTCGCACAGGTGGCAGTGGCCAGTCGTCCTCATAAATATATATATATTTGCCTGCACCCACAGCCTGTGGAAGTTCCCAAGCCAGGGATTGAATTCGAGCTACAGCCTCAACCTACTGGTGCAGCAGTGCCAGATCCTTAACCCCCCACACCACAGCGGGAACTCCCAATCCTTCTCAGATTACACTGATTACGCTTTTGTAATCAATCTGCCGCCCATCGCCAGCCCGGTTCCACCCACCGGCATCTCTACCTACACCTACCTGAGGACGTGCTCAAGGCACTCGGCAGCTGTATTAACTGCTCTGCTTGTGTGTATCATTCTCCATCCATGTTCCTGCTTAAGCCCAGCAGGTGAGCCGGCTCCTTCCGCTGGTACTCATCCTTCCTCCCTTCCCCCATCCAGCCTCGGCACTAGCCTCCCCAGCCCTTCCACCCCAACCTGCCACCTGGAGCCCACCCTCTCCAAATGGCCTTCTCCGACCGGCGCTTCCCAAACACCCCAAAGTGAGCCGTACTCAGCTCCCCTCACCTGGGCCGATTGTTCGGCTTTGGTCCCTGACTTTGTCATTATAACACATTGGTCTGAGGGCATCAGTGTCTTTCCTTTTCCACAAGCTACACAATGTCAGAGCATCACGCCAGGGAGGTTCCCCAAGCTCAGCGTAGCGAATGAATCCCTAATAAAGGCTTTCTGAGTGATAGTCTAGCACCTTTAGAAGTGCATCCTTCCCTGTTTCTGTTTACTCTTGTCCGTTTGCATAAGTTTAATTCTGAATGATTCACCAAAATTTTGCCAAAGACTCCCTGCCTGGTAACAGGGCATTCATTTTCATACACCTTGCATCCATCTAAAGGCTGTTTCCTGGGAATGCCCTGGCAGCTCAGCGGTTTAAGAATCCGGCATTGTCACTGCTGTGGCTCAGATCGCTGCTGTGGCAGGGGTTCGATCCCCAGCCCTGGCATTTCTGCATGCCATGGGTGGGGCCAAAAATGTAAAAACAGCCACAACAAAATAAAGGCAGGTTCCTGGTTTCATGCATTATAAGCATGATACAGACTGAGTAGACAGCAGACATGGGTGGGCTAGCCTGACAGAATCTGCTCTAGTTTTGCCAAGTTTCTATAAAACTCCATTATTCTGCTCTCAATTAGTTTTTGCTGGGTCACTGGCTCTGCATTGATCAGAAGGCTTACAAAGCCTCCTTGGCTGAGTCCAAGTGTTGATTTAATATCTGGGGCCTCCTGATTCTGGTCCCTTCGTCACTGCTGCTTAGAACCACTTTCAGAGGAAATGTTTGCAGCTACTCTCCTGAGCCCTGTAGCCTCCCCTGGCCTCCAAGAATTGTTTGACGGCAGGATACGGCCCCTTGGCTTCCCTGTCCTTTCAGTGTTGCCTCTGGTACCAGATTTCCATCTCAGCATCTTGCCTGCCTTCACGTGCCAGACACTTGCCTTGGGCTGACAGGCTGTCTCTGTGCCTAGAATGTGACTCACTTTCATTAGAAAATGAGCAGCTGAAAAGCAAAATCTTCCAACTTCAAGTAAGAGGAAATGAAGACTCACAGAAATCATAAGAGGAAACGGTCAGAGTTAAGATGGAATCAGTGGGTGCAAGTCAGACATGAACAAAGATTGCCCACTTCCAAGAGCTGGTCAACCTAGAACGTGAACCCTTGCATGGAAGGTGCCAATTCTAGGTGACCCTGCGGCAGTGGAAGAAGGAAATCACCAGCCCACACAGGAGTCAGACGGGTCCCTGGCCGTCTTTGGTGGGATTTCTCACCAAAGCTTTTTTTGCCCTCTTTGTGTCCTTTCCCCATGAACAGAGAAACTGATAAGGCAAAGTCTTAGAAGACGGGGACTAAGGAAGCTTGTTGAATAATCAGGGGCTGACTAAAGACATGGATCTTGCCGTGACTGCTTCTGTTTAAAGTCTGATTCCAACTGCCTTCTGCTTTGTTTTTTGTTTTTTAGGGCCACATCCTTGGCATATGGAAATTCCCAGGCTAGGGGTTGAATCGGAGCTCCAACTGCCAGCCACAGCCACAGCCACAGCCACACGGGATCCGAGCCACGAGCCATGTCTTCACCCTACACCACAGCTCACGGCAACGCCAGATCCTTAACCCACGGAGCGAGGCCAGGGATCGAACCCGCATCCTCACGGATCCTAGTTGCGTCCATTAACTGCTGAGACACAAGGGACCTCCCAACCGCTCTTTAAAGGCGGTAAATTCCTAAAACACAAATCTGTGTGCTGGGCTTCCTGTATCCTCCTCACACCGAACTCCAGGGCTTAGAGAATGCTGAGCAAAGTGTTGCTGAATAAAATGAATTAATATGATCAGCACAAGCACTACTGGGTTTCTGTATCATATTCCACCGATGAGACACACTCTGGTTAAGACTGTAAAAATATTTCTGGCAGAGAGCTAAGTCTTTCTATTTCTTTAGGCCCCAAATTACTATGTAGAATAATAGGCTGAAAATAGATCAGAAAAATTCCCTGACGTAACGAAGACTTAGTGTTACCGTAAAAAGGCAGAGTGTTCAGTAAAACGCACAGACATTTAAAAAGGTTTATGCCAGGGGTTGTCAGAGCATTCTGATATTTCTTGATGGCACTTTAGGTCAAAACTGAACTTTACAATTTTTTTTCTGTTATTTTAAACTTAATTTTGTGCCTTTGTTATTCATTGAGAAGCACAAGAACGCAACTGTGGTAAAAAGCGCTTGCTCCCCACAGTTACCGAGAAACCACACCAGCCCTATTGTATCAGGGGCTTGTTCTTTTGCATGTTTCATATACTCAAGGGGAGACTATTATAATCTGTAATTTCCTCATTGCCAGATCACCGCACCCTCTCCAATGATTGTTCCCTCTGTTTGTTTGGAATCGGTCCATTTCTGCACAGTTTACGGAGACAAGCTGACGTCCCAGACACTAGAAGAATCTAGGAGAGCCGCGTGTCAGTTGAAAATTCCTTTCTGGAGTTCCTGTCGTGCGCAGTGGTTAATGAATCCGACTAGGAACCATGGGGTTGCGGGTTCGATCCCTGCCCTTGCTCAGTGGGTCGGGGTTCCGGCGTTGCCGTGAGCTGTGGTGTAGGTCGCAGACGCGGCTCGGATCCTGCGTTGCTGTGGCTCTGGCGTTAGGCTGTTGGGGTTGAGATGAGATCATCCCTACAAGGCGCGGGTGTGAGACGGCCAATCTGGGTGCCCCAGAGGCTTCGGTGGGTCCTGAGACAGAAGGCTGGTCCTGGGGGATGGAGTCAGCTCTGCAGAGGGAGAGCGGATTTAATCGTCTGTCCCCAGGGGCTCCCCGAATCCCAGAAGCTTCCTCGGTCACATGGTCACATGGCTCTTATGGGCCCAGAGCTCTAAGCCTGTGGACCGTGCAGTCCTTTTATGCCTGGTTTGAACTGTAGGTTAAGATGTTGGGAGAGGGGCGCCCCAGTTCCTCTTGGCCTGGAAGTCACCCCCCCCCCATAAACTCTATTTAAAGTTCACACCTCAGTGTGCTGGTGTTTGTCTCATTCTTCAGCCGAGAAGTTGGCACAGAGCTGGGAGTTCCCGTTGTGGCTCAGCAGTTAAGAACCTGACATAGTGTCCGTGAGGTTGTGGGTTCCATCCCTGGCCTCGCTCAGTGGGTTAAGGAGCCGGCACTGCCATGAGCCGTGGTGTAGCTCGCAGATGCAGCTCAGATCTGCTGTTGCCGTGGTAGGCCGGCAGCTGTAGCCCCAATTTGACCCCTAGCCTGGGAACGTCCATAGGCTGCAAGTGTGGCCCCCCCCCCAAAAAAAAGAAAAAAGAAAGAAAGAAATCAGCACAGAGCCTGGCACATGTTAAATGTTCTCTAGATGCCTCCATGATGTCGCTGATGATGTCGCTGCGGGTATTTGAGCCCTGGGTACTGATGTCTGGGTGCTGAGTCAGTGAACTGAGTTGCCGTCCGTAAGATGTGTGATTTCAAACATGCTCAGAAAACTTAGGCATATTCGGTTATGTCAGTTATTCATGTGGGTGACGTTAGAAAGGATTATTTTTGAAAAAAATCGAATCATCAGGACTGGCCTTTGTCAACTGAAAATGGCGTCCTACGTCCTTATGAAAATTACACAGGACTAGACATGAGAAGACTACGTTTTAGCCTCCGATCTTCTTACATCTGATTTTTCCATTAAAACGTACACGCCTTGAGGTCAAGGATTATGTTAATGTTTATACCCAGGAGCGTTCACGATGCATTACAAGCATTTGTAACATACTGAATAAATGAATAAAGAAATACATCTTTCCAGGATTCAGCTCAACCCATGACGCTCCTTCCAGTCTTTGAAGTCTTGACTTCTTAGAGCTTGTTTACCACAAAATCAAGCGCTGGACGACAAAATATCTCGAGTGATTTTCCAGCTCTTTGATGTACTTGATTACCTCGTTTCTCTAAATTTTAAACCCCTGAAGCTTAGCTGAACTGCGTTTTCCAAATTGGACAGAACATCACAAGCGATCCATTTACACTTTTAAAGCATGGACTGAGTGCTCGGGGCCAGGCAACTTGCTGGCATCCGGAGTTTCATTAGACCAAGAACAAGATGAAGGGCTCAACTCTAAGAAATTTCCAGTCCGGTGAGGAAGATGGGTCAGGAGCCAGAAAGCTAAGCCCCGGGTTCTGGGTGCACACGGAGTGGGGCAGCACAGCCCAGGGTGCATGGTTGCTGTCTGGACCGAATGACGTTGCAAATACCGAGCACCTGGCACAGGTGACTGCATCACACATGTTAATTCCGGAGCCTTCTCTTCCTTCTCACTCATCCTTGCTGCAAAGGACTGCATTGCTAGAATCACTTAAGCTGCTTTTCGGGCTGATTTTAAGAGCCCTGGTAGACGTGACTGATATTTTAGGCTAGAAAGAGGCTGTGTTATTATTAAATTTACAAAATGCTGCCTAACACAGTTGGCTCATCCTGGAAACGGGGTGACGGCATCTTTCCACAAAAGGGTCGGCTTCGTTTTGTCTGTCTGTTTTTCTCTTTTTAGGGCTGCACCTGTGGCATATGGAAGTTCCTAGACTGGGTCGAATTGGAGAGGCAGCCACTGGCTTATGGCACAGCCACAGCAAGCGGGTTCCAAACTGTGTCTGCAACCTACACAGCAGCTCACGGCAACACCGGATCCTCAACCCACCGAGTGAGGCCAGGGAACATGCATCCTCATGGATACGGATCAGGTTCCTTACCGCTGAGCCAGGAACTTCCTGTTCCCTTAGCCCACGGCTCTTGGGGGCATGAATAAGAGCACTGAGGACTAGGAAACACTCGGATTCTAAATCCTGATACTCTGACCCGGAATCTTTCTCATCATGGTCAAGTTCATTTCTAAGGGTCATTTTCCTTGGCTGTAAATGAGGGGAAAACAGTACCTCAAACAACCAGTGTGATGACTCATGCAAAGTTCTGGACTCGTTTGTTTATTCAATGAAGATTAAATGAGCACAGACTCAAATTCAAAGAGGGAGAAAATTATCAAAGACCCCAAGGGCATAGCGCCTGGTACAGACAAATATGCAGCCAATTTTAGCTTTTTTCTTAGTATGCACCTTTGTTCCACTTCTCTGGAACTGGAATTCAGAAGGTTTAGAAAAGAAGAAGCAGGAACAGCAAATAAATATATGAAAACCTAAGATATTTTTAAGATTCAAAGAATGCAAATTAGAGAATTAGGAGTCACAATTTCTTTTCTCCTACCCAACTGACAAAAATTAAAGGGTGACTCTAACCATTGCCAGTGAGAATATATAAAAAGTAGGACAATGCTATACGGTTTGATCAGAATATCAAACAGGTTGGAACAACCTGTTGGAAGGCATTAGAATGGTGAGTTTGCAAGTCTGGATTTAACAATTTGTCCTAAAGAGATAAAAAAAAAAAGATAAAGAAAAACTATTACAAATATTTTCACACGATTACTTAGTGGCTTCATTAGACCTATAGATATTAAGCTAAAATAAACACAAGAAGATTTAAAGGTTAGACTGTTAAAATAATGAAAGTAGTGTGTTGAAAAGAAAATGTAAAGATGTCCACTGGACCTGTTTACCATGCAAAGAATTAGAAACCATCTAAATATCTCCCTTGGAGGACTGCTGAGCTAACTTCAGTAGAGCTTTGTATGAAAACGCTGTGCAGGAGTTCCTGCTGTGGCTCAGTGGTAATGAATCTGACTAGTATTCATAAGGATTCAGGTTCAATCCCTGGCCCCGCTCAGTGGGTTAAGGATCTGGCATTGCCATGAGATGCGGTGTAGGTCACAGACGCAGCTTGGATCCTGTGTTTCTGTGGCTGTGGTATAGGCAGCAGCTGTAGCTCTGATTCAACCCCTAGCCTGGGAACTTCCGTGTGCCACAAATGCAGCCCTAAGAACAGAAAAAAAAAAAAAAAAAAAAAAAAAAGAGAGAGAGAGAGGGAGAGAGAAAGAGAGAAAACACTGGGCAGCTGTTAAAAAGCAAAAGATAAATTATTGCTACACTGAGATATTATTATGTATAAGAAGTTATCAGTTCCTGTGCATAGGAAATACATACATGCCCATGAGTAGTTTATATTGATGTTTGCCTTTTAAAAATCTGAAAAACATGAACAAATTGCCACAGTGTAATTTACTCTTGGGATTACAAAATTACAATTTTTTTTTGTCTAAAAGGATGACAATTATATTTCTATTTTAAAAAGCATTACAGGGAGCTTGTTAATCCTTCACACACACACACACACACACACACACACACACACAGACTAATGATGATAACTTCATACACAGAGCTTTGCCAGGTCTGAAGAGACAGTTGAGCCATATTCTGAGTGACTCAGCCATTTTGGAGTCATTGATGCCGTTAAGCCTACCTTTCCTGAAACTATTCTATTTGGTTACATACGAATTTCCTTAGCATTGCAATCTTTAATTCTCCTTGAATTTATTTGGGTTTAATATTTATTTGCACATGCATAAGGAAAGCTGTTCTTAGTGCTAAAATAGGTTCAGTATCTTGGTAAATAAAAATGCAAACATTTATATACCATTTTATTATGTTTAAACATCTACACATATCAGCTCTTAATCCTTACAACAGGAGTCCCCATTTTGGTGCAGTGGAAAATCTGACTAGTATCCATGAGGACGCGGGTTTGATCCCTGGCCTCGCTCAGTGGGTTAAGGATCTGGCATTGCTGTGAGCTGTGATGTAGGCCGGCAGCTGTATCTCTGATTCGACCCCTTGCCTGGGAACCTCCATATGCCACAGGCGCAGCCCTAAAAAGAAAAAGAAAAAAAAGCAAGTCCTCACGACAGCTTGAGACTTGGCTCCTCATCCTTATTTGTGAAAGAAAAAAATTAGCCTTCTAATAACACAGAATATTATCGTCTCTTCCAGCCAGGAGGGGAAGCGGGTAGACTCAGCCCCACCAGCCCCTCCAATCCGTCATAAGCAACAACAGAAGAAATGCGGTTTCTCCAGCAGCAGAGAGGCGAGCCCTGCGGGCGATGGGGCTTTCTGTTTGGAGGCCCGCCCAGGGACCAGCTGTCCCCACTCACCCAGGACGGTCCTGGATTTAGCACATGCAAGTCCGTGTCCGCCGCAGGCCCCCTTCATCCCAGGCAAACTGGAAGAGTTGGTCCCCACCCCGCCCCCAAAGAAGGAACATGAACTCGAACTAGGACCTCCCTGTGCTGTCCATACGGAGATGGGGGGTTAGAGATCAGGGAAACCCAGAAGGCTAGGATTTACGGGCTATCGTCGTTTTACAGGCACTTAGCTGGATTTCTGCCACTTGCTCCGGGAAAAAAGGTAAGGCAGCCGCTGGCCGCAGCCTGACAGCGCCTCAGGGGGCAGGTGCCTCTCCTGCGGTTCCCTGGGGGCACCTGCTCCCTGCGCTCCGGCTGTGTGTCCTGCTGACCCCTGGAGGGGTCTGAGGTTTCAGTTCCATTCAGCAGCCGGTAACAAAGGCTGGGACCTGGGACAGGGAAACAGCAGAATCCCCTCTGTCCTTCGTCTCCACCCAAACCCGCACTGCACACACATGGGCACCTGTTTCCTGTGAAGGCAATTTCTAGGCGTGGTCCACCTCCCTTCTAGGTGGCTTCTGCCCTTCAAAGAGCAGCTAACCTGCTCTCTGCATTTCCGCAATGGGCTTAGCACAGTACACCCACGTGATTGCAGGTGTGAAGCATTTTTGATCCATGGATTCATGTTTTCTTAAATTTCTCATGAGAATGTACACTTCATGTACACTTCAGCATTAGGAACGACTGGGACAGCATCCATCAGCCCATGTCCCCACCAAGGATGCGCGGTTCCAGGTGCAACGGTACTGAGACGGTGTCTGCAGGGAATCAGTCACACGGGGACGAATTGCTTTGTTCAAATTACGGCGGAGGGAGGCGTTATTAGCGCGTGGTCCAGAGAAACAGGCCCACCTTTGCATCTACACTTAAAACACTCCAGCTTCACGCCTCTCGGCTACACGGATTTATGACAAGAAGTCACAGGGGATAAAATGGAAAGCAGTTTTTTCAAACCATTTGTGGAAACCAGGTTTTACTAAGAGTTAAACTATGCAGAAGAGACATTTAGAAATGTCAACTAGCTGAGCATTTGAGGAATCGTAACTTAAATGAACCCCACGTGAACACGAATTTTCATATGGGCTAAAAATCTCTTTTCTAAACAGACTGAATAATGCAAAAATTAGTTTTATTCTCGGAACATGCTCTAATACCACCTGCTGCTTGGAAGGTTTTTTTTAAAGGTAATATTGGAGAGATTTTTAGTCAAGATGGCTCTATATCTTTTCTTTCTTTTTAGGGCTGCACCTGCGGCATATGGAAGTTCCCTGGCCAGGGGTGGAATCAGAGCTGCAGCTGCAGGCCTACACCACAGTCCAGAAACACCGGATCCTTAACCCACTGAGCGAGGTCAGGGATCAAACCCATATCCTCATATCCTCATGGACACTACGTCAGGTTCTTAACCCCCTGAGCCACAATGGGAACTTCCTGTATGTTTGAACTTGGATATACACCCTCTGCTCGAAACACAGAACCGAGACAGATAAATCAGAAAATCATGGCAGAAGCAAAACTAAGGTGACTATCTCCACTGGCCAGAAAAGGTTCAGAAACACAAAGCAGTCAGTGGGGCAGCAGCCAGAGGACTGCTGGGCTCTGGAATGGGCCCTAAAGGGTGCCAACTGGAAGCTCTCTCCTTGTGGGGAACGTGGTCCATGAGAGATGGGAGCTGGGCTCCAGGCTTGGAGCCAAAGGCTAAGATGGACTTTCTGTAGGGACAAAAAGCCAGGCTGACCCTGGTGCCAAGGGCTTGGGAAGAAAGAGGGTGAAGACAAAATTTAACCACAGGAAAATGAAGCACATTAACCACCGGTTAGCTCGGCGGCCGGATGAGCAATAGTCCCAACACTGCCACGGGCCAAGAAGGCTCCCCTCCCCTACAACTTAAGTCCTGGTTCTGCTTCACTGCATTGGTCTGTGGGATGGGTGGAAGCACATGCACTGATTCAAGAAGCAGGAGAGAAAATGAGAAACAAATAAAAACGAAGCAAAACCTCTGTTCAAAGTGATCCTGCCAACCAAAATTCCCAAACTTAAAACCCACCTAATGCTAGAAAAGCGAAGCAGGGCATTCAGTGGAGTTTCTGGATAGAATATTAGCATATAAAAGTCAAGAGAGGAGTTCCCTTCATGGCTCAGAGGTTAACAAACCCGATTAAGATCCATTAGGACGTGGGTTCAATCCTTGGCCCCGCTCAGGGGGTTAAGGATCCGGCATTGCTGTGAGCTGTGTGTAGGTGGCAGATTCAGCTCAGATTCTGAGTTGCTGTGGCTGTGGTGCAGGCTGGCAGCCACAGCTCTGATTCGAACCCTAGCCTGGGAACCTCCATATGCTGCGGGTGCGGCCCGAAAAAGACAAAAAATACAATAAAATAAAATTTTAAAAAATAAAAATAGATAAAAAATCAAGAGAGTTCCCAGTAATAGCTACAAAACATAATATAAAAAAAAGGTAGTCCCAGAATGATAAAACATATAAGGAATGCAGTTAATAAAATGTGTGTAAGGCTTTTTTTGGAGAAAGACCTGACACCCTTATCGAAGGACGTATCAAAGTCATAAATAAACAGAGGATCACAACAGCTTCTGGAAAGAAAGAAGCAACAGGAGAAAAGCAGGCAATACTTCCCCAGGTTTCCCATACATCTAATTTAATTCCAATCACCAACCCAACAGAGTTTTCTATGGAATTCAACAAGTTGTGCCTAAAATTCACGATAAAGGGTGCAAGGTCCAAAACAGCACAGACGACTTTGAGTAAGAAGAAGATAGAGAGGCTTCCTTTTCCTAGTATCAGGGATATTATGAAGCCACGATACTCAGGGTAGAGAGGGCATAAGAGACAAACAGACCAATGAAACAGAAGTAGAGTCAGACACAGACCCACACACATATGTAAACTTGAAACGTGACCCAGGTGGAGTGGCAGGTCCACGAGCAAAGGTTAAGTTCCTGGGCAATCAGACCAGGGCAATTTAACTGCCTCACTCCTTCCGTCATCACACTCATGGGATGGGCAATAATTGAAAACACTGTTGGGAGTTCCCTGGCAGCCCAGCAGTTAAGGATCCAGCATTGTCACTGCTGTGACGTGGGTTCAGTCCCTGGCCTGGGAACTTCCACATGCTGCGGGCACAGCCAAAAAAATAAATAAAATAAAATAAAATAAAATAAAATAAAATAAAATAAAATAAACCAACAGTTACCTTAAAAAAAAAAAAAAAAAAAAACCAAGAAAACACTGCCAAGAGCTGGTGAGGACGTGCAGCAAGAAAAAGTCTTGGAGGGCAGGAGGGTAAAACGGGACCACTACTTTGGGTAGTGCTGGAAATACCTGCCCCCCAGAGAACATTCTAGGGAGATCGCCAAAGGAAATAAAAGGGAGACACCTTAACGTCTTCAGAGTGGGCATCGCATATTGACACACGTTCAAACCAACGCCTTCCCGGCTCCCTGGGTTTCAAAGGACCAAACGATGTAAGATGATGGAACAGAGCAGACCGACACCTTTGCAGCCCAAACAGCTGAAATGGGACTGATACCAAGAAGTCAGTTCCTTAAAACTCTGATAACTCAGAGAAAGGGGGCCGGGGAGCGGAATCACCCGTTCAGGTAATGAGCAGACATTCGCAAAAGAGAAACCAGAACTGGCCAATAAGCACGTGAAAAGACGGTCCGCCCTCCCAGTCATTTCCACACGCGTCTGCTGCGCAAGAATGAAAAACTCTGCCAGAGTTCCCGTTGTGGCTCAGTGGTAACAAACCCATCTAGGATCCATGAGGACGTGGGTTCGATCCCTGGCCTCGCTCCGTGGGTTAAGGATCCGGCGTTGCTGTGAGCTGTGGTGTAGGTCGCAGACATGACTCAGATCTGGCGTGGCTGTGGCTGTGGTGTAGGCCGGCGGCTGCAGCTCCAATTCGACCCCTAGCCTGGAAACTTCCATGTGCCACACCTGCGGCCCTTAAAGAACAAACAAACAAAAAGCAACTCTGCCAAGTAAGGACAAGGATGTGGAGCAGAGAAAACCCCATAAATCTCATAAATATAACACTGAGCACAAAGCGGACCCTGGGATATGGTGTAAGAAGTACGATAACACTCACTAAGGTGCTGAAAACCCACAGAGCAGCGGTGTGCATTACTAAGGTTCCGTTAAAAGGTAGACATTTTATAAAAAATTGCGCCTAGGAATGGAAAATACCAAAATTAGAACTGTGGTTACCTCTGGGGCGTGAGGAAGGGAAATACAATTGGGAGAAGACAAGGGGGCTTCCACTCCATCTATAGGGTTTTATAAAATACAGAAGTAAATCTGAAGCAAAGACGGCAAAAGGGTAATATTTTTAGAAGCCGGGTGAATGGTACATAAAACATTTGTCTTCTTTTCGTTTTTTGCTTTTTGGAGCTGCACCCATGGCAAGTGGAGGTTCCCAAGGCTAGGGGTCTAATCGGAGCTACAGCTGCCGGCCTACACCACAGCCACAGCAACACAGGATCTGAGCCGCATCTGTGACCTACACCACAGCTCACAGCAACACCAGATCCTTAACTCACTGAGCGAGGCCAGGGATCAAACCCGCAACCTCATGGTTCCTAGTTGGATTCGTTTCTGCTGCACCACGACGGGAACACCCATAAAGCATTTGTTATGTTGAATTCTTTAAACATTTATTGAAACATAAAAATATTAGCTATGCAAAAATACTTAACTCCACCCCCAGAGAACACGATTACGAAATAACTGCTGGTGGACATTTTTTTAATGGTATAAACAACTGGACTCCAATATTGGGTTATAAATGTACATGGAAATATGATAAAGTGGCAACTGGACAAAGTGAGATGACAACAGGGCATTTTAATAACCATCCTTGACTTTGCAAATTTTCCTCAATGCACACGTATTATTACTTTAAGCACCAGAAAGAACATTTTAAATTTAAACTTTCAATCCATGTCTTGAAGCAATTCCAAAAGGATTCATGTTACAAGGCGTCTCAATGACACAAGACTCCAGGTCCCAGGCTTCAGATGACAGCTGGATCACACCAGAATATACTGTCATTATTTGCACATTGCATATGTGAGTGTAACAATAGCTGTCGCCTGTCTCAGGCTAGCACCCTAAAAAAACAGATCCTAAAGATAAACGTGAAGCTGATGCTTTATCGGTGGAGGCCTCAGGCTGCAGGAAGTTTGGCAGGAAAGACGGGAGCTCAGAGCTTAGCAGTGTACATGGAAGTGGCGGTGATTCCATGCGCGAGCAAGCGTGGTTGTTCAGACAAGCCAGATGTGCCTGGACCAACCACGTGGGGGAGGTCCACCAGGGGAGGAATTTCTTTGCTGACTATTTCCTTTCTCTTACTGATCAAATCTGCCTGTGGGACGTGAACCCCCAAGCATGTCCAAAGTCTGTGACCCAAAGCAGCCACAGTCCCCGTTCCAGCGTTTCTTCTGGATCCAGGAGTGATGGAATCAACAAAAGCCTTGGCGGGTCCGGGGCAACGGGTTCTGAGCGCCAGAGTGCCCGTGGCTGCCACTGTGACTGCCCTTTCTTGGGAAGGGCCAGGACAGCGGGTGGCATTGGGAGGTGACAGCCGCAGTGACCAGGATTAGCCGCAGAAGACCTGCAAGCCTGGGCGCCGTGGAGGCAGCAAAGCCGGCTCGATGCATTCAATGACCCGACGTGGCCAATCCACCGAGCCTCTCGACGCCCCGCACGCTCCCTGATACCCGGCGCTCACAGGGTGTAATGAAGCAAGAGGGAAGCGCAGACTCAGGAAGGCAGTTTGAGAACAAGCTGCCCTTGTTTTGTCCCCAAGGGGACAAGCGCAAATCCCTGCCAACTATATTCTAGAAAAGGAGACCCGGCGTAGCCTTGACTTCTATCACTCACCCAGCGTGTTCCACGTTCTGACTTCTTCCTCGATACCCTGAACAGGGAGCTCTGGGGAGTTTCTGCTGTGGCGGAGAAGGTTAAGGACCTGGTGTTGCTGCAGCTGTGGCACAGGTGGAGCTTCCGCTCAGATTCAATCCCTGGCCTGGGCACTTCTATACGGCAAATGAAAAGGAAAAAAGAAAGAAAAGAATGCTCTGGATTTCCACCTTGCTTACTGTCGGCCAACATCTGGAAACCAGCCCAGGTAATCACTGGACCGGTTCCAAGTCATCCTTGTGAGAACATTAAATCCCAAGTCACAGGGGAGTGCCCACCGCTCTGAAGTTCCCATATGCAGCCTTTCATTCTGTCCAGCTTAGTCGAACACTCTCACTGACCCCCACAAAGTCCCTCAGCTTCGGCCAGGGTGCACAGCACATCCCCTCCAGGGGACCGTGGATGCCCAGGGTCTGTAGTTCCCAGCCCAGCCGCGCAGAGCCCCGCCTGGTCGCGGTGGAAGCGGCGGTGCGGACAGGGAATCCGTGCGGGCCCATCTTGAGAATAAAGTCATTTTGCAGAGCACCTGCATTAGGTGACAGTGTTGAGGCCGGGGGCACGCTGCTGCCCAGCAGGAGGGGTCGGGGCAACGTCCGATTCAAGACTCTTGGCTCTGGTACCAGTGACCCCACCCCAAGCTGCAGAGGTTCACACGTGCACCATCAGGCGCCTGACTTGTGCCCATCTGTCCTTGGCAGCTCTGCCTCCTTGTCATCTCATCCCTGCGGCCTCGCAAGATGAAGGCATCTTAGGAAGCTGCCTTGGTTACGCCCGAGCTGACACACTGCCTTCCTAAGTCTGCTGCTTCCCTTTTGCTTTATTCGTGTCACCGTCCCTGCTCACAGCCTTGCCTTCCACCTGCTGCCCATCCTAATTAACCGAGGCCAAACCCGAGCGACCGTGATGCCAGGATTTATCACCTGTTGACTGAGAGGGGCAGGGTCCCTGCTGCTTTCAGACAGGTGACAGTCTGATCGCACATGCCATCTGCAGGCCCTGTTTTCTAGAAAACTTCTGGCACCTGTTTATCTTACCTAGGGTTCCAAAGATAACAAGGCTAGGATTTTTGTGGTGGAATAAAACACCAGGGCAGCAGGAACAGGGGGCACATGGAGATGGAGGCAGAAGAGGCGGAGAGGCACACGCAGGGGATGTGTTGTTCTAAGGTTGGCCTCTTTAAGGGAAGAAAGATGGTTTCCTGGGGCGGGGAACTGCCCCCCCGCCCCGCCCCAGGCCTCACTGAGCGACCAGGTTCCTGCCGCCTCTGCCCCCACCTCCTTCCTGCATCCAAACTGGCTCTCAGGAGACCCCATCTTGAAGGTCAGCTTGCATCACCCAGACTTTCTGGTCAACTGTGGTTCCCAGAAACGCGATCCTGCCCCCATGGTGTGTTATTTCATTCACATCCAATCATGGTGGGAGGAGCCCCAGGCTTCAAGGGTTCGACTGGGTGGGGACTGGGTTTCCGAGGTTCCCACTGAGGTGGGCATAACAGAGGTGGGTTGTGGTGGCCGAGACATTCCAGTGGGTCCGTGGTCCAGGGCCCAGGATTCGATGGTGCTGAGTCAATCTGGGGACCCGGTTCGCCTGCGGTGGTCCAGACTCGCCGCCTAGAATCTCGCACCATTTCCGGTCCTCCCATAGGCCCTGGCTGGCTGTTTTCCTCTCTACCTTCCACAGAAACGAAAACGAAGGTGGTGTGCTCCGTACTTGGCAGGCAGAACAAGTCTTTGAACCTTGGGTTGTTTGAAAAGTACAGCTGGTACTTAGCCTCCGATCGGTGCTGTCTCCATCCTGGTCTCTCTCCACGACGGTCACACGCCTCCCACTCCAAACACCTGCAGCCGAAGACGGCAGTAGCTGTTCCTCATTTATTTTGAAACAGATTTCTTTCTTTCCATTTAATTCTCCCTTTATTTTGTTGTTTCTGTTTGCGGCCTATGGAAGTTCCCAAGCTAGGGGTTGAATCGAAGCTGAGGGCTTACACCACAGCCACAGCCACACCAGATCCGAGCCGCATCTACGACGTACACCACACTTATGGCAACGCGGGATCCTTAACCCACGGAGCGAGGCCCGGGATGGAGCCTGCATCTTCATGGATACTAGCCCGGTTCTTAACCTGCTGAGCCACAGCAGGAACTCCCTACTTTTTCTGGGAGTATGGTTGATTGACAATGTTGTGTTAGCTTCAGATATACAGCAAAGCGGTTCAGTTATGTGTAGACCTACATCTGTTCTCTTCCAGATTCCGTCCCCACAGGGGTTACAACACAATATTGACAGCAGTCCCCGTGTACAGTAGGTCCTGGTTCATCTATTTCATATATAACAGTGGTGTCTGTTAATCCCAAACTCCCAGTGTAACCCTCCTTACCCCCCAGCAGTAACCATGACAAAGCAAGTTCCCAGCCTGGGTGGGAGGGCGGGATGGTGCCAGAACACCAGAGGAAGCGTGGGCGTGGGCTGGAGCCCACGCTGCCCAGGACACGTGACACGAAAGGGACGTACGGGCTGACATCACCCTGATGAAATCCTCCTCAAGTCAATCTTTGTGGCCCACCCATCGCCCTGATGCAGTATGGTCACCCCACCAATTCAAGGGCCAGCCTTTGCCCTGAAGTCGCCCAAGGTCTTTGCACCTCCCTTAAGCAGGATGCTGTCCCAGACCTGGAAAAAAAACAGCAGCAGCGCCAGAAGCCAGTACAAAGGGGGGGGCGGCTTCCAGGGAACTGAACGTCATCAACAGCCTTGCTGGACGCAGAATCAGAAACGGGCTTTTGGTAGCAATGCGGAGAGAAATATATATATACATATTTAGGCCTTGATTCATTCGATTTAGAAGTTCTCATCCAGAGATGCGCTTGGCTTTCACCTGATTATACACTCAGACTTTAAATCTGTCACCGAAGACCTTCATCCCAAATAGAAATACAACGACCCCATGCACTCGGCCATATAATCCTGACCTCGATGCTTCTGAGATTTTTTTTTTTTTTTTTGTCTTTTTGTCTTGTTTTAGGGCCACACCCGCTGCATATGGAGGTTCCCAGGCTAGGGGACAAATCTGAGCTGTACACCGCAGCCACGGCAACGCTGGATCCTTAACCCACTGAGCGAGGCCAGGGATCGAACCCACAACCTCACGGTTCCTAGTCGGATTCGTTTCCACTGCACCAGAACGGGAACTCCGCTTCTGGGACATTCTGACGAAATGAACAGCACGCTCCCCACTTTGGTCTGCCTCTTGCTCGGGCTTCGTTTTGTTGCTGTCTTTCCTAAGAGCAAAGGCCCACAATGAAAAACAAAGCCGAACACCCTGTATGCAGAATTGATGGCCAGCAAGCAGGAGGGTTTCGCGTGGGATGCCTGAGATTGTCTTCGACTGGAAGAACTGGCGCAGCATCTCTCCATCTCATTTCCCCCGGTGCCTCTGCCCCCGCCCCACCTTACTTCGATCCCCAGGCAATGCTGCGAGGGGAGGGGAAGGAGCAGGTCCCTGGGGCCGAGACCCCGCAATGGGCGCTGAGGCCTCCCTTCCTCTTCCAACCTGGGTGCCCACAGCCCACTTGCGACACCTCAAGGACAACGAAAAAGTGGAAACACGGCTATTTGGTTATCGCTGCCATAGACATAAGGTAGTGTTTCTACACGACACCAGGTAATCATAAAACAACTCAGGTAAAATGGGAAATGGGAAGGCTAGGGTGAGCACGTGAGGATATAACGCTTTAATAAAAAGAATAAGCAAGTTCCAGAGCTGGCAGGTGACCTTGAAATTGAAAGGTAACAAAGGATTTTGAGAGCCATGATTATTACAACCCTACAAACACTTGCTTTGGTGCATGGCGGGAAACACTAATAATCTCAGTGCCAACCTTAAAAATAAAATGTAATAGGAGCGCCCGTCTTGGCTCAGGGGAAACGAATCCGAATAGGAACCACGAGGCTGCGGGTCCGATCCCTGGCTTTGCTCAGTGGGTTGAGGATCCAGCATTGTTGCTGTGACTGTGGCGCAGGCCAGCAGCTGTAGCTCCGGTTTGACCCCTAGCCTGGGAACCGCCATACGCTGCGGGTGCAGCCCTAAAAAGACAAAAGTAAGTAAAATGTAATGACCTTCCACACAAAGACACAACCGCCACCATAGAATTTATTTTTACTTTATTAACAACGTGGCTTACAACTTTTGTCAAGTAAAAAGGGTTTTTATCATTTAGAATAAAAATTAAAATATAACTCTGATATAGATTTTCGTTTATTTACATGAAAACATATATACAGAATACAATCTGACAGCAAACCAATGACATGCCCTTGGGTCCTGCAAGTCCCGAAAGTAAAAACACCAATTTTCCCCTTGGATGCACCAAAACATACACAAGCGCTGCATCAAATTCCAATACAAACTATTCAAACCGGAATATGCAAAACGGTGAAGGGGCTTTGGACTCTCACGACGAAGGGTAGTTCACGCTTCTCGATCTCATGCTAGCTCCCATTCTGAACAACTAATGAAAGGGTTATGTTTTCTGTCACTGAAAACCTTCTGTCTCCAACTTCCCACCCTCAGGTGGTTTTCAGCGAATGCCTGCACGCCCCTCTGACGCATCTCTTTGGTCCACCCGAAGCCCCGCTCTGCCTGGTGCTACAGGCTCCACCTGCAGGAATGCCCACCGGCACCAAACCCTAGCCCTTCACCACAAAACCCAGCAGATGGAGAAGGTGCAGCTCAGGAGACTGCGTTGTCATCGCGCATCTAAACCAGAGATGCCCAAGGCGGCACCACGGGTCAGGGCTTGGAATTTTTAGGTGATTTGAGTGGCTCCGATAAACAGCCCAACTGGATGTGATCCCACTGTGTTCGGGACACACGTAAATGAGCTCTGGCGATAAAAGCTACCGAGCCAACCAACTTAAAAATTCAACCGAGTGGAAAGCAAGCTCCAGAAACCTCTTCAACAGCAGAGAGAGTCAGGGCACCGTCATCACTGCTCGGCGAGCCTTCCCTTCCCCTGCTAGTTACTGCTCCGCAGACACCGGCAGCACGTCTGTCTCCCCAACAGTTTTCTTTTCCTTCACACTACACACACTTTAATTTACTATTTCCCCTTCATTCAAATAATTGCACACGGCGTCACAGCTTCCTAAGGACGGGAGGAGGGTAGGACTTGTGGGCTAGATTCACCATCCGAACCAAAAGCAACAATGATGCTCAAACCACGAAGACGTTAACACTACTGCCTTTATAGTTCTATCTACAGAAAGAAATCTAAACAGGCGTCCTATCAAAACAGTATGAGACCCCCTACAGTCCCCAAAGGGAGAACAGCCCTCAGAAAGGGACACTTGGTTTAAGATAAAAGGAAGATCTCAGAACTCGCCTGATACCAACACTCCAAATTCTATGACACAAATAAAGGAAACGGAGACCCGTCTTCAAAGGCTGATCAAAAGCAACCGTCCAGGGACGGGAGAGAGGGGCGGGTGGCGGGGTGGGGGGGCAGTGTTAAAGGTCAGAGTCACTTTAATTTATCGAGGAACAAACCAAAGCAAACCCAGGAAATCAGCTTTCAAATATGATCAAATAAGGCAAAGCAAACCTACGAGCCGTTCGGCTCCAACACGTCGAGGGGGTCAGACTTTGATCACACGAACCTCATCTGAAATGCGATGGTGAGACGCAGAGTTCGCCACGCTACGCAACTCCGCAGTGAAGGAGCTTGGCTTTTCGCTCTTGTCATTTTTGTTGAAGCAAAGAAGTCCTTCTGTGATGGCGGTCATCGCCCTGCTCTTTTTAGGTTTGTATTTTTGGGGCTGGGATAGTTTCTTCACATGGGACAAAGGCAGTCAAGAGGTCAGAGGTCACACTAACATAAGCTCCATTCGTTTTCTGGCGGGATGGAGTGACGGACCGTCTGCTTTTCCAGCGACACACAGTGTGCGGACGGCAGCGTCCGTCTGTCCGTCCGTCCTCGTGGCCGCGAGGGGGAGACGCGCTTCCCGGCCAGTTCCAGGAGGTAAGGAGCGCACGGTGTTTGCGGGGCCCAGGCAGGTGCACAGAGGAGAGGACCCTGGTCCCCAAGGGTTGTCAGAGAGACAGGCGGAGATGGGGACAAAGGGAGGCATCGCTGGCTGGAGGGTTTCCACCAAGAACCATGCGGCTCGGGGCCGTGCCGCGCGGAAGAGACAGACAGAGCAGCAACGGCAGGAGGACGCCCCTTGAGAACTGGCCCTTTTCTAAAACAGAAGCTGGTGAGGGCTGAACCCTCCCGAGAAATGAACGCCACCCGACACTCGTGTCACCGAATTCCCGCTCATCTGGAGGCACGTGGCCTCCAGCACGGAAACGTCCAAAGAACCTGAGTGGGAGGACGCTGGCGACACTCGGAGCAAAAGCATCTTCTTGGCCCTAAAATGCTTCCCGGCTCCCAGACGCACCCTTAGGACCTCGGCCAGAGCCGGGCCTCTCTCCTCTGCCTCGGCTGCAGCCGGCTCCCCGCCAGGCGTGTGCTGAGCGCGAGAGGGGACAGGGCTGGTCCCCCAAAGGGGCTGAGGGTACGGCAAGTCCCGGGCACCTGGTGCCCCGGGAAGAGGAAGCCTCCAGCCCCCAAGATCCCCTCACTTCTGTGAGGCACCTCCTCCTTCTCGGGCCGCCACCGCAAAGGGCACGAGGAGGTGACCCTCATTCTGAATGGACATCGGGCTGCAGCCCCCACAGCCCTTCATCCCCGTCCCGACGTCCCAGGTGCCACGGGGACAGCTCAGCCTGAAAAGGCCACAGTGAGGGATCACGAAGGAATCGGCGGCGGGACGATGCCAGACCGTGAAGAGGACGACCTTTCCAACTGCTTGGCAGAGCTGAGCGCCACGGGACTGGGCGTTTAAGGCCAAAAGCATGTGGCTGAGAAGGCAGGGGTGGGGGACCCCGGGGGTGGGGGGAACTTGGGCTTAGAAGAGAAATCAGACCACAGGCCAGGCCTGAATCCCCACGGGCCTTCCTGTCGGCCCAGGACAGGACGCTGGTGCCCCGCAGAGGTGCCCAGGCAGGGCCATGTGCCCAGCATTTAAGCCTGTCGGGTCGGCCACGGGGAGACCCCGGCCTCAGCTGCCAAGTGTGCGTCCCTCCCGTCTCATCTCTCACAGCCACAGAGCATCGACAAAGCTCAGCACGAGCGACCGAGCTTCTCGAGATGGGACACAACCAGGCTCTGATGTCGCAGGAGCGTGAGCCGCTCACTAGCCGGCCAGGATTGCATTAATGGGGATGCTGAGATTCTCATCAAAGAGAAAAGGGCAAAGTAATCATGTCAAAAAGCAGGGAAGGGTGTGTGGCCCCACTTTTCCCGCCCACGCTGGACAGCGTGGAGGCTGCGCTTCCTCGGCTAAGTTTAAAAAACATCTGAGCAACTAGCCCATAGAATGCAGTTGGCTGCTTGGGTTTGAAAGAACATCCTGGATCCCTGCCGGGTGTCCCCAGAGGTGTCCCCAGACGTGTCCTCAGACACAAAGGCCTGCCGGTTCCCAGAGCCATCGGTGTCTCTGCAAGTGGCTGAAGGGACTTGATGAAAACTGCCTGAGAAACGTCCCACTCAACCTCGAAGCCAGCGTGAGCCGCAGGAATCACACGGCCGCCGTCCTCAGCTTTCCCACTTTGGCCGCTCCGACTCATCCCTGACAGCACGAGCAGGATGGGGACAAGGGGACAGCTGTCCCCTGCAGGGACCCCTCGAAGGAGATGGGCTGGTGTAAACAGCTTCCCTTGGGTCCCTTCCCACTCGTGCCTCCGGAATGAAGCTCTGCCTTCAATTTACAACTCAACAGGCCCAAGAGACTAAAGGAGAGCCACCCCCCCCCAAAACTGGTCGCAGTTAAATCAGAGCTTGAGATCTCGGAGGTTCCATAAAGGACACCTCTGGGCAGACGTTCTGGACGCCACCACCCAGGGAGCTGTCCCTGGAGTGACACTGCCTCCCTCCACGCCCAAACAGGCAGTGGCCTTCCTGTGCCAACTGCCATCCTGCAACAACACCTTGGGCTGTGGGAGCAACGAGCTGCCACCAGATCAAACCGTGGTGACAGCCACACCTGAAAGAAACATCTGTGAACAATTCTAGCAAAACCACCCACGAGGCTGCCTCCTGGGTCACAACTGAAAAGACATCACCTGCATCTCAGTTTCCAAAGAAACCGGGTCTTGGTTCAGGAAGGCGCGTTCCAGGCAGCTGTCCGCTTGGTGGTGGGAGCCTCTCAGGATGCGCGCTTTGTTCACAGCCTCCAGGGGCCATTGTGGGGGGCTGGGGGCTTTGGAGACTTGGAGCCGGCTGGGGGACGGGGCGGGGCGGGGGGGGTGGCTCGCGCGTCTCGCCTTGTGGGGACGCTCTGAGGCAGCCGCCTCACGTCCGGGGAAAGGGCCGTTTCAGTCCTGGAGACCTCCTGAGACACGGCGTCCCCGAGCAGCAGCGGGGCGTCAGTTGGCGTACTGGGCGTAGAAGGCCACTCTGACCCTCTCGATCTGGTGGCACAGCTTGACGGCGGGGCCCAGCTTCAGCTCCATGCACTCCTGCACCGTGGGGAGGGTCAGCAAGAGGAGCGCCTGCCCGTCGATGTCCTGAGGGAACACAGAGCCCGTTAGAGCCAACGCGGGGACAGCGCGCACGGGGACACGTGGGCCACGGCGGGCTTCGCCCCAGCACCGGGGTGGCCCTCGTCCCCTCTGAGCCTGGAGAGCGCCGGCCGAGAGTGGGACCTGGCATGACAGCTGTCCAGGCTGTTGGTTAGTGACGTCTTTCCACTAAAAGCATTTTGGCTTCGGGGAAACTCACCAGCTGGAGCTGGAGGGGACGAAGAGCTGGATCGCGTGAGCTGAGCCGTGGCGGCAAGGCTCCCCGAAGCCCACGGCCTCTCCCAGGGAGGCCCCCCGGCCCCTCCCGCCTGGGCTCTCCTTTCCTCCCCCTGCGCTGCCCTGACTTAGCTGAGCATGAGCTGACAGTTCCCTATCAGAAGGGGCAGAAGATGCCAAGCACACAGCACATCCCTCCATGGAGGACACACGGACTGAACACGTGTGCAGTGTGCTGTGCGTGCATGCACGTGCTCTCTCTCTCGCTCTTTCTCACACACACACACACACACACACACACACACACACACACACACACGCCTCCATTTACAACCTGAGTCCCCCGAACAAGGACCGTGCAGTCTGCTTCCTGTGCGGGCTTGTTCAGCTCCCCTCCGTCCACACACGGGGCCCCCGCACGACACTGGGATAGTCACTCCGAGACTCAGGCTGCATTCGCAGGAGAAAGCAGAGCACAAAGGCTCACCCCAGAGCTTTATGATCGCCCACTGGGGCTGCTTCGTCTCCTGCCCCACTTGCCTCCCGTAAGAATCGGGTGCATTTACCGAGACGTGGTTTGAGTGGTTACCGAGTGTCCCAGCAACCCCGCTCCCCCTTCGCCCAGAAGGCCCTTGTGTTCCAAGGAAACAAACGAGGCTCCAAGAGGCTGCAGGCCCGAGGTGACAATAAAGGCTGGGGGTGGAACAGGAGCGGAAGCTGAAATCGGCAGGCACCCCAGACTCCACCACGTGGAGAAACAGCCTCCCCCACCACCGACGGGGGCTCTGAGAGTCTCAGAGACAGCAGCCACGCCACTGACACGGGCATGTATCTCAGATATCACAGATCAATGAGTTTCACATAAGCAGCTCATTTTCTTCAACTTAGTGTTTCGCTGTCGTGAAAGCATCTAAAGCAAAAAACCAAAATGGGCATAACTGTTCCTGCGGGAAGACCAGTGCTGAGGGGAAGCATCTTTATCGCAGGATCAGTTTCAAAACCACCTTGATACACTGTTATCCTCCAATACCTCCGTAGCAATAAAAATTTAGAATTAACTTTAAAAAGTATCAGTGCAAGTGCAAGGTATTACTCTTAAACCACGGACAGGCCTGGGCTGTGCTGTGTGCAACTCTAAGCCGTTTCTCACCCGAGACTCAGACTCAACCTCATCAAACCACAAAGTGAGCAGAGCAGCTCGGAGGACACCCTGAAAGTGGGAGATAAACTCATAAAAAATTCCAGGGGCTCTAATTACACACCCCCCTTTCTCTATCATGCTTTTACATATGGTTTTCCAGTTTCTTTTCACGTGCCACCTACAAGGCCATGGCGCAAATATGCACATCCCCCTGGCCTGGGGCCTCCTAGCCGACTCCACTTTCAGAGCCAAATCCACATATACCGGATCCACAGTAGACAGAGAGAGCAGAGGCCAGCAGAGCCGGCTGGTCTAACCTAGATCACAAAGCGACAGCAGTGGTTTTCTGAAAGCAAACTTTGGGGGGAAAATGGTAGCTCTACTCTTCACACCCACGCCGGTCAGGATGGCTAATCCTTGGACACACGGATTAATCACAATTGAAAATCAGCCCTAAAATATTTGAATAGCTCTCCATAGACAATTTCAGTAAAGACAGTCGCCCTATGCAGGCGCCACATTTAGGTGGAGGCTCTCAGTCACTTATTCACTCAACAAACACACATAGAGCTCCTACTAAGCACTGGGCCACCCTGAAGGCCTCTGAAGACATCAAATTGAACAAAACAAAGACTCCCACCCTGGAGACTCTAGGAACCTTAAGGGAGGCAGACAAACGGACCCTCTGATACAGGGAACTTGGGTTCGAGGAAGCCAAGGAAGGCTTCTGAGATGAGGTGATGCCTGAACTCAGACCTCAGGGACCAGCGGGAGGCATTAAAGTGAGGACAGCCTTACAGAACACAAGCGGCTCAGGAGAGCATGGAATTCAAGGAACATGGGGGACACTGAAGACGGAACCGAGATGGCCCCTTAGGGAAGGCAGAACCTATTCCAGGGTGTGCAGTAAGAAGTCACAGAAAGACTATAAGCGGGTAAGTGACTTCGTCAGACTGGAGTGTCTCAACCTAATACTGGCTGCAGTGAATCCGAATGAATGAAGAGGCAGGCGGGGAAGGTACGAGGCGGGAGGTCAGCACATTTATCAGGAGAGAGCAAGGCTGAGCCTCCCCAAGAGAGGTCACTGGCCAAAGTGGGATGCCACCTGTCGGATTCGTTAAAGCAAAGAGTCTAAACGTCGGTTAAACCTGCAACTACCCTGAAATTTCTTTATTAGAAGTAAACCACTAATTTGGGTAGTTCGCTAATTGTATGGCTCTGATTCCTGAAAGGTGAATAAATAGGAAAATTCTTACTTAAGAGTCTCGTGCTTTTTACAGACATGCAGCGTATTCCTGTATAATGTACACGTTTGCAGCATGAAATTACAGAGCCTGGTTTTTTTTTAAGCAGTTGCTCTAACATGTCAGAATTAAAAGGCATATATTCTGGTAACGGGAAGTTCGTAATTTTTGTAAATGCTCCTGGTGATGATAAAAAGTCTCTGAATTCACAGCTTGGAATCCAGGGAGGGACTGCGCGAGGCCGAGATTCTGCACATCGCCCTTCTCCCGCGTGCTGGCGCATGGACCCCCTAGCCCCTCCCAGGTCCCCTAAAAACTCACATGAAACCTGGAGGGACCCACTGGAGACCTCACCAAATCTGAGCTGTGGCACTTGGGCCCAAAGGTGACAGGACAAATCAGGAACTGAAAGTCTGATTGAACCAAAACCCCCGCAAGTGCCTGAGGACTTCAGGCAGCCCCACCGGTAAGAGCCGTTTACTACAACAGCTGAAATGGCCTAACCTGGAACTTAAGATGAAACAGAAACAAGGCAACTATTGATTAAATTCGACCTATTTTTCCCCCCACAAGAGTTAAGTAAGCAGGTAGGTAGGGTCAAGTTTTCAAGCGACGTGCAAAGATGCTCCTTGTTGATTCTAGAAAGTTGTCAGGTGTCGGTAGGGTTCCCCCTGCTCAGACGCCTTAGCTTGGGAAGGCGTGAAACTTCCCAAGATGTTAAAAACAGGGATTAAGGAGTTGCTGCCGCTGCACAACGAGCTGAGCCACCACTCCCTTGTTCAGTGCCCTTGCCCGCGTCTACAGAAGGGGGTCAGCAGAGGATGACGGCTTGGAAGGCTAAGCGCTGCTCTCCCCGGGAGAGCCGGGAACCACATTCATTTGCTTTGCACAAGCAGTAAGAGACAAAGTCTTGTAAAACGATGCAAGAGAGCAGCAAACTGAGCAAACGGGGCAGAGCAAGTCACAGGCTTCCACGTCAACTGTGTGTGGGGGGCCCGGTGAGAAGCGGGCAAGGGGACTGTTTAGAGCGGCGACTTGTTTTCACATGAATTTAAGGAAAAATGTAAATAAAACCCCTCCTTTTTTATGGTGCATCAGAGTATTTCTTATGCGTTAGCATATTTATAGTCATTTTACTTGCTAGGTTAACATTTTGAAGAAATAGATTGTATCAACTGTTTCCGCATTTATCCACCATTGAACACGGAACCTAACACCCAGGCTTTAAAGTAATTTACAGAGAAAGAAATGAAGCAAGGAAGCCGTCAGGAAAGCGGCATGAGGGCGCACACGATGGCCCGAGGGCGCCTGCCTCTGTGAAGGTCAAGCGGACAGACCTTTCCTCCTTCTCCAGAGAAGGAAGAGCCTGGCGGTTGGAAGACCAGCACAGGAAGACGCCGAAGGCAGAAAGAAGGCGGACCAGCCAGGGGCTGTGGGAACCAGCCTACAACGTGCTGGCCAGCTCTTTGGCTTTATTTGTTTGCCAGTCTATGATTTTTATTGCCAAACACACTGGCAGCCCAGAAATGCCATTGTCGTGAAGGAAAAGAGGCCCAACGGAAGCCTGCTCTCTACTGGACGGGTAGCTAGGGAGACAAAACCTTTCTAATGCTGACTGCTCCACTGCAGGGCAAAGGGCCACCCCACTTAGGCCGGTAAGGGCCGAGGGAGGAGCCCTGAGCTCCAGCCTGGCCAGGCTGTGTGAGACACCCTGCCCCCGTTGCCACCACCGCCTACTAGGGGTATGTGCCGAGGCCCGGTAGAGACCAGAGCTCCCATCTCTGCTGGACAGCAAAGATCCCCCAAGGGGATGTCCGTGGGGACCCTGTCTGGAGTCCAGGTCTTCTCCTCCCCCGCTGGCCCTCCCCGGTGACCCGGAACCCCCTCCCCTGCCACAGCCAAGACCCAGGAGGCCAGCTGGCCCAGACGGTCGGGAGGCTGAGAACAGAACCACTGTACCTGCTCCTGAAATATTTTGGCCAAGGGCGCACAGTCCGTCAGCTTGATGAACCTCACCACGTCTGTCACCGTCCACTCCAACGGGTTGCTCTCCAGGACCAGTCTCTCCTCCTCCTCTTGCTTCGTCTCCTGCAGAGGGGAGGGAAGCAGGAGGTCGTTTTGTCCCTTTCCCGACGGCGGGATCCTCTCTGGGCCCTGCCAGGCTTCCTGGACGGCACTCGGCCTCCTCACCAGGCACCCGCACAGGCGCCAAGGCGGCCGGGGTCCAGGGACACTCTTAGCGACTCATCTGGGTTATGGCTTTACTCCAACGAATTGTGTGCTTTTAGGGGTAAAAGTTAAAAATAAGGCGGCACGGGTGATGGCGCAGGTGCCCCCCCACGTTCAGGGGCTCTGAAGCCGGCCCAGCGCGAGGCACCTCTGATGCAGAGCGGGGGCAGGAGCCAGCGCATGCGCGAGAGGCCCTCTGCCCCCGTTCGCGGGCCACCCACCTTCCAGCCGAGCGTGTCACACGTGGGCTCGGGGGAACCCGGTGCCCCGACTGCCTGTGTTACAGCATCACAAGGTCTCCTACGAAGGGAAAGCCTAGACCTCAACGAAACCTCGACTGGAATCAGGTCTGAAAACCTTGCAGAAAAAGCAGCACACACCACCCCCCCGCCCCCCCATCCGGAGGCTCCCGCTCCCGCTCCATGGGAGGCGCAGTGGGCAAGACCTCTGGGCCCAACTTCAGAGCTAGGCTGGAGCGGCTGCCTGCGCTTCTCCTAAACAGGGGTCCCCACTGGGGCAGCACAGGGCCAGCTCGGGTGGCCCAGGCTTTACCTCCGCCGCCTCCTGGCTGGCTGTCGGGCCCCCGGGGGCCCCCTCGGTGCCGGGCGCAGCCTGCGCCCTCCGGCCCCTCCGCGTCCTCTCCACGGGCACGTGGCGCTCGGGCTCGGAGCCGCTTCTCAGGGTGACAGCCCTGCGGGGCCGGGCAGGGGGCACCTCGGCCGAGGACGTGTCCGTCTGGTCGTCCCGGAGCTCCGAGCCCGTCTCCTCACTCCCGGTGTCATCGTCCATGGCATCTGCGTCCTCCTCTTCGCTTTCCTAGGAAGACGGAGGATGCGCTGGGACGCAGGGGCCTGTTCCTTCCCGCCCGGGAGCCCGCACGAAGCCCTTGGTGAGATCTGCCCAAAGAGGCCACGACCCCAACCGCGGTGCCAACTGCAGCCCCTTCGCAGCCAGAGACGCTGCAACGTTCAATGTTCGACAAACAAGGAGGGGTCCTGGTAGTTCACTGTCTAACCCTTCGGGCTCGAACTTCAGCCTCGGCCTGGGTTCAAAGCCAGGGCCCCGCTTCCCCATCAGAGGTTGAAGCTTTTAAGGAGACCCTACCTCCCCGGAGCCTGCCACGAAGTCCACGGTCGACGACCTCCGTTTCTTCTGCACAAAAATGGATTTTCGCCGTTTCCTGCGTCTGGCGGGCTTGGGGTGTCCGCTTTCAACCGTACTTTCCCCGATTGGGGGCTTAACGATCTTCTTTCTCTTGCCATAATAGTAAGCTACAGGGAGAGAGGCATTGGAAACGTCAGAAGGTGACACCGAGGGACATAGGTGCACAGAAGGGAGGGAGATGGGGAGGAGGGAGAGAGAGAGAGGGAGGGAGAGGGAAGGAGAGACAGCAGCCTCCCTCTGAGTCCATGGAACCTTCACTCACATTCCTCAGGACCTGGTTCTGAGCAAACAGCTCCAGCAGAGAGAGGAGCCCTGCCTCCGACGCCCTCTCCTCTCCTTTACCGGGGGTCACAGACAGAACCGGGTTGCTCCCCCTCCCCCACTCAGATGGGTAACTCTGAGCCCCCAGTGCCCCTGTATCTGGGTCCTTAGGGAGGTGGCTGTGGTTGGCGAGGTCATGAGGTGAGGCCCTGAGGTCCTGATAGGACGAGGAAGGGACACTGGGAACGCAGAGGGATGACCCCGTGAGGAGAGAAGGGAGAGGCCCCAGGAGACATCAACCTGCCGTCACCCCGACTGGGACGTGTGGCCTCGAGAACTGGGAGAAATGAGCGCCTGCGCTTTCAGCCCCCCTGTGGTCCTTGGCTCTGGCGACTCGCGCAGACTAGGCAGTGAGCCGAGCGAGCTGACCGTTACCACAGGAGCTTCTCCGGCCCCTTCCTTGTCCCCAGCGCTGCTCACAGTGGTGGCGATCGCTGCCCCAGGAGGTGCTCTGCCCGCTGCCCCCAGGTCTCAATCTTCAAGAGCCAGCAAGCGCGGCCAGCACCCACTGGCGGGTCCCTGTCACGAAGGACTAGCCCGTCTCTCCATCTGACCGAGGGCACATGGGCCCCACTGATGAGGCGTCCTTCTCCTTTTCAAACAGAGCCCTCACCTGTTACACGGACACGTGCTTCATCCTCTCCTTGCTCGCCGGAGACGTTTATTGCCTCTGAATTCAACACCAGAGACAGGTGTCTGCGTTAACACGTACGGGGCAAGCTAAGCAATTCTTCACCAACTTTTAATGATGACGTACTTTATAAACTGAATGTATGACAAACTCATTAACACCTGCCAGGGACCCCGTGTTCAATGATGATCGAGACGCTGCTTCGTTAACCAAAGCCTCCACCATCCCCTCTGGGGCTCCCGTGACCCCATAAACAACCAGATGCACCAAAGGAACCTTCTTCATGGCTGGAGGCATCCAAAAGAAAGCACCAAACACACCGCTCTTAGCTGACAGCGGCCACCTCCCACCTGCGGTGACAGTTTCCAGGCTGCTGGACCTTAGAGCTACGTCGCCTGGCCTCCCATCTCAATTTCCTCACATGCAAAGTGACCACGTAGCGGAGGCGTCTTTCGGGACTAAAACCCTCTATTTTCGGTGCCTCCGTCTTGACTCTGGCCCACGAGGATGGCCCTGAGACCTGCCCGGAAAGCCCACGGGCTTCCTGCACAGGCACTCATCCGTTCCTTCCTGACCCCGACAGAGAACCAGCAAGCCGGCGTGGGGTCTTCCAGGAGTGTGGCCCCGGTAACACTGGAAACAGGACAGCGTGTCAAGACACAAAGTCACAAGTCACAAAGGCAGTCCGGCCCCTCTAGAGAGCTGCTTCCACAGCAGCCGGATGCCTCCTCGATTTATACGACGGCCTGTTTTTAACTGACGCCACCCCTTCCTCATTCTAGGAGAGACCCACAGAAGGAGCGAGCGAGCCAACCGCAGAGACCTCCCCTGTGGCAATTGCTGTGAGAAGCCAGTCGAAAGACCCGTTAAAAGAAAACCAGGGCACCAACTCCGTCCCCAAGACCAGCGCCCCTCTCAGGGCCTGCACTTACTGTATTTGGTTTTGGTGTGAATGGAGCAGTTCTCCGGGCAGTTTTCAGAAACCAGCACAGGACTGAACAAGTTGGGGCAGCATTCGAGCTTGGCACAGACGCGGCGGCAGAAATCGGCGACTTGGTCCGACGTTCGGACGATCTTGGCCACGGCCCTGTACGTTTTCCCTCTGTACCTAGAAGCGAAGGAGGGCCAGTGAGGGCGCGGTCGCACGCTTCCCTCGGACCTGGTCTGTACGGTGGATTCCAAAGCAGCCGCAGCCCGGTGTCGCTAACGACCCGGCGGGCCGGGTGTGCTTTCCGTGGTATCTGCTTTCCTTGGTCCTTGTGACCTCGCAAAAGGAATTTTAAAGAAATGCCACGGACATTTAAAATTTTAAAGAATTTTAAAGAAACGTCACGGACCATGCATGGGGTAACTGCGCTAAAGCAGGATCCTGAAAGAGAGGTTGTCGCTTGGCAGAGTCTCACCGAGGTGTGTGTAATTGAAGGCCCCTCCAGAATGTTTCTGGCGTCCAACCATCGTCACGGGATGGTCATTGCTATTGAAGGAAAAAACCCTCCCTCCTGCATAAAAAAAACTGCACACAGTGGAGTCACCACTGCCAAACTAGAAGCCGGATCTTCTGGAAAGCAGATTGGATGGGTTTCCTGTTTTAAAAATAGGTACTGCGGCCTCACCCAAATGCTGCTGGTTAATAATGACGCAGACCACGCTGGCTGAAGAGGTGAGCTCTTGGAAATGGGTTTGAAGCACCTTTCAGTACAGTTTTAGAAACTATCATGGGTACAAAACAATGACGCATGCCGCAGTTGGCAAGAGATCACGGGTCTTTATTCAGCTCACAGCTCCCCACGCCTGCAGTCCACTGCAACGAGGACACCTCAGCAGAGCTGGCCTGTTAAGCTATGTGCCCCTTTACTTTCCAAGTCAAGATCCTGAACAGGGTAGTTTATTTTCCAGAAAAACCGCATGTCGTGGTCGCTGTGGCTGAGAACACGTGTGTCAGTTTTTGGAAAAACGAGGCAAAATCGAGAGAGAAAGAACCAAGAAAAGCTGGCCTTGTGGGTTCCCACTCAGCAGCACCAGCCTGCGCTTTCAGATGCCTGAATACAGATGTTCCCCGACTTCCGACGGGGGGCACGTCCCATTGAACCCAACTTAAGGTGAACGTATCCTAGATCAAAAAGGCACGTAACGTACCCAACTCAGAGCTTCGCCTGGCCCACCCTGGATGTGCCAGAACCCTTACATTAGCCTGTGGCTGGGCAGACCCATCGCATGCAGCCTACTGTACAGTGCAGTGTGGACTGTCTCGTGTGGCTCGCTGGCCACCGCAAGGGAAAAACAGAAGGGCTGGGTGGGCCCCGAATGGCTGTAAGCTCACCCTCGGGATCCCAGGGCTGACGGGAGCTGAGGCTGCTGCCAGCAGAGACCACAGGTCAGCCCAGGGCAGGATCAGAACTCACACTGCAAGTGCAGTTTCTGTGGAACGCCTGTCTCTTTCACACCATCAAGAAGCTGAAAAATCGGAAGTCGGGGACGGCCTGTCTCCAGCGGTCAAGCCCAGAACCGCGAGGGGACGATAGGCAGCACGTGCGGCGAGGAGGGCCGGGCGAGGAGGTGCTCCTTTGCGCAATCTGCGAGTTAAAGACGGCCCTCAGAGGAGCCCTTTATTCCCCCAGCACTTGTGGCTCCTTCTCCCGTGGCATCGGCATCCTGGAGGTTCTAGAGAAATCTGGGTGTGAGGATGTAATCTCGTCACGCAAGGAGAGGCTGAGCTGACACCAGGGGCGAAGGCGCGCTCTGACGAGGACAGGAGGGCGGAGGGCAGCAGAGGGACCAGGAGGACCGCGTCCCTGCTGTCAACGGGGGCCCACCCAGAGCCCCGGAGCGCACAGGAAGACGACAGCCAGAGGAAGATGCTTAAGATTCCACGGAGGCAGGGAGTTCCCTTTGTGGTGCAGCGGAAACGAACCTGGCTAGTATCCAGGAGGACACGGGTTCGATCCCTGACCCCGCTCAGTGGGTTAAGGATCCGGCATTAAGGTGTGGTGTGGGTCACAGATTCAGCTTGGATCTGGCCTTACTGTGGTGTAGGTCACAGACGTGGCTCAGATCCCGAGTTGCTGTGGCTGTGGTGCGGGCCGGCAGCTGCGGCTCTGATTCAACCCCTAGCCTGGGAACCTCCATACGCTGTGGGTGGGACCCTAAAAAAAAAAGAAAGAAAAATTCAGCAGTTGTAGAAGAAGCTTTCTTGGAGATTTTCTTATGTGATTAAAAGCAGAAAACATCTGAGAAAAAGAACATCCATAAATTCCCTCTTTGGGGCAGCTTCTAAATCCCAGGGGTAAACCCACCATAAATCCCCTCTTGGAGGAGTGTCACGGCCATAAAGAAGACAGAAAACCCACCCACGCCTGCATAAGCCAACCATCACAAACTTTCCTACCTCCCAGTCTTTATCCTAAAAATTGTTTTGTCTTTCCCAAAGAAACCTATTTGTTCTCCCCTAGAGGCTCTTCTCCCCACTCCCCTCCCCAACCTACGTTAGGAATGACTTAGCCATAAACCCCAGATCCTAACCGCCCCGTTAAGTCACTCATCTCCGAGCACTCCTGCGTGGGCGTGCATTGCACCCGTAAAGAAACGGTCTTTTGTCCGTTTAATCTGCAGGTCCCCGGGTACTGAACCCGAGAGGGTAGAAAAAGGGCTGTTCCTCCCTGACATCAGTAAGGAGGTGTGAATAGCCTTCCAACAACTTCCTGCCCACCCACGTAGGGATTTATGTCCACGAGGGAGTGCCTGTGGCAGGGCGGAGGGAGACAGATGAAGACGAGAGGCAGGAGTGCTGGGAAACAATCTCTTCTCTGTCGCCGGTTGAGGGTGGAGAAGAATCAAAACGGATCTTGAGTCAAACAGAAACACAGAAGAGTTCCCACCACGGTACAGATTCAATGGGCTGTCACAATGGGCTAAGGACCTGGGGTTGCTGCAGGTGTGGCGTAGGTCACAGCTGCAGCTCAGATTCGATCCCTGGCCCGGCAACTTCCATATGCTGTGGGTGCAGCCATAGCAGAAAAAAAAGAAAGCGGACAGGAAAAAAATACAGAGAAAACCAACAGTGGTCTAACCACCCATTTGTGACAGAGATCGTCCCAGCAGGGTGTCTCCAGTTTGGCCTAAGACGTACCATTCATCTTCCAAGTGATCAGTATCAGGACCTTTTAAAAAATCTTGTAATGCGGGATTTACTTGTGACTGGGCTACGGCGAGAGTGGAAGACAAGGTTCCAGTCTATGAAGCTGAACTCACAACCTCCAATATTTAAGGACGCATTCAAAGGCGGGGAAGAAAAAAAAAAAGTGGTAACCCTGAGAACGCTACAGAAATAGGGATGCTTTGCGTGCTGGGAGAAAAGTCACTCTCTCGTGAGCAGTAGTAAGAGACGGCCCTGGTTTTTCTCAAATCGAAGCTCTTCCTTCAATGGTCCCATCTTCTTCATCGAGAATTAGGATCCACGCAATACTAGTCTTCAGCCTTGGGACACTCAGCTCCTCGGAAATGTCTCCTCTTTCTAATCGCTGCATTTCAGGCTCATGGGACCTCGTGTGATAAATGGGGTGTGTGTTTACTTTAAGAAAGACCACTTGTAATTCAGAACATCCTCAACTGGTGTGTGTGTGTGTGTGTGTGTGTGTGTGTGTGTGTGTGTGAGAGAGAGAGAGAGAGAGGGAGAACCAGACCCTTCAGGCTCCTGATCTGAATGCATGCAAGTGCACAGAGAAATTCAGTCTTCTCTTCATGAGCTGGTTTGCCTGCTCGCTTGACATAATGTTTACAGTAAACATTTTCGGGAGAGCAAATTTCACAAATCTGAGCAAGATAAAAATGAACGGATGAACACACACACTTTTTTTCAGTGCAGAGTCCCTCAGTTTGAGAACCTTTTTTCACATAAATCTCCTTTGGAGCCAAATATCACCTCCTACTGTTCCCAAAGTATGCGCATGAATAAATGCTCCCCGGAGGTAACATCAGGAAAACGTACAAAACTCATCATTGCTTGAGAAAGAAGAGACCAAAACGTCATTTCCACAGAGCTGAACGTGACCCACGGAAAGAGAACATTTGCCTTCACCTCCCTGCTTCCGCCTAAGTGACAACGAAACTGAATTCACTGGAAGTTTCATCAGGCTCTCTCCCCTTCAGCCAGTCTGAATCACTGTAACCAAAGACTGGGACAAGCTGTTCAACCTCCCCCTGGCTTTGATAAAGACTGGCACAAAAGCCACTCAAAGAAGAGTTAACAAGTCCCCCCGCCCCGCCCCAGGAAGATTCCGTTACACGTTGGAAAACATATTGAAGTGTCTCTAGTAGCACAGGGTTAGAAAGTCTTTTGAATCCCTCCAAGGTATAGCCAGGTACAGCCTGAATTCCTCCTCCCAGAATTCAGAATAATGCAGGTCAATTTAGTAGAAGGAACACGGCCCTTCTCCAGACGCACGGAGAGGGGCTCGGTGAGCGCCCACTCTTCCTCTGCGCAGAGCTGCTCCCGGTTTTGCCTCGGCTCCTGTTGAAACTCACGTATTCAAATACTTCAATCATTTGTTCTACAATAAAAGGTGCCACTGTTGCATAAAGAGGCAACAACTCCTGGATTTCCCGACGTGGCTCCGTGGGTTAAGAACCCCACTGGTATCCGTGAGGACGTGGGTTTGATCCCTGGCCTTGCTCAGTGGGTCAAGGATCCGGTATTGCTGTGAGCTGTGGTGCAGGCTGCAGAGGTGAGTTGGATCTGGTGTGGCTGTGGCCTCCGCTGCAGCTCTAATGCAACCCCTAGCCTGGGAACTTCCATAGTCCCCAGATGCAGATGAGGCCCTAAGAAGGAAAAAAAAGAAGCAATAGCCACCGAGGAACAAGAGCAGATGACAGCATTCCTCTTTCTTTTGTTTACGGGTCAGACCTTATCAATGTCAGCTCCACCCTCTCAAGTAAAGGGGTCTTTTCAGAAAAGGGGAAACAACCCCTTAAGAAACCCCAGATGCTACATCACAAAGTTCTACAGAGGATGGAGGGAGCTCACGCCCTTTCTTCCTGGGAATACTTTCTGATAGTAGTGTTCGAGGACCTCAGCCAAGGAGTTTCCGTCGTGGCTCAGCAGTAAAGAACCCGACTCGTCTCCATGAGGATGCAGGTTCGATCCCTGGCCTCACTCAGTGGGCGAAGGATCTGGCGTTGCCATGAACAGTGGGGTAGGTCACCGATGCGGCTTGGATCCTAAGCGGCTGTGGCTGTGGTGTAGGCTGGTGGCTGCAGCTCCAATTCGACCCCTACCCTGGGAACTTCCATCTGCCGCAGGTGTGGCCCTAGAAAAACAGACCCCAGCCAAGACAAGCGGTAGTCTATTCACCGCAGAAAACATTTCAGCCTTTCAGCAAAAGGGGAAGGAGTCAACTCTCTCTCCTCCCATTCGCACCAATGAAAACGTGAAAGTGGTCAGGATTAAAGCGTTGTCCTCTTACAGCCGGAGAGGTGAGGCTGCACGCGGTGTCGCGTAACGGGATGTTCCCGCTGACTGTAACTCTGTCCTCATTAGCAGCTGCTTTGAGATGCACCCACGATCCAGACACACGTTTTCTCATTACAAGTTGCTGTGTGACATTCTGCTCAGGAACTCGCTGTCATGTTTGATAGAATAGGTAATAAGTTGCCTTTACAATACGGCAGGGCTGGGTCGCGCCCTGTCTGTTTTGATTGTATCAGGCTGGCTTAATAAAAGCTCTGATGCACTTGCTAGGATGAAAATGGGTGTAAACAGTGCAAAATGAACTCTCCGTGTCACTTTGGGATCTGGCTTGCTTAGGGAGCAGGGGAAGTTTTAACGGAATTTAAGACTGCTGTATTTTTACAATTTCCACATCCTTAGGTGTATTTTGGGTGTATTTTCACAGAAACATTTTAAAACAAGAAGTAAGAAGGGTTTCTCTGTACAAACACTTGCCCAGGTTTTCCCACCACTACTAGTATGAAGCGACCTTACGAGAAAGTATTCTGGAGTTCCCGTTGTGGCTCAGGGGTTAGTGAACCTGACTAGCATCCATGAGGACACGGGTTTGACCCCAGGCCTCGCTCAGCAGGTTAAGGATCTGGCGTTGCATGCTGTGGTGTAGGTCACAGGCACGGCTCGGATCCATCGTTGCTGGGGCTGTGGTGTAGACCGGCAGCTGCAGCTCTGATGAGACCCCTAGCCTGGGAACGTCCATGTGCCACGAGTGTGGCACTAAAAAGAAAAAAGGACAAAAAAAAAAAAAAAAAAAGAGAGAGAGAGAGAGAAGGTATTTTTCTGTGGCTGGCGATCTCCAGTTTACATAAAGTAGAAAACTATGGACTACCAGATTGGGGAAAAAAAACCTTCTTTTATTTTTTTCTGGGCTACAGATGAAGCTCGTTCAAGTATCTCTTGGGAAAGAAGATAACGGTGGCATCCTCACTGACAGGACACGTCAAACACATCAGCATTCGCCCGAGTTACCTGTGTTCCCTGTAACCTGTGTGACTTGATGGAGCATCAGCAGCCCACAGACGGCTGGTATTGAATCTAAAATTACAGAGATGCTCAAAAAAGACACGAGCAAAGGCTGAGTGGATAGCTAACGATGAATGCCCAACAACTGTGAGTTTCTCAACATCTGCAACTGACTGGAGGAAAATAACCACTGGTCACACACGTGATCGGAGACACCTCAATTTTCACCACCAACAGGACAGGCACTTTCTCTCAAGCAGGGCTGAGCACACTCGAGCCATTGATAAGAAGGTGACCGTGGATTTTTTGGTCCTTTTCGGCCGCACCCATGGCATATAGAGGCTCTCAGGCCAGGGATCGAATCCAAGCTGCAGCTATGGCCTACGTCATAGGCTCCAGCACTGGATCCTTAACCTGCTCTGCCACAGAGGGACGTCCTCGTTCACTCTTTAAAACAGCATCGTTTTCTAACTGTTACCGTAAAGGCCGCGAGGGAACAATTATACAGGAAGTTGCCCAGACCTATTCTATTTGAAAAGAATAAGGAAATATTAAAAGCCCTCTCAAACCACCAAAGCAATTATTAAACATAGAATTATCTTGAGAAACGGGTCTTTTTCCATCTGCCTCGTAAACACCGAGCCCGTGGGTGTTCTCAGTTTCGCAATGCAAGAAACTTAAAAGCAAGGCAAAACATCACCTTTCCAATTAGCCAGTTTCCAGAGAAAATAAGTGACCCACCACATGTCTACCCACAGCCCGTGAGGTACTGGTTCTTTCTGTTTTTAAAAACTGTCACAACTTAGAATAGATTTACAAGGAGATCCTGCTGAATAGCATTGAGAACTTTGTCTAGATACTCATGTTGCAACAGAACAAAGGGTGGAGGAAAAAATGTAATTGTAATGTATACATGTAAGGATAACCTGACCCCCTTGCTGTACAGTGGGAAAATAAAAAAAAAAAAAAAAAAAAACTGTCAGCTCTCCGAGGGAGGAACATTTACATCTGGCATAAACGCTGCAGTATCAAATACGAAGATCTGTGAAGTGAAAAATGTATAATCATGACAGGGGAAATCCTTTATATACATGCTCCCCTTCAGATCCAATAACCCACTGGCCCCGGAAGAGAGGCCCTTCTCATTCTGGGTGTTTAACACGATAAAGTGTTCGTGGAGCGACTCCTGTGCTCTGGGAGTCCTACGCTCAAGGCAGCTCCGCGAAGCAAGGACACCCCTACAGCAGGCTTCGGTGCCCGGAACTGCAGAAGCACAGGCCTCCCGCGGGTGTCCCTTTCTCTGCGCTGTCAGAAAGAGGGACGACAGGTTTCAGAGCCACAGGCCGAGAAGCTCGTTCCCCGGAACTGGAAGCACTTACTTCGCCTTGAGCGTCTCCTCCTGGAAATTCCAGCGCGGATCTTCCACGAGCTGCAGTTCCCGCAACACCCGCCCGGGCTTGTAAGCCGCGTTGATGATCAGGCTGAGAACCTGTCGGGGGAGAAGGCCGCGCCGTGAACTTCAACCGCATGCGATGCTGCTCGGGCGAGAAGGCCCCGGAAACCGCCCGGGGACACGCCAGAGGGGTCTGCCCTTGGCCCCAGCGAGTGGCAGACAGGCTGGGGTGAGGTGGAGGGGACGGGCTGGCTTGCCCTTGGTGTGGCGGAAAGGGTGGCAAGGCCGACGCCTCTGCTCGGGCGAGGGTGACCCCCGGGTGAGGGGACGGCCGGCCCTCACCAGGGTTTCTGGTTGCAGAGACCAAACCATTTCCTCCAAAGAGCCCGTGAGGAGCCTGCACCTGCAGTCCTCAGTGCGGTTGCTTAGTAAGAATTTCATTTTCTTCTTAAAGACCTAATTCTTTTTTTTTTTTGTCTTTTTGCCATTTCTTGGACCGCTCCCGCGGCCTGTAAAGATTCCCAGGCTAGGGGTCTAATCAATCGGAGCTGTAGCCGCTGGCCAGCCTACGCCAGAGCCACAGCAACACGGGATCTGAGCCATGCATCTGCGAGCCACACCACAGCTCATGGCAACGCCGGATCGTTAACCCACTGAGCAAGGGCAGGGATGGAACCCGCAACCTCATGGTTCCTAGTCGGATTCGTTAACCACTGCGCCACGACGGGAACTCCCTTGAAGGCCTACTTCTAAAAGAATCACAGAGACGGAGACAACAGGTTTGTGCCACCACTCCTGGGCAGGCTCCCAATACCTGCAGGCGGAGGCTTATTTAGTAAACTATTTGAAAGTCGCCTGATGCTGAACGTCATTTACAGACATAAGTACCAGGGCAATCTTCTCAGAGATGCGCGTGTTTCTAGAGGAGTGTGAGCACCTGACGCCGTCCGATGGCTTCCTCCAACTACCCCTTCCCCCAGGTCCCACCTGCAAGCACGCAGGCATGTCACCAGGCGTGTCCCTTCGGAAGCCTCAACCACGTGCTCTGGGCGCTGGTTTCCACCAGCGCCCATCTTTCTGGGTCCCGGTGAACTCGTGCTGCCGGAACGTGCAGAGAAGCTCAGAAACGTGACGGTACGACGTGACCTACTGAGGGACACGGGTGAGACCCAGGGGGCATCGTCCCGGGAAATGCCCACACGCTGACAGTCTGCCGGGTGCTGGGCGCCGGGCACACAGACAGGACACAGTGCCCGCCCTTCCTGAGGTCTCCCCGTGCAGAAGAGGATGGAGCCGGGCTCTGAGTTCGTCCCTCATGTTTCAGAGCAAAACAGCACAGAGAGAGAGAGAAAAATTCCCTGCCCCGTGGGGAGGACACTCTGGGTAGCAGAGCTGAAGCACCTGCTCTTTTGGGGAGGAGACCAGTATATCGGCCGGGAGGAAGAAGATGAAAAGTATGCTGCAGAAATTTTCAAGTCCTAGTTTTCACGGACCTGGCGTGCTCCAGAACACACCTGGTGTGCTTTTGCATCGATTCAATTCCGCAAAGCAAAGCTTTCTCAAACCTGAGCACTCCATCCATCCTAAAATATGCTATACGAGGCAGCCAGCATGGAGACTGTCCTTTTCTTGCCTGGGTCGCATTGTGCTACGTTCCAAGGTCTCCGTGACTCCCCACGCAAGAGAACACGGCTCAGTCAAGGCTCTAAAAGGCCAAGATGCAGCAGTACCAGCGGCTCTGCTGCGTGTATGTTTTCTGTATTAGAATAATCATCTAATTTTATTATTTCCTGTCAGTACAGTCCACAGAAACCGAGTTTAAAAATAAATCCAATTGGAACTGGCTGAAACAACGCACAAAGTGTTTATCAACAGACAATAACATTTCAACTGAGTCTTTTCATTGTGTTTCGCTGAGACAGCCCCAGAGCTACGTCTTATTTGCTGCATATCGAAATGCATTTTGTGGCTGTGAAAAGAAAATGCCTTCCAGAGTTCCATTCAGAGTGGAAACAGGCAGCAATTAAATCGTAAAAAGCCGGCGAGAGTGAGTCATTTTCCCATGGCTTTTCCTGACGCCACGTCATTCCTCTCTAAATTCAACAAGCTCTCTTGGATTGTGAGCTGAATAATTTTTGTGTCCCTGACACTGTGGTGCATTAGAGCTGCCTCCGTGAAAATAACTACGTTGACAGCTATTAATTACGACCCAAGTTAGACTCAATGACTGGGGTGGGCAAACCATCAGAATTCAAGTTAAAAAGGTAGCATGGACCCTGCCCTGACTCAGGAACCTAGGATGTTGGCTGCGAGGCTGATAAACATGACTTTCAATCAGCCGGCCTGAGACTGGTCCGGGTGAGTCAAGGAGGAAATCCGTGCTGGAGCAATCCCCCCCTGGAGGTCTTAGGTCCATGAAAAGTTTATGGGGAACAGGAAGCCACACCGAGCCCCCACCATGTATCACAACAGAAAGGCAGGAGTCTTTGTAGAGCTGGACAGATCTGGGAGCGAGTCTGGGTCCATCCCTTAGAAGCTCATCAAGCTCAGCAAAGATGCTCGCCTGACTTTCATCTGGATGATGGGGACACCGCCATGCCTCCGGGTCAAAGTGCAGGCAGTCAGAACCTGCCTCTTCAAAATACGCCACTTCGGCATAGGGTTCGTTTTGCCCCGCAACAACTGAGAAACAGCAGACACAGCGGGAACTCTCTTCCTTCCCCCTCTCTGCCTAAGGCAGGGCAGAAATTTCCCCTGGTGGGGCAGTCCCCCTCCTCTGTCCTGGACGAGGAGGGGAACAAGCCTCGTCACTAGACACCAGAACTAGAGCTAGAGCCGCGCCTGGCAAGAGTAGGTGCCCAATAAGCATCTGGGGGGGGGGATTTGTTCAGAGACTTTCAAGATTGGCACTGAAATTAGATAAAATGACTCTGTACACCTGAAACCTAATGATTACTTCACTGCAGGTATTTATTTGGTACCAAACAATCTCTATCAGCGAGGCCCAGGAGGGAGCATTTTCCGCCGGTTCCCTCGGCTACTGAGGCCCATGCTGCGGTACAGTGACAAAGTTCAACAAAGGTACTTGATCTCTTTGCAGGCAAATGACACAAGCGTAACCACCTTCACACAAGCGCACCGTTTTCGCCAACCTTCCTGGACGCCGTCTAGCTTCGTGCTAATTCCCGCCTCACACATCGCATGTGTGCTGCTGCTTTTGTCTCCCAAGCTGGGCACACCGCTCTCAGGGGGTTAGCGGGCAGCCTAAGCTCAAAAGAGCAGCAGCACAAACCCCGCAGACCATCCTCCAGGGGCCTGTCTGCATTTCGGACCCTGGGACTGACTCACTGGGTTCTCCTCTTTCCAGTGGCACCGAAGTGCCCAAGGCCCTGCCCCCTCAGCACCACCTTTTAACTGTACCCATAAACACGCTGCTCTGAAGGATAAAAGCTACCTTTGTTTACACACACAGTTAAGGCTGCTTCTGATTTCTCACTTCCTGGGCTCCCAGGTGAAGGTCTGCAGGGGGACCTCAACTCACCTGGGGGCGCATCTCTCCTTCAGCTTGACCCCCACCCCCCAGCTTCCAGCACAGTGGCCCCAGCACATGGTTGTGACTCATGAATTTCTTAGGACCCAAATGAGCGGATGGATGGATGGACAGGTGGATGGACGGACAGATGGATGGACAGAAGACAAATGGACGGACAGATGGATGGATGGATGGACAGGCAGACAGACGGAAGGACAGATGGATGGACGGATGGACAAATGGATGGATACACGGATGGACGGACAGATGGACAGACGGATGGATGGACGGATGGACAAATGGACGGATGGACAAATGGATGGATGGATGGACAGACGGATGGATGGACGGACGGATGAACAGATGGATGGATGGATGCTGCAGCCCCTGCTGGGCTCGCAGGGCTGGAAGCGTATCTAACGTGGTGATTCTCAGCAACAGCTGCTGGATGTCGAATAACTGAACAAGAGACCGGGAGAAAGTGTGGATGGACTAAAAGAGGCGTGCATGGACCCTGCAGTCGCCACTCCATCTACTTCTGCACTTTGGGGCTAAAGAGCCGTGAAGGCCACAGCGGCAGACGGAGGGATCAAGGTCTCAGTCAATAAAGGCGAACCCGCCCTGGCTCCTCTGCGCCCTGGAGTGCCCACGGCTCCTCCCACGAGCACTCACGGCTCCTAATCGCTTCTGCAGTCGCTCTTTGCAAAGTTAAACAACCTGCTCCCTTCGAAGCCCAGGAAGGTGCAACAGGTCCTGTCTGAACCTTTGTATCCCTTGTCCAGACTGTGATGAGAAGCACAGAGCGACTCGTCTGGGGACGTCAGACACAGGCAGATGGATGGACGGAAGGTGACGGCTGGCGTGTGGAGACGCACGATGGGGAGGGAGCTGGACGGGTGGATGGAGGGGTGGCGCGTGCACCTGTCTCTGGACTGCACTCATCCGGAGCAGCCCGCCCCTCAGCAGAGCAGAGGCTCCGTCTAGCTCACTCTTTTCTTTTCCACGCATCCTCTACATGCAGACTGGCCCCGATGCCAGGCTGGGTCCGAGTCTTAGGTCTGTGTCTGGCTGTCTCCACTGAGTGGGGCCGACAGCTGAGCTGGGGCAAAGAAGGCAGCACGGCAGCTCCAGAAAGTCTCCCGCGTGTCCGGGATTCATGCTTTCACATCAGAAAGAGGAGCAAAGGGAATAAAGATCGGGTGCCGCGTTTGTGCCCGTTCACAGCGCAGGCACAGCTTGCGGATGTTCCCTCTTCAACGGCCGAACCCCTGCTGCCCACAGGAGCACGTGGAGCCCCGGCACCGCCGCTGCCGAGCGAGCAACCGGGTGGCGAGGGCGGCCTGGGTGCCAAAGGCAATGAGAAGGTGCAAAACGACCCTGAGCAACTCTCCACCGAAAACTCCGTGTGTGCGTGTCTATACACGTGTGCTAAAACAGTATAATCATAGCATAGACTGCTTACGATTTAAACCAACTCATGTGTAAGAGAAACCACAAGCTCCCGGGTCTCTGAGGGCCACCGAGGGACGGTGCCCGGCCAGGCCCTTCCCACCCCCGGCCTTCAGTCGCTGCGCAAACGGACGCTCATCCGTCCTGAGCGGCCGTTTTCAGAGCCGTTGCTGCCCTGAGCACCTGGCCGGTGTTCTCTCCTCTCACCACGTGTCTGTCCGAAGCGAACCTGCCACCGAGGGACACAGGAAAGTGAGCGACAGACACGTGCCCCCGCCCCCTCCTTGTTCTCCTGTGCTCACTCGCCGTCTCTCTCACACGCGGACACAAGCACACACACCTGCTCACTGCACTGCAGACACAGCGACACCTCAGGCAGGTGGCTCCCGAGCCTGCATCTAAAGCATGAGGCAGAAGTTTCTGGAACACCCTGCAAATGGCCCAGGACTTGCTCCCAGGATGCTGAGATCTCAGGGGTGTGGGAAGCAGGGGGTGCAAGGCCTCCGAGTCCACCGGGGACCCTCAGACCTGCAGTGAACCCATCTCCGGTCTCCGGGAGGCTCTGGAGCTGGTGGGGCGGCGAGCCCGGGGAAGAAAGGGCAACAGAGAAGGACAGCCCTGGTTGGCGACGAGCACCCTGAACTCGTGGGTTTCATGAGTGACAAACACCCTTGCTTACTGGCTGTCGCTACAAGCCCCACCCTCCAGGTGACTGCGTCTGGGGGTCGCCAGAAGCCCCAGGCCCTGAGGGGCTGTGGACGGGCTTGACTGGGCCCTCCCCTCCGGCTGCTGGTTCGGGGCCCTTGCGGGGGGCGACTGCACCTGCCAGGCTCCAGCTCTAGGAGGCAGCCTGCCGCCTCCACCACACGCCTGCTGGAAGCGCAGCCTCCTAAACCCGAGACACCCTGCCCAGGTCTAATGCCCAGGGTATCACTGCCCAGAGGCCCGTGGACAGAGGCACGTGCTCATCCTGCGTTTGCCAGAAACTTCTGCCCTGGTGCACCGCCCTCCCAGAGGACCCCCTCCAAAGGCTGGCTCCCCACCCACACCCTTCTGCTTCTAGAAGAACCAGGCGAACACAACCAGCCTTCCACACTTTCCAAAGACAGACAAACCTTTAAGTACTAACACCCCGACGGTCTGGAAAAGCAAATGCGCCCTGTCTTCGCTCCAAGGGCCCCGTCTCCGTCCATGAAATGCGACCGGAACCGCACATGGGAGCTGTGCCGGGGCAGGTATGGTAAGTGCGTGCTACCTTGGTGGAACTTACATTTTTCTTGCACTCACAGAAACTTACATTTTTCTTGCACTCACAGAAATGAAGTGTTGCTGCTTTTTTTTTTTTTTTCTTTTTCTTTCATTCCTGCCTCGTGCATTTTCTGAACATCAGCAAAAAACTAGTTCTGCCATCAGAACACTGCCCTGGCCTGGCTTTTAAACTCGGCTGCTGGCACTTATCAGAGAACTGACCAGGGCTAACAAGTGTTGGCTTAAAAAAGTCATGCAGGAAAGTAAAACAGCCAAGCCCTAAAGACAGACGGAGCCTAAGGTCCCCTCGACTGAGAGCAGGGCCTGCAGGTAACCGAGGTCCCCACTCAAACCGCTGGGACGTGGGCGTGAACGGCCTTACAGGGCAGCAAACAAACCCATCTGTCCACCGTGTGTTTTATCAGTTTCTGTGCTCCGTTCTGCTCACGCGCAGCAAAGCAGGCACAAATACAGGCCAGGCAGACGACCCGGCCGTGGGGAGGATGACCTCCCGGCTGGAGGCGCTGGGAGACTCGGGAGAGGCCCTTCCTGGCCAGGGCCTTTGTTTATCTACGGTGACAGAACCCTACGTGTGCTCCGGGATTGGCTTCTCCCGGGCCCGGTCCAACACCAGCCGGGATCTGCGGTCCGGGCAGCGGGAGCTCCTTCCCAACCAGCCCCCCTCAACCACTGCCTCCTCCCTTAAGCCACAGATTTCTCGGCAATGGGATCCATTCGCCACTCAGGCTGGCCCAGACCTGCCGTGCTTGACCTCAGGACATACCGCGTGGAGGTGACAGCTCTTAGGACAGGTGGATCTCAGTAAGAACAGCAGCAAAGGGCCCAGGACAGGCTCCGGGCCTGCAGGAGATGCACAACTCGACCTCCACCCTGTCCATGCCTGTGGCAGGCACTGCGAGCAGTCCTTCCCGTTCCCTTCCCCGGATCCACCTGAGGCTCAAGCTCCCAGAAGCCTCTCTCCCCCCTGCAGCAGGCGGCCCACTGGGGCGCCCCCGTGAGCCCCAAGGCCAAGTCTGCCTGGAAGATGCCACGTGCACATTTGTCTCTCCCGCTGGCAGACACTCAGGATGGGCAGCAGCTTCAAACAACAAATGCTCCCAGGTAAACCCCCAAGGGCAACGGCCCGATCACTCTCTCATGGCTTTCTTCTCAACTGCAACCCTGAGTCCCTCCCTCAAACAGACTCGTTCCTAAATACGACCAAGTCTTTAACTGCCGCTACCGCTGGTGGCCTGAAAAGGCAAAGGCGCTCGGGCTCGGCTGCAGTGGCCGCATCCATGCCAGGCGAACTGGGATGTGGGCCCTCAGGGCTCTCCTGGGGCAGGGTCACCCAGAGGCGTCGCCACCTAGGGCTTCACCCCACGTCCCGCAGGGCACTGAGGAGGCCGTGAGCAAGCAGCTTCTGTCTGGCCGCTGGAGAACAAGCAAGCCAGAGTTCTTCCTTTTTTCTGTTCAAAAGGTAACACACGCCTTTATACCTGGAAATTCTGTGTCCACGTCTCAGGACACAGCCACGGGGCCACCGGGAACCTCACTCTGTGCTGTGCACTCCAGGTGCCATCGCCGCCTACAGATCAAGTGTCACTGCCAGGAGCCTGGAGAACCCCCCGCCCTGTGCTTCCAGAAGACACGCTTCCGACCCTCCCGAGCCTGCGCCGGACTGTGCATCTCACTTAGAACCACGTCACGGCCCCAAGGGGACCGTGAAACCCGAGTGGGCAGAGGGCAGAGGCCCTTTGTCTTTGGATCCCGCAGTGATGCAGAAGTTGCCTGCCGCACACCTGCTCAGCAGATAAATGGGCTGCTGTGGCCACGGAGTGAAAGCACCCCCATCCCCTCGCAGCAGCCAGTGAGAGGACCCGTGCGGCCGCGTCTTTGTTGGGGAAAAGCAGTAAGGCGTGTGGGACCGGCAGAGCGAGCTCCCAGGATGCTTCCCAAACCTCAGGCCCTCTCCAAAGGCCGTCTGGGACCAAGCTCTGCACGAGGAGCCGACAGGGAGCCCTTCACCAGCGAAACCGGGCTGCACCGCTATCTGCAGGCTGCGTCCAAAGGCAGCATGAGGAATGGGAAGAAACAGCCTCAAAGTGATGGGTGGCCTGGGCTTGGGCCACAGCCCGGGACACAAACTCCACGCCAGTGTCTGGAGCCTCGGAGCGTGTCTAGGGGCCACCCAAGGGGCAGGCGCTGTGCCAAGAACTGAGGACGGAGGGCTAGGCAGGCACCGCCCCCAGTGGGCTCTGAACAACACCTGTGCTGTCCCCAAAGCCCCTTTGTGGCCCTTCCCCGCCCAGCTCGGGAGGGCCGCTCGCTCTCTAGCCCTGAGCCCTCCCCCACCTCCCGCAGCTCTTTATTCCCGTGGGGATGACTCTTCCTCTCCCCGACTCGGACGGACTCCCACCAGGCCCAGAGTCTTTCCCGGATGCCATCCACGCCTCTGCCCGAGCAGCCCCCGCCCGCGGGATGAGAAGGGGCACTCGGCACGTGCCTCCTGAACGGACCCGGAGTCCTGGGGCCTCCTTCAGGGACAGGGCCCAAAACCCGGGGCAGCTTTACCTCCTTGAGGACCAGCACGCATTTGCCCGGCCCCACCGACTGCGGCAGCTCGGCGATCCTGCCCTTGTTGAGGTAGGGGCCCGAGAAGCAGCGGTGGTTGATGAAGAGCTGCGGGCAGCAGTACTTCCCGTTGGCGGGAGCTGCGCTGGCGGGACCTGCGGGGGAGCGAAAGACGGAGAGGCTTCAGGACCAGTGAGAAGGCCGCCGAGTCCACTCTGCTGGCAAAGCTGCCCAGAGGCGCGTGCCGTCTTCACATCCAGATGTTTTAGAGCCACAGTAATATCTTTGAAATCCTGATTTTTTTTTTTCCAGCATATAAATGAGGTTTTCTGTGTATCAGGCAGGGCATACACACACAAACGCAAAAGCTAAGACAGTGACGAGTATCACACACTGTAGCTTAAAGGAAAGAACACCAGTGACACAGCGGAGTCCCCATGTGACCCACCCCGGGAACCCTCGCCTTCCCCCACCCAGAGGCGCCCACTAACCCCGAAGCTGGCATTTGCCATTCCTGTACAGGACGGCCACACAGACGCAGGCATGTGTGTAGCCACAAGCCATACAGGGTACTGGGGTTATTTTTTAAATAACGAATGCTTTCAGCCACAATTTTGTTGGTTCGGCGCGAGGCCTCTGAGCTCCACCCAAGCGGGTAAACACGTATCCAGAACGTCCGCTCCCTTCACTTTGTGGTATTCCCGGTGTGGAGCTATCACGACGGAATTGTCCATCGTCTTAACAGTGGACATGTAGTTGCCTCCACTTTTTAGATATTACCTGTGGCGCTTTCACAAATCCACTCCTGCTAACCCGCAAGAGACTCTCCCACACACACAGCAGGGAGCAGAACTGGTCAGCCACCAGGGCGTGAATCTGGTGTTACTGGCTGCAGCCAAGCCGCTCTGCACGGGGCCCAGGTTCCCAGGTCCCGCTGGCCCACAGCCCAGGCTCACACCAGCTGGTGGGCATCCTGCTCTGGCTAATCCCATGGAGGGCAGCGCCTCTCCGGGCTCCCCCCTGCCTGGCCCTCGTGAGCCTTTCCGCTTCGAAAGCGCGAGGCAAGGGGTTGATCTAGACGTGTCTCCAGCTGCCACGGGCGAAAGAAGAGTAAGCAGCCCCTCGAAGGCTTCCTGACGTCCACCAGCTCAGGAGGAGGTGACCCCTCCAGCTGGGACTTGCTCTCCCCGCTGAGCGGCCCTGGCGACGGTGTTTCTGTTTAAAAACCTGATATTCACTGGGGATGGAGTAATTTGACAGATCTGGGAAGTTCTGTTCTCACAGGACTTCAACTGGGAACCAGCAGGTAAGGGGGGAACAGATGTTAGTTTTCTGGGTGTAATACGGGAGGGCAGAGGAACAGCCACAGGCTCTGAAAGAGACATGACTGGCTTCTCTGAAAACCATTCTGGAGTTGGATTCTACGCAGCGGCCCACACCAAACGTCCACAGCTGCCCTTCATGGAAATCTGGGGCCAGGGCTACCCTGCCCGGGCCTTGAGGAAAAAGAGTCTTAGCAAGTCTACTCAGAAAACTGCTCTCTTGACCACAAAGAAAAACGGTGACCAACAGGATTCTTCCCTGGCATATAGGTTTTAATCTTGGAATTCCAAGCAGGCTTCATTTTGGCTGGAAGAGAGAATTCTTGATGGACTATATGACTTAATGCATAAATATGTCCATCATCAGATTTGTGGTCAAAGGGTAACTCACATATGTGGTTTTGAAGGTTACTGTAAGATGCTGGACGTGATACATTGAAAAAATATCATTCCCAGTTATTCAAACAGAGGGTTTTGAGGAACAATTCAAAAAGCCCACAGGGACTTAGGATTAACCACTCGTGTAAAAATACAGTGAAATGTCCAAAAAGAAATGCCTTAATAATGATATTTTCCACTTTTTCTTCTTCTGCATCACATTCTTACTCCTGGTACACAGTCCTAACTGCTCGTCATTTCCCCCTTCCTTCCTTTCTTTTCTTTTTAGGGCTGCACCTGCAGCACATGGAAGTTCCCGGGCTAGGAGTCTAATCAGAGCTACAGCGGCTGGCCTACACCACAGCTCACGGCAACGCCGGATCCTTAACCCACGGAGCGAGGCCAGGGATCGAACCCACATCCTCATGGATACTGGTCAGATTTGTTTCCACTGAGCCACAGCGGGAACTCTGTAATTTCTTTCTTTTTTCTCTTTTGTGGTTGCCTCACAGCATACGGAGTTCCCGGGCCAGGGATCAGATCCGAGCTACGGCTGCGACACCACCAGATCCTTAACCCGCTGTGCCAGGCTGGGGAGTGAACTCGCATCCCGGCACTCCGAGGACGCCACCAAGCCCGTTGTGCCACAGCGGGCACTCCTCATAACTTCTGAGGAACACATGGACTCCTTGCTCAGACGAAGTGTCTAGAGCTACTGACCAAGAAACGGAAAAGGAGAGGCACTGGGAATTTAGCTTGGATTTTTTTTTTTTTTTTTAAGACTGGGTGTCTGTTAATAAACAGCAAGAGAAAAGACAATTGACTCAAAGTTGGAGAATTCTCACACCGATCTAAAAACAGACTTGTGTCTCCCCTGCCAGCAGCACAGTGGGAAGAGCCGCGGCCCCTGAGTGGCCCCTTACCTGCGGCATCCAGGTGAGGGAAGAAACAGAGGCCGTGAGATGTCCTCTCAGCAGGCACGGCGGGCGGCGGTCTGGGGACAAAGGACAAACTCTGGTGGGTGACACGCTCCAGGAGATGCTAGTACCTTTCAGAGTCTTTTCCCAACTTAAAGCAACTCCCGGAGAAATTTAAGCCACCAGGTACAACGTGTGCATCTCCAGGAACAGGCGAGATCACTGGGGGCCATTCTCACAGTGGTTCCAAGAAGCCTATGGGTCACCTGCCTCTCGAGGGGTCAGCACGGATCGCTGGGGCTCTTGTGGGTCACTCCTGGGCTCGTCAAGTTACAGAATCCGAATAATGTCCTTCATTCCACTCAGGATATGCAGAAACCTCAGCTTGCCAACTTGACTTTAAGTCAAGTCAGACTCCTCCTCCATGTCCACTGTGTGCTGACCTTTGACTTCTGGGGTCCGTGCTTCTGTGCGTCAAGGCTGCACTGAAAAGGTCTTCAAGGAAAATCTAAGAGCTGATGACTCTTAAAGTGCCAGGCCAGACGTCTGTGTTATATAGTTCGGCAGAGATGCTGAACAAATATAAAAATGGGAGCCTCATGGGGGTGGGCAAACGGGGCTTCAGGGGGACGCACAGGCTGGCTGTGCAGAAACCACACAGGTGAACTCCAAGTTCATCCCACGGAGATCTTCGTGGGGGTCACCTACGGTTCTGGTTCTCAAAGGGGGGGCTCCCAGGCCATCATATCAGCATCACCAGGTGTCTGGGAGTCAGAAATCCTGCAGATGGACCCCAGCAATCTGGGTTTTACCGAGCTGTCTAGGTGACAGATGCACCAAAAAGGTTCACATTGCGGCTACACAGCCTGCAAATTTTGGAGTCAGGAATTCAGATTTGGATTGAATGATGGGATTATTGTTTCACTTTTTACGCTCTATTTCAATGTTACCCAGATAAAACTGGAGTCAGGTTATTGATCTGATACACCATGAGAAATGTACAAAGAATGCCCACAAAATGGTTATTCACAGCCAAATGACAACGCAGTTACTATTCAATTTCACGCACGTGTCAACTCGGGTACAATGGGAAAAAAAGCTGTTTTCCGTTCCTTTTCCAGGAGTATATTAAGAAAACAGAACCACGTGGTGAGGGATGTGTATGGTGGTATATTCCAGACATTTTCCAATATGTAAACAGGTTACCAAGAGTCACAGTTCTCCAAAAACAAATGGCCCGTCTGTCCACCGCTGCCCTGCGGAAGCCCCTCTTTCCTCGTAAAACTCCAATCAAAACCAGGGGGCAGCCTACGTGTATTCGGCAGCGGAGGCCCACGCATTTTTCCACAGACTCTAGTTTGACCTTCCTAAAACCCCTGAGAAACAGGTATTTACAAGGGAGTGGCCGAGGCACAGAGGATTAGAGTGACCTGCCCACTGCCATCACCACTGCTACTGCACATGTGCAACCAGCTCTCCAACGACCACAGCCTGTTTCATCTTCTTCAAAGACGTTTCATAGCTGAGCACAGTTCTGGGGGGAAAAAAGCCACTTACTGTTTCTCCGGTTGCACAACGGCGATCTTCCTCTTCTTTTGTGCTGTAAAATAGGCAGAAAGAGGAGAAAAGAACAGCAGCTTTGAGAGCTAGTTGGGAATAAGCATCCCTTGCATTGTTATTGAAGTACAGTTGATTTACAATGCTGTCCTAATTTCTGCTGCACAGCAAGTACGGTTGTAGAGATTTCATCTTCTTTTCCATTATCCTCTTCTACAGGATACTGAAAATAGTTTCCTGTGCTCTAGAGTAGGGAGGAAGAACATTTTTTAAAATGGCTTGGGAGGTATAAAGCTGTGTCTGTTTGAAAGGAATTCTTTTTTTTTTTTTAACTTTTAAATTGAAATATATTTGATCTACAGTGTTGTGTTAGTTGCAGGTGTACAGCAGCAAAGTGATTCAATTTTAAAGCAATACTTTAAATACTAAAGAGTGATTTCATTCGTGCCACAATTTCATCTTCATGTCTTCAGTAAAAAATGGCGAATGACATGAGAAAGGAGGTCTTAATAGAATTGAGCGTAGTCTTATCACTCCACTGGCGACTTTATTCTAAAATGTGCTTCTAATAAAAAGAAAAAGCACCCGTGTCAGACCTCCCAGGAACTCAGCTGGTAAGATGGACTGGTGCCAGCCTGATTATTCAGATGCCTTCTTTCCCACAGAAAGTGAGATAAGTCAAATAGTGTTACCATAGCGGCATGCTCTTAACTGAGGATTAGAGGTGTTGTTTATAAACTACATCTTGTTGTTAAAAGGAGGACTGGTACTTAGCAAATACCTCTGTCAACAGTGACCAAAAGAAAAACAAAACGAAATAAAATAAAAATACGGCCAACAATCAATTCGGAGGTAAGAACGCTTCTAGTTCACATTGATAATTGGTTAGACTCACCTGCACAAAGACAGACTAAGGCTTCTGGCATCTATTACTTTGGGCACAGATAATCCTGAATCTTCCGACATTACCAAAAACTCATTCTAAGAGAACTTCTAAAAAGCTGTCGGCGTTCGGGTGGGGAGGGGTTATTTGCACGCTCCCTCTTCAAAGCAAAATATGTGTATAAGAAATAAAATAAAAACAAAAATGAATAAGAGAAAGAGTGGTGCAGATTTCATCTAGTCTTGGCTTTATTCAGCATCCAGCTCCAGTACAAGCAGACCTCAGAGGTGCTGTGGGCTTGGCCACCCCCACAAAGCAAACGGCAAAATAAAGGAGTCCCGGACTGTCTCTGTTTCCCAGCGCGTGAGAGTGGGTTCGCTGATCAACACTGCGGTCTATCTGCCAAGTGCGTAATAATATGATGTCCGAAAAGACAAGGTGTGTACATTAATAAGATACTTTATTACCAAACACCTCCAACATCCTCTGAGGCTTCGGGGCGTCACAGTGGTGACATCCAAGGTCACTGATCACAGATGCCCAAACAAATACAATAATGAGAAAGTTAGAAATACTGCAAGATTAACAAAACATGACCCCGAGACATGCAGTGAGCACACACTGCTGGAGAAAGGGGGCCACACGCTTGCTGGACGCTGGGCTGCCGCACACCCGCAGTGTGCAAAACACTCAGGATGTGTGAGAAGGAGGTCTGCCTGTGTTTACCATGCAAATTGTCATCTCTGATCTCTCAGGCGAAGCTGAGGAGGCTGACTAGCCTGGCTTGGCCTCTGCTCAGCCGGGTGAGGTGCCTGAACCCCAGGACACCCTGACCTGGAGCCAAACACAACACACGGAAAGCTGGGCACACGACAGGGCACACACGCCACCGCGTCCACCACGCGCGATTTCATTTCATTCAGAAAATCTCAGGGCGCTTGTCGCCTCCCAATCCTCGTGAAGGAGGGAGAGGAGGCAGGCACGGGGGGCACGGGCTTCTGTATGAGGCCTGAGGTACAGGGGGCGCTGGGGCCCAAGCCTGGGTCAACCATGGGATCTGCCTAGTGGCCGTGGGGCCAAAGGCCAAGGAACCGAGTCATTTTAAGTGAGGAAGGAAGGAAAAGAACAGGGGAGAGAGAACGGGAAAGAAGGCCCTTGAAACAGAAACAATTATTCTCAATTCCAAATGTGAGAAATAGTTTGAAGCGAGGACAAGGTGTCACTGGGTCAGATTCCGTGGGCACTGGTGTACTTGAGACGCTCTTAGAATCCGTCTCCATCTATACCTGGGCCACCCGCTTTGTTTCCCACAGATTATGCTCCATCAGGCTCCATCAGATTGGCCTCAGGGAATGAAGGAAAAACTTTATAGCAACGTTCTGGGCACCTGCCTGAGTGAACCTTATCATAGGGGCTAGGAAGAATTGGCCGGCACATAAACTCATGAAGAAAGCAGTAGAAATCTATTTTACACAAAAGTAAAAGCCCTTAACTTTAAGGAGTCTTTAAATAATACTTCGATACGCATTAGGATGGAATCATAAATGCCAAGATTTGTTAGGTCGGTAGATTTCTATTTTTTATTTTCTTTTCGTTTTAGGGTCATACCTGCGGGCATATGAAAATTCCCAGGCTAGGGGTTAAATGGGAACTGCAGCTGCTGGCCTACGCCTCAGACACTGCAACTCAAGATCTGAGTTGTGTCTGCAACCTACACCACAGCTCATGGCAATGCCAGATCCTTAACCCACTGAGCACGGCCAGGGATTGAACCCACATCCTCATGGATACTAGTCGGGCTCATTGCTGCTGAGCCAGAAAAGGAACTCCTCAAAAGATTTTTAAATGGTTACCATTTCAGGATAAGGATCTATAATAACATATGCTAGAACACACACGTGTATAATTTAAGTGGGGTGTGTGTGTGTGCACGCGCACACGCATGCATATAGGTTAACTACTAATATTGTTTTGATTTGGTATTTTTGTGATCAGAAGGATGTGATGCAAAGCACTTATCAAAGTATAGCTGAAATCTCACGGGTTAGTTAGTGCTAGAATAGTTACGTGTTTATGTCAGGAAGTTATTGGGACCAACTATGATTCTTTTGGGGTAAACTCATGAGAAAAATTAGTTCTTCCTCAGATCTAATACGAACAAGCCAATGTTGAGCTTAAGCTTTTTCCTAATCGAGATAACAAACTGTACACAAATGGGGAGTGAAGATCCCAGGGGCCCGCCTCTGCCCCCCTGCGACCTCCACGCGCGTCACTTCCAAACACCGTCTCACGCGGACCCTTAAAGAATAAATGAACCAGCGGTCCCGGTGCTCTGTGGGAAATCGAGCACTTTTGGGACTTTGACAACGTGGCGTTCCCATCTTTACAAAACGGCTTCTTTGTTCACCAAACCCCAGATGTTAACCCCTGGGCTCCGAACCAGGCGATACTCACAGACGGTCTTGTGCGGGGTGGTCAGAGGGTAGGAGTTGGCCTCACACCAGCCCACGGGGAAGATGTCCATGGATTCCACGTCCACGATGAACTCCGGAGCGGGACTCTGCAGACCTGCGGGGCAATCGGACCACAGGTGCAAACAGGTGTTACCGACAAAGACACAGAAGAAGAAGGAAAAACACAGAGCGCCCGAGAGACAGAATGTTGACCATAAAGCTGACAGTATTTGACGAGCGATACCACACGTCTGAAAGGTTAAATGGTGAGAGGGCAGGGCACTCAGTTCAAGCGCGGGTGTGGAAAAGAGATGCTGGCCCCTGAAAATGCGAGGAAGAGACAGGAATCCGAACAATCAGCATCTGGGCCAGAAACGCCAGAACTCGCACCCTTCTTCCCTAGAAGGGCTCTGAAATTAAGGGGAGGTGGTTTGGCTTGGGGGTGACATTGTGCACCCAGCACTAAGCAGAGGTCCCCTTTCAACCAATGCAAGTGCAGTGTTCCTGTTAAAAGGAACAAGCACGACTCCGTAACGGCGGTTCTGAGCAGCGAACATCAAACCACGCTCTCCTGGAGCTCCTGCTGTGGCAGAGCGGGTGAGGAACCCACCTGCAGCCACACAGACCACTGCAGAGATGAGGGCCTGATCCCTGGCCTGGCGCGGTGGGTGAAAGCACCCCGAGGAGGTCCCCGTGGCGGCTCAGATTCAATCCCTGGTCCAGGAATTTTCATGTGCCGTGGTACAGCCATTAAAAAAAAAATGTTGCCAAAGATACTCGTTGATTATTCTAGAAGGGCCAAACTACCTACGCCAAGTGAGACACTTCCCTAAGGGCCACTGCGATAGTCTTCATCCTTTTATAGAAAAAGCAGACGACACGAGGCCACAGTCAACGTCTGGCTTTGTTTCAGCTGCACCCGCGTCACAGCGGACTTTCCTTCCTCGTTCTTAGCCAGGCCCTTCATCTCGAGAAGCATCGGGAAGCCTGCGTTTCCCTCCATGGGGTTGTACTTACATAAGTTACAGTGTCTCCATGCGACGGAGCATCCTGAGGCTGTAATGGAGAACGAGGAGCCTCTCTGTGTATCTACAGGTGAAGATGTGTACTTGGCCACAAGAAAAGCAGGGCACGGAGCACTGCCTTTAGGGTGCTACCATCTGCTTTAGAGGGAAGAGACCATCTCTACACGTGCACAAGGTCAGCCCGCGAGAAACGGGAAATCCTCATCGGTGGGTGTCGGTTGGGAACGCGACCGAGGGACAGGAGTGCAGGGACAGAACGTGACCAGAGAGACTTCCTGTGAATGAATCACCTGTTTTACAGCCGCGACCCCACTGTCATCACCGCACCAACAACACAACAAAGACCTTCAGAGAAGGAGGCGCTCAGGCAGAGGTCGGAAGAGGCCACAGAGGTCGAATTAAGAGAGGAGACGTTATCTTAAGAGGAAATAAAACCCACCTACAGCGCATTCTCACTGCTAAGAGGAGAAAGCCTTGTCACACTCACCAGCAGCATATGAATTTGTAGGAATCCCTTCGGAAGCCTAAAAAGGTTTTGCAATTTGCGATATCCTGAGACCGTGTCCCCAGGCCCCCCGCCTCCACGAAGCTCCTCGTGTCCTTCCATCTTTGGAGGGACCGTGGCTTCCTCCGGCGGAGGACACGGCTCTGAGACAGAATGATGACCTGCTCCACTCGGAGCATCAGGAAGACAGAAAACGACTCTGACGACGCTCAAGTGTCTTCCTCAGAACATGACCCAACCAAGTGGCTCACGCTCCGTAACGGCTTCATTCCCAGGAAATTTCGGATAAGAACGAGCATGGGTACCAGCAAGAGAGGCTACCAGAGGCCAGAGGGCAGAGAGCTCTGGGGGCAGAGGCAAGAGCCCACCCGAGGAAGCTAAGCGATGTTCACTGATCAGCAAGGGAATCGGAACAAGCCCGGAGCGCGGGTGAAAGCCAGAGGGACAGAGGCAAGAGGTCCCGACGGAGACGAACTGCCCTTGGCCAGACCCCCCGGGAACATGAAAGGCCACCCCACCTGGTGGGGGGCCCAGTGAGCCCACAAAAGGTGAAGCCCTGGAGGAAAGGAAAGCAAGAATGGAGTGCAGGAAACCCAGCCCTCCCTCCACCGAGCGGCCCCAGAACAAGATCTTAGAGAATCCCTGCTCAGCCTGGAGCCAGATGCCTAAGGAATCAAGAGCTGGCAGAACCATGAAGGGCAAGATCCGCATATGACAGGAGACGACCCGAGGACAACAGCTGCCGTGGGCTTAAACGAGGGAGGGAGGGAGGGAGGGAGAGGGGGCTCACAGGATGGCACCAGATTCTCTCCCACTGCTGAATCCTCACAACCCTAGGAGATCGGAGGATTTTCACCCCCATTTTACAGATGAGCAAACTGAGGGCAGGAAAAAGGTCAGGGGGCCGGCGAGAGGGGGATGCGGGATTTGAACCTGAGCAAGCGTGCTCTGAGAGCATCTGAGCCTGCAAGTTTTCTCTCTCTCCTGTTTGTGTCTCTAGTTTTTCTCTTGGGGAGGGGCTGTCTAGCATCTCATTCCCGAGGCCCCACCCCTTCTGCAGAACTCCCAGCCAGCGCTGACCCCCCCCCCCAACCCCCACAGCAGGAGGGAGCCAGGCCCTGGTTCTCTGCAGGCAGCTGAGGATGGGCTGCAGCCTCTTGAAGGAGAAGCTTACAGTCGGCAGCTGCAAAGCCCAAGCCTGCCTTTGGCTCTTGCTGCAAAGCCTTCTGGAGAGGGGATTGCCCCCTACGGGGCCTCCCATCAGAAGCCTTCCCACAAATTCCATTTTGCTTAAGAACGCCAGAGCCAGGGCTGTGGCTGACCCCGAAACCTGTCTAACTGATCCCGGAGTCTTAAAAGCCTACTCACAGACAGCACCCACTCTGGGCCACCCTCCTTAGCTGCGCAGGAATGTGTGTCCTGCCCCACGAACTCCTGATTTGCTGAAGCAGCTTCTCCCAAAAACGTCTCCTGTAGGACCTGCTTCTTATTCAAGGTTTACAAACCACCCGCGCTGGCTTGAGATAGAATTACCTTCACATCTGCGTTTTCCCTTGTTTTTTTGCGGGTCTTTGTAAAATGCTGACCCACCACCTGGCTTCATGGCCCATCACAGAAAGGCTAGGGCTGCTTTTCTGCATCAGGGTCTCCGGGACAGAGGAGGCTGTCTCACCTGGTTTCCCATTTGATCTCCTAGAGGGCTCTACGCTTTCTCCATGCCTAAGACCCCATGAAGATGCGGCGGTCCATTAAAATGCAGATTCCCAGGCCGGGCTCCCGGGCGCGGCAGGAGTGGGTTTGTGGCAGCCCCAGGAACTTGTGTTTTCATAGCACCCGGGGGGTTATGACTGGAAGACAGGGTGCTGGAACTGGACCAAGCACACGCCCACAGAGACCGAGCAGGGAGTTTGAATTTTAGCTCACGAGTGTAAAACACTTCATGCCTCAAACTGGGTTAGCAAAACTGCAGTTCGTAAGGGCCGCCGGTATCTTAAAGGGCTTTCTCGCTCAGGAACACAGATTTTATTTACTCCTCGTATCTACTCAGCAAGCCTTTAGCAAGCGAAGTGCACGTGAGCTTGCGTGCAAGTGCTGTGTGTCAGGCAGAAAGAGGGGCTCGGATGTTTACAGACACAACGAGGGGTCCACCCTCCCGCTGCCCAGGCTCTCGGCAGGGAGGCCAGGCTGCCTTTCATCCTGCTCACCAACCTCCTTCATGTACTAGGAGGTGCCGGGCGCAACTCTAGAGCCTTCTAGACACGCCTTCACTCGGCCAATCCGCACAGCCATCCCACCCGGGAGAACCTCGTATTTTCCATGCGTTTCACAGAATGCCGAGGTATGAAATTCGAGTCTTTGCTCTGTAGCGAATGCAGGCTGGTTGGATATTAGGGAGGCGAGGACGCTGTTAGAGCCAAGTCTCACAGCTCCGCGTAGACGGTGCAGTGAAGAGGCTGCTGAAATCCTAAGAGGGAGGGAGGCTTGGAAACTCGGGTGAGGCTGGGAGGGGACACGGAGGGCGAGGGGGCGCTGGGGCAGCGGGAGAGCTGGTCGGGGGCAGGGGGAGATGGAGCAGCAGGATTTCTCGTCTGACTGGGGAGCTGAGACGGCGGAGTGGAGGAGAGCAAAGGTGAGCCTTATCCCAGGGACGTCTGGCTGGGAAGCGCCCGGGTCCCCATGGAGCAGGCAGGGGGCTTCAGGGCTTCTGAGCGTGTTTGCTGTGAGCACGGGGCATCCGGACACATTGGCGCCGAACTGCTGCTCCGAGTCACGGAGGAAGAGGAGGTCGAATGGGTGCCACCGGGGGAAGGAAGGACGTGGAAGAATTCCGACCCCCCCGAGGGGAGGGGGAGGGCAGCAGAACAAACACGAACCCAGGCACACTCGCGGGGGAAGAGGCAGGAGGACACAGGAAGCCGCTGGCCCGCGGAGGCGGAGGAGGGAGACTCTGGCGGAGGGAGCAGCAGGTCCAAGGCCGCAGAGAAGGGAAAGGACAGAGATGGAGGCCGCGAGTCGACCCTCCGAACAGGAGGGAGAGAAGGCGGCTCAGAGGAAAAGGGAGACGGGGCAGGGCATCAGCAGGACCACCTGCGGGTTCCAGGGTGGAAGTCGTTACAGGAACGCACCCTATTCACCCACGGGGGCTCTCCCAGCCCTGCACGCGAGCAGGGCGGGTCCTGTGATGCCCATTACCTTTAAAATAACACCATTTTTTCATGATCATTTTTACCTCACATACACAGTACATGTAAACAACTGGCGTAAAATCCATAAAAATGCAACATCCTTTACTCCTGATCAGGTACCAACAGCCGCATTGAAAAGAAGAAGCCTCCATCGCTTCACTGTGTGATTTTAGAGCCTGTGTTTTCTCTTTTCCACAAAACCAAGTGGTCTTTTAGGAGTCAGAGGAAGGAGGGGTGCCAGGCCCGTCCCAGTGGCTCAGCACCGATCCCTGCCGTCCAAGGCTGCGGGGGGGGAGGGCTGAAAATGAAACTCCCAGACTGCCCTGCCCCCCAGAGCACTGGGTACAAAGTGGGTTCCGCGGATGATACCCTCTGCCTCCCGAGACTCGAAGGCTGAGTGAGGCAGAGGCCACCCTCCTGCGGTTATCCTGTTGGCAGCAAGGCCATGGAGTGTGAGCAACTCAGTGGGGACTTTCATTCCCGTCCCGAGGATCTCTGCAGGTGGGGAACACAGGACTGTGGCCGTGGGCGGAACTGGACCAGGGGCTCGGCCAGCGGAGAAGCTTCCTGCCCTGCCCCGGGACTTCCATGCGGCCTTGAAGAGTCTGGCGCTGGCAGGTCTCACGCCAACTGGACAATTCCAAGGCCTACGTGTTTCTTAAGAGGGAAAGGAGAGATTGCAGCCGTCCTTCAGGCATCACTGGGTCTTTAAACACCTGCACCAGAATTCTACACGAGGCACAGAAATAAAGAGCCTGCGGGATGCTCACGAAGGCTGTCACCTGCGGAAGTCAGGGACCATGTCCTGGCCCCGTCCCGCGTGTTTGGTGCTTGTCAACAGGGGGCGTGATGTTCACGGTGAAAGGAGGCAGTTCCTCCAAAGGCTCCAGCCCGCGCTGCTGCACGGCGCAGATTCACAGGCTGAAATTTATAGAACGTTTTGCCATAAAGGCTGGAGAAAATGTTTATTTTCTCTAGATCTCATTCCGGGAGGCCTCAGGGAAGTGAAGAGCACGAGATGCTAGAGATGACCCCAGTTGATGGCTTGAGTCGAGCTCCCTGCACCTACCTTTGGGGACTTCTCCACAGACCCGATGACCTCTGGGTCATCTTCGGGGTGCCGTCCTCTGTGTGTTTGTTTTTAACAAACCGGAGGGGAACGTACCAGGGGACGAACGGTGGAACGGCCATCGCGCCCTCCCTGCATTCAGAGCGCGAAGACGCTAACCCAGCTTCCCCGCCTGTCTTTGTGGGAAACACAGCTCCAAATCTCAAAGCGAGGGTTTGCTGCTCATGCTCTGAAACTCTGCAAAAATTCCTGTAGTGGCAACATTAAAAGAGCTAAATAACCCAGAAGAAAGGAAGCCTGCAGGTGATCATTTTTACGACATAAAAGGAATTTTCTGCCTCCGCTAAACGGCTGAAATACTTAATATTCAGGAATGGGGGAAATAGAGCATCTCCTCAAAATGGGAGGAAAACGATATTTATCCTAACGGGGAGACGAGGAAGCGAGGAAGGCAAGGCGAAGATGTCAGCCCTTTGCGTGAACTGACACGCTTCTAGGACAAACAGGACACCCCCCTCCTATTTGTCCTGTAAGACAATGAACTTGACCCGACTTGGACTGTGAGAGGCAGACGGACCAGCCTATGAGCCCAGGCGTGGCGCTGTGGTGCCAGAGGCAGTGCTACTGGATGGAATTCGTGTGCCGTGAGAGATGCTCCGTGCTGCCTGGAGGATTCCCTGGAGCAGATGTGAACACGAGAGCGAGCGGCCCAGGGTCCTCTCCCAAACCCAACCCTCCCTGCAAACTGCCCTGGCTCCCTGTCGGGGGCTCCGGAGAACCCGACGTTCTTCCCAAACACGCACCAAACACGCACCCGACCTGCGGTGGCACGGGTCTCGCTTATTTCAGCCGTCCCTCCCTCTTCAGCGCCGGCCCCTTCAGAGACACTTAGAGGACGACCCAACTTCCAGAGAAGTCACACAGTGAATTAAAATGATCATTTTAATTACCTACCTAAAGGTGGTCCATGAGCCACGTGTTGAAAATATTTCAAATCCATTTAGTACATAAAAATAATAAATCCTTATGAAGTGCTTATTAATTTCAAGCGGCATCAACAGTTGAAAATCAGAATTACTATCATCATAACAATAACTTAACTGCCACAAAGCGACCATAACAAATCTCCAAGATTTTGTCCCCAGGACTGTGGGAAGAAAACACTATATACATAAAATTCCGAGGCAGTGAGACATAAGTGCCATTAGGCTTGCTGTTACTTTCAAAGGTCAATGTTTAGGAAGGGCCCCCCAAAACAAAACGAAACAAAGATCCCCCATAAACCAAAATTCAAGAAAGATCAAGGAGTCTGAACTTTTGATTTAACTGATGAGACAAATGTGTAATTTTTACCAGTCACCTCAGGCAAACAATATTCCCAGATGGTTTTACCTTTTTTTTAATACATAAGGTCTGGGAAAATGGACAATCAATTTTCCGACCTGCTTCCAAACGCTAATTTTCATTACTCCCGGATGAAAGCACTCCAGAGAATACGGAGCTGAGCTGACGTGAGCTGATTTATATCCCTTTGCTACAAAACCAGAAATTTACACCCAAAGAAAAACAGCGGTAAGGAGGAAGGACTGTCGGGAATGTTAGACAGACGCTACGCGTCGCTCAGCACTCTTTAAGAAGTGGGACGCTGTGGGGTCTGTTGAATCAGGCCACAAAGATGTCAAAAGCAATGAAATCGAAACCCAGGCATCTTAACGGCTTAGCTAGTTTCTCCATCTATAAAAATCAGGACATTCTTACTGCTGTCTGTGTTAGGTAATTAACAGCTGTAAAGCACTTCGGAAGATAAACTGCTGAATAAATTATGACTGCCAAAGAATTGTAACCACAATGTGCTAAATAATAATGAAACATGAGCTCTGAACGTTACCGCCTGTGTTTTCAAATTAGCAAATGCAGACAGGGCTCTAATCTCTCAGTAATTAGGCTTCACACAGTACTAGGTAGCAAGTTCAATTTATAGATTCAAAAATCACCAAAGAGATCTTGTTTTACTTTTCTCTCTCTCTCTTTTTAAAATGTTTTGGTTTTTGTTTTTTAGGGCTGCACCTGTGGCCCATGGACACTACCAGGCTAGGGGTCGAATCGGAGATATAGCTGCTGGCCTACACCACAGCCACAGTCAACACTAGACCCAAGCCACATTTGCGACCTACACCACAGTTCACGGCCACACTGGATCCTTAACCCACTGAGGGAAGCCAGGGATGGAAGCCCAAATCCTCAGATACTAGTCAGGTTCTCAACCCACTGGGCCGCAACGGGAACTCCAGAATCTTATTTTTCCACGAGCAGTTGATTCAACTTTACATGCAGCAATAGAAATAAGCTCATGCCCTAATCTGATAGCTGCAGAAATATGACCATGACACCTGTGGTTATATTTTGGCTAATTCCAGGTAGAGGCCTTTCTACTTGAAAATCCATGAGGCAACCAACTTTTTGAGAATTTTCTTTTTATTTCTGATTGATTCTGAAATCCTACACCACAGTAGTGTTTTAGACTATTTTCTGGGAATTAACCACACAAGGCTTTCAGCTAAAATCACTATTCTCTGCCCCTCCAATCTCTTGAATTGTAATATTTCTGAGATGGTGGTAGTTCTATCAAAGAACCTTCAATGCCTTTTCAGCCTTGCTCACTGAGGAAAGAGGATCAAAATACCAGCACCAATTCTATGATCTTCCAAACATTCTATTCCAGTGGTGGTATGAGCATGTCATAAAACTCGAAATCTGCACTAGGAAAGCTAACATTATTTTACTACTCATCTCTAGCATCTTACTCTTTTCCCCTATACATTTGAAATAACTACAAGGTGCTATGGAACTGAAACGCAATCAACTAACAGAGACCCAAAGAATTTTAAATCACAGTAAGATGACAAAACCTTAGAGATCAAGTTCATTTTAATTCTTCCTCATTGAGGAGTTCCTGTCGTGGTGCAGTGGTTAGCGAATCCGACTAGGAACCATGAGGTTGCGGGTTCGGTCCCTGCCCTTGCTCAGTGGGTTAACGATCCGGCGTTGCCGTGAGCTGTGGTGTAGGCTGCAGACGCGGCTCAGATCCCGAGTTGCTGTGGCTCTGGCGTAGGCCAGTGGCTACAGCTCCGATTCGACCCCTAGCCTGGGACCCTCCATATGTCGCGGGAGCAGCCCAAGAAATAACAAAAAGACAAAAAAAAAATAATAATAATAATTCTTCCTCATTGGAACTATAACATCTGAAAAATGCAGTCTATCTAAGCCCACAATCTGATCACGGCTGTGCTTACACACGTGCACTGTTCTGCGAATTATCTACATGCTCCTAAATAAATGAAGCCGCAAAGAACAGTTTAAACATCGTTAAACAAATAAACCTAAATTCCTCCATTGGATATTTGGGGAGAGAGTCATGTCCAGTTACTATTTTAAGGAGAAACCAAACATCTACGAAAGAAACCAAAGTAAAGGGCATGAGTCACATTAAAATGCAAATATATAATTTTATCCTCTTAATAACCAAGACCTCAACTACCAGCTTTAGGGACTCATAGTAATTTAATTGTGACATTAGCTTTTATCATCATAGATGTAAAAAGACCACTGTGTTCCAAACATAATTATCGTGCTAGCATCTCATTTGATGAAATTATTAGTTAAGATGAGAGCCTCTGAATGAATGTATATTTGATTAGTTTCACTTATTTCAGACCGCTGAATAATTTAAGCAGCTGAAATAATAGGAAAGCGGGAGGAGCACCGCCGAGCGGCGCTCAAGTCTGCGCCCCCGCCACGGCCGGGCGGCCCCCGAGCGCAAAACGACCCACTAGCAGCGGGACGTACCTTCCAGGTGGAGCCACATCAGCCGGCCCTTCACACACACCACGGAGGCCACACAGACTTCTCCCGGGTTCCTGGGGTTCACGGCCTCCAGTTTCATGTTCTTTGTGAAACCCCGACTGAATGACGTCTGAAAGACAAAGGGACAGACACTGAGCCGGCGGTACGGCGGCGAGATGAGCGCAGCAGAAATGCACACGCGTGCACGCCCGCACGCGAGCTCGCACACACACACGCACACGCACGCAAGCATGCACACAGACCCGACTGACAGGACAAGCGAGGCCACACGTTTAGTCTTTCCCCACCGAGCACCAGGAAACCTTCTCGCGTGCCTGACAGGTGGCGCAGAAGTGAGAACTCCAGCTGGCACCCGGCAGGTGCCTAACAGCGGCTGAATGGCACTCTCACCCCCCAGTCCCGGGATCCTGCTCCTGCGGCACCATCCCCTCTCCCTCTTGCCCATGCTCCTCACTCAGATTCGAGGGCTTGAGAGGAGGCAGAGCGGGTGTCCACGCGGTCCCCTCCTCCAGCCTCAGGACTGTCCTCCAGCTGTTCTTTTAGGGCGGGTCTGCGGGGGACGAATTCCCAGGTCTCTTTCTTATAAAATGGTGTCAATTTTCCCTTTATTCTTTTTCAAATTTTTCTATTTGTTGTCTTGTGTTATTTCTTCCCTTTATTCTTTTTGTTGGTTTTAATTTACCTTTTAAATTCACCTCAAAAACCTGCAGGGGGAAATTCACCCTTGGGCGCGCGAGCTCTTCTAGGAAGTAGGGCTGCCGGAGGAACACGCACAAGGACGCAATCAAGACCCAGAACGGGGCCCTCAGCCCTAAGCGCCCCTGCACAGGCCCTGGGGCTCTGTCCCTCCCAGACTCCCGACTCCCGGCCCACTGACCTGCTTTCTGTTCCTGTAGTTCCTCAGTTGTCTACACCACCATCCAAGCAGAATCCCACCCTGCGCACCCTTCTGAGTCCGGCTTTTTCACTAAGCAGTCGCACTCGGGTCGGCCGTGCTAACGTGTGGGTCAGACGCTCATTCCACTGACAGCTGAGCAGTGTCTGCAGCTGGTTCATCTCATCCACTTACCAGCTGAAGGGCAGCTGGGCTGTTTCCAGGCTTTGGTAATTATGAATGAAGCCTCTTTAGACAGTCAAGTACCAGTTTTTGTGTGGACGTAAGTATAATCGCCCACTCAGGCTGGCATAGCAAATACCATGGGCTGGGCCCCTGAAACGACAGAAATTTATTGCCTCATGGTTCTGGAGCAAAAAATCCAAGGTCACATCATCCGCGGGGTTAATTTCTTCTAAGGCCTCTCCCCTCGGCTCGAAGACGGCCGTCTTCTCCCTGTGTCTTCGCAGGGTCTTTCCTCCCTGCATGTGGCCTGTGCCCCAACTGTGTCTCATGGGGACACCAGCCATACTGGATTCAGGCCCACCTGTATGATCTCATTTTTCCTCAACTGCTTCTCCCAACGCTCTAACTCCAAGTAGAGGCACCCTTACAGGTGCTGGGAATTGGGACTGCAGAGAGGAATTGGGGGGGGGGGGGACAAATCCAGCCTATAATACTACGTTCTCATTTTTCTAGAAACAGGATGGCTGAACCCTGCGGTAAAAGCACGTTTCCAAGAGTGCCTGTTTCCCAACACACCGCTCTGCATGCCCACCAGCAGAGGGTGGTGCAGTTTCTGAACAGCCTCACCAGCACCTCGTATTGCTGGTTTTTCAAATTTCAGCCATGACACCAGTGCAGGTCTAGCGGTACCTCACTGTACTTTCAACGTGGATTTTCCCTGCAACCAGTGACATTCCCCATCTTCTCAGGGTTTCTCTGTCCTCTGGAGAATCATCTTTGGCGAATCATCTGTTTCCATCTTCGTTCAAGAAGCACATTTTTGCTAGAATGTGGAATTACAGTTCTCTTCTTTCGGGTCTCAAAAGACAGCAGCTCACTGTCTCTTAGCCTCTGTTGTTTCTGAGAGGTTTGCTGTCATTTAAATTGTCGTTCCTGTATTATGGAATATATCATTTTTCTCTGGATGCTCTGAAGATCTCTCCGTATGTTTGGTTACTGGCAGTCTAACTACGTTGCATCTCTTTGCATTATGGCTCCTTTTTCATGGCATTCCAGACTCATACATTTGGATCTTCCGGCGTCTTTGGTAAATGTGAGGCCGTAACTTAGTTTTTCTTCCGCAGTCTCTGTGGTCACGTCTGCTTCAGTCACCGAGTACCCACGACACGGTGGCTCAGATCCCTGGGACTTTGTTCATCGTTCCCTCCCTATCTTCCCATCTCTTTTCTTTCTTTTCTGTTCTTCAGATGAGATAACTTCTATTTTCTTTTTCTTTTTAGGGCCGCACCCATGGCATCATATGGAGGTTCCCAGGCTAGGGGTCAAATCAGAGCTACAGCTGCCGGCCTACCCCACAGCCGCGGCAACGCAGGATCCAAGCTGCCTCTGCAAACTATACCACAGCTCATGGCAACGTCGGATCCCCAACCCACTGAGCGAGGCCAGGGATTGAACCCACGTCCTCAAGGAAGCTAGTTGGATTTGTTTCTGCTGAGCCACGAGGGGAACTCTTGAGAGGACTTCTACTTTCAAGGTCATGAACTCTTTGTTCTGTCAACTCTCTTCTGTTATTAAGCCCTTCCAATGAATTTGCTTATTTGGGATATCGCAGCTTTTTTTCATTCTAAAATTTCTCTTTTTTAGGCTTTCTAACTTCTGGCACTTCCTTTTTACCCATCATGAGAATGTTTTCCTTTACCTCCATGGTTCAAAACTTCTAGAGTGTATCAGAACTATCTAGAAAGCTTTTTGGCTGCCCCTCGGCATATGGAGTTCCGAGGCCAGGGATCAGATCTGAGCCGCAGTTGCAGCCTCCTTCACAGCTGCGGCAATGCTGGATCTTTAACCCGCTGCGCTGGGATGGGGACTGAACCTGCATCCCAGCGTTTCAGAGACGCTGCCGATCCCGTTGCGCCACAGCAGGAACTCCTAGAGAGCTTTTTCAAAGACACGGCCTGCTAGGTCTCACCGCAAAGACTGTGATTCAGTTGATCAGAAGTGTGGCCAGAGAATGCGTCTTTCCAACGAGTTCCTGGAGGACGCTAAGGCGCAGGTACAAGGATGACGGTTTTACACCGCTGAGCTTAGCGGTGATGGGGGCTTGGCAAAATTTGTCTGCTAATTCCAACATCTGATCCATGTTGGGTTTGGTCTCTGTTGATTTATCTTTTCTATGGAGAATAATCAGACTGTCCTGTTTCTTCACGCACTGAGCAACTCTGGATTGAAACTGGGTGTTTTAACTGTAAACCATAGAAACTCTGTGTTATGTTATCTTCCTCCCAAGAGTGTCAATTCAGCAAGCAATTAATGTGGCTGGACTCAAACTACATTCTCTGTCTCTTGCGAAGCAGCCCAAATCTCAGTTCAGTTCTTTCATGCTTAGCAAGGCTTCTTGGCGTCTGCGTGGCACAGACATGGTTTAGGGCTCAGCTAAGGATGTAGGCAGCATTTATGCACGTCATTTGTGGGTCTCCCCTCCTGCCTTCCCCTTGTCTGGGTCTTTCCTCACTTTCCAGTAGCTGTTGCCCCAATTCTGTTATCTGGTTCATCAGGCCGGAAATGCCTCGAATTCTACATCCCGTGTTTTCATCATCTCATACGTCGTCAGCTGTGGCCGACGTCAAGCTGAAGTCCGGGAACAGGGGACGATCGCTGCCACTGCTCCTTTCTCCCAGGACTTGCTCCCCCCAGAACCTGCCTGCTCCTGTTCATTCTCCACATCCCCCCCGGCACGAGCGCGACATTCTGTCCTGAGGTCAGAGTTGCCATCTGCAGGGGGACCAATTCAGTATAAGCTCACGCGGCCAATACTGGAAGCAAAGCGCCCTCCTAACATTTTAAAATACATGTAGAATCTTCCCCAATTACCCAGCACTCTAAATTTGTTATCAGACACGACAACACCGTATAAATAGATCTCCTCTGAAACACATAAACCAAGATACACAGACCGCTGTGTGGACATCTCTGTGTGGACTCACGGAAAGACGCCAGGGTCATTCTCATGTACGTGTCTTTTTAGAGAAGCTAAGCTGAAAACGCAATTATGTATTTCTGTTGCCAGAACAAAATTATCCAGTGCATGTTAAGCAACCCATCTGTTCCCTTCCTTAACGTTTCTTTGGAAATAGAAATCAAAGAGATTCCAGGTTGGCTGTTTTTCTGCAAGTCATCCTGCCCCATCCACGCATATTAAGTACTGAGCTTCTTTTGATGACACAACTCAACAGGCTGCCTAAAAAGCCTCTAAGTAAGTTAAAATACATTTTATCCTACTTAATAAGGAGAAGCTACAACCGCATAACCTATTTTCATCTCAACCTGCTGCCTGAGGGTAATTTATAAAGGATCAATAGCAAAACTGCTACCTGTGAGTTTGTTTTACTAAGCACTGGGCTGTGCCAATCCATCTCAGAACCGCTCTGGACTGTTAACCACCCCAGGGAAACATTCTCGCCAGGCGTCCGCTTCACTCCGCCCTCCGCTACTACGCGGGGGATGTATGATTAAAAAGTGAATTCATGATAAGCGTCCCATCAAACGGTGCCTGGAGCCCGCTAACAACGTTCAGCAAAGTAGCAGTGACGCAATGCCTGTGCCATCAGGCAGATAACGATCCTGTCAATTAAATAAATGGACAGCCAGAGACGGGGGTGGCGGGGGCCAGAGTGGGGGGGAGGCTGTAACAAGTGCATTCCTAATGGACATGCCAGCATTTTCACTGAAATGGATTTCACCTTGGTAGCCCACTCCTGAAAACTCAGAGGCCATCTGGGGATGTGGAGACTTGCTCCACTATCAAGATCCACTTGGCGGGCAGGGGGGGTCCCCCTGTGGCTCAGTGGTAATGAATCCAACTAGTATCCACGAGGATGCGGTTCGATCCCTGGCCTCGCTCAGTGGGTTAGGATGCAGCACTGCCATGAGCCCATGGTGCAGGTTGCAGACGCAGCTCGGATCTGGCGTTGCCGTGGCTGTGGTGTAGGCCGGCAGCTGCAGCCCTGATTCAACCTCTAGCCTGGGAACCTCCATATGCTACAGGTGTGGTCCTAGGGGGAAAAAAGTTTTTCTTTAAATCTAGTTGGACTGGACAACTGTCAGCTGCTGGGCACAGAGGACAGATAAAAAGAAGCACAGAAAAAAATGAGTCCCTAAATCAGAAAAAGGGAGGCTTTTCTTCCCAAGACTAAAGAGTCTGGGAAGGACAGTCTCTCGTCTGGGAGAGGGTCTGAGGCTGTGATGAGGAGGGTCCAGGTGAGGCCGGCAGAGGCCCTGACAAGTGACGTCAACATGGCTCAAAGTCTAGGAAGACTTAACACGGCGTCAGAGCCACCAGCTCTGTCCTCACAGTGGCACATGGCACTGCTGTCTCCATCACACCGCCTCGTACACGGCGTTCAGCTCTCCCTGCGCTTCCGAAGCACTCTCTTTGTGAAAGGCAACGTCCGCCGGCAGAGCTTCCCTGGATCACTTAAGGAGCCGATCTCCAGCCCTGCCCCGGATGCGTTTCTGTATTTATGAGCACAAGCTGACTTCGTAATCAACCTACTTAATTGTCCAAAATCGGGCTATGATTGACGGTCTGTATTAAGCCTCTCTCTGTGAAGTCCCTTCTTCCCAACAGAATCCCTGGAGGACAATTTATCAGTGGGACGGCAGCCGATCAGCAGGTCTAGGACCACACGCCCAGAAAGCAAGTCTTCCGTGGGGGTGCGCTGCCCTGTAGTGTCTGGGCGCCCAACTGCAGGACTACGTCTTTCCTGCCAACATAAACACATTAACTTCCACGACCAAATTGTGGTTCAGCATACTAGGCTACACATGTGCCTCATCCTCAAACCCTGTCCGATTCCTAAGGTGGATACAGTTTCAATGAGTAATTTATAGACTATGCAACCAACGCTTATGACTGAGCAAGCACGCACATGCGTGAACCCAGACACACAGACACACAGACACAGACACACACACACACTGTTATTTTACGTGTCACTGTGTCGATAAGCTCTATTTGAACAGGGAGGTGGCTTAAAGGAAGCACAACAGGAAACACTGGAGTGACCTCTTATGCCAGTGATTCAACAAAACATTCAGGGAAATATTTTAAGAGTACATCTGAGGAGCAGTGATGCTCGTATCCCATGATCTTGCCCATGTCACACGCCCAAGCAAGGGCACAGCTGATGGTAGCCCCGGGGACCAGCTGCCCACAAGGTGTCCTCATCCCTCCCAGGGCAGACGCAGGGCAGGGCAGCGGGAGCCCAGCCCGCCCACACTCCTGAGTCTCACTCGGGGCATCACCCAATGAAATGACGCGTCCTCGGCCACAGGTGACTCCAGTGATACGTGTCTGTTCATCTGTCCACGGACCTTGGGGCTGCTTCTGCGTCCTGGCCGTTTGTAAACAGCGCTGCGGTGAACACGGGGTGCGTGCACGTGCCTTTTCAAATTGTGACTTTCTTCCAGATTCACGCCCAGGACTAGGACTGCAGGATCGCAGTGTAACTCTACTTTTAGTTTTTAAAGGAACCGCCCCCCAGTTTTGCGCAGCGGCTGCGCCAGTTTCCATTCCCACCCACAGTGTAGGAGGGGGGTCCTTGCCCTCCACATTCTCCCCGGCGTTTACAGGGGAATTGCTCCTCAGCCGTTCAAAAGACGGAATGACACGCTGCCCTCGGCAGCAACATGGAGGGACCCAGAGGTTATTACACTAAGCGAGAAGTCACACAAAGACGAATACCATTTGATACTGCTAATAGGTGGAATCTAAAAAACGGATACAACGGAACTTACATACAAAACAGACACAGACAAGAGAAACTGAGCTTACCAGTTACCGAAGGGGGTTGGGGGATGGGGGATGAAGGAGGCATTTGGGATTAGCATATGCACACGGCCACATTTAAAGCAGATGACCAACCAGGACCTCTGGGACAGCACAGGGAACCATACTCAACAGGTTGTAACAACTTATAAGGGAAAAGAATCTGAAAATGCATACATTTTATACATATATATAAATACATATTACACTGAACCACTCTGCTGTACACCTGAACCTAACACACAGTAAATCGACCGCAATTAAAAAAAGTAACATGTCTTATGTGTCAGTATGAGGCTATGGTGTCTAGAACGAGGGACACTGTCCCCGGTTCTCTCTCTCTCTCTCTTTTTTTTTTTTTTTTTAGGGCCGCACCTGAGTCATAGGGAGGTTCCCAGGCCAGGGGTCCAATTGGAGCTACGGCTGCCAGCCTGCACCACGGCCATGGCAACATCAGATCCGAGACTTATCTGCGACCTACACCACAGCTCACAGCAATGAGCGAGGCCAGGGATCAAATCAGCAACCTCGCGGGTCCTCGTGGGATTCGTTTCTGCGGCGCCACTATGGGAACTCCCCTCCCGGTTCTCTTTTCCTCTGCTCTCGAGGTGGCGACGACAAAGCTGAGAACAGACCCTGCCCGAGGCTCCGCAGAAGAAGACCCACCTCCTAATCAGGAACGCCCTGGACCTTCCACACGTGAGACACAAACTCCCACACGTTAGGAGTGAGTTTGTGACCAGAGCCCAGCATCGCCCTAACTGATGAGCAAGTGGAGGGAGGACGTTTCAAAACCTACAAAAACGTGGAGAATTCCCTGGCACCGGTGGCACCTTCATCCATCCTGTTCAATAATCAGAAAGCAACCGAGACAACGCAGGTGGACCATGTCTGTGATGAAAGGACAGCAAGAACCACGCCGCTTACATTCCTGAAGCAGAAGGGGGGCGCTTCTTCTGTCCCGCGCTGCTTGTGATAATCCGCCCAGTCGAAGTCCTGGCCAGAGTAACCTGAGTGGGACAAAACACAGACAAAACGCGTTAACCCAGCCGCATCGCCGAGGAACGAACAGCGCCAAGGTGCGTCCGTTATTAAAGGAAGAAGCGCTGCACGTACAGGCCCCCCGGAGGGAGAAGAACACAGCAGGTTTTAGGGGGTGAAGTGCAATATTGCGGAAGGTGTAAAGTGGCAAATCCACATAAGATGCACCCACGGCATCAGAATTCGGCGCCTGAAACCAGGGAACTGACCCACGTCAGTGCGTGCAGGTGGCGAGAGCTGCAACGGGGGAGGAGGTGAGCCGAGGGCGCGCACAGCCTTCTGCAGCAATACACGGCAACCCTCGCTTCGACTCTGGGTCCACGTGAACGCCTCGACACCCCGGGGGAAACCTGAGATTTTGCTGGAAAACAACCCTAGAGGGGGAGGATTCGCAACGAGGAACAGACGGGAAAACAAACAGCAAAAAAGGAGCTGAGGTTCTAGCAAGAAAGCCTCCAAAGACACAGGCGGCGGCGAGGCGTAAACCCTCCCTCTTGGGGTGAAGTCCGGGGGGCCACGCCTGACATGCTGAGGGAGCTGCCTGAGACTGCTCATTCCTACGGAACTGAATGAAATCCAGGCCTTATTACCAAAGTGGGTTTTTTCCTTTCTTCGTTCCTTTAATTTGGGGGGAAGAGCTACACAAGGTTACCCTACAGATGGGTCTCGAGCACCACGACAAGGCACGGGAGAAGTTTAGAGCGTAAAACAAGAAAGGCGTTGCGGGCGTGGTTGAACCCGGGCAGGGAAATTCCTCCTCATGTGGGTGTCACTTGTATTTCCTGTGAACAAGGAAGGCAATGACGATGCAAAACCCGGAACCAGTCGGAATTAACGGAAACTGCAAAATGCCTGATAATCATCATTCGACTGGTTTAAGCATATGTCAAACACAGTCACGAGGGATTTCTAAAGTATATTTTAAACCAAGCCTCCCCTCAATGTCCCTTCCACACGTCATCATAAATTCTACACCTGCAAATTTACTAAAGAAGGGGAATTTTGTTACTAAATCCCCCAGTTGCAGGGAGCCGGCAGAAATTCCGCAAGGAATGAACTCAAGAAACTGCTTGCGTCCTACCTTCACGTGCGCTTGCAAGTACAAGACAGTACACGGCTCGTTAAGGAAGCTCAATCTGCCCCGCTTTTTAAAAGATGAGGTGGGGGTTAGCCAAGAAGGCAGCTGTCTTCCTCTGGCCTGGGGACTGACCCTTGCCCCTCCCCTCGCCTGCCAAGCTTCCCCTCCCCCGCTTCCTCCTGACACAGCCCCATCCTTCTAGAAAGACTGACAGATGCTCCTTACTTTCCCACGAGGAGACAGAATGTCTCAGAGTCTGAGCTGCCATGGTCTTTGGAGCTGGTTTTGACAACGTTCCGCACATCCTGCCACATCCCCTCCCCCCAGCCAGAGGATTCTGGAAGGGACCAGACCAACTTTCTTCTGACCACTTACAAACAAAACAAAACGGGTCTCAGGCAGGGTACTGCAAGTTCCTTTGCAAGTAATAGAATCCTCTACTTCGAGTCATTTCCCTGGGACCGTTTTGGATGAAATCCTTGCACTAATATGGAAGAACAGAAGACTTCACCGAAAGGCAGCACACACCGGGGAGAACTCCCCTCACTATATGAAGGGTGCCCAACCAGGAAGGAGAACCAGATCCGGACCCAGCTCTACCAGGCCTTGGATGAACCAAGGTTAAGTACATTACATCTTCTGCACCTGATTTTCCCGATCTACTAATTCACAAAATACAGATCTGTTGCCTCGCGTGAGTCAGAGCCACTGCTACTGATGACTGCTGCTACTTAGGATTATTTCCTCGCCTCTGTGGTTAATTCACTCCTCGATCTCCCAGGAGAAAAGCGTGACGGCGGATGAAGGGAGGTTATGCAACAGCTCTTGACTGATCAGCTGGACACCAACCGAATCCCCCAACAGAAGGACTGCGTTTGTTTAGGGCTTTGGCCGAGCACTTTGCTGACGTCAGGATCTCCTGCCACTCCCTGTCTCTTCCCTGGACCTTTGTGACTTAGTTTGTGAGCAAAGGAAAATCCTATCAAGATCATGAAGAGAAGGGAGAAACAGAAAAACAAAACAACCAACCTATTGCGATGAAGAGCAAACCAGTGTCTGAAATAACATCACGTTGAGGTATTCTGAATGGTCCACATCGGTTCAGATGGGACTTGCCCGCTCAGAGGTTACCTCTGCTCCTCCTACAGAGAGACATTCTGTTGGGTTTTCTATCACCTTCATAATCATTACCTTCCAATGGACTTCCGCCCACTCCATAAACGCCATGCTCACGGCTTTCTATACCCAACCTCCAAGACTCTACAGGGAGCCATTTTTAATCTGATAATTTCAGGATGTAAACAAGTCTTGCTGGGTACCTAAGCACCGCGTAATTACTCTGCGTCTAGAATGTTCTCCTTTCCTTGCACATTTGAACAGCCTTAACTTCTCCTCCTCCTCCTCCTGCTCTTAGGGACCTTTTATTCACTTCATCACTTAAAATTCTTCTCCTTCTGGCTGATAATGAGCTTGCTTTGTGAGGCAGTTTTGTGACAGCTCAGAAAATAACTGCTACATAAAAACAAATTGCTGTGGCTCGTATAATAGAGACAACAGGGGTCAATTATACTCATTAATCAACAAAGACAGAACAAGAAGTACTAAGGCTTAACTGTAGCCAGGAAAGCGCATTTTAAACCCAGGAGGGAGGGAAGTAGCAGAAGGGAAAAGAAAATAAAAGGAAATCAAAACCCCTCTGGCTATTAAAATTTGCAACAAGCTGCCATCTGAGACTGTTGAACCTCCACCACTAGAGTTATTTAAGCCTTAATTAGTGTTTATTCTGCATGAAGTTCCAACTGTTACAGGTCCAAAAGGAAACAGGTCGATGACCCATTTCCTATGATACAAATTAATTGACATAAAACAGCTCCCCTTGCAAACACTGCTATTGGCACTGCAAGTGGACAATTCTTCTGCAAAACAATTTGGCAGTAAAAATGTCCATGAACTTTGACACAACAGTTTCACTTCTGGGAATGCATCCCATAATAGCAGCCTTAAAAACTGATAACATTTGATACACTAAGATTCAAGGCCATTATTATTGATAACTCTGGGGATAACAAAAAAACTACATCCCAGAATAAGGAACAACATGAAACTTATGAGTCCATGGAAAGTTATGGAGGCATGAAACTGCACCTAATTCACTTAAAAAAAAAAAAATCAAGGAAAAAATGATTGCTTTAAGTCTGCTATAAGCATATACAGAACTATCTATTTTACATTAAAATATGCAAAGTAAAAGACCAGGGGAAATTCAAGAAAAACTTACTAAAAAATACCAAAATAATTATCTGGGTGGTGGGACTCCTGGATACTTTTTTCTTCTACCTCTTTGTATTTTTCAGGTTTTCATTAATACCTGTGAATTATGTCAATAATAAAATTTTTTTGAAAGCATAGCTTCTTTGTTCTGTTTTAAAAGGCACTGGTCAATGAATCCAGAAAAACAACAAGACTGCCTCCGCTCAGCCTCTTTCCCGCTGCTCCTTTGCTAACAGAACCCAGACTGTGCCCAGTTACCACAGGAAGTCAGCCTGCCTCAGCACCAGGAAGTGAATCCTGACAACCCCGAGGCAAACCTGGAGACCTCGCGCCCCTTGCACCAGGAAGTGAATCCTGACAACCCCGAGGCAAACCTGGAGAGCTCACGCCCCTTGCACCAGGAAGTGAATCCTGACAACCCCGAGGCAAACCTGGAGACCTCGCGCCCCTCGCACCCGGAAGTGAATCATGACAACCCTGAGGCAAACATGGCAGACCCATGCCCTTTGAACCAGGAAGTGAATCCTGACACTCCTAAGGCAATCAGGGTGGTTTTGCGCCTCTTCCAAGGACTTGGGGTGGGGAGAAAGGCAGGGCTTTAGGAAACATTTCTTTCTCAGAAAATAAAAAGAGAGACCACAGAACTGAAAACTCCTGATCTGTGCTGGGTGGATATGAAAAAAAGGAACAATCTTGGTCAAAAACAGCAAAAGGACGCCCTGTTTGACATCCACCCGAAGGGCAGAACGAAAAGCCGTGATACAAACCCACGGCTGTGAAGACTGCTGGGGAACACGCACCTTTGCGCCCTTCTGGTTGGCACAGGCCAACCCGGCCACGCGCGTCAGGCTCGTTCAGACGTCTGCGTCCAGCCCCGCCATCCTCACTCACGCGCTCGCTCCGCGTGCACTTCCTGAGGGCGCCGTGTGCTACGCGTGCCTCTGTTCCAGCACGACTGCTCACAGCAACGATCAACACGGCAACAAGCCCCTGACGCTCGCAGAGCTCGCATGTCAGTGGGAAGAGACACAACCCACGGGCAGGGACAGGCCGACGGCACAAGTGAGACAGAAGGGCCACAGGGAGGGCCGCGGGAGCAAAGCCTGGAGACGCTGAGATGCTGAGGATGTGACAGTCACGTGACCACTGAGGGGAGGGTGAGTCTGGGGGGGACCAGCAACTGCAAAGCCCAGGAGCAAGTCTGGAATGTTCTAGGAAGAGCAAAGAGGCATGTGGGGCTGGAGGAGAAGGGTCTGGAGTGAGAACAGAGAAGTAATTCCATTAAGGGGTGTCCTACAGAAACAACAGGAGAAGTGGGAGCCACAGAGAACTAACAGGAGTGTGTTTCAATCCACAATTTACCTACAAATCATGGAGTTCTTCACCTAAAGTAGGTATTTTAGCAGGACGCATCTTGATAATCAAGGGACGTGGTAGCGGGTTTAAAATAATTAAATAGACACGCAAAGTTATAAACTCCAGGAAACAGAGATCTGAGAGAATATCCACCAGAAGGTGTTTTTCAGGATAGGAATTTCTTCTACTTTTTTTCGGGAAAATTTTAATGAATGCATGTTACATCCGCAATTTGGAAAGGTCTTTATAAAGTGCTAACACTTTCTAAACCAAGGAGAGGCATTTGTTTCCTAATGACTCACTCTAAGTCTCCAGGTGGTTGGACTCTGCTTAGCTGCTGGTGAGAGGACAAAGACAGGCACCTGTCTTACATTCACCTGCTCCGGCAGCTAAGAGAGTGACAGACACCCACGTGGTGAGTGTGACACGGAGGAGAAAGGCAAGGATGGAGGGAGGTGAGGAAAGAAAGCGCTCAGGATCCCGGCCCCCGTCCAGAAGAGCCCAGTGCCCCGGAACGAGCTCATCTGACCCTCCGAGCACATCACATCCTCGAGGTGCTGGGCCGTCGGTGTTCATGGGAAGCTTCGAAAACTTTAAGTTCAATGTCTCTCTGAAAGGAAACACGACACAGGCATCTTCGAAGACCAGCAAACACCAGAACAGAGATGTAGGACTGAGAGACGACAGGACAGAAACCACAGCCTAAGAGCAGGTTCCGAATCCGGCTCTGCCGGGCACCTGCTCCGTGAACTGCTCTCCTTACTGAACGGTCAGCTCTCTGCTCTCAAGCCCCAAGGCTTGCATGGAGCCCCTGCGACTCGGACGGGGGCTTGGCGCTCGATGGATGACACCATGTGGCGTGAGCCCCACAGCCGCCCTGCGAGGTGGCAGCATGGGCGTGTCCATGGCGCAGGCGAGGCTGCGAGACACACGGCCCTCGGGTGCAGAGGCACTAGGTCGCCTCCCGAGCAAGTTTCTCAAGCATCCCCCAGTGAATTTCATGAGTGTCCACCAGTAGCGGACTAAAGCCCTCCTGTCGTCCACGCTGTTTGCTCAAGAGCCCCTCGGCTTTGAAATCCAGCAGCTCCCTCTATATTCTCCACTGACAACCATTTTCAAGTTCTCCTGGATGCAAAGCTTTAAAATTTACATTTATTTCCAACTGAATCATTCTGTTTTTACATTCGTGGAATAATTCAGCAAAAAAGGAAAACACGGTAAAATGACTAAGTCAAGTGAGTACAAATGCCGGCCACTCCAATTTCCTTGTCTTTCAGGTTAAAAATAAATGTTGAATGGTAGAAGATGGCATGAGGAAAAGAATGTGTATGTATGTATGACTGGGTCACTATGCTGTACAGCAGAAATTGATGGAACACTGCAGAGCAACTTGATTCTAACAAAAAAATTTTTAATTAAAAAATAAAAACTGATCATTGATTCAGTTTTTGGAACATGACGGAAAAAAATGTAAGAAAATGAAAAAATATGCATATATGTGAATGACTGGGTCATTGCTGTTCAGCACAAATTGACACAACGTTGTAAATCAACTATACTTTAACCAAAAAATTTTAAAATAAAACTTAAAAAAAAAAAAAGACGGGAACTCACCAAGAAAAGATATTCTACAGCCAAAGACATGAAGAAACCCATCATGTATAATAAATCCTATATACTCTCAGAATTTGAGTTACAAACAACAAACTCACACCGTAACAAAGCAAAGAATGGTGATTCCCCGTGGACATCTGAGACGTGTAATAAACGATCTCAAGAGAAACTGTAAAATCAGCTCTGCTGAAACCACCGCCACCTCTAAGCTTTCGTTCACTGTGATTACAAAGACACATAGACTTTACTACATACGCGATATACAGAAATACATAATCAATAGTCTTACAAAAGGGTAACTGTGCTCAATAAATAAACCTGTCGACTTTGTTATAACCGCAAACACTTGGAACGTTATTCTCTAGAACGGAAATTCTCCAAATGCTCTGCCGTATAGACCAGTCCAGTCCTGACACCCCTCAGTCCCGCGTAAGGCCGACAAAAGGTCCCCAAGTTACTGAGAAGGGTGACTTTTATGAAGCTACCAGTGACAGAAAACAGCAATAAAGATTGGGTCTGGTTATACAGAAGCAGCATTCAATGTGGGATCTTAAGACTGGGGTTTTAAGCCAAGTTTAGTCCCAAGACTTAAAAAATCATGTAACACAACTGAGCTTCGATTTCCCCACGTATATAATGATGAGAGTTGATAAGGTAATCCTTAAGATCCCTTTCAGTTATAAAACCCTCTGCTTGTAACAGTATGTTTATTCTTGAACAGAGCATACATTCACTTAGATCGAAGAGGAAAAAAATAACAAGAAGGTATTCCGGAGTTCCCATTGTGGCTCAGCAGGTTACGAACCCAACTAGTATCCATGAGGATGCGGGTTCGATCCCTGGCCTCACTCTGTGGGTTAAGGATCTGGCGTTGCTGTGGCTGTGGTGTAGGCCGGCAGCTGCAGCTGCAATTCAACGCTCAGCCCAGGAACTTCCATATGCAGCACCTGTGGCTCCAAAAAAGACAAAAAAAAAAAAAAAAAAGTATTCACGGAGTTCCCGTTGTGGTGCAGTGGTTAACGAATCCGACTAGGAACCATGAGGTTGCGGGTTCCATCCCTGGCCTCACTCAGTGGGTTAAGGATCCGGCATTGCCATGAGCTGTGGTGTAGGTCGCAGACACGGCTCAGATCCTGCGTTGCTGTGGCTGTGGCGTAAGCTGGCAGCTCTAGCTCTGATTCGACCCCAGCCTGGGAACCTCCACATGCCACGGGTGCAGCCCTAAAAAGACGAAAAGACAAAAAAAAAAAAAGCTTTCTGTTAAGTCTCACTCCCATCTGGCCACTGTCTTCACAGCCCACAGCCCACAGGTCAGTCATCGTTTTCCTCGGTTTCTTACATAACCTTCAGAGTCTCTTTAGAGGCACATGTGCCAACACAAGTATATATCCTTATAAACCTCTTCTCTAAAAAAACGGCCTCCGACGACACTCCACTGGGCTCTGGCACCCTCAGCCTATCTTGGAGAGCTTCCTCTACCAGTCCTTAGAGATGTGCCCTGTCCTTTTTCACAGCTGCACAGTTCTCATTATATACACACCCAGTATCTACCACACCATCCCATACGGACGGGCTCTTGGATTTTCCCCAGTCTTTTGCTATTATACATCATACCACAAAAAAAACCCCAAACCCACAAACTTTAATGGCTATTAATCTGTACATTAAGAGTTTAGGAGAAATTTCCAGGAGTGGAATTGCTACGTCAGCGGCTAAACGCATCTGTAGAATTTTGGTAACATTTACCAAACTGCCTTCCATATAGTTTGCACCTACCTGCTCTCTTACCAGCAAGTCTGTGAATCCTGTTTCTCCACATTCCCATCAAGACAGAGCTGCTGCTTCCTCTCTCTTGTGGATCCTACCTCATCTGAGTGACGTGCGCCATTCTAACAGGATCTTAACGGGCGTTTCTCTTATTCGGATGGGTTCACGTTAGGAGCCGTGATTCTCTATTGAGAAGAGTATCTGCTCATATCCAAAAGCCTTTGTCTCTAAGTTACTGGTCTTCCTCTTACTGCTTTATGAGTAAAAACTCTCCGACGTCAAGATAACAGTCCCACAGCCAAGACAGCCCCTAGAAATGACTGGGGAATCAGACTTCTTGAAGGCTTCGAGGGCTTAAGAATGGTTATCACTGAGATGCTCTTACGGGAAGGTACTCATCACCACGACCCAGTATTTGACGAGATGTGACCTAATCTTTGACCAGGGAAGGTAGGCTTCACTCCCAAGAGGGGAAAAACACAGGGGACGATTCACAGCAAGACGATGTGATGTCACTAAATACCGCAAATACTTGGGTGACAGAGAAGAAATGGTAACTGTAGCCAAACATGACATACAGAAAAGCTTAAGACATCAAAAATATGCACTACAATAAACATACCTGTACTGTCATTTCACTGCATGTTTAAGAGTTCAGTTACCTTAACGTAAAACAAATTTTTAACAAGACGCAATGCAATTATCCAAAGAGGCACACCCATTTTCCTAGGAAAGTCTGACGCTATGTGATCAGTCTATTTTCTGAAACATATTTAGAAATTCTAAAGATTCTAATAAACACGACACCTCTGCCATCCATCAGTTAAGCATCCAAAATGCATATAGAAATATTTTTCCTACTTTTTAGCTGTGTAAGGAAACACCCACATAATTTTTAAAAAATTCCTCGATAGACCCTCTTTGACTGGGAACTAATCAGGAATTTGCAAAGTGCAACCCGGCAGCATTTCAGTTATCTAGACACAGGACCGATTCGCATGCATGCCCTGCTGAGAACTTGGGAAGAAACAAAGACGACCCAAGGGCTTCAAACTCTACCACTGGCCCGTTGCCGCAATTTCACAGCAGGAAGACAGCTCTTCCCTACTACCAAGAGGTGGTTCATGACACAGAACCTGCATCGTCATTTTCTTCTTTATGGCTGGGCCCGTGGTATACGGACGTTCTCAGGCCAGGAACTGAATCCAAGCTGCAGCTGTGACCTACGCTGCAGCGGCAGCCATCCCTTCAACCCACTGCTCCAGGGCGGGGATCGAACCCACACCTCCCTGGGGCTGGAGCCGCTGCCGTCGGAATGCAAGGATTCTTACCCACGGAACTGCTGTACCATCATTTAAAGAATTATGAAAATACGTGGATGTGTATCGTGTCTTTGATTCTGCAGCGCGTCCGTGGAGGACCAGCGGTGTTCCTACGTAACAGTCTGGAAAACTAAGCGCACTGATTTGCCTGGTCATCTGTAGGCAGCACAACCTGTACCTAAGTCTCCTCCTAGGGCAGTCACGCAGTCAGAGGCAGGAGCAATGGTTTCTGGGAGAGCCCAGGGCCACACCCCGCACCAGGGGAAGGGGCTGAAACAGACTCCCACGCCACGCTAACCGTGAAACACGCTGTATTTTCACGACATCTAAAATGTTGACAACATCGACGTCTCCGTGTTGACAGGGGCATCCGTGACAGTCCGGCATCCTCCTGCAGGGCATGAACCCTCGACTTTCCCCCAGAATACAAACCTTTGGGAGGTGTGAGACTGACTCCGTTTTTAAGGCACCACTGGACGGGTAAGATCCCCAAAGAATCCGCATGGCACAGCATTGAGAGTTTACTAGGTTCTGGCCTTAGGTCATCGATAGTCACTTGAAAGAAATGACTGTTAAAAACCTGAAAGAAAAGACAGTAGAGCCCGGAGTTAATTCCTCAGGGTCGACATGTAATTTGCTAGTGTGACAGACGGGCCCCCTTCCAAAGGCAGTAAACACATCCCACCCACAGGACTGGCCCTCCCATATCTGTCACGCAGATGGTCCCCCGGCAAAAGTTAGTTGATACTTGTGATCCTATTAATGGAAAGTAGTTGAATAACTTGAATATATGAGGCGCTCGAGAAGCAATAGCATTCGTGACTTAATGGAAGCGAACCAACAGCCCGAGCCAGGAGAAAAACAAACTGATAAAGTGAAGACAAATTCTAGCCGGGACGGGTTTTTCAATATCAGCAGCGGGACCCGCATCCTTACACTGCATCACTCAAGAACCTCCACCCACCGTCCGGCTGAGAGACGTCTGGCCCCACCGTGCGTCCACCCCTCGAGCCACCAGCCCTCCAGCCCAAGAGGAAGCCTCTCTCACCGGCACGTCCTGCCTCAGAGATCCACACCTAGAACGGCCCCTGTGCTGTGCGCCTGTTTCAAGGCGCATCCCCAGCGTGAATGCTGCTGGACCCCTCCCCACGCCCCAGCATCGGGCGTGCACCTCTGCGCTGAACATCCCCTTCCTGCTGTGCCGGACGCCACGTCCCTCTCTCCCGGCCGACCCCCAGCCCTTTGAGGACAGCCCTATGCTGGTTACGCATCAAGATATTCCCACAGGAGTTCCCGTCGTGGCACAGTGGTTAACGAATCCGACTAGGAACCATGAGGTTAAGGGTTCGATCCCTGTCCTTGCTCAGTGGGTTGAGGATCCGGCGTTGCTGTGAGCTGTGGTGTAGGTTGCAGACGCGGCTCGGATCCCACGTTGCTGTGGCTCTGGCGTAGGCTGGCAGCTACAGCTCCGATTCGACCCCTAGCCTGGGAACCTCCATATGCCACGGGAGCGGCCCAAGAAATGGCAAAAAGACAAAAAAAAAAAAAAAAAAAAGATATTCCCACAATGCCTAGAAAACGCCAGTATGCAGGAACTGCTCGAGCCACGAGTGGAGTGTGATAAATAACACCCACAAGGAAGAGGAGGGGGAACAAGACGGGCTGATGGGAAAAGCAGAGGGCGACTCTCGGGTGGACAGCCACACAGAAACGCGTGACCGGCTTAGAGAGCCCAGCAGGTAACGCAGGCCGGGGCGGGGGCAGATCCCTTTCCCAGTCAACAGACATAAACCGGTGTTTCTGAGAACACGCGAACCCTCTTACTAAGCTACCACTCCTAGCGCCTTCATTTACAAAACGCTTTCTGGCATCGGCCAGGGTCAAAGCTAAGCAGGAGAGTGGACGCACGTCTGGTCTGCTCGACGTGAGTTCTAATAATCCTTAGATGTCTGCTGCCCGAGGGGTGCCTTTGAGAACAGACTTTCGGGAGCCAAGGACAGAGCCGCACCCTCGGGGGCAGGCCGGCCCCGACAGGCGACTTAAACCACGTCTCTGTCCTTCACTCCGATGCCTCAGGGGTCCCTTCCCAATGTCCCCCCGTTCGCCTTAGCGTTCAACACATGACGCATGATGGTAATTTACTTCGGAGGTTGTTACTGTCTGTCTGCGCCCCCAACACCATATAAGCTCTGTAAGAGCAAGGACTCTGTCCACGGTCCCATCTCCCAGAAAGGTGCCTGTGAGTGTTCCGTAAACATTAGTACATTCATGTGATCTAGTCCGACACACACACACACACACACACACACACACACACACACACACGGAGCTGTGAATAAAAATGTGCAATTCTTAGAAAACCAAACCAAACCAAACAGGAGGCATTCCCGTTGCGGCCCAGAGGTAATAAACCCAACTGGTATCCATGAGGTCGATCCCTGGCCTTGCTCAGTGGGTTAGGGATCCAGCGTTGCCGTGAGGTGTGGTGTAGGTCAGATGCAGCTCGGATCCCCTGTTGCTGTGGCTGTGGTGTAGGCCGGCAGCTGCAGCTTTGATTCGCCCCCTAGCCTGAGAACCTCCATATGCCACACATGCAACCTTAAAAAGACAAAAACTAACTAAATAAATAAAATGAAAAATAAAAATGCGCAATTCTGGAACCAGGATTCCTTCACAAAACCGGAGCCTGGAAGAACAGGCACTAGAGAATTTCAGGAACCCTTTGAAACGCACATTTCCCGGGCACATAATTCAGAGGAAAAGCAAGATTAAGCGTCTTCAAATCCATCAGGTTCATGGTCCCAGTGGCTCAGAAACACCAGTCCACCTGGTCCAGAAGCACAGGCCTCAGGACTAAAGCCCAGAGCAGTCGGGCAACTGGCCCAAGACCACGCGGCTCGGAGCGCGCCGACCTCAAAACAGAACCTGCAACTTCTAATGCCAGGATCCTGTGTCTAAACCGCACGCGTCCCCAGCTGAAACCGTCAGCAGCATGTCCCCGTAACGCCCCCACGGTGCCCCCGGCTGGTCGCTGCACACTGCCTCTTCCACGCACTTCTCTGACTTCTCATCTATTTGTTATTTATTTCTTCAATGGTTGGGCCACGAAGACAAGCCCCAAGGAGAAGAAAAATGAAATTTTCATGAGGATGAGTAATTAATAGCAGCGTGTTACTGTCTCACACATAATATCTAAAACCTCCTCCGATGTTAAGAGAAATCCACTTAATTATAAAAATCTTCGGCATGAAAACAGTCTAACTCTTCCTGCCACGTGGGTGAGTCTTGCACCTAGAGGGGCGCCGAGCCACGTGTAAGAGGCGGCCGCACGCGGCCAGGAACACAAGGAGAATCCGCCAGACACAGAACCGCTGAAGCAGGTTACCTTTGGGATGGAGGGTAAGGGAAAGAGAACGCAAAGAAAAACCGCTTCAACAGCAGAGGAAAGAGCGCCTTGCCTCCACCCCAATAACATTTACCTAGAAAATTCCTTCGTTCTTGTTTTTTCTTTTTTTTTTGTTTGTTTGATTTTGCAAAAAATCAAACGTCGGTCCCTGGAAGTCTACCCAAAGAGATAAAGCTCCCTGGGCTGAAACGTCACATCCTAACATTATCCGTGACAATTACTTACTTAATTTTCTTTTTCAGCCGCCCCCACGGCACATGGAAGTTCCTGGGCCAGGGATCGAGGCGGAGCCACAACTGCAACCGCCACCACAGCTACGGCAACCAATGCCGGATCTTGAACCCACTGCGCCGGGCCGGGGACCGAACCCGATAATAAGCTAGATTGTTAACCCGCTGCACTACAGCTGGGACCTCAGACAACTATTTAAAGATAGAGAAATTGTCTCCCATTGTCAGACTACGCCCATCTGCACCTCTGTTTGGTTTATTTGTAAACCCCCAGTGAAGCTGACCCCACAGCCTCCTAGAAAAAGAAGGGGCCGACACGCATCGAGAGAAGGGGTCAGCTGGCATTACCAGATCACCTGCTATTGGATCAAAGGGAAATTCTGGCCGGGGTTCAACAAGGTATCACTCCTCAGATCGGGGAAAATGTGCAAACCCCCGGAATACACAGTAAACCCCCCAGGCCATTCCAAATAAAAAGGTCATGAATGGATGGTGTGTGAGCAGTGAGAGCATGCATTTCAACCCCCAGATAATCATTCAGAGCCTCAGTCATTATTTGTTCTATGTAATTGTCCTTTAAATAAATTGCTTTAACAGTTACAGAAATAATTTATGTTCATTAAGGCAAAAAATCTTTAGAAAAGAAAAAGACATTTCATTATCACAGCCATTTCCCATATTCTGTCATATTTCATCACCAGAATATGTCTCAAATTTTGGAAAATCTTGCACACTATCATAAATTTTTTAAAAAGCATGATTCCAATAACTTCAAAACATGAATCACCGGGTCTCTTTCAGGAAAAGGAATTAAAACGGAATTGACTTTTAAACCCCCACGAAACACGTGGAAGGCTGTTCATTAAAACACATGTTGGCTAAGAATCTCGGTTTGTTAGTTTCTCGCACCATTTGTAAGAGGATATAAATGGTGCATAGATGTATTTAAGGTAGAAACCCATACTTTAAATGTTAGGATAGGTCACTTCATAGAGATTTCTTTGATGAGGAAGGGAAATTGCAATCTTCAAAGATGATCAGACTGTAATAAAAATGTCTTTCCATGACATGGTAACTCCGTTTTATTTATTGATTGATTTATTTATTCATTTTTCCTTTTAGGGCAAATCGACCACAGCCACAGCCAACGTGGGATCCGAGCCGCGTCTGCAAGCTACACCACAGCTCACGGCAACCCGAATCCTTAACCCACTGAGAGAGGCCAGGGGTCGAACCCGAGTCCTCATGGATACTAGTCAGGCTCATTACCGCTGAGCCACGGCGGGAACTTCCTCAGTAGCTTTGTTTTAAACTTGTGAATCTTAGCTGGGTGACGTTCCCTGTAGTCACCGAAAGCAGGAGAGAGGAAGGCAGGGAAGGGCTGACCCCCTGGGGGTGGGGATTTGCTTTGCATCGTTTTCAAGTATTTTCAAAACAGAAGCAGATCATATGAACCATGACCGGTGCAGGAAGGACAAGTTACTGTTACAAAGATTACACCCGGCCAACCCATCGGTCCTTTCCTTCAGGTGGCATGGGACAGACGGCAGTTTCAGGGTCACTCCTGGGAGACGGGGGCACCTCGACAGCGGCTGAGTTCCCCACCGTGCACTCACAGTTCCACATCTGAACCCTCGTCCAGGTCACGGCAGGACGGGAGCATCTGCACTCTGTACCATCACAGGACACCTGACCTGCACCCCATCATCACAAGAGGAGCCATCGGAGGGGTCTCACGCCATGACATTAGTGACAGAAGGGAGCTGACAACCGCACCAGCCTGGAGAGGAGGCAATTCCTCCTTAGGTGTGCCTGGCGCCTTGACAGATCCCCACATCGGGTTGGCTTGGAATAGAAAGACGTGTGTGCTCCACTTAGAGTGGACGTGAGCGCTGGGGAGGGAGCCTCACCTTGGTCACTGATGCAGGACAGATGTGCGAGGGCTCACTCATATTCACTGCTTCGAGCTTCATCCCAACGGTGAAGAAATGGCTGCGCAAATCTGCGTGGTCCTGAGGGGAAAGGACAAAAACGCTGAAATCAATGGTATCCGGAATTAACTCAGCAACTGTCTGGAGTTACTGAGTCACTGAGTTTTGGTGGGTGCCTGAAATCGGACTGACATAATTAACCCTCCCCATGCTGGATTTCTAATGACGGCAAGAGACCATGCATTTACTTGTTTTCTGCAGGCTAAACTGCTTTCCCAAGGGAAGCAAGCCTTTGTGCTCATGCTGAAATTTATACTAAGCAAACAAACAAACAAAATCACACTGCAGGGCTTTAATCTTCTTCGGGACTGTCTCGGCGGAGTAAGAGCGGCAATCAAGTCATCTAAAAAAAGCAAGGGTCAGAGTTTCCTGGTGGTGCTGCAGGTTAGAGATCCAGCATTGTCACTGCAGCAGCTGGGGTGGCTGCTGTGGAGGGTTCAGTCCCTGACCTGGGAACCTCCGCATGTCCCGGGAACTTCTGAATGAACCGGGAACTGCCATCGATCAATCAATCAATCAATCAATCAATCAAACACATGGGGGGCATCCTCAGAAAACGTGGCCTCTTGCTACTGCACTTGCTTTGCAGGCTTCAGTGAGGACCCTGAGGGGACCCAGCCTGTCCCTGTCTTCTGTGTCTAAGAGTATTCAGGGTACCGGTGGCTGTACTTGGCCATGTGGGTACAAAAGACTCCAAAAGGGCCGTGTGCCCTGGCTCCTCCGGCCTGATAACAAGGAGCAACACCTCCTGTTCAATCTGTGCCTGGCAGGTTTGTAGATGGGCTCACAGCAACCTCATGTGCACTTTCCTGCCTCCCCAGAAACAAGGTTCAATAACCACTTGGCGACCCAGCAAGAGAGGAGGCGGCCGGACTCCGGATGCCGGCATTTATCTCTTGAAGAGGGAAGGAGCCTCATAACTCAGCGCCTGTACACACAGCAGTGGATAAATAAACGTACCGCAGCCTGTCCCCAAAGAAAGAAGGGCTTCAAGTCAATCCTGCTGTGTGTATCTCAACACATCAACCGGGTAAGACGAGCAAAAATGTCTGGGGGTTTACGACTTTCTCTTATCTGCCAATGTAAAGTGGATTTTTAATTCATCCAAGGATGCCGTCCTGCATGCGGCTCTGAGGATCGTGCAGAGTCGGCGGGGCTGTGTCTGCTCCCCCTGCAGAGGCTGATCGGTACAGGACAGCAGAGGTCACCGGACCAAAGAACTACCTGTTAAGACTCGCCACCCCGGCACTGCTGTCCCAAAGAAGGTGCAGCACACAAATGCCCATAGAAGCACAAGGGCTGTCATTCCTCATGTCACTGCAAGTCTCTGGACCAGTGGATACGCAGTAAATGCTGGTCCGGCTGCAGCACCCAGAGCATCCGGGGCGGGGGTGATGAGCTTCAGACAGGTGATGCATGGTGATGCACTCAGTGAACAGCCAAGCATTTGCTGAGCTCAACGCTCAACGAACACGGATGGATGTGACCAACACTGGTTGAGCTTACAAGCAACACTTTATAAAAATACTCTTAGGTGCAGGAGATGATTGCTTTTTAAAAAAAAAGTACTGAAAACAAAGCATTTATTTTTAAAGGTGGCTCTGAGAAGGAATCAAAGGAAAACAGCAGAGAATGTTAAGGCAAATCAATACTTAACACCCATAATGCCAAGGCACAGCTAGAGACTTCACAAAACCCACAAAAACGGGGAACCCAAAATGACGGACATCTGAACGAAAACATGAAAAGGGAAGGTTCCCGGCAGCCACCGACGTGGCCCAGCATCTCACTGTCAGGAACAGAATCACACAAGTGGGTCTTGCAGACACTTTTCCCCTTTTAGGCACAAAACCCTTTAATCTTTTGAAAAGAGGAGTGATTCCAAAATTAAGACATACTGAAACTTTGCCTGAACAGACCCAACAGGTTTATCGAGCAGGTGCTAGGAAACTGTTGGACAATACATAGGTGTCCTCGGATGCTAATGACACACGGGTGGCCATGACAACGGGGCAAGATGAAAGGAGTATTTTCCCAAATCTTCTGTTTCCCTCTGCTAGCGATGCCCTTTCTTGCTGCAGCATCTCTCCCGTTAGTCACAGCTACAAGGCTAAACATTTGCAAGACGTGGTTCACCCACAGGAAACCTGTGATTTGCTCCCCGGGTTCCTCTATCACCAGGAATTTCGACCTCGCACCTGTTCTCCCGTTCACACCCACTTTACTTTCTGCTGGAGGGACGGCCTGACAGCATCCTGGGCTTCTGGTCTACCCGCCGTCTTCACCCCCTCTTGATTTCAGCCTGTGTGTCCTTCTGTGTCCTGTGAACTCTTCCTCCTTCTGCTCTTTGAGTAGATTTCTAAGTAAGACGGATCCATGACCTCAGGCACCTTCTGCATCCCAGCTCTCAAGGTGACCTTGACCACAGAACGGAAGTCTTTAGCCAAGCCCTTTAAAGGATTCAAAGGAGTGAATCTTCATTCTGAATGTAAAAAGCATGAGATTCAGAATGACGGAAAAAAGGTTCTGGGCCAGGGTGCAGGCAGTTCCATTAGGGGGCTGGCAAAGTCCGACTTATGAGGCCAAAGGGGTCATTCGGGGCTTCTAACAAATGAAGAGGTTTTTATGACAAAAATTCAACACCAGTGAATTTCCAAAGAGGCCAATACACAGACCTTCTGAGCTCTGTGTGTGTGTGTGTGTGTGTGTGTGTGTGTGTGTGTAAATGGATATTAGCGTGTGAGAAAAGGTACAGAGATTCTCCCTGAAAAACAAATTTAGTCACTCACAGACCATTTGCTTCAGGCTGTTAATGCAGTTAGAGCAAACATAGATTCATGTACACACACCAGCTCATCCGTCTCAATTCTAAGGAGACAGAGTGAGTTCTTGATTCCTGAAATGACTCACAAAACCCATTATCCAGTGAGAGGTAGTGGGAAATTCACTGTGGGTTGAGAGATTCACTCTGGCCTCTTCGCACCTGTCCATTACTGGATCAAGAATGATGCTGCGCCTGAAATCAGGAGGCAGAGCCACAACCTCGGGATGCCAGCAGGCACGACACGCCTGTCACATACAAGAAATACTGTTGGAGTTCCCGTCGTGGCGCAGTGGTTAACGAATCCGACTAGGAACCATGAGCTTGTGGGTTCGGTCCCTGCCCTTGCTCAGTGGGTCAAGGTTCCAGCGTTGCCGTGAGCTGTGGTGTAGGTCGCAGACGTGGCTCGGATCCTGCATTGCTGTGGCTCCAGCATAGGCTGGCAGCTACAGCTCCGATTCGACCCCTAGCCTGGGAACCTCCATATGCCGTGGGAGCGGCCCAAGAAATGGCAAAAAGACAAAAAAAAAAAAAAAAGAAAAAGAAAAGAAATACTGTTTATTCAAATGGACTGCAGTCAGGTTAAATCCCTGTCGGCAAACCTCTTTTCTTTGGAGACACACTGGCAACGCTGCTCCCATCTGCAGTCGCGGCTGCACATTACATGTTTGCCCTTAAGTAGTTTTCTATTGATCAGGAGTAAAACGGCATTCATTTTACTGGAGGACGGCCCGACCAGCCTGCCTGCACAATCGCTCTTTAGGGAACCTTATTTTCAGTCGGGTGACAAGGTAAAAGAGATTATGGACCCGTTCGCTTCCATAATCCACAGAGATTTCATCAGCTTTCTTCTCTCTTGAACCCACGGAACTCCCACTCTCCTCCTAAAACACAGTGACCGCGCTGGGGAACTTGGTTTGTGACATGGTATCAAGCACGTAGAAACGATAACAGCAATAAGATACTGTAACTACGTGCAAGCACTTTCCTTGAATTATTATTTTCCCCTCACCCTATCGGGAGGAAACTAGGACACAGAAAGGTTAAGTTACTTAAGCCAAGACACACAGCTGACAAGGAGCCAGGACTCAAATCCACGTGGTCTGAGGCTAAGAGCATGCTTAGCCCTCAGATAACCTAGCAGCCCGTGTTAGCTATCAGGTCACGGCACAGACCAGGAAGCAAAGACCAAAACACGTCTTTGCTTTCTTACCGTTAATAGTACACCAACTAAAACACAAATGAAACCAAACCTACTATGTAGCACAGGAAAATCTGCTAAACAGTTTGTAAAGCCTCTGTGAGAAAAAAGAATGCATATATTTACATGTATCAGTGATTCACTTTGTTGCACCCCTGAAACCAATGCAACATTTTACATTGAGGATACTCCAATAAAATCTTCTTAAAAAGTAAAACTCTTAGAATCTCTAGGCTCCTAAAATTCTATTTCCAAGACAGATATGGCCAAGCAACAAAGTAATAGCTATTAAGGCTGACCATTGACTGACAATCTCCATATTTTTTTTTTTTGGACTGTCCATTCGCAATGCTCTTCAATGGCTTATGAAAAAATCGTCAGAGAGGAAATTCTGACACTAAAAATTACCCCCTCGTCTTCATCAACATTGAACCAGTACTTCACTGACAGCTTTCACGTTCTTTAAGCCACAAAGACTCGAGAAACGTGGGCAGTGAACGCCTGCGATGCTTTACAAGTTAACCGTTGTCGACAGCTATTTCTCATCGCGTTATGAATGGTAACCCAGACAGGTTCACCTGTTAGTGTGGTTCGTCCAGTTAACTCCCCGGCTGCAAAGTCCACAGGCGTCTCGACCCGCCAGGGGCATTTTCAATCCTCCGTGTCGAGCGCTAATCTGTGAACTGAATGAAGAGAAACGGCGGAGCGTGTGGGTCCCGACATCGAGAAGCTGGAAATGAGTGAGGCAGTGCTTGAGATGGGCAACGGCGAGGGTAGCACTGGGAAAAGACGTTTGGACAAAACACAGTATGTGTGGTCCTTCTGCCTTGTCGGTTCTGGCTGAGGTCCCACTTTAGTTCACCTGTTGGGTCAGGCGTCAGAAAACCTCTTAGCATCCTGGGTACACACAGGTCACCCAGGTGCCTTTTTGAAGGGACTGCCATGCCTGATAAAAAGCACGACCTGATTCTGGAAGAATCCAACATGGCTGTTTAACAGACACAACTTCAGGAGTTCCCACTGTGGCTCAGCGAATTAAGAACTGGACTAGTATCTGGGAGGATGAGGGTTTGATTGCCTCACCCAGTGGGTTGAGGATCTGGCATTGCCACAAGCTGCAGCGTAAGTCGCAGAGGTGGCTCGGATCCCAAGTTGCTGTGGCTGTGGGGTAGCCTGGCAGCTGCAGCTCCAATTTGACCCCTAGCCTGGGAACTTCCATATGCCAGAGGTATGACCCCCAAAAGCAATAAAAAAAAAAAAAAAAAAAAAAAGGGCACATGACTATACAGAGCTGCCTGCATGCTGGCCGCCCGTGAGTCAGGACCAAGGCGCCCCTCCCCGGCTGAGCGACAGAGCTTCAGGGTGAAGACTCAGGTTCTTTATTAAACAGCTAAGTGACTCTGAGTGTTAATCTAGAGAAGGAGCTGATGACTCTGACTGACAGAGACAGAAGACAGGGAAAAAGAAAGAACATCCCGTCACTGGAGGTTCAGCTTCTCCCCCAAATACTTCCTCGATCTTAACTTCTCACTCTTCTCACTCGGTTTACTTTAGCGGCTGGAAGCACAGCCGGTCTCGGTCTTATAAGTTAGTGTGTGTCAATTACACACGCCCCAAATAGGAGATGCTTCTTGCCATCCCATTCAATAAATACACCTCGTGTGACAGAGAAACATGAAGAACGTGACACCGGGGAGAAAGGATTCGAACTAAGTAACACAACACAATTAAAATGCACTTGGTGAGGCTTTTCATGTCAGAAAAAAGTGACACTCCTGCCCTGTACAGAAACCGAATCCTTCCGATCCGAGTGCAGGAGCCCTGACGCCTCAGGAAATCTCCTTGGGTGGTAGCCATCGGAGCGTCAGCCTTTAATCCTCCGTTCTTTCTCTGAGCTTAAGTTAATAAGACAAGCAAAAAAGCACAAAAAACAGGCAATTCAGCCCCACTCCACATTTTTTCAAACTATAGTTGATTTTCAAGGCTGTGCCAATTCCCTCCACACGTTTTAAGTACCAAAATCTTTTCGTGCATCATATACACAAAACCAAAACACTGCCGAGTGTAATTCTTTCAGTTCCAGCCTGCCAGTTTTTTGGTCTGCAGGGACCTCAAACACTGCATATGCAGCATTTCAAAGGTCTCATTTAATCTGCCTGATTTCTCTGACTGGGCTTCAGAAAAGTCAAAGGAAGTAGTTTTAATTAGTATTACATTAAAATTGATACAGAATGACCTGGGCTTTAATGCCTTTCTTCGTACCAGCATGATACGTCATACTAAAAATTAATCCGGTGCAACTCATCACCCTCTTCCTTGTTTTAGCGAAGACCTGGTGCTCCTGTGTTCATTAGATAATTACTCTCATTACATTAGTTTCTTCTAAGAAATGGACAGCGGGATGCCAGCATGTATTAAATCAATCGCCTTATTATACTTCAATCCCACTGCACTGAACTGCATAAATTCAGCCCATGAAATATTTATAAAAAATGTAATAAAAAATCTATAAGCTGAACACTAAAAACCGTTTTCATTTTTTATGTACAGCTGTAAATAGCCATTTCATCAACTAGTCATGCATTCAATCACGGTAAAAACTAGTTATGAGAAGACGTCGGGCTATATACTTCACCTCAAACCCCAAGAATTTATAACAGGCAATTAGAGCAGGGCTATTTCCATAGGAAGTCCAAAACCTGGCATGTTGGTTGCTTTAAAACAGGGGCAATGAGAATGCCTTTGTTAACCCTTAGCACCAACCTAAGAGCATTGCTACGTGGCAAGAAATTCAACTTCACCTACGGCCCCGCAAGGGGAAAAGCCAGGGCTGGTTCTGAGGGTGCAGGTAAGCAGGGATTACACAGTCTGTTCCCGGGCTTCCTTAATTCTCTCCTAATGAGCCAGGGTACCCCACCTTGGGTCCAGCCTGAGCGCTGTGGGCTGAAGCAAACTACTGCCAAAGCCCTGGGGGCCGGCTTCCCGCAGGCTCACAGCCCAGCGCGGAACACGGCTGAAGAAATGACTGCCGGGCATCCCTTTCTACAGAGAGCCCAAGATGCAAGTCAACGGTCATCACGGAAATACGACCACGGCCCCGAGCCTCTGACCACATGCAGAATCCGTCCTTCACAGCAAGGACGAGGAGTCGGTGATGGGCGAGACTGACCGTGTCCTGGGTCCCTTTCTGGGCACGCAGGGGCTGCTGACACGCAGGGGCTTACAACCCCGAGTGGCGAGTTCCCTTGGCCACAGGCCAGGAGGGTCCCCAATAGGGAAGTGCCGACGGCAGCCAGCCTGGCCCGGATCTAAGAGCGTGACGACCCCAAGCATCTCCCTCCTATCCTGGCTGCCCTCGCCTTCCACGGCGCAGCCGGCATCCAGGTGAGGAAGTACCGTCCTCTCGCCAGGTGTCTCCCCCTCGGCACTGCGGGCGTCCCGGGGCGGCTACTCCGGGACCCCGTGCACTGCAGGATGCGTGGTCCATTTCCCACTCCCACCCACAGATGCCAGTAGCATTGCCCCCAGCTCTGAGTGCCCATCAAAATGCCGCCAGACATCTTAAGAGAACTGCCAAATTCTCCCCAACTGAGAGCCACTGATCTTGATACGGTTGAGACGGAAGTCACTTAAGATTTGCGTTTGGGACCTGGTTCCACCACAAGCTCTGCCAGAAGTAAGACAGGAAATGAGCTTCCCGGAATCTCAGGCTTCCCCGAGTCGCAGTAAGACGAGTTGCACCTACCAGTCAGGTCACGTGAGGATAAGATTACCTGAGGGGAGCTTCCGCCCCGCCCTGCTCAGCAAGTAGAAACGATGGCTGGAGCTCCCGCTGTGGCTCAGCAGGTTAGGAATCTGACTAGTATCCGTGAGGACGCGGGTTTGATCCCTGACCTCACTCAGTGGGTGAAGGATCCGGCACTGCTGCAAGCTGCGGCGTAGGTCACAGATGTGGCTCGAATCCTGCGTTCCTGTGGCTCTGGCATAGGCCGGCAGCTACAGCTCCGTTTTGATCCCCAGCCTGGGAACCTCCACCAGCTGCAGATGCGGCCCTAAAAAGCATTAGAAGCAGCAGCAGCAGCAATGGTCCACTTCACGGGAACAGCTTTTCACCGCAGGACGAGGTGGGCGTCCAGGTGACGTTGCCAGGACTTGATCTGCATTTTGCGTCTGTATTCTGTCCTGGAGGGGCTGAACGTGCTGACATGGCTTTCAAAGATATCCCAAAGGCGTGTGACTTACTCCACGAGAAGTAGGATTTGTGACCCACCAGCCACGCCACGCTCATCACCCCCTGGCTGCTGGACCTGGTCTCCCAGGAGCACGGAAAGCTCAGAAACAGCTCAGGTCTGGGGAATGCACGAGTGTGTACAAAACCACAGTGAAATGGCCAAATGTCCCAAACTCCTTTGCAAATGCTTCTTTTTTTTTTTTTTTTTTTTTTTTTTTTGGCTTTTTGTCTTTTGTTGTTGTATTTCTTGGGCCGCTCCTGCGGCATATGGAGGTTCCCAGGCCAGGGGTCGAATCGGAGCTGTAGCCACTGGCCGAGCCAGTGGCTCCAGAGCCACAGCAACGCGGGATCTGAGCCACGTCTGCAACCTACACCACAGCTCACGGCAACGCCGGATCGCCAACCCACTGAGCAAGGGCAGGGACCGAACCTGCAACCTCATGGTTCCTAGTCGGATTCGTTAACCACTGCGCCACGACGGGAACTCCTGCAACTGCTTCTATGCACACCCACCACTCACACCCCCCTCCTCACAGGGGCCCTTCTCAGGCAGGAGGGATGTGCGATGGCTCAGCAGCCGGGGCCCCTACCCTATGGTCCTCATTTTCCATTAGATCCGCAACCTCTGAGGACGGGCTGGACTCCTTTACACGGAATCGCCTACTGGAGATGCTGCAATTTATAACTGCCTGTCCATGAAAGAAATCATGACACGTAAAAGCACAACGCTGTGGGATGGGCAGGGAGCTCGGGGTTAAGAGATGCAGACGATTCCTTTGTAGTGGGTAAGCAATGGGGTCCTGCTGTAAAGCCCTGGGAACCACATCTAGTCACTTAGGATCAAGCATGACAGAGTGAGAAAAAAGAACTTGTATATGTATGTGTGACTGGGTCACTTTGCCATACAACAGAAAATTGACAGAACACTATAAACCAACTATAATGGAAAAAGTAAAAATCATTTAAAAAATAAAAGATAAAAGGAAAAAAAAACAAAACCAAAACTACAACACAACTTGGAAGTTCCCTTATGGCGCCGTGGGTTAAGGATCCAGTGTTGTCACTGCAGCGGCTTAGGTCGCTGCTGTGGCGTGGGTTCGATCCCTAGCCTGGGAATGTCCCTATGCCGTGATTGAGAAAAACAAAAAACAAAAGATAAATAAAAGTACAACCCAACTTTAAAAAAAAAAAAATCGTGTGTTTTGAAGGGAAAAAAAACCAAACAGCCTCCCTACAACTGTAGCGTCACTGATTATGAAAACACCCACCGAAGAAAGAATTGCAATCAATTCTTAATTTGTCTTACTGACGGCAAGAAGCGTGCAAAATCTGGAAAAAACTAAAACATGATACTTTGAAAGACGTCTGCTTTATACATAAGAGACTGACGCCCGGCCTCCTGTCCCAACCCCAATGACATCAAGTTCATGCTATTGTTATCCTGCCCTCCCGGAAACCCCAGGCGCGGGGCAGGAGCCAGAGTAATCCGCAGCCAACAGAAGCCATTTGGGAAGGATAACTCACACCACAGATAACCAAGCACTGACTGCATCCTTAAATTCTTAATGTTTAGAATTAGAAGCAAGTCTCATTCTAGCGGACTGCAGGCAACCATGGGGGAGGGGCCTGCCACCAGGCAACTGTGAGAGTGCATTTGTTATGCATCTGAGCTTGGCGACCTTTTTTTTTTTCTTTTTAGGGCCGCATCCACAGCCTATGGAGGTTCCCAGCCCAGGGGTCGAATCAGAGCTGCATCTGCAACCTACACCACAGCTTGCAGCAATGTCAGATCCTAAACCCACTGATTGAGACCAGGGATGGAACCCACATCCTCACAGAGACAGCGCTGGGTCCTTAACCCGCTGAGCCTCAACGGGAACTGCAGCTTTGCACTTTTAGAGTGCCCTTAATTGTTGGACCAAGTTGCCCTCTTTAGTAGGTCTCACAAGATTTTCCCAGGGCTCATAAAAACCTGATGGCCCCCGAGATGCTTTTTGAGCTATGTGACGGGTGGGCCACAGCGTGAGTAGAAAATAACGCAAACCAGCCCCTCCTCTGGTCTCTGGAAGTGGCAAAGGATGGGCCCTACATAAACTGAACTTCTCTGTGATTCACCGTCCCTGAGAGACTGCTGGACAAAAACCTCCCAGCGTCTTTAAAGAGATGAGAATGACAGGAGGGAGTGGCGGCAGAGGCCGAGCTCCCAGGCCGGGGTGTGCGGTGACAGAGCCCGAGGTGAGGCAGCTGGGGGCCGGCCCCTGGGCAGGTCACCCTGGCAGGATCGCAGGGGACCAGCCCCCAGTCGGACAACAACATGACCTACCATCTTCCCAAAAAGCATCTGCGGGAAGGAAACGGCAGCCACGTGGCACGCAGACATTAATTGCTAAAGGATTGGATAGCAGACCCTCTGCCAGGTGGGACCAGGAACACCATGCCAGGAAATTAAGTTCTGGCCCTGCCTGGGGGGCCTAAAGCAAATTCTGGGGGAATCTAAACATCCCACGTGAAGGCCCAACTCGGCTCAGTTTTGTATGGTTGCTGGATTTAGCTGCCGAGCAAGGGAAGAAGAAGTCGGTCACCATGGCAACCGCAACCTGCCGATCTATGGTAACAACAGCTCGTGTCCTTTCTTACCCCTTTGGCTGTACCAGATGGAATGAGAAAGGAACGCTTTTCTCTCTCAGCCGCACTTAATCTCCTCTCCCTGGCCTGTGACCTAGGTCTCCGGTGCTGAAGTCGACAAGGGGGTCTCTCCTAAGAGTCAAATCTGCCCATCGCGTCAACAGGTACATAATTCAAAGCTGAAGAGAGCTAAAGCAATAACAGATGTGGAGTGTCCAGGGTGCCGTGAGCACAGCCTGAACAGTCTCAACAGAAAAGAAATACGTGCACCGAATGCCTTTATGTGTATGTGTAAAAAAACAGCAGCCACATGCAGCATCTTTTTTTTTTTTTTTTTAAACAATCACCCTCCTCTCTGCTGTCTCTTCCCTCTGTTTATTAATTAACTTGTGGGGAAATCAAAGAGCAGTGAAGAAAGTGAGCCAGGCATCACCTGAGACGGAACCAAACCAGATGTAACCTGGAAGCCCTTTTTCACAGATGCCAAAGGCACTTTTAAGGCGAATCAGTTCTGGACACATTATGTTGGATCTGTTCAAGCGCTACCTAAGTCAAAGCCAGGGGCTGAGCTACGGTAGGGAACTCCAGGAGACTGGGTATTTTATCCAGGTACCAAGACAGGTACACTTTTTTTTTTCTTTTTAGGGCCGCACCTGCAGCATATGGAAGTTCCCAGGCTAGGGGTTGAATTGGAGCTGCAGCTGCTGCCCTACCCCATAGCTATAGCCACGCGGGATCCAAGCCATGCCTGCGACCTATACCGCAGCTCAGGGCAATGCCAGATCCTTAACCCACTGAGCAAAGCCAGGGATCGAACCTGCATCCTCCTGGATACTAGTCAAGTTCACTGCCGCTGAGCCCCAATGGGAACCCCCAGGTACACTTTCTCTGCTGTGAGTCCTGACCCAGGCACAGCCTCAGGTGTCATGACCTCGGTTCCCTTTAACCTCCGCGGGAGCCACAGGTACTGCCTGGGAACTGGTCAGGGAGGCAGCAGGAGGGGAGCAGAGCCCACGCGATTTTGTGTCCTTGTCCCACTGAAAATCGAGTCCCTCCCCAGCCTCCAATAAAACGGAAGCAACCCAGAAGCCTCAGGACCTCACTACCAACCGCCTCTCTTCCCTTCACAGCCACCATCACATCCGTGGAAAGGCGTCTGACATCAGGCGGGCACAACCGGGACGAACAGGGGCCAGAGGCAGAAACCCGTCGTGTCAGGCCAGCTCTGCCCCTAAGCTAACGTGTTCCCTCCAGGGGCGCTCCTTAACCTCCCTGTGTGTCCCCTGACCTATCGGTTTAAGGAAGGAACAATACCTAACACCAGAGCCCCTGACACCTGACACATCACCGTTATCATCAGGACCCTGAGAGATCCTGGGGCAGGATGCTCTGGAAGGAAGCATCTGGAAGGAAGAGCCCCGGGCAACACCCCATCTTCTCTCTGGTCCTTTCCAGCAAGAAGCACCTATCGACCCTGTAAGTTCATGGGCAGTGGGACATCTCAGAACGCGAAGGGGGGTTTTAACACATCAGTGTCTCCTTAATTTCAGTTCATCCTACTCTTCTCCTTGGCGAGCTCAGCTCTTTCCGCCTCTTCGCCCAAGAACTGACGGGGAACGTGAGCAGCTCACGAGCACACCAGCTTAGGACCGAACTCTGCTAAGAGAAGCAACTGAGCCCCTCCTGGTGCTGAGAACTGCTCGTGCAGGAGGCACTTCCCTTAAGCCACTCTAACAGCCTCTCCTGAGCTCTCAGACGTCCACGCTGACCTCACTGTACCTATTTGTTCAGCAGCCCCCTCGAGAACACTTACTGAGCGCTGACTGCGTCCCTGTCCCGTCCAAGGTACCAGCATCATGAAAACAAACAACCTGCTTTCATGGCACTTCCGTTCCAGGTGGAAGGCACAGATCAGAGGCAGAGAGAACAAACCGATGACAGTTATGTCAGGATAAATGCAGAGCAGGCTGGGAGGCTGGATGGAGGTGAGGGCAGATTTGGCTTTTCAGCAGCCACCTGAAGACAGCAAGGGCAGAAGTGCTTGGGACAGAACGTGACGGAAGATAATATAAGAATAAGAATGGGGAGTTCCCGTTGTGGCGCAGTGGTTAACGAATCCGACTAGGAACCATGAGGTTGTGGGTTCGGTCCCTGCCCTTGCTCAGTGGGTCAAGGTTCCGGCGTTGCTGTGAGCTGTGGTGTAGGTTGCAGATGCGGCTCGGATCCCGCGTTGTTGTGGCTCTGGCGTAGGCCAGTGGCTACAGCTCCGATTCGACCTCTAGCCTGGGAACCTCCATATGCCGCTGGAGCGGCCCAAGAAATAGCAACAACAACAACAACAACAGACAAAAAAAAAAAAAAAAAAAAAAGAATAAGAATGGGCGTTCCCATTGTGGCTCAGCGGTAACAAACCCAACTAGTATCCATGAGGATGCAGGTTCGATCCCTGGCCCCACTCAGTGTGTTAAGGATCCAGCGTTACTGTGAGCTATGGTGTAGGTCACAGATGTGGCTCAGATCTCGCATTGCTGTGGGGTAAGCCGGCACCAGCAGCTCCAATTCGACCCCTAGCCTGGGAACCTCCATATGCCATGGTTGTGGTGTTACAAAGACAAAAAAAAAAAAAAAAAAGGGAAAAAGAAAAAGAATGTATATATATATGTCTGGGTCCCCATGCTGTATGGCAGAAATTGACACGACACTGTAGAGCAGTTATACGCTAATGAAAATTAAATTTTTTAAAAAAACTTCCTTAATTGTGAGACGGACCCACGTGCCTAGACGGTCTGCACCTGCCACAGGTTTACACTAACACCTCTTGTTTCCCACTAATAGTCTGGAAGTTGTGGACGTCCCAGGCAGGGTGCACACAGGGCCGGCCCCCCCATGAAAGCCCCGACCACTGAGTCTCTCACGAGCTCCCCTAGCACACGGTGGCCCCACAGGCTGCAGGAGGAATCAGGGGTGTCCCACAGCTCCTCTGCAAGGGGACTCTTGGAAGTGCATAGGGGGGTTTCCAGAACTCACCCCATGAGGCTTGTCCCTCTGCTGATTTTGCCTTAACTCTCACTGCAATAAACTGTAACCGGAATTACACCATCCTTGAGTCCTGGTGAGTTACCTGTGAGCAGATCTGACACAGGAGGCAGGCCAAGGTTTCCCACCCCCGCCTCAGGACTTTCTTTAGAGCTCCCTGGACTCTGCTGCAAATCTCTAAATATTATTTGGCATTTCACACACACTGAGGTTTTCGATTTCTTTTTTTTTTTTTTTTTTTTTTTTTGGTCTTTTCTATGGCCCCACCTGCAGCATATGGAGGGTCCCAGGCTAGGGGTCTAATTGGAACTGTAGCAGCCAGCCTACGCCAGAGCCACAGCAACACCAGATCCAAGCCACGTCTGCGACCTATACCACAGCTCACGGCAATGCCAGATCCTTAACCCACTGAGCAAGGCCAGGGATTGAACCAGCAACCTCCTGGTTCCTGGTCAGATTCATTTCTGCTGTGCCCCAACGGGAACCCCAACTTTTTTTGTTGTTGTTTGCTTTTTTGAGCCACACCCGCGGCATATGGAGGTTCCCAGGCTAGGAGTCTAATGGGAACTACAGCTGCCGGCCTACTCCACAGCCACAGCAACATAGGATCCAAGCCACATCTGCAATCCACACCGCAGTCCATGACCCACACCACAGCCCATGGCAATGCTGGATCCTTAACCCACTGAGCGAGGCTAGGGATCCAACCCACAACCTCATGGTTCTAGTCAGATTCGTCTCCGATGCGCCAAGAAGGGAACTCCAGTTTTAAACTTTTTGTTAACAGAATTAAAAAAAAAAAAAATTCAAACAATTTCACTCCTTTTAGGGGCTAAGATGAAGCATGGATTTTAGTGACATTTCGAATAATGTTCTTTCCTTGCACAAGAGGGGGTCCCGAGGGAGGTGAGCTCAAAGGCCCGAGCATCTCCTGGGCTACATATCTGTGCTCCGGATAGGGAGAGACGCTGGGTTTCAGTTGCCTGGAAAATCAGTAACCACCACTTCTTAATTGTAGATCTTTTTGATGTGGAAACAGTTGTCAGGGAAACGTCTATAATTGAACATTTCCACATAAGAGGGGTCACAAATGTAGATTACAACGTACAAGAACTGAATTGCAAAGAATAAAAAGTAGCAGTAACTGCAGAAGGCTCCTGAGTGACGCACGAAATACTATATTAATTATAGTTAGGCTCTTACTAAGTAGCCTCTCTTGGTCCTATTTTTATATTTTTTTAATTTTTTTATTTTTCTGTCCTTCTAGGGCAGCACCAGCAGCCTATGGAATTCCCAGGCTAGGGGTCGAATGGCAACTGTAGCTGCTGGCCTACACCGCAGTCACAGCAACACGGGATCCCAAGCCACATCTGGGAACCACACAATAGCCCGCAGCAACCCCGGATCCTTAACTCACTGAGTGGGGCCGGGGATCGAACCCACGTCCTCATAGATACTATCAGATTCATTACTCCTGAGCCGCAATGGGAACTTTGGCTCTATTTTTAAAACTTAACTGTTCTTCCCTAAATCCACTCCTTATAGTTTAGTAAATACTTAGCGAATGAGAACTGAAGCAGTAGAGAAATCCCTGGCCAAAAAACTGAATTAGCCCTGTATTAACTTCAGTTTTCAAGATAAAAACACACTCTGAGAGAAACCTACCCTAGTCATCCTTGGTGAAGACAAAAGTTAAAAACTTTTATTGAGACAGGGGCTTTCCACTTTATTCGATAGTGAGATGTGTCACAAGTTAACCAAATGACAGCTTGCAAAAGTGACACAATAAATTTTTTTAAAAAAAGCTCATGAGAGACCTTGCTGATTTGCAGTACAGGAATATGTACTTCGTATTTTTTAAATAAATTAATATTGATATATGGATTGCTTTTGGTAAATCTATTAGGTCTCTAAAAATGAGACTGGTTTTTAAGAAAAAATGTTTTTCATTGTTTATTTTTCAATAATAAAAAAAGTAATGCCTGCCCCTTTGGGGGCACTCTCACTTCATTAATTATTTTCTTCTGAATGCACAGTTTGAAATTAGCTGCATTTTTCCAAGTAAGAGAAGTCAGAATTCTCAGTAAAACATGGCTCTGAAAGTCATTCAAGTGTTCTCTCCAATAAAGAGCAAATAACAGCAGGAACACTAATCATAAGCTTGCTTTTACACCGTTACTATCTGTATTCTTGACGGATGAGGAATTCTGCATATTAATAAAATCAGATCACACCTACAGACATGGATACACAGATACCAACGCAGATACGGTCACACGCCGCCAAGGTGACAAACGCTGCAGCCTAATGAGATTCATTCCACTAAATGGCCATTTGTTCCCAAGGGTAAAATAATAAAAAGAACTGCTCCGAAATATACCATGCCGTCATCTCCAACCATTAGATGTGCTTAGCTGGTGACCTCTGCCCGGGAATAATGTGGCAGTTTTCCACAACGTGCATCCAGGACAAACCCCACATGAATCCAAAGATATACAGGGCATCGCAATGACAGGAAGGGAAATAAGTCTGCCTGCCGAGAAACAGTGATGCTCCAGCAGGAATGCCAGAGAAACACACGGGTTACTTCCCTCTGTGGATCCTGCAGGACAATGCCGCTCGCTGAATCCGCTAGAAACGCGAGAGGCCGAGTTCCTTTCTTGTAGTTATTAGAACGAAACAATGGCTGGGACAGTGGGAGCCTCTTCCCACGCCAACCCCCCGCCCCGCCACGTCTCTGAACTTGCAATTTACCTCCATGGAAGCGGAGTCTCGGTAGAAAACGACAATGTGATTTTTTACATCCCTGTACATACAGCAAAGGTGGTTGGACGGGGTTGCACGGTGCCCCCTAAAGCCTGGCACAGCCACCCAGAGCCTGCTTGTGTGACCTGGCTGGGTGCGTGGCGAATGCAGGCAGGTGCAGCTGCAGTCACAGTGCAGTAGCACAGGCCCCCCTGGGATGTCTAGAGTCCCATGCAGGACGCTGGGACAGACGCAGACAAAAGGCGACAGTGAACACGGAGCCGGTGACCGAGTTTTGCTGCCACACCCAAGAACAGGGGAGGGTGCAGGCAACCACCCAAAGTGAGAAGAGACTCGGGGTGGGGGTGGGGGTGGGGTTGTTCCCTCCAAGGCGTCAGAGGGAGCCTGGCCCTGCTGACACCTTCGAGCCTCCAAAACCAGAGCAGAACCAATGTCTGCGGGGGTAAGCTACCAGTTTGAGGGTAGCTGTTACAACTGCCTCAGGAAACTAGCACCGTAGCTGTTCTCAGATTTCGAAATTCAGGGCACAAATATTCACTCCCAAAGTCTGGTTCAGAAATTTGCCCCTTTTTCTTTTCCATCAAATTGAAATCAAGGAAAATATTTATCAGAGGGTCTCACAAGCTTAAAAGAACAGAGAATTTTCAATGCAACCACTTTTCATGGCCTAAGCACCTGCTCCATAAATCCCGGGGCCCCGTGAGACGTAGAAATACTCAGTATCTGCTCTTAAAGCAGCTAGTAATTATAAACACAACGCTGAGGAGGAGGGTAATTCTCAAGTACTCCATAAAAATAACAGGCAGAAATCTAAATAGAAAAATATCAACGTGCAGGAACGAGGGCATTGCATTTTGGAGGAAAATGCAAACTACTGCGAAAGCCTAGAGTCAGGCCAACAGCATTTTGGAGAGAATAGCTGCTCAGTAAACATTTACCGAGTGAGGTCATTATACCTTTAAACCTCACTGGGTGGGGCCATTACGGGTTATGCTGTTTGCGTCTCAGGTTCATAGTTCTGAACACTAAGTCTGCACATTCCGTTAATCTGTACCTTTGATAACTCAAAATATTTCCAGTAAATGAGTTAAATACAGCCAAGAATTCCTTCCTGTATTTGAGAAATACGTGTCGCGTATGACCATAGCCAAGGCGTCAGGTGTCACTGAGTGGATAGAACAAGGCACAGGCAAGACATGGCCCCCGCCTTCCAGGAGCTGCAAAGTGAGGCACAAAGAGAAGGTTCCTATACCAGGAACGGCACAAAGGACAAAGTCTAACTGTGACCCAGTTGACCAGGCAGAACAGAGGAGCCCTTAATAGGGCTCAGGGTCACTGAGCTGGGGTCAGAGGCCGAAGTCCAGGGAAGGATTTTGATTGCAGTAGAAAGATGAACAGGAGTTTAACAAAAGCAGCAAAACTGATACAGAGGTTATATCTGTAGACCAGGCAAATGGCCAGTGGGCAGGGGAGGGGTGCCCGGGGAACAGAGGGGCACAGCACAGCGTCGGCCTGAGCGGGGGACACGCGGAGGTCGTGCCAGAGAGACGCGTCCTGGAAGGATGCGGGGGGCTCCCCCCTTGCAGTCCCAGATCCAAGCCTTTTAAAACAGGAGCAGCAGATGAAGATGGCAGACGAAAGCCCCACACTAATTTCACTTCCTCCTAAACTATTTTTTAATTGTTTTATTGTAGTTGATTTCCAGTGTTTTGTCAATTTCTGCTGTAGAGAAAAGTGACCCAGTTACACATATATCTACATTCTTTTTCTCACAGCAACTTCCTCCTCAACTCTAACCAAAATCATAGTCAAGTGTTTCTAGGACACAAACCCACTCAAACAGTAACTAAAGAATAGAAGCTAAAATGTGGATGAGCAAGAAGTAACTATTTAAAAAAAAAAAAAAAAACAGCCACACTGTGGCATATGGAAGTTCCTGGGCCAAGGGCTGAATCAGAGCTACAGCTGCTGGCCAATCCCACAGCCCACAGCAATGCCAAATCCGAGCCACCTCTGCAACTTACACTGCAACTTGCAGCAACCCTGGTTCTTTAACCCACTGAGTGAGGCCAGGGATGGAACCTGCATCCTCATGGAGACGAGTCAGGTTCTTAACCTGCTGAGCCACACTGGGAACTCCAGAAGTAACTAGTGTAACACGCTCAACAGACCCTAACCCCAGGCCTCCTGCAGAAAAGCTGAGACGCTGCCCAAGGCAGAGAGTAGAACCTCCATGAGGCTCAGAAGTAGGTGTTTCTGAAACTGGGGGTGAGTGGGACGTGATAACCTAGGAAGCGTGGGGACCTGTCTGGGAAGCAGTTAGACCCAGGCACCCCCTGGCCTCGTCCGGAGTCCTCTGAAACGATATGACAGATGGTCCCTGGCCTGTGGGTGTGGGAACACAGGAACTCTGAGCGGAAGCCCTCTTCTGGCCACTCAGCTCCTAGGAAACACTGGCAGCTGGACCTTGAATAACAAAAATTTTTTTAAAAGTAAAAATAAAAGAAGCATCGCCACATCAAAGGCCTGAGTGGCTGACGCCCGGGGTTCCCTGTATTCTAGGTGGAAACAGAGGTCCCCAAAGGTGAATCGCTGTGACCTTTCAGAACAGCAGAGGGAGAGAACCAGGATGCCGGGGAGAGAAGGCAACGCGGCGCGATCCCTCCAAATTCGGGAGTAGAATGACAGTGACCTAAAATTCCGTATCCAAACTCCCTCCCAGGGAAGCGCGAGGGCAGGAGCCCGACCGTTTCAGCCACTCGAGGAGGAGGAGGAAACGGGGCAGAGGCTTCCAGGACCCAGAAGCGTTGCCACGGTTTATCATCTTTGTAACTGGAAGACAAAAGGACCCAGGAACGGGACCCAGACTAGTGAGGACACCTGCTCGCTGAGAGCCGCCAAAAAGAGCCCAGTGCCCCCTGGAGGCCCCGCTGCCGATGCAGATGAGACGTTCGTGTGACTGCACAGAAAGGCTGTGCTCGGCCTGTCCCGACCCCTGGGGCCAGAGAAGCAGAGCACGGAGAACCACGGACTCCTGTCCCCATGTCCACGGGATGCTGGAGACCTGGAGTTCATGCTCCAGGTTGGCCATCGACCCTAAGGGCAGTTCCCTAAGGGCGGCTCAGGACTGCGCCAACTCAATTCCCCATCAATGGTGGGACCAGAGGCCCGCTTGGTACCCAGACACTGTCCAGCCAAGCTCCGCTCCAGAGAGCCGGGAAACGCCCTCTCCTGAAACAGGGCTGGTCTTGCTTCGCGAGGTGTCAAGAGTGAGTTCAGTAATGGTAAGGACGCAGAGAGATGGTAACGCTACAAGGACAGGTAAGGAAGTGGTTAACAGAGAGGATGCTGCCACCCACGCGGGGCGAGCAGATGGGAAAAGGACAAGTCGAGGGCTTCTCATGGACCAGCCACATCCTTCTGCAGGAGGGACGGAGGGTGACCTGCCTTTGCACTGCGACCCGTCAACTCCTCACACCTGTATGATATACTTCAAATGTACATGCATAACACACTTCAAAGTAAATCTGTTTAGAATAGATTTTGAAATGAAACTGACTTTTTCAAGGGCAAGGGATCCGACGTGGACGTTTAAAATTATTAAGGGAAGCAACCCTACCATATCCACTGTATACATTATCATGTGTCCATCACAGACGCAGGGATAGGAGAGCACGTGCGAGCTCCCGCTGTGGCGCAGCGAGGTAAGGATTCAGCACCATCTCTGCAGCGGCTCCGGTCACTGCTGTGGTGCAGGTTGGGTCACCAGCGCCCAGCCGAAGCCTTACACTCTTGCTGTGGATGTGGCTCAGTTTCATTTTCCACGTGAAACTTCCCAGCCCTGCAGGAACCGGCCCCCAGGACTGAAAAGCAGGCAGGTGTCAGCCCCCCCCACCCCCGCGGGTCTCCCAGGAAACGATCCACGGGGGGTCACTCTCCCACCTGCTTAGCCACGGAGAGGAAGACACTGTTGTATGAGCGCCTCTTCCTGAAGGGGCCCCTCCTGCCCAGGACAAGCATCTCCACCACAGGCATTTTAAGCATAATTTGAAGAGTGCCAAGAACCTGGCACCCTGTGTCAGCCGCAGGACAGTTTCTTTCATCGTCTCTTAGAAAACAGCCTAATACCCACCAGATACGCTCCACGTTTCTCACCATCCAAAAAAATGAACCATCCCGAGAAGCATCATTTTCTATCATTTTTACCAAGAAAAGAATAAAATTAGGCTTGCTCTAGTTTCCTTTTATTCTTTACTAAGGTGCGTGAGAGGGTGACAATAAGATTTCTACTATATCGCACGACGGAGACAAGACTGTAAACCTGAAAAAAATGTTACCAAGACTCGGGTTATCTTGCAATGTCCTCGTTAACTATTGAGTAGGATTTAGGTGTTACCTTGGAAAACGGGTACACAGCCAGAGGACCCCGAACAGCTCACGTTGTACACATTTAAAATGAAAACCGGCCACCAAGGTAGCTTTTGAAAGAGTGGGAGGTGATGCGAGGTGGGAAACTTTTTAACACAGTGTGTTCGCGACAACGGGAAACAAACGGCTCTGCCCTGGCGTCTTACCTTAAAGACTTCCATTGGAAGAGGACACTTAGCGGCATCAATAAGAGATTTCTCCAGAGAACATCTCCATTCTGAGTCCGTCTTCAAAGGATAGATTTCTGTAGCAACAGCAAATCACATACGAGTTTGAGGGCTGAGATCCTCTACGGGGTGGTTCCTTCTTGGATTCTTCCTCCCCGGGATGTCCTATGAACTCAGCGGGCGCAGCGACCGTAAGAAGTGACACCCTGCCCGCCATAAAAGGCCACCTGCTAAAGGGATTTCCCGAAAGTTAAAACAGCAACTTGGGATTCCGCGATCAGAAGTGAAGAATGAACTTAGCAGGGCTCTTGTGCAGGGAGCATGTGCGTGCATCCTGCAGGCATTCTGCACGTAATTTAATGGTATAAATCCCATCAGTCACAGGATCCATCCACTGCCCCAAGTTCCAAACATCACCTGGGCAGTAACAGGCACTGGTGAAGAACTTACTATCCGATAGCTTTCTAAACTAGAAACAACTCTTGCCTAGAGTTTTCAGTTATTACAGCATATTTTCCATGCGATCTCTAAGCTCTCATATGCTAAAAAGAGTCCACGTCCATCAGGACATTATTAAAAGGGAGATTAAAATTTAGCAACCAAGTTTAATATTTACTCTTGAAATGTGGCTAATACATCACACTTTGCCCTCATTTTGCCCCCAAGCGCTGGGAGGACAGGAATTGACAGAAGGAGGTGACAGGGTCTGATTGCAAAATTCAAAGAACAAAATCACTGAGCACTGCTTTTCCTGATTGCTGAAACCGCAGGCCAACTGTACGATCTGATCTCAACAGATTTAAGACCTTATCAAAATAGGCGCAGCAGCACTCACTCGGAGTAGGTAAGTTTATACCCTCGCTGTGTCAATCCAGGCTACTTCAGACCAACGATTAGGATACAAATATGAATGTAAGCCACAGTTAAAAGGCAAGACGAAGCCTTTGGGGCTCTATGTTTAATTCCTCGCGCGTCTGCTTTTTAGCACGCCATCATCTATTTTCAAGCTCACAGCTTCTGAGCGCACCTTGAGGGTGAACGCGCCTGTGTTTTAGCAGCTCATTCAGTCTTTCCAGACCATCCTAACTGCAGTGGGCGCGGAAGATGCTGCGGGAAGGTGTCCGGCATCAATGCACCGCCCGTCAGTGCTCATCGTCAGACACACCAAAGGGTGATGAATGACAGGACGGGCTCTCCCTGTGCGTACTGTTCACAGTCCGCTCTAGCCTTTCATTTATGCCCTCACACCTCTGCAGGATCTTCTTCCTCAACCTAGCGTTGCTGCATCAGAACAAAAACAGACCGTGACCCCTGGTCTTAGCAGACATGAGTGGGGGAACGCAGCGAGCTTCCCCCTCTCCATCCCCTGGAGAGAATGGACGCACCGTTCCTCCAGCTGCCGCAGGGGAGAAGGGAGGTCCCGAGAGAGACATCGCCTCTCACGGGATCCCGCAAAGGAGGAGGAGGGCCCAGGTCACGGCGCCCTCCAAACCATCCCGAGAGGGCGAAGAGTTACACGCCCACGGTTCCGCTCAGGGGCGCAGCATCGAAACCCCAGGGAAGAGGAAGGCAATGCAGGGTTCTAGGAAGCAGAGCCCAGAGGACACCAACTGGAGGGGGTCAGCCAGGAACCAGCAACCAGGACCCCGGACCTCCCGAGTGGACAAAAACAGACCCACGTTTCCAGGGTTCTGGAAGCAGGGCGATGGGGGAGTTGGACCCCCACAGGCTAGGAACAAGAAGTCATGGGAGAGGATGGCAGATTGCAAAGACAAGACAAAGGAAGGGTCCCCAGACACACAGGGAGAGAAAGAAGGAAAAAAGTCCCTTGTGTGGGTGTCTGAACTCCCACTGCCTGTGAGGGAGGCCTCTGGGGGTGAGGGAGCCCCTGAGACAAGAAGAGGGGCAGAGCAGAACGGTTAGAAAATCACTCAGAGCCGGAGCAATGGAAATCCAACACGGGCAGAGACCAGCTCAGAACTCAGCAACCCTGCAGGGATGCTCACAGTCCCTTCCCCTTGAGACCTGGCAGAGCAGGAGTGGACCGGCCACATCTCCCAGAAAGCTGAGTCCACCTGAGGCCACGTCTGTCCCACCAAAGCAGAGACAAGTGTCATCATAAGAAGGCTGATGCTTCGATCTAAATCTGTACACCCCTCAAAACTCACATGTTGACACACCCCAGGTGATGGCATTAGGAGGGGACCCTTGGGAGGTCATGAGGTCACGAGGGAGGAGCCCCTCATCATGGGATTAGTGCCCTTAAACTGGAGACCCCAGGGAACCCCCTCGCTGCCTCCTCCAGGTGAGGACACAGCAAGGAGATGCCGACCCCAAACCAGGAGAAGGCGCCTCCTCAGACTCTGATCAGCCGGCACCTTGGCACCTTGACCGTGGACGTTCCGCGTCCAGAACTGAGAAATCAGTGTCTCTTGTTTATAAGCCACATGGTCTGCAGTCCTCTGTTACAGCAGCCTGAATGGATGGAGCCTCCTAGGAGATTCCATGGGAACTTTATCTCTGTCCTGCAGTCCTAAGAGTCTTTGTTTTCATGCTGAGGATTCTAAACAAGGAATTTAACCCCCTGGCAGGGCATATTTCTTCTCTCTCTCTCTCTTTTTTTTTTTTTTTTTGTCTCTTCTAGGGCCGCACCCACGGCATATGGAGGTTCCCAGGCTAGGGGTCCAATTGGAGCTGTAGCCACCGGCCTACGCCACAGCCACAGCAACACCAGATCTGAGCCGCATCTGCGACCTACACCACAGCTCACAGCCACACTGGATCTTTAACCCACTAAGCAAGGCCAGGGATCGAACCCACAACCTCATGGTTCCTAGTCGGATTCGTTAACCACTGAGCCACAATGGGAACTCCATATTTCTTGCCTTAAAAGGTGAAAATCAACTGCAGTTTTGTCATTCTGCTCAACCACCTGCTGAAGTGAAACATCGCCTAGTTTAATAAGCAGAGAACACTGTCACGATTCCAAGTGTGTGTTTCATGAGATGGAGAGGCGCTCGGTTTCACCGCAAGTTTATGGACAATAAATAGCACCATTAGAAGAACATAAAACACTTTCTTAAAATGATCGTGTTGCAGGCAGTTTAATCGAGGGTATCATGTCAATTTCTGTTGCTGAGGAAGTCATAAGCAATTAGAACCCCTCCTGATTCATCTTGAACCAGAAGTCCAAGTGAATGAGTGTGTGCTGGCAGCCGCGTCACAGTGAGCGCTGCAGCAGGGGGGACCACAGCATCCACAGCCCCGCAGGCGGGCCAACAAGGGCCTGGAGGGTGGGCACCCTCCTTCTCCACCAGGCTCTGGCCCGTGAGGAAAGGCTTGCCTGTGGTCCTTAGCAGACACTGGGAAGTGCCACGGACAGAATGTGCTGTGTCCTCCCCAGATTCCTATGTCGAAGCCCTAAGCCCTCACCCTCCCTGGCACGGTACTTGGAGCTGGAGCCTCTGGGAGTAACGAGATTGAGATGGGGTCTTGAGGGGGTGAGAGTTGGGCCCCAGGATGGGGTTAGTGCCCTGGTGCAAGGAGACACTGAAGAGCTGCCGTTGCAGAGGACGCCTGCTCTCACCTGATCCCCCCAGATACAAGTACAGGTGTAGGTGTAGACACAGGTATAGGCACAGATATAGACGGTATAGATATAGACATAAGTACAGATATAGTTACAGATACAGGTATAGTCTAGATATAGGTATAGATTATAGATATAGATACAATAGATATAATATAAAGACATATAGTATAGATATAGTCATAGTATAGATATGGTATAGATATAGATACATAGCATAGGTTAAGATACAGACATAAATATACAGATACAGTATAGACATACAGTACAGATAAAGACATACAGACACAGATACATAGATATATAGTCTAGATACAGATATAAAGATATAGATACAGTATAGATGGAAAGGTATAGCTACAGGGATAGATACGCGCTCCCCACTCGGAGAAAGCAGAGGCCAGGGAGAAGGCGGCCGTCTGCCAATCAGGAAGAGAGCTCCCAGCAGAACGCAAGCAGGCATCGCCCTCCTCCCCGAGGTCCGTCCTCAGAGCTGCGGGTTTGTGCGCTCCAAGCTCCCCCTGCCCCCCGCAATCAGGGGTATTTTGATAAGGCGGCCTGAGCTAAGACAAAAAACAACAACTCTCTTAGGAGGAAGAAATAGTTCAAGTAGGAAGCAACTGACTGCGATTCAGAACCTTCTGGCTCTAGACATGACCTAAGACAGAAAGAAAAGGGAGGCAAAGGGCTGCCATAAAGATTCTGAAGGGAAACAATACAGAAAAGCATCTCGACACAGGAGTTTTTTTTAAAACCTCAGAAATGTTCGTCTCCTTAGCTTCTGCAAAAATATGGAAAAGCCTATCTTATGTTCTAAACATCCAGAAATGGGAAATTCTACTCACGCCCAGATGTCAGTCTAGGCAAGAGCCCTACCATCTACGTGTCACAAGTCACACTGGGTCCTGAAATTAAGTTACAAAACCCAAAGGATCGAGTTCTGTGCCCGTGTGTAAAACCTGGGTCAGGACTGCCTTCCCGTGTGTTGTTCTGCTGAATAAAGCTGGAGAATTCCGCGCTCAAAACAACTTCCTGAGAAGTTGCTCAAAGGACTCTCACAAACTCCTCAGTGCGATGGACAATTCACATCCAGAAAATTACTAAGACAAGTCGATGCAATTTGTCCTTCTCATAAAGACATCACATCATCTGAAGGAAGAGAGAGAGCTCTCCTATGCAACTATTGCCCTGCTTCTTCTGGGGACACTTTTCATTCTCACCACAGAGTACGAGTCTGTGATGACACGGGGAGGGAACATTACACAAACCCAAGAGCTACTGGTCACCTTTTGCTTTGCTATAAATGTTGACACGGGCAAATATACATTCCTCTTAAAATTTATACAGCAATTAGATCCTAGGCTAAGATGTAAACACCCAACTTTTTGCCCCAAGTCCATTTCTCCGGCTAGGTTACGAATCCCAAGGCCAACCCGAGCCTAGATCTTTTCTTACAAAACTTGACAGGCCCTTTGCTTGGCATCATATCCCCAAATTACTCAGGGTATAAATGGATTTCTTGGCTGCTTCTCAAAACGTTGACAACAATAACACTAATAAAATACCATGTTACAGGTCTAGACACCTGTCAAACTCAACACAAATGCAAACACAGGACATGCAGAACCAAGACTTTTTTCAATTAGAGCCCTTGACAGATGGAAAGGAGAAATGTAACTCCCCAGCTTCATGGACTCAAGACTAATGCTGGCAACTCATCTGGGAGGCGACACATCTCTGGCAATTTTCATAAAGGAAAGAGCCCAGGCTTTGCTTCCAATAGTCCTATGAAATTGGCCAGAAGGAAAATCAGCAAGTTCAGAAAGAAAAGAAGATTCCTTCCTCGGCATCGTTAATTCCCTAAGAATCCAACGTTTTTGTTCTGAACCACCTTTCGAGGTTGGTAAGGCCCGCAGGGGGCAGCAGGGGGAAGTGGGTGGAAGGGGGAGGGGCCTGGGAATCTGAATTAGAGCACATTCCGCCTACAAACCAGGTGCTCTTGGACAAGTAGCTGAAACTCAGTCTCCAATTTTCTCTGCTGTCAAAGGAAAGAGTCACACCAATCACGCAGCGCCATTTTGGAATCAAAATAAACCCCAGAGCAGATGTGAAATCACCTGGCACACAGTCAATAGTCAAGAACCAGTATTTTGTAAACACTGAGATTTCTGCCCCGTTAGCTGTGTCAGGAAACATAACGCACTCTTCTACCCAGTTACGTCTGTGGGAAGTCATTTGACAAGACATTTGAAGCTACTTAAAATCCGTGATGTGCCAGGGAAAAAAGCATGGTGATTTTCTTTTTGCTATTTCCAGGTCAGGGCAAATATAATGGTAAGCTCTTAGTCTGGATACTCAGGTGCTTTGGGTGAGTGGTTGGACTTATGGATGGATGGATGGATGCGTGGATGAATAGATGAATGGATGGGTGGATGGGTGGGTGAGTGGATGGATGGATGGATGGGTGGGTGGAGTTAGGGATATGGACGGAAATGGATAGAGATGGATGGGTGGATGGACAGATGGATGGATGGATGGATGGATAGGTGGATGGATGGGTAGATGGATGGATGGGTAGATGGATGGATGGGTAGATGGATGGATAGGTGGATGGATGGATGGGTAGATGGATGGATGGGTAGATGGATGGATAGGTGGATGGATGGATGGATAGGTGGATGGATGGGTAGACGGATGGATGGGTAGATGGATGGATGGGTAGATGGATGGATAGGTGGATGGACGGATGGGTAGATGGATGGATGGGTAGATGGATGGATGGGTGGATGGATGGATGGATAGGTGGATGGATGGGTAGATGGATGGATGGGTAGATGGATGGATGGGTGGATGGATGGATAGGTGGATGGATGGATAGGTGGGTGGGTAGATAGGTGGGTGGATGGATGGATGGGTGGGTGGATGGGTGGGTGGGTGGATGGATGTATGGATGGATAGGTGGATGGATGGATGGATAGGTGGATGGATGGATGGGTGGATAGGTGGGTGGATGGATGGATGGATAGGTGGATGGACGGATGGATGGATGGATGGATAGGTGGATGGACGGATGGGTAGATAGATGGATGGATGGATACGTGGATGGATGGATAGGTGGATTGATGGATGGATGGATGGGTGGATGGATGGATAGGTGGGTGGGTAGATAGGTGGGTGGATGGATGGATGGGTGGGTGGATGGATGGATGGATGGATAGGTGGATGGATGGATGGATGGATGGATAGGTGGATGGATGGATGGATGGATGGATAGGTGGATGGATGGATGGATGGATGGATAGGTGGATGGATGGATGGATGGATAGGTGGATGGACGGATGGGTAGATAGATGGATGGATGGATACGTGGATGGATGGATAGGTGGATTGATGGATGGATGGATGGACGGGTGGATGGATGGGTGGATGGACGTGTGAATGGACAGATATAGGTTTAGGAACCTACTCGCATGACTGTGAAATTCCTCAAGAAAAAGAATATAACCAAGTCCCAATCTGTTGTGTCTTTCATTCCTGAACCCCTCATTCCAAAGGAACCAGGTGAACTTCTCCAGAGCCTCCAGCGCTGCTTTCTCCTTTGGCCAACCCCGTTCCTGGAGGGCGTGGGTTCTCCCCGCCACAGAGAGCATTCTGAGGTTAGCGCGTTTAATCTCCTCATGTTCAGATGTAAAAGCCCCCACAGAGCTGACACAGTTTCCAGATACATCCAGGAAAAGCACCACAGCTCCTTCTAAAGCACGCGCCAGCAGTCAGAGCGCTGGCCCTTACCTGAAGGTGGGTCCATTCTGTATTTATTCTCTTGACACCAACCAACGGGTCGAAGTCTGTAATCCAAGTAAAACAACCACTGGTCATAGGATTCAGTGTCCTCCAATCCCACATAGCGAAGGCGTAATCTTCCTCCAACATTGTCAATCACACTAACTATCCAGTACTGAAAAGGGTTTTGAGAGTCCTGGAGCTCTAGTAAGGAACCAACTGTAATGAGGTCTAGAGGGCCTTTCCCTCGCAGAGGCTGTTTAAACAGAAGCAAAACTCCTTATTTTAAACTCTATTGTAAGGTTCTCATGGAAACAGATGACAGCAGAAGATAATATTTTTTTCACACCATCATCCAAGCTATTGGCAAACAGTCTGGTGTTTCCCTCCCCCACCCCCCCGCCCCGCCCCCCCACCGGCCCTCCCCCCCACCCCCCAACATACATTTTACCCCCTGGAGCCAATACCAAAACCCGAAGTGACTAGAAACTAATTGTGTGGGCCAAGTGCTCACCAAACAAATCACCCTTCCCAGAGCAAATTACATTTGTCCAGCGTGAGGCCGAAGGTGCCGCGCGCTAGAAAACGTGGTAGCAAAATGCTGACTCTCCTGACACACGGATACATGGGCTTCGGGGCAGCCATTTAGACCGTAATCAACAGACGTTTAGCTCTGAGGACCATGGCCCCACTCTCACAGTCGAGGCCCTCTCGTACCTGGGTCATGTGAGCAGGCATGAACACAGGTAGATGGCAGTTCGGATGCACGGCTAACACACGTCCACAACCAGCCATGCCAGGCTACTGTGTCATTTGCACACGCAGTCGCTTTAGAGAATACATATAAAGTGACTGCCCCGCCTTCTCAGCATATGCTCTCACAGGAAAAGGGTGTTTGTTCAGCCAGCCTTGTAGGCAACCGTGTTAAGAAATATTCAACCACAGTAAGACAAATGTGTCCTCTGGGAGATGTGATGTGTCAACACACGATCTCAATGAAGGAGCCGCAGAGACACAAAACCACATCAGGCAAAATTGTCCCAAACAAAACCAAGGAACTATGTGACCGAGAGCAGTGTCCAAATAGCCGTATCATTTGCCACAGGAGGGACACCTATGCTTCGTGTGAGGAGGATAATGACGTCATCCAATCCACAGGGTGTTCCTACTCGCTCAGGACGGTCTGCGCCCCTTTTTCGGGGGCTTTCTTCAAAGAGCTTTGGTGATGCAGCAATCATCTACGACAGCACAGCTCTCTGGCTGTCCTAGCCGATCAATATTGAAATGTTTTATGATAAAATTATTTTCAAATGCACCATCAAGATGGCACATTACACTATTTTATCCTCAGGGCTTTAAAGTCACCTTCGCCACATTTCAGTACAGTTGGCCACCTCGCCTCCTGTTTCATAAGGGCGGCTAATTCAGTGATTACTTAACACACGCGTGTTTAAATACTGGAGTGATGCATCCAGATGAAACCATTTATGGGTAGAACAAATATGCTTAGGTGTGACCTCTACAAAACAGTTCCGCTACAGGATTTTATGCACATTTGCTACTAAAAGACAGAGTCTTATACAAGACCCTGGATGGGTATCCTAACCCCGTATTATTTTAAAATGTGTTCACCTAAAAGCACATTTTCCACTTCACCACAGGTGAAGGGTTTTTAGTGCCATCAGAAGCCATCATCTAAGAGGGGTCCCCGTTGTGGCTCAGTGGTTGACGAATCCGACTGGGAACCATGAGGCTGCGGGTTCAATCCCTGGCCTTGCTCAGTGGGTTAAGGATCTGGCACTGCCTTGCGATGCAGCGTAGGTCGCAGACTCAGCTCAGATCCCGAGTTGCTGTGGCTGTGGTGTAGGCCGGCAGCTCCAGCTCCAGTTCAACCCCTAGCCTGGGAACCTCCATGTGCCGCAGGTCTGGTCCTAAAATAGCAAAAAAAAATAATACAAATCAAATTAAAAAAAAAAAACCAATGATCTAAGAGATTCGGGAAAAGACAGAGGTTACGGTATCTGGACACTGCTGTCCGTGTGCTCAGGTGCCCGCAGAAGGATATGTGCAAAGGTGCCGTTAGCTGTGCCCGCGTAACGTGCTGCCGAGACAGAGAGTAGCTGTACAGCAATACATACACCTTCCAGGAGGCTGGCGGGGGCCGTCCGGGAACCAGTCAAATCACGGATGAGAAATTCCGTCCAGTCTGTGTACTTCTCTTTGATTGCTGGGGAGACAGAGGGGAAAGAAAACACACTTCAGCAAAGCACTGGAGGGTCACCCACGGTGACCGTCCGAGCGCCCGTCTGTACACGTCTTCTTTCACGACTTTTCTTCATGTCTGACGCCACGCTTACATTAAGGACTAAAATGGCAACAGCACATCTGTCGGCGAGGGGGACTTCGCACCTGCCACATAGGCATCAAGGAGTTAAAGCGTATGAAGCCCCAAAGTCTTAGCATCTGTCTGGAAACTTCTGTAAACAACAAAGCAGAGAGCACGAGGTATGAAATTGAGGCGGTTCCAAGACAAAAGAGACGAGGAAGGGATGGAAGAAAGTTTTCCAGGCAGGAAAATACAGCCAGGCTCTGCAATACCCACGAGACTTGTTACACAGGCAGAGAAGAGGACGAAGGGATTTTCAGGCCGAGAGGAACAGCAGGTGCTGATTCAGGTGATGAAGGGAGCGGGGAGACAGAGAAACCCAGGGAGCCCTCGGTCCAGCCTGAGCGCAGAACCCGGCACATGACGCCATTCGGCAGGAGGGAAGCCCGGGAAGGCAGCACACACACTTAAGAAGCAGGAAATCTCCGCCTCAAAGGAATCTGAAAATGGGAGTTCCCGCTGTGGCTCAGTGGATTACGAACCCGACTAATACACGTGAGAATGCAGGTTCGATTCCAGCCAAAAAAAAAAAAAGAATCTGAAAAGAGTATAAAAGAAAAGGCTTACAAGGAAACAGAGGAAGCTAGTGGCAGAGAAACCAAGGTAGAGGCTGCCACACATACAAACATGACGGGCCCCCAAACAGAGGGGAGAGCGCTGAACGTGAGACACCCTTTCAAAAAAAGAACTATCAGACCCTGGAAGCCAGCATCGTGTAAGTGCTTCAAGCCCAAGACCGGAGAAAAATGAACCTTCTTGGCACAGCCCCAGTGTGCAGATGTGCCCAGGCTGAGGTTACATCCACTCACTGGGAGAGGCCCCGAGCCTCCCCACGGCTCCCAGGACGCACCTCAGCCACAGGAGAGCAGCACCCCGGCCCTACCTCCCAGCCTCCCACTGCGAGGCCAACAACTCCCATCCCACGAGGAGCAGCGGGCGCAGAGCGCTGCCCTGGGTACCACCTTCAGGACGTAGCCTCTGTGGACTCTGTTCGGGACTTGAGCAATTCATAGACTGCTGCGGTTCTTTCAGAGCAAGATGCAACCATCTCTGGCTCAAACCCAAAGGAACAGCGTTGTTATTTATTTATTACTAAAGGAAACGAGGCCGTACGGGAGACGCGAAAAGCTAGCTCGCAGTGGGAGGAAGACCAGAGCTCAGAGCTGGGCTCCGCCCTCGGTGGCTCCGTGACCTTGAGTAATTCACCCCCTCTCTCTTGCACTCTTGTCTCTGGTGCTACAACATTTTGCCTGTGGGATGTTATACGCGTGAAAGAAGATGCACGGGTCAGGAAAGGATAACCATACCTGGCCCCCTCTGCAATGAACAAATCACAGCTCTCGTCCTGTTACAAATGTATATTCACCACTACAGCCTCTGACGGGATATTCGTTACTGAGCCCCTTAAACCACAGGCTGAAACATTCCACGTGCTTTGGCAGAACTGTCGGCAGAAGGGGACCACGGGGACCGGGGGCGGCAACCTGCTACTCCAATCCCTCACTCACCTGCTTCTCAGCCACCGTCCCCGCTGTCACCCATGACTGATTCTCAGACCCAGAGGAAAGTCCAAATGGAAAGGACTCAAGCAAAATGAAAGGGATTCGGGCAAAGCTGAAACAACCCCCACTTTGCAGAAAGCAACTCACTCCTTCAACATCTTTTACCACTAGGGTTTTTTTTTCCCCCCTCAAACAAAACCCACCTTCCTCGCTTTATACACATATGCACAGAAGGAAGGGCGTGTATTTGGGCCAACAGCTGTGTGACGGGGCTCTCTTCCATCATTAGCAAGGGCAGCGATCATGTCTCAATGCTACGTATTCACTTCCAAATCAGCCCTGGTCACCGACTGCATGTGCGTGCCGCCCCCCCCCACCCCAAATTCACCTGTCGAATCCTAACTCCCCATGCGATGGTGTCAGGAGGTGGGGCCTTTGGGAGGTGATGAGGTCCTGACAGTTGAAGCCTCACGACTGGATTAACGTCCTGAAAAGAGACCCTTGAGGAGTTCCCAAATGGCCAATCGGGTTAAGGATCTAGGGCTGTCCCTGCTGTGGGGTTCAATCTCTGGCCATGGAACTTCCAGATAGCGAGGGCGAGGCCCCCAAAGAAGACTCCCAAGAGTTCCCTCAGCCCCATAACGCTAGGTGAGGACAGGGTGACAAGACGAGGTCTATAAACCAGACCCTGAATCTTTACTAACCCCTTGAACTTGGACTCCCCGCCTCCAAACCCTGAGAAATGCATTTTCATCACTGACCAGCCACCAAGTCTGCAGTATTTTTGCTACAACAGCACAAGCAGACTAGGACAGCTCTCCCGTGTGTATGCCCGAGGTAACTGAGAAGGCCGAAAGCAAGAGAATTCAAGGCAAGTTAACCCAAATGTATATTCAAGGCTATGGGGTGGTCGCTCTCAACAAACTTCCTTCCGCCCAAGTTCCGAGGAAAGAAAAGCACAGAGCCGGCCGCAAACTCAAGTTTGCAGATGCCCATCATACAAGGCGTCTTTCCACTGGAAGCTATGATTCTCAAAGCGCTTTGCACACAGAGCAATAGGTCATTTCAACTGTGGGCAGGCTAGAGAGACTACGACAATGACTGCCTCAGAAAGCTTCAAGATTAGGACAAAATCTTGTCCTAATCAGCACCCAATGAACAGGCAAGCACTTCATTCTTCCCGGCAAACGAATGACGACGAGCACGTGGAGGGAAAACGGGGTTCTGTGACTGACAGAATTCATGTCTACATCCACCACGAGGAGAAAGCTTAACTTTCAAGAGGTGTTTCTAACATCCGTATAATCAACGTTAATGTTTAATCGATTAATTAATTAATTAGTTAATTTTGGGGTCTTTTTGTCTTTTTAGCGCCGCACCTGCAGCACATGGAGGTTCCCAGGCTAGGGGTCGAATCGAAGCTGTAGCCACCGGCCTACACCACAGCCACAGCAACGCGGGATCCGAGCAGCGTCTACGACCTACACCACAGCTCAGGGCAACGTCGGATCCCTAACCCACTGAGCGAGGCCAGGGATCGAACCCGCAACCTCATGGTTCCTAGTCGGATTCGTTTCCGCTGCACCACGATGGGAACTCCCAACGTTTAACTTAGAATGTGTGAAATGCAGGCACGTCCTACAAAGAAACTTCACTGTCGCAGTCACGGCAGGAAAAGCTGGCACTTTTGTACCTTCGGAGCCCTGGGCTCTGAGGCCCTAAAACTGCCATTCATGTGCTTCTGTGCCAGGCTCTGAAGCCAGCTTCTGTGTGCCAGAGAATACTGAGACAAATACCTCTGCATGGAAAACATACCTGAGCCACCAGGGTACACCCATCACTCTAGGTTAAAACGTAGAAAGAAAACAGTTCTCGGGAATTTTCCCGACTTGAAAAGAACAACTGTTTCAGTCAACATTTAGTTCCCAAAACTCTAATTTTCGAATGCAAAAATCCATGACAAGTCGCGCCATACCCAAAACTACCCACACCGCAAAGGGACGATTCCAGGCAGCCGACAATATTCAAGTCAGTTAAATTCTACTACAGTAAAAACGGCCCAAACGCCCTCTGACTTCATTGCAAGCGAAGTTGATCTGTATTGTTCCACCTGGCCACGTAAATTTCTACCTAAACGTCTCTAAACCATGAACTGTAATTTTCTACGGAACACCTCTCTTCAAGGATGAAGAGAGAAGGATGATGTCCCAACGATCTCTCTCCAATGGAAACCAAGTCCTTGCCCGACTGTCTTTAGGTTTTTGGTTTGATTGGGGGGGATTTTTACTTTGTAAATTTTTTTTCTTTTTTGGCCACCCTGAAGCATATGGAAGTTCCCAGGCCAGGAACTGAATCCGAGCCGCTGCTGCAACCTACTCCAAAGCTGTGGCAAGGGCAGCAGGTCCTTTAACCCACTGCATGGGCCACCTGAGCTGCTGCGGTCAGGTTCTTAACCCACTGCATCACAGCGGGAGCTCCACGTTTTTCTTCAAATGATCCACACGCTAAATTTTGGGAAACTTACTGGCATCTAAGTACATCGAATGGGAACTTTAGGGCAGAAAAGAAATGATTAAAATGACTACAGTGATTAGACGATTAAAATGTAATTTTGAGGGGGTAAAAGTTTATGCACAACTTGGTAATCACTTTCCCATTTTTAATTTATAGAGAGAATCTCCTGGAAGCCCAAAAGAAGAATAAAATCAAGACCCTTCTACAGCCTTCCCCTGAATATGTTTTCAAGGTTCTACTCGGTTATAATATTATATAAACACTCAACTTTTTTTTGGCCATGCCCTCAGCAAGCAGAAGTTCCCTGGGCCAGGAGTCAAACCCAAGCCTAGCAGATCCCTAACTGCTAGGCCACCAGGGAACTCATCAACCTTACTGTTTTGGAAGTCGAAGTTACCGTGCCCATTTCCATTCTTCTTTCCGGGGAGGAACCCACATCTGACTGAAGGAAGCAAGCAGGAACTTGAGTTTCAGAGAAAGGAAACACATACCCTCCCCCCAGCTACACCCTGACTCCTTCTGTTAAGACATTTAGGGATGACCCTAAAATCCTACAGCTGTTTTATGAGGTTTAGAGTGCTGTCCGTCAGAAGAGTTCCAAATGCAAGGCAGAAAATGACCCCCGATTTTTCACAATCTGGGAAACCACCACTCCTGCTGGATTCCAGCCCCATGAAGCACAGAGGAACAGAAACAAGCCGCTCATTCGTCATTTCTCAGGGATGCTGTTTTCTGCAGACATTGGTCTGGGGGGTTGGGGGCGGGGGGCTGGGGACACAAAGTGGCCTGGCAGAGTTGAGGCAGATCCCGAACCCTGAGACCCAGGCTGAGGTCAGATGGACACACTCATCTCTCCTTTCCTGTTGCCACAGGGAACAGACAGACAGCGTGCCTTTCTGCTCACGTGAAAAAAATCTTGGAGAATAAGCCCCAGGAGCGGTAAGGCCACGCCACTCAAGCACACTCTGGGTAAAAGGCAGGTCTTTTAAACCCTGTACTCCTAGAGTTTAAGCCCAGGGGAGACTTTTGCTTCGTTCTGGCAATTTCAACCAACCCCTTCTTTGAATCCATGTGTCCGTCGTATTTTCAATGTGTTACTGTTACTTTCTTGCCCTCCGGCTGCTTTTGGTCCTTTCTTGTGGCACATTTTTCTTACCAGATGCCACCTTCAAAAGCCCTCATTCCAGTAATCAGAGGACTTTCCCTTCCGCACCCCGGGCTCCTGATTCCTGGGGGTGGGCAGGGGGCTGCTCATCTGCTTCCTTGTCGCCCACATCAGAGGCTCTCCCGCAGTGACCGCTGGTCCTCGGTCACGCATCAGACTTACGCTGGAGACAGAGGAAACCTGAAGGTGAGGCCGCGTCCTGGAACAGAGGGTTCTGACTCAGTGGACATCGGGCAGCTCCGGGGGGCGGGATCCTCACTCCCAAAGCCCTGCGTCTCCCAGGATGTTCCGTCCCTTTTGTCAGAGAGGAGCCCGAGTGAGGACCAGGTGCTCTTCCGTCCTGGGCTGGACCAGAGGGGTCAGGGGACAGGGCCAGGGAGGGGTTGCTACGACAGGCATCCCATTCAGCCCTGCTTCCAGCCTCCGCGTGACTCTCCCCCACGGAGCATCCAATCCAAAGTCCCAAGCCCGAGGGGGTGCCCGGCCCTCGGCTGCAGCCCCCAGTGTCCGGGGAGCAGCCCCACCAGCTTCCAAGCCTGCATCCACCTCAGGCCGCCAGGAACGTCGTGAAATCTCTTTTCTGCACTGGCGCCTCTTCCGTTCTTTTGTTGGTGGTTTGCGTATTTTTTATTCCTTTACTACCATTTTAATGGGGTCTCTGGAGGAAGAAGAGATAAATGAGACCGCTCAATCCACAGCAACTCCCAGCTCATGAGAGAACGGGGCCTTTACAAAAAGGGAGGAGACAGCCTCTGACTTTTCAGGATAAGATTCTTTAACACAGACTTGGCTGAAGCAACGAGGCCACAGAGCACCTTGAATTATAAATGGAAGCACTTACCCTTACTATTCAGAATCAAAGACTACAGAGTTCTCTCCCTTGGAGATTTTTTAAAGGAAAGACTCTGTATTCATTTTTCATACGGGGTTCAAATTAAATGGTTCCTACAAACAAAAGAACTGATCATAAACTGACTCAACAAGACTGATCAGCTCTTACCACACACCATGAACCCTACCACATGCTACTGGGGTTCAACCATATAGATAAAAAGAATTTCTGTCTTTCATAACAAATACAGCCTTGATGAAGATGTAACTTTTGAATAATGTCACAAAATCAGACACACACACACACACACTCCTTAGAACCTGGAATATACACAACAGAGAAGGTTTTGAGTCTAACTTCCAGAACTCTCTTCTGTGTCATATACCTGTTTAATCACAAAAAGGAGTATTACCACTATTTTGCTCTGGAGAACAAGACCGAACAAAGACATTATCTAAGAACCGCTGGAGACAAATAGAAACAGAGAGAACCTTCGGTTGAAACAGACCAAAAAAAAACAAAAACAAAAAAAAAAAGACGCCCTCAGAATGTTCTACATAATTACAAGAGTTAACATTTACGCTGAAATCGTTTAAACCGTGGTCAGTATTGATGCATAAATGACCTAATTCACCCCTTGAAAAGAAAGGCTTTTGCTACTTAATATTCTACCCATCTGTTGGAATTTTCCTCAATATTGGCAATGAGACAAGAAGTTATCTTTTATTGAAACTAGCTTATTGTGGGGTCAGATGTGACCTTTTTTGTCCCTTGCGTTTTGGGGCTGTGCCCGCGGCATATGGAGGTTCGCAGGCTGGGAGTCAAATCCGGGCCGCAGCTGCCAGCCTACACCACCGTCGCTGCAATGTGGGATCCGAGCCGAATCTGCGACCTACACCACAGCAACACGGGATCCCCGACCCACTGAGCGAGGCCAGGGATGGAACCCACATCCCATGAATACGAGTCGGATTCGTTTCCACTGCGCCGCAACGGGAACTCCCAGATGTGACTTTTAGTGGCAGCAATGTCACCGGATGGCTGCAAGGATTAAGGGAGAAAATACACAGGAACTTCCCACCAGTCATTAGCCGAGTGAGGCGAGTGGCAGGAAGGCAATCAACCCTCGTGCGAGGGCAGCACCCTTGAAAATGCGGTCAGTCACTCCCTCCGTCCTGTAGTCACATGTGTACACAAGCAAGTGCTCTTCCAGAAGGACACACACGCGATGTCCCCAAGCCATGTCTTTCACTCCAAATCTAACTTTTAATAAACCGGGAAATCGAATCGATGGACACAAAACCGTGGCCACGAATATAAACTCTCAGAGTTACTATTTTATTAATTTGAAAGAGTAATACTAGAATAGCCATGCCTTCCAGGGGAGGGCGACTGATTCACCATTGAATCTCTTGCCTGCCGCTCCCTCGCTTGGGTATCAACGCTCACTTTGCCATCGTGATCACAGCATCAAACTGGTACCAAAAAATAATAATAATAACAATCTTCCTTAAGGAAAGCAACTCCCCGTATAAACCGTTGTGGGAATCAGTGCACTTCTCTTTCCTATTCCTGCTTCTTTGCATTATTACCACATGGACCAGCTGCTAGAGCGAAGTAAAATGCAATCGCTCTGGTTAAACTCAGCAGCAACAGTCTTAACAGGATACGCCCTGCACAAAAGATCACTGCCGGAGACAGTCACCTGCTGATGTGGCTTTTTTTCTGGCTGCATCCGTGACACATCAAAGTTCCCATGTCAGTGGATCGAACCTGTGCCACGGCAATGCCAACCCCGGATCCTTAACCTGCTGCACCACCAGGGAGCTCTGCTGATGTTTTTTACGAGAAGGACATCAGTGGGGAGGAGATGAAGCCCAGGACGAACGTTTACACGAGCGGCTGTTTATACACAACTTTAAGCTGACACCACAGAGCCATTATTTTGTCCAGAACCCAAAGAAAGTTCTGTTCTTTCTGTTATTATTTTGTCCAGAACCCAAAGAAAGTTCTGTTCTTTCTGTTATGCACCAAAGCACAGAGAAAGAAGAAAAGGAGCCCGTTTGAGGTAATCACAGAACTCAGCATCAAACCTTATTTCATCTACACGGGAGACTCCAATCTGGCCCGAGCCACTGCTTTGCAATTTCACTTCGCAGGGGTTAAAATTGTTCCCCCAATTCATGCAGGTCGCATCTTACTGAAGGATGGACGGATTCTAACAAGCTCTCACTGCATTTCATTTTGTCTGCCTAATAAGGTAAGAACCTTACTGCTTACCCACCTGCAGGAAGGGACAGCTGAGGGGTGGGGTGTTACAGAGTATTTGGAGGCGCGGGAAAGCACCCCTACCAGGGACACACAAGAGGTGAGGTGGCACGTGCCTGAAGGGACCCCACCGCCACGCTCGTCTTCAGACACCATCCATCCCAACTGTGTTGCCCAGCTCAGGACCACAACCGAGTCCCGCAAGCTCGCCATCACCCGCTGCCTGGCCTTCCCCACTCAGCCTCCCCCCACCAACCCGGGCCCCTCAGAAACCACAGCCACTGGACTTCCACCTGCAGGGGAGAGAAAAACACTAGGCTGACCCATCACCCCCAAGTTCTGGAACCATTCATCTTTACACAGAATAAAAAATAAAAATAAGCAAACAAACTTTAAAAACATCTTGAATTCACCTCTAGTTCTCTGCTCCCTTTCAAAACCCAACTTGGCAAAGACTTAATTCTTTATTCTTCTCACGCCCGCGCCCCGCACGCCCCGCACAGGCCTGCCCCACTGACAACCCCCCACCCCCGACGGCGTCCCCTGAGGGCTCCGGACGGACGTGGACGTGTCTCTGCTTCTCTACCCACAGCTTCTTCCCTCTAACTCCCCGCCTCCTAAGGTCCCAAGATTCAGGGTTACTTAGGGGCCAGTCCATGGCTGGCTCTGTGGTTTTCCATGGATGAACTCCCCTGCCCTTTACCCATCGACGCCAGCCACACCTGCCAGGCTTCTCTCTACAGACCCGAGCTCCGCTCTCAGCCTCAGGACCCCGGGTTCAGCCGCCTGCCTCACGCATGTCCCTGGAGGGCACCTCACGCCTGTCATCTACAAAACCAAGCTCTGAGCCTCCTGTCACCCCACCTGCGCCTTCCCAACTGCACAGATCTGTGTCACCGTCACCACACCCAGATTCCATCACCACAGAGAAACTCCATCGTGCTAAGCAACCTCCCGCCCAAACTTTACCCCTTACCAACCCATTCGCTCTTCGCCAGTCTGTCTCACTTCAAAAGCTGGAATCTGATATACGGCACACATGAACCTTTCCACAGAAAAGAAACGCATGGACTCGGACAGCAGACCTGTGGCTGTCAAGGGGGAGAGGGAGGGCGGGGGAGGGACTGGGAGTCTGGGGTTACTAGATGCAAACTGTTGCCTTCGGAGTGGATGAGCAATGAGATCCTGCTGCGGCACAGGGAACTCTCTCTCATCACTTGTGATGGAAGGTGATGGAGGATAATGTGAGAAAAAGAATGTATACATATGCGTGACTGGGTCACTGCTGTACAGTAGAAACTGACAGAACACGGTAAACCAACTGCACTGGAAAAAAATAAAAATCATTTTTTAAAAAGTGTCCTCAAAAGAGAATTCCGAGACTGGCGGCACTTCACACACTGTCACGTCCTGTAGACGCATCCAGGACGCTACATGCTCGTTCATCAGGTCACTCTACGGGTTCCTTCCGTCTCACTGCTGCACATGATTCCCCGTATGGATGGACCACTCTCCAGGCACCCGCGGAAGAGGGTCCGGGTGGCTTCCTGACATTGGCTTTGACCGACGATGCAGCCATAAGCCTTCCTGTGAAGTTCTGCGTGAGATGAGCTTTCCTTGCTCGAGGTCAAATAAGCCCCCACAAGTGCTCCTGCGGGGTGGGGGGCGAGCATGGTTCTTAGAGGAAAGCCCGGAGTCCAAGGCTCCCTCCACCAAGACGCCTACCCACACTGCAGCCCAGCAGTGCTCTCCGATGCTATAGGGGCTCCTCTGTGTGAACCTTTGGTCTACATACGTTTCCCTCTTTCTCCAGGGAAGCCTCTTCCTAAATCTGTAACACGTGTTGTCCAATGTATCCAGAGCCCGTGACAGCACAGATCCCAGGGGGACCCGTCGTGCATTCAACAAACACTCCGACCCTACCTAGATAGCCGTGTGCCTGGTTAGAGATCTGTTATCAACGGATGGAAACATTTCAAAGAAGAAGAGAATGTTCGGCTGTCTCAAGGGCTCCTGGTAAGTAGGATGAAGCTGAGACTGGACATTACATCCCACAGGAGGTTCCGCCACAGGCGTGTGCTCCCCCTGCTGCCGGCAGGAGCAGAGAAGCAAAGCACTTACGAGGCACAGGCAGACCACCCCTCAAAGCCACGCTTACAAGTTACACTATGACCATCGGGATATAGAAGTGCCCCTTTCTCCTCATTCTGCCAGGATTTCTGACTATCAGACTTCTCCAAATCTGATACCACGCTCGAGCATATGAAACCGACTTTTCCGTTTTCATCTTGTTGATCATCAGAGGTTTAGCATCAAAACATGATGACAATTCAGATTTCTCTGCTGGGAACTTACTATTCACACACCTTGTATTTTTCTAGAGAGTTATCTTTCTGAAAAATATTGATTTGCAGGAGCTCTTTATTTATGGTACATATTCCTTGTTAGACAGAGCTGAGCTCTTCACTTTGTATATGATATTCAGCATGAGCCTTTTAAAACAAGGCATGAGAGGAGTTCCTGCTGTAGCACAGTGGGTTAAGAATCCAAATGCGGCAGCCTGAGGCGCTACAGAGGCACGGGTTCAAGCCCAGCCCAGCACCAGGGGTTAAAGGGTTTGGCATTGCCACAGCTGCAGCATAGGTTGTAGCTGCAGCTCAGATTCAATCCCTGGCCCAGGAACTTCCATATGCTGTGGGTGTGGCCATAAAAAATTAATAAATAAAACAAGGTATGGGGTCCTGTCACCCAGACACTGAATCTTGGACTAAATTTCTGACTCCTAATCCGGGCGCCACAACTTGGACCCTCCCAACCCTCCTCCCGCTGGCTCTCGATGCTGCTTTTCTCTAAACCCTTCTCTTCGAAAGGGCTGCATCCCAAGCTTTGCACGTCTCCTTCCTTCTGCAAAGAAACACTCCCCCACCTCTCCCCAACCAGCCCCTGCCTCGTCTCACGTTCTTCTAGGTATGAAACTTGTTGAATTCAGATTAAGAACCACTGGTACCAGAGCTATTACACAGACCTTTCAATAAACTACGACTTGACAGGAGTTCCTGTCGTGACGCAGCAGAAACGAATCCGACTAGGAACCATGAGGCTGCAGGTTCGATCCCTGGCGTCGCTTGGTGGGTTAAGGATCCGGCGCTGCCATGAGCTGTGGTGTAGGTCGAAGACTCGGCTCAGATCCTGCACTGCTGTGGCTGTGGGTGTAGGCCGGCAGCTATAGCTCCAATTCGACCCCTAGCCTAGAAATCTCCATATACCACAAGTGTGGCCCTAAAAGGCAAAAAAAAAAAAAAAAAAAAAAAAAAAAAAAAAAAAAAAAAAAACCAAACCTATGACCTGACACCCCAGTACACCACACACATTTGCAAAGGAACCACCATTGCTTTTCTTCTTCTTCTTCTTCTTTAGAGTCACAGGTGTGGCATATGGAAGTCCCCAGGCTACGGGTCCAATTTGAGCTGCATCTGCAACCTACACCACAGCTCACAGCAATGCCAGATCCTTAATCCACTGAGCAAGGCCAGGGATCGAACCTGCATCCTCATGGATACTAGTCGGGTACAGAACCTGCTAAGGCAGGAGGGGAACTCCCCCACTGCTTTTTGCTTCTTCTTTTATTTGCCTGGATTTGTCACTGCTTACATGTGATGTAAAGTTATCGTTTAAGATTCTAGTTTCGGCATATGGAACCCAGAAAGCAAGAGCTCATTCATTTAATTGAGTCGGCATTAGACGGCTTACAAGACAGGACAGAAATATGATCTTTCCTTTGAGGTCTCCTGGACACTTTTCCTCCATCAGGCACCACTGATACCGTTCATTTCCCACAAGGGCACCACCCAGAGATTAAAGAAATACAAGGTACTCCATATACTATATATCCATCCACACCTTACCCCCTAAGGACCAACTGCTTTCTCTGAAGTTCCCCAGGACCTCTTAGCACTAGAAGCAGCCATGACTTATGAAACAGGAGCCATAAAGATAAGAACAATTTATGCCATTCTCAAGGTATAACTCATATCACTCTATATCATATCCTTAAGAGCCTAGAAGATAAACAGCCGCTAAAACTCTTAGAAGAAATTTAAAACCCTATCATTGTTCACTGGTTAGAGACCTTTATCCAGTAAGATACAGAATTTCTCTATTCTTGCACATTTTCTGTGATTCTTCTCTGGCTGTCAAGACCTCGCTTTAGACATTCTGCTAGGGCTTTAAACATTTTCCTGCTTTTCAGGAATACCCTTCCGAAGAGTCAGCGACTTTTTTTCCCTCTCTCCTAGGAAGAATCTCCTCCAGGTCTTTTATTAGTGATCACTGCAGAAGGGAAGATCAAATTGACTTCTCACAAAGGTCAGAGCTCTAAGTTCAAAGAAATAAGACACTTGCTTGTTAAAAGATTTTATTCTCTTGGGTATCGCTCTCTCATCTTTGACTCACTTCTTTCCACAAAGTTACTTTCTTTGCTGCAGAAAAGCAGTTTCCATTCCAATTTTCCCCAGCACTCCCCTTAGGGACTTTTTTCTTTTTCTTTTTCGTTTTCTTTTTTTGTCTTTTGTCTTTTTTTTAGGGCCACACCCACAGCATATGGAGGTTCCCAGGTTAGGGGTCTAATCGGAGCTGCTGCTGCTGGCCTACACCACAGCCAGAGCAACACCAGATCTGAGCCGCGTCTGCGACCTACACCACAGCTCACGGCAACACCGGATCCTTAACCCGCTGAGCAAGGCCAGGGATTGAACCCACAACCTCTTGGTTCCTAGTCGGATTCGTTTCCACTGAGCCACAACCAGAACTCCATGGATATGTTTTAAAAAGAAAGAAAGAAGCTTGCACACAACTTAAATGAACATGCCCTTCACACATACCTAATTACATGAGTCAGTCTATTTTTCAAGTTTTCATATGACTGCCTTTTGATGATTAATTTTATGTGTCAAATTGGCTGGATCATGGTGCCCAGATAGTTGGTCAGACACTATCCTTTTTCCAAGAGTATGTTTTTGGATGAGATTTATATTTTAAATGGTGGACTTGTGAGCAGACTGCCCTCCTTCGTGTGGGTGGGCCTCGTCCAATCAGTTGAAGGGCTTGATGAGAACAAAAGGGCTGACCTCCCCTGAGCAAGAGGGAGTTATGATGAGATCAAAGGAGAACTAAATAAAAGAACAGACAGATGTTCTTGTTCATGGATAGGAAGACTCAATCTTATCAGGATCTCAGTTCTTCCAATCAAGCTCTACAGACTCAATGCAAATCAAAACCCCAGCAAGTTATTTTGTGGATGTTGAAAAACTGACTACTCTGTGGTGTAGGTCACAGCTGCGGCTCGGATTCAATCCCTGGCCCAGGCACTTCCATACTCTGTGAGTGCAGTCGTGAAATTAAATACATACATACATACATACAATTTGAGAAATGAAGAGAAATTCATAACCTCAAGTGATTATGTTAAAATAAGAAAGGCTGAAAATTAATGAGCTAAGACCCAATGATCAAAATCAGAAAAAATTTAAAACTAGAATAAACTACCTAAAAAGAAAAACATAGAAAGAATCTCTGTGGACTCGGGATTCTGTAGAAAGAATCCACAGAGCCCAAAATTCTTTTTAAAAGTTAATAAAATTGGCAAACCTATGCAAGGAATGTTTTTAAAAGAAGGCAGCAAGAATGTTAGGAGTAAAAGAAGTCACATCTACAGATGATAAAGAACTTAAATAAGGTAACTAGAGAATACAAGCAATTTCGTGCTGATATTCTTAAAATAGAGGAAATGGACAAATGTCCAAAAACTGACTCAAAAAAAGAGAAAACTTAAATAGTTCCAGAATCGGTAACGAAGCCGAGCACCTGAAGAATCTTATTCCTTTTTCCTACTGTTTCTTCATTCATTAATCCCGATGTTTGTACACAAAATAATTAATAATAACATAGGAAACGCAATCATCCCATATCAGTTTGCAAAAATTTTAGCCATCAGTTCAACATTCAATGGCACTCTTTTTTTCAAAAAAAAAAAAAAGATTTTCTAGAAGCGTTCCGGAGAAGCAAATGTATGCTACCCATTCAAACCTTTAAAGGGGCTTCATAAATATTTGTGGACCAACCAGCACCTATTAACATATTACGTGTCTGGCCCTGTTCAGCAGACTGATGACCTCACCAGCCGCCTCAGAGTCAACAAACATTCGACTGCAATAAAATCCAGGCCACGGGGGAGTCCAATGACCCGCCCGATGCAGACCTGTGCGCAGCCAAGAACCACGGCCGCTCCCTGGGGGGGCCTCCGGCCCAGGACCCAGTCCATGAATAGGGGCCTAGAGCAAAGCCTGCCATCCATCCCCCCTGGCCTGTGACGAGGGCACAGACCGCTGCCCAAGGTAATTTACTACGTCGACTGCAGAGCACCAGGCCCCCGAGACTTCGGGTTTCTCTATTACGGCAGCTGGCGGTGCACCTACGGATACTCTACGGCCCTACCCTAGTTACCCCAACACACTTATAAAGGGATATACACCCTCTCCTTATTCTGATGTTAAAATAATCACGCATGGGGTTCCCATCGTAGCGCAGTGGTTAACGAATCCGACTAGGAACCATGAGGTTGCGGGTTCGATCCCTGCCCTTGCTCAGTGGGTTGACGATCCGGTATTGCTGTGAACTGTAGTATAGGCTGCAGACTCGGCTCGGATCCCGCGTTGCTGTGGCTCTGGCGTAGGCCAGTGGCTACAGCTCCAATTCAACTCCTAGCCTGGGAACCTCCATATGCCACGGGAGCGGCCCAAGAAATGGCAAAAAGACAAAAAAAAAAAAAAAAAAAAATCACGCAACTTCCCGCAGCTGCTTCCTTCCACACTCATCATGTCAGCAACGCGGACGGGTCTGTAACAAGAAACAGTCAAAGACAACACAGCGAGAAAGGCAGTGGAGCCCCAAAGGCTAAACACACCCCTGGGAAGGGCGGAGCTGTCCGCGGTTTAGACCAGGATCTCTCAGCCCTGGGACGACTGCCACTGAGGAACAGATCGGCGTGGTGGGGGGCTGTTCTCTACCCAGTCGGGTATTTACCAGTGTCCCTGGGCCCGACCCTCTAACGCCAGCAATGCCAACCCCTCCTCCCTGCCAGGTGTGACAACCAAAACTGTCTCTGGGTATTGCCACATGATTCCAGGGGTGGCGGGGGGAATCCTCCCTAACTGAGACCCACTGGTTCAGACAAAATACCCAGGAAACAGGTTCAAATATACACTTTTTTTCCTTTGGCAGAGCATTCAAATCAATATACTATTGAATATGGTAGAACTGACCTTCGTGGGATAAAGCTAAATCAAGGAAAAATCGGTCTCACCGTGGGGCGGGGGGATTCTTAACAGAGATACAGCACAACCGTATAAATGTATTCAGTGAGGGGACTGCCATCCAACCAGACACCCCAAGCTGACGTGATGCACAGACACGCCTCTGCCAGCACACACACAGCCTGTCATTTCAGACCAAGGAAAAGGCTCAGGTCGGGACAAGGCGCAAAGTCCGAAGCCAGGAGCTGAGAGGTCAGTGTCGTGACACCTGCTCCCGTTGCCGGTGTCCGGAGTCTACCTCCAGGGCAGGTCGCCCTGCAATGCGCCCTCCTTTTCTGGTTCAAGGGACCTCGTCACTGTCCTGTTCCTCTAAGCAACGAAAGAATCAGACCATTGCAGAAGGGGACTCATTAACAGACTACCTTCAACGATAAATATTTTTTCCTGGCTTTTTTTTTTTTTTCTTTTTAGTGCCGCACCTGGGGCCTATGGAAGTTCCCAAGCTAGGGGTTACATCAGAGCTGTAGCTGCCGGCCTCCACCCCAGCCACAGCCACCCCAGATCCAAGCTGCATCGGCGACCTACGCCACAGTTCATGGCAACACCAGACACTGCGTCCACTGCGCGAGGCCAGGGATCGAACCCACATCCTCATGGAGACTAAGTCAGATTCTTAACCCGCGGAGCCACAGTGGGGACTCTATGCGAGATATTTTAGGGAGCCACTCTCAGTCTGTTCAAATGAAGAAAAATGGTGATGCCAATGACAAAACAGGCAGATAATCCAAGAAACACTGACGTTCCACGTGGGCAGCATCTGTCTGGTTTCTCCTCAATGCGTCTCCCTTAGAGTTTTCTCTTATTCTGGTTCACATCCAGCTGCCCTTCCTAACTCCATGCCGGCTCCGGAGAGGAAAGGGTGGCCTCACACACACACACACACACACACACACACACACGACCTGAGAAGAATGTCAGCCTCGGTTACAAAGTCTTCCCTGGGGACAACAATTCCATTTTCCTCTAAGTCGAAAAAATAAAATCCCGCGACACCATCCGGGTCACTATCCACCCAGGACGGAGGTCGCCTCAGACGCCAGAGGTGATTTACATGAGGAAGCTACAAAAGGATCCAAGTGAACTTATTCCCAAAACAGAAACAGACTCACTCACAGATGCAGAAAATAAACCGATGGCGACCAAAGGGGAAGGAGGGGACGAATGAGGACGTTTGGGATTAACGGGTACATGCTGCCACCTGCAAAGCAGACAGCCAGCGCAGACCCACGCGACAGCACACAGAACCACACTCGACATCTTGTAAAAACCCACAAGGGAAAAGAATCTGAAAAAAATATATATATTCTTTTTTTTTTTTTTTTTTTTTAGGGCCACACCTGCGGCATATGGAGGTACCCAGGCTCGGGGTTGAATCGGAGCTACAGCTGCCAGCCTACACCACAACCATAGCAACTCAGGATCTGAGCCACCTCTGCGACCCACACCACAGTTCGAGGCAACGCCGGATCCTTAACCCACTGAGCGCGGCCAGGGATCGAACCTGCATCCTCATGGATACACATCGGATTCATTTCTGCTGAGCCGCAATGGGAACTCCTATATAGACACAGGTATACGTATACATATATATAGGTATAACTGAATTACACCTAAAGTTGACACATTTTAAATCAACTGTACTTCAATTTAAAAATTTCTTAAAAGTAAAAAAGGTCGAAGGTCTTCTTCCCTGTGTGTCCGACACCCGAATTACTGAGAACATAAGAACACAACTGTCTTCGCTGCACTTCGCTAGATGAAACCCGAGCCAGACCTTTCCAGGGGCTATTTCTCAGCTGTTCATCTTTTATTAGGACGCTCCGGAGACTACGTTTTCCTCCTCCAACTTGCAAACTGGCAGTTCCTTCCACTGATGGAGACTGGTCGTCCTCCTATTGGTGAATCCACCTGCTCTGAATGGAAAGCGGTTTTCAAGGAGAATTTACGCTCCTGAATCCATCAGCCCCGGCACCATCATCCGAGAGTGACTAACCCACCGGGGGTCGTCTAGATTGACTCGCAGCCCCCCACCAGCGGTCGAGCAGCAATAAACCATCTCCCCCCGCAAGCTGGGTGATGACCCGCCCAGCGCACTTAACGTCCAAACCCCCCTCACTTCACGCTGACAACAAGAAAAATTCGGTCCTACGAATTGGCTGTGCTTTATCAAGGCTGGAGCTATAAAAATCACTCTCAGATTATGGAGATAAAATATATGAGCCAAATTTATCTGCTGTAACTCCACTTGTCACAGCACTTTTTCAGGCCTCTCAAAAAAGGATTTATGTACGTGCAGGCGTCAGGGGGCGACTGAAGCAAGGCTAGTGCCACCACTTCTGAAAAGCTCGTCTGGAACTCATTCAAAGGCTTTCCTTTCACCGCAGAAATCACTGGCGGAAGCCGTTTCATTTTCTTGGCCCAGCATCTGTTTGTTGGAATCGCTTACAGAAGCTGGACCATCCATCAGGCAGAAGCTGTAAGTCAGCCGCACGGCCTCCCCCTCGAGGCCGAGGATGCAGCAGGTGTGTCAGAGGGAACCCGGTGCCTCAGGGAGCCTCGGCCACGCACCGAGGCAGCCAAGCTTCTCGTGGAACCTGCATGGGTACCTGACCAATCTAGGAATCCAGAAGCCACATTCTCCTGGGATTAAAAACGGCAGAGCAGGAGTTCCCGTCGTGGCGCATCGGAAACGAATCCGACTAGGAACCATGAGGTTGCAGGTTCGATCCCTGGCCTCGATCCGTGCATTAAGAATCTGGCATTGCTGTGGCTGTGGCTGTGGCCGGCAGCTGTAGCTGCGATTAGACCCCTAGCCTGGGAACCTCCATGTGCCGTGGGTGCAGCCCTAAAAGGACAAAAGATCAAAAAAAAAAAAAAAAAAAAAAAAAAACCCACAACAGCGGCAGAGCAAAGGAAATCGCAGGATGAAGAGGAGGTCTGCAGCCCAAAGTAACAGGAATTTGAGAAAGAAAAGAAAAACACGGGACCCCAGGCACCTGGCCCTTACATCTCCCCATACTGGACAGCAGCCTCGTGTTCCACGGGGCTCCGGCCGCAGTGCTTACTTATATGAATATGCCCATCGGTAACGAGCAAATTAACAAGCTGGAACGGCTCTGACGCCTCTGTTCTCAGCTTAATGGTCTGTGGAGGTTACAGCCAGCAGCTACCTCATTGAAGGGGCTGTCGGCACATCAAAATATTTCCCAACCCTCCCCCTCCAGTAGAAAGTTAGGCTGGGGTTTATTTTTTTGCCCGTGGTTAATTATACAGCCCTGAAACCGGGATTTTAATTACTGGCCAGGTACACATACCACATGACATAGTTTCAGAAGATGAGCGCATTATCGTGATCGGAGAGAAAAACGCATGGACCTGATTCTGGAATTTGGGGATGTCCCTGAGCCTGGCCAGGTCAAAGGGGCTTCGCAGGGTCTGCCCACCGCTGGAGAATTCACTAAAGGCAACGCTGACTTCCGTTCAGGCCGGGACACCTGAAAGAACTATCCTCTGATCTACCACGCACGCCACTTCCTTGCAAAGAGCAGTCTCCGTACATCTTAAAAATCACCGGAAAAAATGAATTTTAAAATGCAGCCAGTGGGAGCTCAGCAAGTTAAGAACCCAACTAGGATCTATGAGGATGCGGATTCGATCCCTGGCCTCGCTGAGTGAGTGAAGGATCTGGCGTTGCCGTGGCTGTGGTGTAGGCCGGCGGCTACAGCTCCGATTCGACCCCTAGCCTGGGAACCTCCATATGCTACAGGTGCGGCCCTAAAAAGAAAACAAAAATGCAACAAGTACAAGGGAATTACCCTGGGTGCAGCCCTCACGGAGAAAAACCTCACAAAATACTAGATGCTGACTAAATAAATGCCGTGCCCCACCCACACCACACAACGGCCACACCACACAACGGCCACACCACCCAAGAGCAGCGCAGGCAAAGGAGGCGGGTCTGGTCTTGGGAGGGGGTGGCCGCCACCGTCCGCTGGGTGGAAGAGCCAAGTCTCAGAACAGGGTGTGTCCTAAACCCACGCTTCCCTCACGAGGTTCTAATCGAAAATATCTTCGTGAAAATAGCTTTTTAATTATCTAGAAAAATGCACATCTCTGTCCTCAAGGCTGGAGGCCTCCCCATGGGGGGCTCTCGGGGTCCAAACGCCTCTCCTTGCAGGGCCACCTGTCAGACTGGATTCAGGTCCGCGAATCTGACCTCCTCTCACCCTGAGTCCTGTCCTAAGGGCCCCCCTCCAAATACAGCCACATGCTGGGGGACTGGGGGTGGGACTTCCACGCAGGCATTCTGAGGGGACACAAGTCAGCTCATGACACAGCGCCATGACCCTTCCAAAGGTCTGCACCGTTTGGTGACACACTTGTGCTGTGTGTGTACTGAGTGCAATCAAAACAGTCCCCGAGCCCCTCGTCGACCACCAGATCAGCCACCCACGCGACACCTCCGCCCGATGATCCAGCCTCCACTTCCACAGTCAGGGTAACTGAAAACCGACAGCCTGTGTTCCTTTTAGGCACTAAACACCTCTCTCTCCCTGCACGGCCCCCAGATGGGCTCCCCACACTGCTACCCGTTGGTCCAAAGTCGAGCCTTCGTGCTCAGAGAACTTTTCCTCCTCCTCTGGGAAGAAGCAGGCAGGTATCAGGCCCTCCCCTCATCTCTTCCGTTCTCAGATTATTCAGTATCCATATTCTAAGTAGGACCTGGCCATGTGAGTTTGGGGTGGGGAGAGTCTCTGCTGTTGGGGGTCCAATCGAGAGGCCGCCTGGAAGGGAACGGTCTCGGGCCCCCGATTCTGAAACCTCCCCAGCCTTTCTCTGAAAACCGCGGCTCGCAAAGCTGTACTCCAATGGCTAAGAATACAGAGCCCTGAGGTCTATATCCATGGTATAGACCGTTTAACCGCTCGCGGCCAATGCTGCGGAATACAGATGTGGCCCCTTCCAAAAATTAACCCTTTCAAAACCAAAGGCGATGAGAGAAAGCACGCCAAGGAACGGCCATGGCCGCGAGCCTTTACACCAAAAAGCTGCCCTGCCCTGTGGGAGCAAAGTAAGTAGAACTCACGACCCAGTAATCCGAAAACACCAGCCCTTCCAGAACCTTCAGACTGCGTGCGATACACTGAGGTCTGGCCGATGGGGCCAAACAGACACAGAGTGCAGCTGCCAACACCGTATCAGGGGAGAGTTTAAAGGAACGAGGGCCTCCGGGTACAGGCATGGGGCCCCATCCTTAGACACCCACTGTGCCCATCAGCCCTACTGCCATTTATTTAATGGCCAAGTCGACCGCGTCCACAGAGGAAGAGGTACAAGGTCCGAGTCAGCTCCTCCCGGCAACTCACCCGCCTAAGAAAAATGTTACTTCACATACCGACCTTACACCCCAGAAGTGGTTCCCAATTCTAGCACATCCACAAGGAGAGGCACAGAGCCGCCTGGTGAGCTTGACTGCCGCCTGCTGTCCTAGGACGGACGGGAAAGTGGAGACGGGCGAGGCCCCAGACCCAGGCACAACTGAAGACGATCCACAACGAAATATTACAAGGACAGGCATCATTTTAAGAAAAGCCAGGGCTTCTGAGACGTATAACGGATACTGATTAGATGAAAACATTTCAGCACGAGCTCCCTGGTGGCTCAGCGGGTTGGGGACCTGGCGTTGAGCATAGGTATATGTGGTGCTGCTACAGGTGGGTCTAACCCTCAAAGGCTGGCTAACTCAGAAGACACGGCTGTGTTCACGGGGTGCAGGGGCATTGTGTAAGGAAGCTCTTGCCTCTTTTCACTGATCTGCTCTGCCCGGAACCCGGGGTTTCTCCACCTTGCTTCCTGATATTCCACCTAGGAAGCTCTTCCAGATACGCGACCCCCCCAAATCACATCCTCACAACATATTCTAAAACCACAGGTCCACGATATATCTCTTTAGCTATTACACACGTGTCTGTGCTTTTCACATTTTTTCTTTTTTTTTAATTGAAGTACAGTTGATTTATCCCATTGTACTAATTTCTGCTGGACAGGAAAGTGATTCAGATACACACACACACACACACACACACACACAAACATACATTCTTTTTTCTTTGCCATCACGGTTTATCTCAGGATTTGTTGTTGGTGTTGTCAGGGCCGCACCTGCAGCCTATGGAAGTTCCCAGGCTAGGGGTCAAATCAGAGCTGCAGCCACCGGCCTACACCACAGCCACAGCAATGCAGGATCTGAGCCACGTCTGCGACCTACACTATAGCTCACAACAACGGCGGATCCTTAACCCACTGAGCAAGGCCAGGGGTTGAACCTGCATCCTCATGGATACTAGTCAGATTCTTAACCCACTGAGCCACAACGGGAACTTCTATCTCAGGATACTGAATACAGTTCCCTGTGCTACACTTCTTAAAGTATGGGTTTTTTTCACCCACAAAGAACACCTGAATCTCCAGGATATCTGGGGCCAAGTTCTCACGCTTTAAGCAGGAATGCTGGCTCCGTTGTGAATTTTATGACTTGGACGAGCTAAACACCATTTACTTTTCATGAAGAGAAGTTTAACACACTGGCTCTGTTAAATATGTCTTGAGCATTAATGTGACTTAGCAACCCAAAGCTATCTAGTCGATCTTTTTTTCAGTAAACACAGAGCCTAGAGGCTGAGGGAACTGCAGTGAGCAAAACTGTGGGCTGGGAGAAAGGAGCAACCAGCTAGCACATATGCTGCATGTCAGACCATGATAAATGCCAAAAAAAAAGAAAGACGCCTGCCAGTGTGGTGGGCCAGATTCTTATACTGGGAGGAAGGGCTTGTTTGAAAAAGTGACATTTTCTCAAAGACTTGAAGTGAGAGTGAGCCTTGCAATTACGGGGGGTGGGGGAGGTAAGAAGATAGAAGGAGGTGCAAAGGCCCTGGGGTACAAATGAACACGGCCTGCCTGTAGCATGGTGAAGGAGCTGAACCACCCAGCAAGGCAGTGAGAAAGATGCATCCTCGAAGACAAAATCAGAGAGGAGGTGGGAGGCAGAGAACATACCCAGCGGATTTATTAACCACACGCACAGAAAAACACCGTTAACGCTACAGCTGTGCCCGCCTCAGTGAATCTTGCCGCGGCCTTGGGTGATGGGAACCTTGTAACCACATTAATTCTTCTCATCCCTGAGCCTGGCATCTTTCCATTTGCCGTCTTCAGTTCCTTTCATCAAAATCCATCGTTTCCAGTGCACGGCTCTTCCACCTCCTTGGTTCGATTTCTTTCGAGGTCATTGCTTCGGATGCTACTGTGGGCAGGATTGTTTCCTTTTTTTCTTCTTCAAATGTTCTGTTGTCGGTGGACAACACACAACTGGCTTCTGTTCGCTGACTTTACATCTCGTGCCTTTACTGAATTTACTGATTAGTTCTAGCGCTTTGTGGGTGGAGCTTTTAGGCTCTTCTACATGTGATATCATGCCATCTGTAAACAAACATACTTTCACTTCTTCCCTTCCTATTTATTTGCCTTTTATTTCCTTTTCTTGTCTGATTGCTCTGGCCAGGATTTCTAGGACGCTGAATGGACAGGGTGAGAGCGGGCGTCCTTGTCTTATAACTGATGGCAAAGGAAAAGATTTCAGTCTTTCGCACTGAGTAGGATGCTGGCTGTGGGTGTGTCATACAAGGTCTTTATGAGATTGAGAGATGTTCCTACTATAACCCAATTGGTTGGGCACTAATCACAAAAGGATGCTATGTTTGGTCAAATGTATTTTCTGTATCTAATGAGATGATCCTATAATCTTTCATTCTATCGGCGTGACATATCCCATTTATTGATTTCCATGTGTGAAACCATCCTCAAAACCAGGTGTCTCAGAATTTGGAGGCACAGTAATCAATATGCGAGCAAAAAACATTTAAGTCTGCTTGTAAAGATCTTACTAACCCCCAAATCATCAAGCTCACAGTCATCCCAGGATAAGAGTGAGAGCTAGACACTATTCAAGCTGCCTTTCTTCAAAAGCGAGCAGCAATCATTTCCCTGTATCTGCAAAAGCACTATTTGTGCTGGTTCAGGTGAGATAAATCCAAAATTGAACAATGTCACAATGCTGCCCGTGATGTCCCAAAGAGAACTCGAACCATTTTGGAAACTTGAACCATTTCTTCATTTGACCTTGAACTTGGGGAAAAACATAACATGCTCCAGGAAGCTAAACTTGTTTCTAGATAGCTTAAGAATCCCAAGCATCACAAATATCTGGTTATGGTACATCCTGAAGTTTTTAGGAGGTTTTTTTTTTTTGCTTGTTTGGTTTTTTAGGGCTGCACCCATGTCATCTGGAAGTTCCCAGGCTAGGGGTCACATCAGAGCTCCAGCTGAGACCTATGTCGCAGAGCAGAAACACTGGACCCTTCAAGCACGAAGCGAGCTCAGGACTGAAACTATATCCTCACGGACACGGTGTCAGGTTCTTCTCCCCCCAAGCCACAACGGGAACTCCTGAAGTTTTGTTTCGTGTGGCTGTTGCTGCATCTTTTTTTGCAATATAGAAACTACAGGAATTCCACTAGGTGCAGCCAGAGAGAAAAGAGAGAAAGCAAGCCTGACAAGCACAGGCTGGCCCCAGGCTGGCAAGATGAATCGTCCTCATTAGTTTAATATGCTGTCACACAGCGGAGGCAATTGAAACGCACCGAACTTGTTTTCCTTTCTTATCAAACTAGATGCCTCAGTGTACAGCTGCTGACGCTTTAAAAATAATTCATGGCTCACTTTTTTTTTTTTTGAGTTCCTCCTCAAAGGATGTGAAATCACTTCTGTAAGTATCCTCGAACATCCTGCCCTGCGGTATAACCGAAACGAGTGCATGATCCTCTGGGCTGCAGCGCCTGCGCCCATTCAGACAACCGATCACGAGAGAACCAAGGCACAAAGGCTGCTGCTCAGTGAGGGAGACCTGCTTGCCTTCGATTTTATTTTTTGCCCCTGGAGAGTCCTCTCGGGCCTATTCTACTCCAGGAAGAGAGATACACTGCCCGGAGGAAAGCAGGGGTCACACGTGCTGACAGCCGGGTCCCTTACAATACATGGAGCTGCTGCTGTTGTTGGGCGGTGACATACTGGGACTCGGAGCCATCAACCACGTGGCTCCCCACTGCCTCCACGAAAAGGGCCAGGCCTCTGAGCCTCGCAGGCAGGGCCTGTCGCGAACAGGCCTCTGTCCCACGTACGAACTTGCCTCTGCTCGACCTCCACGTACGATCGTTAAAGCCAGACCAGTCCTCATCAAAACATTAAAGAAAAAAAAAGTACACATATGGCATTTCTCTTCCCTCTCGCCACCATCCTGGAGCATTAAGTAATATCACCCTCATTTTTCAGATGAAGAAAACGAAGCTTTTGGCATCTAACTTGGAATCCACTCAATCTGGGGGGGACGCTAAGGCAGGGATTGAAGGCTGGGTCTTTCTGGCCCCAAAGTCCACATGTTTTACTATCTCACGCTAACCCCCAATGCCAAGCTTCGCTGGGAGAGTGAAATCACGGACTCTGTCAATGCAAACTGCCCCATTATCAGAGCCACCGATTCCCATTTGCCAGCCTCCCAGCCCTGCCAAGCTCCTGCTCCTCTACCGCTAGTGACAGGAGAGGGAACGACATAAACCGCCTGAAAAAAAAAAAACTCCTCTTGGAGTCCCCACTGTGGCTCAGTGGGTTAAGAACCGGACCAGTGTCCATGAGGATGTGGGTTCGATCCCTGACCTTGCTCAGTGGGTTAAGGATCCAGCGTTGCCATGAGCTGTGGTGCAGGTTGCAGACTCGGCATTGCTGGATCTGCATATCCTCAAAATCCATCCAGAAACCAGCTCCATCAACCCGAGTCCATACGTACCACGGAACTCCGTGCCGTCATTTCAGAGGCTGTGCCTCCATCCACAGTCACCGCCAAGCACATCCACGAACACGAAGAAGAAGTAGTTTAGGGACAAGCAGCTACGGCAGGACCCCAGGACCCCAGGAGTGAGATTCCGCCTGCGTCAGCGGGGCTGTGGCTGTGCCGTCGGTTCTCAGCTGTCTGCAAAGATAACGGGGCGCTTCTCCTCCACGAGGTTCGTCAGCGTTTGAGTTTCCTTTAGGCCTTTGCTAAACCGGTCGCCTGTCCAACTCTAAGCATGAATCAGGATCATAACCGCAGACATGAAAATACAAATTTTTTGTGTGTTTGCAGGCGGAGGTTCCCTCTGCAGCACAGGCAGCTGATTGGACAAGGGAGGTTTGCTAAACACTGCGGTGCAGCCATAGCACAGGGGTGACAAGTAACAGAATAAGGACCGCACAAGGTGACAGTAGACAGGGCCACCAAGAGAGAAGACAGAGACCAGGCAGGAACTCCCCCAAACCAACAGACTGAGCTCCAGCCTCAGCCCAGGGGCGGGGGAGGAAAGACCTCTCTGGACTCGGTTCCTGGGTTCCTGGGTTCCTTGTCAGGGTCAATGACCCCTTTACCCGAAGGCAGAGAACAGCCACCCTCAGCATCACCAACGTCCCATGATTTATACCAACTAACAGACACCTACGCTGTCATGACGACACGCCAGAGCCTGGGGGCTCACACAACCCAAGTTCCCCAGCCTGCAAGGTCGGTTCCACTCGGAGGCCTCTTCTCTTGGCTTCTCCTGTGACTTCTTCTTTGTTTGCAAAGACAGAAAGCAAGGGAGCCTTCTGGTACCTCTTCTCATAAGGACACTGATCCTATCAGGTCAGGGCCCCCGACCTCATTTAACCTTAATTTCTTCCTTAGAGGCTCCACCTCCAAAATATAGCCCTATGGGTTAGGACTTCAACTCAGCAATGTGGGGAAGACACAGGTTTTCAGGCAGAGACTAAATGAACGCATACAGCTGTACTTGCAGGAGGTGGAAAATACTGTGTTGGTTAGCTCCAGGTCTCCGGGCCTGACTATCACCTCTCTCACGTGTGGCTTCTCCTCACCTCATCTTTTTTCCAACGTCCCCTTTACAATCCTGCGAGAACATCCAGAAGTCACGCAACCTGCACATTAACTTTCTTTAAATCAGTAAAACGCCCTAATCTTGACCAAAAAAGGAAAATAACTGGACAGTAATGCCCGCCAAATTAAGGTGGGTTTCAGGATTGTACATGCCGGGCGCAACTCTGCCCGGGGGTGGGATGAAGGAGCCCTGGCTTTTACTTACTTACAGGATGTCAGTTAGGACCTAAAAAAAGACAGTTTTAATCGGACTCTTTTCTACGTGACATCTCAAGAGAAGCACAGGTCTACCCACGTGTGCTGTCACATGTGTACATGACGGCCCTGCACGCAGCCATTGCAGGTGCACAGGAATGAGTGTGCCGCGTGTTACTGAAATATCACCAAGGCACGGGTATCGGCACAAAGACCACCTTCTCAGAACCAGTGACTCTTGCTAAGGTTCCAAACAAAATAACAACAATCTTCCCTCAAAGGACCAGGTAGTCGCATTCCTAAAAAATTCAGACAGCTGGAGTTCCCACTGTGGCTCCGTGGGTTAAGCCCCTGACATGGTGTCCGAAAGAATGTGGGTTCGATCCCTGGCCTCGCTCGGTGAGTTAAAGATCCGACATGGCCACAAGCTGCAGTGTAGGTCACGGATGTGGCTCAGAGCTGCTGTGGCTGTGGCTGTGGCGTCGGCCAGCAGCTGCAGCTCCAATTTGATCCCTAGCTCAGGAATTTCCATATGCTGCAGGTACAGCCATAAAAGAAAGAAAAAAGTGGGGGGGAGGGGAGGGAGAGGAAATTCAGAGTCCTTGAAAATTATACAAACTATAGAAAAATGACTAGGGTCCAGGCTCCGCTAACTACATCCATGCTTCACTTTCATGTCCAGCGGGTGTTCCGAGACCATGGAACATTCTTCATTGTCCAGGGCTGTCCCGTGTGCTGCAGGGCACTGAGCATCTATAATAGTTCCGGCCTCCAAAAACACAGCAGCACGTCCCCATCGAGGCCCCTCACTCCCATATCCTCCCGAGAGGCAACAGGCCACCCCAGGAGTTGCGGACCTGGCCTGTTCAAAGGCATCCGCTCTCCCCTCCCGAAATCGGCTCCGGCAGCAACCGCTTGTTAGAGCCAGGGCACCTGTGACATCCTGGGTAAATATGACCGTTAGTCTCAATACCAGCGAGAACCGTCTGCATTGTCTCGAAATAAACCTGTCTTCCAATCACACACACTACCCAGTTTACCCTTTAAGCTTCTAAGCAGCGCGTGGTCATTTAATTGTGTGGCTCTGATTAGCCTTGGTTTTGAATCGCGTAGTTAAATCTCCACCGAGTGCCCCAAGAAATGAACATCTCGCGTCCTCCCCACTCTTGACAATCACGTCAAGTCTGGTCCCCAAAGAATCGCTCTTTCCCCAAATGTGCCCTTAAACCCAAATCGAATTCCCTTGGGGGGGAAAAGGGAGGAGATTTCCTATCTCTCCGTGCATTTCCTCCGTAAAATCAGAGGAGGAGAATGATCACACGGAGACATTCTTGGGAACGCCACCCCGAAAGGAAGCGTCACCTCCCTGCGATCCTGCACTAACCGGGGGCCCCCGTTCACCACCCTCAGCTTGGACCACCAGCCGCCGGGAAGATGCCAGGTCTCCCCGCAAGCAGCTCTGCCCCACGTGCCTCTCCGGCACCAACACAAGAAGCGAGGCTATCGGCTTTTTGCATTTTTTTCTATTATTACAAGGCAAAATTGGCCTTTCAGGGGCATGCCCTTGCAGGAACTTTCACACAGCTGTGGGTGTGAACTGTCACTGCCACAGTCAGGATTCCGGACGGGTCATCACCCCCCACAAAGGTCCTTCCCGTGTCCCGTCATGGTCACACCCTGCCTCCAGCCACAGCCCCGCCCAGAGGGCTCTTCTCCATCAGCACAGCGTGCCTTTGAAAGATTTCAGACCCACGGACTCCAACAGGGCACAGCCTTCGGAGGCTCACCCTTCCGCCCAGCCTTGGAGATTACTCCCGGTGGCTGCGCTTAGCGAGAGTCCATCCTGCTTTAAGGCTGAGCAATATACCCCATTACACAGATGGACCGCACTCTGGCCATCCAGCCGCTTCTTAACAGATATTTGGGGCAACCATGAGCAGAGCTACTCCCAGTATTGGTGCACACGGCTCCCACCATGGCTCGGCGGTAGCAAACCCGACCAGTATCCATCCCTGGCCTCGCTCCGTGTAGGCTGCAGACGTGGCTCAGATCCCGCGTGCCTCTGGCTGTGGTGCAGGCCAGCAGCTGGAGCTCCATTTAGACCCCTTAACAGAATTTCCATACGCCGCAGGTGTGGCCCTAAAAAGAAAAAAAAAAAAAAGTACACATCCTACAGACCCTCACCCTGGAGACACAGAATGACGTCTTCTTCCCGAGAGGGGTCGGCGAACCAAGTGACTTTCCAGGGAGAGGGTTTCCAAGCGGCGTGGCCCTCACGCCCCCCACTCCACCCATCCGCACCTGAGTCTCAGCGGTGTCTTTCCGCAAGGTCGCTCCTCTACCCCTCGCCGCCCCCTCCTGTGGCCGACACAGAACTTCGGATCCAGCCCAAGGCTCCTGCTTCACAGACGAATTCACAGAGCTAAGGAAGCCTGGCCTCTGCTCCACGTCTAACCCACACGCAATCTTGACCCAAAATAAAGCAGAAGAGTTACTCCAGGAAGGACAGGTGACCTGAAACCCACGCCGCCTCTAAGAGGACAGGTCTCTACGGAAGCCACCCGGATGAATTCTAACGACCGATGGGCCCTGCAGGTTTGTGCTCTGACTGCAGGCGTGCCCAGCTGTGACGGCTGGCCTACGCTGTTTCTTTCAACTTTTCCCAACGAACACACCTGAATGCGGTCAGGGAGCGTAGCTGAGACGGCACTGAGGTTCCAGCACGGGAGAAAGATGCTACAAAACCCTCATCAGGCAAGACGCCAAGAGGCTGGTATCTAGACAGCCGGCAAAACGCTATTTCTGGGTGTGTCTGGGGGCTGTTTCCAGAAGAAACTGGCGCTGGAACTGATGCCCTCAGAAAGACAATGACCTCAATCAGGCAGGGGACAGCATCCAGTCCCCTGAGGCCGGAAGCAAACAAAAAGACGGCAAAAGAAGGAATGACTCTGTGCCTGGCCGTGTGCCCTTGGGCATCAGGCTCCTGGTTCCCGGCCCTGAGACTCAGGCCGGGATTTACACCACCAGCTGCCCTGTCCTCAGGCCCCCGGACTTGGACCGATGAGAGCACAGCAGTGCCCGGGGGTCTCCAGCACACCTCGCAGGTCATGGCACTTCTCTGCCTCCACGTCTGAAGAGCCGGTTCTTAAAACAATACCTCTCTTACATCGATGGATCCATCTACCTACCTCTACCGATCCTTGGGAATCATTTCTCTGGAGAACCCTAAGACAAGCAGTTTTACCCAAAGGCACTGCAAGATGGAAGAAGTTTAAAACAGTTCGATTCGATATCAATGAACCCCCTACTAGGTACGCTTATCCCTCTGTCGTGGCTGTTGTACGATAATATTACGTGTTACAGGAGCACGATATGGGGATTCACAATTTTAAAGGTTATACTCCATTAATAGTTATTATAAAATATTGGCCATATTCCCTGTGTTGCACCATATATCCTTACAGCCTATTTTACAACTAATACTTCGTACCTCCCACGCCCCCCACCCCTGTATGCTTATCCTTTAATGGTTTCCTTTAACTGGTGGGGAGGGATAGAAAAAGGGTGGCATTATGAAGTAAATTCACTTTTTAAATTAAGCTAACATGCACTTATTCAACCTCCTACGAGAACCAATGTTTAAGAAAGTTTAACACCTTTCACTCCCTGCCCCCCACTTATAAAAATGCTTTTACTATTCTATTGTATTGGCCACACCCACCGCATGCAGAAGTCCCCAGGCCAGGAAGTGAACCTGCACCACAGCAGCAACCCGTGCCACAGCAAGGACAACAGCGGCTCCTTAATCCACGGAGCCACCAGGGAACTCCTAAAACTGCTTTTATGAAAACAAGTCCAGCAGAAAAACAAGCTACCGGTCCATTTGCTTTCATGTCCCTTGGGAAAAATAACTGCGGCATGCCAGCCTGGATATTTGCGACGGTCCGTGACACAGATGCAGACACAAACACACAAGGAGACGGGAGGATCCCAGTGGTCCCTCCCCAGCTCTGTGTCACCCTGAGGCACTGGACGCCTCAATAAATAACTCAGAATGAGCCAAAGAGACAGCACGCGGTGAGTCCAAGAGAAAGCACTTTTACTGGTCATAGGTCAGCTTTGGGACGCTGTTCTCCACTTCAGGAGACGAGAAAGACTGGCCCCACATGAAGACAGCAAATCCTGTATCCACATTCGAGCCCAGTGACCTTAAAAGGCTGCTGCACCGCCTGGCACACAGCTGTCCCTATGAAACACCTGTTGAATGAAGGTAGCTCTGAGACTTGTGTCAAGCAGGGGCCAAAGGGCAGAGTTTAGGGTCCCCTGGGATGAGAATGTCCTTGGGGGCTGTGATACCCTGTGAACATCTCTGGCGAAAGGGACACGTGGAAACCGCATGCTGCATGCATACTGCAGAGAGCCCCTCCACTTCTAGAACCTTCTCCACAATGGGAGAAAAAGCTATGTCCCCCCACCCCCAGCCTTCCTTTCTTTCCTTCCTTCCCCTCTTTTTTAAAACATCTCACCTTTCTTAAGACGGGCAGCCGGAGGCCCTGGGTTATGGAAGCCGCGGCAGGAGAGCAGTGAGTGCTGGAACCAGCACGGCTCAAGGCCGGGAAGCTCTGATCAAAAGGACTCCTCGGATCTCACCGCCCCGCTGGGAAAACCCGCTGCAGTTATTCTGCCTACTGGTCCCAAACCGCCCGAGCCTCACTCTACCCTGTTAGCCTCGGACCCCGAGCGCACGCAGTTTGCTTCAGGCAATGATTCCTGGACCCGTCGGCCACGGGAGCCACATCCTGACCTGCCGCAAGAACCAAACCCAGTGTGTTTGCCAGCCGGCCCAGCACGTCGCTGTCCCATCCCCGCGGCAAGGGGCACCAGCGCCGCAGACTCGCAGGGAACGCCCGGCGGTCCCCTCCCAACCGCCGGCAACACCACCACCAAAACCCAGCCCGACGCCTGACTTCAGCCCCACACGGAGGGGGCTCTCTGCGGCCTCACGGGTTCAAAGTAGCTGCAGCGGCATCAGCGCCCTCTCGCAGCGAACACAACTTCTCTTTGGAATTGCTGCTCCCTGTCTTCACGCAGCCACAGCAGGATCGGAGGGTTACCTGCAGCACCAGGACAACCCGGAGGCAGGACCAGAGCAGCATCTTCCTGAGGCTCCCCCCTCACACTCGGACCCGAAAACCAGGCCGCCCCCATCACACACACACCCAAAAACCAGGCTGCCAATGAAAAGCGTGACCCATAACCAATACCAAGAGGCCATTAAAGCATCATTGCATCAGTGGCAGGACGAAAGGATGCCCAGAGCCCCTACCTGAGCTCAATACTACGGCGGATGCCACTTGGCCTAAAGCACTCGCTTCTTTTCTCACTGCTTTCCACCAATGGAAACTGCAAAGCGAGCGCTCCTAGGTCCCTATGGGATTCGGCTTCATTTGCTCACCACGCTGCCGAGCCTGGCCCTGCATCACAGACGCTCTGAAGGACCAGGAATCCAAGAAGCAGTATCTAGAACCTGCCGCCAGGGACCCTCCCCGGGGAGGTAAGCGCAGAAATGAAAACGAGAAGTCAGCCGAGGTGTCACTATGACTGGACAGAAGCTGTGGAGGTGAGAGGAGGCCCCGCGGTTCACGGAGCTGTTTTCCGACGTGCAAAAGAAAACAGTCTATCAGCGATTTGGACAAAGTGTAGCAGAACCGGACGCTTACCTGGAGTCGTCGAATTCCTAGAGACAGACAGCAGAAGGGTGGGGGAGGGGCTGGGGGAGGGGGGAGTCAGTGTGTCCTGGAGACAGAGGTCCAGACTGGAAGGATGAGAAAGTTCTGGAAACGGATGGGGATGATGGCTGCCCCATAGTGTAATGTTAATGCCAGCAGACTGTCCACTTAACAACAGCCAAAATGGTAAATTTTATGTTATATCCATTTTACATTTTGTGTGTGTGTGTCTTTTTGCCTTTTCTAAGGCCGCTCCCGCAGCATATGGAGGTTCCCAGGCTAGGGGTCGAATGGGAACTGTAGCCGCCGGCCTGCACCACAGCCACAGCAACTCCAGCAACTCCAGATCCGAGCTGCATCTGCGACCTACACCACAGCTCTCGGCAATGCCGGATCGTTAACCCACTGAGCAAGGCCAGGGGTCGAACCCGCAACTTCATGGTTCCTAGTCAGATTCATTAACCACTGCGCCATGACGGAAACTCCATACCCATTTTACAATTAAAAAGTCAGAAAACAAGGGGGGAAAGGCCAGACCGAATGCCTTGCAATCCAACTCCTTCCCAGTGTCTTCGGAGGCGTGACACACACACAGCTTGGTGAGCATCTGGTGGTCCCACTGTCACATGCTTCTGGTGTTAGAACCTATGAAGAACCTGCAGCCGTCACAAGGGAAATTTCAAATAAATACCTTCTCATTCTCAAAAAAGTAACAGCCTTAAGCATATTCGGGAAAACAGATACAAACAGCAAAGAACAGGTCATATTAGCTTAGAAAAAGAATCCATCCCGAACGGCTGTTCAGGATTCGTCGTGTCCCATAAACAAGCTAAAATCCGATCCTAATCAGAAATGACAGCTTTTGGTACCATCGCTATGGAAAACAGGACAGAGGTTCCTCAGAAAACTGAATACGGGACTACCATAGGAGCCAGCAATCCCGCTCCTGGGCATATATCCGGACAAAACTACAATTCAAAGAAACATGCACACCATTGTTCATGGCAGCACTGTTCACGGCAGCCAAGGCATGCCAACAACCTAGCTGTCCACTGACAGATGGGTGGGTTAAGAGGTGGTATGTACATACAATGGAATACTACTCGGCCATACAAAAGAACGAAATAGTGCCATTTGCAGCAACACGGATGGAACTAGAGACTCTCGTACTAAGTGAAGTCAGTCAGAAAGAGAAAGACAAATACCATCTGATATCACTTTTATGTGGAATCTAAAATATGGCACAAATGAACCTACCTACAGAAAAGAAACAGGCTCACAGACACAGAGAACAGACTTGTGGTTGCCAAGGGGTGGCAGGAGGGAGTGGGACGGGCTGGGAGTTTGGGGTCAGTAGATGCAAACTGTTACATTTTGATGGGTAAGCAATGAAGTCCCACTGCACAGCACAGGGAACTGTATCTAATCTCTTGGGACAGAACATGATGGAAGATAATACAAGAAAGAGAATGTTTACATATGCATGACTGGGTCACTTTGCTGTATAGCAGAAATTGGCACAACACTGTAAATCAACTATACGCAAATAAAAAAATAAAAATTTTTAAAAAGGGAAAGGATGCCTTTTACATCAAGATTCCACATTCTCGGCGTCGTAACATAACGAAAGGTTAACCCCTAAAGCGACAGGCCATCGATTCTGCGCCACAACCCTCTGCCGTGATTGTTTCAGCTGCTGTCCCCGTACTTGAACCATCCGTGCTGACGATGCCTTACGGAGGGAGACATAACCACGGCTTCCCAGCACACTCAGTCACTAAAAAGGACAAAAAAAAAAAAGCCCTCAAAGTGAGGACAAACACTTCTTTAATGATTCTTTCACCTGCTACTGTGAAACATCAGGCAAACATACACACACCCTGGCGACAGTAACACAATTCAATCCATGTTAACTCGGTGCGAACAGTGTCTTAAAGTCTTAATCACTTGTCAACGAAAAACGGCTTTGAAATAATAAGAGAGTATAGAATATGTTCATGGATCCCTAAAAGCCTGTTTTCCTAGATAATTATGTTCCCCTTTATTCCTGGCTAATTCCTTTACACTAGACTTAGCGAGAGCCCTTATCTGAACACAAGAGCAATTCTTGGCTCATTAGAAGCGTTTTCCAAATAAACGGAGCTGAAGACAAGAATGGTACCCTGGCCAAGGAGGAAAGAATACACGCTCAGGCGTCAGAAAGGCAGAGGCGTGTCGCCCCTCCTCAAGCCATCCTGGGGGGCTCGGGGATTTTATTCTGTCTTCTGTTCCGTCAGCAAATTAAAAGGGTGGTGCCATTAGGCAGAAAAGGGAAGGATGGCTGGAAATCGGAGGTCAAGAAGGATCAGGAAACGAAATGACCAAGGAAATTCACACAGGACATTGCCAAACAAGCCAAGGACAGACGCAACCCACTTAGGAGAAGGTTCGAAGCAAAAGGTTCGGCAGTAAGAGGAGCTGGTGGGAGTGTCTTTTCGCACAACGATGGACGAAAGCTGAGCTCTAAGGAGAAAGGGGATGAAGAGAGAGGAACAGAAATGGAGGATCTGGAAGAGCTCAGCTGAAAAATGTTCGAGACAGACAGCACGGCCTTAGATCCCACCGTTGACAGATGCAACGTGCAGAGACTTCCTCTAACCAATGAGACTGAGCCCCATGAAAAGCGACAAAGCCGTCCCCGTCTTTTCACTGATAAACTGCGCCCAGACTCAGTGTCCGTGGACGTGGCGTGCACACTGATGGTGCGATGGAGCGGCTGTATTTCTCATCTGAATGAGGCTTGTGGGAACGCGGGTGACACGCCATCAAGGGTCCTATTAAGCACACGGGTTCCATCTGTTCCAAACTGCGGTTACGAAGCCCAAAGATCCAAAGGGGGCCAATCCCCTTCCTGGGAAAAGCTTCCTTTGCCAGGACGTGCTCTTCCTCTATCCGAAGGCCCAGCGCCCCACTGCCCCACAGCCCTGTCCTGGGTCCCAGACACCCCTCCCGAGAGGCCCCAGGAGGAGGAGGGCAGCTCGCAGTCTTTCACACCCAGGATCACAATCATTCACTTTCAGCTCATTTCAAGGGCTCTCTTGCAACCCTTTCTAGATCAGCAGCCCTCGCAGCCTGGGCCTCCCAAACGGAGCCGTTTCTCCTTTCACAGGGTAAGGGCCCAGCAAACCCCCGTGCCCTGTGCTGGATGCAAGGGTTTTCCGCTCATCTTTTCATCCACACCCAGGCCACCCTGCATCCTCCACCCACATGCAAGGGACCCAGGTTCTTCCGCTCTCCCACCGTCCGGCAATGCCAGCAGCGATAAAAATGAACATGATAATAACTAACCTTTTACATCCGGGCTTACCCTGCCCCGAGCCACGCAGGGAGGAAATCGACAGATGAAAATGAATTCATCTCACAAAGACGACATTTATCCCCCAAGACTTACCTTTCGATGTATTTTTTTTTTTTTTTTCTTTCTAAAGCTGCACCTGCGGCTTATGGAAGTTCCCGGGCAAGGGGGCAAATCTGAGCTGCAGCTGACGCCTACGCCACAGTCCATGCGACGCCGGATCCGAGCCTCGTCTGTAACCAATTCTGCAGCTTGCAGCGACACCGGATCCTTAACCCACTCAGGCCAGGGATCGAACCCATATCCTCAGGGAGACTATGTCAGGTTCTTAGCCCACTGAGCCGAAACAGGAACTCCAGCTTGCGATCGTTTTGTCATTATTTTTGCTCAAGACGTGCACAAACTTCACTGGAATTACTTATTTTCCAGATGTTAACACTCAGGTTCCTGCTCGATTCCTGACCCCCAGCTGATAAACTCTCCCTCCATCCCTCTCGCCCTGGTCCTCACGGGTCATCTCGCCCCTCGGTGAGGGTCACGCGAGAGGATGTTCAGATGTGTGATCTCTACCGTTCAAGTTCTGGGGCGTCTTTGCATAACTTTACATTTTCAGTAAAGACCAAATTGACTTTTTGCTTCACACTCAAATCCACTCCCTACAAAGGAAAGTGATCCTTTGGTAAATTCCCTTTAGGGTAAAGAAAGAACTGGAGGTATTCTTCCCTTTGGGAAAATTCCGAGGGTTTACCAAGACCTGTGTTTTCTCCCCGTTTAAGACAAGCACCGTTTGCGTGTGCAATAAATGTCTTCCACACAGACACGCGGTTTTTGACAGGCGATTCCCTCTAAAGCTGTCGAAGCCACTTTCATTTCAAGCTGTTCGACTCATGGCCGCTACCCCTTATCTCTTGGGCTCCACAAATGACCCTGAGTCTCTTAAAGTCATCAGATAACAGATTTTCTAGGAAGTGAAGCTGCCAGGGGGTCGCACGCCACGGGACCCGAGCTGCCCCCCAGCAAGAAAACGCTGCCTCGAGCTCCAGCCGGTCTTAAGGCAACGCGCCCCGTGGCTACTGGCAGCCAAGAACAAGCCTTCGAGAAGGCTGCCTCTGCAGGCTCCTCTCATTGACGAAGTCTGGGTATGTCTCCCCTCTTCCCACAGCAGGGCCTCCGCCTGAGGCTTAGACACGGACCCGGAAAGGCCGGTCCCAGAACGAGCTACTGTCCAAGGTACTGGCTCCCATCACCCAGAGCAACACTGAGGGTGCCCTGCGCTGGGTCCCGCGGTGACGCCACACTGCAGAGGGCACGTGGTTCCGGATGAGAGCAAGGTGGGTTCCTCGCAGCCCCAGGCCCAAGAGTCAGTCAGTTCAAACTTTAGCTTAAAAGACCCAAATCCTAAGTGATTTGACCCAAATTAAAAACAAAAGCTACTCACAAAATGTCTTCTGAAGATGTGAACCTTTCTGGAGGAAGAGACAGGGGTCTCGGAAGGGTCGGGGGAAAAAAAAAAAAGAATTCTGTGCCAGGAAGCTTTGTAGACCAAAAAAAAAAAAAAAAAAAAAGTATTGATTTAGGCAGAATGAGTTGTTAATTCTGACTTAGAAACGCAACCTTAAGGTCACCGGGACTTTGGAGTTACGGCAGGACAGTCACGCACCGGCTCCTGGGAATTCAACAGGGAGCGGAGGAGTCATCCGTAACGTGAGCCTCGTCCACTGACCCAAAGGTCACACCCGCCAAGTCACGATCATCCGTCCGCCTCGGATAAGCAGCCGTGGAACGACCTCACTTGAGTACAATCAGCCCAGGGCTCTCTCGTGTCCTGGGCGATCTGTGTCTGCGCTGACCTGCCCGCCTCATCCGAGGGGAGCGAGGATGCCTCGTCTGTCCTCTTACCTCCTCCGACCCGAGCACCCTGGGCATTTCTGCCTGGGACAGGTTAGAACATGCGTCCAGGGTGTGGCTGTGCCATCTTCAAAGAGCGGAGGGCACAAGACAGTTTTCTTTCTTTCTTTTTCCTTTTCACGCTGCACCTGCGGCCTATGGACGTTCCCAGGTTAAGCAGTGAGTCGAAGCTGCAGCTGAGGCCTACATGCAGCCAGGACATTACTGGATCTGAGCCCCGTCTGCGACCGACAACACAGCTCGCAGCAACACCGGATCCTTAACCCACTGAACAAGGCCAGGGATCGAACCCGCATCCTCATGGAGACAATGTCGGGTCCTTAACCTGCTGAGCCACCATGGGAACTCCAAGGCAGGTTCCATTTGGCTGTGTTACTTGTGATTCGAAATTCATCTTTTATGAAATATGGGACATCAGAGGATAAAGAGCTACAGTGTGATCTCAGGCAGTTAGAAAAATGGGGCAAGTGAAGGAACACAGGAGAAGGCTGTGTTTTTAAAATAAAAGAAAACTAGGAGAAAGACAAATCAAAACATTCTAATCAAAAGGTTTTGTTTTTTTTTTTTCCTCTAGACACTTGGAGGATCTTTCTGACCTCAGTATTCTAAAATCATATGATGCTATGTCCTGGTGGGGGCGGAGCATTTTTTTATACCAAGTATTCGTCCTACACAGTCGAACACACCTTAAGAAAGAGGGTATTTTGCAGCATCTAAGACACTGCTCATTTTCAAAACAAGCCTTTCAGAACCATTTGTCGCTTTAAAATATCGTGCACATGTTACCTGATAAACGCAAGCTTAAAAGATAGAATTTAAAAATGAAAAAAATGCATCTCGGCGCAATGTTACACTGAAGTTCATATACAGGAACCTGGAAGTGGGCAATGATTTTATACACCGTTCTGGATGGGCTGCAGCTTAAAAGCACAGCGAAAAGCGTGGCTGGGGCACCCCAACTCTTAGAAAGGCCGTGATATCGGGGCCCATTCATCTCTCTGGAAGTTAATACCAGGGAAGATGCACATCCTGTTAAATCGACAGCAGACACTGCGCGTTAGAAACCTAAGATACTCCACCAACTACAGCAAATGCACCTGGACTCCCAGAGGAAGAAAGCAGGAGTCTGGTCCGATCTTTGAAGCCTCTTCCCATCTCCCTGAGATGTTTGGCAAAGATGAACTAGTCATCGTAGGAAAAAAAAACCGAAAAACAACACACTTGCGTTGGCTTCAAGAACTGTGGCCGACACTGCCAAGCGTCCTCAGGCCTCGTTCTTTGAATACAGGAAGCCTCCCCATCCGAAAGTTCTGGTTACAGAGTGGAGCCTGCAGCCACCTGGGTACCCTTCCCATGGTTCCTTGCAACAGCGTGTGGCCAGGTGCGAGGGTCTGGCCGAGGAGCTGGCTTGGAGTCCCCTGTCCCTCTGGCTTGCTGGGAACACGGGGGAGAATCCAGCTTCCCGTGCAGATGTAGAAAACGCCCAGCAGGGCAACGCACAGTGGAGAAAACCCATGCCCCCCCAAAGGACCCCGAGCAGAGGTGCCGCTGTCCTGAACAGCTCGCCTGCTGCAGTGAACGGCGGGTCCAGCACCTGCAAGCCTCCCACGGCAGCAGCGTCCGCTGTCAACTAGCACACAACCCGGCGGTAAGGGCCCCCAGGCGAGCTCTAAGCACAAAACCCAGAGGAAAGAGAAAACCTTAGAAAAATGGAAAACAGGCTCTAGGAGGAAAGAACGGTTACCACGAACTGAGAAGAAAACCCCACAAGGACCAAATCGCTTGGTTTTTAAAGGCCACTTACAAAACTTTCTAATACTTTAACCTGCAGGAGGCAGATGCATGCAGAGCAGTCCTGTGCACCTTAAACATAAAATAAACATCCTCTGGCCATAGTAGCAGGATGCCTTCAATTGGGAAGGTAAGCAGGCAAGGACTGCCCCCCAAATTAAATTTAATCCAAATACACCGAACTGAAATATGTGTTAAGGGACTCGCGCCAGCTGTGTTAACAGAATTTTTAATGGACATTTATTTGCTGCTTGATTGTGTAAGTGACCATCCTTCCTGCAGGAATGCTTTGCAGAAATCCCCCTAAGAAGGGCAGACACACACACACTTTCCTGAAAGAACCGTTCACGGAACTTCTAACTGGACAGCTCCAGGTACATCAGGGATCGAGAATTAATTTTGATGGGATCGCAAATCACCTACTAGATGGACAGACGAAGAATCTGGAAAGAGCGTGGCTCGACTCATTTCACAAAGCAAATCTGTGGTTACATGCTGCTCTGCACGACACATAACCAGGCATATAAATCACTCCTTGAGCTCTGCAGGACCAGAAAACCTACAAACCAGAAAGGTGAAAATAAACTGTATGTTCCTGGAGACGTTCAAAGAGTTTTGTTTTGCCTGTGGTGGGGGGACAGGGGAAGGGGGTGTGGATGGGGAATGAGTCTACTTTATGCCACAGCCTCGAAAAGTATTCATCATTTAATTTTCTAAGACATAAGCTGAAGAGCAACTAAGGACTGAGATGCCGTCTAGGGGAAAAACATAATTACGGATTATTTTAAAGGTTGTTAGCTTGTTCTTACAATCGATGATGGGTGTTTGGCGGCTATGAGTCACTCTTGTATAAGTAAGTCGTTCTGGGTGTTCATATTTTTATTTTTTTATAATACAAATTGCGTTTTTTTTTTTTCCTTCTGGGCCACACCTGCAGCAAATGCAAACTTCCAGGCTAAGGGTAGAATCGGAGCTGCAGCTGAGACCTACGCCGAAGCCACGGCAATGCCGGGATCCAGTCACAGCTGCAACCTACACCACAGCTCACCGAAAGGCCAGATCCTGAACCCACTGAGCAAAGCCAGGGATCAAACCCCTGTCTTCATGGGTACTAGCTGGGTTCTTAACCCGCTGAGCCACAACAGAACTTGCTGTTTTCGTTTTTTGCTTTTTTTCCCAAAGTTTTATTGAAGGATAGTTGATTCATGTGTTATCATTTCTGCTGTACAACAAAGTGACTCAGTTACACACAGACGCACATCTATGCTTTCTCAGACTCTCTTCCGGTGTAGATCTCGGGCTGTCTTCAATGTGCATTGTTTAATCAACGATGCTTGACAGCTCTGTCAGTCGGTAAGAGATGATCAGAACAGTAGCGATGAAAACGCTTAAAATCACCTTTCTTTTAAACTCTGCGGCACCTCCTGCTGATTACATCTCTTTAGCTTCAACTCTACTCCAATAAAATTTAAATAAATAAATCTCTCTAGAAATGCAAAATTTCTAGCCGTCAGCTGTGGCAAAGAGTTGTGGCCTACCCGAGAAGATTTTAAAAATGAACAACAGGAGTTCCCGTTGTGGCGCAGTGGTTAACGAATCCGACTAGGAACCATGAGGTTGCGGGTTCAGTCCCTGCCCTTGCTCAGTGGGTTAAGGATCCGGCGTTGCCGTGAGCTGTGGTGTAGGTTGCAGACACGGCTCGGATCCCGCGTTGCTGTGGCTCTGGCCTAGGCTGGTGGCTACAGCTCCAATTCGACCCCTAGCCTGGGAACCTCCATATGCCGTGGGAGCGGCCCAAGAAATAGCAAAACGACAAAAAAAAAAAAAAAAAAAAAAAAGAACAACAAATAGTTTTGCGTAAGCCTTCAACTTGCAGGCTGCTGTAGGGACCTCGATTTCTGCTCAGATTTGGAAAGCAGGCACTTTTTTTTTTTTTTTTTTTGCTTAGTGGGCACATTTTTAAAACCTGGTTAAGGTAAAATCTGTTCAAAGGAAAAGCAACTTCTACAACCCACAGGCTGCTGTGGCCTGCCCTGAACACCAACTCCCTGCTACACCCACAGGACCCCGGGAAGGGCCCACCGCCCCCGACCTGTGTATTTCTACAGCATCTGGACGGGGTCTTCAAGCCTAAGAAGTGACCGTCACCGTGATACAGATGAGACCACGGAGACCAAGAGGTGATGCGCAAAAGCGCTGGACGCACCCCAGCAGGTGGAGCAGGAGCCCAGGGCCTGTTCCCAAGTCCCGGTACGGTTCTGGAAAAGGCAAAACTACGGGGACAGTAAACAGACCGGGAGCTGCCGCGGGCGAGGGGAGGCAGGGCGAGCAGGTGGGACACAGGGCTTCAGGGCGGTGAGACCCCTCCGTGTGTCGATACAGTGCGGACACAGGTTTTCAAACATGGTTTTGTCCAAACCCACAGGACGCACAACAGCAAGAGCGAACCCGGACGCAAACTCTGACCTCTGGGCGATGATGATGTAGGGCCACCAAGGGTGACATGGGGGGTGTGGAAAACGGGGGAGGCTGTGCATAAGGGGGGGATACAGGGACTCTGCACGTTCCCTCACCTCCACTGTGAACCGGAACCTTCTCTAAAAAATAAGGTCTATTGTTTAAAAAGCACTGGACACTGGAGACCTTGGTCCGGGGGTCTCAGCGCCCCCTTCTCCCCCTGACTCCGGGGTTTCTAGAACCTGTAGCAGTTATGAACCCTGCTGTCCCTAGTTGAACTCCTAGGATGCACACGCCCGCCCTGCTCAAGCGGGGTGCATTCAGGGAGTCGGTTCAGGGTTCCAGGAAGCACCACGGGGCCCCCATTTCCCAGCTCCCTCTGCCCCCCCGCCACCCACTGCTGAGGTTGGGTCATGCCCTGACTGCTCCTGGTAAGCCTCCCGGCCCAGCAGCCAAGTTGTGAGTTCTACTAGATTCCCCCCACCCAGAAACCCATCCCACTGATCAGAGTCCTGCTTTGTCCCGGCCAGTCCGAGTCCCCAGGTCCAGAGCATGTCGCCCGGACTCCCACCTGGATGCACGTCCACCAGAGAGGACCTTAATACGTCATCTTAGAAAATTACTCTCAACAGAGAGGTGCAGGGTCACAGAGCTGACCTCGACTTGAAACCCACCCAGGCACGCTCCAGTCTGCCTGCTTCTCAGCCCAGCGAGGGTCCCCACCCCAGGCTCCGTTTCAGCACCGGCTACACGCCTAGCCCATCGGCTGACCCGCATAGCTGGTGCCATCCTGAAGCACAAAACCCGATACCATCTATCATCGGCGGTGCCAGGGGCACGGCTCCAGGCTGTACGGCTTGGCGCTTTTGACCACGTTGAAGAAGCCAGAATGAAGACCATTTTCTCCTGTAAGTCTGGGTGTGGAAGAAGAGCTCTAACAAGTTATGAGAACTTGTCAAAGCCCAGCCCCTGCTTACAATCTGTTCCTCCGCACCGCAGCCCTCTGAGCTTCGGCTTTCCTGCTGCCCCTACCTGGGGATGCACGATGAATGCACGCTGGGCAGCAGACGTCGGCACAACACGGTAAATCAACTCTACTTTAATTTAATTAAAAAAAAAAAAGAAGACGATGACAACACACGAGTGAGTCGTGTGGATGTGACTCTGCCTTCCCGCACAAGAGCCGACACCTGTCTGCGTAATAATCCCAGGAGCCTCCCTCCCGACCTGCAACAGGGCTTTGGCTCCCGCTTTTCCCCGATGTCCTCTCTCCTCCCTGCCGCCTGGACCGCTGGTCACCATTGAGCTGTGATCCAAGCCTCCAGGCTCACAGCTCTCCGCCCAGAGCCTCAGCGCTGCCGCCGAACGCACTAGGCTTCAAAGTCGGGGTGTGGGGGGGCTGCGTGAGCGCAGCTGCATTTAAAAGGCTCTTCACTAAACCCACACGCACCACGCACAGCCACCAGCCAATTAGCCTTCGTCGCCGTTGCTTCAGTGCAGAGGCTTTGTTCTTTATCCACTTAGCAGGGAAGGAGCTTTAACTGTGCACGAGGCGTAACAGGAAGGGGCTGTGGGATCCCACCTCTTGGATCACCCCCAAAGGGCAGAACTGTGGAGACGGTCAACAGCTCAGCGGTGGCCAGGGGCGGCGGAGGCAGCGCAGGGCACAGAGGATTCTGAAGGCAGGGAAACCGCTCTGTATGGCCGTGACAAGGCGGGCCCACGTCATCACGCCACTGTCCGGACCCACAGAGCTTAGGACAGCACGAGCGGCCGGCAGTGGCAACTGTGGGCTCTGGGTGACGATGAGGTGTCAGCGCAGCTGCATCAGTTCAACTGCAACCAATGCACATCTGGTGAGGATACAGATGGTGGGGCTGCATCGAATGCGGGGTCGGGGGATGTGGGAAGTCTCTGTATACCTTCCTCTTCATCTTGCTGGAACCTAAAAACTGCGTTAAAATAAGAAAGTTCGGAGTTCCCTCTGTGGCTCAGCAATAACAAACCCGACTGGTATTCGTGAGGTGGAGGGCTCGATCCCTGGCCTCGCTCAGTGGGTTAATGATCTGGCATTGCGGTGGGCTGTGTAGGTTGCAGACGCGGCTCAGATCCAGCGTTGCTGTGGCTCTGGCATAGGCTGGTGGCTACAGCTCCGATTTGACCCCTAGCCTGGGAACCTCCATATGCCGCCACAGGAGCGGCCCATGGCAGAAAGACAAAAAAATAAAAAATAAAAAAAATAAGTCAATAAAAAAGACACAAAATGATGGGTTTTTAACCAGAAGAATGAAGGACGTTGAAAAAAAATAGTATTTCTCTGTCTTCTCCCACCTTCTTTAGCGCAGCTCTGAGACGACCGTACAAACCTATTTCATAACTAACCAATCCTGCAAGGCGACAATCATTTCCCCCAGGTTGAAAATGAGAAAATTGAAGGTCACAAAGTTTAGAAAGGAGGTACCTAGTCCAAGTTCACCCATGTAATTAAGCAGTAGAATCCAGATCCTAAATACATGTTTCTGATTACACTATGTTCACAAAACCTTACTTTCTATAACCAAACAGGTGCCATCACAAACCCATAAACGACTGCAATACCAGGCAAAACTAACTGTCTGAAAAGAGCTATCACCACGCACGCCTCCCTCTGTTCCCACCTATTACAGAGGAGCCATTAGGCATTTAAAAAAGAAAAAAAAAAAAAAAGTGGGGGAGGGGAGAACGTGATGCTAAGTGGCCTGTGCACTTTACATTGTCCGACCTGCCACAGAGAGCTCGTGCATCCCGCCATCCAAGTTGTCGCTGACACTGCCCCCAAGGGAGGAAGGCCCTGCGTCAATTAGCCATTTTAAGGATGCAAGGAGTGGGCTGCCAGGAGGTGAAGTGACTTTTTTCCAAGGTTACCTTCAACGAGAAGCATGGCTGAGCCACTAGCCAGGCCAGTCCTCTCCACGGCCCCATTCAGGCCCGAAGAGCCCTTGCATCTGCACAGAAGTCAGCCACAGAGATGCTGACTTCTCTTTATTTAAATCCCAGCAGAACAGAGTCCGGGGGGATCTCTCCATTTAGCCGGCAGCAGACTGCGCCAGCAGTGTGGGGTCAGCCCTCCGTTACCAAGCAGGCCAGTCTCCGGCTCTTGTAAATTTCCACGACAGGCTGGCCACCCCTAAAGAATGCCTGGCACTGCGCTTGCAGTGGATAAACAACGAGATCCTGCTGGACAGCACTGCGAACTACACCCAGTCACTTGTGACGCAGCAGGATGGAGGATAATGTGAGAAAGAGGACGTATATATGTTTGTGTGCCTGGGTCATTTTGCTGTGCAGTAGAAAACTGACAGAACACTACAACCAGCTATAATGGAAAAAATAAAAATCATTATAAAAAATAAAAATTAAGGAGTTCCCGTTGTGGTGCAGCAGAAACGAACCCAACTAGGAACCATGAGGTTGCGGGTTCAATCCCTGGCCTTGCTCAGGGGGTTAAGGATCCAGCGTTGCGGTGAGCTGTGGTGTAGGTCGCAGACGAGGCTCGGATCCCGCATGGCTGTGGCTGTGGCGTAGGCTGGAGGCTACAGCTCCAATTTGACCCCTAGCCTGGGAACCTCCATATGCCAAGGGTGCAGCCCTGAAAAGCAATAAATAAATTAATTAATTAATTAATTAATTTTTTAAAATACCTGGCACCCAAAAAAGGGTAAATTTTAAAAACCAGAAAAGAAGCACTGTCCCAGAAAAGCTCCTATCCCGATGAGAAGACATTATCCACATTTCCAGAGATGAGAGCTTCCAGTTGCAACCTCCCTACCAAGACAAGAGTGAGGGATCAGAACACAAAAGCACTTGAAAAGATGCTCAACGTCGCTGAGGCTCCGAGGACACGAGACACACGGGATCATCACCCGGTGCCTGGCGACGCTCCGAACGAGGGCAGCTCCGTGCCAGCACCAGGGGCAAGGTCCTCCATGAACGAGGCAGCGTCACGGCCTTGAATACATGAAGGGACTGGTGGTGATGCACGGGGTCCCTAAAACGCAGAGCACAGGCCAGAGGGCCCTCTTGTCCCAGGGTCAGTGCAGCGCTGACGTCGAAGACCACTGGTCTCTGACGCCCTGACTTCTAAGTCCAGCATCTCTCAGGGCTGAGGACAGACCACCTAAGACGCATGCCCTCTACGCCAACGTCAGGAGGAAGGCACAGGAGCTCTTAACTTTTTTTTCTTTGTGGAAGTTCTCAGGGGCCAGGGATAGAACCCGTGCCACAGCAGCGACGCAAGCCACAGCAGTGACAGTGCCAGATCCTTAACCCACTGAGCCGCCAGGGCACTCCTAGCTCCTACCTTTTTAAACACATGGCAGCACCTGTATCTGGACATACATCAGCGGTATCCAGGTCACCTGCAAGGAATCCCGCAGGCAGGTCCCTCAGCAGCAGAAGCTCTGGAGTAGACACTGCCTCGGGCAGGTCCTGCCGATCTCTCAGATGAAGGAGATTCTAGCTCTGGGCGACAATCTAAGCATAAATCAGCCATTCCTTGAGAGCTGGAGTCAAACAAGGCAGATTTCCAAGGACGTGCCAAACAGAAGGACTCAAACCAGAGGCGTGACCGGGGAACGGAGCCATGGCCACGGAAGAGGTCACAGACGGGGGGAGGGGGCTGGAATGGGGAAAGTTTCCTGAAAGGCTGGATGAGCCCAGGACTGGGGACATGGCCTTGGAATGGGGACTGGCTCTGAACTGAGGACATGACCCTGGATTGGGGACATAGGCCTGGAATGGAGGCATAGACTTTAAGGACATGGCCCTGGAATGGGGACAGAGCCCTAGGAGGCGGCCCTGACCTGGGGACACAGGGCACGATGGAAGACGTAGTAAGAAACCGTGTGAGGTCACGAGGCTTGTGCAGGAGCCCAGAGCAAGAAGAGAAGGGGACGCTCACGTGTCCAACAGGCCAGCGGGAGCCAGAGGCAGGGTGGAGCGTGGACGGAGGGCTCCCGGACCAGGAGGAGACGCGAGGCCCAGGGCTGGGGAAGAGCAGTGGTCCCAGTGGACAGGCTGTGCCAGGGGGCCGAGCCTGCTCAAGGGCGGCCGGAGGCGTCTCCTGCAGGCTCCCCAGCAGGGTGGCCGCGGGGGTAAAGGGTCTGCCCAGAGCAGGGACGGGGGACGGGTGGAGCCGAGCGACCCCTCGTGAGCCACCTGAAGCCCGCTGGAGAGCCCAGGGCCGGGATCACCAGCTGGGCAGAGGGGCCCAAGGCCAAGAGCAGACGGGCTGGACAGTGGCAGTGAGGAAGGCTGAACCATGAGGCAAAGGGTCAGACCGCAGGGCAAGGGGACCCACAGATCTAACCCGCCCTCGCCTCCGCGCAGGACGGACCCCGGGCTTGATTTAAAGGACACATGCTGCTGGTTTGAGAAGCAAGAGAAAATAAATATATGTATGCCTAACCCCAAAGACGAAAACTCATAGTGCGGCTTTGCGCTTTTGGTTTTCAGGTAACACAGAAAAACCCAAATAGCATCTGATACAATTTACATAACTTTGCATAATCTCCCGAGGACCATGTGGCAGGGGGACACCAGACCCAGTCTCTTCCGCTTCTTCGCCTCCAAAAATGACAAAAGGGAAAACATTCTGGACAAGGAGGTGCCCACCCTCTTCTGAAAAATCACAAGAAGCCAATTCCCCGACTTTTCTTATTAATATGTGTCCAATAGTTGCAGTCTGAAAGTCTTACGGAAAACCCTTATCAACACACAAATATGTACCAACTCCTGCATTCAAAGCCTTGATTTCAGCATTGGAGGAGGAAAAAAAAAAATCACCCTTGGCTTCAAATCGACTCCAAGAAGCCTGTCCTGAGGATGAATTATTTACTCGCCCCAGGGAATACTTTCTCAAATGGAAAAATCAGAATCATACCAGCCAGTTCACAAGGGTGTTCTCACAAAAGGCATAAATTGAACTAGTTGGTACCTAGTAGGCATAAAATAAAAAAATATTCTGGGGACGAGAGAAACTGTTTGGAACTGGAGAGCTGTGATGCAAACAGAAAAATCCATGATTCACTTACGCCCTGGGCAGCAACTTGATAAGGGGGCCGTGGGGTATAGTAAGGTTCCAAAGATAAATACAGGAGTTCCCGCTGAGGCACGGTGAGATTGGTGGCATCTCTGCAGCATCGGGACGCAAGTTCAAACCCCAGCCCTGCACAGTATATTTAAGGACCCGGTGTTGCAGCAGCTGCAGGGTAGGTGGCAACTGCGGCTCAGATCTTCGTGTGCCAGGGGCAGCCAAAAAAGATAAATACAAACACCAAACAGAAACTCACAGGAGAAAAGACTCTTTTTTCCCTCGTAAAGAGCTGTTCACCACCACGTGCATCCAAGGCTTTGATTTAGATGAAAACCATTTTGTTCTTTTCATCTTTTTTTGTTTGTTTGTTTTTCCTTCCTTAGGTTAAAAAAAACCCGTTTCATAGGCTTATATTCATAAAACCTATTCATTTCAGAGCCCTTTGGTAAATTCTCATCCATTGCTGTGAGTTCTCAGACTGAGAACAGTTCTGAGCTGAAGGAAAGCGTAGTGGCCACTGGATCCAGCGTGACGTCAGATGGCGCCTCAGACACCTGAGGTCACAGGCTCAGAGGGGGACACTCGGGCTGTGAAGCCAGATGCCACTAGACCCGAGCAGATCAGAGCAACCGCGCAGGGGCATTGGGTCTGGAGAGCACAGAGTCACCAAGGGAGGCGTGCGGGGACGTGTACGTGTCTCCCAAGTTCTCGGGAGGTGCCGATAATGCACACAAAGTGGGGGTTTTTGTCTTTTTAGGGCTGCACACGTGGCACGTGGAAGTTCCCGGGCTAGAAGTCCAATCAGAGCTACGGCTGCCAGCCTACACCACAGCCACAGCAACGCGGGACCCGAGCCCCATCTGGGACCAACACCACAGCTCACGGCAACACTGCATGCTTAGCTTAACCCACTGAGTGAGGCCAGGGATGGAACCCGCAGCCTCATGGATCCTAGTCAGGTCGGTAACTCACTGCGCCACCAGGGGAGCTCCCTCACCCAAACTGCTCAAGGCATGACGTGTACACGATCGCCACCAAAATTATTTCAAAAATGCCGTTCAGACCAAAACATACAAACGCGCACACACACATTTGCAGGCACACATACGTGTTCACACACACATACATATGTACACTCATGCACGCACATAAACACACGTGCTCATGCACACGTATAAACACACATAAACACGTGTGTGTGCTCATGCACCTGTATAATCACGCACACATGCTCGTGCACACATTTGCGAGCCAGGCCCACTCCGGTCCACGTCACACGGGCCTTCCAAGGATTAGAGGGGACTCAAAACCTGGTGCGTTGTTTTAAAAGGGCCAGAAGGTGCCCGCGGAGAATGGGTGACTTTCTCTCCCACCTGACTATTCCTTCCTTCGCGTGCCATTACCAAAAATGGCTTTGTGGACCAGGAATACTAAGCCACTCCTGCAGCGGATGAATACTCAGCGTTTACCTCCTGCCCCGCCTCGCAGACACATCCTGCCCCTCCTTACAACTGCGTTTTCTCCCTCTTTACAGAAACCTCTCCGATACGGACTGAGGCTGTGTGCTCGCCTCGACTCCACCTGGCTGCTCAAGATTACCTCTGCGTTCAGTTTCTCGCATATATACTTAATTTCCTTACTCACACACCCATGGGAGAAAACACAAACTTTTGCCACTTGCACCAACATTGGATGGACCTGGAGGGTCTTGGGCTCAGTGAAATAAGTCAGACAGAGAAAGTCAGATGCTACATGACATCGCTTGTAGGTGGAATCTAAAAAAATACGACAAACTAGTGAATCAGACAAACAAGAAGCAGACTCACAGAGACAGAGCGAACCAGCGGGGAGAGGGAAGGGGGCGGGGCAAGGTGGGGGGCGGAGGCACAGACTGCTGGGTGTAGGACAAGTTCAAGGCTGTGTTTCTGCACGACAGGGGAAGAGAGCCAACCTTTTGTAATAGCTGTAAATGGAAAATAACCTTTAAAAATTATATAAAAATGTTTAAAAATTTTTACAAAGGAAAAAGCTAGATTTGAGTATATTTAGGAGGCCTGCTCTGTACTGTATGAAGCCTTGGTTTCCTGAGTCAACACTTATGCGTATAATAAATGCAGAAAATGTTGAGACTGTACAGCACAGGGAACTAACTGTGTCCAATCCCCTGGATAGAACATGATGGAAGATAGTATAAAAGAAAAAAAAAGGGAGCTCCCGTCGTGGCTCCGCGGAAATGAATCTGACTAGTATTTGTTAGGACACAGGTTCGATCCTTGGCCTCATTCAGCGGGTTAAGGATCTGGCCCATGGTGTAGGCCAGCAGCTGCAGCTCCAATTCAACCCCAGCCTGGAAACCTCCCTGTGCCACAGGTGCGCCCCCCCCAAAAAAGAATGTGTATATATGCATGACTGGGCCACTGTGTTGTACAGCAGAAATTGAAGGAACATTGCAAATACACTATAGTTTAAAAAGTTTTTAAAAAGAAGAAAAAAAAAATGCTGAGACAGTTGTGAAATCTTTACCCAGAAATACATGGAGACAAAGAAATCCTTCATTTCATGGTGAGTCCGTCAGTTTTTGTTTTTTGTTTTTTTTGTTGTTTTTTTTTTTTTTTGTCTTTTGAGGGCTGAACCTGCAGCATATGGAGGTTCCCAGGCTAGAAGTCAAATCGGAGCTGTAGCCACCAGCCTACAGCCACAGCCACGCCAGACCCAAGACGTATCTGCGACCTACACCACAGCTCACAGCAATGCCGGATCCTTAACCCACTGAGTGAGGCCAGGGATGGAACCCGCAACCTCATGGATCCTCGTCGGATTCGTTAACCACTGCGCCACGACGGGAGCTCCAAATGATCAGTTCTAATGGAAAAGGACCACCTCTCAAAGGCCCCTTCTGTAGTAAGATTCTCTAACAAACACAGTTACTCGGAAAAATATATACATATACACAAATGGAAATCGAATCACAATATAAGGCGGCCGATGAAAACAACGTGACGGCTTAGGTTCCATCAGTATTGCTAAAACGTCACTCAAATAATAAAACGGGAATTTTAAACACCAAGCCTCTCATGTAACGCAATCAAATGCCACTTCTCAGAGTCCACAGTGAAAGGTTACAGACTGGTAAATCCTGTCATCCGATCACTGGGGGGCCCTGCACCCCAACAGCCACGTCTCTTATTTCACGGTCCACTACAGTGGAAACAGCAATTTCCCCACAGAGTCTAGGACCAGCTGCAGAACCGGGCAGAACCCACCCGCACAACAGAACATAAGGCCATATTCACACTTTCTCCTAACGCTTCATGAATAAACATCCCTTTATTCAAATAAGTTATATATTAACTAACTCAAGTAATTTGGATTCAACTTTGAATGGCAAATAGAGTCATTCTGGCAAGACTGCCGAGTTTGCAATTCAAATTGCAGAAATTTTAATAACGGGGAAAATAAAAATTAGTGGCATGATTCCTAAGGCACCATAATTCCAATACTTTTATTGCAACAGTGGAAAGCACCCATAAATACTTCTCAATTTATGAGCCGATGCGGGGAGGGAGGGGGATATTTTTATTTGGATGAGCAGCGTCACACATCTTTACCTGTCACCTTTTCGAAGCATCCCTTCCAGGACTCTCCAGCACCTGCCAGAATGCCCGAGCTCCCCAAGCCCAGACACTAAGAGCCGATGTTGCTACTTCTCAATAAATAACGGTGAAACAGTCACTGGATTAAATGATTTCCTTACATGATCACCATAAACAATAATTATTTGGCAGCTGCCCTTTGCAAGCGCGCATGTGCGTATGAATAAATCAAGCCTTATTGATTTCCCAAGCCAAAACGTTTCACATTTTGCTCCCCTAAGAAGCACTATAATCGTCCAGTGCACTTAGTGATGCTTTCATGTACTATGTTCCGTAATACAGTTAATATGAAAGATTAGCGCCGATTAGCTCGGCAGCAGGAACCCCGCTCTTCGAACGGCTGATTGGTCATGGAACCCAGGGCCCTCCGCACATGTCTTTTTTAAGGTTGGTCTCTGCTACGAGCAGAACCTCGTCCTAAAGAGATTTTAAAGAGATTTGGCGGAGCGGCTGCCACCCTGCTTCCTTCCTGGTAACAGTAGCAGAGGAATGAGGCCCGCCCTGACTCAGAGGTTACATTCATGAAAACACGGGTCTGCAAAGGATGCTGTGCGCTTGATGAAATGTTTTCGGAAAATCTGTAGATGACTCTCAGGGCAGTGACTTCAGAAGACATAAGGCTACTTGGAGAATCCCCCAAATCACCATGATCTTGAGCCCTGCACCCCCAGAGCATCCAGGAAAAGCAGTCCCCTCCCTTCTTGCCTTCCTTGGTCCAACTATATATACATATATATTTTATTTTTTGCTGCACCCGCAGCATATGACCGGGGATGGAATCTGAGCTGCAGCTGTGACCTACACGGCAGCTGCAGTGATGCCCAGTCCTTAACCCACTGTGCCATAGTGGAAACTCCCTGGTCCAACCATATACGGAAACCGATATCCACGTACCGATCAGTCTTTCAAGGACTAATCACTCTCAGTTCCCTGGGTTCCTCTGGGGAAGCAAAATCTACATTTTTGAGGGGGAGGCAGGGCTAGGCCCACAGCATGCAAAAATTCCCGGGCCAAAGACTGAATCCACACCACAGCAGTGACCTAAGCCACAGCAGTGACAATGCTGGATCCTTTAACCACTAGGCCACCAGGGAGCTCCTGCAATTCTGTACTGAGTAAAGGGCTCCCCATGACAGGGGACAAAGGACGAAGGCACTCATTATAATTTCCCAACCTAGTTGTCCCCCAGTTCCCTGAAACTCCACCATCCCCAAAAGTCACATGGAAACCTCATTTCCAGGCTTTGCACAGACACCTGGGCTACACCCCCATGGATCCTAATCCCCAAACAAGCTCCATTCCGTGTAACAGGAAAGCCAGCCCCTCCTTCTTTCCATCCCGAGGGCCACAAACCAAGGCAGGGCAGACCAAACTAGACCAGCCTCTCTGGGGAGTGTACACTGTCACCTCCTCATTTCAACAGAGCCAAAATGGAGAGTGGACGCAGGCAGCTAAATCAATGCAGAGCCAAGGGAAGAAGCCCAATCTTCTGGCTCCCATGGCCATATCCCTGCTTTATACCAACCCCGACTCCTGGGACCAGTTAAGAAAATCCACCACCACGGAGCATCCCCAAGAAATACGTGAATAGTCACGGACTGCTTTCACCGACTGCTTTAATATTCCGGGCTGTCTTTCAAGTTTAACCACGACAAAGACCGACCAGGTACAGTGGCAGAATTTCCAATGCTACGCGCCCTCGGGGACAGAAAACCACACCAACAAGAATCCTTGTGCAAAAATAGATTCTACCGCTCCCTCTGGAACCAGCCGCCACCTCTGGCTACAAAGCAATAATTATCCTGCACTCCAGCAGTCAATAAAACCTTTGGCCCCATGAACCTGCCATTTCCTGACTTTGTTCCCCTACTAGAGATCTCCAAGCCGTATTGATCATCCACTAATTTTTTTTTTGAAGTTCTTTAAAACGAGCAATAAAGAAATTCTCCAATTAGCATAACTCGGGATTGTCTGAATACACTTCAAATCTTTCCATCACATTAATGGTTTCTCTTTTCACGAGGTCTCCCCATTTTTCATTTTCAATTTGTCATTTTAAGTGTGTCTGTGTCTTGCCTAATAGCACAGAGTCAGTAGGATACAAATTGGATGGTGTTTCTGAAACTGCGACGCCTGCCACATTTTTCATCCAAGCGAGAAAGAAGAATTGATTCATCAACTCTGCCCTCTTTTCTCAAGCAACAGCATGGATTTTTTTTTTTTTAACTCAATGAACCCATTAGCTCTTAGACTGTTAAAATTCTCTATCCTGAACCTCTCTCTAAAACGACCCACCAGAGGATCTACTATCAAGTGAATCCCTCTTGCGTCTTCTCCGGGGGGCCTTTAAAAAGTGTCAAACTTTCGGAGTAGGTCACGAGATAAACAAGAACAAAAAGCAAGACTGCAGCCAGCCAGGAGGAGGACCCGCCTCGATCTGGGAGTCCCCAGGTGTGCATCTGCCCAGAGACGGATGCTCCTGAGAGGGCGTGGGCTCATCTAGGTGGTTTTGTGTGCAGAGCTAGCAAGTGAGAAGGCACCTCATTCTCCAAAACTGATATTCTCCCGATGTTCTACCAGTGCAATTCATCTATCGAGACTGATTTATTCTGAGATAACAACTACTATGTATTAAAATAGACAACCAATAAGGATATACTGTATAGCACAGAGAAATACAGCCATTGTTCTGGAATAACTTTTTTTTTTCTTTTTAGGGCCCCACCCATGGCATATGGAGGTTCCCAGGCTAGGGCTCAAATAGGAGCTGCAGCTGCTGGCCTACACCACAGCCATAGCAATGCTAGGTCCTTAACCCACTGAGCAAGGCCAGGGATCAAACCCACATCCTCATGGATACTAGCCGGGTTCGTAACCCACTCAGCCACGATGGGAACTCCATGTCCTGCAATAACTTTAAATGGAACGTAATCTATACAAATACCGAATCACTATGTGGTACACCCATAACTAATATAATATTGTCAATCAACTATATTCAATTTTAAAATTTTTAAGGAAGTGTAACAACTATAGATTTCACAAGAAAGTGGAAAGTGAAAAAAAAAAAAACTGTTTTAAAAAATTTTTATCAGAGTATAGTTGATTTAGAGTGTTGTGTCAATTCCTGCTGTACAACACAGCGACCCAGTTGTACATACATACAGATTCTTTTTCTCATACTATCTTTCTATCATGTTCTACCCCAAGAGATGGGACATATGATCCAGGATTCCCACTCCTAGGCATACAGCCAAACAAAACTACAATTCAAAAAGATACATGCACCCCTTAAGTTCACGGCAGCATCGGCAGCATGATTCACAACAGCCAAGACACGAAAAAAACCTAAATGTCCATCAACAGATGAATGGATTGAGAGGACCTGGCGCCTATACACAGCGGAAGACTACTAAGACTGGTTTAGTTTAAGACAGATCTGAAACTACAGGGAGATGAAGTCATCTTGTGTTCTTCTCACCTCTGTGGCTATTTCAATTCCAAGCCAGATGGAGTATTACTCGGTCATTAAAAAGAAGGAAGTAGGGAATTCTGTTGTGGCTCAGTGGTTCAAAGCTGACTAAGTATCCACGAGGACATGGGTTCAATCCCTGGCCTCACACAGTGGGTTAAGGATCCTGCGTTGCTGGGGCTGTGGCTGTGGCCGGCATCTACAGCTCCGATTGGACCCCCAGCCTGGGAACTTCCGTGTGCCCCAGGTGAGGCCCTAAAAATACAAAAAGCAAAGAAAGAAAGAGAGAAAGAAATACTGTCATAAGCTGCCACATGAATGAACCTCGAGGACATTTGCTTGGTGAAATAAGCAAGTCACAGAAGGACAAATGCCGCCTGATTCTACTTTCCCGAAGCATCGAAAGCAGTCGAGCTCCGAGAAGCAGAGAGCAGAATGCAGGCTGCCAGGGCCCGAAGGATGGAAAAGGGGGGTGTTGCTCTCCCCTGCATAAAGTCTCAGGCCAGATGGAAAGGCCTCCTAAGTCACATAAAGACAAATATCCTGTGAGGTCACTGATAGGTGGAATCTAACAAAAATGACACAAAAGCACTTACGAAATGGCAACAGACTCAAAGATTTCCGAAACAAAACTTGAGGTTACCAAAGGGGAACCCCTGGGGGATGGGATAAAACGGGAGGTTGGGATTAACCAGCACACACTACTCTGTACAAAACACATCATCCACAAGGGACTTCTACTCAATACTCTGTGACAGTCGACATGGACATGGGGAGAGAATCTGAAAAAGAAGGACGGCGTGTTGCTCTTCTGTGTACAAAGTTTCAAGAAAGATGGACACACACATTGTTTGTTTGTTTGTTTGTTTTTGTCTTTTTGCTATTTCTTTGGGCCGCTCCCGCGGCATATGGAGGTTCCCAGGCTAGGGGTCCAATCGGAGCTGTAGCCACCAGCCTACACCAGAGCCACAGCAACGCGGGATCCGAGCCGCGTCTGCTGCGACCTACACCACAGCTCACGGCAACGCCGGATCGTTAACCCACTGAGCAAGGGCAGGGACCGAACCCGCAACCTCATGGTTCCTAGTCGGATTCGTTAACCACTGCGCCACGACAGGAACTCCGGACACACACATTGTAACTGATTCCCTCTGCTGTACCCCTGAAACTCACCCAGCATTGTAAGCCCACAACACTCCGATAACATTTTTTTGAAAAAAGAGGGAAAGATTTCTAGAGACATACAACCCAGTGCTCGTAGTTGACAATAATGTACTGGACACTCCAAATGTGTAAAAAATAGGGAAATGAAAAAGAGAAGCGTCCCTGAAAATGTAGTGCGGGCTGGGCTCTGGGTGTAGCGAGGTGGGCACAACCAAAAGCATGCGAGGGCATTGCCTCGCCCGGCTCGCCTTTCTGCAGGTCCAGGACCAGGACAGGCTGACACTGACCACCGTTCTTCATGGCTCACCTGCAACGTCCTCCCGCAGGGGACAAAGGAGGCGACCAACGGAACTCAGACGAGAGGACAAAGGGGCACGGAGCACGAAGACACTGCCTGCCAGGTAACCGCAGTGACTCCTGTCCCGAGGGGTGTTCCGGGCTGCTGTGCCTGCAATACTGTAACCTTCCCCACTAGTCACGGCATCAGTCAATGGCTGCGCAGCGTTCACACCTGGCACAGGTAACACAGGCTCACCCTGGGCTCACACAGGGGTGAAATCACAGCAGTGAGCTTTCTGTTCAGGAGGTGAAAGTCCTCTATTCAAAAAACCACACAAAGGAAAGGACAGGTACACCCAGACACCCATCAGTTGACAAACGGGTTTTCAAAAAATGTGGTCCGTCCATACAATGGAATAGTATTCAGCCATGAAAAGGAAGTCTTGATACTGGCTAGGACATGGGTGAGCTAAGGAAGAGAAGCCAATCGTTAACAATCCTGTATTATATGATTCCGTGTACGTGAACTGTGCCGAAAAAGCAAGTTTATACAAAAATAAAGTGGATCCGTGACTTCCGGGGCTGGGGGGGAGGGAGCGACTGGTGATGGGAGCAGGATTTCTTTACCAGTTGATGAGGATGCTCTGGAATTTGACAGCACAACCTCGTAGCAGTAAAATCACTGCACCGCACCTGCTTCAAAAGGATACATTTTATGGTATGTAAAATACATTTACATATTTTTAAGATAATGGGGGTGGGAGGCACGGGTGCAAACACGATCAGTGTTAACGGTGCACAAGGCCTTGGGAGCAAAGCCAGGATCTGACCTCGGTTCCCCCGGGAAGGGACAGATAAGCTGAGGGTGGAGGAGGCTCCAGGCAAACCAGAGATGGCACATGGAAAAAAAACAAGAAGGAAGGAGGGAGGGCTTTTCACTCTTTCTTCTGAGCCAGTCAAGGGCCGGGCAGTGGAGTCCCCTCGCACTCCCACGTGAACGCGCGTTTCTCGGACCCCTTCCTTTATGCAACTTCACAGACGTCCGGAAGCGGGGACGCACCTGTGAACCGGATGGACGCGAGGAATCTCCGCGACGGCTCTAGAACTTGACCCCTCACTTCGAAATAAAAACGGCAAGTCACACCCACCACAGGCAGGCGAAGACCCTGCACGTGCTTGAGAAGCAGCATCGCAGTTTTCAAGCACAGCGAGGACCGGGTGCTGAGACCCAGCCGAGGAGGTCAGAGGCGCCGTAAGAGGCGGCGGGGTTCAAAGTCGGCACCCTGGCCAATCGAGTGCCATCCGTCTCCATCCCGGGCAGCGCTGTGCATTTCAGGACGCGCGGCGCCACGCCCGGGCTCCCCCAACCAGCGGGACCTCCCTCCCCGCCGCCCAAACGGAAAATGCCCGCAGACGTTGCCATATCTGGCAGAGAACCACCGCTTTCCCGCAACTAAATGACCCAAGCTAGACAGGCTCCGGCGGGTTCCCAGAATAGGGCCATTTCCCCTCAGCTGTTTGGGTTTCCATGGGTTTCCCCCCAGACAGCCCCCCGCGAGCCAGGTTAAAACGGATGAGAGCCCCCATTTCTGACGCTCCACAGCACCGCTCAAAACGTCAAGTCTCTGAAGCACAAGAAAGGCAGAGGAGCCACCAGCAGAGGGAGAAGACCGCCGCCACTGGCCACTCCACCACCGGCACCCCAACACCCCTTCCCTTCCCACCTCCCCAAACCCACATGCGGATCAGGCTCAAAAGCAAAGAGGCCACGGTGGGTGCCACTGGCAGGTTCAGCACCAAAATCTGAACACGCACCCAGCACCCCCTCGCGCCGGTGCCCTGAGACTCACACGACCAGAAGAGATGGTGAAAGCGCCAGGCCCTCCCCGTCCACCGGGCCCCAAACCTCTGCAGGGTCTTCCCCACGAGCATCCCGGGGCGAGGGCTCACCGTCCGGGGGCATGAGCGTCTTGTTGTTCTGCGTGCACCACCCCACCGGGTGCAGGTCCGCGATCACCACGTCACACCAGAAGTCGGCGCGGCGGTCCTCCCCGTATCCGCAATAGCGCAGGAGCAGCAGCTGCCCGCACGTGGTGATGACCGTGGCCACCCAGTACGTGTCCGGGTTCTTCTTGTTGGCGACCTCCAGTTTCATGCCCGGCTGGAAGTTGCTCTGGATGCTGATCTCAACCTTTAGAAAACGGAAACAGGGGAATCCGTCCTTACACTAGGAAATACAGCCCGAAGACCACAACGACTAAAACCACAGACCTTAACGTTCCTGCTGCGCTAGATCAGCAGCATCTAAGAGAAGTATGACATGAGCCACTGGCCAGATGTTAGGTCTCCTAGTGGCCACTCGAAAAAAAAGAGATAAAACAGACGAAATCGATTTTAGTAAGGCATTAACCCAGAAAATCCCAAGTAGCATCAATTCAAGATGTAATCAACATAAAAAAAAATTGTAATGAGAGGGGTTCCATCGTGGCTCAGCGGTAACGAACCCGACTAGTGTGCATGAGGACATAGGTTCGATCCCTAGCCTCGCTCAGTGGGTTCAGGACCCAGCGTGCTGTGGGCTGTGGCATAGGCTGGAGGCTACAGCTCCGAATCGACCCCTAGCCTGGGAACTTTCGTATGTCAAGGATGCAGCCTTAAAATGGTAGGAAAAAACAGTACTGAGAAATTTAAATTTTTGCCTTCTAAGGAAGGCCCTGCGGTCTGGGGTGTATGCCACACTGAACAGCACATCTCCTTACAGAACAGAACTTGGGTCCCTGAGCCAGACCTGCAGCAGAGCCAATCTACGGACACCAGGTTGTGGCGGAGGAAAAGCCAGCGTACTCTGCAGGCGCCAAAGCAAGGAGAACAGGCCACTCGTGTTCAAAAGACCCAACTCTCCGAGGGCTTTCAGTGTTTAAAAGCAAGGTGATGGAGTTCTCGTTGTGGCTCAGGGGAAACAAATCTGACTAGCATCCATGAGGACGCAGGCTTGATCCCTGGCCTTGCTCAGTGGGTTAAGGATTCAGTGTTGCCGCGAGCTGTGGTGTAGGTCGCAGACGTGGCTTGGATCCGGCATTGCTTTGGCTGTGGTGCAACTCCCATTCGACCCCTAGCCTGGGAACCTCCATAAGCTGCGGGTTCGGCCCTAAAAAAAAATAAACAACGAAATAAAATAAAAACACGGGGGGGGGGGGGTCACAGGGTGTGTGATCAGCTTGAGAACGACTCTCTGACTGGCTGGCGGTGGGGTAACGGGACGATGCTTCAGGAATCGCAGTCATCCCCCTGCTGGTTCCCACCAACCTGGGGTCCAGGCACAGGTGGTCAGCGTGCAGTTAACGTCTCTCACACGGTGGGGGCTTCAGGATCTGCAAAGCGGCTCCAGGATACGGCTGGGGACCTGGTCCACGGCCCTCAGGGAGGAACTGGAGCTCCTCAGCCTGGCTTTACAGCTGAACTATTATTATTTTGTCCTGCCTGACTGCTTGCCTTTGTTTCTGCATTTCTCACTTCTCTAAGTGTGCCCTTTGGACCTTGGGGAGGGTCTTAGGAGACTGAAGCTGTTCTACAGACAAGACGTCAAGGACTTGGGGGAAGGGAGGCTGCCCCAGGAAGGGTCCCGCTCTGTTTCCATCTCAATTTGGACGGCACACTTTCCAAGGACTGGACGGCTCCATGTGGCTAGTGGCTATATGTGAACAGGGCAGCCGCAGAAAACGGATTGTTTTAAATCAAGGGTTATCATCTATTACTATTTGCTAACTTTCCCCACAGAAGAGAGCTCTGGAGGCTGGTGAGTTATAAAATTCTAACTCTAGCGTATCCGATGTCCCTGAGCAGCAGCTGCTTAGGAGAGGGTGATCTGGACCCCACGCTACTCTTCCTCGGAGGCGGGCTTCCTCGAGGACAGGCCCGGGGACAATCTGCATCCACGGGACATGATTGAAGGGCAGGCAGGAGAGTGGACTGGATGAACGAGAACAAGAGGGACTCCGTACGGAGAGAGACTGACAACTCCTTGGTGCAGAAATGGAGGAAAAAGCTGACCGCTCTCTCCTTCCTACTTCGCGCAGAGGAACCTAACCAAGCCACTCTGGCGTCGTCAAAGGCAAATGTTATCCCGGCTTCTGCAAAATCGAATCCACGCTGTGTGCCGGGTGAGCTCTGGTTTTGTCATGGTTTAATATGGAGCCCCTGGTTTCACTAAAAGGCCACCATCCCACTCATAATAAACCAATAATAATAACATTCCGAGTGTCGGTAAAAAAAAGAGAATCGGGAACTCGATCCACCCTTAACGAGGTCATGCAAATTGAATAAGGTCTTAAGGTCCTTTGCCTCCAAAAGGTTAAAATGTGGCGTTAAAATAATGAAAGTGCTGGCTAATTCCACAAAAGAGCCAGAAGGAAGACTGGGTTGAGAAATCCACCCCCTCGCCCCCCAGTTTGCTTATGATTCTCAGGCTAAATCTTTGCCTTGTTAAGTCCAGTTGGGGGGGAATGCGTCTCCGTATTAAATTTTCATTTACAGGAGTTCCCGTTGTGGCTCAGCAGTAACAAACCAGACTGGTATCCATGAGGATGCGGGTTTGAGTCTGGCCTTATTCAGTGGGTTAAGGATCCTGCATTGCTGTGGCTGTGGTGTAGGCTGGCGGCTGCAGCTCCGCTTCAATCCCTAGTCTGGGAAACCTCCACAGGCCGTGGGTGTGGCCTTAAAAAAAGAAAAAAAGAAAAAGAAAATAGAAAAATCCTCGACTAAGTACTAGCAAATCCAAGCCAGTAACATACAAAAAGATAAAATACCATGATTAAGTTGCATTTATTCCAAAATGTAAGGCTAGTTTGATATTCAAAAATCAACCACTATAATCCAGCAGAATAAGAGGAAAAAAAAAAAAAAGAGGCAATAAACCGAGGGGTCATCGCAAAAGATGAAGAAAAAAAAATTGTTTTCATTTCCAAGAAAGCATCAGCAATACCCAGGAACATCCTCCTGGAAACCTAGTCTTTTTCTTGCTCATGCTGTGTACCACCAACAACTCACATCTAAGCAAAACTCTGACCAAAACTTATAAATGTCTTTGTACTTCCCGGACTCGCCCTCTGCTTGGCCGGCTCGGTGCACTGTTCACAGAAACGGTATATTCATGAGGGTGATTCTTTGGTTTGATCCAAATGTCTCCTGAATTTTTATGCTATTTCCCGTACTTTGATCATCTGCCCACAAATGGCTAGAACACTTTCAGGAGTCCTTCCAAAATAAAAATATCAATTCGGCATTAACATGCACAGCCATTTCACCGCCTAGGAAGACACGGCACGGGACAGCTGCTTGTTTTTACTTGCATCGACCTGAAACGTCTTGGGCTCTGCCCCACAGACAGCGGGGCACACGGCCCTCTCACGGGGCTTCGTTTTTGCTTTTTAGGGCCATACCCATGGCATGTGGCAGTTCCCAGGCTAGGGGCTGAATTGGGGTGGCAGCTGCTGGCCTCCAGTACAGCCACAGCAACTGGGTATCCAAGCCACGTCTTTGACCTACACCCTAGCCACAGCCACGCCAGATCCGAGCCGCATCTGCGACCTACACCACAGCTCCCGGCAACGCCAGATCCTCAACCCACTGAGCAAGGCCAGGGATTGAACCTGCCACCTTACGCATACCAGTCGGGGTCTTAACTGGCTGCACTGCAATGGCAACTCCTAACTTGGGTTTTTGAGGCCCACAACAAGGTTGAGCCCACACGACATTTCTCACACACGGAACACCCACCCCAGGCCCAGCCTGGGTGGCACCAAGGCCCACCTCCCCCAGAGCTCCCTGTGCAAATCCAACTCACTTCAGTCTCCTCTGCATTTCTAATGAAATCTTGGTCTAAGAAAGCTGAGCTTCTCTTTTCTTTTCCTTCCCTTTCTTCCCGGAGGTTTGGCATCTTCCTGCAGAGCCCCCCCACCCCCGCCGTGGGCACAGGTCCCAAGAAGGGACGTCACCTACATGTTTGAAGGATGTGTGAGGGGCCGCGCTGGCTCCCGTCTCTTCCAGATACTCTCCCCAGTTAAAGCCGGCTTCCTCCAAGCCTGAGCCGCCTTCTGTTGGAAGACAAAAAAAAAGAAGCAGCAGCATATCAATCACAGCGTGAAGAATGGCACGGCAGTGGCCTTCCATGAAAGCCAGAAAACCCTTCATGCCAGAGAAAGAAACTCCGTGCGCAAGAAGATGCTGCGAATTCTTTGCAAAGCTTCCACTTGCTGATTTTAGAGACAGGTGACTCAAGACAAACACGGAAGCAACCTCGGTGTCCAAGGACAGATGAATGGAGAAAGACAACGTGCTTTTACACACACACACCTGCAAACACACACACACACCTGCAAACACACACACAGTGGAGTATGACTCAGCCACAAGCATGAAATAACACCATTTGCAGCAACATGGATGGACCTAAAAGATCATCATACTTAGTGAAGTCCGACAGAGAAAGACAAATAGTGCATGATAACTCTCAGATGTGGCATCTAAAAACAATGACACACTGCACTTATTTACAGAACAGAAGCAGTGTGCTCTCTTGGGACAGCGGTAAGCAGAGCTGCCTTCCAAGACAGAAGAGACTCACAGACAGATAACAAACCTACAGTTACCACAGGGGAAGGGGGCAGATGGATAAACTAGGAGTTTGGGATTAACAGATACACTTTATATAAAATAGATAAATGACAAGGACTTACTGTACAGCACAGGGAATTAGACTCGATACCTTGTAATAAACTATACTGGAAAATACCTTTTTTTTCTTTTCTTTTCTTTTTTTTTTTTTAGGGCTGCACCCGAGGCATATGGAAGTTCCCAGGCGAGGGGTCGAATCAGAGCTGCAGCCACAGGCTTACACCACAGCCACAGCAATGCAGGATCCCAGCCGCATCTATGACCTACACCACAGCCACAGCAACACAGGATCCGAGCCACCCACTGAGTGAGGCCAGGGATCGAACCCGCATCCTCATGGATACCAGCTGGGTTCTTAACCTGCTGAGCCACAATGGGAACTCCAAAAATAATTTTTGGAGAAGAATATATATACACATATGTGTAACTACATCAGCTTCCTATACACCAAAGTAATACAACATTGTCAAAAGGAAGCAGCGGGTAGGGGGGACCATCCGTGGGAGACACTCCCGTCTTTGGGGAGGTTGGAGGACCCGGCAAGGAAACCACTGGCACCGAGGAAGCACCACGATGTATATACATCACCAGCAGCTCTGCCCACTGGCCGGTAACGCCAGCTGGGGATCATACGCGCACATCACAGAGTGTACGCGCCCTAAGGGGCCTCAAAAAGCCCTGAGGCCAACATTTTTTCTAGAGGAAAAAACACTAAGACCCAGAAGAGCTGCTCAGGTGTGAAGCGCCCCGCAAGTGTGCCACAAAGACCGAGCAGCGGTCGCCCCCCGCCCAGGGCCACCGCCCGCCTTCTGCGAGACACAGGTCTCAGGGCACAGCGCCCGGCAGAGACCAACAGGAGGTGTGCGTCTCCAGGGACGGGGAACAAAGAGGAAGATGGTCACATGTGCAACACGACTCCTGAAACCTCACGGTTTTGGCTCCCGAAGAAATCAAGCGACTCCCAAACATTCAAGGCTGTACAGTAAGATAGAATCCGGGAGTTCCCGCGGTGATGCGGTGGGTTAAGAATCTGATGGCAGCCGCTTCAGTCACTGCAGAGGTGCGGGTTTGATCCCTGGCCCAGGGCAGTGGGCTAAAGAACCCCCTGTTGCTGCAGCTGTGGCGCAGGTGGCAGCCGCACCTGGAAGTCAATCCCTGGCCTGGCAACTTCCATATGCCATGGGTGCAATTATAAAAAATGTTTTAAAAAAATATAATCTGGGAGTTCTCGACGTGGCTCAGCAGAAACAAATCTGACTAGCATCCATGAGGACACGGGTTCAATCCCTGGCTTCACTCAGTGGGTAAGGATCCAGCGTTGCCATGAGCTGTGGTGTAGGTCCCAGACACGGCTTGGATCCCGCATGGCTGTGGCTCTGGCATAGGCCGGCGGCTACAGCTCCAATTAGACCCCTAGCCTGGGAACCTCCATATGCCGCAGGAGCAGCCCTAAAAGGACCAGAAAGAAACAGAGAGAGAGAAAGTGGACCAGAAAGAAAGGGAGAGAGAAAGTGGAAGGAAGGAAGGAAGGAAGGAAGCAAAGAAAGGAGTTCCCTTTGTAGCTCAGCAGTTAACAAACCTGACTAGCATCCATATAGATATGGGTTTGACCCCTGGCCTCACTCAGTGGCTTAAGGATCCAGTATTGAGTGAACTGTGGTGTAGGCCAGACTGTAGGTCGCAGATGTGGCTTGGATCCCACGTTGTTGTGGCTGTGGTGTAGACTGGCTGCTACGGCACCAATTCGCCCCCTAGCCTGGGAACCTCCATATGCCGTGGGTACAGACCTGAAAAGACAAAAAATATATATATATATACACACACATATAATCTGTTCAGTTAAAAAGCACCAAATAACTCACTTTAAAATATAGATAACAAGGGAGTTCCCTGGTGACTCAGAAGGTAAAGGATCCAGCATTGTCACTGCTGTGATATGCAGATTCGATCCCTGGCTTGGAAACTTCTGTACGCCAGGGACACAGCCCCCTGCCCCCCAAAAAAGAAAGCAAGAAAGCTCTGCGGCTCGCTGTGACCTAAACAAATACGTTAAAAAGTACCCAAGAGTCAAACGTGGAATGGGATCCTAACAATTAAAACCGGAGTCCCCTGGTGGCTCAGTGGGTTAGGGGTCCGGTGATGTCACTGCTCAAGCTGCTGCTGTGACTGAGGGTTCGATCCCTGGCCCAGGAACTTCCACATGCCATAGGCATGGCCAAAAACTACAAATAAAAACTAAATAATAATTAAAGCCTTTAGGGGATAAACAAGTTCTTACTGTGTAGCACAGAGAACTGTATTCAACGACCTATGATGAGCTATAATGGCAAAGAGCACTTTAAGAAAGAACGTATATATGCACAACCGAGCCACTCTGCTGTACAGCAGAAATGAATACAACACTGTCACTCAACTACACTTCAGTAAAACGTAATAAAAAAAAACAAAATCCCTATGCCCAGGCTATTCATTCTAAGCATGCTCTCTTATTTTAACAATAAGATCACACACAAAATTGAGTGTTACTCACAATATAGCCTTTTGGAACCTGTAACGTATAAATAACACTTCGTCCCACACCTGTGCCTGAGCAGCTGCTTCTCTAAAGACGTATCAAGGAGCAAGAGATAAACACACAATGTTTATGAGTGGAGGTCTCATAAACCCAGAGCAAATGATTCATAAACCTCTTAAGCCCATAAACGTTTCGTCCAAGAAACTCCGACAACCCTTCTCGGCACAGGAACCCGGGCAGCGGGGGCCCTTCCTCGTGACGGAATGCAAGCGACTAGGAAAGGCTGCTCAGGAAGTCTCCCAAGTTCAAAGACTCGGAGAGTGGCCGTTCATGGCCATCCAATTCTAGGACACACAAGGCTGCGTATGCGACAGACTAGTTCATGGTAACTGGAAAAAGAACTGCTTCCTCAAGGCGGGAGTGCCAACGACTTCCCAGCGCAAAGTGGCATCAATACAGGATCCGTTACCTTTTATTGTCCTTTCTTTTTCAACCGCACGCTCAGCAGGAGGAAGTTCCCGGGCAGGGATGGAACCTGAGCCGCAGCTTCAACCTATGCCACAGCTGCCTCGGTGTCGGATCCTTAACCCACAGCAGCAGGCCCGAGATCAAACCCGTGCTGCCCCAGAGACGATGCCAGGTCCTCAACCTGCTGGGCCACAGTGGGAACTCATTGCCTCTTTTTAAGTAATTAGACCCTGGGTTGTAGAAGGTTATAATCTGAAATATGACTAACTTGGCAAGGGAGACTATTAAATCCGTAACCCGAACCCAGCCCAGGAAGAGCGAATCGGCAAGTCCAGAATGAATGAAATCTCTCAGGGTGTCTTCCTGTGTGCCAGATGTTTTTCTAGCGGAAACGAAGAGGAAGAAGACATTACATCTGTGTGATTTTAACTGCTGCGTCAGTTCAGAGAATCACGAGGTTTAGAGAAGGGTTCACCGTGAGCACATTAAACAGACACAGACACACAGTATGAATGAAACTCAGAAAGGATGAGCCAATGGCAGTCCTCCATCTGAGGTCACAGCTGCAGGACTGCACCTGGGGTCGGGGGCCAGACACCCGAACACAGGTCCTCATGGCTGTCTGAGCCTCGCAGACCCCAGAGGGCCAGAGACGGTCCAGAAAAAAGAAAACACCCCGTTCCCTGGCCAGGAGAGGCAATAACGACTCAAAAAAGACGTTTAAAAGATAGTGGGGGAGGGAGAAATACTTCGGAGCCACACAGAACCAGCCCCCAGCACAAAGAGTAAGAGATACGGGAGTTCCCGTTGTGGCTCAGCAGGTTAAGAACCGGACATGGCCTCCTTGAAGATGCGGGTTCAATCCCTGGCCTCGATCCGTGGGTTAAGGATCCAGCATTGCAGGGATCTGCCTCGGGGGTCGCAGACGCAGCTTGGATCTGGCGTTGCTGGGGCTGTGGCGTCGGCCTCCGCTGCAGCTTGATTCAACCCCTTGCCCAGGAACTTCCCCATGCCGCGGTTGCAGCTGTTAAAAAAAAAAAAAAGTAAGAGATTCGGATTCGATTTTTCTGCTGAGAATGTTGACTCCTTTCCCTCGCAAACAGAAGAGCCCGTGGGCCCTCTGGTAAAACACGCCTAGTACGAAAGAAAAAAGAAAACCCAAGCCCACGTGTCCAGGGTGATGCCTTCGCTCAGGGACTGGCAATGCGCAACGGCCCTTTATCTGCTGACTTCATCAGGAAATTACCCGTCGCTGGCCTGGAAAAAGAATGTCAAGGAATCTATTTATCACTCTGTCAGCATATTGTTTTGCTTGCTTTTATCACAGCAACTGGAGAGCCCCCACCACTCCAGGAATCCAACTCTGTCCGCTTCCTTCTTTCTGCCCCATATCAGGGCCACCCATGCTGGCTGCCAGGCCGGCGTCAGGGCCCCCGAGCTAGGGAGTAATCTTACAGGTGCCTCTTTCATGGAGGGGACACAGGTGTCAGTCACACTATCATAACCTTCCTTAGGAAAAGAGACAAAGATGAACATTAAAAAAGCTGCCCGGAGAGTTCCCGTTGTGGCTCAGTGGTAACAAACCGGACTAATACCCATGAGGATGCGGGTTCCATCCCTGGCCCCGATCAGTGGGTTAAGGATCCGGTGTTGCCGTGAGCTGTGGTGTAGGTCGAAGACACGGCTCAGATCCCATGTTGCTGTGGCTGTGGTGTAGGCCGGCAACTGCAGCTCTGATTGGACCCCTAGCCCGGGAACTTTCCTACGCTGCAGGTGCAGCCCTAAAAAGAAAGAAAGAAAGAAAAGGAAAATTTTTTTAAAAATTTTCTAATTTTTAAAAAGCTGTTCAGGACACTGAGGGTGCTATATCTTTTCTTTTTAGGGCCACACCTGCAGCATATGGAGTTTCCCAGGTTTCAGAGTGTATGAAAACACACCACTTAAAATAACACAGTTACAGAGGACAGAAAGTCAGGCACTCCAAAGTGGAAAGATGTCTTCACTTAGCAAAAGTAAGAAAGACTTTAAGTATATTTGTACTTTAAAAAAAAAAAAAGCAGAATAATTAGGATGAACCTTCAGCTACGAGGCTACTCTCAGAAAAAGAATTTCCACGGTTCCATTGGGAGACAAAGGCTCAGCTCAGCTCTGCATTTGGGAGGTTTTCTCACTCCTAGTTTGTGCACAGAAAAATAGAAACGGGGAGAACTGAGCCCATTTTGCAACAGATACTAACATCTTTCAACAGAGGCAATTATTTCAAGGTTTTCCATGTTTTTTATAGATTAAAAAGTCAATGCCATGAGTTCCCTTGTGGTGCAGCAGGTTAAGGATCTGGCGTTGTCACTGCAGCAGCTCAGGTCACTGCTATGGTACAGGTTCAATATCTGGCCTGGGAGCTTGCACATGCTGCAGGCACGGCAAAAAAAAAAAAATAAAGTAATAATAAGGCCAGATAAGATTATTATTTGAGAAACTTAATCTGGTAAATGTAATGATATCAAGCAGTTTGTAATTCTGTCATTGCCAGTTTTACCAAAATGTGAAGACACATCACTTTTGGACAACAGTCAGATCTCCCAGTGAGTTAATGATCATTTTTGTACATGAATTCACCACAGCAAATGCTTACAATCCAGAGAGCTGAGCTGTCCTTATATAATCTACTGTTATGTAAACAGTGCAATCCTTTCTATTAAAAAATTATCTTTTGAAAATAAACTCTATTATACAAGTAGTTAGAAAAAGAGGTATTTATAAAGTCACTGGTTAAATATATAATTCAAAGACTGGTTTTAATTTTGGCTTTGAATTTCTTGTGTTGTTGTTGTTGATTTTGTTTTGCATTTCCTAAAGGGAGAACTATCTGAGCACAAATTCACACGACCTAAGCATCGTTCACGTCAGGCGCTTTTCTTGAAATGCCCTCCAGGCTCCCAGCGGGTCTTGGAAAAGGGATTCTGAGGCTTGGGCAGGCCGTCCTGAACTGTCTTGCTCAGCACCTGTGAGAGAAGTGTCTTTCCTGCCTCCCCTGCCGTGGCAGAAACACACAACTCATTCAGGTCAAAAGGTTCTAAGCAGAAGTCGCTTCCAGGGAGTTCCCATCGTGGCGCAGTGGTTAACGAATCCGACTAGGAACCATGAGGTTGCGGGTTCGATCCCTGGCCTTGCTCAGTGGGTTAAGGATCTGGTGTTGCCGTGAGCTGTGGTGTAGGTTGAAGACTCGGCTCAGATCCCGTGTTGCTGTGGCTCTGGCCCCTAGCCTGGGAACCTCCATATGCCGTGGGAGCGGCCCAAGAAATGGCAAAAAGACAAAAAAAAAAAAAAAAAAAGAAGTCGCTTCCAGGCGGGCATGTTTAATTGCTGATCCAAGACCCTCAGCACCGTTAGAACGCCACCCCCCCCCCACAAGACATCCGATGACGCGGCTGCACCCGTGTGACTCCTTTATCAACACTCCTATGCTAAGCCACTGAGATTCTGTTTTGCTTCGTTTTACTGAAGAGAGCTGACTGTCACCGCGGTGTTAACTTCCGCTGTACAGCCTGACCCCGTCAGGCACACCCGCATTCGTCTCCACAGTCTCTTCCGTGACGGGTCATCACCGGGTATTGGACATAGTTCCCTGTGCTCCACAGGAGGACCTTGTCACCCAGCCTGCACGCCCTCGTTGGCATCTGCTGACCCCAAACTGCCAACCTACCCCCCCACCTTCCGTCCTACTTGGGAACCACAAGTCTTTTCTCTGAGTCTGTTTCAGTTTCTTGGATAAGCTCATCTGGCTCCTATTGTAGATTCCACATACAAGTGATACCACGTGGGATTTGTCTTTCTCTGTCTGGCTTACTTCACTCAGTATGATAATCTCTAGGTCCATCCATGTCGCTGCAAATAACACCATTTGATTCTTTTTATGGCTGGGGAACATTCCTCTGTGTGTGTGTGTGTGTGTGTGTGTGTGTGTGTGTGTACACACCAAGCCTTCTTTAGCTACTCATCTGCACGGATGGGTACTTAAGTTGCTTCTGTATCTTGGCTGTTGTAAGCAGTGCTGCCATTATGCTACATAGGGATGGTGTGTATCTTTTCAAATTAGAGTTTTGTCCAGATATATACCCAGGAGTGGGACTGCTGGATCACAAAGCCATTGAGATTTTGAAGTGATGGGTCACTTGACTATAACCTAGCCCGATCCGTCTGGCACTTCGAACCAAATTCTGCATCACTTTCAAGGTGCTATCTGCTTATAACTCTGACCGCCAATCCCAGGGAGGGGCAGTACGTGAGATCTAGAACGCTGCCCCAGGTTTTCTAGACTCTTTCAGGGAGAAAACAGGTCAACACGTTAAAAGGCCAAATGGGTCCAGAAAACCAAACCCATACCTGAATCAAGATCTCCGTTACGATCAGCTGAGCTGGGATGCTTTTCCAGAGGTGAGGATGAAGGGTCTTGCGTACTGGACACCGACACACTGGTCTCCATTCTCGATGCCTGAGGATCCTGTTCTCTTAATTCATCCTGCAGGAACAGTTACCTACGGGCAACCAACAACGACAGCAGACATCAGAGCCCTTGAAGCGCAGCCGTCCGCTTCTGAACCCTCCACGAAGCTCGGCGTCCCCGTCAGAGCTGCTAGCATTTCCCAACAACACGCAGGATGCAACGTAATGCTGGTGACAGAGCATCCGGAATGAAGACTGGCAGTCACACAGCCGCACAAGGTCAACGACAAGGTCACAGCAAGAGCATCTACTTTCTAAGGTCGCCATCGCCACTAAGATGGACACATGCGTCCTCCCCAGCTAGAATCGACGTCTCCACCCCCAGTCTACCCCGGCAGCACGGGCAAGACACTCCTCCACCCGGCTACCTCCTCCTCTCTCCCTGGATGCCGTCAGCAGGCACCCGCCCGCCTTGCCAGCATCCCCACACAGGCAGGCCGTCCAGTGTCCCACAGGCGCGGTCTTCCCTAAGGGTCAGCCACGTAGGGCTGGTGGTCAGCTGCAGCCGTCTGCGGGGTTCTCAGTCTTTCACTTGTTCAGGGCTCCCTCTTACTTCTCTAGGTAGAGAACAGTTTAGATGAGCCTAAGGGCAAGGATCGGTGAGGAAAATAAAGGCTCCTGTGTCCTTCCCTATCCTATAAACGGGATATTTTGTCACCCACGTACAGGTAATGTATCTTTTAAGAACACCACACCCCCCCAACACTCTCTCTCTCTCTCTCACACACACACACACACACCCACACACACACACACACACACACACTCTCACATACACCCCTCTTTGGGTGCTATTCAGTTTACCATCCTGGAGAATATTCTGAATTATTAAAATGACATTCGTCAAAAAGGCAAAGCTTATGGAAGAGTGTGCTGGTCACTCGTGCCATGGCAGGAGAAAGGCTGAAACGCCTGCTGCAAGAAGTAACGGGAAGGGGGGGGACACTGGGAAGGCAGGTGGCGAGCAGTGGCTCAGCATCCACACTGGCTTTAGGCTGCAGTGTCTGCCGTAACAGAGCACGGAGGTCCGGGAGGCCCCAGGGACAGGCTGGAGGTCTTGGGAGTCCAAGGTCAAGGTGCAGGAAGATGTGGTGTCTAGTGAGAGCCAGCTTCCTGATTTCCCGACCGCCGTCCTCCCGCTGTGCCCTCACCTGGAGGGGGGCATCTCCTCTTCTTCTTATAAGGACACCAAGCCCATCCTGGGGGCTCCATCTTCCTGACCTCATCAAAACCTCATCACCTCCCAAAGACCCCCCCAACTCCTAATTCCTTCCCATTGGGGGTCAGGGCTTCAGCAGATGAACCTGGAAAGGCACACTCAGCCCGTGACGAAGCCCGTAACCATTAAACTTTTTTTCTCTTTACCCCATTTTTCAGATTTTCTCTATGGCAGCTATGACTTTCATGCAGTTAAAACTCCTATCTCAGGATGACCTCAAGGTCTAGAAGGAATCACCTCACTTTTCACAGCTACTCTCAGCCACCAGCGGGACCTCCGGGTGCCTATGGAAAGAAGTAATTCCGGGAGAAGGTCCACGAAATGTGAGTATGGCCAACTAGTTCACAAAACTTGACTTTCAGTGAGTAGGGGGTGAGCCCATCTTACTGGCAACAACTGATCTAGAGCTTTGCAAAATAAAAACAGGCTTTTACAAAGCAAACCCTTTTCCTAACTACGACACCCTAAGCTCCACTCAAAAGGCCATTTTTCAAAGGAAATGTATTTCCTTTCCATTCTTAAAATATATATAATGTCAAGGCCAAAGGCGAAAGTGTCTTTTAATGAAAGCAGCCCTCTTCCAAAGAGAGTAAGTTCAGAAGACTGAGGCTTTAAAGGGTAACGTCCCAATTTGGACAGTGGACTTCAGGACCGTCAGTAAAGTTAAATCAGTCCGAATCCCTCTGTGGCTGACAAGCAGAATCGTGGTACTTGAATTTACAGAAGTCAAGTGAGGTTCGATTCAATGCAATCAATGGTCCTTTCTAAACCGGAAGTTCTAGGAGTCTACTGGGGTTTTCTCAAGTATTAACTGCCTATTTTCTGCATTCTGAATACCTGTTGACTGGAGCCAAATTTAATACAATGTGCACCCCCCCCATCAACTCTATCCTGCCTTCTCCTATCATTTGGGGAGTAGTCACAGAAGATAAGCATTTTAGCATACGTGAAGTAGAGCCTCGTCGGGAAGGAAACGGGTGGGGGAGAACACTCATTACATAGGATTTTAAATTGCTGGAGACTTATTATCTCTTCTGAATTATCTCTAGACCAGCAAGGGTGAACTGAGCTTTCAATACCCGATATGGGAATCACGTGTGGCCCTTGAAAGGCTGCTATTATGACTGCAAATCTCAACTTGAACTTCAGTTCACTTTATTTGTTGATTTACAATATTAGTCTCAAGTGCACAACATGGTAATTCAGTATTTTTACAGATTACACTCCATTCAAAGTTATTATAAAACACTGGCTGTATTCCCCGTGTGGCACAATACAGGCTCGTAGCTTATTTACTTTATGCAGAGCAGTTTGTACCTCGTTAACTCCCTTCCCCTATCTTGCCCCCTCCCCTATTCCCTCTCTCTCCAATGTTCGCCACAAGTTTGATTCTGGTATCCATGAATCTGTTTCTGTTTTGTTACAGCCCTTTGTTTTGTTTTTTAGGTTCCACAGATAAGTGATAAGTAGCAGTATTTGTCTTCCTCTGTCTGATATATTTCACTGAGCACAATACCTTCCAGGTCCATCCATGTTGTTGCAAATGGCAAGAGTTCATTCTTTTTCATGGCTGAGTAATATATCACTGCGTATCTCCTTAAAAGCTGTATGTGGCTAGCACTGCCCTAATGAACAGCTATACCACTGCAGAGGAAAGCTAGAGTGTATTATATCTGAGTTTGGAACATATCCTAAACCATCACCAATTCTCAGGCCTCTTGAAAGTTTTAACACAGCAAGCTAGTGAAAAGAGAACAGGGGCATTTTAAAGCCTAAGGCCCTTAAAAGACAACATCACAGTTTCCCTGCAATATTCCACAAATCTTTCACCACCATCTTCCTAATGCAGTAGTTTTTAGTGAATGTGCTGTGTTTCTGTATCAATACAGTTTCAAAAGAGAAGCAATCCTAGCGGCTAAGTTATGTCATACTAAAACTATTTTTTCCATTCATCTACAAATGCAAGAAAATTATTCCACTTCAAATAGAATAAGGCAGAAAGCTTTTCTTCAAGGAAAAAAATCTATGACCAGAACTATTAATCCATCGGTCAAGTACCCATGGCTTCTACATCAGTTTTTAAAGAGAAAAATGTTTGCCCAAGTTTTTCCGACTCCTTTCTCATTGAATCGACTCCATCGTCCGCCTCTAACTAGATGCTTTAAAAAGGTAATCGGGACTGTAAAATAAGATCAATTTAAATGCACCAGATCCATCGTTTTAAACAGAAGTCAAGGGCAACAACAAAAATACCAAAAACCCACATTATTCTGTAAGGACACGTGACAAGGCTCTGTCCGCACAGGCAGCTGCGAAATTTATTTATTTTGGCAAATGACATGTCACTTGTTGGCTTTTTTGGCAACGTTCACTTTTGCCTTCCCTTTCTACTCTCTGTACAAGTCTCACAAATAAAACTACAAAGGAGCAAATTAAAGTCACGTGTAAGTCTAACACCCAGGGATCATCAGTTTTGCATTTATTGTATCTCCTCCTGATAGCTTCTCTGTAGGTTTTTTTTTTTTTTTTTTGAGTTCACACAGAATTTGGAATTTTCATTCATTTTCCGCCTAATGATCACATAAGAAAGCATTCCCCACATCACTGCAATCTTTGAAAACACGGCTTGAAAGGATGGTATGATTTTTATGATAATCTGAATAAGGTCCCTTCTTTGCTGTTCCCCTACTGTTGGCCATAAAGTTGGTGTTTTGGGTTTTTTTTTTAATTTGTCTTTCATCTTTTTAGGACTGCACCCACAGCACATGGAGGTTCCCAGGCTAGGGATCGAATCGGAACTACAGCCGCCGGCCTACACCACAGCCGCAGCAACACAGGAAGCGAGCCTCATCTGTGACCTACACCACAGCCCACGGCAACGCCGGATCCTTAACCCACTGAGCGAAGCCAGGGATCAAACCTGTGTCCTCGTGGATCCTAATTGGGTTCATTAACCACTGAGCCACGACGGGAACGCCCTGAAGTTGCTTTTTGATTTTTGACTGTTCCCAACACTGTAATTTGCAATCCTCATGTGATAGCTCCCACTTGTCCCACATTTCACCTTCGTGGGCATTTTTTATGTATTTTTAAGAGCGCTACGTATCTTATCCCACAAAACCCTGGCAGAGATCTTTCCCCAGTTTGCCCTTCAGCACCTCCCTCTGACACCCGTACTGAGTGTGGGCTGTTTTTTAAACTCAGTCCAATGCATCAGTTCACTTCATTTCTCCTAAAACGTCCTCCCCACCACAGGGAGCCGGGAGTCTAACCTCCCTCGGGTTTCACGTTTTACGTTTAATGTTTTAACATGCGTCTCTATATGTTTCTGGCCATGTATTTTGTGGGGTGCTGCTTGGAGCGGACCACCCCTCACAGTTAAAAATCCACTCCTACACCCCTGACTTATTAAGATGGTTTTATCGTCTATGAAATTCTTACACGTACAAAGCCATGTTTCCATGCACTAAGTACCAGAAAGGCCAACAAAACAGGGGCTACTGAGTTCAGCAATCCCTGAACTTGGGACGATTTAAGGCAGGTTTCTTAAGGGGGTGATAACGGTGTTGGGGGGCCTGGGAACCCAGCCTTGCGACTTGATCATCCCGTGACATGCTCCTGTGGACGGACTAGAAAATCACTGTGCATCAGAAACTGTTAAGTGCAGCCCCCACCCCCCTGCAAAGCTAAATTTCCACGTCCTCTTCTGTCTGCAGCGAGGAGTCACTGCTTCACCAAAAGCAACATGGCTGGGCTGTCCCTAAAGCAGGATGTGGCCAGGCCACCGCGCGCTGGCCGGTGGGAACCTTGCAGAGTGACGCTGTTCAACCAGAGGGTCACGCCTTTGGGTGGAAGGTCGTGCCTTTACCAGTCACCACCCAGGGCTCCCCGCTTCTGAGATCATACAGAGGAAGGGCCCACAAGCAGGAAAGCTGGGAGAGCAGGAGCTGAGTTGTGCTGTCAGCTGCAGGCTGCTACTTCCGAGAGAAATAAGCTTCCATCCCGTTTACACTGCTCTGTCCGAGGGCTCCTGCTACACACCCGATCCCAAATCCCAACACAGCCACCAGAGAAGGACCGTGCTTCTTTTCAATAAGCTCGTCATTAGGCTGCTTAGATTGTGCTGTTGAACTCAGGATGTGCCATGCTAAGTTTTCATCCAAGACTATCAATAATGCCAAATGCCGTCTGGTTTCTTTCACCTCGTCAAAAAAAAAAAAGTCAATTTAAAATTCACATCAAATGCTGCCCAAGGTGCTTAAACCTCAAGGAGAGAGCGCTGTGCAGGAAAGGAGAGAGGTCCCCACACGGTGGCTATGACCTACGCCACAGCTTGCAGCAACACGGGATCCTTAACCCACTGTGCCACAAGGGGAACTCCGGGTCTCTACTTTCTGTATTAGCTGCCTTCCTCAGAAGGCAGGAATACTCTGCGATTTCTCGAGTTTGAGACTGGGGACTGAAAAGGCTGCCTGACGCCTCCCAGCACAGCCATGAGGACCACAGATCCTGGGAGCCACTGCGCGGAGTCCGCTGGGTCCTCCCCCAAAGAAACCCCAACGTGGCTTTGAGTGTTTGCTCTTAGCTCAGGCACATTACAGGAAAAGGGATTCTCCCACCTTCCAGCAAGAGGGCTGGGGGTCTCCAGCCCAGGGGCACTGGTTTAGAATGGAACGGCCCCCCGTCATTCTCTTCCCTGCAGCGACGGCTCTAAGAAAGAAGATCTCCTCCTAAATCCACAGCAATCAAACGCTGTGGCAACTCCAACTTCGGATCGCCAGATACGATCGATAAACTTTCCCCTCTCCCGAAGCTGGTGCTAAGGGATATCCCACTTCTTCTCCTTGATTTCTTTCTTTTTTCTTTTTCTTCTTCTTCTTTTTTTCTTTTTTTTGGCCACCCCTGCAGCATATGCAGGTTCCTGGCCAGGGATCAAATCCAAGCCGCAGCTGCATCCTACACCACAGCTGCAGCAGTGCTGAGTCCTTTAACCCCCTGCGGCAGGCTGGGGATCGAACCCGCATCCCTGGGCTCCAGAGACATTGCTGATCCCGCTGCACCACAGCAGAAACTCTTTGATTTCTTTAGGAGACATGATAAGAGTTAAGCTCTCATCACTGTGCAACTAGTTTGAAACCAAAATGATCAAAATTCAGGCAAAAAGGTGAAACTGTCTATTGTATTAATGAAGCTACCTTAGCATTAGAAATCCTTCTGATCGCCATTCATCCAAAGGCAAGACCCAAAGGTGTTCCACTTGGGACACACTCCATGGAGTTCCCCTGCGGTGCAGCAGGTTAAGGATCTGGTGTTGTCACCGCTGTAGCTCGAGTTCAGTCCCTGGCTTGGGAACTTCCACATATCTCGGGCATGACCAAAAATTAAAAAATAAAAAAAGGACTAACTCCAGTGAGCTTTACAACAATGTATTAATATCAATCAGAGAAATGTTGCATCTTTTTATTCTCTGGTGTGTTTTTATCTTTTTTCTTTTTTTGGGGGGGGGGGCCACATCCAAGGCATGCAGAAACTCCCAGGCCAGGGATCAGACCCAAACCATAGCAGCAACAACGCCAGATCCTTCACCGGCTGCACCGCTAGGGAACTCCGCATCTCTTTTCAAGTTACCCAATTATCCAGTACTTTCAAAGGGATCTGCCTTAAAGCTGCAACAAACGGGCCATTTACTACCAACGACCATACTTGCAATCTCTGGCTTGCTACTCTGAGAGGGGGAAGGTTTGCAGTTATTTGTTTTTTATGTGGCTCGGAAGACAGACTACTCTCCAGATGGAACATGAAAAGCCAAGGCCTACACTAAAAGCTTAGGAAATTCCAGGCCTGCCGTGGCAGCCCCTGGAACTCCAGCACGTCTGGATCACAGAGCAGATGCCTCCTGTCGCACCGCAGGAATGTCAAAAGGAGCACGAGGACACCTCATCCCCGCTGAGACCTTTCCAACCATGTCCATCAAAATGGAAAACCCCCAAGGACTCTGAAGGGGGGCGCACCACCAAACTGTTCACCCAAACCTGATCTCTGAAACATCCCAGGTTCCGGTTCCCTGAGAAGCAGCTCACAGCCTGGGCGATCACAGGAGCATCTTCAAGAACCGTATCTGCCAATGGCTTTGAAGATGAAAACGGGTTTCAGGTGCCCAGGAGCCATCGACAAGGAAAACCCCCTTCTTCGCACAGTCACTGTCACCCGGACCCCGCTGCTTCGAAGCATGATGGAGCCCCTCACCTCCCACTCTTCCCAGCTCCCCCCACCCCCCGCCCCCCCGCAGCCCCTTCTAAGAAGAGCAGGGCCTTGCCTGGCTCCATCGTCAACGGAGGGGAACGGGCTCTTGGGGGCAAAGGTTCATGGAGTGGCGCCGTCCGCCCGGAGCTCCGAGCTTGATTTACTCGGAGGAGGGATGGCAGTTGCCTGGCCATTTTTCAACCAAATTTCAGGAGTTTTGGCTCTAAAGAGATTGAAACCCAACACCACCTGCGGCCCCAGCCTAAGAATGCTCATTTTTCCCAACCAGATTCACAGCTCCATCCCGGGAAATAAGATATGCTGGGGCTAAGGGATGGCCGAGGGCTAAGCACCAGGGCTGGCGGCGGCCTGGGGTCCCCACAAAAACAGACTGTATCTTCTAATTCACGGTGGTGACTGTCACCTAACCTCCCCATCGGGCGGCAAGCTTCACAAACAGACGCGTGCACGGGGAGAAAGAGAACAGCCTTCCGAGTGACTGGCTCAAGAGAAGAGAAAACCCCGAAGCTGCAGACGAGCTGTGCCCCATCCTGAAAGTTCATTTATCTACTATTTACCTATCAGTTACTGCTTATTTATCATCAAGAGGGTGAGGCCTTGATGTACCCCATCAGGAGCTCCCATTGTGGCTCAGCGGGTTAAGAACCTGACTTATCCATGAGGATGCGGGTCTGATCCCTGGCTGATCCCTGGCCTCGATCAGCGGGTTAAGAATCCAGCATTGCTGTGAACTGTGGTGTAGGTCGCAGGCGCAGCTCGGATCTGGCGTTGCTGTGGCTGTGGTGTAGGCCGGCGGCTAAACTCCAATTCGACCCCTAGCCTGGGAACCTCCAAAGGCCAAGGGTACAGCCCTGAAATGACAAAAAAAAAAAAAAAAAACCTACTCTACTATGGGTCTTTGCATGGAGGCAGCCATATAGGATTTCTTACAGCGGAAACTGACTTCCAAGCTATTCAAAGGTAAACACCCTTCTTAGGCTGGCATACGACTGGCTGACATGAAATATCTGACACAGAAGAGCTTGGCGGTGGGGCCTCGTCAAAGAGACAGGACTTTCTAGGGAGCAAAGACATCTGGTGCTAACATCTTGCACAAACTTGAAACCCAGGATTTCCCTGTCACCTACAACCTGAACAGGAATGAATGAGAGCAGGACCACAAGCTTAGAACAAAGCGGGTAACCTCATGTGCTACAGAACTGCGTTGCACAGCACACCCCTATGCATACGCGTCAGTTCAGAGAAACCAGCCCATGTGTTGCATATACAGTCACGAGAACGCAAGAAATAAAGAATTCTTAACACGGGACCCCTCTGCACGTTAGATGTGCAGCGATAACATCTAATCATCGGTGCCTAATTTTCAGAGGGGATTTTATGAATGGACAACTTCGAGCAGGACAGGTGCAGACAAGCTTCAGAGGTGCCACAGTCATCGACTAAGACGCTGGCCGATGAAAAGGACCGACTGAGCCCACCTCTCGAGGGTGAAACCTGGCGTCACCCCAGCCTGCAGAGCTCAGCAACGGAGCTAGGGATTCCCAACAACTGAAGAGCATTTCAGGGACGGTCTTGAAGCCATAGGCACAGATCCATAAAGTGGGCACCAACCAAATGGTATGAATTGTATCATTTAAATGAAGAAAGGAAGTTTACTCGAGTGGGGTCCATCCAACTGCAAATCCCTACTGCAGAGTCAATTTAAAAACACCCATGTTTACTTGGGTTTATGAAGAACCCTGGGAGTTCCCATCGTGGCGCAGTGGTTAACGAATCCGACTGGGAACCATGAGGTTACGGGTTCGGTCCCTGCCCTTGCTCAGTGGGTGAAGGATCCGGCCTTGCCGTGAGCTGTGGTGTAGTTTGCAGACGCGGCTCGGATCCCGCGTTGCTGTGGCTCTGGTGTAGGCCGGTGGCTACAGCTCCGATTCGACCCCTAGCCTGAGAATCTCCATATGCCGCAGGAGCGGCTCAAGAAATAGCAAAAAGACAAAAAAAAAGAACCCTGGATGTGTGAGCATATCCTGCAGAGGACTGCAGGAGGGCTGGCTTTACGCTATAATGTAACCAGCCCTTGGTGAAATGTACTCTCTGACTTTTTAAGCACAACAAGCAACACTGTTGTCATCTGCAAAATGCAGGGACTGTTCTAGAAGCCTCCTGTGGTCTCACCTCCCACTCACGGACCTGAGGATATCTGGGTTTTCCCAGACCTCCTGGTTAAAAGTGTCTGTGGCCAGAGAGAATAATATAGCATCTGCCCAAACGGAATGGAGACTCAAAAATGGAAATTTTCACCACGGTCTAAGCCGGATCCCAGAAGCTCTCAGCAAAGAGGTGCATCAGGTCCTAAAGCCCAGCTGGCTACTCAAAGACTTAACCTGCTGCACTGCCCAAAGCCATCTGGTTCACAGGACAGGGATGCAGAGGGGAAGAGGGCAGTCTGCATTTTGCAGCCAGCTGGGAAGATAACGTTTTCTTGTTTGTTTGTTGCTTTTTTAGAGCTGCACCTGCAGCATATGGAGGTTCCCAGACTAGGGGTCAAATCAGAGCTGCAGGTGCCAGCCTACACCACAGCCACAGCAATGTGGGATCCAAGCCACGTCTTCAACCTACACCAGAGCCCACAGCAATGCCGGACCCTTAACCCACTGAGTGAGGCCAGGGATCAAACCCTCATCCTCACAGAGACGCGTCAGGTTCATTACCACTGAGCTGTAACAGAAACTCCAAGAGTAAAGCCTATTTTAAGTTAGAGTTTTAAAGACAATGAATGAGGAGTTCCCTGGTGGCTCAGTGGGTTAAGGATGTGGTTTTGTCACCACCGTGGTAGTGGTTTGATCTCTGGCCCAAGAACTTCTGCATGCTGCAGGCACAGCCAAAAAAAAAAGAGAATAAAAAAATTGTTTTTAAAAAAGAAAAAAAGACAACCAATGACAAGAGCCAGAACCCAAGGCTCCAAATACTCTGTTATTCCCTTAGAGCCATTCTCCTGCCTCCAAAGAGAAGGTTAAAGAGCAGAGAGAAGCAGGGCTGGTGTTTGATTCCAGAGGTGGCTGTTTTTCAGTAACAGCGCTATGGACTATTGGGGAGCAAGGGAGAGGGGAGCAGACAAAAAGGAGGTGCTCCTTAACCATCAGCCTCTATTAAGATGGCATCTGTTGTCTGCATCTCCTTACCTGAAATCAGGGACGCACACCTGGCAGGGTTGGATCCACCAAGCGTGAGGCCCTGAAGGACCTTGGAAACCATCGGGTTCAACTGACACATCACAAGCTGCACCCCGACTTTCTTCTCTGTTTAATTAGCACACTGAGGTCAACGCTTCTGCGAAAACTGGCCTGGCTGGAGCCTCCCCACCCACCCTCCGCCTCTGCGCAGCCTCGAAGACTCTCTCCTTGGCACCTGCTGCTCGATAAATATCCAAAAAATCACCCTGAAAAACAAAAACCAAAAAACCTGGGAGGTACATCTCTCCAACACACACACCTCTTTAACCTCTGGGACTTTAAAAGCCTCTTTGAATTTGGGTCACGTGGAAAATGAAGGCAGAGAACTTGGAAATAAGATGAACCAAGATCAAATACACAGGATGAGGCCTGTAGCATTTAGCGGCCAAAATCAGGTGGACCCATCCGTGGCAACCTTAGCAGACGGATCTGGGCAAAATGAGCCACATAGGGTTTAAACAACAGCCCCCAACAAACAACTGGAGGTTGGGGAAGTGATGTTTATATCTGCTGTTTGTGTGTTTACAAATAAAAGATGAGGCATCATAAAAGAATAACTGGAAGCAGATGAAGTTTAATGGAGTGAGTTAACCCCAACCATATTAATTAAGAAAATAAATGAGATATTTCAAAAGATAAACATCTGCACTCCGGATTTCTTTTCTTTTTTTGCTTTTTAGAGGTGCGCCTGCGGCATATGGGAGTTCCCAGGCTGGGGTCGAATCAGAGCTGCAGCTGCCGGCCTCCACCACAGCCACAGCAACACGGGACCTGAGCCGTGTCTGCAACCTACACCACAGCTCACAGCAACGCCAGATCCTTAACCCACTGAGTGAGGCCAGGGACCGAACCTGCGTCCGCATGGATGCTAGTCAGGTTCGTTAGGGCTGAGCCAGTTCGTTACAGGAACTCCTGGATTTCTTAATTTCACCTTCGAGGCCTCCGTCCTCCTGTTCACACATAGGGGGACTAAGGGCCTCCCAGAGGAACCCTCCTCTTCCTTCTCAGGCTGATTCTGCCCCACACCCAAGTCCACTCTAAGGCTGCCCTTCCCGCTTCTCTGCCCTCAGACAGGCAAATCCAGCATCTTCCCTACAGAAATGACTGCAAACACCAGAGGATCCCAACCGAAATTCTGGCAGTGGGCTTCCCCCTCCAACCCCCTCGGCTTTTCGACGGCTCCCAGCGGCTCCCAGCAGCACTCGTCTCGTGGCAAAGGCTGCCCACGGTGCTTGAGAGGCACTGCCTCTTTCAGACAGAGCACCCGCTGCAAGGCTGTTCCGGACAGTGCCTTCAGAGTCTCTGTCGCAAACCTCTGTCACACCCCAACTGGCATCATCTACACCAAAGGACAGACCCCTCTGCCCACGGAGCACTTCTGCTCAGCGCCCAGACAAAATGACTGCTATTCAGTATATAACTTAAAAAAAAACCACCCACCAGGAGAGAAACATCCTTCCCAGTGTGAAGATGGGGGCGAGGCGTGGCGGCGTGGCTGCAAGTGTAAATGCTTCCTCTGCAATTGTTAAGCACAAACCTTTGTAAAGGCAGGAAGAGTTTTTTGTTTCTCTAACAAAAAGAGTGTCTTTGTCACAATACTGGAAAAGCAAACATGTCTTTTACTTTTAAGCAGGGTTGTTAACTATGTGCGGGCCTAGCAAGCAATCCGTCCTGCCCTTCGTCACAGGAAAAACCCCACAGCAGGTGGAAGATAAAAGGAAAGAGACTCGGCCAAGGTCACACGAAAAGCCGAGGCAGACCTTGGTCTCCGAGTTCCCCAGAGGCTCACTCGAACCACCGCGCGAGTTTATTCTCGCCAAGTCTAGCGTGCTTTCTAAAATAATCCCCAAGGCCAATTTCCACGGACGCTCAGCTACGTCAAGTTGGCAAAACGTGACTTTTCAGTTAGCGACATGCACTTCCACTCGCAGGGTAAGTGGAGCGGGCTCTGCATGGCCAGCTTCAAGCCTGAGGCCAACCCGACCCCGGGAGGAGCCCAGGGGGACCTGACCACCCAGTGGGAGCAGCAAGGCAGAGAGGTCCGGACCTCCCAGGGGACAGCGCTGGGGCTGCACCCTCAGTTTGCTACCAGCGACAAAAATCACCCGCTGTGCCCCTGAGGGCCCGAGGCCACCTCGTACAGGGACAATTCCGGCTTTCTTCCCTGGCCCTCCGTACCTACGTCCTCCTGATTTCCACGCGCCACGACTCCCAGGACTGGAGAATTGTTTTCTGTTGCTCCCACCCTCATTAGCGGGGTGATAGCTTTAAAAGAGGAGGGGGAGAGAAAACTTACAATAAAACCTATTTTTTTTGGCCATGCCCACAGCATGTAGAAGTGCCCAGGCCAGGACTTCCCGTCGCGGCTCGGTGGTAACAAACCCGACTCTTATCCATAAGGGCGTGGGTTCGATCCCTGGCCTCGCTCAGGAGGTTAAGGATCCAGCATTGTCACGAACTGTGGTGTCGGTCGCAGACTTGGCTCAGATCCCATGTTGCCAGGGCTCTGACTCAGGCCGGAGGCTACAGCTCTGATTGGACTCCCCGCCTGGGAGTTCCACATACCTCGGGTGCGGCCCTAGAAAAACAAAATAAATAAATAAATAAATAAACATTTTTTTAAAAAAAACCTGTTCGTGTGGCTCTGTATCTTTCCCAAAGGCTCAATAAATTATCAATAAAATAGAGATACCAGCACTCGCCGGTAAAGATTAAAAAAGTGAATGCACTTAAAGTGCCAGGCAGAGTCTCAGACATACTGGATATGACAGTTTCAAGACAATTTAACACTAGAATTGAAATCCTCGCGCTCTCTCTCGTTCTAACTTGCTAGCAAGTTATTCAGGCTCTCTTTCAGTGCCCCCACCGCAAAATGGAAGTGCTGACACCCTCATAAATCATCAAGAAGGAGAGGTAAATTCGAAGCATTAGAGGATCCGCTGGCAAAGAGTGGATATTTAAATATGTAGCTACTTTTTTTTTTCTTTTTTCTGCTTTTTAGCGCCACGCCTGCAGCATATGGACGTTCTCAGACTAGGGGGTCGAACTGGAGCTGTAGCTGCCAGCCTACACCACAGCCACAGCAACACAGGATCCGAGCCGTGTCTGTGACTTACACCGCAGCTCAAGGCAACACCAGATCCTTAAGCCACTGAGCAAGGCCAGGATCCTAGTGCGGTTCATTAACCACCGAGCCACGAAGGGAACTCCCAGTAGCTACTATTTTTAAGTTGAACATTATTCAGAGTAAACCGGTAATTCCAAATCAGAGTGCTCCCACAGTCCTTTCATCATTAATCCCTAGACCCACAGATCCAAGGTGTAGTTTTCACTTTTTCCTTTTTTTTTTTTTTTTGGATGAATTTTTTTTTTTTTTTTTTTCTTTTTACAGCCAAACCTGCAGCATATGGAAGTTCCCAGGCTAGGAATCAATTCAGAGCTACAGCTGAGACCTCCACCAGAGCCATAGCAACGCCGGATCCTTAACCCACGGAGTGTGGCCAGGGATCGAACCTGCATCCTCAGAGAGGCAGCGTCATTCTCTTAAACCCACCAAGTCACAACAGGAACTGCTGGATGAAATTTTCTGATCATTGTGATGATCTCTGCTGTACAAGAAAGTGATTCAGTTATACACACACGTATCTATCCCTTGTCCCATTCTTTTCCCACAGAGGTTATCACAGAATATAGGGTAGAGGTCCCTGTGTTACAGGGCAGGTCCCCACTGTGAGCATCTGTGGAAATTATATTTTAAATGAGACTGTAGGAACTTGCACTTGGAATTTCATACACTTGATTATACATGAACATGATGCAGTTCATAATTCAGTTTTAACTAAAAGAAAAAAAGAAAAACTTGTCAAATTTAGGAGAAATCTGCTTAAATAACCCCATATCTTTTCTCAGCCAATAAAACTGCAGGGGGGGGGATATCACAGGATAAAAATCTGTCCCACCAGCTCCAAACCCCTCTTTTGTACTCACACCTGCTGATGCTATTCTGACTCTGCAGAATTCACCAAACGCTTTCACAAGCAAGGTAGCTACCAAAAGGTGGTGCTTTTGTTTTTAAGAAAAAAAATTTTTTTTTAATGAAACCAAGAGCACAATGGATTCTTTTTCCACATCATTGTCAAAGACATCTATCTTATCAAAAGAACAGAAACCTAAGGGCCAGAAAGTAAAACTTTCTGAGTAGGAATGGGGAGAACCATGGTGGTATCTTTTCACGGGGACCCTGCTGTGCTGATCATGCAAATCCCATACTAAAGACGCTTGACCTGGGGGAGTTCCCGTAGTGACGCAGGGGCAACGCATCTGAGTAGTATCCATGGGGATGCAGGTTCGATCCCTGGACTCGCTCAGTGGGTTAAGGATCCAGCGTGGCCGTGAGCTGTGGTGTAGGTCGCAGACGTGGCTCTCGGATGCCCAGGTGCTGTGACTGTGGTAGAGGCCGGCAGCTGATCTGATTTGATCCCTGGCCTGGGACCTTCCATATGCCACAGGGCAGCCCTAAAAGTCAAAAAAAAACAAAAAAAAAGAAGTTTGACGTGGTAGCTTTAGCTGAATCCTCTAACCCTCCCTTGTGACTGTGTCTCGGGCTCCTTAGGCTGCAAGCCCTGCATTAAATACCTTCCTGTATTTACAACACACTGTCTAGAAACTTCCTGTTTATAAATCTTCAGCCAACACGTGGTTTCGCCAACACGATCGCGTTTCATCCGGACTCAGGACACCTTCAGCCCTGACAGAGAGGAAGTCCTGTCCCAGGGCCCAACCTGAAGAGCGGGCATGGAAGACGGACCGTCGGATCCGACTCCCACTCGCTGGGCTACCTGGAGGCTGCAGTCCCCACCCGCACGATGAATATGAACCCAGTAAGTTCCAGGCACTCAGGCCGGCCGGGAAGGTGGGGTACGGGGGCTTTGGGGGCCGGTCCCTTCTGGTCTGAGGAGTTACCAAAGCAAACGCACATGAGGTGTTTCCTCATGGCCTGTCTGCAAAGACACGCTGACCGAGCACCGGCCTGCTGTGACTGGGAATCTATCTGAAGGCCACACGTGTGTGTTTCAGTCTTCTCCCCACCTCACCTTTTCCAGAGCACGACTGAAACCTCGGCCCCATGGGGAGCTCATACCCCCATAACAATAACCACCTGTTCCTCCCGAATAGTGATGGTTCACAGACACCACCTGGGACGATGGTCAGTCGTGTTTTCACGACACTTTCTGGACAGGAGTCTGCAAGATGAATCACTGAGAAATAAGAGTGGCGGGCAAACAATGCATGTTTAAATAAGTAGCTTTTTTTTTTTTTTTTTTTTTTTTGCTTTTTAGGGCCGCACCCACGGCATATGAAAGTTCTCAGGCCAGGGGTCAAATCGAAGCTGTAGCTGCTGCCCTATACCACAGCCACAGCAACGCAGGATCCGAGCTGTGTCTGCATGGGATATGTTTGATCACCGATTGCCCCCCCCCCCCCCGTCCCCCAAAGAGCAGCATGGGGCTCTGAGTGAGCTTCCAGTGCAAAACGCATTTTGTAGAGATAGAAGCTGAGGCTCAGAAAGATGACATTCAGTAATTGGTCCAAGGTCACACAGCCAGACGTTCTGTGTCAGGACCCTTCCTTACAAAACAGAGCTGTCAGATCCCGGATCACCACAAAGTGTGTGGATTGGTTTGTCATGACAAGCAGAATGTCCCTAATTTGATTTTTTTTTTTTTTTTGACTTGCAGAATGGGGACAGTAAGGTGCTACCCAGGCAACATAAGAACAGTCAAGAAAACACAAAATGCACCTTGCACTACAAATCCTCGTTTCTTGGGGGGTGGGCAGCAGGAACATTTTGCAAGTTCTTCTTAGGGACCACTACGCCGTCACATGAACTCTGAAAGCTCCGAAGCATAAAATGTAGCAAGAGAAATGTTATCCAATACTAGAACGGAAGGTCATTCAAACGCCACAGGAGACTATTTTTGTTCAAATGACAAAAAAAAAAAGAACTCTTTGACTTCGAAATCCTTACAAAAACATTTAGGCTGCATCTGAGGCCAAACAGAGTCTGCATTTTCACTGTATGAGCTTCTTCCATCCCTTAAAGGGAAGCCGCATTCACTTATGCTCAGAGCTGTGTTTCCATCAGCCAGCATTTCTGCTCAGATGTGGCACGTCCTTTGGGGACAACGGCATAGGGAAAAAGGTAGAAAGTGCCACCTCAGCTAGAGTGGGCAGAAATGGCACCTGACAAACATTCAGCAATCCTAGAATAAAGGAAGATCTCATGAAAAAGAAAAATGGGAGTTCCCACTGTGGCTCAGCGGGTTCCGACATAGTGTCTGTGAGGATGCTGGTTCAATCCCTGGCCTCACTCAGTGGGTTAGGGATCCATCAGTGGTAAGTCGCAGATGTGGCTCTGATCCTGCAGGCGTGGCGGCTATGGCATAGATGGGCAGCTACAGCTCCTGTTGGACCCCTGGCCGGGGAACTTCCAAATGCTGAAGGTGCTGCTGCAGTAACAATAATAATTAACAATAAGAGAAATTTTGGGAGGTCACCAAGGCTTTTTCCCTTTCTTCGGGATCCTCTTCTGCTTTCGTTTTTGTTGTTGTTGTTGTTGTTTTTGGTCAATAATCATGAAACTAGTTATTTATACCCAGCAAGATTTCAAAAAAAATTAGTCCATAATTTCCGCAAGAAACCATGAAGGGGAAAAGCTCTCAGATCAATTACTTCTGTCATTAGTGAAACTCACGTCCCAGTAGGATGGCCTGTTTGAGGTTCAAGGTGTGGGTATCCTAATGGGAAATGGAAAATACTCCTCTGTCATCCCTGCAGGTCTCAGCTGGCACTTCTAGAAAAACACACATCAAAACAGTGGCTGATCAAACTCCCCTCTAGGGTAAGGGCAGCTGAATCGCCCTGCCTCTGGATAATTCCTCGACGCGCAGGAATGGGTCCGAGCACAGCTTGGGTAGGGGACTGGGAGGGTCTCTGGTGTGTGTGTGGGGGGGTCAGTCCCCCGCCCCCGCCCGCCCTTCCAGGCAGGCGGCTGGGTCCCAGCAATGAGCCAAGATAAAAATCTGACAGTACTTATTTATGGAAGGGAGGAAGCAGAATGTGTGCAAATTTAATGCTTCGCTGGGAGAAAGTAGCAGCAGATCCCCTATCTCAAAGGGGAGTCTAGCCAGCAATTCCTTTTGACCACCGAGGCCTCTCCCCCCCCCCCCCCGCTGGGTCTCCCTCCCCACCCCCCAACCGCCTCTCCAGGAAATGGTGCCGAATTGAAGCCTGTTTTCGCTTTTTCTCCGACCCGGTGAAACCTGGGTCCATTTGCTTGGTGCAGACACGCCAATCGGTCCCACGGGTCCCTCGGCTGCGGTGCAAGGATGGGGGACGGTGAGGGAAGTCGAGGGCAGCGGCGATGGATTTGGATTCCGGCGGGTCTGCCCGCGTCGAAGGCGGTTTCCCACCAGTGGGCTCGGATGCGCCGCGGCTGCGCTGCTGGAGCGGACAAACCCGGCGCGAGGACCACGCTCAGCCGAGCCGGGAGCCCCAGACCTTCCAAGGCGCCCGCGCGCCGGGTCCAGGGAGCCAGCGCAGGGGTCGCCAGCGCGGGCCCGGGGGCTGAGGGGCGGAGGGCGGGAGTCCTGACTGCTCCACTGTAAGGAACGAGTATCCCCGCGGCCAGCCCCCGGCGCCCTGCCCTTCCCGGAATCCCACCCAATTCTATAAACCCAAAGATCCCGAAAATTCCGAAAGCGAAACTGCAAGCTGGTCTCCAGAAGTTTGGAAACGGCCTCGCAGGCTTCCCGGCGTCGTGTCCGGACTCCCGACACCACCAAGGCGGTCAAGGACGAGAGCCCCTGAAAGTAGCCATCGCTCCGCGGGGCCGCCCCCCGCGTCCCCCGGGCGTCTCCCTGGGGTTTTTCCGCGTAGAAGTCGCCAGCCCCGGTTCCGAGGCGGGGGTCGGCCGTGCTCCAGCCTGATCTCCGTGCCTCCCTCCTCCAGCTCCTCCCCACAAGGAGGGAAACTTGGGCCCTGCAAGAACCCTGTGGAATGTTCTTTGTAAGCTGTTGTATATTCGCTTCCATGGCCCAGCTCCGTGCAAAATCGCAGGTTTCGGGGCGTTGGACTGAATTGTGCGCTTGTCAGCGGCGACGTCAGGAGGGCGAGGGGAGGGGTTCCCGGCTGAAACTGCAGTTTACAAGCACAGAGCCATTTTAGGTTGGTTTCCACTTCGGCGAAGCCCACGGGGGAGCTCGTCTCTGGCAGGACCCGCGGAGTCGGGGGCACCGGGGAACGCGCTGCCGCCTCGGCCCGGGGATGGAGAGGCGGGGGGGGTGAAACGCGCCCGGGCCTGAGGGTCGCGGATCGCTCAAGCCTGGCCGTCCAGGTGGGAGGGAAAATCTGCTGCGAGGTCTCCAATCCTGGTAACACCTCCCCCCAGCCCCCATCCACACCGAGAGGGACAGGCCTGTGTCCGTCTAAGTGGGAGGATGAGCTGACCCCACCGATCTTGCCCCTAGGCCCCCGCGAACGCCCAGAGACTACGTTACTGCGGTAACTACAGACCTGGCCAGCGCTGTCTTTTTAACCCTAGGATTTAAAAACGTCTTGGCACACTAGGCAGATGGGCCATGAGGTCTGCGGGCCCTGAGAAGGTCCCCTGGACCTGTCCCTCGCCCGGCCCCCGGGTACTACGCGTGGCTGCCAAGCGGCCCCGGTCCACCCCGGGGGCACCACTGCCCGACCTCCGCCCGGCAGCTGCATTCTGGCCACTGGCGACCCCTGTCGGGGACCCCTGTTCCCAGCTAAGGGAGCTCGGTTTTCTTGCTTTTCCCTCGGGCTCCACTTAGAAGCTCCGACTTTGCCCTCAAACTCCACTCTCAGACCCTCCCTGGTCCCGGAGGCCGGCCTCTCCCGGGTTCCCAGCAGTCTTCTCAAAACCCAAGGCGACACCCCTGCAAGCTCCTGGGCGAACGCCCCTCGCCGATCCAGCCCTGTCGATCGAAACCCGGCAGGAGCAAAGGACACTTTCTTCCGCGAACGCTCTTCCCATCCCCCACCTTCCCTGGAGCGCAACTCCTCCCTCCACGCTTTAAAGCGGAGCTCCGGGCGCCCCCGCCCTTCCCCCCGCTCCACCTTCACACACACCCACACACACACACACACACACACACCCACGCCTGAGACGACGGCCCCCCGACCTCCCACCCCACCTCTGTACGAACTGTACCAGATGCCCACCAATAGGCGCAGCGCGCCCCCTGCACGCAAAACACCCCACGGGCGTCTGCAGCCAGGCTGCACCCGAAACCCTGGACTGTTAGTCCTTTTAGTAAGCACCTCCTCCTCCCACCTACCTAGCTTTACCCACACAGAATCTAGCCTACAGAGAACGAGAACTCGTCTCGTAGAAAGCCGAAATAAATCATTCCCTTTGCCCTCCTGTATTTTGCACCACGTGTCAGCAGTTTGTCATGTCACATCATAGCAGGGTCCGGTTCCAAGACGCACACACGAATTAGGGGCGGATCTCTTTGACCCCCTCCCCCCACCCAACTGCACACACAGGTATGCACACTAATCCAAAGGCACACAGAACAGTTTTGCTCGGACGCCCCGGTCCGGGCCAGCGGTCGCCCTCTCCCCTCCAGCAATCGACTGGACACGCAGACTCTAACCACGGAAAAAACTAGGGCAGCTCATTCCCTCTCTTTTTTCCCATTTAATTCGCTAAAGCAGCTACTGGAGTAGCCAAAGAGAGTTGAAACTAAGGGACAGCATCTCCGGTTGGGTTTTTTCCCACCTCAAAACCTTTATTTTCAGTTTTTAAAAGCCACCTTAGCCCGCCATATTGAAACTGGCACGGCTTCTAAATAGTGCTTCCCGGCAGTTGCTTCCAAGAAAACACGAGTACAGATCCGGTTCTGGACTGTGCGTCTGCCCACCGCAAATCACCCAACCCCCCAACCCCTAAACTCCCCCTTCTCCCAACTAATCCCCTGGCGCAGCCCCGGGTCAAAAATCAATAGATCGATCTAGCAGTCCCTACAGTTTTTTTTTTTTTTTTTTTTGGGCGGATTTGACTGACACACACACGTACTAAAAAATAAACTCGAAAGCCAGATCAGATTAGTAATTTTGAAAGGAGGTCACATGAGAGTAGACAACAGGAAAGCCCCAAGTGACAGGATATTACTTTAATGTACCACCAAAAAGAAAAGGGGGAAAAAAGGGAAAAAAAGAACAAAAAGATCATCCATACCGGAGCTCGCTCCGAAACTACTACTGACAATTTCATTTCAGCTGCACAGGCAAATGTTTCCAAAGGGGTGACTCCGAATATGTACACGATTTTTAATCCTCTAGATGGTTGGTCTCCAGTACTCACCCACCATCTTCTCCACACCCCCCTCCTGCCACCCCTAACAGACACACCGAAAAGAAAAGGAAAGGGGGGAAAAAAAAAAAGGAAGCCGAAGAAAGAGACCCCCGAGAGAAGACGAGGGAGCGCGGGGGGTAGCAAGGGCGGCTGCGTCGCTAAAACGAGCGCACAAATGCGGGAGGTGGGCGGCGGGAGAGGACAGCTTTGCACCCGGGAGGACACTTTGCAACTACGGACGGACTCCCGCAAGGCCCGGCTTTTTCAAAGCGGAGGGACGAGGGGGAAGGGGACGGGGGAGCAAAAATGACAACCCGGAGCGCAGCGCGGAGTTTGGGGCTCTGCTCAAGTGCTGTCGCTTTCTCCTCCAGCCCTTCTCTTTCGCTTCTCTCCCTCGGCACCCCCTCCTCCAGCCCCCCACTCCCGGGCTAGCTCGAGCTTCCCTTTTTTTTTTTTTCGGAGCTGGAAAAAAAGAAGCCTGCCCGGCGCACTCAACCTGCGGGCCGGAGGGTTGCTCGCGGGGCGGGCTGGGCGCGGGGACAGCGGCCGGCGCGGCGTCCTACCTGGTGAAGTTCGTCCTCCCCGTGGGTGGACCGAGGCCCCGGGCGCCGCCGGGGGTTAGGGGGGGTGGGGACGCCGGCCTCGCCCGCCCGCTCGCTCGCTCTGCCTCGCTCACTCCCCGCCCGCCGCCTCCCTCGCGCGCCCGCTCTGGTCCTCCGACTCCCACTACAGCCTCCTTCCAATATGGCATCCTCCGTGTGCGCATGCCCGGCACTCTTTTTTAAGATTATTATTTGGTGTGTGTGCAGCGAACTCCTTCAACGACCTTTTCCAAGCGCTTGCAGAACGTCTTAAGCCAATTAGCCTGCAGGACGTTCTGCACTCCTTCCTCTGCCCCCGCTGTGACGCCCCCGCTCCCGGGCACAACCTCCCCCCCTGCGCGCGCGCGCGCGCGCGCGTACACACACACACACACACACACACACACACACACACACACGCTTCACGCTTCACGCTCCCAATGCCTCCCTCCCCGCCCCGCTCCCTTCCCTCCTTTCCTTTAGCTCCCTCCGTACACGAAATGCAGAAAGTTCCCATCACAGGGGTTTCCGCAAACGCCTCTGCAGGGAAATCTGGGCAAACTCTGCATCTCACTGGACACTTTCTGTTTCATCGGTTTTGCAATCTCTCTGGGGGCGAAATCCACAAACTTGCGCTTTATCCGCCGACGGAAGGTTGCGAGCGAAGAGAAATTCAATCCTCTCCGCAACCCCTGTCCCGCCCCACTGCGCCCCACCCAGCACTTAAATTGCGCCTTTTCTATGCAGATTCAAACATTTCCTGGCCCTCAGGGAGGGCGGGAGGGGGCCGAGGAAAGATTTTCCAGGGAAACCACCGCAGGGGAGTAACTGCTCGGGCGAGGTATCTGCGGGACGCAGCTAACAAGGGTCGCCACGGCGTCTCCCGGGCTATGTCCAGGCCTAGGCGACCAAAGAGGGCACCGGGCTTGGGCCAGCTATTTGTAAGGCGGGAAAAGATTCCCGCCCGAGAAAAACGTGGCCTTCGGCGACGGTGGGGGGAAATGGGGGGCCGCGCAGATCCCTACGGGGCAGGGTTTCCGGGTGGCGGGTCCCCGGGCCCTATTCCGGGGACAGGGGAGGGAGGCGGACAAAGCAGAGCTCCTCAGGCCTGAGCTGAGCAGAGACTGAACGGAACGTCCCCAGGGCGGAAATACTGGCGACGTCCGAGGGGCCAGACCGAGAACTTCCTTAGGTGGGCTGTACTTAGTAGAGAGGAGATGCTGCGAGGGGCTAGAATTTATTTCCGTGGGAAATGGAGATAGGACACCTTTTGTCAGGGTTTTTGCCTTATGGCCACAAGAGGTAAAATCCCCCGGAGTCTCCCAGTTCTGTGTCCATCTTCTTCCTACAACCCCCTCTCGCTGCGCCCCTAACCCCGGCCCAGGGGTCAGGAGGACTGAGAGGTCCCCAAGGCTGCGGCGAGTTCGCAGCTCCGCCCACCCTCCCAAGCCCGGCCACTCCCGCGCGTCCTCAAAGACAGAGGAGCCGGGCACATGAGGTCCCCGGAGGAAAGGTGAATGCTCCGTAAGGCTGGGGACTGGGCAGGGGATCCGGGGATGGAGAGTGGAGGTCAGAGTCCGAGCGCGCACAGGACGGACAGGGGTCCAGCATAGGCGGGTCCTCTCCCCGACGGTGGGGGCAGAGTTGGTCTAGAAGAACCGCCAAAGGGATGTGCCCAGAAACTGCTCGATCCAAGCCGCACGGTCGCGAGCGGCGTTCCACGGAAACGTGGGCGGAGGTCGGAGATCCTGGGGGGGCTCCGGCGGCAGGGAGACCCTGCTCACTTGCCGTCTGCGCAAAAGGTATTTCCTTACATCTTGGAGAGCTCTCTGCGAGGTATAAAACGCCTTCGTCCTCTCACATCTCCATCTGAGGTGCCGCCTGAGACTCTGAGAGGGCAAGCGACTCACACGGTTCAAACTCCAGCCCCAGTCTGCATCCCGTCCAGCTTCCTGGTCCCCTCCTCTTTGGGGACATCCGACCTGTTTCACCCGAAGGTCACTGAAGACGGAGAGTTCCCAAACCAACCGCACCCCGTCCCTGCACATTAACCCTGTCGCCTGCACCCCAAAACTGCCTCGCTCTGTCCCCTGAGAAGGCTCCAGATGGATTCCAGATGGACTCACCGCGGCTCCAAGGAATCCGGAATGGGGACGGCCAGACAGTCTCCTTGGCTCTAGCCCCCACCTGGGTCTCCACGCCCTAGTCACCTCCTCTAGATCCTTCACACAGCTGGCCAGAAGGGAGGGAGGAAAAGGGGCAGGGGACAGTGGCAGCCCAAGAGGGCTTAACAGTGCAGGAAACTCAACCCGAGCGCCCTTGCCATCGATGGGGTCACCGGCTGCGGCGCCAAGGAAGCAGATCCCCTTCTCCAGCCAGCCCCACTCCCCCACCGCGTTGCGCCCACCGTGGTGGCGGTGACCCTACGAGGGGATCGCGGCAGCACGGTTCCCCGGTGTGTCCCAGAACTCGCCGCGGGGGAGCGGGCAGAGGTTTGCTGCTCCCCGCCTCTCGCATCCCCAGGACTTCCGGGCGGTTCCCGTTTAGAGGAAGGATGCGTGTTCCCTCTCGGGGAACAGCCATCGCGCTGGCTCCAGGCTTGTTTACCAGCCAAATCATTATCATGGACGGAACGTTTATTTCATCAAAATAAAGAACAAATGCAAAAGAACACCTAACTCCTAACTCGACCATCTATAGACTACAATTTCTTCAAAGTAATGAGTGTGTTTTGGGTATTCAGACCCCTGCATAACTGGGCCCATGCGTCTGGAAAACAGTGTGGAGACGTTAGATTTTTCTGTTTTTGTTTTGTTTTGTTTTTTGTACTTATCGCGATTAGGAAATGAAATTGGGAAGCCAGGGTACACAGGACCATCACATTGTTACCACCGAGAATCTCAACATTGTCGAGGGTGAACGTTCTCAAAGTTTGGCCACTTCTTTCCCACGTAACTTCTTGAAGCTTCCTTAGCCGTTTCTGCCTGCCTCCATTCTCCTCCATCCAATGAGAAAACAGAAACTGGTTCAAAGACACCCCCCACTCCCGGCCAGCAATTAAAGCAGCCCTTCACGCCCCTCCAATACCTTCTTCCCACTTTCATTTTTATTTCAGAAACTGACATGTTAGGGCCGTGAGTAGGTAGAATCCACCCTAAATCAATTAAATGTGAGGGGATGACAGCAGAGTTAGCCAAAGTTAAAGGCTTGGTAAAAACTGGCAATGTTTCAAAGTTAAAAGGGGGGGGGGCATAATACCCTTGAAATCAGAGGAATTCAACCGCGCAAGTCTCATGATAAACATCCCAAGATTTCTCTATGAATTGCTGATAGTTTCTAAAAATCTTGGCAAAAATAAGCCTTTGACCACATCAACTGACTGAAACTGTTATGTCCTGCTTAGACAATGGTTAAACCATGAATTACGACACTTAAAGTGCGCCTACATGTCTAAGTCACAGGTTCCAAGGGTCATTGGAATTCTTTCCTACGAATGAAGCTAAAATATATAAAATATTAAAATTATATTTGCTTATTGGAAAATACATAGATGCTATTTCCATTTTCTTGATGATATGGCAAAAATTAGGGTTAAAAACAGTGAAAAAGGTGCTCGCTCATATTGTGTGTTTCTAATATGACTTCACAAAAGTTATTGCCAGAGAGTCAAAAATTATAGGCATGTTATTTGTCTTCTTTATGGTAAAGATATACGATTGCTTAAATATTGTCACAAGAATATACCAAGAAAAATATTGGTCAGTTTGCTCATAAATACTCCATGTTTAAATTAGACTAGGAAATACCCTAAAGAAAATAAACCATTTGGCTTTCTTAACGTAGAAAATCTCTCCAATATTAGACATACTAGCTTAACATAAAACCAGAAGGATTGGAAGTTCCTGTTGTTTCTCAGCTGGTTAAGAACCTGACCTAGTGTCCGTGAGGATGCATTTTCTAGCCCATCCCTGGCCTCCTTCAGTGGGTTAAGGATCTCACGTTGCAGAAAACCGCAGTGTAGGTCGCAGATGCCACTGGATCCAGTTTTGCTGTGACTGTGGTGTAGGCCGGCAGCTGCAGCCCCAGTTCGACCCTAGCCCTTCCATATGCTGTAGGTGCAGCCGTAAAAAGGAAAAAGAAAAAAAAAAAAAAAAAAAAAAAAAAAAACACAGAAGGATTGAAAAGTGTCCCCTAAAAGTCCTTCAAAATAAGCAAATATTTGAAGAATTTAAGCAATCTTCTTTTGACTGGAACCTTGGAATCTAAACATGTTGTCGCTTAGGCTGGTGAGATTGTGTTTTTCCACGACTCTCCTGAGGTCACCAAGAGGGAACTCTGGAGACAGTCCCTCCTTTTCTTTTTCACCCTTGTCCCTTCTCCCCAGTTCAAGCACTTAGCTCCTGGGTCGGGGGTCAAATGACCTCATTCTTGCTTCCTCACCAACTTGCTGTGTGACCTGGGTAAGACCAATGACCTCTCTGAACCACTCGTTTCTCATGATACACGGAAGGGATTAGACTAGCTGTTCTGTCAGGCTTTTCAGACTCTAGCCATCTACCCTCGTCCAAAGCCACGAATTGCTTTCTGTAGGGTTCGAACACAATCTCTGCCAGTTAGAAACAGCCAAGGTATAAATTCTGGTGTCACAAAGAGGGAAAAAATGAGGTGGGCAAATCTGTGGAGAAAGAGCCTACTTTGCCCTCCTGCCTGGCCATAAATGTATTGTCCCGGTCATATTGCAGCTCACTTGGATTAGCGTTGTGTTTCTGTGTCTACTTTATGGGTTTTTGTTTCTCCATATACACATCCAGGCTGAGGTACCTGAGAGTCACTGAGAAAAGCCTGGGGGATGGAGCTCATGGTTGAAATGGGTAAATGAGTACAGCAATGAGGGACCCTCCACAAAGATGTCACCGACTAGAGCAGTTTCTCCTGCATTTCTAAAAATTCCAAAAACCCACCGCTGCTTCTGGTATAATTTGAAGAAGTTTCAGGCTCCCTTGGCAACAAGAGAAGCAGTAACAGTGCACGCACAGGTTGTATAAAACAATCTGTGACATCTGGAAGCTCCCATCGTGTCTCAGCACTAACAAACCCGCCTAGTATCCATGAGGACGCAGGTTCAATCCCTGGCCTCACTAGTGGGTTAAAGGATCTGCCATTGCTGTGAGCTGTGGTGTAGCTCACAGACGAGATGCAGATCCCGAGTTGCTGTGGTTGTGGTGTAGGCTGGTAGATATAGCTTCAATTCAACCTCTAGCCTGGGAACCTCCATATGGCGCAGGTGCAGCCCTAAAAAGAAAAAAAAACAAAGACCAAAAAAACCCTGTGATGTCTGGGAGTTGCCATCATGGCTTAGCAGTAACAAACCCAACTAGTATCCATGAGAATACTAGTTCGGTCCCTGGCCTTGCTCAGTGGGTCAAGGATCTGGCATTGCCATGAGCTGTGGTGTAGGTCACAGACGCAGCTTGGACCCCCTGTGGCTGTGGCTGTGGTGTAGGCTGGCAGCTGCAGTTCCAACTCAAACCCTAGCCTGGGAACTTCCATATGCCATGGATGTGGCCCTAAAAAGCCAAAAAAAAAAAAAAATGTGGTGTCTGAACCCTCCTGGGACAATTAAAGAGCAGGGATGGGACTTCCCTAGTGGCTCAGGTTAAGGATCCAGTCGTGTCACTGCTGTGGTACAGGTTCGATCCCTGGCCAAGGAACTTCTGCATGCCTCAGTGAGACGACCAAAAAAAAAAAAAAAAAAAGGAACAGAGATGGTCCAGCTGCGAAAGTGCCAACTTTGACCGATGGCTTCCTTTTCACCGAGGAAATGAAATGAACGTTGATAGACGTCATGCCCAGCTCCTGAGGCTAACTGGGTTGGGTGCCTAGTATCACATCCTTCACTTGTGAATCTTATTTTGCATGAGGCAGAATATTCTAGATCTTGCAGCTTGGCTTCCAGCCCTTTGGAGGGGCGAGGAAGCTGGGGTCCGGGGCAGTGACATGACAGAGCTGCAGAGCAGAGCCTGGCTTTTTCCTCTCCCACCCCGTCAAAGAAGGAGAAAGAGGGAGGATTTATTTAGCATCTATTTTGGGCCCAACCCTCTTCTAAGTGTCCTTAAGTACATGACAGCATTTAATATGTTCTGGTTCATATTTTGTGTAATGTCTCTTTTAAATGATTTTTAAGGGAGTTCCCGTCATGGCTCAGTGGTTAACGAATCTGACTAGGAACCATGAGGTTGCGGGTTCGATGCCTGGCCTTGCTCAGTGGGTTAAGGATCTGGCATTGCCGTGAGCTGTGGTGTGGGTCACAGACGCGGGTTGGATCCCCCATTGCTGTGATTCTGGAGTAGGCCAGTGGCTACAGCTCCGATTCGACCCCTAGCCTTGGAACCTCCATATGCCGCAGGAGCGGCTCAAGAAAAGGCAAAAAGACAAAAAAAAAAAATTTTAAATATATTTTAAACATATATTCCTTTCCTATAAAGCTGGACTCTGAGCTACGGTCACTAGAACATACATACAAACGTATGTGCCATTTTTTTTTTTTTTTTTTTTTTTTGTCACGGAGCTGGAGTTCTCTGGAATTATTTACATTCTCTATGATCAAGGGTATGTATCACCCAACACAAACACACACACACACACACACACACACACACACACACACACACACACACACCCCAAACCAGCACAGGTTGGGGGTGTGATTTATGGCCCTGGAACAGTTTTGTGTCTGCAAGTTAACTGGTCTGCGTGAGCCTGAAATGGGAGCTATGCAAAGGGATAAAACAAGTCCCACTGGACTTAGAACATAAAACAGACTAAACTAATTAAAATGGGCAACCAAAATCCCAGAGCAAAAAATGGGTTTCATGTGAAAGTAACTGGACAGCTTTTGTTTTGGTGTTTTTTTTTTAATGTAATGATTTTTATTTTTTCCATTATAGCTGGTTTACAGTGTTCTGTCAATTTTCTACGGTACAGCAGGTGACCCAGTCACACACACACACATATACCTTCTTTTTTCTCACATTATCCTGTTCCATCAAAGTGACTAGACATAGTTCCCAGGGCTCTACAGCAGGATCCAGGTTTTGTTATATGAACCCACTGCCTAAATAAATCCCCAACTATGCTAACCAGAGAAGAAATATCAGTGTCTAGACACCGGGCAATTCAGCTTTATTGCAGCTTTGAGACCCTCCGACCTATTCGATTTCACGGTATAAGTCGTTCTCCTTGGTCTTTCTACAGACAATAATCATTCTGGTCAAAGCAATAATAGTTGATAGACCATAAAGACTTGATTTGGGGTGCCATCTACTGGAAACTTGCTTTCAGATTTTTATATAGTCTCTTGTTGCTGTTTTCGAATGGAGTGTTGGTGGAACAGGCTTGGGGGCAAAGGAAGGATTCAGCGCTTAGTGTACGTGATTACAGGTGACAAGTCAGAAGCTCTAGTTTTAAATAAACTGAAATATATCCATAGGAAATCATTCAAGCTTTGAAAAAGATATAAAGTATTTAGGCGTGTCTTTGGAAAGTAAAATCGTTTCCATATTTTTAATTGGGTGATTACAACTAGCTTTTTCATAGTGTGCTACACTTTTTTTCCTTATCCCTGTAAAGATTGATTTTTACACTTGTAAATGCCTCTGAAATAAAGCTGATGAGTTCTTAGAGGTTTTCGTTTTAATTTCACACTGTATAGGGAAGAGACTCAAGGATTTTTCAAGGTTTCCCAAACCAATTTCTTGAGGAGGTAAATGTTTTAAAAATGAGATCTAGAAGAAAATTGGCTTGTGCTAAATAAAAACCAGTCTCGACTATTTAGTGAGTGCCGCCTAAACTCATGTTATTTAAGTGGAAAAACGGTTTGTGTCCAAGATTGGGCTGCATTAGGCGCTACTCAAAGCTAATGACTATCCTTTTGCTAACTCACCAGAGGCCTTCAGAAAAGGGGTTCTGCTGAATCCACATCCATATGCGACGGTACTTAGAATGCAAAGCACTTGGATTGGAAGCCAGAAGGACTTGTTCATACATCCTAGCTCTGCCGGCATTGAATTCTTCCTGTGTGTCTCTCTTCCTCTTTCCTCCCTCTCTACCTGTCTCTATGTTTAAAAAAAAAAAAAAAAAAAAAAAGGATTAAATTTCTCTTGCCAAGAGATGGACTGGCACATAGCAGAAGCTTAAGAAGTATCACCTGCTCCAGAATTCCCACTGTGGCTCAGTGGGAATGAACACGACTAGTATCCATGAGGATGCGGTTCGATTCCGGGTGTGTTCAGTGCATTAAGAAGCCGGTGTGGCTGTGAACTGTGGTGGCGGGAGGGAGGAAGGGAGAAGAAATCACACAAACAGGCATCTTATCAGGTAAAGCTGTAATCTGAGTCCGTGAAAGTCATTGTCTGTTTTATTCCCGACATTATGCTATACACTCTTTGTTTTCCTATTTGTATGACTTCCCCACTGCTCTGGACTCTTAGAAGGAACAAGCCTACTAAAATGTAATGTATGTCTGTTACATCTTAGGAGTTTTGTCGGTGTGCCTTCAGCTGCCAAAAAGAACAAAAAAAAAAAGAAACTGTGAAACCAAGAAATCTGCGAGACACAAATATCTCCATCTTTCTGCTCTTGACTCAAAGCTGCATAAATCACGGTGAAAGTGCCAGTATTTTCTAGTTTGAAAAAACAATACCAGGTTTGTTCTCTTCGTTCCACTTGTCAATTAAAAGAAAGCTTTTGACAACATTTTAGCAGTGAAAAAATACATACCTAAAGATCAGAACCTGAATCAGACACTTACCACAGTAACTTGTACGCAGAAAAAGCTCCGTGAATGTTTGTGGCATTGGGTCTTGGCTTTGGCCTTGACCCGAATGTAAACTACGGAGTGATGCACCTGGCTTTCCCCATCTGTGACAGGCGTGTGGTGTTATCATGCACGCACTTTGGAAAAGAGTGTATGAGAATCATTACAGGTGTCACTTTTTTAGCTTCTTGGAAAAAAAAGGACGGCAAGGATTCCAGTTTTTTGAAGGCGAAGCTTGTTTGCCTAGTTTCTGAGGGACCCATTGTGTGCACCCTTCCTGCTTATTTACTTTGCTTTCTGTTGCTCTGGAACAGGACACCACCCGCTAGGCGGAAGAGCCAGCAATAGGCTGCTGAGGCTTTTAATAAGAAAGCCATTTTTATCAACTGATTTTAGTGGCAAAACAATATAGCGAGGCTGTACTCTTAAAAAACTATGGATAGGAGTTCCCGCTATGGTGCATCTGGTTAAGAATCCAACTGCAGTGGCTTGGGTTCCCGCAGAGGTTTGGGTTCGATCCTGGCCCCAGGGCAGTGGGTTAAGGATCTGGCATTGCCACAGCCATGGCGTAGGTCACAGCTGTGTCCTGGACTCAGTCCCTGACCTGGGAACTTCCAAATGCCAGGAGTGTAGCCAAAAGAAAAAGAAAAAAATCTGTGGGTAAATGACTCTCCAACTGGAAAACCATGGAAGTAAAGCCCTCAAACACTGTCTCATCCCCAAGGCTGCAGCAGCACTCTGATGCAAATTTGAACCAGTATTAATATTGTTATTTTATCTTGAGCCTCAGTGCTGGGTTCTTATGAGAGTACTTGCTGGTACCCTGGCAAATTCAGCTCAATGCAACCCTGATTATGTCTTTTTTATTTGTTTGTTTTCCCCAGAGAAGGCAATGAGAGGTAAACTTTTCAAGGTTAGTCAAATTTTTTGATAGCTTTTTTTTGCTTGTTTGTTGTTTAGGGCTGCACCCACGGCATATGGAGATTCCCAGGCTAGGGGTTGAATCGGAGCTACTGCTGCCAGCCTATACCACAGCTACAGCAACTCGGGATCCGAGCTGCATGTGTGACCTACACCACAGCTCACAGCAACACAGAATCCTTAACCCACTGAGCGGGGTCAGGGATCGAACTTGTGTCCTTACGGATGCTAGTCAGATTTCCCTGAACCACAGGACCTCCTATGATAGTTTTTTTTTTACGTTTACCTAGCATACAATGGCATGGCCCCAGGCCAGGCATTTTAATGGTAAAAAGGTCAGACGCAGTCACAGCAGAAATTGAAAGAGAGGTGAATGTTACAGTTTAGCTTGGGAAAAATACAAATATAAAAATGATTTTATAATAAAGGTGCGTCTTAGGCCACCAGCGTGAGGTACAACTGGGGGTAAATCAGTGGCACAGGCTTGTTATAGAAAAGTTGAAATTCCTCAACTTTCTCCCTTCTTGCAAGCAAGTGAGCATGGGATGGGGTTATGATGGTTGATTTTGTGTGTGTACTTGGCCAGGCCTTGGTGCCCAGATACTTGATCAAACACTATTCTGGATGTTTCTCTGAAGGGCGCTTTTTTTTTTTTTTTGAGCAGATAAACATTTGAATCTGTGGATTTTGAGTAAAGCAGCTTATCCTCATACTGTGGGTGGGCCTCATCTGATCAGTTGATGGCCTTCCCAGAGCAAAGGCTGACCTCCCCAAGCAAGGGGGAATTTTGCAACAGACAGCCTTAGACTTGAACTGATCTATCTCAGCTTCGATAATGTGGTTCTTGTGACGTTGCCACGACTGACCAGCTCTTGGCCAAGTACTGATTCGACGCTTCTGGGGCCACAGAGGGATGAACCGCCGGGCATGGTGGAGGCCCCATCTGACTCCAGCTTTCCGCTCTGGGATTTCTTCTTCTTAGTTTATCATATCACATTAGTTATTATTTTTAAGCACTAAAGACAGGTGGATTTTTAAAAAATCAAGCATGTTTGTAAACTGCCATGCTGGCGACAACTATAGTTGAGACAACTGTAGTTTCTGACTAAAGGCAGCTTTTGGCCCCTTTCCTGCTTGCCCATTTCTGTTTCCCTCTAACACTGAAAGAGCCAAATCAACTTGTTGATTCTTTTCCTAGATTAAAAAAAGTAAGAATGAAGAATAAAGTGGTCAAAGAATGGTTAGCCCTCTACATCCAGTAGCTCCCTTAGTGATCCTGCAGGCAGATCCCTCTAGCAAGATAACATCTAAAGAGAGTCAGCCAGACCTCAGGTGATAGAGAAGGATGCAGAGCCCAACCTCTACCCACCACTGCCCCCTACCGTACCTTATTCCCTTTAGAAACTCTTATGGCCGAGCGGAACCTTTGGAGCTGCTCTTGGGACGTGAGTCCACCTTCTCCCTAGACTGCCAGCTTTTCTGATCAAAGCATCTTTCCTTTCCACTACCGCCTGCCCTCAGTTTTTGGCTTTGGAGTCGTGAGCAGCTGAACCTGAGTTTGGTAACATGACAGACTATTTCACCTGTCCATTTTCCTGTCCATTTCAGTTTTGCTTCAGTCTTTTAGTCGCTGGATCCTGCAAAGTACTGTGGCCCCCTCTTCAAAATATGGGCTGTATTCCTTCGACCACTACCTCCCTCCCTGATCCAAGCCACCAGGCTCCCCTTCCCTCCAGGTGAACCAGCTCACTGCCTCCAAACCAACCTTCCTGAGGCCCCTCTTGCACCCAGTCATCGGGTCCCTACGCAGAGGCACAGTTTTGAGCTGGTCAATCAAGTCACACCCTTCGCTGCCCAAAACCCTCCAGTGGTTTTCCATCTGCCTCGGGGAGATCTAACATCCTCGTGCAGCCTTTGTGCTTCCTTCTCCCATCTACCTCTGTCCTGGCCACTCTGCTGTCCTCCCCAGCTTCGCTGGGTGCTGGGTCAGCTGTTCCTTGGACAGGCTGAGGCCCCCTCTGCTAAGGGCCTTTGCTTTTACCGTTCCCTCTGCTGGGGCCCAACTCGCTCAAGAGTTGATCCTCTTGTTCCTTTATCTCGTCCAGGTTTCTGCTTCCCTCTACATTAAAAATGCCCCTCCCCCAGAGCCTCTCTATCCTGCTTTATTCTCCTTCCCAGGACTTTTAAGCATCACTGTCATGTTATCTTTAGGAAACTTTGTCATCCATCTCTCCAGCTAGAAAAGGAGCGCTATAGACTGGGAAGAAAAAAAAAAAGTGCAATAGGAGTGTTGAGAGTTAGGTTCTATCTGGAGCAAAATGAGGACGATAGCCCAGGAGACGGCAAGTCAGAGCTGAGGAACTGCTGCAAAGATGCAGGGGGCAGGTCAGTGTTATATATGATTTTAGTGAAGGGGGTGCATGCAATCAAGCACCCTTTTGGCAGAGGCTTGCTGACAGTCACGAGAAGGCGCAAACGTCACCATGACAGAGTTTAGTGCTTTTCTAGATGTGAGGAGATGTGGGAATTTGAGCTCATAAATCTCCTAAAAATATCTAACAATCTGAAGGCCTGTTCTGCCCATTTTTCCAGGGCACAGCGTGCCTCCTTCCTGATCTCCACCCTGAGCTCCTTTCAGGGGGTGTTGAAGTGCAGTGCCTTGTGGCTTCCTCCTTGCAGAGGCAGGTGACAAGTGACAATTTTTAGCTGGTACCAAGAAAGTAGACACTTTTATCTATGGCTGTATCCCCTACCCCTAAAACAGAGCCTGGCACATAGTAGGTACTTCGTAAATATCTGTTGCATCGAAGATGAAAGGAATGCTACAAACACAGAGTCTATCAGGATAAAGCTGAAATGCACATGGGTGACAGAAGATCGAGATTTCACACCGTCTGCACAGGTGCATCAGGCAGAGGCACAGCCAAGCACAGTGTGTTTTCTGAATCCCAAGGACAACGGAGGGCAGTGGTCATAGTGGAGAAATTTTCTTGCACGTGAGTGTGTGAGAAACCATGAGAGCCCACACACTTGTCCGCTCTACCTGATGAAAGAAAGACGCCTCCATCTGTTTGATTCTTGCCATGGTCCCCAAAGGGATGAGAAGCCAGAGCTGCAAAAAAGTAGATTCCTGTTCTCCTTGCAGCTCCTCCACTTCTTCTTCTTCTTTTTTTTTTTTTTTTTTTTTTTTTTTTGTCTTTTGCCATTTCTTGAGCTGCTCCCTCGGCATATGGAGGTTCCCAGGGTAGGGGTCGAATCGGAGCTGTAGCCGCTGGCCTACACCACAGCCACAGCAACACGGGATCCGAGCCACGTCTGTGACCTACACCATAGCTCACAGCAATGCCAGATCTTTAACCCACTGAGCAAGGCCAGGGATCGAACCTGCAAACCTCATGGTTCCTGGTCGGATTCATTAACCACTGAGCCGCAATGGGAACTCCATCCACTCCTACAGAAAATGTTTCAAGCATTTTTTGCCTGTAAACTTTTTTTCTCTCAGACTTTAAGGTAGACGGCAGGCATTATCCAAGTCTTATCTCATCAGTTACTTCAATCGTTTGAATACAATGCCACGTGATCCACCAGCACCTGAAGAGAAAGGACCCTCTTGGGACTCACGTATCTTGGAGGCTGGCAGAGACAGGGCTGATATTGGTGTGAGGTCAAGGCTGCCCAGCTAACTTGTGTCACTATTCGGGAAGCCAAATCCGGAGCTCCTGTCATGGCGCAGCAGAAACGAATCTGACTAGGAACCATGAGGTTGCCGGTTTGATCCCTGCCCTTGCTCAGTGGGTTAAGGATCCGGCATTGCCGGGAGCTGTGGTGTAGATCTCAGATGAGGCTTGGATCTGGCATTGCTGTGGCTATGGTGTAGGCCGGCGGCTGCAGCTCCGATTGGACCCCCAGCCTGGGAACTTCCATATATACCATGGGTGCAGCCCTAAATAGACAAAAAAAAAAAAAAAAAAAAAAAAAGGCAAATCCTAGATGAAAAACATACTCAGTCCTGTCTAGTCTTCAATAACTCTGCATTTCCCTAATTAGGCATGCTTGGTTTAATGCAAGTGACTGAATTACAATTTAGGCTTAACTTCTGCTTCCTGCTCAGCCTTCCACCAGTTTTATGAGACTGATGAGTGACAGAGCCTTTCAGTGTAAGTTTCCTCACGCTGCGGGGGAGGGACCTAAGATTAGAATGAGGACTTCATTTTTTTGCTTTTTTAAGGCTGCCTGTGGGGCATATGGAGGTTCCCAGGCTAGGAGCTGAATTGGAGTGGTAGCTGCAACAGGAACTCCGGAATGAGGGCTTCTAAAGCTAACATTTTCCACACCCTGCCCATTTCTCTCCTTCGCAAGGTATCATCTAGGCTGAAGATCTAAGGAGCTCTTCTGATGCCCTTCAAATCCCACGCCCTCTCCGCGAAGGAAAGCATTAACACACATCCTTAACTTCTCTTAGGACGGGGTCCATTCGCAGAGCCAGCGTTGATGCTCCTTCAGAGATGAAGCAAAAGCCATTTCCTTTTGGAAAACACAGAAAGAGAAATGACATTCAGCCGGGAACATCCCTCTCTCCTAACTCACAGCCCAAACCCACTCTCATCCCTGCGCACATCCTCACCCAGGAGACTGGAGGTGCTGCCAGGGGCAAATGCCCCCGTGCCTGCCAGCAGCGGTAACTCCACCTCTTTTCTTCTGCCTGCAAACCACAGTGCCCTCTCCCTCGGAGGGAGAACTGAAAGGAAAGAGCTCATGTCTTTATTCGTATTACGGTTTTCTTTTAAATCTCAACTTTGCACACGGATTTTGCCCCCCGCAATTGAATTTCTAGAAGTATATTCTAAGAAAATGGGGCAAACATATAAATATGTATGAACAAAGACGTTTATCATAGGGTGATAGGGGGTCAATTAAATCAATTAAGGTACAGGTGTATAATAAAAGGTAGTAATGCAGACGTGAAGAATTATGTTGGAGAGGGACATTTATTGGCATAGAAAGTGTTATAAAAACATCATGTAGACCATCATTGCATCTCTGTAAAAACAACACATGCGTGTCTGCCTCGAAAGCAGTCTGGAGACCCAGGTACCAAGGGGTTAAGGCCATAGGGGCATTCCGAGTCATTTAATTTTCTACTTTATAACTTTCTACCCATCCTGTGATGTCTATTACAACATGCATCTATTAATTTAGAAACAAGGTAATCCTTGCTCAGGGTACAAAATTTAAAGAGCACCAGAGTAAAAGAATCAAAAGGAAGCCGCCCTTGCTCCCGCATCCCTTCCCGAAGGCAATTACTGTTTCCTTTGTCTTCCCCAGTCTTCCTGAGAGCACCTGTACTTTTCCAAGTATTGCTTTTATAATCCAAAAGACAATTATACGGGTTCCACTTGGGGAAAAAATGATTTCAGGAAGATTAAAATGAAGGCTTCGAATCTGAAATGGGGGAACAGAAGCAGTAGACTAACTCTTTGGATTTTCTCCTTTGTTTGGCGATAGAGCAGGTCCCACTGAGGGGGAAGGAACGGACCCTTTCTGTTATGTTACTTTTCTTTAAGTAACTGTCTTTCTCCCGGATAAGACGGCAGATTTTTTGAGGACGGAATAGGCGTCATGCAATTTTTGCATCATCGACGCCACCTAAGTACCATAAAATAAATTAATTAGAATAATATTTAAATTATGCTGTTTTTACCATATCAAGATTTTATAAGGTTTTACTGATACTAGAGATTATCATCACTAATACAATAATTATTTTGCTAAATAATATTTTTTTCTTTTTAGGGTCAAACCTGTGGCATATGGAAGTTTCCACGCTAGGGGTTGAATCGGAGCTGCAGCTGCCAGCCTATGCCACAGCCACAGCAATGCCAGATCCGAGCCACACATGTGACCTACGCTGCAGCTTGTAGCAACACGGGATCCATAACCCATACAGCGAGGCCAGGGATGCAACCCACATCCTCACAGACACTATGTTGGGTTCTTAACCCACTAAGCCACCACAGGAACTCCTACCTAATAATTTGTATACAGCAAGTAGGAAATATATCGCAGCCAGAGGGATAAATGCATACATATGGTCTGAAACAAGATTTAACACTTTGACCTTGAGCTGCAGTGTTGATAAATCCTTACATGGAACTCACTGCTGCGCCAAGTAGAGTTCTAAGCACTTGACAGGTATTAACGCGCTTAATCTTCTTAACAATCCTATGAAAAACTTAACCTACGTTCCAGATTAAGGAGTACAAGGCAGAGAAAGAATAAATAACTCACCCAAGATGGTCACAGGGGCTCTGGGGAGGTGTTGCTTATGTTGGTAAGCCAGTACTTTCCCGCTAAGCCTCTTAAAATATTTTATAGCAAACAGAAATAAACCAGTGCTGCAATAAGGCTTTGTTTGTTGTTACGCCTAAGCATCTTCATACGCGATGGAGCTGAAAACACTGAACCCCTGCCTCTCCCTCTCTCCCTCTCACATCCGGACCACACTGCCTCACCTGGATGAGTAAGCGTTGCCTCATTTGCAGGCGATGGATCCCAGTCCAAGAAACTAAAAGGAAATGCGGGCGAATGTTTCCCGCTTAATGGGGTGTTAATTGAGTATTCAGCGAACATGAAAAGGAGTGGAGGAGAAAGTGCCTGGAGGGTGAAGACCAGGTCAGTGGTCTTAAGCTCAGAGGAGCTGAATTTAGTCTTCTCCAAGCATGTGTTTTATTTATTTGTTTGTTTGTTTATTTATTTATTTATTTTAAACAAGTGGCCACACCTGCAGCATATGGAAGTTCCAAGCCAGGGGTCGAGCCACAGCCACTGTAGAAGCAACGCTGATTCGATATGCTGCGAGCCACATGGGAAGGCCAAAGTTGAAATCTCTATTTTTTTTATTACTATTTTGGTTTTTATTAAAACATGACTGGAGCCAGCATTTGATATTTGATGGAGACTGCAAAGAGACACTGTAAATAAGAGTAAAACCTAAACTGGACCTTTTTTTTTTTTTTTTTTTTAAAAAAAAGGATGTGGAGAGCAGGCAAGAAAGCACGTGTCCTAAGTTGCGTAGAGAGTTCAAGCAACGTGATGACAAAAGCAGGAATCTCACGGACTCTCACAAAGAGGAAAAGAAAGGTGAGAATTATCATCATTACCTGTAGCACGGTCCTTGGACACGCACCACTGGCATCACTTTGTGGGGGGGGGTCTCGTCCCAGAAACCTTCTGCATTCAGACCTGCAGTTTATCAAGACCCCCAGATGGTTCAAACGTACCCATGAAGTTTGAGAAACACGGATCCTGTTTAATCCCATCAGATGAAAACAGTTCTATGCAGGAGCCAAACGCCCATGGTGAAGGCTCCATAGAGACAAGATTGAAATGCCCATGGGAAAATAGGAAGGGATTGATCGCAAATTGTTTTATTCATCGAGTTCTAAACTGACCACTCTGTGTGTTAATACTTTTGTGTTACAGTTGGAGAGAGAGGGGATGTTGAAATAGGAAGTAACTTCAGCTTTTCTGGAACCAGTTGAACTCCATAATCAATAAATCAATATCCTCCTAGCTGCCCTTGTCCCTAAAAATGGGGTGAAATATCTTGGACAAAATATATTTCCTCAGGAGTTCCCGTCGTGGCTCAGTGGTTGACGAATCCAACTAGGAACCGTGAGGTTGCGGGTTCGATCCCTGGCCTTGCTCAGTGGGTTAAGGATCTGACATTGCTGTGAGTTGTGTTGTAGGTCACAGACACGGCTCGGATCCTGCGTTGCTGTGGCTCTGGCGTAGGCCAGGGGCTATAGCTCCGACTGGACCCCTAGCCTGGGAACCTCCATATGCCATGGGAGTGGCTCAAGAAAAGGCAAAAAGACAATATATATATATATATATATATATATATATATATTTCCTCAGTGAGGGCAGTTTTCCCAACATCAGTTATTTTTTCCTCAGTCTTCAGGTGCAACTGCAAAAAAATTTTTTTGAGGCTGTCTTCTCCATGATATGATAATTACTGCCATATTTAAAATGTAATCCTCTTCTAAAAATATAAATGTTAAATGGGAAACATCTGAGCTGTACACTAAGATTATCCATCATCTCCACGGCTCAATTGATTTTCCAAACAGTATCCAATCAGCTAGGCATTTATTGGAATATTTCTCTCTTTTCCATTTGGAGGAAAGGAGAATTTATATTTGCACCCAGGGGAGAGATAAAACAATTATAGGTTATTTAAACATGGCTGGTCTCAATTCTGACTTCCTAGGATAGGGTCCATGATTAATGAGTATTTAGAAGCAGATTGGAAATTGAAATAACTCCCCCAATGCTTAGAGATATGTAGTTAGGTACAATAGTTCGTCTGAAAAATGTGACACTTATTAGTTTCAACAAGGCTGAACAAGATATAATTGGCTGACATCAGTTCTGGTGGCTGTGACAAAACATCACAGACTGGGTGGGGTGGTGCTTGAGCATTGATTACTCATAGTTCTGGAAGCTGGAAGGTCCAGACCGAGATGCTGGCAGATCCAGGGGTCTGATGAGGGCTCATGTTGTGTCTTGCAGACAGCCGCCTCCTTGTGTCCTTACGCGGCTCAGAGCCACAGTGAGTGAAGCCCATTCGTGACACCCTGCCCTCGTGAGCTAATCACGTCCCAGAGGTGGAGTAGAATTTCAGCCTGTGCATTCTAGGGGACATAAACATTCAGCCCGTGACAGCATCTAGCTCTAGGAGCCTGAGTTCATAGCCAGGTTGTAAGGGAATTGCGTTGGATCCGTCCCTGTCTCGTGATACTGAGCTGTCCGTCTCTCTTCTCAGTGCACTTCCTTCCGTGTCAAAGATGCACCTGGGCTATTTTCAGCGCTCATCATGGACCCAGCCAGAGAGTGTGGGGTGTTCTGACTGTTCACTCTGTGTGTTTACCTCTTAAATTGACCTTGAGTTTCATTTCTAAAAACAATGGTGCTCATCTGGGATTTATTCCAAAGAAACTTTTTTTTTTTCCTCACTCAAGTGACTTATTATTTGAGAAGTCCTCACTGCCTATGGCTAAAAAAAACAGATCAGCACTACTGGGGAAGAAAATGCACGACCAGAGACACTTCTAAGAACCCAAGGTCCTACCAGACCACCATCGCCCTCATGCTTCGCTGTGCATGCTTTTTGCAGAGGACGGCGGATGCCCTGCGGGAAATTACCATCAGAGCTGGATCATCTCGGAGCCAAACTTTCCAGGTCATCGCAGAAAGAATCTCTCGCGTCAGTTATTTGTCCTTGACAAACTGGACTATGACATTTCCCAATGCTTTGAAAAGTTGTGTGTTGACAAAAATAAACAAAGACTTTTTTTTTCTCCTCATATATACATCTGTCAATATTTTACAATATTTTGTAAGCAGCCTTGATACCGGGCATTTTGGGGCATCTTGAATATACAGAAGTTTTCCCATGCGTACTGTACATTCATTAATCATTGAACCAGAATCCCTTTTCTACCAAATCAGGTTCTTCCTCCTTAAATCTTCAACAAAGACATTTTTTGACAAAGATGTTTTTTGAAGGAGCGTGAGCAAACCCAAAGTGAAGTCCAGAGAGAGAAGTTCTACTTACACCGAAGTTACGACCACAACCATTTATGGAATGTTCCTGTTTTTTGTTTGGTCTTTTTTTTTGGGGGGGGGTGCCCACAGCATGTGGAAGTTCTGGGGCCAGGGATCCAACCTGTGCCACAGTAGTGACTCGAGCCACTGCAGTGACGAAGCTAGATCCTTAACCTGCTGAGCCACCAGGGAACTCCTGAAATAGTCCTCTCTTATCCCCCAAAGGCAGAGAGAGGAGAAGGGAAAGAGTGACAGAGAGAGGAATTCAACCCACATTCCTGATTATCCAGGCCCTCAGGTCTCTGAGGAAGGGTTTTCTGAATCAGTAATGAAGCATCAATTACGTTAAGTAAAGGGGCATTAGAGACGTGAGGAAACCATGAGTCATTGAAAGGTCTGGGGGATTACTAGAAGCCTTACATTTAGCTTACGATTTAACTGATCTCCTTTCATTTGGTCTTCTGGATCATATTTGATTTAGAGCTTTTTACAGTATGAACCATACATAGTATTCTTGCCGTTGACATGCTGCTTAATTCCCTGAAGTCTTCATCAAATTCCGTTTTAATATATCTTTCATCACTCTATTATAGTCTGTCTGGTGATGTCAGCTTTTCTGAAGATAAGTCTATCCTGCTGGTATTTTTTTTTTATTCCTTCCACAGAGTTTGAACTCTATGATCTGTGCTCTTTTATTTTGTAAGGTGTAAACTTTTTCCACACCAAAAGTTTTTTTCATAAAAAAGACCTGACATCTCTTTACAGATGTTAATTAATTCCCTCACTGGGAAGTATTCCATGTATTTTGCATCCTTGGGAAACGGGGACAGAGAGCGAAGTGACATATTGAAATCATGTAAAAACTCGGCGCCAGAGCTCGAATTATTACCCAGGAGATAAATTCGCACTCTTCGCTTCAGAGAGCAATTGTATTCTGAACTTGACACAAATAATGATCAAAAAATCAAATCATCAAGTAGAAGAGACCTGCCTGAGTTCCCGCCACTGACATGCAAACCTACAGAGAAACTTACTCTTCAAGCAGGGGTAGCCGCTAAGATGGACAGTGAAACTCGTATTACCAAGATTTTATTACCGTGTGCATACACACACACAGCAGGATTTTTAGTATCCTACTACGAAGTGTTATTTGAAATCATTAAAACTAAACTGCACCTGTCAAAATAAATCAACCAATACGTTTAGTGATTCCGAATCCATGACTCTGTCTTTACTCTACATTCATTAATTCTTAATATTCTTTCCCGTCATTAGCGTTTAATTTCCGAGTGTGCCTGTCCCATAAAAATAGTGTATTAAAATGAAATTGGGTCTTTAATGCCCGATTCTGTCTTTGGATTCATCTGGGTTGCGCGTTGTCACAGAGTGTGTGCTTACAGCACTGGCTCTGGGGTCTTTCCTCCTGTACTATAAAATGTTTTTACAGCTTTACGCTGTGAAAGTCGATCCAGCTGACAAATCCTGGCTGTTGCCTTTATGTCCATGTGTGTGATTTAACACGCTCCTGATTAACAATAGAGCTTCCTGATGTTGTCAAAAAAGTAAACACAAAATACCTTTTCTAGAAATGACTGTTTTCCAAAGAGAGATTAAAGAGACAAGCCATTCCCGCTAGTAAAATAATTGATTATGGGGCTGACTATGCAATATTATGTTTAGCCAGAACTCCCTAGCGACAGTTTATTACATTAGCATAAACAAAGGAAGACCTGAGGAGTGGGGGGGTGGGGGGGGAGCGGTCAGGGCAGGGACAATGGTGTTTGACAAGGGGGGACTAAATGCTTTCCTTGCAGAGTTTACCCACAGAGTGCCTGAACACACACACACACACACACACACACACACACACACACACACTCCACTGTTGCCAGCTCAAAGATGCCATATTTAAAAAGGGACCCTACCAAGCCTCTAACGATGTAGGCAATTGAGAAAATGGTTTGGTTGATACAGTTTAGAATCCTGAATGGAGCAGGCAAGCACCTAGCTGGGTTTTGTCTTCATTTGGCTTCATGACGGTCTGGTTTTTTTCCCACGATCTGGTTACACTTGGGAAAATCTAGGAACCTGTATTTTCCATGGACTCCTAGAGCCGTGGTGTCAGGAAGAGAAATTGATCTCATCTCCGTCTCCAAGGCTCCCTGGCCGAGGTAGGCAACAGCCCTCCATGCTGTTATGATTCTGTCTACAGGATCTGGGCGGCTCTATGGTTTTTTGAGCCTGTGTTTTTATGTGGGGACTAGGAAACGTTCATTCCTTCTGCTAGGGTGGATGTTGAAAGACAGAAAGAAGGGTTAAACATCTCCCATCGTCCTCTTTTTCTATTTGTGAAAGCTAGGAGTTTTACAGGCATTCTTTTCTTGAATTTTCCCCCAAACTCTGCTTATTTACAGTGGAAGCAGCCAAGGCGGAGTGAGCTTTAGGAAGTCACTCAAGGCCACACAGCCAGGGAAAGGCAGCGTCTCCTCGATGGCAAACACTGGCCAGAGCCAGCCTGCTGAGCTGTCCCCTGCCATCAGACTGTCCCCCCCAGCTCTGTTCCGACTGTCATCTAGTATTTACTGATGACACCAACACCGCCCTGATTCCACCCATTTTCGGGGGGACTAGCTGGCCGAATCAAAGTGTCAAGCGAACTGTCTCGGTTTAGGGGTCTACGCTGACTCACTTGAACATGGAAATATGGGCTTAAGGGTTGGGGAAATGATGACAGTGGAAATAGAAATTGATACTATTCACTTCTCTCTTTCAGATATTCCATGTGCAGCTTTTTCGTTTAAGGATAAATGATAGTCAGACTCTTCTTTTGCCCTTTTCCTTATTGCTGGCATATTTTTTCATTACATACTTGCCTCTAAAAGTGTTTCTTTCCTTAAACAGTAACTCATAGTAGCTCCTGCCACGCGTGGGATCGCATCCATATGAAGAGTTTCTCAGCACCTGCCACGGCTCCAAACGCATATGAAGAGCTGATGTGGTGGAGACCCTGGGCCAGAAGTATCATAGAAAATTCAGCCAATACGCCTTGTAATCTGGGTTCTGTGGGCTATAGTTTTAAAGCATGAATTTTGAGATAAGAAAGTCTTGTATTATGTGCCAGTGAAAAAATTAATGTGACAGAGTTCCCTGGTGGCATGGGGGGTTAAGGCTCTAGTGTCATCACTGCAGCAGCCTGGGTTGCTGCCGTGGCTAGAGTTTGATCCCTGGTCCGGGAACTCCCACATGCTGGGGTGCAGTCAAAAAAAAAGAGAAATTAATTTTTTAAACACATACCTTCAAGATTCAGATTCTGGCTCCCAAGCTAGCAATGTTGGCTTGCGTGTCATTTTTTTTTAACTCTGAGTCTTGGTTTCCTCATCTATAAATTAAGGACAGTATTTCCCACCTCACTGGCCTGTGGACGTGCCATCTAGGTGAGGACTTGCAGGCTGAGTGGGAGCAGGCAGCAGTGGGACCTGCAGGGCAGCTCCTGGTCCGCAGAGGTCGATGAGGTGGGCTGGACTGCAAGAATCGGGTAGCTGGGAAGTCAACAGCATGTGTCAAATCCACATGCTTAAGGATGAGCCTAAGGAGACAAGCAAGGATAGAACAGGGTATAACCCTGCTGGGACTAGTGCAGTGGCTTTAAGGGACAGAGCAGATGAGGCAGTTGGGAGAATTAAATGAAATAATGTGACAGATCCTGGCCTGGAGCTTTTTTAGCAGATTCCCACTTCTTCCTTCCACTTTTCCTTCCTCTTCCACTTCAGGAAATAGGATCAACTGCTCTTAAAATACCTGATCCCCTGAAGTGCTTTCACATGATGAGTCAGCGCTATTTCTAAAGAGAGATGATTTCAACCCAAACACTGCCTGACGCCACTTCTAGTCAAAATGCCGAAGTTCATTTGCACACATTTTGAATTTTTTCAAGTGATTTGATCTGCAATGATTTAATCAAAGACAGAAATCAGGAGTTTCAGCTGCGGTGCAACAGGATGGGCGTCTCTGGGTGCTGGGATGCAGGTTCCATCCCCTGCCCCACACAGCAAGTTAAGGATCCAGTGTTGCCACAGCTTCGGTGTAGGTTGCAGCTGCAGGTCAGGTCTGATCTCTGGCTCAGGAACTCCAAATGCTGTGGGGTGGCCAAAAAAGAAAAAAAAAAAATCAATTTAACTTTTTTGACTCAGGAAGCCTCCTTTCTTTCTTTCTTTCTTTTTTTTTTTCTTTTTGTCCTTTTTAGGCCCGCACTCGCAGCATAAGGAGGTTCCCAGGCTAGGGGTCAAATCGGAGTTATAGCTGCTGGCCTACACCACAGCCATAGCAACACAGGATCCAAGCAGCATCTGTGACCTACACCACAGCTCACGGCCATGCTGGATCCTTAACCCACTGAGGGAGGCCAGGGATCGAACCCATGTCCTCATGGATACTAGTCAGATTCATTTCCTCTAAGCCACAATGGGAACTCCAGGAAGCCTACCTTTTAAGGAGAGGAACATTTAATGATTTTAGAGCCCTACTTCGTTTTCTGAAGCTTAGCTTATATCAGAAATAAACAGAATTAACTTGTGCCGTCGAGGTTGACCCAAACGATATTGTTTGCTTTATTTTTAACTTACGGGCAGTCGTTGACATCAGCATCATACTACAGACCTTCTGCATCGGTCCACCTGCTGCCTTCCTCTACACCACACACCACCCCATAGTGGGGAGTGTTTCTCTTAGGAGGTAGCACCACTTTTATTTAATTTAATCACCAACAAGTGAGTTGGATGAGACTCTTCTGTCGTCCCAGGCAAGAGCACACCCATGGGACCCCTGTCCCCCAGCCCTGGGAAGGGGCTCAGGAATGTCGCTAGGCAACCTCAAGAGAAGCCTGAGATGATACAAGCAGGAAATACCAGATATTTATGGCACGGACTCCAATCCCTTCCCAACCCAACATAGGCCTCCGAGGTGACAGAGATGCAGAGCCCTGGGTACTAAGGCCAGTTCTGAAACCTACCAGCAACGTCCTTCATTTAGCTAGTTTCCCTTCGTAGCGTGAGGATAATAACAACGCTCCCGAATTTTGTAAGGATTAATTAAGACAGCACATCAAAGCACCCATCACATAATAGTCACCCAATAAGGGGTGAGTGCGGACGTAATAGCTAATATTTGTGAAGCACTGAATATACTCCAGGGACGGCAATAAGTATTTTATGGGCCTTTTTCCTTTTGTTCCTTTCAACAACCCTAAAAACGAAGCATTATTATAGGAATTTTACTGACAAGGAGATGGCTTATTCGGGTCCCACCGCCGGTAAGCAGGAAAGTGAGCGAGGCTGGCTCTGGTGTGTGTCATCTCGCCACCTTCTAATTACATACATCAGCTGTTAAGCCCTGGGGAACCATGAGATTTGTCAACAATTCAGACCTTCGTAGAGAAAGCCGTCATACAATAGTTATTAATAAAAAAGTAAAATAATGAGAGAGTAAAAAAAGAACAAAATGACATTAACTTCAGTTATAAAAGGCAGAGCATATCAATGAACTTATTCATAAGACATCAACAGACCCACCAACATAGAAAACAAACTTAGGTCACCCAAGGGGAGGGGGGCAGCGGGATAAATTAGGAAGATGGGCTTAACAGATACACAGAACTGTATATAAAATAGGAGTTCCCACTGTGACTCAGCAGTAACAAATCCCGCTAGCATCCATGAGGATGTGGGCTTGATCCCTGGCCTTGCTCAGTGGGTTAAGGATCCCGTGCTGCCGTGAGCTGTGGTGTAGGTTGCAGATGCAGTTCGGGTCCCGTGTTGCTGTGGTGTAGGCTGGCAGCTGCAGCTCCAATTCAGCCCCCAGCCCAGGAACTTCCATATGCCATAGGTGCAACCCTAAAAAGACAAAAAAAAAAAAAAAAAAGGTAAACACCAAGGACCTGCTGTATAGTACAGGGGACTGACTCCAGTATCTTATAATAGCCTACAGCGGAAAAGAATGTTAAAATATACACATAACGGAGTCACTTTGCTGTACACCTGAAACTAACACACTATTTTAAATCAACTATACTGCAATTACAAAAAAATTTAAGAGGGAAAAAAAGTCCAGTGGGGTATTTCAGTACCTAATTTTCTAGAACCTGTTCCTTCAACGTTCAGAGCACTCTGCTGAAGTCTGGAAGGAATGTCCCAGCGAGCATGGGGGAATCAACAGAGAAAGGTGGAGACAGTTTGGAAAGAAGCTTCTAATCCCGGCAAGAAATGCCAGGACATAATTTGGGGCCGTAATCTCTGTCCAGATTATGACATAACTGTTGACAATCAGTCAAAAGCAGTTATGGGAATTTCCGTTGTGGCTCAATGGAAACAATCTTGCTAGCATCCATGAGGATGCAGGTTCGATCCCTGGCCTCCCTCAGTGGGTTAGGGATCCAGCAGTGCTGTGAGCTGTGGTGTACGTCACAGATGCGGCTCAGACGCCATCTCGCTGTAGGTATGGTGTAGTTACAGATTCGATTGGACCCCTAGCCTGGGAACCTCCATATACTGCAGGTGCAGCCCTAAAAAGACCAAAACAAGCAAACAAACACAAACACACACACAGTTATGCCGCTGTGGGATTTTTGATCTCCGACTAAATTTACAGTGGTGGTTGTCAGCTTGTTTCTAGAGAAATTATGCTGAATTATGAGGGACAAGGCGGGTGCTGGGTGTGTATTTTGGAAGGAGAGATAGTTGAAGCTCATCGAAAGGGGTGTGTGATGCTGGTGGACCCGGGGGGGACTTCCTGGCCCACAGAAGAGAGAAAACTCACGGTAAACGAGTTCAATGAGAAGCCAGCGGAGTAAATATGATGAAAGGCAGCTTGAGCTAAGGGATCCGAGAAAGAGTGTCCCCTCGCCTGGGTTGTTGGAGGGTGTTGAGAAGTGTCATTAATTGCATTCCGGTAATGTACTGGCTACTGGAGCCTAATGTCCACTTTAGGTACCATCTCACACTCAAGCAATTGAAAAATAATAAGAGGAAAATGAGTAATGAATCCTTTTTATTATACGCTGTAAATGGGCTCCATTGAAATAGTCTGTGTTCAGACCGGTAATAAAAATGAGTGATGAAGGCAGCCGTTTAACAAGGGAATTGGTTCAAGCAAGGAACATATTTTCTTATTAAAAAAACAAACAACTTGCAAATAATTTAGGTTACAGAGAAATTCTTTGCTTGGAAACTTTCCGCCACAACTGTATACTTTTTATAAACCTTGGCAAGGTGTGTGTTTTTCTTTTTCGTGACTTGAAACATTGGCAAGGACTATAACAGCAGCCGAGGAACTTTATTGGTCCATGTGTCGGTATGTAGACCTTTCTTTCTGCATCAGGCAAACGCAGGAGATGAGGAAGGATGATGCTCAGAAAACACGCGGCACTGCTCAGATACCAAGGATGCTGCTGACACAGGGTTCAACTCTTCAAATTCTCAAGCTATGGTTTTATCTAGACCCTGACATCAGTAATCCAAAAAACGTATCGCTCTTCTTGCTGTCTGCCCTTTCCCTAAAAGAAAACAAATTGGATTTATTATTTTCTTACCCATCACAATTAAGAGTCTGAAAAATGGAACTCTTGGTTTTTTGAGAACTTACACACCCAATGCCCCAAACACAATCTTTACCTCAGCAGCCCAGCAAGGTGGGGACTTTTTTTTTCTTTTTTTTTTTGGGCTACACCTGGAAGTTCCCAGACCAGGGACGGCACCCAAGATGTAGCAGTTACAACACTGGATCTTTTAACTCATTGCGCCGGACTGGGGCTCAAACCCACACCTCCACGGAGCTACTGCAATTGGATTTTTTTTAAGGGTTGCATCTGCATATGGAAGTTCCTGGGCTAGGGGTTGAAAATCGGAGCTGCAGGTGTCAGCCTATGTCATGGCCACAGCAACGCTCGATCCAAGCTGCGTCTGCCACTTTGCAGCAATGCTAGATCCTTAACCCACTGAGCAAGGCCAAGGATCAAACCCACATCCTCAGGGACACTAGTTGGGTTCTTAACCTGCTACTCCACAATAGGAACTCCTCAATGCTCAATTATTAATTTATAAACTATGACCATGCATTAATATGTTACTACTAGTAGTATAATTCTAATAACATACTACTATCTACTAATAATTAGATATGGTATAAAACACCCAAAATGGGGAAGAAGAATTTAAAGGATGAGAGAAAAATAAACTTTAGAAGTTCTGAGTTTTCTTCCCACACACCATTAGACTATCTCCATCACCTCATTTTTGGAGACCACTGATCTAGTAAAAGGAAAAATAACTTACAAAACATTTGTTAGGGAAAAAGGGGCCTTTTCGCAACTGTGTTTATTGCCAACAAGTAAAGAACCAAGAAAACAGAAATGCTCGAGAAGCCAGCTGCAACGTTTCTACCCTAGAATATAGTTGGCTCTGCCGTGTGGCCACAGGTTCATTTTCTCAGTCAGAGAAAAATAGGCTTGGTTTACCCTAGTTTTCTTTTTCTTTTTTGGGGAGGAGGGGGTGTGGGGCTGCACCTGAGGCACATGGACGTTGCCAGGCTAGGGGTCGAATTGGAGCTGTAGCTGTCCACCTACACCACAGCCAGGAATGGAACCAGCATCTTCATGGTGACTAGTCAGGTTCATTGAGCCACAACAGCAACTCCTGGTTTACCCCGGTTTTGTCCTAAGTGGCTTCTCTAGGATGGGGCTGGGGGCATGGATTCAGCTGGGCGCTCACCTTAGATGCTCTGCACCTGCCGTTTCTAAGGAGACCCTCGGGCGCCTGGATGCCAACCGCGTCCTTCCCTTCCGCCCATTTGTCTCTGCCTAATTGAACTCCCGTTGGCTGTGTTCCAGCACAGTCCTGTTTCACCTGCTGATAAATAGTCTTTCGCTTTCTAGTTTTAAAGCTAAATGAAGTCCTGGAAGAAACCACTGTCCATCTTAACTCTATTCCCTGTGCAGAGACCACTGTGCCAGGAGATCAATATGGCCTTATGGCAGATTGGCAGCATTCAGCAGTTATTTGCTGGAACATCAGAAACCCAGATACGAAATGGCTTTTCCCCAGAGTCACTGGGGAACCTTGTTTGAAGGTGTCAGAAAAAGGACTTAAGCTTTATTCTAGCTTCTTGTTAAAGTTCAGGAGTTCTAAACAATGGCCTGAGTAAACTCCTTCACCTGGATGAGTAAGGTAAAATTTAGCGCAAAAAATATATATAGATACATCTGTCTATCCATATCTATACAGGAGACATAGACACACGTGTTTAATGCGTGTCTCTGAGCTTACACACCCCGGGAAATTCTCGTAACCAAAGTTTAGAGAGCCAAGATTTCCATGGATAATCAAAATCCAGTCTCAGATTTATTGGAATGAACTGGGTTGGGCCATGTTTCTTACATTTTTAAAACATTTTAGGAAACGTTTACATGCCAGTTAGCGGCAAAGCAAAGACCACAGAACCAGCCTCCTGATTCCCAGACCAGTGTCTCTAAATTGCCAAAACGCTGTGAATGTTCACGCGAGACCAGAGACCCTTGTTTCTTCTGGAAGGGCAGCTCAGGCCCACCGAAAAGCGGAACCTTACTTGTTTTCCAAAGACTTCATGACGAGGAGCTCAGAATTCAGGTCAGTCGCATAAGTCATCACCTGGCCAAGTGAAGAAGCAGAGGTGCTGGGTCGATCAGCGTCCTAACGTTAGGAGAACCTGCGAACTTGCACCTCTCGCCCATACGGTCATAAAAATCCTAGTTTCATTTGCGTAGTCATTTGCGGGTTGCCTGCCCCGTGGGAAACACTCTGCAGCGGCATTTGAGAAGGTTCGAGAGAATATGTGGGCTGGCACACAACACCCACGTAAGTCAATTTGCAATAAAAATTGCTAAATGCCGGAGTTCCCGTCGTGGCGCAGTGGTTAACGAATCCAACTAGGAACCATGAGGTTGCAGGTTCGATCCCTGCCCTTGCTCAGTGGGTTAAGGATCCGGCGTTGCCGTGAGCTGTGGTGTAGGTTGCAGACGTGGCTCGGATCCCGCGTTGCTGTGGCTCTGGCGTAGGCTGGTGGCTACAGCTCCAATTCGACCCCTAGCCTGGGAACCTCCATATGCCGCAGGAGCGGCCCAAAGAAATGGCAAAAAGACAAAAAAAAAAAAAAATTGCTAAATGCCTTATTTCACAGGATCGTGATAACTTCCTTCATTGAATAAAAATAATCATGATCCTTGATTTTTAAAGATTCACATAATAATATAGTTTAAAATTAAAAATTAAAATTAAAAAATTAAAAGTTAAAAAGTTCAGACTTTTTGTCCCCCTCCTCAGCAATTCCTGGGTACCTTAAGATTGTCCTGTAGACACACATCCATTGACCTTTTTACTTATATATACCATATATATTTATATGTACTCTCTATATAAATATATATATTTATATATACAATAGGGACATTTAAGTCATATTATTTTACAACTTGATTTTACACTTAGCAATAAACCTTGGCACTCTCTCTGTATCAGCACACACAGCTCTATTAATTCCCTTCTAGCTACAAAGTATTCCACCGAGATGCTATACTCTATATTTTGAACAGACCCCTGTTGTGAGTGTTGAAGTTATTTTCAGTTTTCGTTCTTGCAAACAGTATAGGAATGGTTCCACTTTTCACCCCTCCTTATGTGCATTTGGGGTGGATTTGGAGAATAAATTTCTAAAACTGAAACTGCTGGGTCAAAGGCTGTGTGAATGTTCTAATTTTATCAGCTCTCACCAAATAACGCTTGAAGATAACATGAAACACACCCAGCAAAGGATGCTAATTTGCCCCCTACCCAGAGTTCTTGTGAGTCCTGGATTCCCTGACCTTTGCTGGCATCTTTGTCAAGGTGATGGACAAGAAGAGTGTCTCAGCCCAATGTGAAGTCCTGAATTGTCAGCGAGTGTGAGTATCTTTTCATGTGGACACTCCATGACTTTTTTTTTTTCTGGCTGCACCCACAGTGTGTGGAAGTTCCTGGGCCAGGGATCCAACCCACGCCACAGCAGCCACCAGAGCCACAGTACTGACAACGCTGGATCCTTAACTTGCAGCATCATAAAAGAACTCCCCATTTATAATGATTTTTATGCTCCCTACCTGTCTTATCCCTTTTCTTTTTTTTCCCCTTTTTTTTGGCTTTTGATGATTTTTATTTTTTTCCATTATAGCTGGTTTACTCCATTTTCTTTCTTTCTTTCTTCCTCCCTCCCTCCTTCCCTCTTTCTTTCTTTCCTTTGTCTTTCTGTCTTTTTAGGGCTGCACCTGAGGCATATGGAGGTTCCCAGGCTAGGGGTCTAATGAGAGCTACAGCTGCCAGCCTACACCACAGCCACAGCAACACGGGTTCCAAGCCGTGTGTATGACGTACACCACAGCTTATGGCAATGCCAGATCCTTAACTCACTGGGTGAGGCCAGGGATTGAACCCGCATCCTCACGGTTGCTAGTCGGGTTCATTAACTGCTGAGCCAGGAAGGAAATCCCACTCCATTTTCTCTGGAAAGTGACTGATTTATTTAGAAGTCTCCTAGCATTTCTGAACTCATCTTCATGTTAATGTGTATTGCAGACATTTTTTTCTGAAATCTCCATCTCAGTCTCTGGTGTATTTCACTCTGCCGAAGTTGAGCTACACAGAGAGGCGTGTACGTAGAAATATATACATGCACCTCATATATACAAGAGAGAGGGAGATTAAATCATTTTCCTTATGACTTCTGAGATCCTGAGGGTTGGGTCTTGCTCTGAAAGGGCTTTCTTTCCACTCCAAATTTTAAAAATAAATGACCCTGTATTTTCTTTGAGTGGTTTTACAATTTTACTTAAAAAAATTCAAATGTTTGACCCTGCACTTCCACTGCAGGTCAGCATGTAGAAGGACATGAAAGACCTTTGTTCGCATAGTAACACCAAGAAAAACCCAGACATATAAAACTCATACGGTCCCAAGGGGCCACCAGAGACCAGGGACACAGAAAGCTTACTGAATGGAGTTTCAGAGGAATGAAAGGGCGAGTTCAGGGCAGCCTCAGCTTCAGGGGAGGATTTCTGGTCAAGGTATGGCAGGGCTGGGCTGCAGAGACTTGGCAGGGAGGAGACGAAATTAACTGAGCTTCCCATGGTGGTAGAGGCCAGAGGGGTGAACTGGAACTTGGAAGAGTCTCAAGTGCATAAACAAACAGGCCCCATAACCCTCACATCCCCTCCCTGACCGTCCAACTTGGACAAAAAACATAATCGAGAAGGAAGGGCCAAAATGCAGCTTGAAATCACGAAGACCTGGGCATCCCACAGGGCTTGGAGTCGAGTTCGGCTGGATTGGATCCAGCGGAAAGGAAAACTATGTACAAGGCGAAGCTCATCAGCTCAAAAGTGGAAAATTTCCAAAAGATAGAGGTCGGGTGGGAGTTGAGGGTGAGTCTGAGCATTGGTCATCTCAATCGAATGAAAACTTCTGCCCAGAACCCAGGCAACTTGACTCTAGAAGGAATCTAAATCATCAGCCCGTCGCCTTGTCAACAGAAAAAAGGGGGCTGCATTCTCAGAGAAATAAAGCCAAAATATTATACTTGAAGAATGAGATAACGCCATTTGCAGCAACATGATGGACCTAGAGATGATCAGACTAAGTGAAACGAGTCAGACAGAGAAAGGCAATTATCGTATGATATAGGTTATATGTAGAATTTTTTTTTTTTTTTGTCTTTTTGCTATTTCTTGGGCTGCTCCCACGGCATATGGAGGCTCCCAGGCTAGGGGTCCAATCAGAGCTGTAGCCACAGGCCTACGCCAGAGCCACAGCAACGCGGGATCCGAGTCGTGTCAGCAACCTACACCACAGCTCACAGCAACGCCGGATCCTTAACCCACTGAGCAAGGGCAGGGACCGAACCCGCAACCTCATGGTTCCGAGTCGGATTCGTTAACCACTGCGCCACGATGGGAACTCCTTTTTTTGTTTGTTTTTGTTTTTGTAGAATATTTTTTAAAATGATATGAATGAGCTTATATATAAAACAGAAATAGACCCACAGACATAGAGAACAAACTTATGGTGACCAAAGTGGAAAGCGGGGTGGGGGTGGGAGGATAAATTAGAAGTTTGGGATTAGCATATATACACTACTATCTATCAAATAGCTCACCATCCAGGACCTACTACAGGGCACAGGGATCTGTATTAGTATTTTGTAATAACCTCTAAGGGGAAAGAATCTTAAAAAGTAATCAACCCCTTTGTTGTACACCAGAAACTAACACAGCATTGTAAATCAACTATACTTCAATAAAAAATTATTTGACTTCAACCTTCATTTGCTTTGAATATACACATCTTAGATTCAATTAAAAAAAGTTATGAGGCTTGCAAACAAGTAGGAGACACTGACCAATAACCAAGAGAAAGCACAGTCAATAGATGCAGACCTGCAGTTAGTCCCAGTTATTGGATGGGCACCAAGAATTTAAAAACCATTATTGCAAATATTTTACATAATTTACAGAAAAAAAAGGTGAATATAATGGGTAAGAGCTAAGGGGTATTTCAAGAGAGCCAAAGGAGTTTTTTAAAAGGGTAAAATGGAAATTCTAGGACTATAAAATCCATGCCTAAAATTTAAAATTCACTACATGACATTAGTAGCAATTTGAATCTTCAAAAGAACAAATTAGTGAACTTGAACACAAGTTGAGAGAACTTATGCAACTGAGTCAGAGATCAAAGAGAATTTTAAAAAGTGGGGTGTCAACAATATAAAGGATGACGGACTTCTCATTAGAAACAACACAAACTAGAAGACAATGAAGTGATACATTAAAGTACTGAAAGAGAAAAACACTGACACCCTGGAATTGTACAGAGAGTGAAACTCTGCTTCAGAGGCAGCAGATGGGCAAAGCAGATTTAGAAGAAATAAAGTCACAAGGGTGGCAGCCATAAGTAGGGGGTTACAGATGTCCAGCTCTGAGGGCACAAAAGCTGTCTGGCCCCCAGATTTCTTGTCATCGATGCCGGCACTGTGTCCTAAGTTATAAAAAGCCATTGGTAAGAGTTCCCTGATGACTCCGGGGGTTAAGGATCCTGTGTTGTCACTGCTGTGGCTCTGGTTACAGCTGTGGTACAGGTTTGATCCCTGGCCCAGGAACTTCCAGCCGAAATAAAATTTTAAAAAGCCACTGTTCTTCTTTCCTTTGAGTAGTGGCTATCCAGTCATTGATTCCTCCGTTTCTTTCTTTGTTCATGATGTCATCAGCAGCAGTAAGAGAAAGTCTCAATTTCTTGCAAACTGAAAATGTAGTAAAAGTCCTTGAGACAAGATGATTTCTCATCTAAGTTTTTGGGGGCATTTCACAAACATTTTATATTACAACTCAGGGAAGAAGCCAGCCCGGCAGAGGAAAAGAGAATTCGGACTGCTTCCCGCTGTCCCAAACTCTCTAGGCACCTGTTATCCATAAGGACTAAATGTCTTTCGATTAAAATGATGTAAATTTTCACAAACTCTCTTCAGAGAGAATGCAATGAGAATGAAATACTACCCATTGGTTTACAAAAAAAAAAAAAAAAATCAAAGGGAACAGATTATTGGCTTTGATGAGATGGTCCAAATTTAATGATGATTGTACACAAGTGTCTGGGGGAAAGCCTGCCAATAACTGTCCAGAGATGAACAGTTTAGAATTTTTCACTGGTTTGTGCATCCTAAGCCAAAAGGAGTTTATGGAGGTCTTTTCTAAATTACCGTAATTATAATAAACTGTCCCCCGGTAGCTATCATTTAGCAGTGCATTTTAGCTACAGCTTGCAGGCAACAAATAGTAGTTTAGCTGTTACGGGGGCTGCTTATGGTAGGAAACCTTACCCACCAGTTTCTCCACTGGGGTGGGATGTCACCAGTTATTTTTAGGGCAGTGTTGTTGTTGAGGTTGCTTTTCAATGTTGTTTGAATTTCATCCTCTGCCAAGAGCTGGTCCCAAACTGGACCCTCTTCCTTTGATTCTTAAACCTTCACTTTACATACACTTGGGAGGTCTCCTTGGTAGCAACTTTATCTTTTTTTTTTTTTTTTTTTTTTTGTCTTTTTGCCATTTCTTGGGCCGCTCCTGCTCTTTTACGCACAGCTCTTATCCTACAGAATGACATGGAATGGGAACTGTGCCATCTACACAAGAAGATTAAATCGTTCCTCCAATCGATGGAAAGTCATCTATTGGCACCTGCTTCTACTTCTGCAAAGTGGGAATGATAACTGTGTCTACGCACCGTGTTGCCGGGAGGGGTCAGTGGGTGGATGTGTGTAAATGCTTAGGACGGCACTCGGCACATACCGGCAGGGTAGTTCTCTCTCACTAGAACCTGCATCTTATCCTCCTCAGTGAGTTACAGGAAATCACGGCTACAGGTATTCCAGCCGCTTGTGGTGCAGACGAGAAAAGACACATTTGGATGCTGCTGTTACTGCTTTAATTCCAAACACGGTATAATCCGGGGGCGGGCGTCAGAGGGAGCATCATTCCATCAGCTGTTGCTCGGAAACCAATCCAGGTCAACCCACAGGAACGGTTCTTATAACTTCCCCTGTTCACAAACAAGCGACCATAAGAGGTGACCTGGAACCTATCACACATTCTGGCCCGACCACCACGCCAGGAACATCTGGAGAACGACTGCATGAGCAAATGAGTCAAGGATGAAAACGTGATTGATGGAAGCTGTTTGTTATGGGCAACGTTGCAGGTACCTGATAGGAGAGTCATCGCTCAGTTCTTTTTTCCTGAAGTGAACTGGGCTCTAGAGGGATGACCAGCTGTTTCTATCAGAACATCAAACCCTCTTAGCAGAATTGCCTGGAATTCCACTCCTTCACCTGCTGCTTTGACTGCGGAAAGTTTACTAGGAAAAAAAAACAAAAAACAAAAAAAAACCTCCCTGTCGCTTGGCACCACGCGCTGTTTTGTTAGCTAGAAAATGCAGTCTTTTCATCAGCATGTGGTTTACTGGTCTCTGGTGCATCATAAAGAGCCAAAGCCCCTCTCACCCTAGAAACACGACAAGTGAGAAAGGGCATATGGCTTTGCGGGTGAGGCCAGACCGTCTACAGGGCTGCGTCTCTTCGGGTTTCTCAATAGGCCCTGTGTTGTTGCTCCCACCACAGCCCACAGGACCGGGGCTGAACCCCCAGCTGCTGCCAGCGCTCACTTACCTCCAATGGCACACACCTGCCGGCAGGCCAGGGACCCACGGGATGGCAGCACTGCTTTGACAGGAGAGCAAGGTAATTAAAATATGTGGTGGGAGTTCCTACTGTGGCTCAGCGGGTCAAGAACCCAGCTAGTATGCATGAAGGTGTGGGTTCAATCCCTGGCCTCACTCAGTGGGTTAAGGATCCTGAGTTGCTGTGGCTGTGGTGTAGGCCGGCAGCTACAGCTCCGATACGACTCCTAGCCTGGGAATCTCCATATGCCGAGGATGCGGCCCTAAAAAAAAATATGCTGGACTGAAAGGGTCACTGAACACGACACATGTATATATCCAGGGTCATTCAACAAGCATAGAAAGAACATTCAAGAGTGGACGTTCTAGGCCTGGTTCTCGCCCCACCTGGCCCTGTAACACATTTACTCGCCAGGGTTCTCCAGGGAAACAGAACCAATGAGAGATTTATGAAGAAGTGGCCCGTGTAGTTATGGAGGCTGAGAAACCTCACATCTGTCTTCAGCAGGCTGAAGCCCAGGACAGCTGGTGATGTCATTCCAGTCTGAGGCCAGAGCTCGAGACTCAGGGCAGCCCAGACAGCAGCCCCGTGCCCCAGCTCAGCAGGTAGGCAGGAAGCCAAAGGGACCAATGTCCTTCCTCCGTCTTTTTGGTATGTGGGCCCTCGGTGGGTTGGACGGGGTCTACCTGCACAGGGGATGGTGAGCTTCTTTCCCGAGTCCATGGAGTCAAACACTGATCTCATCCAAATGGATTAAGAAGATGAGGTACCTATACACAATGGAATACTACTCAGCCATAAAAAAGAACAAGATAATGCCATTTGCAGCAACATGGATGAAACTAGAGATTCTCATACTAAGTGAAATAAGTCCGAGAAAGACAAATTCCATATGGTATCACTTATATGTGGAATCTAAAACTGGCACAGACAAACCTATCTATGGAACAGAAACAGACTCACAGACATGGATAGCAGACTTGTGGTTGCCAAGGGGGAGGGGGGAAGAAGTGGGATGGGTGGCGAGCTCGGGGTTAACAGATGCAAACTGTTGCATTTAGAATGGATATGCAGTGAGGTCCTGCTGTACAGCACAGGGAACTATGTCCAGTCACCTGTGATGGATCACGGTGGAAGATAATGTGAGAAAGAGAGTGTGTATAGATGTGTGATGGGTCATTTGCTGTACAGCAGAAATGGACAGAACCATGTAAATCAACTCTAATAAAATTTTAAAAAATAAAATAAAATCACCTCCATCTTACTTTAAAAACAGACAAAAACACTGCTAATCTCATCCAGAAACACCCTCACAGACACACCCAGAAATAATGTTTTATCCGGGCACCCTGCGGACCAATCCAGTTGACGCATATGACGCGTTTAAAATTTTTTTTAATTGAAATGGAGTTGATTTACAATGTGTTAATGTCTGCTGTACAGCAAAGTGACTCAGTTACAAACACACACACACGTATTTATTTATTTATATATATAAATATATATATATTTACATTCTTTTTCTTATTCTTTTCCATTATGGTTTATCCCAGGACATTGACTAGTACCCTGTGCTATGAGCAGGACCTTGGGGTTTACCCATTCTATATATACTAGTTTGCATCTGCTAATCTCAACCTCCTAGTCACTCCCTCCCCCACTCCCCTTCCCCTTGGCAACCACAAGTCTGTTCTCTATGGCTGTGAGTCTGTTTCCATTTCAGAGAGATGTTCATCTGCCATATTTCTGATGGTGAATCATTTTTTCATGTGTGTATATATATATGTGTGTGTATGTATCTTTAGATCTACAAAACATAGATTCTTTAAAATATACATAACCAGCTATTTAACTGAACCAATCATAGCCTATTAGAAGTACAAGGGACTATATTATTTTTCAGATCCAGAACCTACTATGTCCCAAATCACATACCTTATCAAAAGCAGGTGCAAAATGAGCTCGGGTTCTGGCTTCCAGGCTAAGGCACTTGCCACGCTAGACTGCAGTTTCTCGTCCAATCCTCTCAAGCACAACTAGGACACAGAATTGTTTGGAGCTGAAATAGCCTCTACAGAGAACTTGGGCTCATTCCCCACCCCCCAAAAAAGAACAGTGTATCCGATAAGTGCTAGATGGCTGTAGAGAACGCTCACAGGTTCAGCAAGGAAAGGAGACTCCCATCCGAGCCCTGCTCGGTGCTCACTAACCCTGCGGGGTGAGGGGAGGACACGCCACTGAGCCAGGGGAAATGGAGCATGTGCAGAAGCGACCCCCGCCACGGCCAGGCGGCTTCACCCGCATCCTTGCCACCCTCCACTGCCTCGCTCTTCCCTGTCTGCTGGCGGGGAGCAGGGGGCTCTGAGACGGGACAACTGCACAACCGATGCTGCTCGGGAGAGGACTGTACCTGAGCAAATAAGGAAAGTCGTATGGTGTTGAATCACGTGAGTTTAAAGCCCTTTGCTTCTGAGGCATCTCAGACTCGGTCAGTGGTCCACCCACACCCAGTGATTCCACCTTCAGGGTCCCCTGCAGCCTCCATCTGCGGCGTCCTTACTTGGGGACCCAGTCTCTCTTGACCTTAGGGCTTTGGGTGGCCAAAGGGGTTGTCTGTCTTGTGTGAAGAGCAGGCAAGATGCGCTGGGGACTTAAAGCCTTGAGCGCAAACCTCCACCAATAAGGGATGAACGTTGATGGGTAGAGATCTCAGCCTTTTTGCCTCTTGGACGAAAACTTTAAAATGTGCACAGCACAGACTCTCAGAAGTCTCAGCAGGGCTGAGCCCAGGTGCCCAGCCTGGTAACCTTCTCACCATTACAGCCTGTGGTGGGTTTTCTTCCTTCCCCAGCCCCTCCCTGGGCTTCTGGGATCAATCCCCCAAAAAGCTCCTTACACTCAGAGCCTTACTTGGGGCGGGGCCAAACTCGTACATGGCAGCTGGCATCAGTCTCCCCAGGAACAAGAATACAGTTGAGGCAGGAGGTCCCACTGTGGTGCCGCAGGTTAAGGGTCTGGCAGCATCACTGCTGAGGCTCGGGTCACTGCTGTGGTGCAGGTTTGATCCTTGGCCAGGGAACTTCCACATGCTGTGGGTGGGGCCAGAAAAAAAAAAAAGAATACAATTGAGGGAATAGAGTATGTGGTCAAAATGTTTTAGGATTGTGAGTTCTAATTCTGTTTATAGGTCTAGGACAAGACGCAATAATTTAGGGCAGTCTTACTCATCTAACGCTTGAGGGAGCTGGAAAGGAGTAATGGACAGTCCTGACATTATTTGCAAACATTGAATGTTCCTTTTTTCTTTTCTTTTTTTTTTTCTGCTTTTTAGGGCCACACCCACAGCATATGGAGGTTCCCAGGCTAGGGGTCGAATCAGAGCTGCCACTGCCGGCCTACACCACAGCCACAGCCATGCCAGATCCAAGCCACGTCTGAGGCCTGTGCTGCAGCTTTGTGGCAACGCTGGATCCTTAACCCACTGAGGGAGGCCAGGGATTGAACCTGCATCCTCACAGACACTGCGTTGGGTTCTTAAGCCACTGAGCCACAACAGGGAATGCCTATGCATATGTATTTTAATGCAATGGGATCCCGCTGTATACATAGCTTCTTCACTGGATTTTCTCACGTACTGAAAACCAGGGGTGTAGCCTTCCTCAGCACGCCAGCTATGTTTTAGGAAGTGGATTAACTCCATCGGTCTACAGATAACGGATGATTTCTAGTATAACAAAAAATGGAATAAGCTTTAACCATTACGTATGGTCCGCTCCTCTACCAAGAGGGGCGAAGAGACGTACTGAAGAACATCTGGATGTTTCAGCGAGAGAGTTTTAGGTGAACGCGATTGCAGGGGCGGCAGGAAGCTTGCAGCGTCTGAACACAGAGCAACACGGCACCGCCCTGAACCCTGCCCCCCCCTGCCCCCCGCCCCCGCCCCGCGCATCCTGACAGTTCTCTGAGCTGCGTCAGCAGGATCACCGCGGCGTTTTTAGCTCTACCCAGGCAAGGGAGGAACTTCCCAGCGATCACCAACCTCAGATTCACCAAGAGAAAGAAAACCCCATCTTCTTTTGAGTGTGTGTCATGATTCCAGATCATGGACCGCCGTTCAGCCGTTGCGTCAACAATGGGACATCATTGTTTTTCAAAGAAAGGGGAAGGTAGTTGGTTGGCAGGGGTCTGTGAGATGAGCAGCAGAGACTCCAAAGTTACTTCTTCTTCTTCTTTTTTTTTTTTGGCTTTTTGGCTCTTTGTCTTTTCAGGGCTGCACCCATGGCATATGGAGGTTCCCAGGCTAGGGGGTCGAATTGGAGCTGCAGCTGCCAGCCTACGCCACAGCCACAGCCACAGCCACACCAGATCCAAGCTGCATCTGCGACTGACACCACAGCTCCCAGTAACGCCAGATCCTTAAGCCACGGATCGAGGCCAGGGATCAAACCTGCATCCTCATGGATGCTCGTCAGATTCATTTCTGCTGCACCACGACGGGAACTCCAAAAACCCCATCTTCAAAATGAACTCTAAGTTTTGCAGCTCCTGGTGGGAGAGAGCAGGAGACTTGGCTAAACCCCCCAACCAATATTTATCAGCATCTAGTAGGCAGCAGAGACCCTAGGAAGCTCTGCATCCTAGAACGAAGGAGAGGAGTTCTGAGAGTCTGAGACCGACAAGTAAGCAACTGAGAGGGCCCCATGGCAGGAGTGGGAGAGCGTTAAGTGGCTCTGGGGGCTTAGGGGTGCCGGGGATTTTCACAGCAATTATTCTGTGGAAAGTGACCTTGTGCTGAGAAGGACAGAGTGTGAGGGTGCAGGTCGGGTTATGTGTTGGCAGTGAGTTTCCAGGTGGAGAACTGTCAATACAGATGCCACGGGAATTCCCTTGTGGCCTAGAGATTAAAGGATTTCTTGTTGTCACTGCTGGGGTACAAGTTCGATCCTTAAGCAGGGAACCTCCGTATGCCGTGGGCATGGCCTATATGAAGTGTATCCACATTAGGAGTTCCTGTTGTGGTGCAGAGGAAACGAATCCGACTAGGAACCATGAGGTTGCCAGTTCGATCCCCAGCCTCGCTCAGTGGGTTAAGGATCCGGCATTGCTGTGAGCTGTGGTGTAGGTCGCAGATGTGGCTTGGATCTGGCATTGCTGTGGCTGTGGTGTAGCCTGGGAACTTCCATATGCTGTGGGTGTGGCCCTAAAAAAGCAAAAAAAAAAAAAAAAGCGTACCTAAATTAAAAAAAAAAAAAAATGCAGAAGTCCGGAGAGGGAACGAGAATCTCACCCCCACTAACCTGCAACTCGGGGCAAATTTTATCAGACCCCTGGCCCCCGTCTCAATTTTCTCATCTGTAAAATGCACTGGATGAATAAGATCATTTTTAGATGAGAATTTGTGGGTAATTCTCACACATCTTCTTCAGGCTCATCCTTTTCATGGCTCACTCATTGGGATGGTTTTGCTCGCTCTCATTGAACCTTTGATCATTTGCAGTATTTATTTGGAAAATTAAAATTAGAATTGATGAAAGGGAAGACCTAGTGGGAGGGACTGGGAATTAACCCACGCGCAACAACAGATCTGAAGTGATTCGTCAGCGTGCAGATGTGTTGTTTCTAGAAGGAAATCACAGTTTAAAAACATCCATATGGCATCTCACCAAAAAATCAGCCAAAAAAAAAACATTAGTAAAGCCACTTTGGGGGAAAAAAATGCCGTATACAAATTCCAAGGCCGTTCAGATACAAATTAGAAAACCTTATGCTGCGGGCTGTCTGTCGGGTAGATTGCCTTTGCCTTTCAGCCCTGGGAAGATACAGCCTTGACTTGAAAAGAAGCTCTTGGGGAAAAAAGAATCGGAAATCGGAAAATCGCCAAAGTTGAAACTGCACTGTGGGGCTGGGGGCTGCCAAGAGCGGGGTTGGGTTTGTCCCATGTCCTAGGGTTGGTCCTCAGCATTTCTTTCCTTCTTTTTTTTTTTTTTTTTTTTTTTTTTGTCTTTTGTCTTTTGCTATTTCTTTGGGCCGCTCCCGCGGCATATGGAGGTTCCCAGGCTAGGGGTCGAATTGGAGCTGTAGCCACCGGCCTACGCCAGAGCCACAGCAACGCGGGATCCGAGCCGTATCTGCGACCTACACCACAGCTCACGGCAACGCCGGATCGTTAACCCACTGAGCAAGGGCAGGGACCGAACCCGCAACCTCATGGTTCCCAGTCGGATTCATTAACCACTGAGCCACGACGGGAACTCCAAGGTCCTCAGCGTTTCTTTCCCACTTTCACGGCTCCTTCCAGACCCACACCCCGCTCACAAGCCTTTTCACGAGATTCAGAAGCAGAAGCAGCCCGAGAAAAAGAGGTGGACAAGTAGGAGTCAGTAGCAGAGGCCCGGGGGCCGAAATGGCAAAGTGCGAAGGAGAACTGAGTGAAAAATGCACACGGCAGAGGGAGGAGAGCCCTAGACCCGGGGCTGGAGTCCCAACACTGAAAACAGAGAATGTCGCTGTCGGGGCTGGTGGTGGCGGTTGTGAAAGTTCCCCGGGGCCAGGGATCAAGTCGGAGCCCGACTAGGACCTACGCCACAGCTGCAGCAATGCCGGATCCCTAAGCCACTGCACCGCAGTGGGAACTCCGCTTTGTAGTTTTTCGATGTTTTTCCTGAAGGATAGGTGATTACAATGTTGTGTTCATTTCTGGTGTGTAGCAGCCCGATTCATGTGAATATATTATGCGAATATATTCTTTTTCAGGTTCTTTTCCATTACTGTTTATTACAAGCTATTGAATGCAGTTCCCTCTGCTAGACAGTACGACTTGTTTATCTAGTTTATATCTAGTCGTGTGTGCGTGTGCATGCATGCATGTTAATCCCAAATTCCTAATTTTTCCCTCCCTCCTTTTCCCCTTTGTAACCATAATTTTGTTTTCCATGTTGATGAGTCTGTTTCTGTTTTATAAATAAGTTCATTTGTATCATTTTTTTAGATTCCACATATAAGTGGTATCTCATGGTATTTGTTTTTCTCTATCTGACTTTTATTTACCTCACTTCGTATAATAATCTCTAGGTCTAAGGCTTTGTGTTTTATTAAGAAAATTTTTTTTAATTAAAAATAGCCACACACCGTAACAGGTGTGGCTATGAATGCCTGGGATGGGATCTAGCCCCACTGACAGATGAATTGATAAAGATGATATATATATAATTGTGTGTGTATATATATATATATATATATTATTCAGCCATATATACAGTGGAATATTACTCAGCCATAAAAAATGGAATTTTGGCACAATCTGGATGGATCCAGAGGGTATTATGCTTAGTGAAATAATCTGACAGAGAAAGACAAATACTGTGTGATTTTGCTTATCTATGCAATCTAAAACAGAAAACAAATGAACAAACACACAGAAACAGAGTCATAGATCCATAAAACAAACAGGTGGTTGCCAGAGAGGAAGGAGGCAGGGCGAAGGAAAGAAATAGGTGAGGGAGATTAAGAAAAAAGTGCCAGGTATGAAATAAAGGAGTCAAGCAGATGAAAGGTACAGCATGGGGAAATTTTTTAAAGGAAAGGAACAGAGCAGAGGTGTGGCTAGGAGCGCCAGGGAAAGGGTCTTAGACAAGAACATGGCACACACAGTTCTCCCCGGAGCTCACCCCCTGGCCTGGGGAATCTGCATTTCCAGAGCACTGACTTGTACCAGATGGCACTCTTTTTTTCTTTTTAGGGCTGCACCTGAAGCATATGGAGGTTCTCAGGCTCAGGGCTGAATTGGAGCTGCAGCTGCCAGATCCAAGCCACATCTGCAGCCTGCACTACAGCCAGATCCTTGACCCACTGAGCAAGGCCAGGGATCGAACCCACGTCCTCACAGATACTAGTCAGGCTGGTTACTGCTGAGCCACAACGGGAACTCCCGAACCTGCCTCCTTTTCGATGGGAGTTAAAACATTATTTCTTTGCTCGCTTACGTTGCCCTGCTGCCCACTTGTTCAGCACGTTGTTAAGCCTCAGTAAGGAAATAAAAACCACTGCAACTCCTGCATGTGCACTCAGGTCTGTGGCCTCCTGATCTTTATTTTGAAGGACTGTCCTTGCCTGCTGTTCTTTATCCAGCGCTAAGGAAGGAGGAGCTTCTAGGGATGAGAGCAGGTGATTCCTGAAGGTCAAGGGCTCACCCTCAAGCCCCGGCAGAGAAATTGCAGCACATGAATTGTCCTGATCATTGTCCCATGTGGCAAAAAGTGCGAAAAAACTGTCTCTCTGCCATGAGAAGTGCATATATGGTCATTTTCACATTTCGCAGTTCATGACCGGCCATAGTTAAGAGGAGTTTCGTTAATTAAGTCAAAATAGTTAAATCCTTTTTTTCTGGGTCTGTCTTCCTTGTGGCCAAAGGAGGGAGAACATTTGGGCTTCTTGTTGGTTAAGTCTTGCGGCCATGTCTCAGTCCCAGGCCAGCTTCTTATGAACAGACACTTTTTTCTTTCTCTCCAAAGGCCCCAGGTGATTTTGCGGGCTTCCTCTCCCCTTCCAGAATACCCACCTCTACTGGAGTCATTGTCCAGCTCAGTCTTCTTCTTGTGCTTTGCTCAAGAGCTCAGGGCTTAATGCTCAGACCTTATCTTTTTCAGCCTCTTCTGCTCAGAGAAGCAGCCTCTTCTGCAGAGAAGGAGGTGTGGGCGGCTGAAATAACAGACACGGAGCAGCTACAAAAGCACCAAAACCTCAAAAGTCATTCACGTTGGTGTTCAGTTTCAGGAAACAAAACACGCTCTTACCTTTCCTGGCGAGCTTATTCTATTTGTTACTTTGCTTTTCAGGAAGTCTCGTTGTGAACCGCTGCATTGATTTCATAGCCCAACTGATGATTTGAATCCTTCCGCTTGATAGTGTGGGTCTATCTGCTCCTGACTCCCTTAAATGACACCTGACACTGTTGTTCCTCCTGATTCCTTGATGCTCAAGGATGGATCTAGGTCCCGAAATTGCCTCCTCTGGACCATCAGGCCCTTCTTCCAAAAACACCCCTCTCCAGCTCTAGGCTGGAAGAAACTCTTTGGTAGATGAGTACATGGGATGCAGAAGGCCACCAAGCTTTGCCCGGGCTCCTGAGGAGTAGTTTACATCCTTCCCTGCCAAAGGCCGATGACTTTATTCTCACGTGGGGGCCCATCACCCCTACGATGAGAAGTACTTTCCCTGTACCTCATCCCAGCAGCATCGAGAATCTGAATGAGACCTGACCGACGCTGGGGAAAGAGCTGTGGTCATCGATCTTCATCTTTCCTGCTGAAGTCATCGTCCTTGCCATGCTCCATCCTAGAGATGGTACCCAGCCCAGAAAAGTGCATGTATGGTGAATGCCCGCCAGTGCCACTCCTTCACTGCCGAGGACTGACTAAACAAGTCTTGCTACACAGGCACTAACCTACTGGAGACATTACTTCAAAGTCAAGGCTGTCAGAGGATTCCAGAATGTGGATTATTCAGACCACCGGCTTCCGCAAAATGACCTTCCAATGCAACTCCATCCCTCCATCCCTGCAAAATCTAAGCTTCCTTCATTTTGCAGAAGTTGACAAACTGATCCTAATACAAGGGGCCCCAACCAACCAAAACAATGGAGAAAAGAACAAAGTGGGAGGCCTCACACTTTACAATTTCATAACCTGCTGAGGGTGCCGTGCTGCCATGAGGCGAGACGTATAGGTCAGGGAAATAGGATTGAGCCCCCAAATAAACCCTCGGGATCACGGTCAGTAGATTTTCAATAAGAGTTGCCAAGATAGTTCAGCAGGGAAAGATTCTAGAATAACTGGACATCCAAACGCAAAGGCAGGCATTTGAGCCTCTGCCTCCCACCACACGTAGAAATCAGTTCAGAAGGGATTGAGGATCTAAGCGTAAGAGCTACAACAATAAACTCTTAGAAGGATCCGTAGGCAAACATCTTTCTGACCTGGGATGAGGCAATAGTTTCCACCACCCGCCCCAGAAACACTGGGATCGACCTTAAAAGCGCCCCCTTGGTAACTGAAGACTTGTTACACGTTCAGTGCATCGTTAATCTTGTTACAGCGAGAGCTCCAACCGCATCTTTGAAACGTGGCTATTGGTGAAGCTGCGTACTTGCGTGTTGTTGCAACTCAAAAAGCCCCATCAAGTCTCTTCCCAGTTTGGGCTCCTGGGGGCGGGGTGGGGGAGCCATGCTGAGCATGTGTCAGTTTAGGGCGGGGGAAGCAGTTTGTCACCGAGAAGGGCACTTTCCCACGGTGAGAGCCAGGACCGGTGGAGTCCCGCTGATCTTAAAACTGCTTTACTTTTACCCTGGCGTCTTTTATACCTTCATAAGCAGACATGAAACTGGGGTTTCAAGAACCACAGAACTCCTGAGACCAGATGGCATGGACCCTTCTGATCAGCTCTTCGGAGACTCTGAAAGAGGAAGCAGAAAGACAGGCCTTCCCGAGGCAGCATCCGCAGCTGCCCAGAAGCGTGGGGGGCTCTCCCTGAGCTGCAGGCTCCTCACAGCCGGGGAGCATCTGTTGGGGTGGGGGGCGGGGTGCTGGAAAAGACCATTTCCAGGGTTTTCATTCATATGGTTGTAGCAGCAGCCGTCCTAAAGCAGCAGCAGAGAGCTCGTAGGAGCATGGGAGGCCAGGATGGGCTGAAATGTGCCGCAACACAGTATCTGAATGAGCTAAACTGTGTCGAGTGTTGGGCAGTGGACTCAAGCTGTCCCAAGAATGTGACCTGTATTAACTCATGTCATCCTTACAACTGCTTATGCGATGGCTCCATTTTACCAAAAACTGTAAATTGAGACCCGAAGAAGTTAGGTAATGGACCCAATTCACAGAGCTACTCACTTGGGCTTGGGTTCCAGCCAGCTGACTCCAGAGTCTGGGTGTTTCACCAGCCTTCTCTTTTGCTACACAGCCCAAATTAAGCCACAAAATCAGGAGTTCCCATTTTAGCTCAGTGGGTTAAGAGCCTGACTAGACTAGTATCTGTGAGGATGCGGGTTTGATCCCTGGCCTCGCTCAGTGGGTTAAGGATCCTGAGTTGCTGTGGCTGTGGTGTAGGCCGGCAGCTGCAGCTCTGATTTGACTCCTAGCCTGGCAACCTCCATATGCAGCAGGTACGGCCCTAAAAAGAAAAAGAAAAAAAAATGAAATTGTCCATTCCTGGGAGTATTGGTTTCTTGTGGCTGCTGTCACAAATTATCTCAAATTCGTAGTTTAAAACAACATAAAGTTATTGTCTTCTGGTTTCAGAGGCCAGAGATCAGAAACGGGTCTTCTGGGCTAAAGTAAAAATGCAGGCAGAGCCTTCTGGAGACTCTAGGGGATGGGTGATTTCCTTACTCTGCAGCTTCTGGAGGCTGCCTGTGCTTCTTGGCTGCTGTCCTTCCTCCATCTTCAAAACACATCATTCTCTCCAATCTCTCCCTCCATCCCGTGCCGCCTGCCTCCCCCGTACAAGGACCCGTGTGATTGCATGGGGTCCACTGGGAAGCCCCTGCCTTCTACACCCCCCACGCTTCCCACCCCCTCTCCACCACTTCCGTCGCTCCCTCCACAGAAACCTTACTGAGTACTTATTATAAATCATCCCGCACTAAGGAATGAATCCTGCATTTGCTCAAGCACTCCTATGGAAGACGCTCGAAGGCATGCATCTTACACCCCCACTGCCCCTGGGGCTTGGCAAGCGCCCTCATTGCAAATACAGGTTAAGTGAGAAGGAATATTTTTGAAGTCCTGTGGGCTTACATGAGGCCTCAAAATGCTAAAATACAATATGTCAGTTGCAGCCACATCAGCGCAGCGTGTCTTAGTGAAACATCTCAGCTAACACAGTCGTTCACAAGCCTGTCCCTGTCCTTGTCCCCTCGGAGCCTAATTAGCCACGAGCTCAGCTGGGTGCGAAAGACCCTCTGGGAAAAAAACTGTGGACACTGCCTGCAGAGCCACACGTTAAAGCTGGTGATTTATGACTCTTGGCAGGAACAGCTGGCCCTGTGCCCTGTGCCAGGGGATACCACAGTGGCAGCCAGCGAGCCCATAGGTGACCCCCCCCCCACTGTGAGAAAGAGCTCCTCCTTCTCCCACAGATCTGGATTTGTATAAAGGGAGACGACCAGAAACTCCAGAAAGTACCTATAAAGAGGAAGAAGGCCGTCGTGGGAAGAAGCCCAAGTTAAATTAGCACTTGGCTGTGCTGGCTGCAGCCCTTCGCCCCAGTCTCCTGCTCAGTGTGGTTTCTGGCCGAGCATCAAGCGCCTTCCTGCTGGTCCCGACTCTTTCTTCCTAGAGGCTGCCTGGCAACCTTTCAAATCTCCCATCCTCTTCTTTCAAAGGCCACTGCTCTCCTTCCTTCGCTCGGGGCCATGGAAGGGCCTAGACAGCATACCCTGATAAAAGGATTCACTTCTAGCCAAGTGTGTAGCCAAGTGTTCATGGCTAAACACATTCCCCTGCAAAAGCCTCTCAAATGCGGGCTTCTGGGCACTGTCTTAACCCTAAGAAGTGAATCCTTAAGGGATATTTATTTCCTAGGAAGAATGGGGTGGAAGCGGCGAGCTTTTGGCATCTCTTAGAAATACTCCCTCTGAAATACACATTCTTCTAGAGTAAGGTCGTCCTTGCTGGCAAACCATGAGATTTGTGCTGGGAGAAATATGCAGGCTGCGACAAAGCTGATCTTCAGCGGATGTTACAGGCTTGAGGGGCAACAGACAAGTGAGGCTTGTTGGAGAGAAAAGTGTTTTTAAACAAACATATAGTTTGTAAGAGAAAAAGTCTTGTCCTAAGTACTGGAGCAATTCCCCTTCTCCAAAAATTACACATTTTCTCAGTGTTTTTTGGATCACTAACTTCAACGGGTATATAAATGTTTGGAAAACGTATCAGAATGGAAATGCAGGCGTTCTTGTCGTGGTGCAGTGGTTAACGAATCCGACTAGCAACCACGAGGTTGCGGGTTCGATCCCTGCCCTTGCTCAGTGGGTGAAGGATCCGGTGTTGCCGTGAGCTGTGGTGTAGGTTGCAGACGCGGCTTGGATCCCACATTGCTGTGGCTCTGGCGTAGGCCAGTGGCTACAGCTCCGATTAGACCCCTAGCCTGGGAACCTCCATATGCCATGAGAGCGGCCCAAGAAATGGCAAAAAGACAAAAAAAAAAAAAAAAAAAAAAAAAAAAAAGAATAGAAATGCAAAATGGCACACAGTCACTTTTGGATGTTGCAGCTTCTTATAAAACTCAACAGTCTTCTCATAGGATCCCGTGACCACAATCCTTGGTATTTACCCAAATGACTTGAAACCTTACGTTCACACAAAAACCTGCCCGGGTCTGTTTATGGCAGTTTTATTCATTTTGGCCAAAACTTGGAAGAAACCAAATGTCCTTGAGTAGATGGATGACCCATAAATTGTGGTACCTCAGGGAATGAGATAGTATTCCGAGCTGAAAAGAAGTGAGCTCTCAAGCCATCAACGACGTGAGGGAAACTTAAACGCACATTAACTACGTGAAAGAAATTAACCTGAGAAGGCGACGTATGTGCAGTATGATTCCAAATATCTGATGCTCTGGAAAAGGCTCAGCTATGGAGGCAGTGAAACCAGCACTGGTTGCCAGGTGGGGTGATGGTGGGAGGGATGAGTAGGTGGAGCACAGACAAGTTTTAGGGCTGTGAAACTACCTTGTATGATACAACACCCAGTGGCCCCTTGAACCTGAGGCAAAACCAGGTACTTGGCGTGATGAGGATGTGTCACTGCAGGTTCACCAACTGCAACAAGTGCACCATCTGGTTGGGATGCTGATGGTGGGGCTGTTGATGGGGGGGAAGCTGATAGTGGGGCTGCTGATGGTGGGGCTGTTGATGGGGGGGGGCTCTGCATGTGTGGGGGTGGGGGGTACGTATGTAATCTTTGCACCTGTCTCTCCATTTTGCTGTGAACCTAGAACTGCTCTTTAAAAAAAGGAAGTCTTTAAAAAATTACCAGTATCGATATTTCCCCCAAGATTAAACATATTCTTTTTTTTTTTTTTTTTTTGGCCACACCTGCAGCTTGCAGAAGTTCCTAGGCCAGGGATGGAACACAAGTCTCAGGACTGACAATGCTAGATCCTTAACTGCTAGACCACCAGGGAACTCCCTAAACATATTCTTAAATGGTCACTACCCAGGTCCACCAAGTAGAACCATAATGAATTTTAGGGCAAAAGGATTCCTGCTCTTGAGATACTCAGAATATTCCCATCGTAATATTTTTGTCTGCTGGGTTACAAATAGTCTCCCGTTAATATGGATAATTATCTTTTCATAAAGGTTAATTAAGGATCCTATGCTCCTTTATTTTCATTTAAAATCTGTATGCCGGAGTTCCTGTCGTGGCGCAATGGTTAACAAATCCGACTAGGAACCATGAGGTTGCGGGTTCGGTCCCTGCCCTTGCTCAGTGGGTTGACGATCCGGCGTTGCCGTGAGCTGTGGTGTAGGTTGCGGAGGCGGCTTGGATCCTGTGTTGCTGTGGCTCTGGCATAGGCTTGTGGCTACAGCTCCGATTTGACCTCTAGCCTGGGAACATCCATGTGCCGCGGGAGCGGCCCAAGAAATGTCAAAAAGAGAAAAAAAAAACCCTAAAAAACTGTATGCCCATACTACATAAATTTGCTTTATTAAAATGTATATTTATTCCTTACTCCTTCTATTCTATTACTTTATTACAGAAAATGTGGAAAACAGAGATCTTAAAAAAGAAAATAAAAGCCTTCCATCATTCTACCACTAGGGATTCTTTCAGTAATTTTTTTCTAGCATATTTATTTTTCAAAATCAGGGCCATCCTGTGTTTAACCAAATCTTTTTTACATTTAGTAGAGTTTGAATGTCCTTTGGCATCACTAAATAGTCTTCTGTGTAGCAGATGTACGTCCATCTGTGGAGACCTGAACTTGTCCCCCAAACTGAGGACCGGGGAGGTGCTGATCACACCTTGTAACACCTCTTCCCTCACTCCATGGCCAGCATCCCCCACCCCGATCTCTCACACACACACACGCACGCACGCACGCACGCACGCATGCACGCACACTCCCTCTCTCTCCTCGGATGGGACCACTCACGTTCTCTCTCCCCATAATTTAGACTCGGGCCATGGAATACCGGTCTGTTAGACCACAAGGGAGGGCTTTGTGCTGTATGGTCCTTGAGTTGTCTGGGACTGATGGAATGAAGAGAGAAGATGCTCCCTGCACTCGGAAGTTAGCAGGAGCAGATGTTATGAGTAAGCCAAGCGAGCCGATTTACAAACAGAGGCAGCGTAGCAGTGCCCTGTAGAGAGGCAGGGGCAGGAGACCACAGGTGTCTGGGTGAGAAGGTGAGCGCCTTGATACTGGACTTCCTTTTCCAGCTCCCATGTGACCGTGCTGAGTTCTCCTTAGGGGTTCATGAGTTTTGCTTGTTTTAACCTTTCAATATTTCACCCTTTTACTGAATTTATTTAAGTGGATTTCAACAGAAAAGCATTCACTAAGACTATAATGTCCTATCCAATAGCTGTCTAGTTTTCTCTTGTGTAAATCATAATTTAACTCATTCCTTGTTGGCTATCTATTTTGTTTCTATTTCTTTTTTTTTCTTTTTTTTTTTTTTTTTTGGCCTCACCCATGGCGTTCAGAAGTTTCCAGGTTGTGATCAAAGCCCCGCCACAGCAATGACAACACTGAATCCTTAACGGTTAGGCTGCCAGGGAACTCCCCAAGATGTTTCTATTTCTTAACTACTCTAAAGAACACTAAAATAAATTCCATTGCAGCTAAATCTTTGCAAATAATTCCTTAGGATAAATTATTAGATGGGGAATTATGAGTTAAAGGAAATTAATGTCAGTTCCCAGCAGCAATATATATGAAAGTTCCTGTTTTCTGCATCTTCACTGGTATTAAATTGACAGTTGAGAAAACTAAACCATTCTGCCAATTAAATCAGCCCAGATCCCTTATCTCACGGGGTTAATGTGTATTTCTGTGATTGCTGGAGGTGTACAGTTACCTCCGTATACCTCTTTCTTTAGTCACTGTTCTTCCATGATGAAATACTCTTCATGTCTTTTACTCAGTTTCTATAACTTATTTATTTCTGTCTTGATTTCTGAGAGTTCTCTCTTTTTAAAATTAAGAATATTAAGCTTTGAGAGTTCTTGTTGTGGCTCAGCAGGTTAAGTACCCGACTGGTATCCATAAGGATGCAGGATTGAGCCCTGGCCTTGCTCAGTGGGTTAAGGATCCGGTGTTGCCGTGAGCTGTGGTGTAGGCCGGCGGCTACAGCTCCGATTCAACCCCTAACCTGGGAACCTCCATATGCTGTGGGTACAGCCCTAAAAAGACCAAAAAAAAGAATATTAAACTTTTGATTCTCACATGTTTTAAAGTTACCTTTTCTCATGAATTATTTGCCTCCTAATTTTGTGTACAAAATATTTGATATACATTAGAATATATTAGTAGTGTCTATACATATTGGTATGTTCTTACTATATTTTTGTAGTGGTATTTTCCCTGATGGTTTATTCTTTCAATTTCATAATTAGAAAATATTTCACCTACCTAAGATTATACACTTTTACACTGTCACTTTTAAGTGGGCACAGTGAGAAAAACAATGAAATAGCATAGCAATGGAAATCAAATACTTAAATGACATAAAACGGAGACACAACACAAAGTACACATACGAAAAGACAAAAGCCATTACTAAACCATTTTTAAATTTTCAGCATACTGAAAGTTACACGTTGTGAAACTAATCTTTTTTCTGTATAATTTATTTTACTTTATTTTTTATTCGTTAAGTTGCTTTACAGTGTTGTGCCAATTTCTGCTGTACAGCATAGTGATCCACACATATATATATTCTTTTTCTTATACTGCCTTCGATCATGTTCTCTCCTAAGAGATCGAATATAGTCCCCTGTGCTGTACAGTTAAAACCATCTTTCTAGGGGAGAACAGAAAAGCAGGAGTTTCATCTCAGATTAAATTTATTTTGTAAAATATTCCGTTCTTGGAGTTCCCGCTGTGGCTCAGCAGGTTAAGAACCTGACATAGTGACCCTGAGGATGTGGGTTCCATCCCTGGCCTCACTCAGTGGGTTAAGGATCCACTGTTGCTGTGCTGTGAAATAGCTTGCATTTGACCCATAGCCAGGGAACTTCCACATGCCACAGGTGCAGCCCTCAAAAGAAAAAAAAAAAATCTCCATCCTGGTTACATTCACCCACATTATTTAAGCCCTTAAAAAGTATGAAGGACAAAATAAGATGAGAAAAGATTAACTCAGATGGCAAAGACTTTTCTCTAGTCCTCTCTTTCCCGTGGATAAAACTGCACGGGGGCGAAGATGAGAAAATTCTCTCCAAACCTGAGTGCGCCGACCCCGTCCTTTGTGCGGGGAAGGAGGAGGTTATCATGGAACGTGAAATACTGTCACCTAGTGGACCATAGACTTTATCACCCACCTGGTTCCTGTTCAGAAATGTCCCTGGAGAGTCTTGAATTGACAGCCACAGACGTCTGAAGCCTAGAATTCACAAGCCCGTGCTTCTCGTGTGTTTTTGAAGAGGGGCCCCTGGTGGCTGGAAAGGGAAGTGAGACAAGTGCACTGGGAGTCAGAGTTGTTCAGCCGTGAGCTCTGGCGGGGACCAGGAGGGAGGGGTGGAGGAGGAGAGTCAAGCGGGAGGTTGAAATCCACGCTGCCAAGTGCACACTGCAAACTGGTGGTCGGGATGTGTCCTGCGTCGGAAGGAGAGACCGTTTCGCCGTTTTACAGATGAGAAAACAGCAGCTCAGAGAGGTCAAGCGACTTCTGCTGGTCACACAGCCCGTGACCGAAGGAGCTAGGATGCCGGAAATAACAGGAATAAGTGAAGACACCAAGAAGGGTCAGAATCTAGCCTCAGATGCATGATGGAGGAGAGATTTTTGATTGATGGAGGGCCTGTTGTCCTCACGAGTTGTGTCCATACAGACAAAGTTTAGAATTGAATGACGATGGGGTTCCTAGGCCGGGGATCAGATCTGAGCCACATTTGCGACCTACCCCACAGCTGTAGCAATGCCAGGTCGTTTAACTCATTGTCTCAGGTCGGGGATCGAACCTGTGTCCTGGAGCCGCAGGGATACCGCCAATCCCGTTATGCCACAGCGGGAACTCCGAATTCTTTCTATTCAAGCATAAAAACACACGTCTTAGTAAGACTGCCTTCAGTTGATACGCTCATAGTCCCCGTACAAGGTGCTTTCACGCAGGTGGGTAACCAGGCCCTCTGGTAACCCTTTGTTTCAGAGTCAGACGTGCTGGCTGATCGTATGTAAGAATTCCTACAAGTGCGTTACAATTCTGTGCCCTGGTTATCCACCAAGACCCAAGCCCAGCCAGGATATCGTCTCACTTTTAGGGAAGGCTGTGCTTCCTTCCCTAAGCAGTAGAGCTGCAGGAAAATCGGCTCATTTCTATTCAAAGTCTACGCTGCTTCCCCCTCCCCCATAAAGGCATTTCCAGGAATACCAAGCACATGCCTTTTTTTTTTTTTTTTTTGAGACTTCCTGTTGGCAGAACCGAGAGGGCTGATTTATAAATTACACCTAGGTGTGCAAAAGAGATCGAGCTTCCCTGGATGGGAGCCCTCTCGCTAAACTTCCCTTGTGGATCAGACGCTGCCCTTAATTCTCAGCTCAGCGCTTCTGCAAACGCTGTTAGTTCCGGCCACTCAGGCTGCAGCGCCGGATCAAAGCTTTGGAGGGGAAATGAGGTCCTTAGTTTTGCAGATTGCGGTACTTGAAGCGCGACCTCCCTGTTTAATCTTCACTGATTCATATTTGAAATAACGGCCCTCTCTCTGCCTCCGTGTTAGGCCGGTTTCACTGGTGAAGTAATTTGCTTTTGTCTTTTTTTTTTTTTTTTTTTTTTTTTTTTTGTACTATCAGATGCAGAACGCTTGCTCTTGGAATAAAGTCTTTATAGGAAAGAGGAAATGCTTGCTGTGACATTCCTCTCCCAGGATCTGATGCACAAATGTCACTTGTCCTATCAGACACCGAGAAGGAGGAATTCTTTGGAACTGCAGACTAACTACTTCGTGGGGACTGGTTCCTAAAAGTGTGTGTGTGTCCCAATATATTGGGTAAATTTTTGGATCTTGGATCACACTGATACATGAAACACACACACCACACTGGCACCCTGCGACACAGCATACATAGGCCTTGCCCTCAGCTCTCCTGGAGGGTGCCTCGTGGCTTCGTGAATGGAAGAAGAGGGAGGGTGTGGGACTGCAAGGGCTCTTCCAGGAGACAGAACGCAAAGGCTCTGGCCAGAAGGAGAACCACCAGACACTTATGGCCCCACCATCTCACCGTGATGCCCCCTCCCCGACCTGGAGCAACCTGGCCAACTCCTTCCTGCCCCCTCCTGGAGAAGGTCTGTGGCCCACTCCTCACCCCACCCCTAGAAGGGCCTTATATGCCCCTGACCAACCAGCAGGTATATTGGAAGCCCCCTCTTTTCCAACCAATCAGCAGGTCAACAGGCGTATCCTGAGACCACCCCTCCCCCTGGGCTATAAAACCAGACAGGACCCCGTGCTCAGTGTCAGCACTTCCTGACCATCAGGAAGGGCGTCCAGCTGCACCAGCAGTGCCTCTTATCTCAAGAAACTCTTCTTCCTCTTCACCTGACTGTGCTGGAAAATTCTTTTTCCTACCTGCATGCTCAGACCAAGACAGAAGGGAGATGAGGTTTAGGGGGGAGAAAGGGAGGGCAGGGGCCGCTCACTGGCCACTGACCCACATCTGCCCTTTTTCTCACCCTCTTGACTCTGAGGGGCACAGGCTGGGGACGGCTGGTGATGAACAGCCAAGGGCTGGGGCTGCCTTTCCTCTTCTGGCCCCGGGAGGCCGAAAGCTGCAGCCCAAGGCCCTCTTAACAGGAAGTTCGGATGGTTGATGCTACGTGTTCACCTTGACTGGGTGTGAGGACACCCAGAGAGCTGGTAAAGCCTGAGTTCTGCGTGTGTCGGGGAGGGTGTTTCCAGAAGAGACCAGCATTTGAGTCGGTGGGCTTTTTGTAAAAATCACCCTCTCCTACGGGGGTGTGTGGCTAATGCACTGAGACTACGGGGTGGCAGGGGGGCTGCTTCTCTCGCTGGAGCTGCAATACCCATCTTCTCCTGCCCCGAGCCAGGGGTGCTCCTGGTTCTCAGGCATTTGGACCTGGACGGAACCGCACCTCTGGCTTCAGGGCTCTGCGGACTTTGGACATCTGAGCAACTGTGCAAGCCGGTTCCTGACAGCTTCCTCAGCCATGGCCATTTCTACAAATCTCCCCGACTGCATCTACTTCTGGGTCCGTCAGCATCTACACAAATATTTATATCTATCTAGATGAGGAGTATAAATTATAAACGAGGGGTTCCGGTCATGGTTCAGCAGAAACGAACCCAACGAGCATCCATGAGGATGCGGGTTCGATCCCCGGCCTCGCTCAGTGGGTTGAGGATCCGGTGTTGCTGTGAGCTGTGGTGTAGGTCGAAGACGGGGCTCCAATCTGGCGTTGCTGTGGCTGAGCTGTAGGCCGGCAGCTGCAGCTCCGATTCCACCCCTAGCCTGGGAACCTCCCTATGCTGTGGGTGCGGCCCTAAAATAAAAATATCCCCCCCCCAAAAAAAGTAAAAAAATAAATTATAAACTAGATAGATAGCTAGATATAGATAAAAGTATAGCTGTAGCTGTAAACAGACATAGGTGCCCTACTGCTCCTGTCTCTCTGGGGCAGTTGACTAATACACTTACAAAAGTCAGAAGGGACCTCGATTCGTTGGACACAAGGCCCACGATGGTAGGGCAGATGAAGAGAATTCTCCACGGTCCCACAGCTAACGAGTGGTAGTCTTGTGGGGGGGAACCGGTGGGGAGATGGGGGAATGGGTTAAGGGGGTCGACGCTATGCTGACGGATGGAAACTAAACCTTTGGAGGCGACCTGCTGTAGGGTGGATAGGAGTAGAAATATGATGTGTACACATGAAATTCTGTATAACGTTACAAACCTGTGTTATCTCAATAAAAAGAAATCGAAAAACAACGGTAAAGGCACCACTTTGCTCTGTGTTATAATGGGCTTGCGTCTCAGAAAGTCCACAGGGCAGCGGTTTTCATGTTTCCACTTCATCGGTGCTGCACAGAGAGCGTGTCTTACTTTTTCTTATCACTGGTGGTTTCTCGTCCTCTCCGCAGAAACTCACAGCAGAAGAGAATAAAGAAAACAAGGCTCAGAAAGCTGAAGACAGGGAGTTTCTGCTGCGGTGCAGTGGGTAAGGAGCTGGCAGTGTGACTGCATGGGTTCCATCCCCAGCTTGGCATAGCAGGTGAAGGATCTGGCAGTACTGCAGATGTCGCGTGGGGTGCAGCTGCAGCTCGGATTTGATCCCTGGCCTGGATACTTCCATATGCCGTGGGGAAGGAAAGGAGGGAAGGAAGAAAGGTGAAGACAGATGAGATGGAACGCAACAGAAATCCTAGTACTACCGCTGACCCCACATCTGAATTTTAGAGGCCCCTGCTCTGATATGTTTCCGTCATTTTCATCTATGCTTCTAGAGCACTGAGTAAGACTGAACCAATCTGAAACCTGGCTTTTGTTTTGTATATTTTAAAATATAGAGAAATGAACTTCCGTCAGAAGTTCAGTCTTTTCACCCCAAGGAGAAAATGGCTATAAACAGGACAGTTATGGACCAGAATCTGTTCATGGGCAAAGCCAGACTTTTCCATCCAGTCTCTTCCTTCGACCTGATCAGTCTCTCCAGAGCAGAAAGCAGAGCCACAAAAAGCCACAACAGGGAGCAAAACCTGTGGGCACTTGGTGACCAATAGCACAGAGACAAAGGCTCAGGCTGCGTGGGGGTGAGCTTTTCGTTAATTGCATGGGGCCCCCGAGAGGTGTTTTGCAAGCTCTTTGGCAGTGACTGCCTTCCTGTGTACCTGCCTCCCCTCGCTCTGCCAAAACATACAACTCAAAACACAAGTGGGTGTCTCAGGCAATTCAAAACCTGAGACAGTTTTTAATTAGACTGAAAATAAAAAGCTAGCCGTTCTGGAAGATGTGTTTCCTCTAGCTCCTTTCCTTTGAGGGCTGCAGTTAAGCACGTTTCCAGAACTCATCCTTGCCCTCCAAGGAAAGGGGGAATATGAACCTAACTGGTTCCTGTAAAGTCGACTTTACCCCTAAAATAAACAAAACTGCAAAGCTGTCATTTACCGGATGCCCAGATGCTGACAAAAACCTTCATGACCCGAGTTTCACATCCATTCCCCTGGGGCATGATTTAAACCAAGAAATCTGTCGTCAGGAGGCTAGTGAGGAACCGCTTCAGGGATTGTTCAAAAATGATGGTGAAGCGTTTTTGTCTCCCTCTCAATCCGGTAAAACTAAGTGAAACTGATCTCTGATTGATTATTCAACACTCTGCATTAAATGGCTGGGGGACATTCTGCTCATTAAATCCGTGGTTCTGAGCAGAGTTACATCTGCCAGATCGTATCGTGGGCAGGGGGTGGGGCACATATAATGAGAAGGAAATAGTGGTGTCAGCTTGGCAAAACGCCAGACGAAGTGAAAAAAAAAAAGCCCCGTTAAACAACCTCACCTGCAAAATGACTGCCGTTCTTTTTGAGATGAAGGAATCAGGTGAACGCACGTCAGCACCTTTGCTGTGCAAGGCGGTTACTACGGGGTGCAGAAAAATGCCTTCTAATGAGTGTTTTCCTTTTGATTGGATGATACATACCTAAGATTTCTCATTCACTTCGGATCGATCCTTTGAAGTAGCCATGCTAACCAAGGCTAATGTGTTTTTCTTTGGCGAGGGGGGGGGGTGTCATCCATTATAATTATTTCTGGCATCATTTGTTTGTGCCTTTTAAAGGATTTTGCACACCAGTGCCTTACGCCGTGACACTTAATGTAAACGAGCGTTCCCTGGTTTTCAGTGGAACCCTTGTGTGAGTACAGGAGCTGGCGGGATGGGTTTATTTACCAGATGTGCTTTCTTTCCATTCTCGTGCTTTTGACTTTCTCCCCCACTTTCCTGAATCACACGTCTTCCATCTATCTGGGGAGAGAAGAGATTACCTTTTTGTTCAGAATCCCCTAAACGAATACAGTTAGTCTGTTTGTTGCTAAGCAACCGAGCTGGGTTACCTAGAAGCAGCTCACTCCACTGTCAGGTCCTTGTTCCCTTTTTGATAATTGACCAAGGAGAGAGTTTGCTAAAGAAATGAACTGCCCCAAGTTTTGCCAAAAAAAACCCCAGAACAAAACAAAACAAAACAAACCCTTTTATCTTAGATAAGCAAATTGCAGCGTATTCATACCATCATCTCATGCCATTTGGTAATAAAAGGTATGGGCCATTGAGGTATAATATATAACGCAGATGAACTGTTAAATAAATGCCTTAGAAAAAAGCCAATAGGTACTACATGTATTTCATTTCGTTTCTATGAAACTCTAGAAGAGACAAAGCTAATCCAAAGTGACAGAAACGGGGCTCTGCTTACCTGGAGCTCCAGGTAGGAGTTGCCTGAGATCGAGCACAGAGAACTTTCAGGCGTGATGGAAATGCCTCATCACAGGTATCCTGTTGTAGAAGTTTCACAAAAGCAAATTGAACTGAAATTTAAATGGGTGTGTTTTATTGTATGTATATATTCTGTCTCAAAAGAGAAAGCACAGCCCTAAGAAGCGTCACAGTTATTAAAGTTAGATTTTGTTGTGTTATTTTTAAGACTAGGAATATCTTTTCTTTTTTTCTTTTTTTTTGGGGGGGTACTTCATTCTTTATTTATTTATTTTATTTTTGGTCTTTTTAGGGCCGCACCTACAGCATATGGAGATTCCCAGGCTAGGGGTCGAATCAGAGCTGTAGGTGCTAGCCTATGCCACAGCCACAGCTACAGCAATGCCAGATCTGAGCCAGGTCTGTGACCTACACCACAGCTGACGGATATACTGGATCTTTCACCCACTGAGCGAGACCAGGGATCGAACCTGCGTCCTCATGGATACTAGTCAGTTTCGTATCCGCTGAGCCACGATGGGGACTCCTTGGAATATCTTTTCTATTGAGAGTAATTTTTTTTTTTTACAGGGGAAAGAAATTCATGTCATATAAGGAAAAATGGGACTTAATTTTTAAAGAAAGAGCTTTTTGCTTATTTTTCTAAAAAAGAGTTCACTAGAGATTGTAATTAATATTATAACAAATATTTTCCCCCGGCTGCTTTTTTCCTTTCCTTTTTATTTTTATTAAACTTATGCATGCAAATAATTTAAAGAGGCTCCTGCTCCACAGAAACAATGACTTTCGACTCTTTCTCTTGCCTCCCCGCCGTGGTTTTGGAAGAATGGGAATAACACACAGTGTATAAAATAGATGATGAGCAAGAACGGACTGTATGGCTCAGGGAGATCTACTCAATCATTTGTAATAAACTCTACAATCATGAAATAAAAAGAATGGAAATAGATATAAGTACCCACGCATATATTTGCATGTATAATCAATTCACCTTGTTGTACACCTGAAACTAACACATGGCAAGTTAACTACATTCCAATAAAATTATTTAAAAACTGTTTCCCTTAGAATAGTTTCAAATTTCCAGTACAATGCTCATCCTGCTGCTTCTTGATTTTTTAGCTTTTTGCTTTATTGCTTTCTCACTCTGGGAATTTAATATTTCAGTATTCTCTCTCTCTCTCACACACATACACACACACACACATTTCCAGCCTCTCATCGTCCCAATGTGGTTATGGCGTAAGGCTTAGTGTTGCTGTTGACTTTACTGTGGCCGTGTAAATACCATTCACTGTTGGATCAAGTAGGAGACTGATTATTTTTCCTCTCTTGCTTGTGTGTTTGCTGTCCCTGCAGTAGGAAGTGCTGGGGTTGGGTTGGTTGGTTTGTTGGGTTCGCTCCCATAAGTGCTGTGACCCCCAGTCTCATGGCACAGCAGTCACTCTGGAGCCCCTTCTCAGCACCCAAGGCGCTCCCCTTCCCTCGCCCTGGGTTCCCCTGTCCACGTGTCTGTGATGTGCTTCAGAGGATACATGGCAGGTTTGCTTGGCCAAAGACGTCTTTTAATCTGCCCTCGAATACACTCTTGCCTCTCTAGGCATCGACATCTAGACTGAAATTCACTCCCTTTCTGAAATATGAAGCTACGTCTCTACTTCAATTTCGGTTTTTAGCGTTTTTGAGACATCCAGAACATTCTGATCAAGTTGCTCTAGGAAACCATTTTATTTCTCTCAAAGGTTCTCCCAGAATCTTCTTTCCATTGTCCCTGGGTTCTGGGACGTCACGGTGACAGGTGCTCGTGTGGGTCCCCTCCACCCACTGTGTAAGAACTCAATGGTCCCTTTCATCCTGGCAACTTATTCCTGCCTCTTCTGGAAAACTCTGAATTGTTCTTCTGATGGTTTCTTTCCTTCCTGTTATCTGTGTGTTTGGATACCCCAGACTCATCTTCAATTGTCTTATCTTTTCATTCCTATTTTTTTTTCGTTTTTACAGCACCTGCAGCATATGTTCCCAGGCTAGGTAGGGGTCAAATCAGAGCTGCAGCTGCCAGTCTACACCACAGGCACGGCAATGCCAGACCCAAGCTGTGTCTGCAACCTACACCACAGCTCACAGCAACCCCAGATCCTTAACCCACTGAGTGAAGCCAGGGATTGAAGCTGCATCCTCATGGATACTGGTCGGGTTCTTAACCTGCTGAGCCACAGCAGAAACACCTTCACGCCTATTTTCTTTATGCATCATCTCGATTTTATCTCCTATCATTCCTAACAAGTTGTTTGGGGCTGTCATATTGTAATTTCTTTTATTTTTTTTATTTTTTTTATTTTCCCACTGTACAGCAAGGGGGTCAGGTTATCCTTAGATGTATACATTGCAGTTACAGTTTTTTCCCCCACCCTTTCTTCTGTTGCGACATGAGTATCTAGACATAGTTCTCAATGCTATTCAGCAGGATCTCCTTGTAAATCTATTCTAGGTTGTGTCTGATAAGCCCAAGCTCCCGATCCCTCCCCCTCCCTCCCATATTGTAATTTCTGAGGGCTGCTTCCAAGAATGCGGTATATTCTTTTATTCCTCTGCACGAACCAATGAATGTTTCCTAAAATTCTCTTCTCCCTACATAGTTTTATCCAATTCTCTGTGTTCCGTATGTTTTGGTCTCTAAGTCTACTAGAGCTGCTAAAACAAAAACACCACAGACTAGATGCTTTATAAACAACACACATTTCTTTCTCCTAGTTCTGGAGGCTCGAAGTTGAAGAGCAAGGTGCCAGCAGATCAGATGTCTGGCGTGAACCTCCTGCTTCATGGACAGACACTGCCTCCGTGAATACATTTTCTCCGCAGGTGGAAGAAGGGCAGGGGGCTCTCTGGGCACTAATCCCATCGTGGGGGCTCCGCCTCACGACCCGATCATCTCCCAAAGTCCCCACCTCCTGACACCATCCCACTGGGGCTGGGCAACAGCATAGGAATATGGGGGGGTGGTGAGCGTTCCATGGCTGGCACGCTCCCTCTTTTACAGGGGGTCTCCCCCTGATGCCCGCTGATCCTTTGCGTCCCACCCTGAATTAAGGCTGGAGCACTAAAAGCCTGGGTGCTCTCTGTGTAGACAGGGCCTGTGAAGTGTGGTCTCACTGTCTAGTCTCTTTCGGGCGGGAAGGAGCGTAGGCGTCAGGGGCCCGGCTGCTTCCCGCACTGACTTCCACCCCACCCGCCCGTTTTCCACAGCACTTGCAACCCGATTCTAGGGGTTATCAGTGCAGCAAACTCCCGAGCCTCCCAGGGTCCTGCTTCTTGGCATCCCTGACTGCAGGCTTAGAATTTATCTTTCTTTGATCTGCACGTCTTTCCTCCAAAGAGACACTCAATGCTTTCTTTTTCAGTTTGCAGATTCCTCCCCCCTCATTTCCCCTCCTCCTTCTATTCTCCTTATCTATGTGGATTTACTCTTTTTTTGTTTTTGTTTTTTTTAAGGCTGCACTCCCGGCATATGAAGGTTCCCAGGCTAGGGGTTGAATCAGAGCTGCAGCTGCCGGCCTACACCACAGCCTCAGCAACACGGGATCCGAGCCATGTCTGAGACCTATACCACAACTCAGGGCAACACCAGATCCTTAACCCACTGAGCGGAGGCCAGGGATCCAACCTGCATCCTCATGGATATTAGTTGGCTTGTTACCGCTGAGACACTATGATAACTCCCTGGATTTACATTTTAGGATGGTTGCTTGTTTTTTGAGAACCTCCTCTGGGTTAGGGATCGAACCTGCACCATAGCAGACACCTGAGCCGCTGCAGTGACAGTGTCAGATCCTTAACCCACTACACCCCGAGAGAACTCCTGGATGTACATTTTAGGATGACTGCTTGTTTTTCGATAACCTCCTTTGGGTTGCTTTATGAAGTTTTGGGAGAGAACGGAGATGGCATGCAGGAACTTTGCCTGTCGTCTTTAACTAGAATATAGAATTTTAAAGAAGGGTTTTAATTTTATATTTTGGATCAGAATAGAAGACGAGAAGGAGTTTGAAAAACATGGAGACAAAGTAGACGTGGGGGAACAGAGAAGATGAGAAAAAGTTGACCAAGCAAGACCATGACAGAGACAGACAGCGAGACCAACGCAAGAGCATGGAAGATGATGAAATAACAGGTGGCGGAGTGATACTGCTGCTCCCGAAATGAACTAGTTCTGCGAGGGAGGACCTCAAGGGCAACGGTCTTTTTTGTGGAATCAACTCCAGCTGTTAAACAAAGCCCATGGCATGTGGCTTCCCTGTTATGTAACAGGACTTTGGACTGAAGCCTCTAATGCACCCGTGTCTGTCGCCTCACAGGGTGACTGTACCCTCTCCCACATCCCCGCACACCGTAAGCAGAGGGACGATACCCTGCTGGCCACCGAGAAAGTGACAGTCTGAGCACCCAGGGCACACAGGACCTCAGACGACCTTTTTATCTTTGAAGAATCTCGTGGCCACAAGACAATTCCCTCTAAATATCATCTATAATAAAGAGATCACCCCAAACCACAAATATATGCAATTGGAGGGACAGTGGCCAAAATGTTATGTTTTTGCACTTCGGACACCGATTATCTCTAAACTTCACAACCGCCCTGCAAATGACAAAACCGCGGCTCCAAGACGTGATGGGATTTGCCCAAAGTCATGTACAGTGAATTCCCAAGCCAGGTGTTTACGTCCTTCTACCCTTTGCAAGTGCAGCAAAACATCCTTCTCAGACCTCCTGTTCTAGGCGTCATGTGTGTTTTGTTTCCTGAGCTGATTTAAACTCAACAGAAACGTCTTAATTATTACAAACCAGGGAAGCAAGCAATTGCAAGTTTCTAAAGCTTCACCAGCCAGCAAGAAGCAGTTCCAACAGGCGAAGGAGCAGATACTTAGAAAACCATTGACATGCTGACACCGTCAGAATTTCCAGGGCGGTGAGTTAAAGAGGAAAACAGCACAAATCTATTGGCAGGCAGCCAATGGTTCTGTCTGTCCTCCCAGCCCTGGATTTGCAGAACTCTGTGTCCTTGACTGATGGAAAGTCTGCAGATTACCTTCTTGGTATCATTATTTGGAAACTTGAGAAGACCACAGAAAAATTCAGAGGGCTCCTTCTTACGCGAAGTTTTGAGATAACACAGAAAACATACCAAGAGCTCAGCCGTGGGGATTTTCCGTTTAAAAAGGACAGTATAGCAACATGTAACACTGAAAAAAACCAAATCAAACCAAACCAAAAAAAAACAAAAAAACGGAACAGCCGTTCCTGTGGCTGCCAGCACTTAATTTGGTTTCCTAACTGAGGCTCAGTAGAAGAGCTTTAGCCTCACAAGTTTACTCTGAAATCAGTCTACACATTAACCGAGACCAAAATCAGAGAGACGACGAGGAGCTGGCAGTTACCCTTCCGTGTTTCTGCAGCAATGCGGCTGCAGAGCTGTCTGCAAACCACCCAAGCTGGCGTTTGCCAGAGAGCGCTCCCTTTGCCAAAGATTCAACAATCGGCTGTCCTTTGCCAAGTGTGTCTGCATTATCAGTGATAAGCCTGAAATGAAGATTTCACAGTTTTGTGTAGTCACAATTCTAAAAACAGCTCCCACTGCAATGTGGACTACTGGAAATGCACTAGGATGGGCAGGTGCTTTTGAACAGGAGACGCCAATAAAATCTGTTAGGTGGTAACTACAAAATGAAACACAAAGCTGCAAGACAGGAATAGCTGGAGAAACCTTTAAACTGAAAGAATATAACTTGGATCTCCCTGTTTCTTTCTCCATCACAACCTGTGCTAAAAATAGAATGGGCTAAAATTAGAAAGTACCCCTTCCCTATATAACTGGCTGCTTCCCTAAGCTTCTGGGAGCCTGAGTTCCCTCAGCTCAGTGCCTCTGGCCCCTCTGCTGGTTGATAAACCTGCTTGGGATCTCATTGCTCTCATCTCTGCCTCCTTCTTCTCTGGCTGTTTCTAACAAAACCTCCATGGGCTCACATATGACCTCAACGATGTTTAGAAACGCTTCTTTCTTTCTCCTTCCAAGCTGGCACCTTGCTCTCGTGGAACAGGTTAGGAGCTGAGTCGCGAGGCGTCCGGGTGCAGTTCTGACAGCACTTGGCGTGGGTGTGAGTCCGTGTGTCATTAGCTTGGGTCGGCTGATGTCACAGCTCCAGTCCTCTGCAACGGCATCAGGGGCAGAGTCGCACTTGGCTTCACTCACTGTTTGTGTCGATGGCAAGCGGAGGAATTTGTTGGAAAAACACTTTTAAAACCCCTGAGTCCACTGAGTTATTCCCATTTTCTAGCTTTTCCTGTTTTCTTCCTATGTCTTAACTTATATGCCTTCTGCTACTTTTCCGATGGCCTTCCATTGTTGGCTGTGTTTACACAGATGGGTCCTCTTCCTAAAAATACTGGAAAAACCCCTCCTGACCCGCGAGCTCCCTTTGGTTTTGTCTTCCATGAAGCTGAGCAGAGGAATGTGTAGCAAACACATGCTCAACTCGGTCTGGCTTCGAGCAAGACTAACGTTCTTGGCTGGAGGCGTGTGCCTGGCGCATCGAGTCCAGATTGGCTGTTTGTCTGGGGACTCAGGGACTTCAGCGAGGTCACAGCATCCTCCCGCGTTCACGGCTTCCACATAACCAGGTTCTCAGCTCCACGAGGAAGATCCCCAGAGGCTTCATGCAAATTCTGCTCTCTTTACGAGCCCAGTTTTCTTTCCAAATGATGTTTGAACAATGACCTTCTGTGATTTCAATGGGAACTTCTGTACCCAGAGAAAAGAAGCTAAAACTCTAGATTCCAAACAGTGCCAAAGGCGCATACCCAAGCATTGGGTTGAGGAGTTTTTCTCAGGACCCAGAATTTCATTTTGGCTAAAACATAAAAGCCAAGGGGACTTCCCGTCTTGGTGCAGCGGAAACGAATTCGACTAGGAGCCATGAGGTTGCAGGTGGGATCGCTGGCCTCGCTCAGTGGGTTAAGGATCCCACATTCCTGTGAGCCATGGTGTAGGTTGCAGATGCCACTCAGATATGGTGTTGCTGTGGCTGTGCTGTAGGCCGGCAGCTGTAGCTCCGATTGGACCCTTAGCCTGGGAACTTCCATATGCCACGGGTGCAGCCATTAAAAAACAAAAATAAATAAATAAAATAAAATGAAACCCAATAGAGAGTTCCCATTGTGGCACAGCAGAAAAGAACCCAACTAGTTTCCATGAGGATATAGGTTTGATCCCTGGCCTCGCTCAGTAGGTTAAGGATCTGGCATTTTGGTGGGCTGTGGCATAGGTCACAGACATGGCTTGGATCCCATGTTGCTGTGGCTGCGGTGTAGGCTGGTAGCTGCAGCTCTGATTCCACCCCTAGCCTGGGAACTTCTATATACTGCAGGTGTGTCCCCCCCATCCCGCCCCCAGGAAAAAAAAGAGTAGTTTGACTAAGGAGGGGCTTTCTCCAGCCAAGCACCTGGGAGCCTCCAGGGATCCATAGTTCAGAAGGAAGAGGTAAGGCCTGGAAAAGCCTTTCTGAGTGTTCCCGTGCTTGATATTCCCCAGAGCAACAAGGAACTATTGCTACGCCAAACCTTTACTGACTTGGAAAATGACTACATCAAACATTTAGCAGGTCAACATTCATCAGATCATCGAACCCTCTAAAAAGCAATAAAACACATGAATGTCATTACCATCCCTCGACCGAGCAAGAAGCGGAAACTGTAAGAAGATGAGCAAGGCTCAGAGCATCACCAACTAGAAGGGGCAGAGCCGCAATTTTTATTAGGTTTTCTAGTTTGCTTTAAGGTTTTCTTTGCAGTTAGTTTATGTATTTGTTTTGGTTTTGAGGACCACGGGAGGAAGAAATTGATGTTTCAGTGATATTATCATTAAAAGGATGTAAATGCATAATGGGATTCTTAGGCATTTTTCCACCACAGTTTTTGTGAAGCTACCTAGGTTGTTCACAGCAGAGGCTCAAATCCAATGTCATGAGGAGTTCCCGTTGTGGCTCAGTGGTCAACGAATCCGACTAGGAACCATGAGGTTGCATGTTCGATTCCTGGCCTTGCTCAGTGGGTTAACGATCCGACAACTGTAGCTCCGATTTGACCCCTAGCCTGGGAACCTCCATAGGCAGTGGGTGCAGCCCTAGAAAGACAAACACACACACAAATCCAATGTCATGAGGTTGGGGGGCAGGAGGGGTGTGATTTGAGTGGCACTGGGTCACCGAACAAAGCCGGGGATGCCTGTGGTTCCACACATCCTGGCTGATCTATTGAGTTGGCTGATGCTCTGGTCAAAGAGAGTTTAAACATCCTGTTTCCCCATTTTATTTATTTTTTATTTTATTATTTATTTATTTTTTGTCTTTTTAGGGACACACCTGCTGCACATGGAGGTTCCCAGGCTAGGGGTCCGAGCTACAGCTACCTGCCTGTACCACATCCACAGCAACGCCAAATCCGAGCCTCGTCTGCGACCTACACCACAGCTCATGGCAACGTCGGATCCTTAACCCACTGAGCGAGGCCAGGGATCGAACCCACAACCTCACGGTTCCCAGTTGGACTTGTTTCCACTGCGCCATGAAAGGCACTCCTGTTTTCCCATTTTAATGGAGATATGTACTGATGGCGTAGATATTTCTATAAAAACGATAGAAAATTCAGACTATTACAGGAAAAAACCCTCCCTTAGAATGGCTACCAACCATAGCGTATGGAATATGGGAAGATCTGTGCTCTGTTTCCGTTCTAGGTCCATAATTGGCATCATGCTTTTGCCAGAAAAGTGCCACGTTGTTCATTTAATATCATATTTTTATCCCTGTCACTAAAAATTATGTAGAAAATTTTATACCTTTCAATATGGCATGACTTGCCATCATTTATTGAACTATCCTATCATAGGATATTTAGATTATTTCCTTTTTAAAAAAGTCATAAATAACTTATACCTTTTTTCTTTTTTTTTTTTTTTTTTTGGCTCAGTGCGCCATTCCCAGAGTAAGATGGTTAGAATAGAAGGAAGGAACATTTTTAAACCTTTGCAATGCAATACTTTGTCAGCAAACTGTTTTGCAGAAAGAGAAAGGCCAGGTCAATTTGCACCCAGTGAGGTGGGCACTTTCCCTGCGGGGGGAGGGTCCCAGGTCTCCCCATGCACCCCCGTAGCCTTCTATGGGTTCCCGCTGCCACTTCTATAGTCATCTTGTTCCTTCAGTTCACAGAGCCTGTGTCCTGTCTGCACAAGGGATGGGGCTGGAGAAGAAGGTCCCAGATCCCTTTCAGAAATCTGTGCTTGCACCCCCTAAGCGTGCATGGGGACTCTGGGGTCGTCGCCCTCACCCCTCCTGACTCCCCTGACCCTGCACTACCCTGTCCACATGGTGTGTCTGTGCCCCGCACCTGAGGGCTTCTCTCTTGCACACCTGTCTCCTGCACAGGTGGATGGTGGTGGGGAGGGGGGCATTTTGCAACACAGCCAACCCCGAGGACTGTCCTTCTGGCAATGCCCCTCTCTGCACACACCCTCCCTGTGATTCTGCCCTGCAGCTGTAACAATGGGACCTTCTAGGTCACCTTGCAAGCCCTCCTTGGCTGTGGGCACCTCCGGCACCTTGATGTGCAAGCCTAGAGTTCGGGTCTTCCTGGGGAGACCTGTTACTTTAAACCCAAATGCAGAAAAGTGGTCTGTGAGTTTATGGTGAGTCCCATCCAGACTTGGGCTGTTTGCTAATGTGTCCCCAGGCGGTTGGCAGCTCTTGGGCAGGTGTGGGCAGGTGTGCCTTAGGATCGGGGCGGGGGGCGGTGGCGTCGGGGTGGACCGTGTAGGGAAGGGTACTTAGCAAAGTACATAGTACCACTTCCCTGGGACCTGACCACCCAGAACCCGTGGATGGTGAGAGCCGCTCAGAGCTTTAAGATCCCAGCAAAGGAAAGGGTTAAGCCGGAAGCCCGTCTTCATCAAGGATTTGGAGCCCACCAGCTGGTCCTATATGTGAATGAAGAAACTGATGTTCCGGAAAGCATGCGACAAAGGACCACAGACTCCGGGTCTCTGGGTCAGTCTTGATTGCCGGGAGCTGATTTCCTCTTTGGAGCGGAGCGCTTCCCAGTCCGTCCAGGATGAATAGATCTGATTACACTTGTTACACGCGCTCACGTCTCTTGTTCTTGGCCCTGTGATTTTCTAGGCCCACAAAGTTACGTCCCAAACTGTGAAGAAAGCCAGCTTTTTTTTTTTAAAGGGGGGACTGAATGCCAAAGCCTTAATACACAATATTCTACTGAATGCTGATTATTAAGTCCATCTGAGAGGATGAGAAAAGTCAGAAAGTAATTTTTGTTCTTCCGTGGCTGAAGATGAGGCAAATAATCCATCAGACCTCAGTCAAGTCTTTGCAAGAGCAACTTTGTCTTAACATCTGAAATGGAAGGAAATGGTGCAGTGATGAGAAGTTAACTCTGTCCTGTTATTTCTTCGAAGTGGGGGAGGGAAAACCGGATTCTGGGGCTCCTAAAGCAGGGCTTGGTAAGGGGGCCAAAACAAGAAGCTATAAATACCTGGGGGGGGGGGGGCAGAGCAGCAGATGATTGCCAGGGAGGGAGCTGTGCTAAGGGGCGTTCCGAGTTTCCTGAGTCTCCCACCTGCCTGTTTCCCTAAAGCCTTAGTAGAGCTTTGGAAAAAGAGACTGGAACGTTGCCAGGGCAAAGGAAAGTTAGAAAAGAAAAGCGGGGGTGGGGTGAGTAGCAAAGAATATTTGCTGACACCTGTGCCTCTCTCTCCCTGCGGGATTGATGTGTAGAAGCAGTGGCTTTATTCATCCTGGAAAAATAGCAAAGCACCACCTCCGACCCCCCTCCCGGCTCCCCCCAGGCCACCACCCACTGAAGCTAGATGGCTGAGCAGAAAACCCGGGGAGAGGGGGCGGCTACAGCCCTGAGGGCGGGTGGGGCGCTGGTCTGCGCCCAGAGGAGCTTCCTGTTGACTGTGGGCCCAGGGCCCATCGCTGCGGTCTCCGCGGTGCAGCCCCGCCCTGCGGGTGAGAACGGCGATGCTACCGTTCTGAGCCGTTTATTCCGTGAAGGGATGTGTTCCCAAGGGGATGCCGCTTTTGCGCAGGTGACAGCAAGACTTAGGTTTCTGATTGGCTCCAATTTCCTTTGATGGAGAAGTTACCCATTGATCCCCTTCTGGTTTAGGCGTGGTTTCTGGTATTGTCTATTGTCGACTCCCTGAAGGCGGGACCCTTCCGCCTCCCCCCCCCCCCCCCCCCCCGCTCCCTCCACCCCCCCTCCCCCCCTCAAGCAGGGCTTCTCTCTTGAGCAGGAAGCCGCCCTTTCTTCTGCCCATTGCGTCATCTGTAAGCATCTCCCAGGATCTCAGGTTCTCCCATGGCACCGGTCACGGCTTCTCCTGGGTTCATGCTCCAGAGCTGCCGGCACGGCTTCCTGTAGGGGTCACATTCCAGTCCTCGTGGAACCTGCCAGTCTGAAGTGGGCAGGACACACTCTCTTTTCTCCTCAAGGGAAGCAAGGATGGCAGGCGGGCTGTGGTGGGTCCACCTGTATCTTTTTTCTTTCTTTGTTTCTTTCTTTTTCTTTTTTTTTTTTTGCTTTTTAGGGCCACACCTGTGGCATATAGAAGTTCCCAAGCTAGAGGTCCAATTGGAGCTGCAACCTACACCACAAGCTCACAGCAACACTGGATCCTTAACCTGCTGAGCAAGGCCAGGGATAGAACCCCACATCCTCATGGATACAGTCGGGTTCATAACCTGCTGAGCCACAATGGGAACTCCCCACCTGTATCATCTGGATGTACCAGGACCTGTGTGCAGAGGCCAGACCAGAGCCGGCATCCATCTCTCTGTCAGGTGCTGGTGGCGGAACCCTCAGACTTGTATTCATGAAGCTGATGCAACAGAGAACTGAGAATCCCACATGTCACAGTTGGAGTCCTGGGGCCCCTGGAGCAAGCCAGGCTCACTGGAGTCCACAGGGGGCCAAACTCTGGTCCGAGGTGGTGAGTGGTGTAGGAGAAAGACGCCGGGGTGCACCAGGATCCCCCCCTTCTTTCTCCAGGCCTCCTGGCCACGGACCACTGGCTTCCTTCCCGGAGGTGCCGCCCTACCTGGCAGAGCTGTGCCTCAGACCGGCCCCTGGAGTGCTGCTTCCTGACCGGAGCCTCTGCGCCCTTTGCAGCAACACCCCAGGCCTTTGGTTGGTAGCTCTTGGCCGCTGATGGGCTGCGGCTTATTCACGTGTTTCTGTGCAGTGGAGGCTTAGACTTGGCAGTGAAGTAGGCAAGGATCTCAGGGAAGGTGGCCCAGTAAACCTGAGCAATTAGAGAAATGTGTTGGAGCTGCTAAGGAAGAGGTAAAGAAAATATCTTAAAACAAACAAAAGTGAAAATACAACATATTCTGAAACGTATAGGATGCTGCCCAAGCAGTACTGAGGGACTTTAGAGCAATATATGCCTATATTAAAAAAGAGGAAACACATGAAATAAACAACCTAACTTTGTACCTCAAGGCAATAGGAAAAGAACGAACCAAGCCCCAAATTAGCAGAAAGAAGTAAATAATAAAGACTAGAGCCGAAATAAATGAAACAAAGATTTGAAAAAATTTAAAAATCAACAAAACTGGAGTTCCCATCGTGGCGCAGTGGTTAACGAATCCAACTAGGAACCATGAGGGTCGGGTTCGGTCCCTGCCCTTGCTCAGTGGGTTAACGATCCAGCGTTGCCGTGAGCTGTGGTGTAGGTTGCAGACGCGTCTCGGATCCTACGTTGCTGTGGCTCTGGCGTAGGCCGGTGGTTACAGCTCGGATTCAACCTCTAGCCTGGGAACCTCCATATGCCGCAGGAGCGGCCCAAGAAATAAGCAACAACAACAACAACAACAACAACAACAAAAAGAATTAAATTGGAACAACCTCTTTAAAAAAAAATCAACAAAACTAAGAATTATTTTTGTAGAAGGTAAACAAAATTGACAGATCTTTAGCTAAACCACTAAGAAAAAAGAGAGCAGATTCAAATAAAATCATAAATGAAAAAGGAAGCATTACAAATGGCATCACCAGAATCAAACAAATCATGGGACTAACATGAAAAATTATTTGCCAGCAAACTGGGTAACTTAGAAGAAATAGATACATTTCTACAAAGACATAACTTACCAAGACTGAATTACTAAGGAATAGAGTGCCCGTTGTGGCTTATCGGTAAGAAATCTGACTAGTATCCAAGAGGATGTGGGTTCGATCCCTGGCCTCGCTCAGGGGGTTAAGGATCTGGCGTTGCTGTGAGCTGTGGTATAGGTCGCAGACGTGGCTTGGATCCCAGGTTGCTGTGGCTGTGGTGTAGACCGGCAGCTGTAGCTCCAATTGGACCCCTAGCTTGGGAACCTCCATATGCCTCCGGTGTGACCCTAAAAATACAAAAGACAAAAAATAATAATAAAATAAAATAAAATAATTATAAAAAGAATTTAAAAAGTGCTTGTTAGCTACTTGATGGACTGGGAAGGTTCTTGTGATGAAAGGAGGGCTAGGAGTTCCCTGGTGGCTCAGCAGATTAAGGATCTAGTGTTGTCACTACTAGGGCTCTGGTTACTGCTGTGGTGTGGGTTCAGTTTCTGGTCCAGAAAATTCCAGTTTTTTTTTTTTTTAAAGGAGAATTAAGTGACTCCTGACCTGTGAAAAAAAATTTGCAAACATGATCTTATAAACCCAGTAAGGAAACCGTGACTTTATCAAAGTTCTTTTTTACTGGCAAAAGCAGCCCTCCCTTTGCAAATGGGGAGTGTGCAACCTGCAGGCTGTCAAATAAAGATGCTTTTGCTGCAGTATGTACTGTGGGTGAATGTAAGCACATGTACACTTAGCCACACATGTGCATATATATGCGTATATACTAGGAAATTATTAATCCTTGCCCTCTTCATGTTTTCCTATTCTGTAGGAATCATTTATAAATTAATGCAACTATCAAAGTTAATATCTTAACAGCTAAATATTGTCTTCCTGGAACTATGTCTGGTCACTTATGAGGAGCATGATAATGTGAGAAAAAAGAATGTATACATGTGTGTGTAACTGGGTCACCATGCTGTACAGTAGAAAATTGACAGAACACAGTAAACCAGCTATAATGGAAAAAAATAAACATCAGTATATTAAAACATAAATAAATAAATATTCTCTTCCTGGGAGTTCCCTGGTGGCATAGCAGGTTAAGGACCTGGCATTGTCACTGCAATGGCTGGGGGCATTGCTGTAGTTCAATCCCTGGCCCAGGAACTTCTCATGCTGCAGGCACTGCCAAAAATAAATACGTAAATACATACTAAATAAATAAATACATAAAAAATTTAAAAAATTCTCCTACTGGGTATATATTCATGAACATATAATGAGTTTGGTACAGAGGAATGAACAAGATGCGCCTGGCCTCCACTCTCAAGAGCTGTTTAAAAGATGCTGCAATAAAAACATGTACTTGAAATGATTGTCTGTTCAGAAAGCATGTCCACCAATTAAAAGCGAATGTGCTGGTGGTCATTGGTTGACCACGAAGCATATCCTTGACTGTTCGATACGATGTCTTGTTTGGTTTTGTTTTTAACTGCAGATAAATGCACGCTTTTTAAACAACATGTTATCGTAGCCTTAGAAATCTCCAGCCTCAACAATGTACCTTGTTGTTGTTTTTTTTTTTTTTCCATGTAGCCAGAAACTGGATCAATAAAGTAAAAGTGTAATGACTTTCCCCGCTTTATTTTAGTAGGTTATCTGATACTATTTGCTTTTTCCGTCTTTGTCCATATTGTTGTCTCCCGGGAGGCCGAGCTGATGTCTCTACTCAACCCATTTCCCAGCCTCCTAAATAAAAAGGCAGCCAGGACAAAGGATACTGACCCTGCTGATGGTTTTTTAAGTGATTATCAAGCAAATGATGGTGCAGCCTAATTTCTATCAGAGTCATTTCCTTTGCTGTTCCTGGGAGCCAGGCGGCCGCACCTTTCACCTTGAGCTCCCAGCTGCCCTAAGGATGAGAATTCTGCTTTGTAACCGGGCAGCGCTGAGCCCAGCAGCCCAACACCGACACATGTCAAAGCTCGGGCACAATGCATTGTGCTGCGTTATCCAACAGGAGCAAAGAAAGGCATTCTTCCACCTGCCACCTGGTTTTCGGAGACTGTGGGAAGTTCATGGCTGCGGGGATACCAGCCGTCTCCTATCCTCGTGTCTTCACCCCTCTGCTCCTTCCCTCCCTCCCCCCTCCTGGGGACTTCAAGGCCTCATTTCAAATGATTTAGACCCTCAAAGACAAAGTTTGGGGCTGCCCGGGTATGGCGGAGAAAATGAGATTGCACACAGAATAATTATGTCAGATCCCCTTGGGTTTTTAAGCTTAATCCGGTCCCAGAGAGCCAGCATTTGTGGGGGCTTTTCTCCTTCCAAACGGGACTGTCACGTCAGCCGTGACAGGGGTACCCAGGAAAGCTGGCTAATGATCTCTCATCAACAGTGTGAAAGATTGTTTCCCAGAAGCATCAGCCGTATTTTTGTATAAATCCCCCCCACGCTGTGGCTGTGGGCCGTGTCCAGCCTCTCGCTTTGTATACGGGTAGACTGAGGCATGTCTCCAAAGAAATGGAGGTTTTAAAAACTTGTTTATTAAAATAGAGCTGCCTTACAGTTCCGTATTAGTTTCAGGTGTCCAGCAAAGTGATTCAGTTCTATATATAGACATACGTGTATATTCTTTTTTAGATTCTTTTCCATTTTAGGTTACTGCCACACACTGAGGAGAGTTCTCTGTGCTGTACAGCAGCACGTCCTGGCTGGCTACCTATTTTATCTATAGGACTGTGTATATGTTAATCCCGAAGTTATAATTTATCCATCTTCCCTTTGGTAAACATAAGTTTGTTTTCTATATTTATGAGTCTGCTTCTATTTTATTTTATTTTATTTTATTTTATTTTATTTGGCCACACCTGCAGCAAGTGGAAGTTCCCGGGCCAGGGATCAAACTGGAGCCATAGCTGCTGCAGTGACAATACCAGGTCCTTAACCCATGGCATCACAGGAAAACTGTTTCTATTTTCTAAATAATTTCATTCATATCATTTTTAAGATTCCACATGTAAGTGATATCACACGATATTTATATAGCTTACTTCACTTACTTAATCTCTAGGTCCATCCATATTGCTGCAAATGCCATTATTTCATTCTTTTTTATGGCTGAGTAATATTCCAGTAATATTCCATTGTGTATATATGTGCCACACCTTCTTTATCCATTCATCTGTTGATGGACATTTAGGTTGCTTCCATGTCTTGGCTATTGTGAATAGCACTGTAATGAGCACTGAGATGCATATATCTTTTCGAATTTTTTGTCTTTTTAGGGCTGCGCCCATGACATATAGAGGTTCCCAGGCTAGGGGTCCAACTGGAGCCTTCGCCACAGCCACAGCAATGCGGGATCCTTAACCCCCTGAGCGAGGCCAGGGATCAAACCTGCAACCCCATGGTTCCTAGTCGGATTCATTTCCACTGCGCCACAACAGGAACTCCCCCAAATGATGGTTTTCTCCAGACCCACGCCTGGCAGTGGGGTTACTGGATCCCATGGTAGTTCTATATTTAGTTTTCTGAGGAACCTCCATACTGTTTGCCATAGTGGTTGTACCAGTTTACATTCCCACCAACAGTGTAGGAGGGTTCCCTTTTCTCCACACCCTCTCCAGCATTTATTGTTTGTAGGCTTTTTGAGGATGGTCATTCTTAGCAGCGTGAGGTGACACCTCATTGTATGTTGATTTGCGGGAGTTGTTGAAAGCTGTGGTCTGTATCCAAAAGGCACTGCTGCTGGTGAGTCCCTTGTGGCCAGGAAAACAACACAGACGGCAGGGGTTTCCTGAGATGTGAATCCCAGCTCTGACATTAAGTAGCTGTGCTACCTCGAGGAGGTAATTTCACCTCCTTCTCCTCATCCGTTAAAAGGAGCTGAATCATCAGAGGTACGCGGCTCTGGGATGCGACCATGCCCTGATGTCTGGTTTCAGTTCCCCACGGGACACAAGGCAAACATTTAAACATCCTTAGAGTTGGTGACTTCGATGTACAGTGGAATAAAAGTCTTTTTTCATTACATTATAGTTTCCAGCAGGGAAAAACAGGTAGGCTGAGTAGATTTCTAGGGGAAACTACGTGGGAGTCACAAGGAAATTACAGCTCTTGAAAGCTTTATCCTCCAGACTGTCGTCCTTTGTGCTTTTCCCCTTGGGACCGGTCACGTCCCTCACCTGTCTTGTAGATGTGAACTAAAACCTGGAGAGGTCATTGTCTAAAGTTCCAATGTGTAGTAGCCCCAGTGCTTCCGGACTTTCAAGCTGCGGTTTCCAAAACATTAAGCATAAACTGTTAAATGGGGAGCTGCTTTCTTTTCTCGGCATTATTTATGAAATAGGCACTCTACTCTTTGTTCTGCTTCAAGTTCTGGTTATTTGATCCACCCAGAGATGAAAATTCAGTGCACAGGTCTTAGAGCAAATATATTACATTCATTTTGTTTTGAATGAATGAAATCTTACTGATCCTTCTTTGTACATAACTCCTGATATATATTTAAGTGTCCACAGCATATGGAAGTTCTGGGGCCAGGGATCAAATCCGAGCCGGAGCTGAAACCTACACCACAGCTGCAGTGGGAACTCCCATCTCCTGATATCTTTAAACAAGAGAATTAAATACGGATTCCTTTGTTTCCCTCTTTCTGGATATTTCTAGACTAGCATTTCTTAGCCTGGAGGGCATGGACCCCGCTTTTGGAGATTTCCCCTCTTTTTAATTTTTTTTTTTTTTTTGCTTTTTGCTTTTTAGGGCCACCCATGGCATAAGGAAGTTCCCAGGCTAGGGGTCAAATCAGAGCTGCACGTGCCAGCCACAGCCACAGCCACATCCACAGCCACAGCAATGCCGGTCCCAATCCATGGCTCTGACTGACACCACAGCTCACAGCAACGCCAGATCCTTAACCCACTGAGCAAGGCCAGGGATCGAACCCACATCCTCAGAGAGACTAATCGGATTCGTTTCTGCTGCACCACAATGGGAACTCCTGGAGCTTTCCCTTTTGAAAGGTATAAAATGGTTTTGAATCCTCTCACTAGAGTTGAAAAGACTTCATGTGTCTGTCTATACCTGTAACTTTTTCTTAGTGTAGGGGAAAATATCAAAGTTTTCTTCTGCTTCTGAAGGGAGGCCATGATTCTCGAAAGGCCTGATTGTTTCAGGTAGTAATTTGTAGGATTCAACTTGACACTATTGGAGTTCTTTTTTAGCGCGGCAGGACCCTGGAGTTGCCGTGGCCGTGGTGTAGGCCTGCGGCCACAGCTCTGATTCAACCCCTCGTTTGGGAGCCTCCATATGTTGCGGGTGTGGCCCTAAAAAAAAGGAAACAAAAACCAAAACCCCTCAAATTTTTCTTTTCTTTCTTTCTTTTTTTCCTTTTTAGGGCCACACCCACAGCATATGGAGGTTCCCAGGCTAGGGGTCGAATCAGAGCTGCAGCTGCCGGTCTACACCACAGCCACAGCAACTCGGGATCTGAGCCTTGTCTGCGACCGACACCACAGCTCACGGCAACGCCAGAACCTTAACCCACTGAGCGAGGCCAGGGATCGAACCGGCATCTTCATGGATACCAGTCAGGGTCGTTACCACTGAGCCACAATGGAGACTCCTAAAAATACCCAAGTTTCTGAATTGTCAGCTTTGTAGATCAGAACTTCTACCAGTCGGGGTAGAATGGGGACCTCTATGTACCCTCGTTTTAAGCATCTTCTTGTGACCCATTTGGTACAAAGTTAACACGAGACATTTATTGGTCTTAAGAAAATCCTTTTGTAAAATGAATTTATGCTAGATTGTGAACATGCTGGGGCCTGCAATCTTTTGAAAATTGCCTGTCTTTAGGAAAGATGATTATCGGTTTCTTCTTGCTCTCTCTACCAAGCAAACAAAAAATGTCGTAAACCCTGTTTTTGCTCTATAATTGAGCTACCAAATCAGGTCACTCTCGTGCAATTTTATACCTCTTTTTCTTTCCCCTTTCTCCTTCCTCATTCATCAGTTTTGAATTCTGACTGAGCTTAAGTGGATAAATGTCTCCAGGAAACACAGTGACAGGAACTGAGTAAATACAGAGACTGAGGAGATCCGACTTGTATAAAATAATGCAAACGATAGCGTGTATATGCCTGGAAGCGTCCTCTTCCCTCCCACCACCTGCAGAATTCATCACTTTACTGTCGCCGCAGGGGTCACTCTGAACCGCACCTGTTTATTTTTTAATGATTTGTATTTTTTTCCATTATAGTTGGTTTCCAGTGTTCTGTCAATTTCTGCCGTACAGCAGTGACCAGTCACACCTGTATATACATGCTTTTCTCGCATTATCCTCCATCAGGCTCCATCACAGGCGACTAGATAGAGTTCCCAGTGCTACACAGCAGGATCTCATGGCTTATCCATTCCAAAGGCAATAGTTTGCATCTATTAACTCCAGATTCCCAGTCCATCCCACTCCCTCCCCCTCCCCCTTGGCAACCAAAGTCTGTTTCCCAAGTCCATGAGTTTCTTTTCTGTGGAAAGCTTTGTTTGTGCCATAAGTTAGATTCTAGAAGTGATTTCACTTATGATATCACTTCCTTTTTCTTTTTTTTCTGACTTACTTCACTTAGTATGAGAGTCTCCAGTTCCATCCATGTTGTTGAAAATGACATTATTTTGTTCTTTTTTATGGCTGAGTAGTATTCCATTGTGTATATATACCCCATCTTCTGAATCCATTCATCTGTCAATGGACATTTAGGTTGTTTCCATGTCTTGACTATTGTGAATAGTGCTGCAATGAACATATGGGTGCCTGTGTCTTTTTCAAGGGAAATTTTGTCCAGATATATGCCCAAGAGTGGGATTGCTGGGTCATATGGTAGTTCTGTATTCAGTTTTCTGTGATACCTCCATGCTGTTTGCCATAGGGGTTGTACCAGTGTACATTCCCACCAACAGTGTAGGAGGGTTCCCTTTTCTCCACAGCCCCCTGGCATTTGTTATTGGTGGACTTATTAATGATGGCCATTCTGACTGGTGTGAGGTGGTACCTCACAGTAGTCTCATATAGACTCCAAGTACATCCTGAAATCTAAAGAAACAAATACACATAAAAAAAAAAAATCAAGATCTTCCCATAGAAACTGTGTTAGTAGAATTTTCAATTCCATTTAATTCACGTGTTGACTCGATGACCCACAGTGTGGGAGGATCGGGACGTACGTGCAGAACCCCTTCAACCTCTTCAGGTGGTTGCACCCAAGAAACAGCAAGGAAACCATGAGTGGAACAGAGTCCAGTTTAAAACAAGCTCTCATTTATTTCTACAGCAATTTGGAAGAGGGTTGCATTGGAGAACCTGAAACAGTCAAAGGCAGAATTCTAAAAATAGTCTTGGATGAGGCCCAAGGGGTGGAGAAAGTGCTTGTAACTGGGGCAACACAATGGCGAAGGCTCTCCCGGAAACAGGAGATCCAACCGGAAGGTCTGGAGTTGGCCCGGAAGAGGGCGGGAAATAGAGGGAAAAGGGATAAACCTGGGGCTGCTGGCAGCAAGGGCTGAGCCTCGTCCATACTGGTCTGGCTGCTGGAGAAAGAAGGGGGATGGGAATGGACTCCTGGTGCGAGAGATGCCCCCCCTTAGCTTCAGGTACCTCCAGGGTCAAGCAGTGCCTGTGGCATCAATGACCCACGGAAGTTTTGGACAGGTGCAATGACAGAGGGGGCAAAAGAGGGGCAAGCGTTGGGGCATGCAAACGGGAGGGGAAGAGAAATAAGTGAACGGCTTCATCTCATTAGATTCCTGCTTGGGACACAGGCTTCACAGGACCAACCCAACCTGCTGGGTTTCTCTCTCTTCCTCCCCCCCCCCCTTTTTTTTCCCTTTTCTTTTCATGGCTGCACCTGTGGCACATGGAAGTTCCCAGGCTAGGGGCCAAGTTAGAGCTGCATCTGCAACCTACACCACAGTTTGTGGTGGATTCTTAACCCACTGAGCGAGGCCAGGGATCGAACCTGCATCCTCACAGAGACAACGCTGGGTCCTTCACTCCCTGGCTGGCACTTCTACTTCGGGAAATGCTTTCATGGGTAAGGTAGCTTCCATGTCATCAATACAGCCCCTCAGAGGCTTGATCCTCCTAAACCGGTTTCTTTCCTGGGATCATGGGCTCCTTATCAGAGGTGAACTTCTTCATGCACCTTCATTCAGGAAGTGACGTATAAATACAGGAATTAAACCACATTGACCCCCCATCAATGTAGTTTTTCTCCACATGGATGACTCCTTACCCAGACCCCAGTACACACTTGGAGCCTACTTGTGATGGGATGACTCAACCGCTGCACCCCCATTAGGGTGGCTAACTAACATCAGAGACCCAGACATTAACAAGAACTGGCAAGAAGAGGGAGAAATCGGAACACTCGCGCACCATCGTGGAAATGTGAAATGGTACAGCCACTGTGGGACGTGGTTTGGTCTTTCCTCCAAATATTCAAAACAGAACTACCACGGGATCCTGCAACTCTACTTCCAGATACCCAGAAGGACAGAAAGCGGAGTCTGGAACAGACATCTGCACACATTACTCACAACAGGCAAAAGATGAAATCAACCCAGCGGTCCATCCGCAGATAAATGGGTGAACCAAGAGGAATACAATGGACCATTATGCAGCTTTAGAGAAGAAGGAAATTCTGACACATCCTACAACACGGGTGAATCTTGAGGACATCACGCTAAGGGAAATAAGCCAGCCACAAAAAGACAAAAACAAACGCTATATGATTCTATTTTCATACGGAACCTATCAAAGTCAAACTCAGAGATCGAAAGTACTGTGGTAAGGAATTCCCATCATGCTTCAGTGGTAATGAACCCGACTAGCACCCATGAGGACACAGGTTCGAACCCTGGCCTTGCTCAGTGGATTAAGGATCTGGCATTGCCGTGAGCTGTGGTGTAGGCCAGCAGCTGCAGCTCCAATTCGACCCCTACCCTGGGAAGCTTCATACACGTCGGGCGCAGCCCTCAAAAGACAAAAGCCAAAAAAAGAAAGTACTTTGGTGGTTTCCAGGGGCTGCGGGGAGAGGGAATGGGAAACGCTCCTTTAATGGGGACAGAGGTTCTGTTTTGCAAGAAGAAAGTGCTCTCGAGAAGGATGGTGGTATTATTATGAATGTACTTAATGCCACTGACTGAAGACTCAAAAATGATGAAGATGATAAATTTCACGTTATTTGTATTTCACCACAATGAAAACAAATTCAAAGAAAAAAAATACCTGGCCTAAAATGACTAACAGTGCCTGAGGCCCCACCCAGTGGAAGGGCCCCCCCCAGCCCCCGCACCCCTCATGGTCTGATTCCTGGACTAAGCAGCTCACCAGATGCCCGATTAAGCAGTTAATTATTTCTCTTTGATACTGGCTTTTTCATCTTTTAATACAACAGCCTTATTGCCTCTGATAATTACTCTGTCTCGATAACTCTTTTAAATCTAATGAGGCGTGGCCAGCTCTGCTTAACCAGGCGACACGCCATTAGCTTCTTGCCTCGGTGTCATCCTGTCATCCCCATTACAACATCACCAGCCAGGCACAAACCAGTCACTTCCCACTGGCAAAACGGTGTGAGGCGACCAGCTGTCACGTCACTGAGTACTGGTGTTTAACGAACCTCCGGGACCACCCACAATCCAGCATTTATTCATTTTTTACTTTAAATTTTTAAAAATTTTTTTGCTTTTTAGGATTGCACCTGCGGCTTATGAAAGTTCCTGGGCTAGGGGTGGAATTGCAGCTCTCTCTGCCGACCTACACCGAAGCTCACAGCCACATCGGATCCTTAACCCACTGACCGAGGCCAAGGATCAAATCCACAGCTTCATAGATACAAGTCAGTTTCGTGACCACTGAGCATCAAAGGGAACTCCACAATCCAGCATTTAATCCCACCCACAATCCAGGTCGAGGGGCTCCCTAGGATAAATCTGTTTTCCACTAGTGCAACAATAAGATCTCTAGGGAGGGTCCTTTGCTTTCCCATCCCTGCTCCCAGGAATTCTAATGTCCTGTCTCAACAGCCCCTGAAAGAAGCAGGAAGATGCATCACGCATGGAGCACAAGGTTTCGTCAAAAGACGCTTGGGTGGTCTTGCTGAGCTTTCGTCAACTGTGTGGCTTCGGGCAGATGCCTTGGCCTCTCTGAGCCTAATTCCTCATCCCGAACAACATGCTCCTGAGAGTTGTCTTGAAAGTTCATTGCTACCTGGGTTGCCAAGACGCACACATCAGCCTGGCAGAAAGATAAGGTAGTCAGTCCCCTTGGATCTGCTTCCGAAGTGAGTTGGGGTGTAGATCAACGTGGAGTCACGATGCCGTCAAAACGGATTTCTTTAGGTTTTCTTTCTCCCCCTTATTCCATAGACCAACTTCCGCTGCATCACCCCCAAATCATTTGAGGTTAGGAGAGGGGGTCCTGAGGGGGTCTATTTATTTCTTTGCTTCCAAGCTTATTCGAAGTCGGCTTCTATAAAAGAACTTCAGAGGGAAGCGTTTGCTGGCATTGCTGCTATGATTGCCAAATGAACCTCAAACACGCATCTTGACCAGAAGGTCGGTTTTCACCCCAGCACACGGATTTCTCTTATTTGCGGAAGACACAAAGTCAAGTCATTTGTTCAACGGGGACCTGCCGTCAGGAACAGGGACCTCTGCTCCACACTCTGGGATAACCTGTGTGGGAAAAGAATCTGAAAAAGGATGGATATGTGTCCACGTGTAACTGATTCACTTGGCGTACACCTGAAACCAGCACAACATTGTAAGTCAACTATATGCCAATAAAATTTTTTTTCTTTTTTCTTTTCTTTTCTTTTTTTTTTTTCGCTTTTTAGGGTCACACCCTTGGCATATGGAGGTTCCTGGGTGAGGGGTTGAATTGGAGCTGCAGCTGCCAGCCTACGCCACAGTCAGTCACAGAAACACCAGATCTGAGCTGCATCTGTGAGCTATACCACAGTTCCCAGCAATGCCAGATCCTTAACCCACTGAGCGAAGCCAGGGATCGAACCCTCAACCTTATGGTTCCTAGTTGGATTTGTTTCTGCTGTGCCACTACAGGAACGCCCAATAAAATTTCTTATATTAAAAAAAGGAGTTCCCGGAGTTCCCGTTGTGGCGCAGTGGTTAACGAATCCGACTAGGAACCATGAGGTTGCGGGTTCGATCCCTGCCCTTGCTCAGTGGGTTAACGATCCGGCGTTGCCGTGAGCTGTGGTGTAGGTTGCAGATGCGGCTCGGATCCCGCGTTGCTGTGGCTCTGGTGTAGGCCGGTGGCTACAGCTCCGATTCGACCCCTAGCCTGGGAACCTCCATATGCCGCGGGTGCGGCCCAAGAAATAGCAACAACAACAACAACAACAACAAAAAAAGAAGTTCCCATTGTGGCTCAGGGGATGAAGAACCAGCATAGTGTCTGTGAGGATGCGGGTGTGGCCCTGGCCTTGCTCAGTTCGTTAAGAATTCAGCTTTGCCCCGATCTGTGGTGTAGGTCACAGATGCGCGGCTCAGATCTGGTGTTGTGGCTGTGACATAGGCTGGAAACTGCAGCTCTGATTCCAGCTCTAGCCTGGGAACTTCCAAATGCAGCCCTAAAAACAAAAAATAAAATAAAGAATGCATTTGCACAACTCAAAGTTCAAAATGAGATACAAAAATACAAACTGAGAAAGTTCCCCTTCTGGTAGCATTGTTACTTTTTTTTTAATTTACAAGCAAATATAAATAGATACATCTTAGTTTGTGTGTTAAGAAGCATCTTTCAGGAGTTCCCTTCATGGCTCAGTGGTTAATGAATCTGACTAGGAGCCATGAGGTTGTGGGTTTGATCCCTGGCCTTGCTCAGTGGGTTAAAGATCTGGCATTGCCGTGAGTTGTGGCACAGGCTGGTGGCTACAGCTCTGATTCAATCCCTAGCCTGGAAACCTCCATATGCCATGGGAATGGCCCAAGAAATGGCAAAAAGACAAAAAAAAAAAAAAAGCATCTTTCATATACTACTTTTAAAACTGTTATTGAGGGATAGTTGATTTACATTGTTGTGTTAATTTCTTCTGTACAGCAAGGCAATTCAGTTATACATATAGATATTCTTTTCCATGTGGTTCATCACCATAGTGAGTATTGTTCCCTGTGCTACACAGTAGGCCCTTGTTTCATATACTGTTTTGTACCTGGATTTCTCTATACCTACACCTAGATATCAACCTTGGGATTTTTCCTGGCTGTATAGTACTCCATTACCAATTCCTTTTCTATTTCTGGGCATGAGTTGTTTCTAACCCTTTGTTATTGTGACACAAACCCTGTCACAGTGAACTTTTGTGCATGTTATTGGACAAGGACAGATGCATCTGTAGATGGAATGTCCGGAGGTGGGGTTCTGGATCAGAGGGTACAAACGTTTGCATTTTGGGGAGGTCAGATTCCCTTTAATAGGGATTTACCATTGTGCAGCTCCACCAGTAATGGGTAATCTGAGGAAGGGGGATGCGGTGGGACTAAGATGCCAGGAGCCCGGCTCTTGCTGAACGGACCTTCCAGTGTGGGCAGCTGCTGACAGCCTTCAAGTACAAATACCAAGATAACTGCACACGGTGATACAATGTTGTGATGATGGTAAAACATGATGCTGAGGGGGAGAGGCGTGCAGAGTGCTGGGGGAGGGGTGAGCCAGGCTCCATGGAAGGTCTCCGAGGAGAGGACACTTCTTATAAGACCCCAATGACGAAGCAGCCATGAGATCATGGTAAGAACATTCCAGAACATCTGAGGGAACAACACATGCAGGTGTGTAGGCTCCTTCTGGGAGACAGTCTCTGCTCTCCTCACCCACAGGAAGACCACACGGCACACAGCTGAGTCCTGGGCCTCCCATCACCCTTTCATCAGAGGCTATTGAATTTAGTTGTTCTGAGTATACCCAACCTGAAGAGTGTGTAAAATTAGGTGAGAGGGGATAAAAGCAAGTTCACTTTGCTTCTTAGAATCAGATCTTTCTGTTGCTCATGCAAGATTTTTTTTTAAATAATTTTTTAGTTTCCAGGATCTAGTAAATACATACATCTTAAAAAATTGTGCTTTAAAAATATAACCTAAAATTTACCATTTTAACCATTTTAAAGGTACAGTTCGATGGTGTTATGTATAGTCATGTGGTTGTAGAGTCTTAAATGTCTTAACTAAAACAAAATTAAGCCTTGCTGTGAAAAAGGCTGAAACTAGAGAGAAATCACGGGAATTTGCAGCAGAGTTACCTGAGTGACGGTTATTCCAAACTTCCAGGGAAACCAAAGAGGGAATTGTCACTTATGGATGAGGAGGAAAGGGAGGGTCTTTGACAACTGGAAATGTGCTTCCCGGAGTTCCTGTTGTGGCTCAGTGGAAACGGATCTGGCTAGTATCCATGAGGACTCGCGTTCGATCCCTGGCCTCCGCTCAGTGGGTTAAGGATCCGGCATGGCCGTGAGCTGTGGTGTGGGTCACAGACTCAGTTCAGATCCTGTGTTGCTGTGGCTGTGGCGTTGGCCAGCAGCTGCATCTCTGATCTCACCCTAGCCTGGGAACTTCCATATGCCGAGTGTTTGGCCCTAAAAAGACAAAAAAGAAAAAGAAAAGAGAAAAGAGAGAGAAAGAAAGAAAGAAGGAAGGAAGGAAAGAGAGAAATGCCCCTCCCCTAAAGGATTTTGATCAGAACCACAGCCTCAACTCTTCCTCACGGCCCACTCCCATCCAGATTGGGAAACTGCTGCATTTTTCCAGCTCCCACAGGGCACGTTCATGCTTGAGGGTGAAATGCATCTTTTACTCAGCTTGCAGAAAAGAATGAGCACCGGGTAGTAAATGACTGGATCAAACCCAGGCACCAGCAGGCCGGTCAGAGCTCTCTCAGCGGCTCACCTGCTCACCTGCTCACCTGCTCACCGTGGTACCATTTTTGGCTACAGCCTGGCACACCCAGGTCGTAATCTTCCTTTTAGGCTCTTCCCGAACCAGCAGGTTACCAATGGATGAACTGGTTTGGGTCCCTATCAGAAGTGTTTGCCCTTTTCATGCTCCCTGGCCTCCCGTGCCCCCAATAATTATGGGGAAGATTAGAACTGGCTACTCCCTAGTTTTTATAACAAATGGATGAATTTAAAAATCTATTCATGTCCTATTTGGGGCAGAGGGGCCGTGCCCACAGCATGTGGAAGTTCCTGAGCCAGGGACCAAAGGACCATGGGAAATCCTTAACTGCTAGGCCACCAGGGAAACCCATGTCATCTATTTTTTTTTTTCTTTTTATGGCTGCACATGCAACATACGGAAATTCCCAGGCTGGGGGTCAAATTGAAGCTGCACCTATAGCCTATACCACAGCTACAGCAACACCGGGTCCCTAACCCACTGATCCAGGCCAGGGATAGAACCCGCATCTGCCCAGAGACAGCGTCAGGTCCTTAACCCGCTCAGCCACAATGGGAACTCCTCCATTTCATCTTAATAAATGACAACGGGAGGTGCCTGGAGTCCCCTTTTATGGAGAGAGTGTACAAGTAGAGGACCCAAAGAATATAGATGTACTTCCGAGAAATCCACTGATGGTGGAAAATGTACAGTCGTGAGCATCACCTTGGGTCATGAGAGAAATCCCTCGCTGTCCATCCTCTTCCACTCAATTTTTCCTTTGACTCAGGGTGCCTTATGACAGTAGTCCACTAGATGGCGCCATCCACCCGCTTATCTGCCTGCGCGCGGGTTTTCCCCCCCTGGGTTGCACCCAATTTTGAGACTCGAAAGCTAGAGGGCAAGATTTCCTTAGAAATGACTTCTTAATGAAACCATTAAGATCGCCTTGAATACAAAATGCCTATGAAGGTCCCAATCTTCTAGCTGCCGGCTCACTTGGCTGCAAGGAGAGGACTCCCTCGAGGGCATTTTGTTACCAAAGCCTGGGCGATGCTTTCCGGAGGTGGATCGAGGCGTCCAGGAAAAAAATAGGAGCAGCGCCTCTCATTTTCCTAAGTGCTGCTGTTGCCTGGAAAGTGCACCCGAGCTCCGTGGGCTTCGGTCCCCTTCTGCCCACGGTTCCCACGGCCAGCGCTGGGGCGGGTTCCCGGGGAGGGGGAGGGGCCGGGGACAGACCACCATCTGGAAGTCATAAGAACACTTTCCAAAGTACTGGTGTCACTTTGGGGACCGGTGCCCGTGTTTCCAGGCCTTTCCCTGGGTTTGGGCCCCGTGTTGGCACGGGAAGGGTACATTTCCACGGGGCGGGGTGGGGGTGGGGGTGGTGCTGGCACCTCCTTCCACAGGTTCGGCCGTGACCTTGGCTGCTCGGGCTCTTCCCAGAGCCTTTCTTCTGACTCCCTCTGCCCCTCTTCCTCTTTGTCAGGCTCTTTGTTTGTTTGTTTGTTTTTATTAAAGTAGAGTTGATTTACAATGTTCTGGCTCTTGTTTTTTGGTAACGTCCGGCCAGAACAATCTGCCACTTTTTTTTTTCCCCTTTGCAAAGTTTCATCTAAAGTATTTTTTATTAAAAGGTAATAATCTGATTATTTCAGATCCACCAGGAACCAGACTTGTCCTTGGTGGGCTATGATTTACAGACCTTTGCTGCCTAGGACCGCCCCCCCCACCAGCCTGGCGGCGGGGGGTGGGGGCTGGGAGGGGGCGCTCCTGGCGCTGGACCCTCAGGCTGATGAGATGGGGGGTGACAGCCCTGCCCAGACCACCCTGCAGCGTGTCCGCCGGCATTAATGTCAGTCCTGTGATTTGCTCCGAGCTCCTCAGGAAGGCTCCCCCGACACGTTGCTTTCCTTACTTTTGGGAGGAATTCAGGCAAGCAGGCCCCCTGCCCCGCCCCCACTCTGTGTGGCCAAAAGTTTGGTTGGGGGGGCGCGGGGGAGGGGGGGCTCTCATCAGCTCACGCCTGCCTCCACCCATTTGAGGGTCTTTCTGGTATTTGTTACATTCACATGGGCAGACCTGGCCCAGGTTTTCTAAAGACACTCAGCTAGGTTGCCTCCCAAAAGGGATTTTATTTTTTAGGTTGAAGAAGGAAGGGTGTGGGGAAGTGGGGGTGAGGTTTCCAGCCTAAGTAGCATCCCTGGGAGAGTGGACTGATGGGCTTCATTTTATTTAACCGGAGAGCGATGGGGGGGGAGGGGGGATTGACAGATTGGATGGAGGGAGGGAGGGGTTATGGGCACATAGACCTACAGACAGATAGATACAGACAGACAGATACATTGGTGATAGGTGGATGGACGATAGAGAATACACAGATGATAAGTGGGCGGTGGTTAGACAGACCCCTAGTTCAGCTTATTCTTCGGAACGACAAAGGTCATCCAAAGAAAAGGCACAAATCATTTATTCGTTAACTTTATACTGAAATCCTATTAAAGATGAGCTGTTTGCGTGTTTTTGGTAAAAGGAGCTCCAGATGCTCCTCCGGTGTGAGCTCTCCCGGCAGAGGCTGGGAGGATGCGGCAGCGGCGGGACAGGCTGCGACCCTGGTCCTCGGAGGAGGCCGGCAGTTCTGGGGCAGCAAGAGGGCCCTTCTCTGCCCATCGCAGAGTAAGAATCCAGAAGGAGGAGGACACACGTGGTGTGAATCCTGCCTTTAAACGGCAGAAGGCCTAGGAGACCTCCGCGGGACCCTGCGTGTGTCCCCTGTCAGGAGCCCGGGCATTCGGATCGCGTGTCATCTGTGAGCCCTGCCCTTTGACCCAGCCGGGAGCCCTCTGCAGGGCAGGGATGCTGGGAAGCTAGGTTACTTTGATGGGAGGGACTAATCGACAGTTTGGTCCTTTGGTTCAGAAATTGAAATAGTCAACGTGAGGTCACATTAGAAAATGCCCTTGTCAATTTCTCTAGCCACTTCCTGGGCTGCGGGCATCCTTTGAGTCTGTGTGAGTGCTCTGGAGAAGCCACTCTAAAAATGAGTGATTGATTAAGACCAGGTCCGGCCAGCCCTTCTGCTTTTTAAAAAAGATCCCTGAACAACAGATTTATTGTTTTATGGATTGACGTAGATACAATGGGCTCACTTGAATACAATGCCGCATGCCTCAAACGCCTTCCTGGAATTGATCAGGCCCCAGGGGGCCCCTCGTGGTGGGTGGGGGAGGTCCCACAATCCCCTGCCCCTCCAGGAAGAAGCGGAGATGGCTTCAAAGGTTTCAGTCTTGTGATCAATCACAGTAGGAAAAAAGACTTCGCGCAGATATCGGGTGGGTTCAGGTCTTTCTGTTTACGTCCTTGTTTTGACTTTTCCTACCTGGATGGATCTGAAAATATTGTGGTGGCATTCTGATTTTTCTTTCGTCTTCTCTCCTAGCGGAACGTTTTCAGGAACCAAAGAAAGTAAGAGATCCTTGGAGAATCTGGCCCCGTTTGACCACTTTCCATGTATAGTTAAAGAAAGTTACCAATTTCCAGAGGGTTGGTTGTTGTTTTAAGAAGCTTTGGAAACACGGCAGAAGAAAATAATCCGGTGGCCTGCGGAAATCCTTAAGACTATGCAGACTCTTCTCCCCACAGGGGTACAGACCTCCCCAGCTTTTGTTTCCTGGAAATGTTGGTTTTAGCCCAAGAACTGGGGTGGGGGCTGGATCCTGTAAATCAAATGGGGTTGCCGTCACAGAACTGGCCACTAATCTAAAGACTTGGGTGTTCTGTTTTGTTTTTTTCTCTGTGATCATCCCGAGGCATGTGGAGTTTCCAGGCCAGAGACCAGATCCAAGCTGCTGTTGCAACCTACGCCACAGCTGCAACAACCCTGGATCCCTAACCCACTGCGCCAGGTCGGGGATTGAACCCGTGTCCCAGCGCTACAGAGATGCCACCAATCCTGTTGAGCCACAGTGGAAACTCCAAGCCTTGGATTTTTTCAGGTGGTAAAAGAGAAGCCGTGTTTCCCACTGGAGACCTATTTGTGGATTTTTTTTTTTTTATGGGCAAAGCCTACGAGTGTGGGTTTCGCATCTCCTGTTCCTTCTCCTCTTCGCCTAATTACCCAACATTTTGGGTTGGGTCTTGGGTGTCCCTGGGGAATGCCAGCCCTGTGGACTGGAGGGCAGTGAGCCCGCTGGTTGATGGGACGTCAGGATTCTTCCTCACGGCGTTGGGGGTGTACGGAGAGCAACTGAGATAGAACCCAGCTTGGGAGGGGTTAGTCTTTGCATCAGAGGAGACCCTGGTGTCAACTTGCTGTGTGCTGGGAGCTCAGCTTCATGTCCCTCCCTCTGGGGGTCTTCACAGAAGGTCCTTTGTGGGATCACTGCTGCCCCTGGGTTCCGTTAACAATAGGAGCTTCAGGACTTTCCACATTGGTCAGGGTTCACTTGCAAAAGCAGAGGCTGTGCTTGTTAGTTTAAGCAGAGGATTTGTTACCAGGCGTTACATGACTCCAGGTGGCGCCGCGGGTGGCGCTGAAGGAATTGAAGGAACACTAGGCTGAGTTTCAGGAGCAAATCCCAAAGTCACAGTGCACAAACCGGCCACCAAGAAGCTGCCATTCCGTCATCACTGGAAAGCCACCTGCGGCTTCAGCAGGGTCCACAAACTCGGCTGTGTCCACACCAGCTTGAGTCTCTTGCCCCCTGCTACCCCCGCCCCGCCACTTTTGCTTTTTGAGGCCACACCTATGGCCTATGGAAGTTCCCAGGCAAGGGGTCAAATCAGAGTTGCAGCTGAGGCCTACACTGCCGCCAGAGTGACACCAGATCTGAGCCATGTCTGAGACCTACACCACAGCTCATACATTTTTTTTTAAGTGTAGGGAGTTCCCTTGTAGCTCAGAGGGTCAAAGATCTGGTGTTGTCACTGCTGTGGTGCAGGTTCGATCCCTGGTCCAGGAACTTCTGTGTGCCATGGGCACAGGCAAAAAAAAAAAAGGAAGTTCAAGCTACCCTTAGCTTTCTTTTGGAGTTTGTGGCCCCCTTTTGTTGCTCTTAAATCAGGAAGGTTGCATAGTGAAGAAGAAAGACAGAGAAGGGTGGGGGGAGGGGAGGAGAACATTTCTGGAGCTCTAGGGAGTGGATACCTGGAAACTCAGCAGTCCTGGCAGTGAACCGCAGGCTGGGGAGTCTTTCTAGATGGACGGGGTCTGGCAGCTGCCTGCTGATTTAGGCAGGGACCGAGCAGGCGCTCACGTCCAGCTTCCTACACAGACCTCGCCTGGGAAGGACGCCTGCTTTCCTCTTGCCGGAGTTCCCAGTCCTGCTCAGGCTTAATGACAACCTGACTTCATGGCAGAAGATCATGAATGTTTGCAACTAGTCCTGGCGTCAGCTCATCAGAAAAGGGAAAAAAAAAAAATAGACGCTGGAAACTGGAATTGTTTTTAGTTCTTAAGTAAATGGAAGTGTCTCTTCCTCCAAAGCTGCATCTAAGACTTAGAAACGGGCTTGTCTGAGGGGCCGCAAGAATAACGTGGGCGCAGACGCATCTGGAGGGCAATTATGCCAGAGAGATAAGCCAGACACCGAGGACCGATGCCACACGAACTCACTTATATGTGAATCCTAAAAAAAAATGTGGCGCTCACAGTAGCAGAGAGGAGAATGGCGGTGACCAGGGCTGCGGGGCGGGAAAAACGGGGGGTACTGATCAAAGGGTAGAGACGTTTAGTCATCAGGTGAATAAGCTCCAGAGACGGCAGGTGCAGCGTGGTGCCTCTGGTTGCTAATGATGAGCTGTAGAACTTGAAAGTGGCAGAGCATAGATCTTAATTGTTCTCCACACGCACACAGAGATGAAGATGGGAGGAGATGGATGTGGTTGACAGTAATAACCGCTTGTCAGTGTGTGTATAGATTATATGTGTGTATTGTATGTAAACATAAACACCACATGGTACACCTTAAATATATCCAGTTTTGTTTGTCAAAGGTAAATCAAAATTAAATTTAAAAAAGAATAATGTAAATAATGCAGCGACCCTTACACTCTGTCTCTGAGCCACAGGAACAGGAAGAAGAGAATAAACGAGGAGAAATAGACTGCTCATCCTAATGCAGCCAACGGGGGACATTTGACCTGAAAAGCCCGTTTTTCGGCATCAGTGACGCGGGAAGGCAAGGTGTATTCAGCTGAAGGGTCCCTGCAGCCTCACTGCATTTTCAGAAGCTGTTTCCTGCTGGAGACCTGGCAGGATTACCCACCGTTCCAAAAGTTTGCGACTTAAAATGGCAATAACAACAGCTTTGTTCGTGAGTCTGCGGTTCAGGCAGGGCTGGCTTGTCCCGGCTCTGCTCAAGGCTGGGGGCTGCAGTCTTCCCAAGGCTCATCCATCCCCAGGCCTGGTGGTCCAGGCTGGCTGCTGGCGTGTCTGCCGGAGCATCTACACGTGGCTTCCTCACAACATGGCAGCCGAGTTCAAGGGCGAGAGCATCCTGAGGGAGGGATGGGCAGAAGCCACTTAACTCTTGCTGACCTGAACTTGGAAGGCACCTTGTCACTTCCGGGGCGGTCATTCACTCTGGCGGCCTCAAAGGAAGGCCCACCCCAATTCAAGGGCAGTGGAAACAGGCGCCACCTCTTCCTGGGGGCCGTGGCTCCAGAAGAGCACACTGGACTAGACACACGGCCATGTGAATTTCCGGACCGACGGTCTGCCCTGGAGTCCACTGCGCAGGATGCCCGGAGGGCTCTAGGCTCAGCTCGGTTGACAGTGGATTGTCTTGTCCAGTTACGAGGTCCCCCTGCTCTCCAAGGCCAGCCTCTGCTGCCTCTTCCCAGGGACACTGAACATGTCTCTGCTCTAAGCTTCTGCCATTCTCCCATCTTTCAAGGCTCAGCCCCCCACAGCCAATGCCTTTCCTTGCTGCTCTGGTTCACAGCGTTCAATAAGTTGGGTTTTTTTTTTTTGGTTTTTTTTTGTTTTGCATTTTCTTTTGTGGCCACCCTGTGGCCTATGGAGTTCCCAGGCCAAGGATCAGACCTAGGCTGCAGCTCGGCAAGGCTGGTCCTTAATCCACTGTGCCGGCTGGGGATCGAACCTGGGTCCCAGCGCTCCCAAGACACTGCTGATCCCTTTCACCACAGCAGGAGCTTCCGGTGGGTGGGTCTTGACTCCACTGTACATTCCTGACATCACGGTAAAGCTGGCGTCCCTGGGTGACACCTCAACAGGGAAGGAAACGGCAGCCCCACCCCCACCCCCGCCCCCGCCCCCGCCCCCTGGCGTGTTTAAAAGTCTGACGTCTCATTTCAACGCTGGGCTGCCCTTCAAAGACCAGAAAATAAATGCCGGATTTGTCTTCTTGCTTTTCTGATCTTCCTGCAGTCCTGGCTTTGTACCTCTGGGGATGGGAAAGTTGAATGTTTCAGGGTTGCTTCGAATTAAACATGAAAAGCACGGAGGCATGTGACTCTGGGGGTGGTAGTAAAGAAAGACACAGGGAAGGGTCAGAACACTGGAATTTGGGGGCCATCTCTCTGTCTGTCCCCCTTTGTGTGGGAGAAGGGCAGATGGTGAGAGGGCAGAAGAAGCGACTATTTCAAGTTGCTCCAAAAACTGGGAGTGGGTGGGAATAATAGTCACTGTCAGGTCAAGTTCATGCTGTCAGCCATGGTGGGGCCTTGGCCTTGACCTGTTTGGAAGGGGGCTGAAAGCTCTTCCAACAAAGCCCTCCAGCTCTACCTAATGCCGTGCTTGTGAATTTTCACAGGCAACTTCCACTGACTTTATTAAAGCTTGGTTTTCTCTGCTGATGGAAGGTTATGCATGTTTCTTCATCTGAAAAGCCCAGCGGGGAGAGGACGTGTTTGTTCCCCTCCCAGCTCTTCGCTTAAGAACCCTGCTCCCAACTGTCTTCAGGAACCGTCTTGGCCGAGGGGGCAGGCAGAACCCCTCCCTGGGACCCGGAGTGTGCGTCCTGATCAGAGGTGAGAAACAGACCATGAGATGTGCTGGCAGGGGTAGGAGCACAGAGGCAAGGAGAGGGAAGGCAGAGCTGGGGTGCTGGGTGCTGGGTGCTGGGGTGTTGGGTGCTGGGGTGCTGGGCGCTGGGTTCTGGGGTGAGCCATGGCTGGACCCAGGTGTAGAGGCATGGAATGGTAGCACTGCTTATCCAGGGATATGGGAGGATCAACCAAAATTCAGCTCTTTTGGGTTTGAGTGTAATGTGCTGTTTTCATGTCGAATTTTGCATTTCACATTGGGTCCTTCCTGTTGAATTCTACAGTGTCTCTGTGTTGCCTGCAGCACATGCCAATGCGTGGCGGGGAACTGTGTCCTGGAAACGCGTTAGGTTCAGGGGGAATGCAAGTTTGTACCAGGAAGCCATTCACAGATAGTAGATTTTTTCTTTTCTTTTCTTTTTTTTTTTTTTTTTTGCATTCTCAGTTGACAGTTAAGAGCTATAAGATTGACAAAAAGGTGAGAAAATATTTATTCTAACATCTAACATGTTAGGCAAACCTTTCAGTCCCTACCTACTTTTAAAGCAAAGATGGAGTCTCAAGGAGAAGCCCCCCTTTTTTTCTTTTTCTTTTTAGGGCCTCACCCAAGGATGTGGAAGTTCCTGGGCTAGGGGTCAAATTGCAGCTGCAGCTGCGGGCCTATGCACGGCCACAGCAACACTGGATCCTTAACCCGCTGCCAGGGATCAAACCCACATCCTCATGGGTTCACTGCTGAGCCACGATGAGAATTCCCAGCCCTTTTCATTTTTTTGCACTTTTGAGTATAAACGCCTTCAGGGCAGAGACAGCTGCTCCTGGAGGAGAAAACCCCATGGCTCATCATACAACACTAAACAGCGTGGCTGATGGTGAGAACTCAGTAATATGTACAAAACCCGACGTAAATTCTCCTCCTTATGTGAGAATGAAACTACACATTCTATTCAGATGAGGGCTGAACTGAAGCAAGTCATGGGTCTTTTTTCTTTGTTTCCCATGACTCTCTCTATAGATATGGCCCTTTGGGGTTGTGGTCATTCATCCCCCAAAGGACATGGAGACTTGAGTCCTCCCTAAAATAAGATCGATTCTGAATGTGCTGCGCCTTTGCTGTCTTGTCTTAGACACACAGCCAGCCAGCCGTGGAGGCCGGCGTGGGGGATGTTGTCTGCTCTTGTTGCCATGACGCCATGCAGTGTTTCCATAACACAGCCTTCCCACTTTCCAGGCAAGCCAGCTTGGACGGCTTGCCCTGCATGATGCTAGGGAGGCTGGAAAGGGATCCAGGGCACTTTGGGATTGCTATTCTGTGTTTCGAGTGTGAAAAGTTGAACTCGGGCTAGAGCCAGGCATGCACAGAAGCACAGGCTCAACCTCCTAAGGGGAGGATCCTGGAGTTCCTCAGAAGGTGTTGAAGGAATGCATCCTATCTTTTTTCCTGTCTTTTGCAGGGCGTGCTGAGTGCTTCCGTCTGTCTGTAGCTGCACAGACTCTGGAACCAAACTGCCAGGGTTGGAATCCCAGCTCTAGCACTTACCAGCTGCGTGATCTCCGCCAAATTCATTAACTAGTCTGTGCTTCTGTCTCCGCTGCTGTAAAACAGAGATAACAGCAGAGTTGTGAGGATGCCGTTTCGACACGTGTAAAGCTGTGCACACCATGCTTGCAACAGACATTTCTGGGTCAATGTCTCACACTTCAAACTTAGATCCCTTTGCTATTTTCTTGTAAGGAGGAGGCAAGAAACCAAGGAATTCATTCTTCTCCCTCCTGGTTAGCCAGTTATCCAAATCTCATTTATGGACGAAGCCCTTTCCACATGTCTTATTGGTTGAACTTGTCCTTCCAAAAGAGGCGTTGATGTGACCTTATAGGGAAGTAGAGTCCTTGAAGATGAAATTAGTTAAGATGAGGTCATATTGGACAGAGTGGGCCGCTTGATCCAGTGTATCCGGTGTCTTTAGAGGAAGATGAAAAGACAAAAACATAGGGGGAAGACGGCCGTAAGGAGAGGGAAGCAGAGATTGGAGTGGAAGGATGGAGCCACAAACCCAGGAGCCCTGGGCGGCCAGAGGCTGGTGAAGGTGAGGCAGCTGCTTTGCTAGGGCCCCCGGATCCCAGGCTCCAGCCTCCAGAGTCTCAAGACAACGCCTTTCTGTTGTTTTAAGCCACCCAGTCAGGGGTACTTTGTTATGGCAGCTCTAGGAAACTAAAACCACATATAACGAACACGTTTTTGTTCTTTTGGCCTGGCGACTTATTTCTGTGCCTTAACAATGTTTTTTTTTAATTGAAGTATCGTTGACTTCCAGTGTTTCAGGTTATAGCAAAGCAATCCAGTTATACATACATACATATATATTCTTCATATTCTTTGCCACTATTGGTTATTTAAAGTTATCGAATATCATTCCCTTGTAAGTAGGTCCTTGTTGCTTGTCTATTTTATATACAATAGTGTGTATCTCTTAACCCGGAACTAATTGGTCCCTCCGCAGCCTGCCTGTCCCCTTTGGTAACCATATGTTTGTTATCTACCTCTGTGTGTCTGTTTCTGTTCTGTACCTAAGTTCATTTGTATCATTTTCCTAGATTTCCCATATAAGTGATAACATGGTGTGTTTAAATGACCTGCAAATCTAGTTCAGAAGGAAGACAGCTTGAATATTCCCATTTTCCCCAATGGTAGATACAATCTGACATCTTGATACCAAAAGGACCAAATCGGCAGCTATTACCCGCCATCGCAAATATTCTCATACTTTTCGGAAAGTCTCAGCCCCCTGTGTGCCGCACTGCTCACTCCTGGGCATCTAGTGCTGGCATTCTTTCTGGTGTGACACTGCAAATAAAGAGCTTAAGATCTCAGCCACCACGTCTCCTTTCCTTTCTCTCTTTCTTTCTTTCCCTTCCTTCCTTCCTTTTTCTTTCTTTCTTTCTTTCTTTCTTTCTTTCTTTCTTTCTTTCTTTCTTTCTTTCTTTCTTTCTTTCTTTCTTTCTTTCTTCTTCTTTCTCTCTTTCTCTTTTTCTTTCTTTGTTTTTTAGGACTGCACCCTCGGCATATGGCACGTCTCCTCCTTTTCTTAATCGAGGAAGGTTTATAAAACTTAGTGGGATACTGCTGATGACTAATAAACTCCATCCGCACATCGCACTAAAGACCATATTCGTGCAAAATAAGCCTTGGTTGCTCGGTTTATGACAACATTAATTGCTTTTTAAGGATTGTCAGCGGAGTTGGAGAGAAAGTGCCAATGCCAGGTTCTGTTTCACTTCAGTAAAGAAAATCAGATTAAAATAATGAATGACACTCCAGGAACTATGAGGTTTCCTGGGGGAACAAATGACGGTCCACGGGGTCTTAGCTTGAGACCCCCACTGTGCCGTAAAAGGGGGATGCATTTCATAGCGGCTAGGCGTCAGGAAATATGCTTTTAATTATCACTTAAGATGTAACCTGTCAGAGGTATTAGTGTCACTTGTTTTTAATGAGAATTGATTTTCAGATTGCATTACCCGGAACGCCGGGTATAATGGAGATCCTGATTCGTTCCCGAGACCTTTAGTCACCACATGTTTCTGTGTCAATCTCGCCAGGGTCGGCAGCCGCCGGATACCCGATCCGCCCGCATGTGGCCCTGGCAGAGAGGCTGGCCTGTCACCCTAAAGTGATTCTGATGAATGAGATTCTCCGAAGTTGAGCGGGGCGCATGCGTTTTGCTGCAAAGTGAGGGAACCCCGGGGAGGACGCAGGAGGGGTTGGGTGTTTCACTGGGGTCCAGGGGCCCGGCCTCATCCACGCAAGGGCAGAGTGCCGACGGCAGAAACGGCCGTCTGAGCAATGCCTGCCTCTGGCTAGACTTTCCACGGGTTTCCCAGGCTTTTCTGAACCGGCCAGGAAAGTCCTGGAGGGGCAGCGCCAGGTGTGGATGTGCGGAAGGGCGCCAGAGGAAGGAACAGAAGTCTGGGTAGCAAAGGATTCCCCAACTTTAGGTCACTCGTGTATCATATGCCACTTTCCGCTTCTCTTGCCATAACCCGGTACTATCTTTTCATTGGTTTACTTGCTGTTTTCCTTTAAGCCGACCCAGTAAACTTCATGGTTTACTTTGCAAGAAGCACTTACATCCAGAGTGTAAACAGCTGAGTCTCAGGAGTTTGAAAAAAAAACTTTGTTTCAGTTATACACAGACACTGTGTCCTGCGGGTGACTTTGTTACAGTGGATATTTGAGAGGAGTTAAAGGCGCGGTAACACGATCTGGGAGCTTCTCCTTTTCCTTGTCAGAATCAGAAAGAACTGGCCAAGGAGTAGCTTTCTCAAAGAAACAGCGCTGAAAAGAAAAACAGTTACCACCGGCCCGATGCTCTGTCTCCATGTGCCCTCATCCGTTCTATGCGAGCTCACTGCCTCCACGTCCTAGACACTAGGGCCACGAGGACAGAGCCTCGCTGTCTTCCGGAGATGTTTTAGTGCTACGGAAAACAGAGAGGTGGGTGGAGAGCTGGGGGACCTGCTAGGAAGTCACCCGAATCAGATTCTGGGGGACAGGCGGCAGCCGCGGGGAGTGGTTACTGAGGGTGCCCCTAACCGCGTATTCCAATGCTGCGGGAAATGGAGAGTGATCAACGCCACACCAGCGCGCTTCGTATAACAGAACACGGAGTCACAGCTGCTCGGGTCCGTGGCTTTCTGGGCCAGGGGCCAAGTATTGCTTCCTGCTCCACTAGGGTCCTCTGATTGCGAGAGTGGACGATCGACGCTGGACACCAGGTGGCACTGGTCGTTCGAGTTCCAAAGCCCGGAAGTACTGGTGTCTCCATGAGAGGCTGAGCTTGGAATTCACCAGCAGCTTCACTTGAATGGCCTGAGGTGATTCCTGTTGGGTGCCCCCAACCCCGAGGTGGCTGCTGGTCAGAGGCTCATCCTGCCCTTCCGGGTGATTCATCCTGGGCTGGGCTGTCCCTCCGGAACTTGCTGACCCTGGTTATTTGAGACGGTGGCCACCAGCCTTGTCCTGCTCATCCGAGACCGGGCGGCGGTAAGAATCCGGGTGGCATTTCCGCCAGTCCTGGGGGTTGACATTCAAGGCAGCGATGAGATTTGGAGCCAGGAGGAGGCTGGGACCTGCTGAGTCCTGGCTGTTCAGGCTCTGATGATCGGGGTTCACCTGCCACTCACACTTGAACCCTGGTCCTCCAGGGCATGTAAACCAGTCCTTTGTATCTGTCATGAAGCACTTTTGGCAAAACCCACGTCAGGGCAGAACGTGAGCCTCAGTGGGTTCCCTGAGCCCGGGAGGAGTCTGCAGACTCCTTCTTGCCTCTGCGATGGCCACTGCCACGAAAACCGAGGACGGCCTCTACTCGATTTCGAGTTGCGGTCCCCCAAGGGTCACTCCTTTCTTTGCCATATGTACCTGGGAACTAATGCTGAATAATAACGCTGCCTCACATTTCCCGCAGATGCTGGAAGTGGACGCTGTGTGGATGCTGCCCAAGCTGCCGTCAGGGCTCTGTAGGAGAACCTGGGTCACGTGACCCATTTCTCCGTGGGAAGGAAGCTGACCTTGGCCGGGGCGAGCTAAGAGCTCTGATCGCTGTGGAATGTGCCTCCCTCCCCCTCTACTAATGGGGTCGGACCTTAATGGTGACACCAACTCATAGGGCTCTTCCAACCGTCCTCGCCACGCTGGTGGTCTCCATCCAAGGTTAAGGCAGCCCAGAGGATGCTGTGCGCAGGACCTGCCTGAAGGTTCTCTAGCTCTGGTGGACAAGACGGGAACCCAAGCCTCCTCATCCCTCCCCAAATGCCTTCTTCCTATGGTGAGCTGCCTAAAAGATTGTCAGCTCAGCTCTTCCAGGAATTACCTGGACCTAGGGCCCTAGAGACCAGGTTACCACCGTATCCTGCAGCGAGAAAGGTGCCCCACAGGACTCGTAGGTTAAAGCCCTCACTTCTGATGTCACTGTATTTGAAGTAAAGAACGAATTAGGGTGAAATGAGCTCATAAGGATAGAGCCCTGGGGTTCCCACGGTGGCTTAGTGCCAACGAACCCGACCAGTATCCATGAGGATTCGGGTTAGATCCCTGAATCAGTGGGTTAAGGATCTGGAGTTGCCATAAGCTGTGGTGTAGCTTACAGATGTGGCTTGGGTCCAACCCCACATTGCTGTGGCTGTGGCGTAGGCTGGCAGGTGCAGCTCCAATTCGACCTCACTGGGGACCAAATGGGCCCACACCTTGGTCTTGGATGTCCAGCCTCCAGGGCCGTGAGACGTGAAATATATGTTGGTCAAGCCGCCCGCTGATGGCATTTTGTTCCGGCAGCCAGAGCAGACGAAGATGCCACATGCCAAGATCAGGAAACCCCAGTGCTGCATGTGAGAAATAAGCAGGGGTTTCACAGAGGCACGAAACCTCCATCTGTAAGGACACAGCTGAGACAGGGGCTCAGGGTGGTGACTGATACATTGGAGAGGGTTAGGGTGCAGGTGCCAGCGCCCCACCCACTGCGGTCTCCTCAATTACAGGCAGTGTCGGGCTGGATGGGTTTCATCCGCGAAGATCAGGAGCCAGAGGGTCGGCTCAGTCTATCGCTGCATCTCGTTTTCTCCCGCAGGCAGCAGTAGTGTTTGGGACAATGGGAGAGGATAGAGTGACCGCCGGAGAATTCAGGGCAGGAGCTCAGCATTCACTCCCAGCCTGGCGAGGCGCCTTCTAACTCCCCCTCGGGCGTAGGGTCCAGGGGAGCAGACACTTTTCCCTGCCAGCAGAGCAGAAAGAGAGAAACACGAGGAAGAGGTCTCCTCCACACCCACGGTTGGCACCTCCACCCAGATCCCTGGCGTCTCGTGGTGCCAGGCAGGCTCCTGGCCTCAGAAGCCAGGGAAACAGACAAAGATCACTTGGGGGCGGGACGATCCTCGGGAGTCTTTGCTGTCGGGTTCAGAAAGTCCAGTTCAGAACAGGTGTCCTGATTGCCTCGAGGCATTAGTGTTGCTTCCTAGAGAAATTCACTTGCTTGGCTATGTATCTGGGTAGGTATCGATCTTTCTGGAATACTTAGGGAAGGCCAGCTTTGGCCCCAGAGTCTCTTCTTGCTTCCTCGCAGCTGCTGGGAGGCAACCTCTGAGCTCTTCAGAGGCATCCGTGGACCGTCCTGAGCCCTCGTGGTCAGGTCCAGCCCAAGGGAGACCAGCTCCTTCACCGCTTGCTCGCCAAGGGCTCTTCTCAATTTCCTGGGGAGGGGCAGGACCCCACTCCCTTGATCACAAGCAGGAACACCAATAACACGAGACTACTGGGACCCCTTTTTCTCAATCTTCGCTGATGATTCTGAATCTCACCGCGGAAAATACATTTTCCTGCTGTTTCTGGACATTTCTCACCTGTCAGAAGAGGTGCCTTATTTCATATAGAAAATCTCTCGGAAATAGGTCCCCTTTGAAAATATTTTTTGTTTTGGGATCCAGGAGGGCCCCCAAAAGATTTTTAGCAATTAAATTAAAAAGAAATAGATTCTTTGTGATCTGCTTTTCTAAGGGTTTATTGTTTTAACTGTGTGTCTTATTTTGCAATTAGATAACAACTGTGCTTTGTCATTGAAAATGGTGCCTAACTTCCTGTGGGAGCCAGGAAGGAGCATTTGGCACCGTGTCCTCTCAAATCTCTCTCTCTCCCTCCCTCCCTCTCCCCCGCCCATCTCTCGCTCCCCTTGGGATGCTTGCTCTATGGAATGTTCCCTTGGAAGCTCTTCTGACAGGAGGCTAATGCAGTGCCTCCCAGTCAAGGGACACAGCACTTCCACACACGTTTTCTCTGCCTGCTACTCACAGTGAAGCAAAGTCCTTTTCAACACTTGGAAGCTTAAAGAACAGACTAGAAAGCCAAATATATTTGCAATACTTTAAGAAGTAACTTTGGGAGTCGTGGCACAGTGGTTAGCGAATCCAACTAGGAACCATGAGGTTGTGGGTTCGATCCCTGGCCTTGCTCAGTGGGTTAAGGATCTGGCCTTGCCGGGAGCTGTGTGTAGGTCGCAGACACGGCTTGGCTCCCACACTGCTGTGGCTGTGGTGTAGGCTGGCAGCTGCAGCTCCAATTCGACCCCTAGCCTGGGAACCTCCATATGCCATGGGTGCAGCCCTGAAAAGCCAAAAAGCCAAAAAGCCAAAAAAAAAAAAGAAGTAACTTTGGAGTCTCTGCTGCTCATCTCACAGACCCCTGCCAACCAACTACCTTCCCCTTTCTTTGAAAAACAATGATGTCACATTGTTGACGCAATGGCTGAACGGCGGTCCATGTTCATGATTTGGAATTATGACAAATACTAGTCATTTGAGAGGATTCTGTTTCTTCAAAGTTTAGATTCTTGCCGTGAGAGTTCAGCCAGAGTGTCCTGGGTGTGTGGATGAGACAAGGAGGTGACGGGACCAGGGCTCTACTTGGGTCACACGATCACCTGAGCACGAGGCTCCATGTGGGCCTTCGGGTTGGAAACTAAATATATATATTTAATTTATGTATATGCTGTACGGCTTATGCATAAACACTTGGGTGATAGGAAGAATCATGGGAGCAGAAGTAAAGGAGTCATATGGAGAATGGGAGAGGGAGGGGGGAGGGGGAGGGAAGGGAGGGGGAGGGAAGGGGGAGGGGGAGGGGGGGTGGAAAGATGAGAAAGAGGAGGAGGGAGAAAAGGAGAGGCAGGCCTTACCCTATTCTGTGCTACAGATAAGCTCCATATTTTGAGAATTAAAAAAAAAAAAAAAAAAAAAAAGGCTTCTGGCTCTAAAATCCACGTGTGCTCTTTCTCTTTGCCTCCTGCCTCTCAAGACTCTTGTCGTTGTCGTGTAACCGCTCTTCCTAAGGGTCAGGGCCCTGCTTTGGGGGTCCCGGCATCCCTCTCACCGCAGATGTTCGCCACCCATGGACCCAGCCAAACCGTGAGTCACAGACATCCTAGGAGCTTGTGAACCTCTGGGCCCCACCCCACCCCCACCCCAGCTGTGCCGCTGCCGGGGATCCGGAACATTCTGGCACCTGCCCGGGATTTCCCACGGTCATGGGCCTGGCCCAGATGCTCAGCTGGCCTTCCCTCTTCTCTCTGGAGCCTCTGAGGGTTTCAGGCTGGAAAGTAAAGGACTCAGGAGATTTTTTTTAAATTGTAGTAAATACATAGAACATAAAAGTTACTATTTTAACCATGTTTTGTGGGTTATTCATTTTTTGAGAGGTGGGGGGGTGGGGATGGCTGTACCTGCAGCATATGGAGGTTCGCAGGCTAGGGGTCCAACCGGAACTGCAGCTGCCGGCCTACACCACAGCCACAGCAACGCCAGATCCTTAACCCACTGAGCAAAGCCAGGGATCAAACCCGCATCTTCGTGGATACCAGCCAGGTTCTTAACCTGCTGAGCCATATCGGGAACTCCAGGTGGGCTTCTCAGGACCTCCCTCCCCATCCTCTGGTCCCTACCACTGCGGTCTGATCTGCAGCCTCCCTCTTCCCCTCACTCCTGCACAGGCTGCACCCCCACCCCGCCCCTGCACTGTCCCCTGCAGAGCCCATCCTGTCACCAGGCCTGCACTGACAGCCCTGACCTGAGCACAGTCGGCCTCTAGCTGCCCTCCGGGGATGCAGAAAGCCCCCTCCTGGGGCTCCCATCCCCCGACTCCTCCCCGCGCCCTCGCGCCCTCTGCTCTCCCAGTGATGCTGAAGTTTCCGGCCTGGCGGGGAGAGGGCGGGCGTGCGGAGAGTGCCGGGGGTTTATCAGGGTTCATCTGTCTAACAGCAGGCGCCGGGCTGCCCGCATCCCCCAGACTTGGGTTTCAACCATTTTCTCTGCTTAACACCTCGCTGCCCCCTCCCCACTGCACATCAAAAGCCCCATTCTTCCCCGCGGCTGGAAGCCGCCGCCCTGGACCTCCCGCGTGGGGACGCCTCGGCTCTGCTGAACCGGCAGGGCTGCTCTCCAGGCCATTCGGCTGAAACCCTAGCCGCCCGGGCAGAGGGGCGCGCCCAGCCCTGGCTTCTAGGAGGGGTGAAGGGCACCCAGCCCGGCTGCCAGACTGCGTGGTCATCAGCGGTCGCTGAGGCTCAGCTTCCACCAGCTTGACCCCAGAAGCAGGTAGAATGGGCCTGCCTCTCCCGCCCCCGGAGGAGGGCTTGGGCACACTGTGGTCTCGATGTGAAAGTCCTGCGGAGGAAAGGAGCTGAGGAGCCAGTGGGGAAAACAACAGCAACAACAATTCCAGGCTTTGAGTTAGAACTAGGCTCCGCCCCTCAAAGGGATGGGCAGATGGGCAGTGAGCCCACCCGAGGAGGGAGGGTCCCTTAAGGACCCACCCTGGGGGAATGCGGCTTAAAGCATAGCACAGGGCGCTCAGGCTTGGCTGCGATTTGCCGCCTGAATGCAGCAGCAAAAGACCTGCTTTGGATAGCTTTAGTAAGAAATTAACCTGGGAGCTAGCTTTTTTTCAAACAGAGGGATTTCGTGTTTTATCATGTGCCCGGAAGTGCCCATGACTCCAAAGAGGTAAGACGTGAGGATGCCGAGATCTGGTCAGAGCCGTCCGTACACGCTCTTCTGCAGCTTGGGTTTTAATTCTCCCTCTGTTAGACAGCTTCCTACGTTAATACACATCACACGACACACAGCTCCTTGTCAGAGCTGTAAACTCTATCAATGTGCCCTGAGTTACTGTCTTTTGATGGCCATTCAGGGCTTTTTTTTTTTTATGCTCGCATCTGTGGCATATGGAGGTTCCCAGGCTAGGGGTTGAATCAGAGCTGCAGCTGCCAGCCTGCAGCACAGCCACAGCAACATGGGATCCTTAACCCACTGAGTGAGGCCAGGGATCGAACTTACATCCTCATGGATACTAGTCAGGTTCCTAACCCGCTGATCCACGAGGGCAACTCTGGGCCATTTTTTAGTGTCTATGCGTTTGTTTTTATTTTTATTAGAAAGTGGCAAGTCACATCCTGTTCATGACCTTTGCAAATTTATGTGAGCTTGTGAAATAAATTCATAAAAGAAAAACAAATTTAAAAAAACCCGGACATTGCAATCTGTCAAGGTCCCTTTTGGCTCCCAAGTGACTGGGGAGTTGCCTCGCCTCCCCCATCAGCTCTTGCTCCAGAGCTCTGGGACCAGGTGCCTGGAGCGGAAGCAGCCGGGGCGGTGGACACGGCAGGCAGATCAGACAGAGGCCACGGGGCCCAAGACCCTTACGGATCTCGGGCCCCGGGGGCCAGGGCCCCCAGATACACGGTGCAGAGTAAAGGAGGAGCCGGGGAGGGAAAGTGCACCTGCGCTTCGTGGGAACCAAGCCGGGGCCGCCAGCAGAACCTCGGCATCTGTCACCTGCTCTGAACGAGGGCAGCTCCTCATTCCATTTTGCTTCTCTCAGGTGATCTGCGGTGATGAAGGATGTGCAGACGAGGCTGGACAGGGAGCCGGGAGAGCTTCTCTTTAAGGATGTTACCTTCGGGCCACGGAGCCCTCCCACCCCCCTCCTTCTGTTCTCCAGCAGCTGGGAGCAGACTCCCTGGCTTGGCCTGCGGACCCTGCCCTCAGTCTGAGTTGGCCCTTTGCTTTCTGACTCCCCACCAGGCTGGCTTATCACCGCTGAAGAAACCAGGGCGCGTCGCCCTAGCCCGGCGCTGAGTGCCTGACAGGCAAAGAGGAAAGTTCCCCTGCTTCCATCGCCTCAGCCTGAGTCTCTCTGCCAGATGTGGCCAGAGGCTCATTAATCATGTCAAGAGCTGCATTGTCTGTGCCGCTCCCGAGCAAGACAAGTGACACTTAAAAGCCACCGGATGGGCACGTGAGCTCTGTCTCTCTCTGTTTCTGTGTATTTCGCTGGCTTGGGTCCCCCCCTTCCCCTGCGGGCTCTCCTTGCCTGAGCTCTGCAGATACGTTTCCATGTTTTTCAAGCAGAGGGCGACTGGTTTCAGGACGCTGCCAACTGGGAGAAGCTTCCTAGGATGTCGTTTCCAAGGAAGAGGGACAAAGATGAGCTTGGAGCAAGCCTGTGTCTCCAGCTCGCAGAATTCCCTACCCACTTCGAGCCCAGGCCAGTGGCAAAAAGTCGCCCCAGGTTCCATGAAATAGATGCCACTTTTAGAGAGAAAAGGCAATCCTGCAAGCACCGCACTCAGGGACTTATAAGAGAGCCCCCTTCGCCGGCCTGCTTCTCCGCCCTGGGATGCTCAGCCCACGGGAACCGGAGGGAGCCGGCATCCAGGGCCCAGCAATCTCAGCAGCTGCTGCAGAAACTGCTCCTGTTTTGTCCAGAGCATCCCAGGGTCATGGGAACAGCGGAGTCACTGCATCCAGGCTAAGCCCAGACATCACCTGGGGAGCAGGGCAGGCCGTCCCGTCTCCCTGGGAGTTTAGTTCTTCTCTACAATTTATTGTCCTTTAGAGTGTTTGCATTCCAGTAAGTTCTTCTATGAAATACTCCTGGACGCCTCCCCCTCCATCCTTAGCCGTTCTGTGGGACCCCGACCAAACACCAGCACCTCTTCACCCCCCGCTGAGAGCAGTCTCTTCCTTTTTAAAACCCATCCACACGCCCCCACACATGGTTTTTTCTGAATCTTTTAAGTGTATAGTACGGTCTGTCTTTTATTTTTTTGTTTTTTGGCTGCCCTGTGGCCTGTGGAGTTCTAGGGTCAGGGATCAAATCTAAGGCACAGTTCTGACCTACACTGCAGCTGTGGCAACGCTGGATCCTTTAGCCCACTGCGCGGGGGCCAGGGATCGAACCTGTGTCCTGGTGCTTCAGCGACACCACCGATCAGGAACTCCTGTCTGCCTTATAATGAATTATATCCACCATGATCTCCAGGGCGGCCTGGGGAGGACACCCTATCTCCCCCACACGGTCAGCGCCGTCTCTATATTAGTCGAATGCATACGTGAATGTGTTTGTTGTGAAGCATTTTCTCTTCTGGGAAAATCTGCACGAACCATTCAAAATGTTCCCGTCCCTCAGTGATACACAGGTTTTTATCTTACGGTCTCACCACCAGGTCTCAGGGTGGAATTTAGTTTTCCAGGCCAGGCTGAGGAAGAGATGGAAAGGCTAAGAAGTTGCCTCCAAGTCACACAGGGGATCTTTTGGTTTCTAGACGAGTCCTGGGTTCCAGCCTTCTTCCAAAACAAATAACACTTCACGCTGGAGCCGGACCTTCGGACTTTGAGCGGTTTCTGCCTTTCCCTGGAACGGGAGGTCTCTCCTGTGACATTGCACGTGACATTCAGAGGGCCTTCGTAACCCTTACAGAGCTCGCCTTGCCTTCGCGGCAGAAAGATGGAGCAGCTGAGCCGACGTGCCAGGAGGCAGTGTGCCAGGAGGCGGCAGGGCAGCGCACCAGCCCCACACCCATCTGCACCCAGGCACCTGCAGGGTTCACTGTATTGTCCACCTCGATCCCACACGTCCCGTCCAGTGTATTCAAAGAGCACACTTATGTCTATTTACAATGCATTTCGTACTCGTGGTTCAATGAAGTCATGTGACGCCTTGATAAACTTAGGGCCTGTCTGTGCTTTTCATCTTATGTAACCAGAAATTCCCGGCGAGTCATCAGAAGCTTGGACCTTCTCTGACACCAGCACAGCTGGTGTTTTGAGAAAATAATACAATTAACAGAGACTTTTCAGGAAGAATTCTCTATCAATAAAAATTGATGTTGAGTTGCCTTATGAAAGGTACCTTGGACACACGCACCCATGCATGTGTGCATGAGGACACACACACGCACACGCATGCACGCGCACACATTTCCATGTTTATTTGCAACCATCAAAATGTAAAAGATGGTGCCAGAAGGTCTTCCTTTCCTGCAACATAAACACAGACACTCTGAAGACGAAAACGTTTGCTTTTATTCCTGAGTTTGTGGTGACGGCAGAATGACAAAAAGGAATGTGCTCAGCAGTCTACGCAGCGCCAGATCCTGAAACCACGAAGTGGGTGAGATCATTGTGGGGTGGGGGGGTGGCGGGAGGGAGACCAGCCTGAACTCCGTTATGTCCGCAGGTTGCTGAGAGGTAAGACATTCAGCAAAGGAGGCTGGCGAAAAAGCTTTTTAATCCCCTACGAGAAGCAAAGGGATCCAACATCTGAGAAAAAGAGGAAGAGGCCCAAACCGTGGAGCCGTGGGCTCAGAGACGCCCAGCGCCAGAAAGGACGTCTGAGATACAGTCTGCTTAACCGGATAAAGCAGAGCTGAATTTGATGAGGGAAGCAACTGACCAGGAGGTGAAAAAACAAGGGTTCAAATGCTGACCATTGGCACAAGCTGACACTGAAATACAAGAGAAGGTAGATGCTGCAAGGGAGCCTGGCCAGGGACAAGAGTTTCAGACTGGAGATTTCTAGAAGGGTCTCTGAAACCGAGAGGGAAGAACCTCTGGGGAATAAGAGTCTGGAGATGCTTGAAAGATAAGAAATCACTGAAGCAGCTGCCCGGAGGGAGTGAGATGAGATGGGTGGAGCTCAGTCCTTCTGCCTGGAAGGCCTCGGGGTGAGGAGGCTGAGACAGTGAACGAGGGAGCTCCTTCTGCAGTTTTCTCAGCACAAGAGGATTTGAGTTGCTGTGGGGATCGGGGTGGGGTGGGGGGTGTGTTCTAGAAGCTGGAGCAGAACTCAGGAGTCCTGGAAGACGATGCACTCCAGGGAAAACAGATCATATAAGTTGTGCTAAATGCCAGCAGGAGCCCTGCTGGCTGAACGGTCCCGTGGCAGGGCTCTGAGAACATCCCGGCTCCTGTGCACCTGAGGGCAGAGGGAAGCAAGCAGGTGACGTGGGTGTGGGGCTGGACACAGAGCTGGGCCAGGGTCACGGGAGAGAGGAGCCTGTGCGTCCATGGAGCGCCATCCACTGGGAGTTCCCAGGAACCCCGCGTCCACGGGCACAGCGTGAAACAGCTTGAAGCGGAGGGAAGGAAGAAGGTGGCTTCAATCGCTGCGACGGCCTCAGCTGCTTAACACGCAGGAAGGAGATGCTCTCCGTGGGCCCCTCGGTACACGGGCCTCATCTTCATCCTCTCCTCTTGAAGTGTCTCCCCCTCCCATCTCGGTGCCCCCACAAAGCGCTCCCACAGGGTTTCTCACGCTTTGCTCCCTCTCTGCAAATCTCCTGCTCGAAACTCTGGACTCCATGCAGGCAGGAGCTTTGTCCGTTTTCCCGTGAACCCCTGAGCCTGGAATGCTGGGTCTCAGAATAGACCTGAGTCACTGAATGAATTGGTTTTTGCATCAACTGCTTGGATGTTCGGGGAGTAGCTTCCTCTACAAGCAGAAGATAAAGACGGCGGCATCTGAGCAGGTTACCTGGTCCAGTCCCTTCATTTGAGACAAAGAAGCCAAAGCCCAGACAGGCGGACATCTATCCTGGAGACGAGGGGCTGGCTGGTCTTCTGCCTCTCTGTTTGTTTGTTTTGCTTTTTAGAGTTGCACCTGAGGCATATGGAAGTTCCCCCACTATGGGCTGAATTGGAGCTGCAGCTGCCAGCCTACGCCACAGCCACAGCCACAGCAATGCAGGATCTGAGCTGTGTCTATCACCTACACCACAGCTCACGGCAATGCTGGATCCTTAACCCACTGAGTGAGGTCGGGGATCGAACCTGCATCCTCATGGATACTAGTTGGGTTCTTAACCCACTGAGCCACAGTGGGAACCCCTGTTTTTCTCTTTAATATGGCCTCCCCGTGATGTCTCACTCTGCTCCAGGTCTGCTTTGGTTCTAGTTCAGAATTTAATAGCTAAGCAAGATCTGGCAGGACCATGGGAACTGGATATAGGAATTCCAGAACCACAAGAGAGACACGCCCTGTGCCAATGGAAGAAGTAGAAGCAAGGTGACAGTTGGTGTGTGCAAATGAGTGACCCAAGAAGGTGACAAACTTTTTGGGATGCCAGAGTCCCCAGAAAACCAAGGACTGCAGTTTAAGATATTTCTCTATGAATTTGACAGTTTAATAAAAGGTCAGGAATGGCTGCTGTACACGGCTGCAGGAATTGTGTTGTTTTAACATGTTTTTTTCATTTTTTTTTTTGCTGCACTCATGGCACATGGAAGTTCCCAGGCTAGGGGTCACATCGGAGCTGCAGCTGTGGGCCTACACCACAGCCACTGCAACGCAGGATCCTTAACCCACTGAGCAAGGCCAGGGATCGAACCCACATCCTCATGGACACTAGTTCATTACACACTGAGCCACAGCGGGAGCTCCTAACATGACTCTTCCAGTGTCGCTCACTTGCTTCATTTACACAGGAGTCTACGGACTTCAGCAATTCCTGCAAACAAGCAGGGCAGTTAGAATCAGCAAGTTTTTATCTTCTCTTGCCATGTTCCCTCAAAACAAATATACCCGTGCGCTGTCTGGCTTTACATGTCACTCTCTTACACATTTTTGTCGAAGAAAGAGAGCTCTTGAGGGTGAAGTAGCCTGTGCCCTGCGTTATTTTAAAGTGACTAAAGTAAATAGTTACAGTCACGGGTCTATGTATTTGCAGGGCTGTGTTGTTTTACGTGCTGTTTGTTTCCGTTGGCTCGTGGGCGAATGGGCCCGGAACCCTCTGGTCTGAATCACAGCCATGTTCGGGTGCTTTCTGGGAGCCTGAAGGAAAGAAAAGGAATTCATCAGTTGAATGGTTCCGTTTCTCAGCTCAGGCGGCTATGTCAGGACCCCATCGATGGCGTGGCTTGTACGACGCACATGTCTCTCCCACGGTTCAGGAGGCTGGGAAACCTGGGTGGGGGCGCCAGCAGGTGCTGTCTGGTCAGGTCACTTCTGGGCTCTGGAAGGCGCTCTTCTCGTGGCGCAGTTCACGCTGTGCAGAACAGGAAGCTCATCTCTCTCCTCTCCCAAGGCCACTAATCGCGCCACGAGGACTCCACCGTCAGGACCTCACTACCTCCCACTGGGGTGCAGTCAGGCTCCTGCTCCTAATTCCGGGGGGCAGAAACGTTCTGCCCACAGCCATCTGTTCAGCCAAGACGTGAGGTGGGGCAATACATCCTGGGCCTAACCCACCTACGAGGACGCGTGATGCGGCTGAAGCGCTAATGTCACGTCACAGAAACGAAGGGGTGCCCTCTTGCGTGCCCAGAGCCCGCTGTGCTGGAGGGTCAGGATGCGTCATCCGCCCGAATGCCCAGCCCCGGCCTCCCGAACGAGCGCACCACCGAGAAGACAGGTGACACCCCTAACGTGAGTGGATAGAGAACGTCCGGTCCCTTTTTTTGGCGGGGGGGGAAGGTGCCTCTTTCAATTAGGGGACCCTTAATGATGACCCATTCAGACGGCTCTCTCAGCTGAGAGAGGGGATCGGGAGCCAGGGGTGGAGACTTGCTAAGGAGCCCAGCTCGTCAACCCTTCACGACTCATTCACATCGGCGAGGGGCGGTCTGGCTGCGGCCCAGAGGGTTATGAATCCGACTGCAGGGGCTTGGCTTGCTGCAGAGGTGTGGGTTCAATCCCCAGCCGATGCAGTGGGTTAAAGGACCCAGCGTTGCCACAGCTATGGCTGGGATTCAGCCCCTGGCCTGGGAACTTCCATGAGCCATGGGGTCAGCCACTAAAATAAATAAATCGAGTTAGCAATGATGTAGCTTGAAGTGTATCCTTCTAAGCCCACCCTCCCCCTCTCTTCTTAGGGATGAACCCACAGCATGTGGAAGTTCCCAGGCCGGGGGTTCGAGTCGGAGCTGCAGCTGCTGACCTACACCACAACTCACAGCAACACCGGATCCTTAACGCACTGAGCGAGGCCAGGGATTGAACCTGCGTCCTCGCAGATACCAGTCAGGTTCTTTACCGCTGAGCCGCAATGGGAACTCCCTCAACCTTCCCACTTTAAAAAATGGTTTTTTGTTTTGTTTTATTTCTGAATAGAAGAGTAGGTGACAGACACCTCACTGGAATGCTTTTCTGTGCTCTGAGATCAGGCAGCCACAGAAGCCGGGGTACCGGCCCCGCTCTGCAGCTCCGAAGCCACACCTGGGACACAGCTCCAGCTCTAGGCACTCACACAGCGGCAGGCCACGTGGCTCCAGGGATGTCTGCCCAGATGGGACCCGGGTTTATGTAACAGGAAGGTCCCCGCAGAGCCTGCCCAGGCCCTGGCCAGCCGGGGCCCCGCTCCTCCTCCTCTGAGCTCCGCGTTGGGGGAGCAGCTGCCAGCATCCTGGTGCTTCTCATGCTGCTCCCTGCCATGAAAACAGGCAGCTGAGTTGAGTCAAAGATAACGCAGCTGCCGGCCCGGTCTGGTGGGGTCACAGAGTGGAGAGAGACGGAGACGCAGACAGAACTGAGCCTCCATCCCGCCCCCGCCCCAGCTCTGACTCTGAAGCTCCCGCAGCTGCCGGGCCCGCAGACTCACGTGGCTGTCATTCTGCTGCGATAAACAACGCCCTCCACTCTGATTCTCCTCCCAGGGCTGCGTCTGCTTCCACGTGGCATGAAAATTCTAGGGTCACCACCCACTGGAAGAAACCTTCCATGAAGCCAGCACAAAGGCTTTATTTGATTTGGTCTCACATCCAAATATCCCACTTCTCTGACCTGACTCTGCCTTTCTGTGTTTGGCTCCAACGCCGCCCGCATCCAGCTGCACCCCGACTGCAGGGAGGCCCAGGCTTCCTGACCCTCCATGGTCCCCAAAAGACCAAGCCGAGAAAAAGCTGGGAGTGGGGTGGGGGGAGGGGGACCCCGAGGCCACCAGCAGCCTCCCTTCCCCTTGATAGTGTCACTGGATTCACAGGCTCCACGGGGGGAAGGGTGGGCCTCCCTGGCTTTTGAAGCCCCCTTTACCCCTGATGTCAGCCCTTCCCCGATGGAATCCAATCTGTCCACGCTCTGGAACCAAAGCCCCTGGCTCACGCTGACTTCCTGGCCTGGCCTGTTTGGGACGTGGGAGGGCCTCTGAGATCTGGAAACTGGTCCTCACTTCCGGCCGCACACGTGAAGCCGGAGCCCCGCAGCTCGGCTCCGTGCAACCGCTCACTTCCCCTCCCGGTTCTGCAAGAGCCTGATTTATCATCTCCTGGGGGACCGCAAGCAAATCAGGTCAGGGTCAGGACCAAGGCTGGAGATGCAAGTGCAAGACTCATCATTCCACTGGCCGGCTCTGCAGCCCCAAGACAGGCCCGCGAAATACACCCACCAGGGCCGCCCTGTTTATGAGACGAAGCGCTCAGCTTTCTGGACTAAGTAGGAGCAAAGTCAGGAGGTTTACAAAGCCCATTAGGAAGATAGCAGTATCTGGGCTGCAACGTTTCTATTTGAATCCATTTTTTTTTTAAATGAAAACAAATGTTCAAAGGGCAAGAGATGACAGCAGAAGAAAACTCTCTCCTAAAAGACCGAATCGTGTACAATGATTAAATCTATGTGCTATTTGCCTGACCCACGTCCTGGACCGGAGAGGCTCCCCTGAGGTTGGCCACACACCCGGAGAGAAGGCAGCAGTGCAAGACGGGAGATTCCTAAGCATCAGTGTAAGGCAAAGAGCAGGCTGCCCAAACTCGGCCACTTCCACAGAGAAGACACACCTTCCGGCCACCTTCCTTCCAGAGTCAGCCCAGGGTGGGCTGCGAGACCGACAAGCCAGTTGGTACCAGGTAGAGGCTTCTTGCTGTTAACTGTGCTTTGGTGCCATCATCTGTCTCTACTGGAGATGGGGGGGGAGCAGGAAACCCCATTCTCGCATTCATGTCCCCACCCCACCCTTCGCTCAGGCAGCTGGCGGACCTCCTCACCCACCAGGGGTGGGACATGGGTGGGGGCCACCGGCCAGGAGACCAGGCACGGGCAAGTGCCAAGAACCACACCACGGGGTCCCCGGTGACGCTTCCCTGCCATGCACCCTAGCGTTAAGGCGGCTGGTGTCAGAGTCCCCGGGGTGCGCCCGGGCCGAAGGTGGTCTCTGAGTCAAAGGGATGCGCCGCCAGGTAGTCCTTGTACTCCCCGTCGATCAGGTTGGCGGCGTTGTTCCCGGCAAACCAGCAGTCCACCTGCTCTTCCCCGTTGTAGATTTTCCTCTGCTTCCACACCACTGGGACCTGGTGTCCCTTCACCTTGAGGATGGCCTTGGACCTCCCGCCCGCCTCGGGGACCGGAGGATTGGTAGGGTTCTTGCTGAGCCCGGCAGCCTCCTCGGTGAGACGGGCCTCCTGGTTCAGAAACTGACCTGAGAGGACAAAAAGAGGCATCAGGTCTAAGTCAAGGGCAAGCAAATGCTGTTGAACCAGTGACCTCAGTTCTGGCACCGGGGACCAGCAGATGATACCCGGAGCGAGGGGATTTGTGACATCAGGGTGGCGGGGTGGGGGGGTTCGTTGCCTGCGGTCCTAGGCTGGATTCTCCCAGAGGCACCCACTCCTTTTCCAGTGTCCGGGGAGGGTGTGGGGAGGAAGGATCTAAGGCTGTATGTCCAGTGGCCTCCACTTCTGGAAGCCAACACAGGATAGATGCCCAACCCACAACCAGAGACAACTGGCCTCCTACCGAGCTGGACGTCGCGTTTGGGGCAAATACACAGGGGAGAAGGGTCAGGCCTTCCCCCGCCTCTTGCTGTCGGGCCCTTTCCACACATGCACTTAGTGGGTGTGCACTGAACAGAGGGGGTGGAAAACGGCTGCTGAAATGCTCCAGGTCAAGGGCGGGCATCGTTAAGGACAAAGGGACAGTAGTTTGTCCAGGGGAGGAGCTCTCACTTGGCAGGCAGGCTGGTCGGAAACGTGTTCGGTTCGAGTGCCAGGAAATCCTGCTTTCTAAACAGAGCCCTGGCAGCTCCCTATTTACCTGCGGGCAATGGGCTCACCCAAAACCACGTGTGGAGGAAAGCTGGGCAGAGTGGGTTGCCCATGGTTCCTGACCTTGGAGGTGCCACCCAGGGAGGGCCGGGGGCTGCCCTGGGTTTGCATCTTCTTGCTGAGACTAAAGAATCAGACCTGGAGAGAAGGGCTCCCCCTTTCTTTGCTCCCTTTCCCAGAAGGCCAGTGAGAATTAGTTTATAAAACCCATTCCTCTTCTAGAAAGTTGTCAGGGGCAAGAAATACACTTTTCACACAAATTTGAAAAGATACGAGCTCCCCAGGGTCCATAGCACTATTTACAGCAGCCAAGACATGGACGCAGCCTGTGTCCATCAGCTGATGAAGGCATAAAGAAGATGTGGCACATGTAGACAATGGAATATTACTCAGCCATAAACAGAAGGAAATTCTGCCATTTGCAGTAACACAGGTGGACTTGGAGGGCATTATGCTAAGTGAAATTAAGTCAGACAGAGGAAGACAAGTACTGTATGATATCACTCCTGGGTGGAATCCAAAAACAGACAACCAAGTAGTGTGTGTAACCAAGAGGAAGCAGATTCAGAGATACAGAGAACAAAGGCGGGCTTACGGGTGCGGAGAGGGGCGGGGGAGGGGCAAGAGAGGCCCGAGGGAGTGGGAGCTACAAACTACGCGGAGGAAGACAGACTCAAGGACATAGCATTGTGCTACGCGGGGAGCAGAGCCAGTAGGATGCACTAACCATCAATGGGCTGTAACCTTAAAAATGATATAAAAAATAAAAAAGCAAAAAAAATGTTGGCAGTATGCCCCCCAAAGGAGAGACTTTTCACGAGCTACTAAAGACCACGTTCCTATGGAATTTCCCAACCGAGGAACGAGACGGTCAGCATTGTCTTTGCTTGAGGAACCTGAATTCTGTCCCCCGAGTCCGCGGCGCGAGCGGTGGCCTACCTAACAGGCCGTGGCAGTTGCCGGAGAGGCCCTGGCCGTTGGCGATGTAGAAGCCCAGGTGGTTGCGCTGGTAGGGGGCTGGCTTTTTGTACAGGTGGAAGAGGATAACGAAGGCCACGGTGCCCTGGACGGTGACGGTGACGTTGGCGTTGGCGGACACGGACACCTCCAGCCCCCGACTCCCCACCACGGTGCTCTGGTTGCAGGGGAGGACCTGCCTGTCCCCACCGTCCACGATGACTCGGCTGGGCGTGATCTCCAGGTACGACCGCTGGGGCTTGTTGACCAGGATGGTGATGGCGTGGAAGTAAGTGCGCTGCTTCTTGTGGCCGTGGGGGGGCGCGGGGGCTCCGATTAGCTCTCCGTTCACTGTCACACCTCAAAGGGGGTGGGGGGAAACACGGGTTACCAAAATGCCCCCCCCTCACGTGACGGCGCCTCATCAGAATGCCCCGCCTCCTCTGCGTCTCTAGAACCATGAACTTGTGCCCACTCAGTGCCTATGAATATGCATGAGTGCGTGCGTCTGACCAATAGCCGGTGCGCGCAGGCTGACGTGGGTCTGGGCGAAGGTAAAATACCAGGGAGCTGGCACGTTTGTCTGCTTTCACTCCAGCGCCTGGTTACCGTGCCAGGAAGGCGTGTGCCAACCTGACACGGCATTTCTTAGCCACCTGTTCCCACTACCTCTGATCTGGAGATGCTGGGACTCCATGGAGCAGGGTGGTGGGAGGCAAACGTTAGCATTTGTTTTTTTAATCCTGTAACCCCAAAGTTCTTCCCTTTCTGGGCAGAACCTACCGGAGTCCGCGTGGTCGGAGACCAGCCTGAGGATGTCCCCCGGCTGCCCGTCGATGTTGAAGCAGACGGTGAGCCTGCTCCGGGGGAAATCCACGACAAAGTGGGGGTCTCCATCGGCTGCCAGGCGGGACCAGCGCGGGGGAGGAAAAGAAAGACAAGGCATTTACGGGGTGCCCTCCCTGTATAAGCACCCCTTTCCCGTGAGCTACTGACTTCATCCTGTCAATGGGGGGGTCTTCCTTGTCTAGGCGAGGACGGGCCCTGGCGGATGAAGCGATGCACCAGTGACACAGTTTGTGGAAAGTGAATATGCGAACACAGGTTCCTCCAAGTTCAAATACAAGTGCTCCTTTCACCAGACGGCAGCAAACACAGACCCCTGAGCTCTGAGAGGGAAGCGGGGCCCAGAAGGAAAGGGCAGCGCTGTCTACCCCCGCCCCCGTTCCTGCTGAGCCCATGCTCCCCCATTCCCCGAGGGGTCCCCTCCAACCGCTGGCTCCTCCTTGGGGCACCCAAGGGAAGAGACGCGGGTGAGAACATGCGCTCCTGCAACCAGAGCGCCCCGGGGACTCCAGACGTTCATGGCGCCAGATGGAGGCCACCCTTGGGTGACAGCAACGACCAGGCACTGTTTAGGGCTGGTGACAAGTGAAGGACAGAGAGTCCCCGGGAGGTTGGGCGGTGTGGCCAGTGGTGACTGCGGAAACCTGTCCTCTGGGTCCTGCCGACCTTCCTGCTCTCAGATTTTTGACCACAGATAAGCCCACAAAGCTGGGCTGGCCTGCTCCTGCCCGTTCAGCTCGTCTTCGCCTCTGCAGAAGATGGACAATCTTGGCTCTTACTATTCAGACCAACAGTTCCCAGGAATCCACATCAATTTCCCTTTCTTCCAAGACTGGAGAGCTGATTTCTCTGTGATTTATACACCAAACACAATGGGTTTCTGACGTTCTCTCTACTTTACGTGTATACATATGCATTTGCATTTGTATGTGCTGGGGGGTTTGGGCCAGGAGTTTTGGTGTTTTCAAGCTACAAGGCAATTAATGTTCTTTTTTTTGCTTTGTAGGGCCGAATCCATGGCATGTGGAAGCTCCCAGGCTAGGGGTCTAATTGGAGCTACAGCTGCCGACCTACACCACAGCCACAGCAATGCGGGATCTGAGTTGTGTCTGTGACCGACACCACAGCGCACCACAACGCTGGATCCTTAACCCACTAAGCGAAGCCAGGGATCAAACCCGCAGCCTCATGTCCTAGTCGGATTCGTTTCTGCTGCGCCATGATGAGAAATCCCCAGTTAATGTTCTTGGAGTATTTGCAGAAAAACCCTTTCTGTCCCTAGTATGGCTCAAAAAGGGCTCTTGTAAAAATCTGGCTGATTTCACTGCGAAGTGCCTCAGGCCCTCAGTGAATGGCAACATTCATAAAGAAATACAAGATACCGATCTTTTGTAGGATGAAAAGATGGCACACATTAAAAATTAAAGTTTTGGAGTGTCTGCAGATTATGAACCTGACAGGTATCCAGGAAGATGCAGGTTCAATCCCTGGCCTCAGTCTGTGGGTTAAGGATCCCACGTTGCCATGGCTATGATGTAGGTTGGCATTCAGCTACAGCTCCAATTCAACCCGTAGGGAACTTCCCTATGTTGCAGATGTGGCCCTAACAAGCAAAAAAAAAAAAAAAAAAAAAAAAAAAAGATTCAATTCCTGGTCCATATTTCTGGCACTCTCTGGGTACAAATATGACCAAGTGACAGTTGTCTGAAAGTCTTCATGCTCACACATTATGTCTACTCAAATCTGCCAAATGCCTTTACAAGGAGAGCGGCTGCTTGCTCCAACGCAGAGAGGCGAGGTCTGGAAGTCATTATTCCGTGCGGCTCCCGAGAGGAAAGTGTTCTTGCATTCCAGAAAGCGTGTGTGTTCAGAGCAAGGACGCACTGCTCATCCGAGACTGTGTTTCCTCTTCCCGCAGCTAATCCAGGTTGGTGCCGGCCATCCGAACGGGTCACCCAGCACACCAGCGGCCAGGCCATAAGAAAGACCCACCGGGCAGATGTGTGCACTTTCAGAGTAAAAGCCGGCCCTTGCGCCGCTACTCCATCCAGATTTTTATTATCATCCCAGGAACTGGGCCAAGGGCAAGTTTTTGGTATTGTTTCCGCTCTTTCCTTCTAAAGCCAAGGATTAAGAAAATAATAAAACAGTAATTAAAAACCAAGCAGCCCTACGTGTCGCAGATATGAAACACCAGAAGCTGGAAGCGCGCATGCTTCAGATCTCGAAAATAAATGTCTTTTGGACTCCGTCGTGATGAACCTGGGCCTCTGTCCACCCATGCTTCCATCAGAGGTGCTGCCAGACTCTGGAGGCCGTGTTTTCCACAGCGTTTATGTAATGGTTTGATGATGACCCTGCATCTGAGACTGCCTGGTGCAGACAGCTTGTGCTGAATGGAAACGGGCCTTCAGTGGAACTAGAGACTCTGATCCTGAGTGAAGTAAGTCAGAAAAAGACACATACCATATGATATCACTTATATCTGGAATCTAATATACGGCACAGATGAACCTTTCCACAGAAAAGAAACTCATGGACTCGGAGAACAGACTTGTGGTTGCCAAGGGGGAAGGGGAGGGAGTGGGATGGACTGGGAATTTGGGGTTAATAGATGCAAACTATTGCTTTTGGAATGGAGAAGCAATGAGATCCTGCTGTATATGCACTGGGAACTATGTCTGGTCACTTGTGATGCAGCCTGATACTGTGAGAAAAAAGAACGTTTACATGTATGTGTGACTGGGTCATCTTGCTGTGCAGTAGAAAACGGACAGAACACTGTAAACCAGCTATGATGGAAAAAATAAAAATCATTATTAAAAAAGAAATGGAAAATGGGCCTTCACATCTCATTCAATGAGCTGAAGTCCTAAGTGGCTTCAGGGGATTCCTGGTGTCTGCTTCCCAAACATACACACTCTCAAATCACATCCTCGCAGTCCTTCCTTTACCTGATGTTTTGGAGATTTTAATTCTTGGGTCGTATGGTTTCTTGAGAGCAGGTCCTGGAGAGGAAGAAAGAGAACCACCCCGTGACTCTTTACGGAGGAGGAAGTAAGAGGTACCGAGGGCTGAGGTGAGTCAAATACAGCTTTCGGATACATTTGTCATGATTTTAAAACCTCTCTTCTCAAGGAGGAGCTTGGCCTCACAATACAAAGTGAAGATGCAGCAGGAGGAGGCTTAAATATTTTATTCTCTCTCTCTCTCTTTTTTTTTTTGGCTTTTTGCCTTTTCTAGGGCCGCTTCCATGGCATATGGAGGCTCCCAGGCTAGGGATCGAATCGCAGCTGTAGCCGCCAGCCTACACCAGAGCCACAGCAACGTGGGATCTGAGCCACGTCTGCAACCTACACCACAGCTCACGGCAACGCCAGATCCGCAACCCACTGAGCAAGGGGAGGGATCGAACCTGCAACCTCATGGTTCCCAGTCGGATTCGTTAACCACTGAGCCACGACGGGAACTCCAATATTTTATTCTTTTAAAAGTAGCGAATGTTATTTTTGTCTCTGATTTCTGGGTATATAATAGGAGAAAATGTTCCATCCTACTTAAGGGATAGTGGTGGGGGAGAGAGAGGAGAGTTGTCTAATGCGGACAGAGTGTCAAGTTTGCAAGACGAAAAATTTGGGAGATCTGCTTCACAACAACGTGAATATACTCGGCACTGCTGAACCCCTACATCGAAACATAGTTACGGTGGTGGATTTTGTGTTAAGAGTGTTTTTTGCAAGACATCAGGTTAAACCCTCCGAAATATAGACATCTGTAAAAGAAACAGAGTGATAATCCAGTTCTCTAGCCATGTGCATAATTCATAAAGCAGCAGGCAAAAATAAATATCCCAATTAAAGAATAACCTGAAAGGAAATTACATTCTGTCAGTAAAATGAGTATCTTCTTTCAAACTGTCTGTTTTAACAAGTTTATGCTCCGGTTCACTGACGTGTGTTCCCGGAAAACAAAGATCGCAGTATCTCAAGGTTTTGAAGGCCCCCTTCTCCGCCGGGTCCCTGGCCAGCAGGACACAGACAGAATCAGGTGGGCCACGAGAGAGGCACATCTCCGTTTGGACAGCTGCTCTGAGGAGCCTTCAACTGTCACAGACACTTTTAAAAACCCTAAAATTAAAAATTTTTAAATATCAGACCTTTAAAAAAAGGGGAGGTTGTCCTGAATACTTAAGTGATGCTTCAGGGAAATCCCCTCCCTCCCTTTTTCTTTCTTTTTCTTTTATTATTATTATTATTATTATTATTTTGGTTTTTTTTTAAGGCCACATCTACAGCATATGGAAGTTCCCAGGCTAGGGGTTGAATTGGAGCTGAACCTGAGGTCTATACCACAGCCATGGCAACGTGGGATCAGAGCCACATCCTCGACCTACGCTGTAGCTTATAGAATCACCAGATCCTTAGCCCACTGGGCGAGGTCAGGGATTGAACCCGAATCCACAAGGATACCAGTCGGGTTTCCAACAAACGGAGCCACGACGGGAACCCCCAGGAAATGCTACTCTAACAACTCTTCTGGGCCATGAGTTGGTTGTGTCCCATCTGTGCTCTCAGCTCCTGGGTCTCCTGTCATTTGAATTTGCTTTTCCCTGACGCTGAGACAAACCCCGCTCTTTCTAGAAAGGCAACATTGACCTTTTCAATACCTTTCTAGTTCCTCGCTCCTCATGGCGTTCTCATTGTCTAAGGAACATGAAATCAAACACACACATGAAACAACACAACTCTGAAATACTTGAAGACATAGAAAGGCACTTAAAAATGAAGATTTGTTTACATGTCTATTCATCCCCGTGCCTCCAATAATGCCTGGCTCATGGCAGGCACTTCCTATTGACGATGCGTCGATAGACTGACCTCACCTTTCCCAATTTCTCTACAGAGACCCATCGTTGATAACAATACCCACACAGCACGTAAGCACCAACCAGTCTCCGAAAGCTAGGAGCTGCTGGTAGAACACTGTGTATAAAAATTATTATTATTATTTTAGGGCCACACCCGAGGCATATGGACGTTCCCAGGCTAGGGGTCAAATTGGAGCTGCGGCTGAGGCCTGCACCACAGCCACAGCCACACGAGATCCAAGGTGCATCTGTGACCTACACCCCACTCCCCGCAACGCTGGATCCCCAACCGACTGAGTGAGGCCAGGGATCGAACCCGGATCCTCATGGATGCTAGTCAGGTTCGTTACTGCTGAGCCACGATGGGAACTCCCAAGTTTATAGAAGTTATAAAACAAGAACTTAAAACAGGTGACCTTGGCCTGAAAAGGAGCCACAGCGGCCGGCCGCCCTCCCCCCGCCCCCGCTGCTGTGCTGTTACCTGGCTGCAGGTGGGTGCCCTGCAGGCTCTGCATCACCATTTCGGGCCCCATGGCCGCGGACATGCCGGCCAGGCCGTAGGTGGCCTCCGGGGTGTGTGCCTGCGGTGCCGGCCTCAGCTTCATGGAGGTGAACGGCGTGAGGAAGCGCCCGGCCACCGCCAGCGCCTGTGCCTTCCGTCTCAGCCGGTCCCTCTCCTGCTCCTGGTCACTCTGCAGCCAGGAGCTCTGCAGCTCCTTCAGCGTCAGGTAGCTCCAGAGGCGCTCCAGGGGGTTGGGGTCCTCCTGGCCGCCGCCTTGGGGCCCGGGGCCCCCGGGGCCACCACTCCCCCCCCACCGGGGCTCCACGGGCACGTCCTTCTTGAGGACGACAAACTTCTTACTGTTGCTGGCCGTGACCTCCACGTGCAGCCGGTCCTTCGCCCTGTCTGCCAGCTTTCCCGCCACGATGATCTCTGAGCCGTTGAAGTAATTGGGGAACAGGGTCCTGGTGACCTGCTCCACCGCGTCGGGCGGATAATCCACGCGGATGTCTGAGAGGAGAGGGGTCCTGATCTCGTCGTAGAACCTGGAGAGGAGGAGGGGGAGGGGGTCAGGCCTGCCCGCCGCGGGTGGCACAGCCCTGGAGGACGTCTCGGGCCGTCGGGGCGGGTCTGATCTCAGAGGCAACCACGTCCAACTTTCAGGCAGCAGAACCTTTGTTTTTCTTCTTTTTCTTTCTAATTTATTTTATTTTATTTATTTTTAGGGCTGCACCTACAGCATATGGAAGTTCCCAGGCTAGGGGCTGAATCAGAGCTGTAACCACCGGCCTACACCACAGCCACAGCCATGCCAGATCCAAGCTGCATCTGCGACCTATACCACAGCTCACAGCAACGCTGGATCCTTAACCCACTGAGCGAGGCCAGGGATTGAACCTGCATCCTCATGGATGCTAGTTGGGCTCGTTACCGCTGAGCTACGACGGGAACTCCCAGCAGACCATTTCTGATGGGAGGCTGTGCAGTAGTGGCTTGAACACTGCTGCCGACGGGGAACTCACTGTCTCTCAAGCTTCCCCGCCTCTCATCAGTGGCTCTGGGGAAGAGGAGGAAGCACCTTGCTGAGAATCACAATCTTTCTTCCTGCAGTTTCCACCCACGGGTCTCAGTTTTGCTCCTGGAGCAGCCCGGCATGAGGGCGTCTGATCCATTCAGCACTTAGATGCTTGAAAACCCTGGCGTTGAGAAGTTTCCAGACACTGCTGTGTGGTTCTGACAGTCTTCGGTCACAGAACCTGCTACCATCCCGAATATGATACAACTTCCAGAACCGCTAACCCCTCCCGCTAACTCTCCTTTGTTCCCGGGGCCTCTTAAAACGTTTTCCTTAGAGCCAAACACACCTTCCCCACAGGCTCTAAGCAGCCCGTTAAACTTGACTGGTCTGACCCTGACCCTGACCCTGTGCTTTAGGCACAGGGCATCTGCTTATTTTAGCTTTTCTCCTGGTTACGTCACATGAGAGAGTTACAGTCCCCTTCCGAAGATCTGGAGGGCACAGGCTGTGGCGTTAGACTTCGATCTCAGCCCCTTATTTACTGTGTGTCTTAGACGTGGGACTTGACCTCTCTGAACTTCAGTTTCTTCCTGTATAACACTGTCCCGTTGAACCCATGGGCCCCGTCTTTCACCATAATTGAGTTTTCATCAGGCGCAGGCCCATCCGACACGCAGGACACCTTCCAGCCTCCACTGTGGCCAATCATGAGAGGCGATGCAACAGCCGTGATGCTCGTGTAATTACGGTGGCACGCTTCCTTTCCCTTCCCTCTTTTGGGGCTGGACCACTGAAGCGCTGGTGACCTAATTTCAGCCTTGCAGTGAGGGCGAGCCCCGAGGGGTGCAGCGCAATGAATGGGAAGGAACCTGAGAGTCTGAGTGGCCTCATGGGGCAGAACAGGGCCCGTCCAGACCACGCAGGGAGAGTCATCTGCGTGGCTCCTAGGCCTTCGCCCTCCTGCACCTGCTCCCAGGACTCGAGTGAGGGTACCCCCGAGAGAACGCCTGCAGACGCGCCTGGCTTCTGGAAGTTCCCTGTGAACGGTGGGTCCTGACAGCGTGTCTGCGGTACAGCAGTGGGTGGACGCAGTGGATCTGTGTCCAGCTCACTGCTTTGTCTACGAACACGGTATTGAAGCTCAGCTCTTAAACACTGTGTTGGATTCTCCCTCCTTGAATGGGGTTTCGAATAATTTTGAAAACAAGGGAAGCAAATTTGTGTTTCTATTTAAATCTTTGACAAAAAACAAAAACAAACAAACAAAAAAAGGAGTTCCTGTCGTGGCTTAGTGGTTAACGAATCCAACTAGGAACCATGAGGTCGCAGGTTCGAACCCTGGCCTCAATCAGTGGGTTAAGGATCCAGCGTTGCCGTGAGCTGTGGTGGAGGTCGCAGATGCGGCTATAGTTCCAATTTGACCCCTAGCCTGGGCACTTCCACATGCCGTCCGGCAGCCCCAGAAAAGACAAAAAAAAAAAAAATCTTTGACAAAAACGCTGGAGGAAAATTGTGAGTAGTTCCCGACCAAAGGCCGATCTGCACGCCCGCCCTGGAGCCTTCCAGTTAGGGTCATGGGGTTTTTCTTTTTTCTTTTTGGCTGCATCCGGTTAAGGATGCAGGCGTCGTCCAGGCGGTGGCTCGGTTTCCATCCCCGCCCCCCTCCCCGCCCAGGAACTTCCACGTGCCCGGGATGCGGTCAAAACAAACAAACAAAAATCCTTCCTGCAACCAGAGTCCTCATTTTACAGGTGGGGAGACCAAGGCACAGACGACCTTAAAGCCTCAAGTCACAGGACAGGAGCTGCCATGCACCCGGACCTGCCTGGTTTCAGGACCCGTAGTGACCTCTGCCCGGGAGGGAGCGGTGATCGGAAGCGGGGTTCGGGTGCAGCAGGGCCGCCTCCTGTCCCAGCCCCCCCGCTGCGTCCCACCCTCCCCGCGCCAGGAGCCCCGGGCGGACCCGATGAGCTGGGCGCCGGCATCCTCGTCCTCGTGGACGCGCCGCGTGAAGCCGCAGTTCTCCAGGGACAGCTTCTCCAGCAGCCTGAAGTCCACGTCGTCGCCGATGCCCACGGTGAAGATGCAGACGCGGCCCCTGGCGGCCTCTCGGGTGTTGTTCAGGATCTTGGGGGTGTGGGTCTCGCCCACGGTGGGCTTCCCGTCCGTCAGGAAGACGATCAGGGACACGCTGCGGTCCTCGAGGTCGTGGCGCGCCACCGAGTCGTGGAGCAGCGCGATGCCCGTCTGCAGGGCCCCGTTGATGTCCGTGCCTGTGGGACACGAAACGGCAGCTTAAGCCTCCTTGGCCGGGTCTCACTTTCCCGGTCCCCTCACGCGCATCCGCAGGAGAGACCTGCGCACCCCGCGGTGACGCCGCGTCCACCGCCTGCCTAGGAACCTGACCCGGGTCCGCGGGATGGACAGGAAGGGCGCCAAGCTCTACCACCCTCCCCCAGGGGTCTGCGGGCACCTGGCCCTAGAAGCCTGCCCTCCCTTAGCCTCAACCGTGTCAACATCCTTCTCCGAGAAGGGCTTGGAAAGGAACCGAGGGGTGCTGGGTGGAGGGATCCGGAGGAAGAGGGCATCACAGAGGAGCTTCGTTCCCAGCATGGCTCAGCAGGAGCGAACCCGAGTAGTATCCAGGAGGACGCGGGTTCGATCCCTGGAGGGTTAAGGAGCCAGCATTGCCAAGAGCTGTGGCGTAGGTCGCAGAGGCGGCTCACATCCCAAGTGGCAGTGGCTGTGATATAGGCCGGCAGCTGTAGCTCCGAGTGGATCCCTAGCCTGGAAACTTCCATAGGCTGTAGACATGGCCCTAAAAAGACAAGAAAGAAAGGGGGTGGAGAAGAAAGAAAGAAAGAGAGAGAGAGAGAGAGAGAGAGAGAGAGAGAGAGAGAGAGAGAGAGAGAGAGAGAGAAAGAAAGAAAGAAAGAAAGAAAGAAAGAAAGAAAGAAAGAAAGAAAGAAAGAAAGAAAGAAAGAAAAAGAAAGAAAGAAAGGAGTTCCCTTTGTGGTTCAGCAGTTAAAGAACCCGACTAGGATCCATAAGGATGTGGGTTTGATTCCTGGCCTCGCTCAGTGGGTTATAAGGATCTGGCGTTGCTGTGGCTGTGGCGTAGGTCACAGACGTGGCTCAGATTCCCACGTTGTTGTGGCTGTGGCGTAGGCTGATGGCTATGGCAAGAATTCGACCCCTAGCCTGGGAACTTCCATATGCTGCCAGGTGTGGCCCTAAAAAACCAAAAAGAAAGAAAGAAAAGAAAGCAAGCATTCTAGAGTGAAGGGAAGGGCTTGGGATGAGAAGGGGGCCACTGGAGGTGACTTCCTATGTGGCTTGGGGCCCGAGGATGCTGATTAAAGAACTCACCAGTGTCTTTGTATTGCTCTCACTGACTTTCCTTTCCTGGCTTCCCACCCCTTCCAGATGACCTCTGCTCGTTAGGAGCTCGTTAGCAGGGCTTTCAGTCTTATACCTCCTGCCCCGCCGTTTCTTTTTCCGAGGTGCTGGTCATTAGCCGTTCTGATTAAAGTCAGGGGACAGTGTCTGTGGCAGGTGCACAGGTATTTCACTTGGGGGATGGAGAGATGGACCAGAGGTCAAGTTAAAATGGCCAGCTCACATGAGGTTTGTGGATTAACTAAGAATTTCATTCAAGCCTGCTGCCACCATTCTACCATCATTGAGCAAAACCCAGAGTTCTTACTGCAGCCCCGAACACTGATTCCCTTTGCCGACTCCAGTGGCTTCTTTAAAATGGCCTTGTCAACATACCAAAAATGTCCCCCATTTTCAGTACATGATGACTGAATTTTAGTGAATTTATAAAGCTGTATGCCCATCACCCCAATCCATCCACCTGATTCGAGTGGTTTTCATCACCTGCAAAATGGACCGAATGTGCGTGAACCAGACTATTTTCCCTGCTGCTTTACATCTTCCAGCATTTCCAGCTAAAATATACATACGGGAGTTCCCGTTGTGGCACAGCGGAAATGAATCCGACTAGGAACCATGAGGTTTTGGATTCGATCCCTGGGCTGACTCAGTGGGTTAAGGATCTACTGATGCTGTGAGCTGTGGTGTAGGTCACAGATGTGGCTCTGATCTGATGTTGCTGTGGCTGTGGCGTAGGCCAGCAGCTGTAGCTCTGATTCGACCCCTAGCCTGGGAACCTCCATATGCCATGGGTGCAGCCCTAAAAAGACAAAAAAAATAAAATAAAGTAAATAAAATATATATGCGTGTGACTGTGAAAAGACATCACCAATTTGTTCTGGGAGGTGCCCATGGTCCAAACCTCAGGAGAGGTGACAGCTGAAGCAGCATTTAACACTTCCTCGGGTTCATCAACTTGCTGTTTTGAATGCCCAGCCTAGCTTCATGTTGGCTCTTGCGACAGGGATTTGGACCAAAAGGCAGGTGTTTATTTTCTCTTTAATCTAGAACTTGGCAGCGGTGCCGAAGTACCCACTCCACTTTAAAGCCACGCAGAGCCCAGGCAAAGGGGGTACTTAGCTTTTCTCTTTTTTTATTTTTATTTTTTTGGTACTTAGCTTTTCTAACACCAGACACCAAAGCACAGCAGGGCTTGGCACCCAGCCTCCACCCAGCTGTGGTGTCGCCCGCACACTTAACAATGGTCAGGTCCTCTCCCCAGGGAGAGTGCCACGGAGTCACTTCAACCATCGCACTGAGAGCCCTCCCCCGACCAGGGTCATCGCAGGACCCCAGGGCACCAGCTGGAGGGACCACTTGGGTAGAGACGGCCATAGCTGACGCTTACAGAATTTGCTTAAGTCCATTGCCGTTCTAGGCACTTGAAATACTTCGGTTCCTTTCACCCTAATAACAGGTCCTCCGTGACCCTTGTCTTACAGATGAGGGAACCGAGGCACAGAGAGGTTCAATGACTCAGCTAGTGGAGCCGGATTCAAATCCAGACTGTCTGCCTTCAGAACCTCTACTGAGAGGACACTTCCCCGAGGGAAATGGATTAATTTTCTGCTCACCTGCAGAGGTTGGGGCAGTGAAGTCCCGAGACAAAATAAAGGAAACCAGTAAGGTTTCCAAAGTTTAGATCCAAAAGTATGCCGTGCACACTGACTGCTTTCGGAAGCTCTATTCCCCCCGACACCCAGAGCATTCTAATGGTAAGTGGTACCATCAGCATCAGTTCTATTTAATGCATATTTGAGTACAGGCAGCCTGTCAGGAGCTACGCCCAGAACCAGGAGCGTGAAAGATGAAAGAGTGTCTTCCCTTGACGGGACTGTCTTGTCAAGGTCCCATCCTCCGTCACCACGATAGCACTCAATCCAATCTCTGATCTCTCCTCTCACCCAGTAAAACAATCCTAGATCACACTGCTGTGCCAACTACTAGGAAATCCTATGGTAAATCAAAATCCCATCCCAACAAGATCAAGTTCCACTGAAGTTCATTTGGGAAACCAGAGCTCGGCCTTGGTCGGGAACCAGCGAATACACGAGAAATGGCAGGTGGAAGAAGACCGAGCCTGCTGTCTTCTGTTTCCAGGTAGCCAAAGAGGAACTACCCGAGACGCCCAGGAGATGGCGCCTCCACCAGGGGCCTTAAGGACAGATGTCAGGTGCCAGGTTCAGGTCCAGCAGACACTCCGGTACGGAGCACCTGTCCTGGCCCCCGTCCAAGTGACAACAGTAAGGGTCAGACCCAGGTCCTGGGCTGAAGGAGCTCGTATCGAGCACAGCTGGGTAACACACAGCTCTGACTCTCCAGATGTCCCAAGGGGTTTTGATGGCCTTTTCCGCCATCCGCGTTCGTACCCGGGCAGCACCGCAGCCCAGGGTGCCAAGACTCTGAGCCCTTTGTACCCAGAGCATCTCCCAGGCCACCCGGGGTCCCGCTCTGCTCAGGCTGCCCCCGCCCCTCCCAGAGGACCCACGGCTGAGCCGGGCTCCACCCTCGGCTGCCTAAGGTGTCGGATTCAAACACACAAAACACTGAGTCATCCACTCGGCTTTCATGCCCTTCCCCAGGAACAAGGGACAAAAACAGCTTCTTTGTTTGGGATCCATGAGATAAACCAGGAAAGGCTCCAAAGCCTATGGGTGTCCCCCCCGCCCCCCCGCCCATCTTACTCAGGGGCCTGGAAGAGCAGAAACAGAACCTTCTGGAAAAAGCCCTCTGCTGTTATCTCCTTTCCTGTGACCAGGGTCAGCTTTCCAATCTCGCCTCTGGGCAGAAAGTGAGCTACTCACGTATCCGCGCAGCGCCCCGGCCCAGCGGGCGGCCACTCACCTCCGGAAGGCGACATGTGGTGAATGTACACCTTGCCGTCTCTGACGTTGTTGGGAGTGACAGACACCAGGTGGTCCTTCCACACTTTGATCCGGTTGGAAAATCCAATGATGTTGAAATGATCCTGGGGTCTGAGGTCGTGCAGGATGGTGAAGAGGGCATCCTTGGTCTAGGCAAACACAAAGGCAAGACCGGTCACATCCGCCGCGTCCGCCCGCACGTCCCCTGGCCGGAGACACCAGGCACAGTCCCGGGGCCCGTTAAGTGCCTGCTGCAGAAAGATCAACGTCCAGCCCTCTCTCACCCGGCGGGAAGAAAATGGCATTAATGTGCTTTGATTTTATACAAGACTCGAATGGGCGTTTCAGATGTGACATGTCACGTCTGCTGGAACCACAGCGCATCGGCCTCTGAACCCCCTCCACCATCTATTCCCTTGTTCTGGACTATTCTCCCCACTGCCTTGTGCCCGCGTTTCGCCTGATAAACCCCTAGATAGTCTTCACGCCCCAGCTATCGCGCTGTGTTCTCCACTGGAAACATTCCCTAACTCCTCCAAAGAGCAGGTCTTCTCTCCCTCAGGCCAACACCATCGTCCGCGGGCTCCGAAGGGAACGTGCCGACTGCCAGGGTGACGACGATCCGCTTTGTGCCTTTCGCTCTTGCTTCAGGACAAGCTCTTTGCAGGCGGGCTGCACCTCTTTTCTCACAGCCCGGAGCTGAGTCCTGGGCTCACTCCCCACCTCTCTGTCTTCTCGAGCCCAGTACCCTGCTCTCTCCCTCTCGGGGCTGATGGAGAGAAAGCAAGCATGTATTTGTGTGTTTACTTGTCGGTCCGACTCCGGTCCATGCCTCTGGGCCAGGAGCTCTTTCTGTTCCACCACTCCGATGGCACACCCAGCCATGCCTGGCCACGGCAGATTCTTGGACACATGTTTCCTGAATAAGTGAAACGGGAAAAAACTGTCCCTTGGTCTCTAGACGCCTCCAAACAGCTGTTCCTGTGCTCCTCCCCCACCTCCCACCACGAGAGCGGGCCTGCTGGGGGCCGTCAGTAAAGATCTACTGAACAAGGACGCGGGGTTGGGGGGATTCGATGGAGTGAATGGAAAGATGCAAGAGAGACACGGCCCCCATCCCTGAGAAGCGAAGATGGGGAACCCTGCAGGGGGTGGGGGGGCGCAGAGCCAACGGACGGATGGCATGAGCACGAAAATAAATAGAACCACTCATTGCAGTACACAGATGTGGGTGAAGGGCCCTGAGTGCTGACGCTGGCATTTGCCGGGAAGCTGGCCCCAGCCTGGCCCCCACCCCTCCTCCCACCCAGAGCCCGTACCACCCCAGCGTGAGCACCACCCCAGCGTGAGCAAGGAAGGCTTAGCATCGGTCTCAGTCTGGCGTCTAGACAGCCGGGAAGGGCCCAACGGGAACGCAACAAACAGGCACTTGGAACTGTTCCCGCCGGCGGAGCTCAGAGCGGGCCAGGCACCCAGGGTGCGGGCTGGGACACGGGGCCGCTCAGAAGGCTTCTAGGATCCTTAAATGGTGCGCCACCGCCCTCCACAAGGGCTGGCCTGGCTCCTCTGCTGATATTTTCCCATCGTGATGGATGCTCTGCTCTGGGAATAGCTGTTTGGGCTCCCCCTTCCTCCCCTGAGCTTAGCAGCGACGGGTTTCTTACGACCGTGTAAGGCCATGGCTGTAACCTATCTTCACACGCACTGGGGATGGCAGACCCGTGGGCTCCTCGTGGCCCCCTTCCTGCTGCCTTAGGACCTCTGGGACGGTCCCCAGGCCCTCCTCCCAAGGGGCCCGGGCAGAAGCCACCTGGAGCCACCACCACCACCGTTAACCCTTTCCGAGCTCTGGCCCTCTCCTCAAATGGGCACAAGGCCTTGGCATCTCTGCGTTCTGGAGAAGGCGCGGGCAGGAGGAAGGCCAGTGTCCAGAGAGAAGAGTGAGTTCGAGAGGCTGAAGCTGCTGTTCCTGCGCCTGTGTTTATACGCTGAAGATGAACAGAAGCCGGGGTGGATTTTTCCCAAGAGCACGGACTGGAGAACAGTGTAAGCACATTCCAGAAAGATCAGAGGCAGCCCAGAAAGGCAGAGAATGTACATTCAAGCTGGTCTGAAGGCCAAAACTACACTGAAGGCATCGCTTGGTTGGGGATCCCAGGAGGGCAGTCAGCAAACACCAGTCCCTACACGGAACCCAAAGGGCTCCTTGTGACTTTCAAGGTTGTTTGGTCTGAAGGAAGATACAAAAGGTACACAATGAACAGAGGAAAAGGAGATACACACACACATATATAGGTATACACACATATTTTTTAATCTTTTTAGGGCCGCATCCGAGGCATATGGTAGTTTGCAGGCTAGGGGTCAGTTTGGAGCTGCAGCTGTCAGCCTGCACCACAGCCACAGCAATGAGGGATCCGAGCTGTGTCTGTGGCCTACACTGTGGCTCAAGGCAACACCAGATCCTTAACCCACTGAGCGAGGCCAGAGATCGAACCTGCATCCTCATGGATACTAGTTGGGTTCATTGCCGCTGAGCCACAGCGGGAGCTCCATGGATAGATTTCTTATCATGCAGTTGGTAAAGAAGCACCAGAAGGAGCATGTAGACAACACTCCTTTTAATCCGAGCCATGCAGGACCCCAAAGAACAGGAATGACCCTCTGCTTGAAACCCTTCCATGGGGGGGCTTTTCCACTTACAGGACTTCCCTGGGTTGAAAGGGCTGGGGGGCAGTACTTCCTTTGAAAACAATGTCTTAGAAGTTGATTCCAGCTCTGCTCTGGGTTTATTCTTAAGTAAGCCTTTTAAGCTCTGTCTGTTTAAATTCTTTCAGGAACAAGGTGAATATAAATAAAGATAAGCTCTGTTTCAGATTCTCTGTTCATCCTGTGTGCTTGGCGAGGGTCCTCCCGTCTGGGTGGGTCTCCAGGGAAGGGAACTATGCGGTCCCCCCACTGGTGTCCACAGGAAGGGGCCCTGGGGATCCTTTTCACGTCGCACTCTCGCTACCTCATTAGGGCTGCTCGCAGGGAAGGGGGTGTTCGGAGACAGCTCTATCCTGCACACTTTGGGCCCCTGCATTAAGCTGTCCCAGGTTCAAGGGTGCAAGGTCCCTTCCCTTCCCCGTAAAACCAAGCCCGAGCAGCTGTGGGCTCTTGGCACAGCCCTCAAGGGCGAGGATTCTCTCCTCTGCTACCTGCCACGTCTGGAACCACAATGAGACGTTCCCCAAGCAGAGAAGCATTTTGTAATAAGCCCCTCAGAGCGAGCGGTCAGTGGGACCCAGGAAAAACCCAGCTGCCTGCCTGTTCCTGCTTCCGCCCCATCAGGGAAGCTGCTGATGCAGCTTCTGTGTTTGCACTGAACCACGCTCACCAGGAACGAACTCTTGACTCAAAAGCTTTTTGTTCCGCAGGCCCTAGGTTGTTACAGGCGAGCCCATGACATTTCAGAGGAAATGCAAGTTCAAGGGTATGAGATACTAGCCACGCTGTGCTCTGAGCAGAATGGTCCTGCTGTTCCCCTAAGCAGTCCTACCGCTCGCCTTGTTCTAGGATGCTCGCCGAAGATGACAGGCTCCCCTTCCTTGGCCCGCCCAGTCCTCATGAATGAAACCAAGAGAAAAATCATCTAGGAGTCTTGCCATTGGAAACAAGAGAAATCCAAGACCTTGCAGAAGTCCGCTCTGAGCCAGGAAAAAGAATCATGATCAGCAGATACATATCCTGAAAACACCCCTAAGTTTCTGAGAGATCATATTGGTGAAGGGGGTACCAAAGGAACGGGTCACAGGTGGGCAGAGATAATGGACACAGGTGGGGACCACCAGTTAGTGAATCCAGAAGGTGCTCCTGTGAGCTGCAGTCCCTCCTGCTGCCAGCAGGGGGACCCCTCCTTGCCCAGGACGATGGAGTCTGGCCCTGCTGTCCTTCCATGGGAAGGGACAGAGAGCAAACATAGTCTGTGACCCCATCAAAGTGTGCGGCATCAGGTCCCCACTGCAACCTCACACTACCTGTCTCAGCGGGCAGCGAGGAAGACGGAGATGTCCACCCTCCCAGCATCTGCTCCCAGGCCTCCATCCCAAGTCACCTGGGCGTCCTGGCACGGCTAAGATCAGAGCAGATGCTGCCAGTCCCTGGGCATCCATTACACTTAGTGGGAGTATTCCAAGACCACGGCACTTCAAGATCACAAAAAATGTATTCTGTAAAAGGCAGCACAACCTTATATGGACACACTCCAAGCCTTTGGAGGATCTGGAGGAAAGTCTTCTGAAATTGTATTACGATGACCCACCAAACAATCAGTTTAAAAAAACAAAAACAAACAAAAACCCAACATACCCAACTTTAGGAGCAAGGCAATAAACAGAAAGACCATTTATACTTAAAATAGGCGTGCCTGTATCACTGCTACACGTTCCAAAAAGTCGGGCGACAGACTAGTTTCAGAGAAGAACCCAAGACATTAAAAAATGTTACTGCACTGATGACAGTATATACGGCTACGTCACCTCGTAACAGAAAACGGTGATAACACCAAGCCCGGTCCCCTCTCTCCCCTCTCTGCCACAAATATCTCCTGAAACGAACCCACTATACAATTCATACTAAAAGTAAAAAAAAGGTTAAGCTGTAATATAAGAAACATAAAGCATCAAAAAGCCGTCTCTGTCAAGTCTGAGGACGCTTGTTGAAAGAAACTAACACTATTTTTCTCCTGGCCAAAGTGTTGTTTTTAAAGGAAGCGTAAAACCGAAGAAGCTTTCTTCATATAGTTGGAAAATTGGGGCTGGAAGTCACTGTATTTTCCATTATTTCAAAACAGTTTAGTAAATGCTAAATATTCACTTGAAATTTCATGAAGAAGGAAGTGGAGGAAACAGCATTTCTTCGGTATCTACATTTAATGGCCACATGATCATAAAGATCATATTTCGGAAATGAAAGAAAATCATAAGGCTCCCGTATTAAAAAACACCTTACCACGTTAAGCTGTTATATTTTCATTTACTGTTTTATTTCTAATTTCAAATGCTCTGTTAATGCAGTACTGTGCTAGATATTTTGCAACTCTGGTTCCCATCACCTTTTTTTTTTTTTTTTTTTTTGTCTTTTTGCCATTTCTTGGGCCACTCCCGCGGCATATGGAGGTTCCCAGGCTAGGGGTCCAATCGGAGCTGTAGCCACCGGCCTACACCACGGCCACAGCAACGCGGAATCTGAGCCGAGTCTTCGAACTACACCACAGCTCATGGCAACGCCGGATCCTTAATCCACTGAGCGAGGCCAGGGATCAAACCTGCAACCTCATGGTTCGGGTTCGTTAACTGCTGAGTCACAACGGGAACTCCCCATCACCTATTCACTGAAATGTTTACCCAATCAACATATAATAATTATATGTCAACATATATTTAACAAAATATTAAATGGTTGTTCCTTCATAACAAGAGAAAAGCCCTGTTCTAGTAAAAATTCAGATCTAAATGCCAGTATTGGAGTTCCGGCTGTGACGCAGCAGAAACGAATCTGACGAGTATCCGTGAGGACTCGGGCTTGATCCCCGGCCTCATTCAGTGGGTCAGGGATCCCGCATTGCCGTGAGCTGCAGTGTAGGTCGACGATGAGGCCTGGATCTGGCATTGCTGTGACTGTGGTATAGGTCGGCAGCCGTAGCTCCGATTGGACCCCTAGCCTGGGACCCTCCATATGCCACGGATGTAGGCCTAAAAAGCAAAAAATGAAATAAAATAATAGAATAGAATAGAATAGAATAGAATAGAATAGAATAGAATAGAATAGAATAGAATAAAAAAATCCCAGCATTACTTCAGGACTGGTTCCAAAGAGTGAATAACTCTTTCGCTAACAACCTAACAATTTAGTTAACAACTAAATTCTGGCTAAATAAAAAAAGTCTGAAAGGTTTAGATGTTAGAGCATCTTCTGCAATATAAACATAACTCTATTTCATTTGTCTTGTGTTTGGATAACAATTATTCTAACTTGAGAAGCAAACTCCCTCTCATAGTAATGCCCTGGATAATGTTAAGATTCATCATCTAATGTTTTGACTTTGCTTTGACAAATGTATCAACTATTTACCCAATATGTCATCCCACATTTTTCTAAAGAGCTCTTGGCCAATAGCATTTTTTTGATTCTTTATGATATATTAAGCACATCTATTTTTCATGCTTGATGTAGAAATAACTCAAGACTCAAAAGAGATGATTTTTTTCATTCCTGTTCATGTAAAAGGTTGGTATTTATCAGAATTTGCTTACATGGCTGATCCCAGATCGCTCACTCCGGCCAAGAACACAGCCTCAGCATCCCTACTTGTCAGCTCCAGGGGGTGATCCACAGGGATGACTTCCTGCTCCAACAGGAAGTAGATAAGAGGATGCCGACCAGGACACGTTCCCCGGCGCTTACAGATCTTTGTACCTGGCATCCTTCACCCGCGTTGTGACACACCTACTGACCGACAGGACTGAGTTCTTTGTCCTCAGTGCCTGGTGTAGATTCTGAAGTTTACAGCATCCATGTCTGGATTCTGGAGCCCCGCCCAAATCTATAGATTCTATAGATTTTGTGGAGTGACTGACTGACTCTGACTGCCGCTGGACCCATTCAACCTTCCCTTATGTGTGTGTCTCATGATTCCCGTGTCCCTGGCGTAGGTCCACCCCCAGGCATGTGCCTCGACAAACACCAAGAACAGAAGAGAAAGATGTGGAGAGGCTGTGAGAACGCCATGGCAAGTGTGAAGCAGTGGGACAGTCGTGCAAGAAGGACACACAGCACGTAAGCATGTGCAGACCGTTTCCACAAGAAGAGAGAGCAAGGGGAGCCACCCTCCCCCAGGCAGGACCCCTGGGTCTGTCACCTCTCAGTGCCGCTCCACTCTGAGAATCTGCAGCTTCTTTTGCTTTCTTACCAGCTCAGCTTGCACCTAAAGGACCTGTTACATAAACCTTTCCCACCAGGATGGTTTTCAAGTCCTCCAGTCCCAAATAATACAGAACCCCCTGGTTCCACCGCCACTCACTCTTGTGTCATTCTCGTCCTGTTTTTCCCCAACCAAGAATTCACGCCCCCTTTCCTGCCACGAACACTGTATATTCCATCGTTAGGGATGAGTTCCCACTTCACCTCCATCACTGATCTTTTGTCCACTACCACAAGCTCTTTTTCTTCCATAAAATTCTTTCCGCTATCCACGTGGCACATTGCACTTGACTGACGTGTGATTGTTCCACGTTTTTTTTCCACAGCCAAATTCTAAGCTCTTTCATTACAGTGACTTAAATTTTTTAATGGACGTATACCTAACGTATCATATGTAAATCACAGGTATACCACATAGGGATTCACAATTTTTAAATATTATGAACCACTGGCTATGTTCCCCCTGTTATGCGATATATCCTTGCGGCTTATCTTATATCCAACAGCTGTTACCCTTTCATCCCCTCCCCCTTCTTTGCCCGCCCTCCTTCCCTCCCCCCACGGGGAACCTGGGGCTCTCTGTGCCTGTGAGCCTGCTTCTTTGTTACAGCCACTGCTTTGCTGCACTGTTGTAGATTCCACACGGAAACGCCATGCATGGAATCGAAAAAGATCCTATGGTGTGTGTCTTTCTCTGATGCTTTTCTTGAACATACTCTTTCCTCTTGCTTCCGTATTATGCACGTGTGCTCTGCCTCTTTCCCCCTTCTCCTCCCGCCCACAGAAGTAACTTCTGAAAGATTCACTCAACTGTCCCCTTCTCTGAGACACATTCGTTATCCATCCGCACCCCTGAACCGAGCTCACGGGCACCTCCATTGTGCCAGGCGGGGCTCCACGTGTATCTGTATCACAGGGAGTCCTTCGCACACAACTTTCCACATGACTTTTCTTCTCTCTCCACCTCTTGGGAGAAAAAGGCTCTGTCTTACTTATCTTTGTATCCTCTACACCTAGTGCCTCTCCTATAGCGCACACCAACACGTCTTTCATTCTTGGAGAATCTAAAGTCTGGACTGAAAGCCAGGATGGGATCCGGAGGGACAGTGGTGTCCGAAACCAGAGAAGGAGGTTGCCGTGACGCCAGGCACCGGCAGCTCTTAGGAATCGCACCGGCTGCACATCGCTCAGGCCGTCAAGCAGGTGCAACCAGGAATAACAAAGCTTCCTGACACGCCTACAAGCGTATCCTCGCTGGGTATCTCATTTAATCCTCGCTGACTTAGGAGTTTATCTCGTTGTTAATTGTAGCATAAGTTTCCTATCGAACCCTTTACAGAGAAAGTCTGCTAATTGCCATCCTCACTGGAGAGGCTTAAGGGCAAGATATGGATGCCAGGAAGGGAAAGCTGGGCTTTGGGTTATGCCAGGACCATGCTTCCAGATGCCAACAACAAGCCTGCCCTCTGAAATAATAACGACGATGATGACAAGGATGACGACGCGGGCCTGCCCAAAGCTCTGCATTGCTCGTTCTTCCTTCCAACTACAGCCACGGAGTACCTTTGCTCAGAGATGCTCAAAACTTTCTAAACATGACCTCCCTGGGCCAAATCTTAACTGCCTCAATAACTATTTTTTTAAATGGGTGCCTCGAAATTATTTAAAATTATCCACATATTTATTGTTGGGGAGCACTTTTTTTTGAAGAGCACATTTTTTTAAGACAAAAAAAATTGGGTTTTACCTCGGGGAAACAGATTTTGCCCTCTGCACATCATTTATTTCCTCATATTCTGAGTCAAAAGACAGCAGTTCCCCCACTACCTTCTGTCCACAGCCCCAAGGCCCAAACCTCCGTTTTGCAATGCATTTCTTGAGACACACATCTGCCAGTGGCTCGGTCTGGACCAGGGCAGCTCAGGAGATGAGAGTAAATACTATCGACTGAATTCGTCTTCAGAGCCAACCCCAATCAGCCGTCGCTCTAGACCAGGAGTCAGCAAACCACGGCCTGGGGGTGAATCCAGGCTGCTCCCTGTCTTTAAGAAGTCCGGTTACATGGACCGTCACACACCCATTTCTTTGCTGTTGCAACAGCTGCCTTTCCACTCAAGAGAAATTGAGTCATTACAACAGAGGCCTGCGAAGCTGATGATGTTTGCTAATCTGTCATTTTTAGAAAAAAATCTTGCTGATCCCTGTCGCAAAAAAACAGAAAGAGGGAGGCTGAACATTCTGTTATGAACTGGAGCAAGGCTTTCAGGGGCTTACAGCAAGGCCTGCAGCCTGAAAAAGTCAGGCAGGAGGACCCAAGCCCTACACTGGCCATTTTTTATTGGCATGATAGCTACATGGTGCTTGCTACACCTGGAGACTCTCCAAATTTCTCAGACACAGCCTCACTTCATAAGCCTGCATCCCTCCTTTTCTTTCTTTTTTTTTTTGTGCTTTTGTCTTTTTCAGTGCCACACCCGCGGCATATGGCAGTTCCCAGGCTAGGGGTCAGATCGGAGCTCTAGTCGCTGGCCTACGCCACAGTCACAGCAACACACGATCTGCAACCTACACCACAGCTCATGGCCATGCTGGATCCTTAACCCACTGAGTGAGGCCAGGGATCGAACCTGTGTCGTCATGGATGCTACTCAGATTTGTTTCTGCTGAGCCACGACGGGAACTCCTGCATCCTTCCTTTTCTAAGCCTTCATTTGTTCAGGGAACTCTCTCTCTCCTCCAACCAGTTCACAACTCCCACTGGCCCTTCTAGGCTGGGCTGGCCTTGTCCAACATTCTTCTGGACTGTTTAGTGAACCTCAGGAACCCCCCCTGCCCCCCCTCACTTAAAAGTTACTTTTCTCCATTCACTGCAGCACTATTTGCAATAGCCAAGACATGGAAGCAACCTAAATACCCACTGAGCGAGGACTGGATAAAGAAGATGTGGTACATCTACAAAACGGAGTACTACTCAGCCATGAAAAGAATGAAATAATGCCATTTGCAGCAACGTGGATAGACCTAGAGATTATCATATGTGAGTAAGTAAGTCAGACAGAGGAATACCATGTGGTATCACTGATATGCAGAATTGAATAAAAATGACATAAAAGAACTTATTTATAGAATGAAAACAAACTCACAGATTTCAAAACCAAACTTAAGGCTACCATAGGGGGAACCGTGGCGGGGAGGGAGGAATCAGGAAGATGGGAGTAACAGACACTGCATAAAATAGATAATTACCAAGACCGTGCTGCATAGCACAGGGAAATCTCCTCAAGAGCTGCAATAACCCAGATGGGAAAAAAGAATGCATCATATATACGTAGTTGATTCGCTCTGCTGAACACCTAGAACTAATACAATATTGTAAGTCAACTATACATTGTAAGTCAATAAAATAAAAAAGATTAAAAGCTACTTTCTCCGCATCAATGTCTTTCCAGCATCCTTCCTTTCAAACTGTTCTTCCAGAAGGACCGGACCACAGACATCTCTGGACCTCGTGGTCCCCTATGAGTCCTCACTCTGCAGGTCTGAGGTCTCCATCCTTGCTCTTCGCCTGTCCCACCCAAATCACAAAAGGGAAAGCAGCCTTCAGCCCTGTGCGTGCCCCACGCGTGCATAAAGCTAGACGAGCGAACACCAGGAGTTAACCTCACGCCCCAGAGCGGAGCAGCCTGCTCGATTCCCACAGCACCACCAGCACCACGCGGCTGGCTGGCACCTCCCTGGGCAGGTGACTTTGGCGTGCACTCACCTGACATGAGCAAGCACTCAAGCCTTCTCACCTCTTGGCATAAGAACAGGTAGAGCCTGAGAGTGCGAGAGCCAGTCTGAAGCTGAATCACGATACTGGGAAGAATGTTACGGAAAAGAGCTTCAGAGTAGGGGGCCTGGGGCTTGACCCCAAACTTTCCTACTTATGACTTTGGGTATTTCCGTGCAGGTACGTCACGTTCCTGGCTCATCTATAAAAAAGGGATAACCACGTCTCTTTCACTGGGCTGCCGGAAGATGAAATGAAAAAATCTATGTGAAACCCTTGGAGTGCTGGGGACCTGCTGATCACCCAGAGGCAGTAGCTGTTGTGCTTTAGAAAATGCAAGTTATGGTTAGCAATGTATGTGCCGGTGGGCTTTTCAGCAAAAGCCATTACCTGATACAGGCCAGGTACAGGGCTAGGAGCTGGAGTGTGTACTCTAGTGATCAAAACCCAGGGGGTCCCCAAATCCCTGGAGCTCGCAGATGGTCTTCCTATAAGGCGACACATATGGTGCCCCAATAGCACTTGGAAGCCCAGTGTTCGCAGAGACGCAGAGAGCCATGTCCCAGAGCATGAAGTGAGCCAGCGAAGGGGGCACAGGTAAAACGCGGATGCCAGCCCTCTGATCCGCCAGCTCACACTGGCCCTCTTTTGAGTTTGGGAACCGCAGCTAAGAAACACTGGGCTTGTTCTTTACCCTCTAAAAGTGCTGACCACATTCAAAGGAGAGGGAAGACAACCTTCCCAAGGCACGTGGGGATCTGGGGTTGGCACGGGATGGCACCAGTTATGGGAACAAGTTTGTAGCAGGTCATAGAGTGACAGACACCTGGTGACTCACATGCCACTGCTCTGCTTGCCAAAGGGGTGCTTCAGCCAAGCTCTTTCGGAGGAGGCGGAAGTGGTAGAAATTATACAGCTCAGGGGAAAGGGGGTGAGGAATGTGCAGACCCTGGTCAAGGAACCCTGTATTTAGGGGACGCCTATTGAGCCCAGTGTCCCCAAGGACACAGGTGTTTGCTCACACCAAGCCAGGCGGAGGCAACTAGAGGGGAAAAAAAGGTCTCCTGTGTTCACGGCTTTTTGTCCCCTTCAGCTCCCCCCTCACTGAGACGTCTTAGTGACCCCGCCTCAGAGTCATTTCAACATATCTGTCAGCAAGACCACGTGGGGAGGAAACGGAGCCAAGCCCGGTGCCAGCAGCTGCGGGAGATGCTGAAGGTGCCCGGGATGCCTAGTCCTGGCATCCAGATCCACATTCCCACAGGGATTAGGACCAGAACCAGAAAAGCCAAAGGCACACCGCTTCAGGCTCCCCAGGAACCGACAGAGTCCTTATTAAGAGCACAGCTTACCATTAAATGACCTTGCCATCTGTTATAGGTCGATGGTTCAAGTCCTCACTTGGTATCGTGACGTGCCCGAGACCGTGATAAATGCAGTGAAGCATCTCCGGCCCATCAAAGAGGAGAGGAGCTGAGACCATCCAGGAAAACAGGGAAGGAATGATTTTTCACATCCTTCCAGGGGACATGTGACAAATGTCTGATGTCGCCAAAGCCCTGTGCTTGAGGCTAATTTTCCTCCTCACCAGTGGACAGGGTGTTGTGTTCCAGATTCAACAGGGAGCCAGCTAAACTGTTCACTTAGAGAAGCTAAGGGCTGCAAACACACTCAGCTGTTTTCCAAACCACTCAAGGCAGCCGTGGGCTTTAGAAATTGCCTGGAGGGCTTCTGACATGTGCTTGGCTGGTGTCGGCTGGTTCTCTTGGAAAGCGGCCACGCTGTGGCGCAAAAGCCAACGGAGTGCATGCCAGACGTTCAGAGCCAAGTAAGGAATGGATGTCACTCTCCAGGAATGAAGGAAGGGGGAGAATAATAAACAGAGTGGCATCTATCGTTACCCTGGTCTTGCGCAAGGCAAGGAAATCCCGCTGCTGAGAGGCAGCCTTCTCATTTGGGTCTTGAAATGTCTAGGCGCTGACCTCGTGGCCAAGTGCACGTCTGTCACAGCATATGGGGACACCACGCCATCCCACCGTGACCTGCACTGAGACCCCACAGCCTCCTGGTTTGCTTCATGGGCTTCTGCGTCAGACCTGGCTTTGAAGCCTGGCCCTGCCATTTCCTTGCTGTGTTATCTGCCTTTGCAAAGCCTCAGTTTCTCTGCCAGTAAAATGGGGATGACACCCAAAGCATCGTAAAGGTTCAATATCCATTTCTTAAAATGATTTACATCTTTAGTAGCTCTTTGCATATTAAACTTCCTTCTTCATGATATAGGACTTGATACATTAAAGATATATGTTGCATAAATGTTTCTGTCTTTTGTTTGCTTTTTTTCTTTTTATTTAAAAGTTTAAAATTTTTACATAGCTAATGTTATTGATTTTTTCCTTTATAATTACTTTCATTGCTTTTAAGCTTAGAAAGTCTTTCTCATTTCAAAAGGCGTTAAATATGCACCTGTACCTATCTTTTCTTACACATTTTTGAATGTGGTTCATTTGATTACTTTTAACTGCTTAATTCATTTAGCGTTCTTAGCCTGGTAACATGTTTAAATGCTATAAAATTGGTATAGTCTTTCTGGAAAATGCTTTTGCAGTATGAATCAAAACCCACAAATGAGTTGGTGTTCTTTGCCTGACTTCTAAAAAAACCCTAAAGAAAATGTCAGAATTCCCATCATGGCTCAGCAGTAACGAACCCAACTAGTTTCCATAAGGACGAGGGTTCAATCCCTGACTTCACTCAGTGGATTAAGGATCCAGCGTTGCTGTGGGCTGTGGTGCAGGTCACAGATGCAGCTCGGATCCCGCGTTGCTATGGTTGTGGTACAGGTTGGTGGTTACAGCTCTGATCCAACCCCTAGCCTAGGAACCCCCAAACGCTGTGGGTGCAGCCCTAAAAAGATAAAGAAAAGAAAATGTTTAGGCAAGTGGCCAACACTTTGTAGATGAAGAGAGTCATCACGATTTAGGAAAGAAAAAAACCCAGAAATAACCTCAAGGTCTCTCATGGGTGGTGTAGAGAGAAAATGCCCTTCAACTGCACAGTCCCACACAGGACCCACTAGCTGCAGGTGGTATCTAAAATGAAATAAATTAAGTATTCAGTTCCTCAGATACTCAAGCGTTCAGCAGCCACATGGGACTGGTGGCTACCACACTGGAGAGCAGAGGTACAGAGCATACCGATGCTTCTAGATGTTTCTATTTAATAGTGATAAAACTAAAACCACTAAAACCAGGTTTTTAAAGAACATTTTAAAGCACTGGATATATTCATAATATGGTAGTAAGTAAAAATATCAAAATACAAAATAACTAATGGTAACATGAATTCCAATGGGTGGCAGCAACTTTAATCATAAATGCCTCCATCAAATTATGTTTTTTTTTTCCAGAGGAAACCCAAACCCCGCTCTCGTGAAGATTGTTGTCTTAAAGTGAAAAGAAAAAAAGATCTGAAGATTCATAGGTATATAGGAATATAATGAGACACACAGAGAAACCTAGCATGTGGTACCTACTCTGTAGCTGTTAATTGATTCAAGTTCTAAATGGGAATTATTATACTGGTCAGAGCCAAGGCCTAATTGAGAGTGTGTTCTGTGGCCAACAGAGGTCTCAAGAGAAGCCATGATGAGCCTTTTGACAATATCTATTATCCACCCACCAAAGTCACAAAAACAACTCGGCCAACAAGTGGCATTTAAGAACTTGGAGTATGTAAAGCAAAGAACTTTAAAGAGTACTTAGTAAATCTGGAAAGCTTGAAGCTTCCCAAATGACAGTAAATAATCTACCTCAATGAATGAATGCTCCACTGATATATGAATAAAACACAGGGAAATGGTACCTGCAAATAAAACCTACAGGCAATTCATATCCACTCTTCCCAAGGACAGTTTAAAAGGCTAAACAAAATGTATATGTTTTAAAATCCTTACAGTATCAGAGAGTTAACAAAACCGTGAGAAAAAATATCTGGAAGAAGATGAAAATTTAAATAGGTAGGCACAGCATCTAGGATTAATGGTCAAAAAGTTGAGGTTCAGAGCCCCCCAAGGATAAATGCTCAGGTTAACCCTCTACACTTGGTGCAAAACAGAAATGATACACCAGCTTTTGAAAGGGCCGCAATCTGGCTTTGAGCCACCTGGGCTGCCCAGAAAAATTTCAAGCCCTGAAAATGGACTAAAATGATCCCAGATTGAAATTCCCCAGATACCTGACAGAAACAACCCAAAACTTTCTCTAGGGGAATAGATCATGATCCGAGGCCTCAAGTTATTTCCACAATTTTTTACTATACTGTCTATCACACAATCAAAGATAACCAGTCACGCAAAGAAAGAAGATGAGTAATGATAAAAACAGCTAAGTGGCTCTAGAGTTTGGAAGTATCGGGTATCGACTGTAAACTGCTAAGTGGAGGAGCACCTGGAGATGGAAACAGAGGGATGGAGAGTGTGGATGAGGTTTGAGATGTTATTATCTTACCAATGAGACTACATCTGTATCATTCATTGATAAACACAGATAATGAATTAAGAAAGAAAATCGAAGAGATCGAATTTTTGATTGAATATAGAGATATTCGTGGGTCTGGCAACTGGTAGCTCTTTCTGTTTTCCAGAAAGAGTTGGAAACATACTATAAACATATTATGAAAGTGAGCTGGAAACATATTACAAATGCAAATTTCTGATATTTGTGATAACTATCAGAGGAAGATAAAGACTAGCCTTTTCCAGTGGTTTGTAAAAAAATGTAAGCAGTTTTAGTTTCAGGATCATTTAATTTTTCAACATGGACTACATGTTCCTTTAATGTCCCTGCATCCTTAGAAGTGCCCGATCATCCTACCTACTGTGAGATTATCAGTCCTGATTTACGAGATACAAGTCCTTCTAACCACAGGATAAGGGGGCTGCCAATGACCTTATTCCATTGTTCTCAAAGGACGTCATTCCCGAATAGACTTATTCCATCAACAGTCTCGCCCTCGAGGGGCCTCTTCAGTCTATTCCTGTCTCACTCACATTAAACACCCTCCCAGTGCCCTGTTTTCTAAACGTTTCTATAGCGCCCTGCTCTCCTCAGACCACCATGCTGAAGGGATGGTTAAGGTCAATGGCTTAACTGAATCAGTTGAGGAATGTTCCCTGTAGGCAGGAATAGCTGGATGGTAAAGCAGACATTTAGCATCAGTTGAGCTGTATTCCCTGGGGACATCACTGTCCCTGAGAAACGCTGAGAGAGCAAAGAATGGGCAGCCGGCTCTCACCCACCTGCCGGAGTTTGGCTCCCACCATGGAGGCACTGCTGTCAAGCACAAACACCACATTCTTGGGTAGAGGAGGAAGGTCTCTGGGGGCGAAGTAATGCACAAAATAGCCGTTTAGAACCTGGTGGAGGGAAAAGAAAGAAAAAAATGGTAGTTCCCAGATTAGGCAGGAAAGCTGACCTAAACAGACAGTCCATGGAACTTCCGAAAGTCAAAGACAGCAGGAAACAGAGTCGACGGCCAGATTCCACACGCAGGGTGAAAGCCCCTACAGTCCCGACCCTTCCAGCAAGTGGCTAATTTAATCTGTATAAGGATACAATCGTTCCTTAAAAGTGTATCCACTACATGGACAAAATCAGTTTGAACTACCCATCCCTTCCTGCCCCGTCCCTTGAGATCCTGCTTCCTTCAATGTCAGGTTTTTACGAAGCATCTTTCACGTTGAGACATCAGGACTGTGGCTACATCCTGGATGCGCACAAATGTGTTTTTAGATTCCCACCCTGACTCTGAAGCAATCTAACCCAGGACCCGTCTAAATTACAATTAAAGATGAGCGAAGTTATAACTTCATCTAAAACACCACGGATCACATCATAGGTTTCCTTCGCCTGCACTGGAGCAGGCGCTAGATCCCCACAGCCTCCAGCAGTGGAACACCACTGGTCTTCTCAGAGACATGCTTGGAGTTAAAACAAATTGCCTAAGAACCAGCAGCTCCCTCTCCCCTTAGCTGAGCACCGAAAGCCCTAGTTCTGGCTCTACTAACAGTACCAAGCACCTAACATGGAGCGGCAACGAGGACCCCTTACCTGGATGTCCCCAATGCTCTGTTCCCTGCTGACATCGTATCTAACGATGAAATCTCCCAAAATGCCATTCTGGGCAATCTTGGCTTGCTGGACCACACTGGGCTTAAAAACGACGTGGGCAAAAGTTTCGTTGTGGTGGATAACTGTAGAAGGAGGTGGCCCAGAATCATCTGCAAGTGAGATAGAAACATCATTAATAACTGAACATATAAATATTTTTCTGAAAAGAAGTAAGGTCTGTTTTGCCTGGACAGGGAGGGTTAGGTTGTATTTTATTACAGGTTTGTACTGATCACATACCACAGGGCACAAGACACGTTAGCTTATATTTCACCTCTATGTCTCCCCTTAAACTTTTTCTTAGGGAGTTCCCATCATGGCGCAGTGGAAACGAATCTGACTAGGAACCATGAGGTTGCGGGTTTGATCCCTGGCCTTTCTCAGTGGGTTAAGGATCCGGCATTGCCATGAGCTGTGGTGTAGGTTGCAGACGCAGCTCGGATCCCGCGTTGCTGTGGCTCTGGCGTAGGCCGGTGGCTACAGCTCTGATTCGACCCCTAGCCTGGGAACCTCCATATGCCACGGGAGCGGCTCAAGAAATGGCAAAAAGACAAAAAAAAAAAAAAAAAAAAAAAAAAAGAATAAACTTCCTTCTGCTAAGGGCTTATTAGACAAAAGTCAAAGGAAGTTTAAACATTTCCTTCAAGAGAACAGACAATCCTTAGAGACCATTTAGGTGTAACCTTTACAAGAACCACAGGGCAGAACTAATTCTCCTATTTTCTGCACTTTTCAAGGGCAGGGGCTTCAGGAGTGACCAGAGAGCTAGTAAACAGGAAAGTCTGTTCTTGCAGAAAGATCGCTGTACGCAAGATAACATACTTCCACCAGACCTGTGCATCTGAAGGAGGAGCTGGGAAAATCTTGGGGGCACGTTGACAAGCGCCAGCCTCCAGCTCGAAAGCTTGATATCCGATGGTACCTTAGAACCATCAGATGAGGGAAAGGAGAGAAGCTGAAAACGGAAAGGTCCTAGAAAAAAAATGAAACTATGTTCTCTGGAGTCAATCTCACATTGGTGATTACTGGTAAAGCACCAAGAGCGAGAGGCAGGACAGCACCTTAGCTAAGAACTCAGCATGGCAGGACAGTACCCTAGCTAAGAACTCAGCATGGCAGGACAGCACCCTAGCTAAGAACTCAGCATGGCAGGACAGCACCCTAGCTAAGAACTCAGCATGACCAGTGTGACAAGAACCTGCATTCAACACTGGGTCTGCTCCTTATTATCTAGGAGACACTGGGCAAGTTCCCGAGATACTTGGTTGTCTCGATGACAGAATGGATTAAGGGCCAACCAAACTCACTCTATTGAAACGACTGTAATGTGGTGTATTTAGCGCCATTCTGATCCATGGTGACCAGTCACACAAGGGTATCAACCTTGAATAGGTCCAAAATAGAAGAAGGGCGGGTGAATTAAGACAATACAACATCTCAAAGTTGGGATACAATGTGCAGCGAAAAGGAAAGAACCACCTCCAATCACAGCATGAGCGAATCTCAGAGTCATTTTGAGTGAAAACTTAAGATACAAAAGAAAATACTGGAGTTCCCACTGTAGCATAACGGGATCAGTGGTGTCTCCTGCATGCTGGGATGCAGGTTCAATCCCCAGCCCAGCACAGTGGGTTAAGGATCTGGCGGCATTGCTGCAGCCGTGGTGTAGGTTGCAACTGGGGCTCAGATCTGATTCCTGGCCTGGGAATTCCACAGGCCGAGGGGCAGCCAAAAAAAGAAAAAATAAAATAAAATAAAAAGATCCTGTATTTTATGCTACTTTATGTGAAAAGAAATTGGGACTTTAAGAAAGAGTACTTTATATTAGAGGCCAGACTGTAACATTTCTGAGAGTTGCAATCTGATGTCAACGAATGGGTTTCAACACAGTATGTAAACCAACCAACGGCTGATGAAAAAAATACCTGTCTTGGTAGAACATTATGAAAGGACCTCAAAAAAGAGAAAGAAGGAGGGAGGGAGGGAGGGAGGAAGGAAGGAAGGAAGAACTAATTCACAGAGTTCCCTGGCAGCCTAGAGGTTAAGGACCTGGCGTTGTATTCACTACGCTTCCACTTACACAAAGCTCAAGAGCCAACACAACTCATTCCTGGCACCTGAAGCACTGTAGCGGTTCCCTTTGAGAGGTGAACACTGATGGGGAAGAGGATAACGGGGCCCTTTGGGGTGCTGAAAATACTCCGCATCTTGACTTGAAAGTAATGGTTGATTGTCTACATGTGTAAAAATTCATTATATCCTTATTTCTGTGCATGCCCCCATTTTTTAAGACATGCACACTCAGCTGGACAGCATAATCGATCAAAAAAGCCATCCCGGAGTTCCCGTCGTGGCGCAGTGGTTAACGAATCCGACTAGGAACCATGAGGTTGCGGGTTCGGTCCCTGCCCTTGCTCAGTGGGTTAACGATCCGGTGTTGCCGTGAGCTGTGGTGTAGGTTGCAGACGCGGCTCGGATCCTGCGTTGCTGTGGCTCTGGCGTAGGCCGGCGGCTACAGCTCCGATTCAACCCCTGGCCTGGGAACCTCCATATGCCGCAGGAGCAGCCCAAAGAAATAGCAACAACAACAACAAAAGACAAAAAAAAAAAAAAAAAAAAAAGCCATCCCCAGGATGGCACAAAGTAGTATTTGCCAACTGGACCTCGACCTGTTACTGTCCTGAGGCTAAGTCTGTCGGCGTGGGCACCTATACGGGGATGAGGTGTCGTGAGCCTAGTTCCAGCTGGCAAAACGATGACCAGGCCCAGCGTTAAGAGAAGCACGGGCTGAGCAGCATCTGTAGCTCCAAGAAAGACGGTCGGTGGGCAGAGGCAGCTGTCACTCCTCTTCTCACCAGACGTGTTCCAGCGAACCCCAGGTGAGGTCGCCACCTGCAGGTAGGTGCAGACCATGTGGTTTTGGCCCAGCAGTATCAGCATCAGCTGGCAACTTGCTGGAAACACAAATTCTCGGGCTCATCCTGGAAACTCTACGTCCAAAACCCTGCAGGTGGGACTGGGAATCTGTTTTAAGAAGCTTCCACGGCCGTACAGCACAGGGAATTCTACTCAGTCACTTGCAATGGGACATGATGGAGGATGATATGAGAAAAAGAATATACGAGAAAAAGAATGATATGAGAAAAGAAGGTATAACTGGGTCACTTTGCTGTACAGAAATTGACAGAACATTATAAAGCAACTATAACAATTTTTTTTTTCAAAAAAGAAGGCTTCCAGGTGATTCTGGTTCCTGCACAAAGACAATGGCCACATGCCTTTGATTACCTGGGCAGCACTAAATTCTGACTTTAAAATTCTACATTAATGAAAGCGTTCCCATTGTGGCTCAGTGGTAACGAACCCAACTCATACCCATGAGGATTCGGGTTTGATCCCTGGCCTCGCTCAGTGGGTGAAGGATCTGGCGTTGCCATGAGCTAGGGTGCAGGTCGCAGACGCGGCTTGGATCCCACATCGTTCAGGCTGTGGTGGAGGCCGGCAGCTGCAGCTCCAATTCGACCCCTAGCCTGGGAGTGTGATCCTACACACACACACACACACAATTCTACACTAACGAGATGTGACTCTTTACACTGTCAGGATATACCTACTATTTCATGTTTCAAGCCTCCCATTCAAGTGGTCTTTAGAACTACCCTGAATTAACACCATTCATGGCTGAATGAAAGCACTGAGGATTAAAAATGGGTCATTTCTCTCTTCACAGTTCACTTGACTAGGGTCTTTGATAGAAGCCATGAGAAAGGATAGGGTATTATTATTTCAGTTTCCTACTGGACTCTGAGGTTTGCTAGTTCATGATGAAAATTCATGAGATTCCTCTAAATGGGCTTATTTTATGCACCCAAAGAGCGGGTCAATTCCCAGCTGGCTTATTCACTGAGAAGCCCAGTTCCTAAGGTTGACCACCACCCATTAAGCAGCAGAGCACAATGTGGGACCTGATGAATTTTCCACTACCTAGCAAAAAAAAAGGTCTCCTGGGGAAAATTCCAGAGTAGGAGCTCTAGAAAATAAAGTCCTCTTTTCATTAGAGGAAGAAAAAGGGATTTTCATCTGTGAGGTTAGTCTAGGCTGCCCACAGTTATTGACCAAATCTCCAAGCAGCACAGCACTATTTTGCTCGTCCTTACTGTGAATTGAGGCTCACTGTGCTGATGGCCACAGACTCGTGAGCACAATGAGCTTTGTGAGCAGGGCCCTCGGCAGTCATGGGATGCGCCCCAAACATAATGAAGAGTGCACGGGAACAGGTTGGGAGCAGACCCAAAGAGTGAGACCTGACCTACTTTCCTAATGAGAACACACGTTATCTTTCCCTCCTCTGGGTCTGCCCTCTTTCCTGCTGGCTGGCCACGGGGAAGAGTGACCCGTGGCGACTGCTCTGAATTGGAGGAAGCTATCCTCTTGTGTCACCTCTCTGGGGGATTTGGGGGCAGAAGTTCCGGAGCCAGGGATCAAACCCTCGCCACGTCAGTGACCTGAGCCACCGCAGTGATGACACCAGATCCTTAACCCACTGAGCCACCAGGGAACTCCCTCACCTCCCTGTTTTCACCCAAGCCTCAGTGGTCTTGTGCACAAAGACCTTCAAGGTCACACGACTGCCTCAGTGTGCCCTTGGTAAGATCCACCTGCTGCTCTCTACCTGCCCCTGCCCCTTGGGTCATCTGCATCCCCACGCTGCCCTCTTCCTGTCCAAAGCCCGGTATTTTCAAAGCCACATAATGTGAAGGATGTGGGCTCTAGAGTTTGGTAGCCTCAAAATGACTGCCTTCATATCTCTGAGCCTCAGTCCCACATCTTTGAAATCCATGCCATAGACTCCTGGTCCGAATTAAGTGACATCACATCACCAAGGATGCATAAAAGGATCTGTGGATGGTGACCAGCACACAGTAGGTGCTCAATGCATATTCGCCCCCAGCCTCCACCCCCCCCTTCAGAAGCACCTTCCTCTTCTCTTTGTCTAGGATGAAAGGCAATGCAAGAGGGAAAAAAGACTGCTGGATAACATACCATGTATGCTTTCCCCTAACAGGTTTCTCTACACCACTGAGAGCTTAGTAAAAACAATTACTATCTGCAGGGGGAAAAAAGGCACATTATAACGAACATTCATAAACAGAGAATTCAAGAATGTTTATGTAGAGAACAATCCCGTAAAGCATAACGGAGTGAGGAGCTTCCTAAGAGCTCTGAGACTATACACAGAATTTTGTATGAAAATGTACAATGCGTATCTTTTTTCTGGAGAGTGTCCACGGCTTTCACCAGAGTCTCCAAGGAGTCTTTATAAGGTTAAGAATCCCGCAGACAAGAGCTATTAAATATTCCTGTGCTTCCCACTGATTCTATCTGGTAATGATATTCTGCATAAAGGAGGAAGACAAAGAAGATGGATGTTATTCACAAATAAACATTGCCCTCCTAGACAACCCCTCGGGGGAAAGGGAAGCCAAGTGCTACGTAAAATGGCTAAAGGTGAAGAGGCTGTGGAGCAAAGAACCCGCATCAAGGTCACCAGCTAAAAGCCACGTCCCTTTGGGTCCACCGGGGGCAGGGCAGGGAAGGGGTTTCCTGGCCTCTGTTTCCTGTGGGCTTTGGGTTTGGTTACTGTCCGAGAAAAGCAGCCAACACCTGGTGATTTGACAAAAGGATCTCCAAACAAACACCGTCTCCTCATTTCCCCTTGGAAAAGAGGCTAAACTGTCTCTGTTTGTTTATGTGACCTGCTCACCTGGGCTCCCGCGGGGAGATTCCTTCACCACAGGGCTGTCAAAAATTCATGGAAAAACTGCGCCACCGGCCTTCCCTGTGATGGACGCAACGTTCAAGCACATGGGCCGAGGGTGAAAAGAGAGTGATGGGAGGGTAGCGCATCCTACGGCAACTATGCTTAATGCTGCTGTAGTGCACACTGAGGAGCTGCTAAAGGAGTCGATCTTAAAAGTTCTCATCACCAGAAAGAGCCTTCTGGGATGGTGTGTGATGAGGGGTGTGCACTGGATTCGCCGTGGTCATCACTGTGCCTCCTGTACACATGTCAAATCATTACATTGTACACTTGAAACGAATACAATGTACCGCAAAAAGCATTTCTATCGGCGAGGTCTCCGAGAAGGAGGAAAAGTTGAGGCAATGAAGGTGGAACGGAATTAAAATACAACCATATGTCTCCTATTATATATTGTTTTCTAATTGGAAAGGGACTTTCTGTCTATATTGATAGCTGGTATTTCATTTCATTTTATTTTATTTTATTTCTTGGCCACGCCCTCAGCATGCAGAAGGTCCCAAGCTAAGGATGGAAACTGTGTCACAGCAGTTACCTATGCCACAAGCAGTGACAATGCTGGATCCCTAACCTGCTGAGCCACCAGGGAACTGCAAAACAGTTGGTATTTTAAATCCTTTTGGAAAATAGCATCATATAGATATGACAGAATGTATAGCATGGAAAGATAATGTAAATTTACAATTGAAGGGGTTCGAAGTCAACTCCCTCACTTTATAGTTTAAGCAGTGTCTGCCCAGATGTCTTAGCAAATTAGTTTACTACTTCACTACAAACTCAAAGCTCTTCCCTCCCCGCACCCCCAAATAACGTTACTGAGTCTGGGTTTTCCCTATTTAATTGACCTGCCCAGAGAAACTATGCATGAAAACAAGAACAACAACCTATACATTCTAAATTCGGGTAACCCCTAAAAACAGGCAGAACCCCCTTCAAGATACCATTTTGTGTCCATCAGAGCTGAAATATTAGCGGCCCTCGGTGCTTGAAACTGGACCAAATGGAAGCCCACCAAAAGCAGTGCCAAGGCAGCAAAGGAATATAAGATGGAGCGATTTCTGTTAAATCCTCTACACTGGCCTCTCTTGTGCAGGCAGTGCATGGCTCAATCACGGAAAAAACCTGGGTGGCACTGATCGCCAACCTTACAGAGGGTTTTCTTGAACTCTTATTCAAAACTGCCTATTCTTCACACACATTAGGATGGTTGCTATTTAAAAATATATATATATCAAGTAATGGCAAGAATGTGGAAAAACTGGAACCCTCGTGCACTGCTGGTGGGAAGGTAAAATGGTGTAACGCTATGCAGAACGGTATGACAGTTCCTCAAAAAATTAAAAGCAGAGCCATCTTCTGATCCAGCAATTCTGCTTTTGGACATACACCCCAAAGAATAAAAAGCAGGGTCTCAAAGATCCTACACATCCTGTTCAGAGCAGCACTATTCTCAACAGCCTAGAGGTGGAAGCAACCCAGGTGTCCTTTCACAGGTAAATGGACGAACAAAATGTTGCCTATACATGCAATGGAGTATTACTCAGCCACGAAAAGGAAGGGCCTGTCATATGCCACACTATGGATGAACCTGACAACATGACACTATGTAAAAGAAGCCCGTCACAAAAACACAAACACTATGGGATTCTATTTAGACGAGGTCCCTAGAGTTGTCAAATGCATTGAGGCAGAAAGCAGAATGATGGCTGCCAGGGTTTGGTGTCAGCGGGAGAAGAGGGAATGGGTTTTTTTGGTTTTGTTTTTTCTATGTTTTCAGGGCCACACCTCTGGCATATGGAGGTTCCCAGGCTAGGGGTCAAATGGGAGCTGCAGCTGCCGGCCTACCCCACAGCCACAGCAACGCAGGACCCGAGCCACATCTGTGACCAACACCACAGCTCACGGCAATGCCAAATCCTCAACCCACTGAGTGAGGCCAGGGAGGGAACCCGCATCCTCCTGGATACCAGGAGGATTTGTTTCCACTGTGCTACAACAGGAGCTCCCGGGAGTCATTTCTGAATAGACACAGAGGTTCAGTTTGGGAAGATGAGAAAATTCTGGAGATAAATTGCGTGACAGTGAATAAACTCAACACAACTGGACTCTACACTCAGGAACTGCCAGGAGGATGGTCGGTTTCATGTCACACTTTTTACCACCATTCAAAATTTTGTTAACTTTTAAGTGAACTTCTTTACAAAACAAAAATAAACGTACAGACTTTGAAAACAGACTTACGGTCACCAAAGGGGAAAGTGGGGGGATAAATTAGGAGTTTGGGGTTCACAGATACACACTCCTATCTATAAAATAGATAACCAACAAAGACCCACTGTTTCACAGCTTGCAATTACCTATAAGGGACCAGAATCTGCAAAAGAATATATCTATCGCTGTACTGTACACCTGGAACTAACACAGTATTGTAAAGCAGCCATACTTCAACTTTTTAAAAAAACACTTTTGTTCATTTTTAAAAATTGCTGACTCTAAATTCTTCAAGGGCAGTGACAATGTCTTGGACATCTGCAGCTGCCAGGCATCTAGCCCAGGACCAGGAATGTGGTGAAGACTCAAGATAAGCTTGCTGAACGGTTACCATGGACACATGTCAGCACATGGGCCCCATCTTGGGCAGATGGATGGAGGGGCCTTTCCAGAGGAAAGTGTTCTGGTGGGTGTGGCAGGAGCTCTGCGTACCACCTGTCATCAGCCCTGCATCCACCTCCGGCTTCAGCCACACCCATGGTAGACAGTGCCATGGACCCAGAAAGCATCCCACCTCACAGAGCAAACGGAGACAGCAGGAAAAAGGAAGAAGCGGAGTGAGGTCTCCCACGGAAGGGGAGGATGCTCACCCAGCATCACATAAAAGAGAGAAGGCCACCCTCCTGGGTACCATCCTGCTCACCCTCCTGGGTACCATCCTGCTCACCCTCCTGGGTACCATCCTGCTCACCCTCCTGGGTACCATCCTCGCCGAGCTACCGCCGACGTCGGAACAAACAAGGCAACATGGCTTTCGTGTCAGCGATGAAAAGCAAAACAAAAAACAAATCCAGTGATGGAGCCAGATGATTCATACCTAAATAATTTAGGCACTGAACAATGTTGGAAAGCCTCAAATAACAACCAGACTGTTTCCTGGCAAACATACAGAGGCCAAATGGGGCCATGCCCTTCCAGCTGTGGTGTGGAGCTTGGATCTGGGGAAGGACACCCCACAGCAGGAACTGCAGCTGGGGGTGAATGTTAGTCACAATGCAGCCCTTGACAGGACAGAGCTGCCAGATTTAGCAAATAAAAAGACAGGATGCCCAGTTAAATTTGAATTTCAGATAAACAATGATTTTTTTTTCAGGATAAGTACGTTTCACATATAGCATATTATTTATCTGAATTCAAATTGAACTGAGCAGCCTGTCTTTTATCTGGCAATTCTGGAAAAAGGAGAGATCTAGATTCTTATAACCAGCCATCTGGAACCAAATTCTGTCTCTTAATCCTTCCTTCACAATAAAATAAGAGCTACACCCAAGATTTGGAAAAATGAACTTAAACCCAGAATGTGTTGAAAACCTAACAGCATCTTCATGGCCAAAACTTATGGATGCCTAAATTCTTTCAACAGCTCTTTACTGAGTATCCCCTTCTAGGCCAAGCACCATGCTAGGTACCCAGAGCACAGTCCTAAGAAAGCCTTCACAGCAAAAGGCAGAGTCATGAGGATAACGGACCAAGGAAAGAAAAAGCTAAGTAAGCTTTTTCAAACAGATTCAATGAACCCTTCACTGAGCAGCTATGGATAGTCAAGACACACCGGCTCCTCCGCAAAGGTGCCTCGAACTTGCAGGATGGGTGGCTGGTCATCCATTTATTCTCAATGACCCCTGCGGGGTCAACAACCCCACCTTCCAACATAAGAGGTTATGAAACTGTACTTTGAGGGGTTCTCTTCTTTCTAATTAAGCATGCTTGGTTCTTAGGATTTTTCAATGGGAATCTTACCTAGAAGTGACACAATTACAAAGCAAACTGGAAGCTGAGTTCCTGGGCACATTTGAGGCATGCCTAACCCTGGAGAGCACAGCAAACACTGCTTCCAGAGCCCTTGGGGCAAGTGAGATTCTAACAACCTAAAATGTATTTTTTTTCCAAAAAAAAAAAAAAAAAAAGGATACAAATGAACTTGTATTATACAAAACAGAAACAGACCTACAGACGTGGAAAACTAACTTATGGTTACCACAGGGGAAAGCTGGGGATGGAGAGATAAATGAGGAGTTTGGGAATTACACACACACACCACTATATATAGAAAACTACTAAGGACCTTCTACGGAGCACAGGGTCAATGTCTTGCAATAACCTTTAAGGGAAAAGAATCTGAAAAAAATAGATACAAAAGTATACATGACTGAATCACTTTGCTGCAATCTGAAACCAACACAACACTGTAAATCAACCATCTTCAATTTTAAAATATCATAATTTTAAAAAATAAATAAAATACAACTTTTTTCCTTTTCCTTTTTGAGGTAGAATTTGTATCACATAAAATTAACCACTTTAAAGTGAACCAGGAGTCCCCGTCATGGCTCAGTGGTTACAAACCAACTGGTTCCCATGAGTTCAACCCCTGGTCTGGTTCAGTGGGTTAAGGATGCAGTGTTGCCTTAAGCTGTGGTATAGGTCGCAGACGTGCCGTTGCTGTGGGTGTGGCGTAGGCCGGCAGCTGCAGCTCCGATTAGACTCCTAGTCTGGGAACTTTCATATGCCTCTGGTGTGGCCCTAAAAAAGAAAAAGAAAAAAATTAAATTAAATTAGAGCAAACCATCCAGGGGCACTGAGTACATTCACCACATTATGCAACCAACACCTCTGTCCAGTTTCAAAACCTCTTCATTAACCCCCGAAGCTAACCCCATCCCCATCACTCCCATCCCTCCATACCCCCAGGCACAGCCGACAACTCCTCTGCTTTCGGTTTCTATGGATTTATCTATTCTGTATATTTCATAGGAGCAGAATCACACAACAGGTGACCTTCTGAGCCTGGCTTCCTTCACTTAGCATCACATTGTCAAGGTTCATCCACCTGGCAGCCTGTGTCTGCATGGCACTCCTTTGCATGGCTGAGTAATATTCCATCGTATGGAGAGACCCCTTGAATTGATCCATTCTTCCACTGGTGGACATCTGGGTTGAGTGTGGGCTATGGTCAATAGCTCTGCTATGAACATTCATGTACAAGCATTTGGGTACCCGTTTTCAAGTCTTTCCTGTATATACTTAGAGAAATTGCCAGGTCCCAAGGTAATTCTACATTTAACTTCTTGAGGAACCATCAAACTGGTTTCCACAGTGGTTACACTCTTGTATAATCCCACTGCGTTATAAAGGGTCTCGATTTTCCGCATCTTTGCCTAAACCTGTTATTTTCCATGTCTGTTTCCTTTTCCTTTTACAGTCATCATAGCGGGTGTGAGGTGGCATTTCACTGGGGTTTGGATTTGTATTTCCTTAAGGAACCATGGCCTTGACCATCTTTTCATACGTGTGTTGGCCGTTTGGGCATCTGCTCTGGAGAAATGTCTACGCAGATTCTTTGCCCACATCTTCACTGCATTGTTGGCCTTTGTGTATTTGAGCTGTAAGAATTCTTTATATTTCCTGGACACTAGACTCTTGCCAAATACATGATTCACAAATATTTTCTTCCATTCTGTAGGCTGTCTTTTTAGGATGTATTTATTTTTATTTATTTAATTTTTTTGTCTTTTTAGGGCCTCATCTGCAGCATATGGAGGTTCCCAGGCTAAGGGTCCAATCAGAGCTGCAGCTGCCGGCCTACACCACAGGCACAGCAACGCCGGATCCGAGCCGCGTCTGCAACCTACACCACAGCTGACTTCAAGGCCAGATCCTTAACCCATGGAACAAGGCCAGGGATTGAACCCACATCCTCATGGATACTAGTCGGGTTTATTAACCACTGAGCCAGGATGGGACCTCCTAGGATGTGTTTGTTTTTTTTTTAAAAGGAGCACAAGGTGATGTTCTCAAGTGTGGAGCACCCTCAATGGTGAACCAGACACAGAGAACATGAGAACATTATGAAAGTCTTCTCGCTCCTGGAACAAAAACTTCCTTTGAATGTCAGATTAGGGTCAGGTCACATGAGTCCATCAGTTCTCACAGACGAGGAAGAGCTGGAATTACTTGGGAACTCCTGACGAGAGGCTTGGAAACAGAGTCAGCACTCCCGGGAAAAGATGAATGGATTAAGAAGGTGTGGTACATATATACAATGGAATACTACTCAGCCATAAAAAAGAACAAAACAACGCCATTTGCAGCAACATGGATGCAACCAGAGATTCTCATACTAAGTGAAGTTAAGTCAAAGAAGAGAAAGACAAACACCATATGATATCACCTATATGTGGAATCATAAAATAGGGCACAAATGAACCAACCTACAAACAGAAACACACTCACAGGCATAGAGAACAGACTTGTGGTTGACAAGGGTGGGATGGGTGGGTTTGGGGTAGATGCAAGCTATTCGATTTAGAAAGATAAGCAGGACTTCCTTTCATGGCTCAGCAGTTAACCACCCTCAGCAGTGAAGGATCAGGCATTGCCGTGAGCTGTGGTGTAGGCTGCAGATGCAGCTCAGATCCCACGTTGCTGTGGCTCTGGAGTGGGCCGGCAGCTGAAGCTCCCTAGCCTGGGAACCTCCATGTGCTGAGGGTGCAGCCCTGGTAAGACAAAAAGACCAAAAAAAGAAGAAAAAAAACCAAAATAAATAAATAAACAAATACTTAAATAGAATGGTTAAGCAACGCGGTCCTGCTGCACAGAACAGGGAACTATGTCCGGTCACTTGGGATAAAATGTGATGGGTGATAATATGAGAAAAGAACGTACATGACTGGTCACCAAGCTGCAGAGCAGAAATTGACACAACACTGTAAATCAACTATACTTTAATAAAAATTAAAAATTAAAAAAAAATTTAAAAAGAATCTTAGGGAACAAAGGGGTAGGAACTAAAGCCAAATAACATTTGAAAACAAGAGGTCAGGATCTAGACCCCAGACTCTGCTCCACAATGGAATCACCTGGGGATTGTTAAAAAACAAACAAACAAACAAACAAAAACACCAGGTGTTCCTGTCGTGGTGCAGCAGAAATGAACCTGACTAGGATCCATGAGGATACAGGTTCGATCCCTGGCCTCACTCAGTGGGTTAAGGATCTGACTTTGCCGTGAGCTGTGGTGTAGGTCGCAGACGTGGCTTGGATCTGGCACTGCTGTGGCTGTGGTGTAGGCCGGCGGCTATAGCTCCGATTCGACCCCTAACCTGGGAACCTCCATATGCTGTGGGTGTGGCCCTAAAAAGACCAAAAAAAAAAAAAAAAAAAGAAATTCCAATGCTTGGTTTCCATCCCTGCCATTGGGATTTCACTGGCGTGGGTCAGGCTTGGGCAACAGATCTATCAAGGCCCCCAGGCTGATTCTAAAGTGCGCCAGCGTGCAGGACCCACTGGGCGAGGGTATGAGAACAGCCAGGATGCAGGCAGGTGCTAAGCCAGGCTCCCAAAGGCAGGAGCCTCTTCTGGCACTGGGGTGGGAGGACTTGTGGGGAAGAGCAGAGGAGGAATTCTCTCAGGTCCAGGAAGCCAGGGGAGCAGAGCGGCTCTTCTGATACCCCAAATGCACTGAGCAAGCATGTTTACCTTTGCCAAGGGGGTTCCTAGTTTCATGGGCTCAAGGAAGGACCCACCTCCCTGGGCCGCCTGTGGGCACCCGCCATCTACCTGGATGAGCAGAAGAAGCCGCCTATGGAAAGGGTTCTTTTCTAGCGACTGTGTGATTATTTCTGTGTTGCTTGGATCCAACAGTAAAACCAGTGGGTGGAAAAAAGGAACGATATGCATCTTAATAAGGATCAAAGGTCAGAGTGTTCTAAAGGGCCCCGGGGGGTTAAAGGGACATTCTGGTTTAATGTAAAAGTCGCTTCTGCAGGTCAACTTAATGTCCTGACATAGTTAATGTCCCTAAATTCTGCTGGAAAGTCCAAAGTCAGGGTCCCTGATATTTGCTGAGCCTGAGCATCACCTGCGGTGCTTTGTACACTGCAGCCGTCTGAAAATAGAGACAGAGTGCACTTGGGGTTGCCCGGGGCTGGGGTGGGAATGGGGAGTGACTGAAAATAGTGTAAATATCTTTGGGGGGGGACAGGAAAGCTCTAAACTTGGACGGTATGGATGGTTTCGAAACTCTGCAAATGCCCTCAAAAATCATCTAATTACAATTTTTTTTTTTTTTTTAGGGCTGCATCCATGGCATATGGAGGTTCCCAGGCTAGGGGTCCAAGAGGAGCTGTAGCCGCCAGCCATGCCAGATCCACGTCTCATCTGCAACCTATACCACAGCTCACGGCAATGGCCAGATCCCTGACTCACTGAGCGAGGCCAGGGATTGAACCCGTATCCTCATGGATACTAGTCAGGTTCTTAACCCACTGAGCCACAAGGGGAACTCTGAGTTAACTATTTTAATAAGCCTGAAAGTATAATGCTTTGGCTTCCAAAGGACCTCTCATAGAACCGGCTTTCACACTGAGAAAAAGCCCGTTAATTTGTGATTCAAGAGCCAGGGTCCCCCTCCAGATATATCAGACAGGTAAACTGAGGCATGAATAGGTTCCATCGCTTTTAGCCTTTTTCTTTATTTTTATGTAACTAGGGAGGGGCTTGGAATTTGAACTCACGCCCTTGGTATTTTACAGAAGCTGCCCGAGAGGGTTGTTCTAGAGACTGGAGGAGATAATATTATCCGCAAGGGCCAGTCTAGTGGCGAGTGCATAGTAATCCTCTTCGCAAACTGGGTCGGGGACTTGCTCAGAGAAGGCCCAGAAGCCTCTTCAGCACAGCCAGATCTATCAGGGGAACTCGCTGACACCACCCACATTCACCCGCCCCAGCCCGTGGCCCCGTCCGAGCGCCCTCCGAGTTTCATCTCTGCCCTGGATCTCTTTTTGGAGACACGCAACAGCATCCAGACAAAATCCCAACATCCTGGGCCTCTGGCTCCAGAAACAAAAACAGCTGAGCTCTGAAAGACGGGGACAAAAAGGGAGGGGGGGTGGCCTGCTGCCCCTGGCCCGGGAAATGCCTGTGAGACCTCGTGCTCAGGAAGGCCACATCTCTGCTCTGGGACAGAGAGCCACGGAAACAATTTTCTTAAAAATAAACAGCCTCTCCAGAGATCAATGGTCTGGAATAATTCCTCTGAGATTCCCACAGGCCCTGCAGATAAGCAGCGAGCAAATCTACAACTGGGGGGATGACTCACACCTGCCCCTCCAAGCAGAAGCCACACCAGGACGCAGACACAGCTTGGAAGAGGTTCCGAACACCAGGCGAAACACACACTGCGTCCCTGCGGCAGGACGCCCCTCAGAGTCTCCAGCTGAACGCCCGGAAAGAGCTGCTGAGCCCTGCGCCTCCAGCCCTGACACAGCACCCTTGCTCAGCCCTCCCCAAAGCCCAACCGACCCGCCTTTACCCCCTGAAAACACCCTCCCTCCACACAGCTGTACCCTGGAAGAGTTCCCACTAAACTGTGATAGGGAAGAAATGAAATTTTAAAGGATCCTTTGCTGCTAGTTTAAGCGTGTATTTTTCTTTTCTTTTCTTTGGCCCGGCCCATGGCAGGCAAAAGTTCCCAGGCCAGGGATCAAACCTGAGTCACAGCAGACAGCAGTGACAACCCCAGATCCTTAACCTTCTGAGCCACCAGGGAACTCCCTGGGGGTGTATTTTTCTTTCCAGACACCTAATGAGCTATATAATCTACTCTTTAAAAGGCACCATGTCTCATGCTGTAAGGAGACAAATGATTGTCAAAGACCTGCCCTCAAAATCAGTTATAATCTAATAGGGGATTAGACTTGCAGAGAAGAAAGGCAAATATAAAGTGATAAAGTTATAGTTCATAACCGATCGAAAAATTACTAACCAGACACGCAGTGGCTTCTATGACCTAAGGATGGTGTACAGTATCTCATGGCACTTTTGAATGCCAGGTACCTTGACAATATTTTTAACTTTTTTTTTTTTTTTTTTTTTTTTTTTGTCTTTTTAGGGCCGCACCTGCGGCATATGGAAGTTCCCAGGCTAGGGATCAAATTGGAGCCACAGCTGCCAGTCTACACCAGAGCCACAGCAACACTACATCCGAGCCACATCTGTGACCTACACCACAGCTCACAGCAATGCCGGATCCTTAACCCACTGAGCAAAGCCAGGGATCCAACTTGTGTCCTCACAGATGCTAGTCAGATTCATTTCTGCTGAGCCACGACAGGAACTCCCTATATTTTAAACTTCTTTTTTGTTTTTGCTGCTCCCATGGCACACAGAAGTTCCTGGGTCAGGGATCGTACCCGAGCCACAGCAGTGCCAACACTGGCTCCTTAACCGGCTGAGCCACCAGGGAACTCTGACATGTTTAACTCCTGAGTGAGACCCGGATGGAGTGCCAGCTCACTGTTTGGAGTCAACATGTAACAAAGACCTGAATTTAGATGTTTATGTTAACATCCAAGGTTTGTTTTAAAAACAGAGTATTAAAAAATAAAATAAAATAATAAAAGCAGTGTATCAGAAAATGGCCCCATCATTCCTGACTCCTAATATAAAGTGATGATTTTACAGAACCTACCAGTCTTCTTTTGTCAGCTTCACAGTTAATGTATTTAACATTAAACTGGATGGACAGTATCAATGATGGCAAAACTGAGCATGAAACGTGGGAGCAGAAAGTGGTCCATTCCTGGAGAACGGGGTTTCTCCAAAGGCTTAAGATGTATAGACCTTTTTATCCAAAAACTCCACCTCTAGGAATTTATCCCAAGGAAATAACTGAGCCTTAAGGAGGACACTGCAAATAAACCATACACTTTCACAAATCAAAAAGAAATAAAGAAATAAAGGGTATGTATAATTGTGGCTCATTTTTCCCTATCACATGCCGAATTGTTGTTATAATCATATTTTACTAGTCACACCCATGTGGTTATTTTAGGATGATGGGATGTTTTGGGTCCTACACATACTATCAAATGGGTTCTTATGCATAACAGTCCCAATATTTTGGATGTTTCACCCAGGTTAGATGCCCAGCCGTGAGATGACAGTGTCAAATGATTTAAACACTTAAGAATCTGGAGTTCCCTCTGGCCATGGTTGACTTTAGGGTTCATTGTTAGTGTTCGACATTCTTATTCTGAGTGTGGACAAATGCATGATGACACAGGACAATATGTCATTATGTTATAGGGAGTATTTCCACTGTCCTAAAAAACCCCCCTATGCTCTGCCTCTGCATCCCCTACTCCCATCCCATCCAGAATATTATATAGTTGGAATCATGCAATACGTAGCTTTTTCATACTGGCTTCTCTCACTTAGGATTATGCATTTTAGAAAAAAAAAATCTGGAGTTCCCATCGTGGCTCAGTGAAAATGAATCTGCCGAGCATCCATGAGGACGCAGGTTCAACACCTGGCCTCGCTCAGGGGGTTAAGGATCCGGCATTGCCATGAGCTGTGGTGTAAGTTGCAGATGAGGCTTGGATCTGGCATGGCTGTGGCTGTGTTGGAGGCTGGCAGCTGAAGCTCTGACTCGACCCCTAGCCTGGGAACTTCCATGTGCTGCAGGTCCACCCTAAAAATTTTAAAAAGCCACAAAAAAATAAAATAAAATACAAATCTCCTGATAGAGCCTAGCTTTAAAAATACGCATGCACACTATTGTGTATGGGATGGATAGTCAACAGGGACCTGCTGTAGAGCACGGGGACCTCTACTCAATATTCTGTGATAACCGATACGGGAAAAGAATCTGAAAATGCATGGGTACGTCTATATGTATAACGGAATCACTGTTGTACAGCAGAAAGGAACACAACACTGTAAATCAACTATACTTCAGTAACAGTTTTAAAAATGAAAAATAAGAGACTTGAAATTTACACACACACAGGACACCATCTCTGTTCTGCCGCCCAGGGGGGCCTGCGCAGGGGGGGTACCATCTGGTTCAGCGCCCCCGCCCAGCTGGGCATCAGCCCAGGACACGGAGCGCCTCCGTGAGCCCCACTCACCTTCTCCGCTCCCGCTGCCTTTGCGCCGGCTGTTCTGCAGCCGCAGCACCTCCAGCTCCGCGATGCCTGACCTTTCCAGAACGTTCACCTCCACGGTCAGCCGCCCCACCAGCTGCTGGGGCCGCACGCTGACCACGTGCTCGTACTTCCCGAGCCGCCGCTGCAGGAGCTCCTCGTAGCTCAGGAAGAAGGCAGCCTTGTCTTTGCTGGGGAGCACCACGGAGGCTCTGAACATCTCGGTCCCCTTCTCCCTGGAAGGAGGAGAGAGGGGAACATGGGGCGGCAGAAAGCCAGGTTCTGAGTCCCCAGGACCCTGGTCAGACTCTCGCAATGAGAGGCCTTAGCGTGGACCACGAGGGTAACGCCATGGGGCCACCAGGCACAGCAGCCGCCCCCACGGTGCCCCCTGAGGGCATCCAGGATGGAGAAAAGCAGGAGACTGGCCCGAGATGGGTAAGATGCATATCTAAGGAATAAGTTCACTGAGCCAGACTCCTGTACAGAGAAAAGCAGGAAAATCATTCACTGGAGAGGTGGGGGGCTTTGGGAGGGTTAGCAATAATCCTGTGATGTTCAAATACATTTCCCCCCAAAACTCCTCTACAGCCTGGCTCCTCCCCCACCTCTCTGGGACTGGTCCCCAGGGAGATCTGGGGGGCTGCACCCCCAGGCTAGGGTCTTCAGTAATGCCCCCAGGGAAACATAATTCTCGGCTTTTAGGTGGTACATATTTTTCAGTTGACATTAGGGAGAAAAGCTAGGCGTGTTGCGAGGATAAGAAAGGCTGCACGAGCACAGGTCCCAGGATTACTAAAGAGCAGGCGAGTCAGAGCCTACTCAGCTCTCGAGACCCGCTCTCCCTGTCAGACCAGACCCAAGGGCTTGGAGGGGAAGGGGAGGGAAACAGGTGACCTCTGGGAAAAAGACGTGTTGGGACCTCACTAAAGGAAACGGTGACATGATTCTGAACAATTTATGAAGCGTAAGAAAAGATAATCCGCATAAATCCCACCCCATTTTCTCAGGATACTATGATCTTCTCAGCAGGAACAGAGGACTTTTTCCCAAATGGGCTGCTAGAGAAGGAAAAAGAATCTCAGTATCCTAGGTGGCTCTGCAGTTAATGTTATTTATGGAGTCATTAAAAGTGAATTGAGGGAGTTCCCGTCGTGGCGCAGTGGTTAACGAATCCGACTAGGAACCATGAGGTTGCAGGTTCGGTCCCTGCCCTTGCTCAGTGGGTTAAGGATCCGGCGTTGCCATGAGCTGTGGTGTAGGTTGCAGACGCAGCTTGGATCCCGTGTTGCTGTGGCTGTGGTGTAGGACAGCAGCTATAGCTCCTATTGGACCCCTAGCCTGGGAACTTCCACATGCCACGGGTGCGGCCCTAAAAAGCAAAAAGAAAGGAAGAGAAAGAGAGAAAGAGAGAGAGAGAGAGAAAGAAAAAAAAAAAGAAAGAAAGAAAGAAAAATTTTTAAAAAGCAAGACTATCGCCATATTCAGAGGGAGGGAGGTAACTACCAGAAAATGACAGAAATATTCAAAGTGGATGTTTCTAGGAAGTAAGAACTGGGGAACGGAAGTGATAAAATGGTCCTTTTCATCATAAGCTCATAACTACTATGTTGCTAACCAGACATATTTAATAACGTATGATTATGATCAAAATAAAAAGATAAATAGTTGAAAAAGGGAGAGAAGAAGGTGGGTAGGCAAAGAGGTAGGAAATCTGACACTCGGCTGATGTGGACTTTTCATTCCTGAATGAGGCGGTACTTACCCGTTATCTTCCGCGGTTTTATTCCTCTTCTCTTTCACCTGACCGCCAGGTTTCTCGTCCCTCTCCGTAATTTCTCCCTGATACACCTGGTTTCCAATAAGCCTGAAACACAAGAGACCGCTGCGTTGCCAGCCTGCCATCCAAGACAAACTCGAGCATGGCTCTCATAACCATGGCAACCCTAGCAAATGTTTTTATTTGCCTCTTGGACAGGCAGAGGGAATGCATTCCAGACCAGGGCACTGCCCCTGCATCCCTCGTTTCGTTCTAGGGCAGTTTTCAACAGATCCAAATCATAAGACCCAACTCCTGGGACCTCTGAGTCTCCCAGGAGGAAATGGGAAGATTTGCCCAAACAAGCTTCCAAGCGCATTCACCGACTTGACTCTGGCCCAGACCTAAAATTAAACCCAAACAGCCATCTTGCATCTCTTTACCACTCAGTTCAGGAGAAAAGAGGAAATACGTTCAACCTTGTATATCGAAGGTTTCACGCTGTCCCATGCTTCAGACCCTGCCTCCTCCGGATTCCCCCGCCCGCACAAGCCCCCTGCCATCATCACAGCATCCACTCGTCTCTGCAGTTTTCCCATTTCTTCATCTGTTTGCTTATGCATTGTTTCTCCCCACTGGAACCTCTGGAGCTGAGAAAAGCCTCTTTTTCATAGAAGTAGACCAGTCACCTTAAAGCATGCCCGGCCCAGGCGGGCACCCATTTGGTGGAGTGGGAAAGCAAGCGGAAATGAAGGGGGGATGGAAGGAGGGAGGGGAGAGAGAAAGGGATGGAACAGAAGGAGAGATGATGGAAAGGAGAGAGAGGAGATGGGCGGGCGAAGAAGGCGGCGGGAGGGAGCTGCTCGACCTTCCTATACCATCTGCTGGGCTGGTAATTTGATTCTCAGCAGCTGCGGTCCTCAGAGCATCTAAGCCCCGCCCCCCAGCACCCCGCAGAGAAAGCTTCGTCCCCAGGTCTCTGACCAGCGTGTCACCTACATCGTGAAGTTAGTGATGAAGGCTGCGGCTGGAATCTGCATCTGGAAGGTGACTTCCTGGTCCTTGGACGCTCTGTTGAGCATCCTGCAGGAAACCGTGGTGAAGGCGTAACGGGAGATGATGGTAGATTTCACCGAGAATTCCGTCATCAAGGGTTTGGTTTTCTGTTGGAATCAAAACGCACAGCGGGTTGAGCACCGGAAACTCTCACGACGCTGTAAATCAGCTGTACCTGAGTAAAAACACCACACTCTTTTCAAGGGCACATGAACCATGATTCAACCGTGGGGGTTAGGTGTGGTCCTTTTTTCCATAAGAAAAATAGTCTTCAATCTGGGAGCCCCTGACATGCGACTGTTGTCTTCTTTCTTTGTCTTGTCCTGATTTTCCCCTCCGCTTGCAAAACATTGCTGAACAAGCACAGGAGACAGAAACAAATTGCTTAGCCAGGCTTTAAGAAATGAACAGCTATGATTTCCATTTTAACTGAGAATATACTCTGCCTCAAGAGTTTAATAAATTATTGGAATGTTGGAAGTGCGTGAAGTATATAACACTTTTCTGTTGTGAATTTTTAGATCACATTTCTTTCTAGGATCACTGACTTGATCACAACATCAGAGCATGCCTGCAGAAATTTTCAGGAGTTTCCGTTGTGGCTCAGACGGTTACAAACCCAAATGGCATCCATGAGGACACGGGTTCAATCCCTGGCCTCGCTCAGTGGGTTAAGGATCTGGCGCTGCCATGAGCTGTGGTGCAGATCACAGACATGGCTCAGATCCCAAGTTGCTGTGGCTGTGGTGTAGGCTGGCGGCTGCACCTCCAATTCAACCCCTAGCCTGAGAACCTCCATATGCTGCGGGTGTGGCTCTAAAAAGCCAAAAAAAAAAAAAAAAGGAAATTTTCATTTTTCCAAATTAATTTCAGCATCCCCTTGGAGAAATGATACTCCAAGACCTTCCCACTTGGCCTCCAATCATGTTACTGTAAAATAAGATCAATACTGAGCTCAAGAAAGTATTTGGGGAATTAGAGCCTAGAAAGAGGAATATCTATGCTAATTAAATTACCCCCAAAGCTTCTGATAAGGACACTAGCTAGACAGTGTGAATTTAAAAGCTAGTTAACAAGGAGAACCTACCTGGTCAGCCATACAATGAGACACCAACATCAAACGCTTTCACTGACATGTGGAATGTGAAAAAAGGACAGACTGACCTTTGCAGAACAGATGCTGACTCACAGACAGTGAAAAACTTACGGTCTCCGGAGGAGACAGTTTGGGGGGTGGGGGGATGTGCTTGGGCTGTGGGATGGAAATCCTGCGAAACTGGATTGTGATGATCATTATACAACTACAGATGTGATCAATTCATTTGAGTAATAAAAAAATAAAAATTAAAAAAAACCCCAAAAATACCATGAGAACCTGCTGTGCAGCCCGGGGAACTGTATCTCGTCCCTTATGATGGAGCAGGATCCTGTGAGAAAAAGGAATGTATATGCGTATGTGTGACTGGGTCCCCTTGCTGCACAGCAGAAAATCGACAGAACACTGTACACCAGCTGTGATGGAAACAATAAAAATCATTTAAAAATAAATAAATAAAAGCCAGTTAAAATTATTCACTGTTTTCTGTGCACCTGTAACGTGTGTGTATGCTTCTATCCCACTGCATTATCATTTCTGTTAAGTGTCTTCCTCCCTAGGCTGAGAATGTCTTTAAAGTAGGGAATCTGGCTATTCATCTCTGTATTATAAATATTTAGCCCAGTATCTGACATTTGGCTGGTACTTATCTGTCTGATGAACACACATATAAATGCCAAAGTAAATCATCTTTAAATAGAAAAGCAAATCTATCCAGTGTTTTTCACATTCTTCACAATGCTACCTCCTTTGACAGCTGACGCTGAGGGAGTAAAGAAGCATTAATGGGGAGTTCCCACTGTGGCTCAGCAGGTTAAGGATCTCAGGTTGTCTCTGCAGTGGCTCGGGTCACTGCTGAGGCTTGGGGTGGATTCAATCCCTGGCCCAGCGCTGTGGGTTAAGGATCCCGTGTTGCTGCAGCTGCAGCACAGATGACTCTGCATATATTTCTTTTATCATTTTAAAATATCTCTAAATGGAGACGGCCTGAGTAAATCACCCAAATTATGTTTTCTTCTGAGATCCAAGAACCTGAGGCGAAGCCAAAAGTAAGGAGGAAAACCTTGGGTTTTAGGAAATTATTCCTGAAATCTGAAACAGTCGATTTCAAAATATTCTTTATGAATATCTAGTCTCGTCAGGACAAAACCTCTTACTTTAAGCTGCTGAGTTTGGAGCAGATGTTCATACAGCAAGAGAACCTGATCATCTGGGAGTTCCCGTTGTGGCTCAGCCGGTTAAGAAACTGACTAGTATCCATGAAGATGCGGGTCCGAGCCCTGGCCTCAATCAGTGGGTTAAGGATCTGGCATTGCCACAAGCTGTGGGGTAGGTCACAGAGGCAACTCAGATCTGGCTTTGCTGTGCCTGTGCTGTAGGCTGGAGCTGCAGCTGCAATTCGACTCCTAGACTGGGAACCTAAAGGCACAGCCCTAAAAAGAAAAAGAAAGAAAAGAAAGAAAAGAGATACCTGGGAACCTTGGTTTTTCTCCCTTAAATGATAAACACTCAAGACAGGACATGGAGCTGAATCCATTCTGCACTAGCGTCTCGTTCTGACATTTTCCAAACATTTTTTCCCCCTATCAACTTGTCACTTCTTTACGCAAAAGTCAAGGGCTGCGAGGGAAAGACACTGTGAAGTTTCTGACTGTAATAAACAGACACCAGCTCTAGCTGCACAGCATCTTCCAAGAAAAACTGCGTTTCTTCCCTAGATAGTCTTGGTCCAGTACTGCTTCTAACGTAAAGACTTCCTGCGCTTGGTGTCCTGTTGACTCTTTTTGATGTCACACTAATTTGTTCTCACTGACGATATGATTTTCACTGAAAAAAAATTTTTTTTGGCTTTTTAGGGCTGCACCTGCAGCATATGGAAGTTCCCAGGCTAGGGGCAAAATCAGAGCTGCAGCTGCCAGCCCACACCACAGCCACAGCAATACTGGGTCCAAAGCCACATCTGTGACCTGAGCGCCACAGCTCACAGCAACACCAGATCCTTAATCCACTGAGCAAGGCCAGGGATCAAACCCGCATCCTCGTGGATACTAGTCTGGAAGTTTCTGCTGAGTCACAACGGGAACTCCCAATTTTCACTTAAAAGTTCACAGAACTTAAAAATGTGAAAATTAGAAGACGCCTGACAAAATACAAAGTTTGACTACTCTGTTATCTTCTTTGGCCTTAAATTAAGCATATGAATGTAGCAGAAGTTTCCACAACACTACATCAATAAGAGGAAGCCCCCAAGAGACGGGCCGAGAAAAGTCTGAAGAATCTATTTTAGTTTGGCTGCTTCTGCCCAGTAACTGTTTTCCCACAGGAGCCCTGCTGTTATTTACAAGCAAAGCCCTTGCCTTCCGGGTAAGTCACCTCTCCAACCACCATCTATGGACGACGACGACACGCAAGTCTCTTCCCCCGCCCCTTCCTGGACGGTAAACTCGTGGAAAACAGGGGCTGTGGCTGATTCTGGTTTTTTTTTGTTTGTTTGTTTTTTCATCCACAGCTTTTACTATAGAGTAAAAAGCAAAAATGTTTATACAATTGAATTCTCTGCATCTTGAACAATTAAAGAAAAGTATCTGTCTCCCCCAAAGGAAATAGTAACAAACCAGTATTTAGTAAGCAATAGACTGAACTCTGTGATGGACCAGAAAGAAATATCACACCCATTCCCTCCTCTCAAGGCACTTAAGATCAGATGGAAAGAAAGTGCAAAAATTAGAGAGAAACACAGGAAGGCGTGGGGAGATATATGTACGTTTACTTATTGGCTAGAAGATTTTTCCAGAGCTCAGAAGGAAATCAGTCAAGATCGTAAAAGTGACACAAGGCTCTGAAAGAGATGCAGCATTTATATGCGGTGAAAGAGAACAAAAAAGAATATTCTAAAACCACAAAAGACACAGAAACAGGAATGACCCATTTCTGGAATAAGAACAGAGCAGCTTAATTTGAAGGGAGTTCCTGTTGCGGTTCAGTGGGTTAAGAACCCAACTAGTATCCATGAGGACGCAGGTTCGATCCCTGGCCTCACTCCGTGGGTTAAGGATCCGGCGTTGCCGTGAGCTGTGGTGTAGGTCGCAGATGCAGCTCTGATTGGACCCCTAGCCTGGGAACCTCCACAGGTTGCAGGTGCAGCCCTCCACATCCCCACCCACCAAGACGACAAAGAATGGAGGGTACACTGTGCGAAGAATACTGGCCAGGCACGTACAATTGTGAGGAGGTGAAGCACCCAAAGGCCAAGACTGAACCTGGACGTCGACAGAAATGTCCTAAAAGAAAGGACAGATGACAGCGGCTCCATTTCCCCCGAAGCACAGTTTTGAAGAGTCTGCCGTGCCCTCCATGTCTTTATTCGCCCCAGGACTTTTCTGGGGCCGAGGGCTGGGAAACAGGGGGCGGAATCCGGTCTTCCTGTGACATTATCACTCCTTCCTTATGTTCCCTCCAAAAGCCAAACAGATGGAAAAGCGTTTTGAGGCCGGAGCGTCTTAATTGCTGCTTGGGGGGGACCAGAGGTGTGTGTGACTCATGTGAGTCCCTTAAAATCCAGCCCCCGCGCAGGACGTCCTCAACCCGCCAAGATGCCGTTTGGAAAAGGGACAGAGAGGCGCTTGCCTTTGCCCGAACCCGGGCCTCTCCCCAGAAGAGTCACCTTTGCTGTTTTATTCCAGCCTAACTGATCCTCATGGACCATTAGGAGAAATCAGGTCGGAAACCACCGGTGCCCCTCACTGTAAAACTCACTGGGGCCCAGCAGCTGGCTGCCCCCCGGGCCAGAGATCTCTGCTAAGCCGTAATGCTTCTCCTTTTGGAGAGAAACAGAGCTCGTGTTGTTACGACACGAAGCAGAAGGCCCGGAGGACCGGATCTGCCGCCTTGGAGACAGAATCTGCCCTCTGTGGACAGAGGGTGTCCTCGGCGCTGGATTGCCCATGTGCAGAAATACGTTCTATTTAGCAATAGTGCATGTGATGTTTAGAGAGGAAACACAGAAGGCATGACCTTTATTCAGAAAAAAAAAAAAAAAATCCCTATTCTATCTACCTCCCAAAAAGGATAAGCCGTGATGGCAGAGCTGGGAGAAGATGACTGACTGACACACACAGAGAGGGAACGGCGCCCAGCGCCACACTACCTGCTGGACTGACAGTATTTTCTCATTCCTTTATATATGTATTTGTCATTCAAATATATATCTTTGTCTTTTTAGGGCTGAACCTGTGGCCTATGGAGGTTCCCAGGCTAGGGGTCGAATCGGAGCTGTAACTGTCAGCCTCTGCCACAGCCACAGCCACAGCCATGTCAGATCCGAGCCACGTCTGTGACCTACACCACAGCTCACGGTAACACTGGATCCTTAACCCACTGAGCAAGGCCAGGGATCGAACCTGTGTCCTCATGGATGATAGATTCATTTCCACTGAGCCACGACGGGAACTCCCCCCGCTCCCCTGCTTTTTTTTTGGCCAAACCCGAAACATGTGGAAATTCCCAAACAGGGAGCCTGGGATTGAACAGACGCCAAAGCAGTGACCAGAGTCACAGGAGTGACAACGCCAGATCCTTAACCCGCTGCACCACCAGGGAACTCCTATTTCCCCTACGCTTGATGCTCTGGCATATGGGCCTTTGATCTTGGAGAGGCTGCTCCTCCCAGGGCAGGGCTGATGCCTAGAGAAGAGGACAGAGGGTCCCCTATGAACACAGCCTCCATATACAACCAACCAGCCCAGGGTCCACCCCTACCACCTCCCTCACCAGGCACTCACCCCTGGCCAACCTTTCCCCTGCCCCAAACCACCCCAGGGGGCAGCCACCTGATAACTGGACCATCCCTCCAGCCCAGAGCCTGCCAACATTTTCCAACCTGTCCAGTCCTAAAGCTTGTTCTGCAAACCTAGCCTGACTCATCGATTCCTTCCTGCCAAAACCCTAAAAACGGTCTTGGCCACGCCCTCCCCTGCCGACCCCCACTGGCCCTGCGGCTGCCCCACGAAACCCTGCCTGGCCCCGTGTGCCTCTTCTCCCTTGGGACCTGTGAGTCCAAATGTCCTCCTCCTTTGTGACCCTCGTTTCGTGTCTGCGTGTCTCACCCCATCTGCTCAAAACAAATCCTGGCTACAAATTTTAGAATATCTGCTCTGAAGGCCATGCCAAGACACAGCCCTGCCATCAGGAGGTTAAACGACGACAGAGAATTGTTGCAGGAAAACCAGACCAGTCGCTGTTACGCAGCATGGAGATGCAGAAAAAGAGGGTACTTGTGCTTTCCAAAATATAAACATTTTTGATGTCTCTGATGCCAGAGAGCTTCATTAAAAAGGATATCGAATTAATTCAAAATAAAATCAAGCAAATCTCCAAGGGGGTCCGTGAGCTGGTGGTGACAGGAGATTGCCAGTTGTTGTCACCACCATCCTCCTCATTCCCTAAAGCAGAGAACAATCAGGTTAGCGTTGCGTGGCCAGAACACGAAACACAAGGAGACGCCGGTACACTAAGGCTACAGAGCCCGGCAGGAGGCAGACCACACAGAGCTTTAGAGGTCCTCAGACGACATCCTGCAGGTGATACAAAGTCACTGGAGATATTCGCAAAGGATATTTTTTGTCAATTTTGTAAAGACATTTGCAAAAGGCATCTGCACCAGGCCTGTGCTGGAAAAATCATTCTGCTACTGTTTGGACGGGCAGATAAAATCCGCATCAAAAAAAATGCTAATACCCGTAAAAGGCTTTTAACATCCCTAGAGATTGCTAAGAATATCGGAGCGATTGGATGATAGGATCTAAGGGGAGGGGGCAGGAAAATCTTTGTAACCAAGAATGAAACCTTTAAGGGTACAAAGACCAGATGAACTTATGTATTACTCATAGGCTTTAATTATGGGAAATAAACCACAAACAAAGTTAATCGACAAATGACAGATCTAGGACTCTTCCAACTCAGAAGATACAGTATCTGTAACATACAAAGATCTCCCGTGTACTGGCAATGAGGGGATAAAAAAAACACCATAGAAAAATGGGCATAGGACCTGAAAAAAAAAATTCACAGAACAACTCTGAACGGCCAGTTAACGTCTGGGGAAAAGTCCAAACTCTTAAGTAGTCAGGGAAATGCACATTATAAGAACAATGAGATACCACTTTACACCTAAGAGACTGACTAATCAAAAAGAGCAATTATCGCATTGCCGGTAGAACTATGCATATTAATCATTGCTGATAGAAATGGAAATGAGGGAGTTCCCGTCGTGGCGCAGTGGTTAACGAATCCGACTAGGAACCACGAGGTTGTGGGTTCGATCCCGGGACTTGCTCAGTACGTTAAGGAACCGGCGTTGCCGTGAGCTGTGGTGTAGGTTGCAGATGAGGCTCGGATCCCGCATTGCTGTGGCTGTGGTGTAGCCTGGTGGCTACAGCTTCGATTCGACCCCTAGCCTGGGAACTTCCATATGCTGTGGGAGCAGCCCTGGAAATGGCAAAAAGACCAAAAAAAAAAAAAAAAAAAAAAATGGAAAACAGAAAATACTAGGAGTATTCAAAAAGTAGTCTGACCATATCGATCAAAATTAAAAGTGTAGGAGTTCCCTGGTGGCTCAGCAGGTTAAGGATCTGCTGTTGTCAACACTGTGGCTCAGGTCACTGCTGTGGCGAAAGTTCAATCCCTAAGCCGGGAACTTCTGCACACTGTGGAGTGGCCAAAAAAAATTAAAAGCATATACACACTCTGATCCAGCAAGCTCCCTACTGAAACTCTAGGCCACAGAATTAAAAGCACCCATGTGTTGGAAAAAACAAAAGTTTTTTTTTTTTTTTTTCCCAGCAGCATTTATAGGAGCAAAAACCTGGAAACATACTGAAAGGTCATCAATAGTAGAATCTTTGCTAAATTATAGTGTGCCAACGACCTGGTATATATTTTTTTCTTTTTACGGCCACACCTGATGCATATGGAGGTTCCCAGGCTAGGGGTCGAATCAGAGCTACAGCTGCTGGCCTATACCACAGCCACAGCAACGCGGGATCTGAGATGTGTCTATACCACAGCTCACGGCAATGCCAGATCCTTAACCTGCTGAGTGAGGCTAGGGAAGAATCCACATCCTCATGGAAACTATGTCGGGTTCTTACTGCTGAGCCACAATAAGAACTCCTATTTTTCACCATCTAAAAGAACAGATAGAGCCTGGCCAGGTGATGCACCGTCGAGTAAAAATAATAAGAAAAATACATATGGTTGGGAAGGGCGTTTGGTGCACTGGTGAGCACAGATTTAGAAGCTAGACTGCGGGACTCAAAATCCTGGTTTGACCACCTCCTACTGAAACTGTCATTTTGGACAAGTGACTCAGAATCCATTTCCTCGTCTGTAAAATGCCTCAGTGAGCTGTGGCCTGTAGGAAGCTCCCCTACCTTCCTCTGCCGTGTCATTTTTCTCAGTGTCACTTGTCATCTTCTCTGTTACTAACACACTAAACCTTTTATTTTCTTTACTTTCTCTCTCTCTCTGCCTCCCTGTGGCATTCAAACTCCATGAAAGACAGGGTCTTTTGCCTGTTTTGTTTATTGCTATGTTCTCTCAAGGCTTTGAACTGTGCTGTTTCAAGAAAAACACTTGTTGAAAGCATGGGGGTGTGTATCTAGGTCTTTGCTGGGGGACTCCTGTCCATGAGTCTGGTATCTCTGCACGTTCTGCGAGCAGAGGCACTGGCTCCATCTGTTTTGTACTGTGTTTCCCAGGGTGTTTGTATGATGAACGGCCTGGGAAGAGAAAGGTGGGGTTTCTCTTCAGGCAAAGGGCAAGTCGGCTTAAAGTCGAGAAGAATAAAGAGAATGTCTCCTTCTGCAAAGATCAGGCAGGCGTGGTGCTTGTTATAAAAGAGTCGGGTACCCTAGGCTCGGGGTCCCTCTCTTGTGATGTGTGATGAACCAACTGCATGTGTAGGTGTCACCTGGCCCTCTCTGTGTCACTGCATGAGAACTGAGTGCAGGCACAGATCCTGATAGGCTGACACTTCTCGTACTGTGAGTAATAAACCATCCTTTGTTTCTGGCCCAGGAGTCTCCTGTTTTGTGCCCGCATCCGTGAAACAACAACAAACTAGCTTGTTGGCTTGGAAGTAGGGTAGAAGTCTAGATTTTTCACACTTCTTGATATGTTTGTGTTCCCACATGGCTTATGATGATGTGAGCATGGAGAAACATGTGAAAGAATGAATCCAAGGTTAACAAATCTGGGGTCTGGAGAGGCAGGATTGAAAGCATCAGGAAAGGCAGGGAGGAGGGAGTTAAGCAGAAAATGACGAGAATACAAAGTCCTGGTCCAGGAGTTCCTTGTGGCTCAGTGGGTTAAGAACCCAACATAGCCTCCGTGAGGATGCAGGTTTGATCCCTGGCCTTGTTCAGTGGGTTAAGGATCGGGCATTGCCCTGTGCTGCGGTATTGTGGTATAGGTCACAGATGTGGCTCAGATCCCATGTTGCTGTGGCTGTGGTGTAGGTTGGCAGATGCAGCTCTGATTCGACCCCTAGTCTGGAAGCCTCCACGTGCCACAGGGGCGGCCCTAAAAAAGAAAAGACAGCAAGGTCCTGGCCCAAATGCAGATGGCGATGGTTGTGACACTGGTCGCAATGAACCTGATGAAGACTCAAACCATCCAGGAGCTGAGGCGGTGGTTACACGCCTCACCCACCCACGCGGCTCTGCTGAGCCATCCACGTCCTCAGGGCTGAAGGTGTGTCCCCATGTTTTGACAGGACACTGAACACACAGTGGGAAGGAAGGGCTGGGATCATTTCAAACATACTCTGAGAACTCCTGAGCACCTGCCACCACTCCGGGTGAGCCTCCAGCAAGCACTGAGAGCCTCACCTACCTGCCTGCCCACGAAGCTTCAGCTTACAAATGTGAACTCTGCTTGCTTCAGCTGCTCACATCCCAGCAGAGACGTCAGGTCTTGTGTGGGAACATCATAAGAAAGTAAAGATTTGCTTAGGTGTTGTGTTTTTTTTTTTTTTTTCTCCACTAAGAAGGTCTTTGAAAACCTCACTCTTTGTCCAGACTGTTCTACTGAAATAATCAGGTCTCTTTGCAGGAAAAAAAAGAAATGCACTTAAAGTCTTATACAAGAAAGGCCTATAAAAGAAAACCTTATAAAAGCTACATCAGGAGTTCCCGTCATGACTCAGTGGAAACAAATCCGACTAGTATCCATGAGGTTGCGGGTTTGATCCCTGGTCTCGCTCAGTGAGTTAAGGATCCGGAGTTGCCATGAGCTGTGGTGTAGGTTGCAGACACGGCTCAGATCCCGCGTTGCTGTGGCTCTGGCGTAGGCCGGTGGCTACAGCTCCGATTCGACCCCTAGCCTGGGAACCTTCATATGCCATGGGTATGGCCCTAAAAAGAAAAGACAAAAAATATATTTTTTTTACAAAAAAATATATATTATATATATTATATGTATTTAATATATATGTATATGAGATATACAAATATATAAAATATATTTATATATAAAAATACATACATATGAATAAAAGTTATGCCAGTTCATGCTCAATTTCTTCCACATGCGACTTTCTAAGCTTTGGAGGAGCTGCAAGCATAGCTACGGCCTGGTTCAAAACACACTGAACAGTGAGGGGGACAGACCCGGGAGCTGTGTCGGGAACATACGTACCAGCCTTTGCAACAGCCTGACTTGCCTTGGGACCCGGAGGCCAACCTAGAAGAAGAAACGAGACAGGAAGCATGAGTGTGAGGTCCTTCTCAAGTGAGTCAGACGAGGGGGGTTAAAACCAGTTTGAATTTGCACCAGGCATTATCCATCCTGAAAAGTGGATTTGACCTTTCCCCAGGGAGCCAGGCCAGGATCAGAACTCAATCTGCTCAGTCCCGGCTACCTGCCGGACCCCTGGCCACACGAGCTTGGATTCCCATGGTTCCCACATCTTGGGGAAGAAATGACCAGACAAAATGACCAGAACAGAGGACCTTACAATATCCGTATCCACAGGTACTTTTTTAAAATTTTTATTTATTTGTTTATATATTTATTTGTTTATTTATTTATTTATTTATTTAAGGGCCCCACCTGTGGCATATGGAAGTTCCCAGGCTATGGGTCAAATGGACACCAGGCCTACACCACAGCCACAGCAAGGCAGGGCCCGACCCCCATCTGGGACACACACCACAGCTCACGGCAATGCTGGATCCATAACCCACAGAGCGAGGCCAGGGACTGAACCTGCATCCTCATGGATACTACTCAGGTTCTTACCCCACTGAGCCACAGTGGGAACTCCTCACAGGCACCCTTTTTAAATTAAAGATTTGGTTACTTTAGCTGCAACGCTAAAGCAGCCTGACCTCAGCTCTAAACGAGCCTCGATGTTTATAGACAGGACTTGGTAAATGTATTGTTTTTCTTTGTTGTGATATCCTTGCGTATTTTTTTTCTTTGAAAGCTGCTATCATGGAAGATCGAATGTAAACCGCTACCAACTGTAGCAATGATGCTTTTAATACAAGTGACCCATGACATGCAAAAAAGAAAAAGAAAAAGAAAAAAAGCATATCTGTGTTTGGTTTCCATTTATTTTTGGCCTGAAAATAAGCTCTTTGCTGTTGTGTCTGTTACAACGAGTAAACACATTCGCTTTGCTCTGATGGGCTCATTTGTTCCCCTCAAAACTCCAGGAAGCTCTGGAAGCAAAACTGGACCCACCTTGACCTTTCTCTCCATGTGTTGTCTGGATGATGTGCTGTGCTTCCCCACACGCAGTGAGGGCGGTGGGAAGATGACAACATCCTTATTTTAAAAAATCATATGTGAATTAACCAGCCCCTCTGGACTAACCAAAGAGTCCTAGCTTTCTCAGGGCAAATCCCTGTTTAAATAACAGAAGTGTGAACTACCGCTGCAGTGAATAATAAATAATAATAAATCAGCCTTTCTGGAGGGCAGTTTAACAATGCTGCTCAAAAACTTGGAAAATATGCTGAGATTTTATGCATACCTTTTAAAATAGCTCTTTGGGGTACACTTGAATAAACAATAAAACTCATTCATTTAAAGTGCACAATTCAATGTTTTTTTAGTATATTCACAGAGTTGTGCAACCATCATCACCATTAATTTAGAACATTTTTATCCCCCAAGAAGCCCTGCACTCTTTAGCCAACACCTCCCACCCCCAGCCTTTCCCCCGCCCTAGGCAACCAGTAATCTACTTTGTTTCCATGGATTTGCTTATTCTGGACATTTCCTATAAATGGAATCATACAATATGTGGTCTTTTATTACCGGCGTTTTTCACTCGCATCAGCTTGTAGCATATGTCTGTACTTCATTCTTTTCTACCTCCGAATAAACATTCCACGACATTCTGTATATCCACTGACCAGCGGATGGACCCTTAGGTTATTGCCACCCTGGAGCTATTATTTATTTATCATGTGGACTTGCACAGACCTTCTCGTGGAGGTCTTTATGTGGAATACGTTTTTATTTCCCTTGGGCAGATACCTGCGAGTGGAATTCCCAGGTCACATGGTAAACTTCAGCTTAACGTTTAAGAAATTGACACACCAATTTTCAAAGTGCCTGTAACCTTCTACTTTCCCACCAGAATGCATGTCTTTTACTGGAGAAATCCTCCTTTCAGAAAAGTATCATACGGGGGGAAATCAATAGGAAAAAACATGAATGTACAAAAAAATTCCTTGCAACTTTTAAAATAATTGTTAATCATTGGGAACAGCCTAACATACCCTTTAAAGGTGGTTTGGTTATTACTGTACAAAGAATATAAACACAACAAGGTCCTACTGTTGAGCACAGGGAACGATATTCAACATCCTGTGATAAACTATAATGGAAAAGAATATAAAAAATAATATATATATAATATATGCGTATAACCGAGCCACTCTGCTGTACAGCAGAAATTAACACAGCATTGTAAATCAGCTATACTTTAATAAAATAAATTTTTAAAAGTAAGGTAAAATATATAATGGTTTGGTGAAATATATTATGAAACATTAAGTAATGAGAATGCAGCTATCAAAAATAATGATATGGACCTAACTTTATTGACATCAATGCAATTCCTACTTTCAGAAAAGTATCACATGGGGAAAAAAATCAAGAGTAAAAAAGGAACGTACAAAAAAAAAAACCTTTGCAACTTTTAAAATAATTAACTGGACTTCTGTGCGGTTCACCAAATATTTCCCTTTCTGCCAAAAGGATGGAATTTCCAGACCCCTTTGTGGGAAGACTGGACCACATGACTGGTTCTGGCCCATGAGCTATGAAGGTGAGGGGCAGGTGTCACTTCTGCACCGAGGACTCGACTGCAGGTGTAAGATCCTCCAGCTGCCTTTCCTCGACGGCACAGAGGTGAGTGATTTCTGAGACGTCGCTGCCCCGTGAAGCCCCCGTTCCCAGTCACCACAGCCTACACACCTGCTCCATCGACATCCCAAGACGGACAAGGCGTACAAGCAAGAAATGCACCTTTGTCCTTGAGGTCACTGAGATCTGAGGGCTGTCACCCCAGTACAGCCTCGCCTGTCCTGACTGTTATATTCAGGTGCATTTTAAGTAATTCGATCAGGTAACAAAATGCTACATTTAACACGATCTCATTTTTGAAAAAATAAGTGTCTGCATGTGTGCAGAACGTGCCCAGATGCTAATGGCAGTTACCTCCAGGGGGCTGAATTCTTGTGCTTCACACTCTTCTCAGTTTTGGACAAAAGACCTCAGTTCTGGACAAAGGACCTTGTATGACTTCCAAATAGAAAAAGACAGTAAAGATAGTTCCATGTAGTCAACTAAAAGTATAACAGAAACTGGTTTAATCGCTATCCTCTTCCTGATCCCTGCAAATAGATGCACATACTCTACTGGAAATTATGATTATAAGCCATTATAGGGCCTCCTCTGCTACAGAACGTGGAACAGAAGAATCAGTACAGGATCCAGGTTGGCTGCTGCCTTGGCTCCAAGTGAGAACCAACTCCGAGGAAGCAGTGCTTTTGATTTTCTAAAAGGAGGTGAGCTGTATGCAACTGCCCAGCAAAGGCAAAATCTCCACCAGTTCTGTGGGTGCAGAGTTCCCGTGTGGCTCAGGGCTCACGAGCTCAACTTGTATCCATGAGGATGTGGGTTCGATCCCTGGCCTCATTCAGTGGGCTAAGGATCCGGCATTGCCATAAGCTGTGGTGTAGGTCACAGATATGGCTTGGATCTGGCGTTGCTGTGGCTGTGGTATAGGCCGGCAGTTGTAGCTCCCATTAGACCCCTAGCCTGGGAACCTTCATATGCTGCAGGTGCGGCCCTAAAAAGCTTAAAAAAAAAAAAAAAAAAAAAACTCCACCAGTTCTGCAGGTTCATCTCAGGCCTCTCCCTTCACAAGCCTGTGGAATAGGCTGGGGACCACTTGAAAGAACTCTGATTAGAAGGGAAGCCAGGCCCTTCTCAGGTATTATGTTCTCTGGTTGATCTAAAGTATTTTCTTTGAAGTCTCCTGCTTCGTAAAATAAGTTTTCCAAGAAAATAAGCAAGCGGCAAGGAGAACAAGAGAACATTTCATTTTTGAGATGCCTGTCTGACATCCCAAGGGACGGTGATGGCTACCCTTCGGTCCGAATTTAGACTCAGAACCAGGATCAACATTTCCTGGTGCCCAGAGGTTCCTGGTGCCAGGCAGCAGCAGAAATGGGAATGATAGCCATGGCGTCCTTATTGTCTTTAGTTAGGGAGTCCTGATCCCTTTTCATCTTGAGAGTTTTCCCCTTTGCCTTATAAAATTCTGGGAGCGGGGGTTAAGGACGAGGAACTACTTCCAGCTTAATGTCAGGGACAGTCATGAAGAGTAGTCTCAGCCCTTGCGGCCCCAAATCACAGACTTAAGAGACAGCCCAAATGTCTATAAATGTCTGACTGGGTCACTTTGCCATAGAGCAGAAATTGACACAACACTGTAAGTCAACCACACTTTAATTAAAAAAAAAAAAAAAAAAAGATGGCCCAGATAGGATTCTTTGCTCCTCCTGAGCTGAGCTGATTTCTCCAGCCTTGAAACAGATGTCCAGACCAGGTGTGACATCTACGTGTGGAGAAAAATCAACCACCACGGTTGCCACCAAAGACCGTACTCTCCCACTAGAAAGCAATAGGCTCATGAAAACTGAATAGACAAGGTCATTTTTATAAGTTACAGAGGAAGTGGAAAAAAGACATACCCGGGTGACTTTATGATGGAGGGATGGGTGTTTGCAGGAGTGGGATGAAAGGAGAGGAGAAAGTTAAAGAGAATCACATCCCACACCAGGAACCATGCTGAGCATGATACTGAGTCTTTAACTCACGCAGACCAAGCAGCACGCACTACCAGCAATGGTGGCAGCTAAAGAGCTCCTCTGCCCAAAGCATGTAGCAGTGACACCATCCCGGCTTCGGTGACTAGAATTCCCTCCCACCCCATCATCAGAGAGTCCAACAACCCCCACCCAATCATCAGCTAGTTCAACTCCCCCCACCCCAGCATCAGAGAGTCCAAAACATCCCCCCCCACCCCATCATCAGAGAGTCCAACCACAGGAAACACAACATAGCAGGCACGACTTAATGGTCATCCTTTGGGCCACAGAGGTGGTACTTCTTGCCCAGGGCCAATCACAGGCTGGAGCAGGATCAGGAGGGGAGAGGAAGGCGGCTAAGGCATGTCCCCAGGTGGGAAGAGCATGGAAGGAGGCGGGAGCCAACCCTGATCCGACCCAGGGTGAGGGAGATTCCGCTTTGGGGGTGGACGCCTTAAGGCCCCAGGTCCACTGGAAGAGACAGAAGGGGGGGCTCCTGCCGGCTACTCTTCCTCTGAGCTCGGGCTCGGCTCGGTCACCCTAGGTCCTGTAACAGAGCCGGGCGAGGCTGCACTTCGGTCGGCCTCAGCCAGACACCATCAAACGGCTGCAGGGGTGAAGCCCAGTGAGAGGGCCCTGGGGCAGGAAGTTACCCCCAGTGGGCCTCCATCTTCTGAGGGCACCCCGAATCCCAGAAACCAAGACCCAGGAACCCAGGAGTCAGCTGCCCCCAGAGATCTGGTACCAGACCTGACATAAAACCCAGGACTGCGGGTGGGAAAGCCAGGGAGATGCCGTCCGCCACCCGGCAGGGGAGAGTCAGTCTGGGGAGATCCCCATCGGGTCCCTGTCACCCACACAGAAGTCCTCTTCCTTCGGAGAAACGTTGCTGCAGGTTGTCTGGCTATCACCCACTGGCAACTCGGGGTCCCCACGCCCTCAGCAATGGAAGAAGAAATGGCATCTGTAGGCTAAAATTCCTGACCATTGCCAGGCAGCTGAAAAACCAAAATAAAACCCAAACCCACCAGCCTTAGGCAAGCCACCCTGTTTCTTTCAACCTATTAGAAATAAGGGAAGTGAATCTGGCCTCTAGAAAAATGATGGTGAGGGTGGAATCCTGTTTTAAAAAAGAGTCTCATGGAGTTCCCGTCATGGCTCAGTGGTTAATGAATCCGACTAGGAACCATGAGGTTGTGGGTTCGGTCCCTGGCCTTGCTCAGTGGGTTAAGGATCCGGCGTTGCCGTGAGCTGTGGTGTAGCTCGCAGACATGGCTTGGATCCCTCGTTGCTGTGGCTGTGGTGTAGGCTGGTAGCTACAGCTCCAATTCGACCCCTAGCCTGGGGACCTCCATATGCTGTGGGAGCAGCCCAAGAAATGGCAAAAAGACAAAAAAAAAAAAAAAAAAAAGAGTCTCAGGTCTCCATCCCACGGCCCCACCTTCCTCAATCGATTCTCTGTTCCTTAGATACCAAAAGCTCGCAGATCTCCAGCTGGATCTCTGGTGGGCAAGGCTGCTTTAGGTTAGAGCATCCGAGACTTTGGGACAAGTCCTAGGCAGGAACCCAAAGTCACACGCGACTCATCACGCAACTCTCAGGACTCCCTGACCCTTCTCCCCATCTCCCCTCAAAAACCAGATTCGGCTGGTTTGGCGGTGAGCAAATCACTGGCATCTCTCCCACAACTTCCTCCTTCCCCATTCAGCCTTGTGACTCCGTCTCAACATCCTACCCATGCACATAAAGGAGGCGTTATTGAGTGGTCTGGAGCTCACAAAATCTTTCAATGACTTTATTTTTCAAAGAGTTTTAAGTCGCCTTGATTTTCTGTGTTCTCCCAAATGCATAGGTTCCCAGTGAGAGATTATACAAGGTAAAACCGCACAATTGCTCAGCTCGTGGAATCAGACATGGATTGCCACGCAGGATGTGCCACCAGAAGTCTATGCTCAACCCTAGCTGTGTGCCAGGAGCTCTGAACACAAATTGCATTTAAACAAATGACATTACGCTCCAAATATGAAAGTGGCTTTGTCTTTGGAGGGGTTGTTGAGAGCCTGCCTTTGCATTCAGCATGCCTGGCTTCTCCTCTAGGTCCTTCAATGTCACATGGGTGCGTCATTTCCCGGTCACTTTGGGCCGCCAAAGTTCTCCTAGACAGTAAGGTCCCTGAGACACTTCTTGCAGTAGAGATTCAACCAGGCTATACATAAATAATAAAAAATGGTTACTGGTAGAATTCCCTGGTGGCCCAGCAGTGAAGGATCTGGCTTTGTCCCCACTGTGGCTCAAATCACTGCTGTAGCGTGGGTTCAATCCCTAGCCTGGGAACTTCCACACACCTCAGGTACAGTCAAAAAAAAAAAAAAAATAGCTAATGTGGCCTGAGGGCTCATTCTATGTAAGTGCTTTGCCTGAATTAATTCATTTCATCCTCACAACCAGCAGAAGAGCAGAAGTGGGTTTATTATTTTCTACTTAATAATTTATTATTATTTAGAGGCTAATGAAACATAAGCTTCAGGTCCCTCCCTCGCTTGATCCCTTAACAAAGGGTGATATGTGGGGTGTTTGTCAGCCTGTCAAAATGTGTCATTTGTGGTGATTTATTTATCATTCTAAATAAATGTTTGTTTTACCACCTAACTTGGTAGGCACCACTTGAGATTCTTTTTCTTTCTTTCTTTCTTTCTTTTTTTGTCTTGTCTTTTTAGGGCCACACTTGTGGCATATGGAGGTTCCCAGGCTAGGGGTCGAACTGGAGCTGCAGCTGCCGGCCTACACCACAGCCACAGCAACGCCGGACCCTTAACCCACCGAGCGAGGCCAGGGATCGAACCCACATCCTCATGGACCCTAGTTGGGTTCGCTAACCACTGAGCCACAATGGGAACTCTGAGATTCTTTTTCTTCAAGAGGGCTTTGCTAATGAGGTAAACTTGACCCCCTTCTCAAACTTCAGATCCCCTCTTGCCTGTGAGGTAGGAACCATTCACCACACCATCTTGCAGGTAAGGAAACAGAGACCCAGAGAGGTTAAGTGACCTGCCCAAGTACACACAGCCAGTAGTAAATGGCGGCTCCAGATTTGGCTCCAGGGCGGTCTGGCTCCACCTGGAATGATCTTAACCATATCCTTTATTGCTTCCTCTTATTTTTACCCAAAGCTCCCAGCAAACTCTCCGTGACACTCAATACTTAGTGGCTCCTGTCCTTCTGTAAACCAAAAGCTGCTTTTGTCATCACAGGAGTGCAGCCTCCTCCTTATTTAAGGAAAAATCATATCAATTTGAAAGCAGGGAGGTTTGCTCGTGAAGGTCAAGCTCCTATAAGATTCTTTCACATCCGAATCAGTCTAAGTGTGATCTCGGCATCAGCATCATCTGGCTTTCACCCCAACCTAGTGGATCGAAATCGGTGGGGCTCAGGAATCTGAATGTTTAATAAGCTCCCTGAGTGTCTTTCTGCAAGAGGAAGTGTGAAAACCACAGCCAACGGGAGCCCCTCTCTGTGGGAACTACTGTGTACTGCTGAGGTGGGGGTGGGGGAGGAAGGAACTTGAATCCAGGATATTATTAGTAATATTTTCAATTAAAGGTAAATAACAAAAATTGCAGCCAATGCTAACAGGTGCATTAATACTCACACATTCATTGATACTTTTAAACTGTTCATCTATCATTCTAAAGACCCCAATGACTGACACTCGAGCACTGACTCCATTGCCAGGCATCACATTTTTAAGTATATTACTTTTTTTTTCTTTTTTTGTCTTTCTGTCTTTTCTAGGGCCGCACCTGTGGCATATGGATGTTCCCAGGCTAGGGGTCTCATCAGAGCTGTTGCTGCTGGCCGGCACCACAGCCACAGCAACGCAGGATGCGAGCCATGTCTGCGACCTACACCACAACTCATGGCAATGCAGGATCCTTAACTCACTGAGCGAGGCCAGGGATCGAACCTGTGTCCTCATGGTTATCAGTCGGGTTCATTACCACTGAGCCACAATGGCAACTCCTCAAATCCCACATCTGAAACACATGCAATTTTTTTTTAATAGAGTAGAGATCAAAAGGTAAAATCGCCAATTTTCACAGAACTTTCTACTTGGCATTTTTTTTTTTTCTAATTTAGTCCTTTTCTGGATATAAATAGGGCCAGGGACTGGCAACAGCACAAAATCACTCAGACGGGCCAAATCCGTGTTATTCTACGCAGCAAAGTTCAGTGTGAAGCCTACTTGGACTCGCAGATGTCAGAGCTTTAAATCCTCCTCTTCTTCGCTCATAAACACAATCTTTGTTTCGGCGATTCCCACACTCTCCACCCTCCGCCCCCTAAAACTTTTAAGATCTTTACCCGAAATTCCTTCCCTCAGCACTTGAGCGGCCCTGCCTGCCCACAGGCGCTACCAGTAAGTGCCCACAGCGTTCCGAGCCCGCCAGGTGTATGAACAGACCCCATCCTCATTTCATGCTTCCACACTTTACACAACAGGAAATTGAAGCCCCCGGGACCTTGCCCTGCGCCACAGAGCTGCTAAGTGCCAGGATCGAGAGCCAAACGCAGCCAGCCTGGCACCAAGCCCGCGTCCTTACCCACTGACCGAGACCTCCACCACTTATTGAGCACCCACTGTATACCAGGTCCTTTGCACAAACTAGCATCTGGGTCCTTACAAGTAACACACAGGAGGGGGTGGCTGCCCTGCTGTGACCGCCTGGAAAGAAAAGCACAGAGAGAGTCAGCAGCTTGCCCAGGCCACCCAGCTGCAAATGGCAACGGGAAGACCAAGCCTCTGTGCTCTCCGGATCCCAAGCCTGCACATATTCCCCTCCACCGCCTGGCCTCCTGGAATTTGTATGGATTGTTCTTCCTGACAGTCCTGTGAGAGAATGGCCGTTTCTGCCAAGTTCCAGAGGAGCACATCCTTGAGGCAGAGGCAACATGAAAGGAAGCGCGGGCTGTTTAGGCAGATTCTGTTTTCCAGATCTGCTCTTCCCACCAAGATGCTCAGAAAGGGGACAGAAAGTCGACCTGCTTATCTCTTCTTCCATCCTGTGAAAACACGCTTTAAGCTAAACAATTTAAATACCATGTGGAAACAGTACCAGGAGATGCAGAAAGGCAGGGTCTAAAGCATCTGAATATAGTAAACAGGGTTTTGAACTTTTCTGTCCAAAATCTTCAGAATTATAAAAAGATTAATCTGTATCTACTCAGTGATTCGATCATAGTGCTGTATCTAAATAAAATTTTCCTGGTTTCCAGATGAAAAAAGAAAAATAAAAAGAAATGCCCTGTCTGCTTTAATCAGGTCCGAGCCATTTCTCCCTCTATGGTCTGTGCGTCGATAACTGTAGGAACCTGTTTTATACTCTTCAAAGTGCTTTCCTTTCCACAGGAACTGTCTCCAGATTTCATAGCTCCAGATTTCATTTCATTCAGCTGTGAGGTTAAGCCATTTACACAGAATAACAGCTAAGGGGAGTTCCCACTGCGGTTCAGCGGTAAAGAACCTGACTAGGATCCATGAGGACGTGGGTTTGATCCCCGGCCCCACGCAGGGCGTTAGAGGATCCAGCGTTGCTGTGAGGCCATAGACACCTCTGGAATCTGGCATAGCTGTGGCTGTGGCTGTGGCTGTGGTGTAGGCTGGCAGCGGCAGCTCCAACTCCACTCCTAGCCTGGGAACCTCCATATGCATCGGGTGTGGCCCTAAAAAGCAAAGAACAAATGGAACTGAGACCCTTTGGTTTTTGGTCCTCTGCTATCATCTTGCCACCTTTAAACCACTGACAAGAACCTGACCGAAAGCTGTGTTTTCTGGGGTTTCCTATGGGAAAAGCGGACCCTTCCAGGTGCGTGGAACTTTTCCTAGAATATGCTTTCTCTCTGGAGTAACTAGGAACCCACAGCAACAACACACGACCCCATACACGGTCTTAAAGAAACGTAGTTTACTTGGGGCTCTGGCTCAGAAATGCACAACAAAAAAACGACCAGAAATTCGCGCAGGTAGCAGAGGCCAAGAAGGCTTGATTCTGCAGGACTTCCAAGGTGGCAGAACAATTCTACAAGAAACTTCACCAGCCAGACGCTCGCCTGGAGCAGCAGACGGGGAAGCTCCTGAGCAGAAGGTTGGGGACAGAGAGAAGGGGAACGATGTGCCAGAGGATCGGGTCCTCCCTCCCTCCCTCCCGTCCAGGAGCCTGTCCCGCAGCCGCGCGCGAACGAGGCGGTGGGAAGGGACCGCAGCCGGCGCCTAAGGCCCGCCCTGGGACCCCCAGAGCTCCACTTACTTGCTCCGAAGTGTCCCCCCAGGTCCCCGCCTCTTCCAGCGACCCCGCGCAGAGGGGCAGCGCCAAGCACAGCCCGAGCAGCAGGAGCATGGCGGGACCGGGGCGGCGGCACTGGGACGCGGCGGGACGCGCGGGGACAGCGCGGAGGACAGCGCCGGGCTCGCGGCGGCGGCGGCGGCGGCGGCGGCGGACGCGCGAGGCCCCGCCTCCCCGCGCCTCCGGCCCCTCCCCTCAGACCCCGGCCCCGCCTCCCCGACCCCTGCGGCCCCGCCCCTCAGACCCCGGCCCCGCCCCCCCGAGTCCGCGCTTGTCCCCGAGCGCAGGGCGCACAGCGAGCCCTGCCTTCCCCCCACCTCCTGCCCTTCAGCCCCGCCCCCTTGCCCTCTGCCGCTTCCTCCATCCAGCGCCTGTGACACCTGCCACCACCTCCCCGCGCGTGACAATTTTTTCTTCCTCTCCACTTCTTCATGGACTCTTCATTCCTGTCGCAGGAGGACGCGGCAAGGGCCAGCCTAATCCTCCACACACAGCACACCCTTCACCTGCTATAGAGTCCCGGGATGTGATACCACCCTCTCACTGCTGATACATCCTACCCCCGTCCCCTATATACACCACCCCCACCTGCTGTGTATACCCCCACCCTTTCCCCACCTGCTCTGTATACCGTATCCCCCACCTGCTTTGTATACCACCACCCTTTCCCCACCTACTAGCCCAAAGCCAACAGAAGACCTTCTCCCTTCTGCCCAGAGAACAACACTCCCCTTGGCATCCAGCACTGATGCTTACAAGCCCAGTTAAAGGATGCTCGGGTGTTCCCCTCATGGCGCAGCGGAAACGAATCTGACTAGTGTCCATAAGGATGCAGGTTGGTCCCTGGCCTCACTCAGCGGGTGGGCAATCCAGGGTGGCTGTGGCATAGGCCAACTGCTGTAGCTCCCATTCCACCCCTCTCCTGGAAACTTCCATCTGCCTCGGGTGCAGCCCTAAAAAGAAAAATTAACTAATTAATTAATTAAAGAAGGGATGCTCATTTGTAATCTAATGCAGAAAGTACTGGCAATGTTGTCCCTTTTTATGCAGTTCTGGCATAAGGGGACAGAAAAGAGGAAGCTAGAATCGGCACCATGTCATAGTATTTCTGATTTTTTTGGTTATTAATCATGCAAATGAATGTCATTTTCATAGTTGCAAACTCGATGCTATTTCCATCCTGTCATAGGAAGAATTATTATCTGCCAACCAAATCACCCACCAGCCCTTTAAATTCTGGGCTCTGTCTTTCTACCTAGTAGATACACAATATGCTGGAGGTGCTTTTTTCATCTTTCCAAAGACAATCACCTAAAAGACATTTTTTTATGTCTCTGTAACAATTACATCTAAATCGATAAGCTGAGCAATAGTGAAAAGTTGGCAACAACCTCAATGGCCAAGAGCTTCCATTCTGTGGAATATTATGCAGGTATTAAATAAGAACTCCCAGGTCTATAGTAACATGAAAAATGTTTACTGTGTCATCTAAAAGAAAAATATCAGATCACATGACCATATCAAGAATATGAGTAATTGGGTAAAAATACATATGCATAGACATAAGAACTACAAAAGATAAAAACAGTGGCTGTGTTAGTTTATGGTGATCTCTCTTTTTAAAAATATTTTATTGACTCTTGCTGACGTGCTGATTGTTTAAACAAAGACATTAAGGCAGGGGGATATTTCTGTGGTGAAACAAATGAAAAGAAAATCAGTGTCATTAGCAATTAATCACTTAATAGCCTTAACCACTGACTAATTTAAAAAAACGTGCCACCAACACAAAGCGACAGGAGCTGGTCCAGCAAGGTTTCTACAACAAAAACCTTGGAAAAGGAAAGCTTTGAAATAAGTCAAAGGATTTTTATTTTTAGTGTTTTGCTAACCATGAGTTACAAATGTAACGCCAGGCCAGGGCTACTGCTGTGGCGTGGGTTCAGTCTCTGACCTGGGAACGTCCAAATGACACAGACATGACTAAAAGAAATTAAAGGCTTTCCTCCCTTTCTATTTTTTTGTAGTTCATGGGGGGGGTAACTAATTAATTTTTTTCTATTTTTGTCTTTTTAGGGCTGCATTCATAGCATATGGAGGTTTACAGGCTAGGGGTCAAATCGGAGGTAATGCTGCTGGCCTACACCACAGCCACAGCAACACAGGCTCCAAGCCACATCTGCGACCTACACCACAGCTCACAGCAGTGCCGGATCCTCAACCCACTGAGCCAGGTCAGGGATCGAACCTGTGTCCTCATGGATACTAGTCAGGTTCGTTACCACTGAGCCACCATGGGAACTCCAGGTTTCCAAAACTTGATAAGCATAGGCAATGCTTTATATTAGCCTCATTAATAAGGATGAAAAAAATTAACTGTTCCCTCCACCCCGTAAAGGGGCTGAGGTACCCCCACAGACCTGTCCTTTGGTTTTTTTGTTGTTTTGTGTGTTTTTTTTTTTTTTTTTTTTTTTTTTTTTGCCACATCCACAGCATATGGAAGTTCCTGGGCCAGGGATTGAATCTAAGCCGCAGTTGCAACCTACACCTCAGCTGTGGCAACACCAGATCCTCAACCCACTGTGCCCCAGCGGGAACTCCTGAGGTCTCATTTCCTGTTTCACCTCCAGGGGAAACTGATTTTGCAGTTTAAGGCTACTGAGCTCCTAGAAGCTCAGAGCTGGAAAAGACCCTAAAACCCAATCCTGAACTTCTCCAAGGGGACACATCAGGGGCTTGCCCAGGTGCATGCTCCAGGCAGAGGCAAGTCTCTCGCCAGCCCCAGGTGCTTACGGGCAGAGTCTGGGTCCAGGGCTCAGCTGCAAAGGGGCTTCTTGTTGCAGGAATGAAGGTGAGCTGCTGCCAGTTCTTGCTAGGAAAGAGTTCCCCTGAGTTACTGAAGGACCGACCAGGGGCTCCAAAATTTCAGAATTGGACTCATTAGAGTTCAGGGTTTTATTCTGCTCCCCGACCTGAGACCGCCAATGGATGGGCGCAGCTCGCCAGGGCAGACACTAGACAGGGAAAGACAGGCGACCCATTGGCTTCTTCTTCCACTGAACCCACACCCAGTCGCCCCTGGTTCCTCTGGCCAGCTGCTCCAAGGTTAAAGCCCCTGCCACCCCAGTCCTCTGGGCACCCCCTCCATTCCTCCCTCCCCCCACGCTCCTTTTTGAGTGGCTGCAAGGCCATTGTCCTATTCTGGGCCAGCTCTGGTCCCCCTCCTTGGTATCACCTTTTTATCTACTTATACGGCCTTGTGTTTCTCTTGGACCCCTGACAACTTAGCCTAATCACGACAGTTTCCTACTGTTTGGCTTTTTTTTTTTTTTTTTTTTTTTTTTAAGTCAAAAAGACTGGGGAGGAAGTGGATTCCTTTGAGCTTTGGCTCCACGGTTTCTCTGGAGCTCTTGACATCTTGGGAGTCTAGCTGTACTCACATGTCATCTGTTTAACCCACGCTGAGTTTTTCCCAGAGAGGAGATTTGCAGAAGAGAGAACAGAGAATGCCATTTTCCAGTTTCTTCTGATGGATAATCTGCTCCATTTATCAACTCTTCACAAAGCGTAACACGTCATATTTCAATTGGATTTGAGTTTATATCTCAGATTAGAGACCCCTAGTTCAATTTGATTTGCTCCTTGGCAAAGATTGTCACACGCTTGTGTTTATATTCCTGGTTTCTGGCACGTTGGCCTGAAATGGAATCGTGTTCGCTGGATGGTTGAAAGGACGCAAACTACCATGATGCTTCTCTGGGCCAGCCGTGGACGACGCAACACAAATTTTAGACACGGTCCACCACCCAGGAGAATTCCCCATTTAGATACAAAGGTGGACTAACAAACAACATCATTTGAGATGCTAAGTGGGGTGGCGGGGAGGCGTTGAGAATACAACCGTGGACTAGAATTATTCGAGAAGGCTTCGGGAAGGAAGTGGAAATTACTCTTTGTGCGAATCAGATCTGAAAGCCAGATGCAGAAGACAGGGCGCTCTGGGGATGGAGGAGGAGGGGTACAGAGTGGAAAAGGCTTTGACGTTGGGGACAAGAACACAAAATGCTGGGGAAAGGTCCCGGTGTGGGGAGTTACCTGTAGAATGTTCTTGGCAGACAGGTGGGAAAGGAGATTGCAGGGGTTGCCAAGGGCAAACCTGCCACCCAGGGCAGGTCGAAATGTTTCTCCAGCCCCTTGGGAAGGGAGGCCAATAGGTGCAGGCATTGCGGTATTTCTTTTCCCTAAAGCTAATCTTTTAAAAGAACTGTCCTTGACTTCAAGGTTTCTGTCCCTCCCATCAATGACAGCGACTGACCGAGGACCTTTTGGGTGGGAGGGTGAAACAAGGATGCCCCCTGGGGGGCGTGTATGTTGGGGAGGGTGGGGTGGAGGAGGTGGTGTGCCAGAATCTTAGGATGGTCTTGGGGGAAAATATGCCATTTGGAAAAATCTAGATGATTCCAAAGTCCTGTCCCAAATCCTGCCCCCGCCCCAGACACTGTATCATATAACTGATATAAAAATGTTTGCTATTTCAGTGACTCATGCTTGCTCCCATTATCAATTCTACAAAGTGAGTAGTGGAACACATTTTTTTTGTTGTTTTCTTTTTTCTTTTTTTTGCTTTTTAGGTCCGCACGCACGGCACATAGAGGTTCCCAGGCTAGGGATCAAATTGGAGCTACAGCTGCCAGCCTACAGCAGAGCCGCAGCAACTCAGGATCCGAGCTGCCTCTGCGACCTGTACCACAGCTCATGGCAACGCCAGATCCCTAAGCCACTCAGCGAGGCCAGGGATCGACCCCGCAACCTCATGGTTCCTCGTCGAATTTGTTTCCACTACGCCACGATGGGAACTCCTTTTTTTGTTTTTTTGAACACAGCTTTTATGCTAATGAAACTTAAAAAAATACGTTTTTACTTTAAAATATATACGTGGTCTAACCTATATAAGCGAAAGATTCAATGGCAAATCTGTTTAAGTTGAAATGTCAATACAGCCATAGAAAAGTACGCAACCAGTTGTAAATCAAGGAAGTGGCTCTTTGTAAACCATTAAAGTGAAATTACATGGCTCGTTGCCAGATGCGTATTGATAGGTTATGTCATTTAGCAATTTGGCAGCATCTACACAGCCACCAAGCTCCCCGTGTAATTGAGGCTCAATAAGCATTTCATGTGATGCATGAATGCATTTGAAAAGAACACACACACTTTTTAAAAAATTTACTTCATTGAAATGCAGTTGATTTACGATGTCAGGTTAACTTCTGCTATGCAGCAAAGTGATCCGGCTCTGCATACATATGTATATATATAGGGATCTTTTAAAATATTCTTTTCTAGTTTCGTTTATCACAGGCTATCGAATGTGGTTCCCTGTACTCTACAGTAGGGGCTTGTCTATCCATTCTCTATAAAATAGTTTTCATCTGTTAATCCCAAACTCCCAATCCATCCTTCCCCCACTTACCTCCCCGTTGGCAACCACAAGTCTGGAGAAGAACACACATACTTTTTAAGGACATCTGTGCTGTGGCCTCTCCGCCCAGGATTCACCTGGGCTAGGTGACCGTGAGGCCTGTGCATAGTTACCTATGTGTAGAAATTTCTATAGATTTACGTGATATGCCTAATGATGAAAAGCCGAAGGGATGTAAGCTGCGGGCAGCACTGTCTATCAAAGCTGCACCTCTGTCTGCTGTCTGACGCATCAATCTCACTTTGGGGAATTTATCATACCAGTACAAGATTATTCATCATAGCATCGTGTGTGATTCCCCTGAGATTGGGAAAAAAATCCAAGAGTTGATGAATAGATATCTGGTTAAATATAACTTGATATCATGAATGGGGGAGAAGATACGAGGTGGCTTTCTGTGTGTTGCTATAGAGACATACCCAGTATAGGAGTTCCCCTCGTGGCTCAGTGGAAATGTACCCAACTAGTATCCATGAGGATGCAGGTTCAATCCCTGGCCTCGCTCAGTGGCTTAAGGATCCGGCGTTGCCGTGGGCTGCAGTGCAGGTCCCAGATGCGGCTTGGATCCTGCGTTGCTGTGGCTGTGATATAGGCTGACAGCTGGAGCTCCAATTTGATCCCTGGCCTGGGAACCTCCATATGCCGTGGGTGTGGACAAAAAGACCAAAAAAAAAAAAAAAAAAAAAAAAAAAAGGAAGAAAGAGAAAAGATCTAGCGGAGAGTGTGTGCTGCCTTAAGTGAAAGCAGGGAAGACCCTAAGAAAGCACAGTCACAATCACTTGTATTTGCATAAGGAAATTCTAGGAAAACCTAACAGTTAAGAAATGTATTTGGGGAAGGCAGGATGCCAGTGGGTGAGGCGGGGGGAAATGGAGGGGTTTTGTTTTCTCTCATAGTATTTGTTTATTTTATTTTATTTTACTTTTTTATTTTTTTATTGTTATTTTCCCAATACAATTTTTTTCCTGCTGCACAGCAAGATGACCCAATCACACATGCGTGTACGCATTCTATTTTCGCACGTTATCAGGCTCCATCGTAAGTGACTAGACATAGCTCCCAGTGCTGCACAGCAGGATCTCATGGCTAATCCATTCCAAAGGCAATAGTTTGTGTTTTCTCACACAGTATTTGATGTTCTACTTTGAACATTGTGAATGTGCTATCTATTCGGGATTCATTAATCAATTAATTTAATAAAATTGCAGCTGCAATGAAAAGAGTAGTAATAACGGCAAACCTGACTCCTGCCTGACGTTTCTCTCACATCAGACTTGATCTCACTTGCCGGGCTGACACCAACGTCAGGATCACATACGGGAGGGACCTGGATGCCTCCGCCCCCCGGCTCCCCCGGGAGGCTCCTGATGCGCACACGCGTGCACGAGCACGCACGCATGCACGCACGCGCACGCCACACCCAACTACTTCCGGTTTCCTATGCACTTTCTCGTCCTTGCTTTCCTCCTTGCTTTGCACAGATTCTTCTCTTTGCTGGAACCTTCCACTGACTCCCCAGCCCACCCCGCACAGCTTACCTTCTCCAAGCCCTCAAATTGCACAGCCCTTATCTCTTTGTTTACTTGTCTGTCTTTCTCCTAAACCAAGACCCAACAGAGCGCAGGCCCTGTGTTCTGTTCCTCTCCTTCGGCTTCGTGAGCACCCAGACTGGCGTCCAAGCTCGAGAAATGCTCACTGAATAAGTGGGGAACACTGACGTGTGCGTGCGTGTGACGGAGTCACTGTGCTGTACCCCTGAAACTGACACAGCCCTGTAAGTCAACTATATGTCAATTTTTTTTAAAAAAAGGGAGGGCACGGATGAACCTGTCTACAAAAGAGAAACAGACTCACAGAGTTGCCAAGGGCCGAGGAAGGAGGATGGAAGGGGAGTTTGGGGCTGGCAGATGCAAACTATGACATTCAGAATGGATAAGCGATGAGGTCCTGCTGTACCCTACAGGGAACTATAGCCAGTCTCTTGCGATGGACCGTGATGGAAGATAATATAAGAAAGGGAATCTACGTATGCATATGATGGGGTCACTTTGCTGTACAGCAGAAATTGGCACAACATTGTAAACTATGCTTTAATTAAAAAAAAAAAAAAAAAAGAAGAAGAAGACTCTGGGAGTTCCCTAGTGGCCTAGTGGTTAAAGGATCTGGCATTGTCACTGCTGTGGCTCAGGTCACTGCTGTAGCTCGGGTTGGATCCCTTGCCTGGGAAATTCTGTGTGCCAGGATGCCAGGATGCAGCCAGAATAGAAGACTTGATTAGAATGGCATGCTTTTCAGTGTGCCTTTCATTGGGAATTTCTGCTACACTAGTATGCCAGGCCACCGACTGGATGGCAGAACTTAGACAAGGGGTTGGCCTCTCGGGGGGTGAATATCTTCACAGAAAAAGCAGAATAATGACTTTCAATGGCCCAAAACATGTTAGCCCACAATTATCTCTCTTTCTTATTTATTTATCTTTGTGAGTGTTATAATTTTATTTATTTTTTTAAGGCTGCACCTGCGGCACATGGAAGTTTCCAGTTTAGGGGTTGAACCAGAGCTGCAGCTGCTGGCCCACACCACAGCCACAGCAACTCAGGATCCGAGCCGCGTCTGTGACCACACTACAGCTCACGGCAATGCCGGGTCCTTAACCCACTGAGCAAGGCCAGGGATCGAACCTGTGTCCTCATGGATACTAGTCAGGTTCATTACTGCTGAGCCACAGTGGGAACTCTTGAGAGTTATAATTTTAAAAAACAGCAAAAGACAGTTGCATTGGATCCTCAATACAGCATTCTCTCTGATGCTGAATGTTGCCTGAGAATATTAGATCCTGGTGGGTATGAGTTCTCATGGTGAGAGAAGCAAGTTCTCATGCATCCATTTCCCCATCCTGCCTCAAACTGTCTTTGCCACAGACCCTTGCCCCTTCAAAAATCTCCCCCGAAAAATTTGCTCTCAGAAACTGCTGTAATCTTTCTCCAAACACACAGACTAAAATCATCTCCTTCCGGGGAGTTTCTGTTGTGGCACAGTGGTTAACAAATCCAACTAGGAACCATGAGGTTGTGGGTTCGATCCCTACCCTCGCTCAGTGGGTTAAGGATCTAGGGTTGCTGTGAGCTGTGGTGTAGGTCGCAGACGTGGCTTGGATCCTGAGTTGCTGTGGCTCTGGTGTAGGCTGGTGGCGACAGCTCCAGTTAGACCCCTAGCCTGGGAACCTCCATATGCCGCAGGAGCAGTCCTAGAACAAGGCAAAAAGACAAAAACAAACAAACAAACAAAAAATCTCCTTCCCTTGAAGAAGTTACAGTTTATCTGTAGTATATATTTTTAATATTTCTGTACTATTCCTCAGGGGGCACAATTAGCATGAATTTTGCCTTATTTCCTGAAGACACACACAGGGTGCACACACACACATAAAAAAACAGCAAAAGACAATTGAATTGGACCCTCAATACAAAAAAAATCAGAGCCAGTTCCTCCCCCTAGGACATGTGCTATGGAGAACTGTGCTAACTTTTCCGCATCTGCACTCACAAGTAATTCAGAGAGAGGAAAATCGTTCTGAAGAAATTCCTGTCCTTCGAGCAGTCGCTTGTCCCTGTAGAAATGCTCACTCAACACTGAACAGGCTCAGTGCGGAGTTAAGCATTATTCTCATCTTTTGGAAGGAGGCTTAGAGCAGCACGAGGCAGCCTAGTTTTCTGGGATGTACCCCAGGACCCCAGCGGACTTGAAACAGTGCAGCGGCTTTGCTGATGCTGCGACAGGGATGCAGGGTCCCTTCCACCAGCCCCAGTGCCTGACATGAATGCCCCGTCCTGCCCTTTCGTGGTCTCAGAGGGGCTGGAAACGGAGAAACCTGCAACCTGCCGCTGACCCACAGCATGCGTTTTCTCCCTGAAGATCTGCCAGGTCCTTCCCCGACAGGTGCTAGGAGGCATCCAGAGAAGGTCAGTGAGAGCCCCAGGTGTGTCTCTGGAAGGATTTTGATTCAAGCGAAACAGGGCTGGTTTTGTGGTTGGTGCCAAGAGAGGTGGTATTCCGTGCAATCAGACTTAATAACAGAGCTGTCATCAAGTTCTTTCTCCAGCGCTCGCCTGGCTGGCGAGGGAGGGACTCGCTTGTCGGTTTAACACGTGCAGCAGGTGTGAAGCCCGCCGGTGCAGACTCGCTGAACCAAAATATGCAGCCCCTTAGCCCTGTATCTCCAGGTTCTCTCCATACTGAGTTCCATCCTCCCGTGTAGAACCGACTCTACTCCTGGCTGTTCATGATAAACCGTCCATGTGAGGTCTTTTAAAAATCCAATTATTGGGATTCCTGTTGTGGTTCAGCGGGTTAAGAACTCGACACAGTGTCCGTGAGGATGCAGGTTCGATCCCTGGCCTCGATCAGTGGGTTAAGGATCCCTCATTGCTGTGAACAGTGGTGTAGGTCGCAGATTCGACTCAGATCTGGCGTGGCGGTGGCCTAGGCCAGCAGCTACAGCTCCAATGCAACCCCTAGCCTGGGAACTCCCAAAATTCCCTCTTGCTTGGGGGAGGGTCAGTCTTTTGGGGTTTTCAGACCGTCAACTGATTAGACGGGGCCCACCCACATTAGGGAAGACAAACTGCTTCACTCAAAGGCCCTCACAGAAACATCCAGAAGCATGTCCACGTGAATATCCAGGCACTGCGGTCCAGCCAAGTTGGTGCAAAAAATTAACCATCACAGCCCCTGTGCTGGATTACAGCTGCATGTTTCCTGGCCTTCCCAGCTCCGCTCCCTCCCTGTAACCTGGAAAACGTTCCTGGTGAAGGGACAAGGACCAAGCCTCAGGTTGGGAAAGAGAACAGAGACGCAACCACCCCAAGGGAGGTGTTCCCAGGCGAGTGGAAGACAAAGCACACAGCCTGGAAACAGCGGGGCTTCCTGCTGAATCCTGCCTTCGACAGCCCCCTTCTCAATAGAAGTGGGGGTTGTATCACTTAGTGAATGTTCTAAATGCCGCTGCAGCGTTCACTTCAAAGTGCTTGATTTTATGTTAAGTGAATTTCATTTTATGTTATGTGATCTTTTAAAGAAAAGCAACCAACTTCCCCATATTTCAATAGCACGAATACAGCCCCTTGACCCTTAGGGTAACGAGGAATTTTAACGCTGTGACTAGTTACCAGTATGTGGGGGTGAAGACAGAGAGAAAATAAGTCAATAATATGGATACGTGTGTTTTCCGTTCAGCCTGGTCATCATGGCTATCTTTTTTTCCTTTTATTTATGTTGTGAAATTTTCCGTAACTTGTATTAAAAAAAAAAAAAAACCTTTGATTCCACCAGGCAAGATGTGATTGACTGCATGTAACAGAATAACCCGCTGCTCCATGGCCAATTTATACCATTCTTCACTTAATGAGAATTGAAAGCGCAGACAGGGGCCACCACTGATTGTTTTACCTGCCTGCTCTGTGTTGGCCTTTCTTCCTCTCCCCTCTCCTCCCTTTTCTTCTTTTTTCCTCCCCCTCTCTGCCCCCCTTTCTGAAAGTAGAACAAATAAATTCTTGGTCCCCAATTTTGCACAAGGTCCTGTAGATCTGCTCAAAATAGGTGAGCACCTTGCGCCATCTAGTGGAGACATGTATCAAAGAATTTCCTGGGAGTTCCCCTTGTGGCTCAGTGGTAACCAACCTGGCTAGTACCCAGGAGGAGGCGAGTTCAATCCCTGGCCTCGGTCAGTGGGTGCAGGATCTGGCGTTGCTGTGAGCTGTGGTGCAGGTCACAGACTCGGCTCAGTTCTTGTGTTTCTGTGGCTGTTGCGTAGGCCTGCAGCTGCAGCTCCAATTCGACCCCTGGGAACTTCCATATTATGCTGCACGTGAATTTTGCTCTAAAACGAAAAAAAAAGTATGTGAAGCAGAATTTGGCTGAAGGACCAAATAATTCTAAACATGCTTTAAACTGACACAAATGTCTAGTGGGGCGTTCAAGCACCCTGTTGCCCTCAAGACAAGTCTTTCTTTTTAGGCACAGTCCTGGGCAGAGCCTTGGCCTTCCTGACCTCAGCTGCACCTTGCAGTCCTTAAGGCAACAAAAACTCCCCCATAAACTCCCAAAGTGACTCCTGGTGGAGATCCACTGTATGGTTCTAGAACATTCCAAAGGGGGGGCCCTATTTTTAACATAAAGCAAGCTATTGTACACGTGCGTGCTTTTTCTTTTTTTTTTTTTTTTGGTTGCCCTAAAGGATATGGAGTTTCTGGGCCAGGGATCAGATCCAAGCCACAGATGCACCACAACTGAAGCAATGCCAGATCCTTACCCATTCTGCCAGGCTGGGCATCGAAACTGCATGCCAGCGCTCCGGAGACGCCATTGATCCCATTGCACCGCCGTGGGAACTCCTTTATTTTTATTTTCATTTTTATGCAGACGCACAGAGGTTGTGCTCACCTTGAATCATGGGCCGTAAACATGACCACAGATCCTGATTATGTGCAGACCAGTCTTAACGGTCAATGGGGAAGATGACAGTTATTCCTCGACCTTTAAATTGTTTTGTCAAAATGTCAAAGCTTTCTTACTGCAGGTTGAGAAAGCATAGGAACATTTTTAAATAGTAAAACAAGGGTGAGTTAAATACCCCTTAGGTTCCAACATCAGAAACACCGAGAACGAAAGCGTTTCATTTGTTGGTAAATACTTACCAATGCTAACTGCGCAGTGCGGGCCTTCCCTCCCGTCCTGTAACTCAGCGCACGAGGTGAGCGTCCTCTCTGGGATTCAGGGGGTTGCCTTACCTCCCTCTAAGTCTGGGTTGGCTTCCAAAGTCTTTCCTTCGAGCTTTCATCGCTGTGGAACCCGTCGAACACCACCTTTCAGTGCGCGTTTGGGGCACCGTCACTTTCTCTAAGAGACATTTTTTCCCATTGTGACCACTTTCCTCATTTAAGCCATCAGGTCACCTTCCTGGGAGTTCTCGGGCGGCGCATCGGACTGTCCGTATCCCCGAGGGCAGCTTTTCCTTCTACCTCTGTTTACACCTGCTCCCAGCAGTCTTGCTTTTCTTCCTTCCTTCCTTCTTTCCTTCTTTCTCTGTTTTAGGACTGCACTGCAGCATATGGAGGTTCCCAGGCTAGGGGTCGAATCCAAGTTACAGCTCCTGGCCTACACCACAGCCACAGCAACGCCAGATCCCAGCCACGTCTGTGACCTACACAGCAGCTCGTGGCAACACCAAGATCCTTAACCCACTAATCGAGGCCAGGGATCCACCCCATCTCCTCGCTGACGCGACGTTAGGTTCTTAACCCCCTGAGCCACAGTGGGAGCTCTGCTTTTCGTTTTCTTGCTGCACTCTCATCCTTTGGGTCGGTTCTCTCTTTCGATCATCCATGCGTAAAATGTCACCTGGGTGTATCCCTGGGAGACCAGAGGGAAACACACGTACACGCTTTGCTGTCTGTGTGTGAAACACATAACAGGTGCTCATCGGCCACTAAGGGAGAGAGCGGGAAAGAAGTGGTGACACTGACCACTGATTGTGAGGCGTCTGCTGTTTACAGAGTGGAATTTGTCTCCCTTGAATCTGGGGCGCCTGGAGATTTGCTTTGCCCGGTAAAATGCAGCCGAAGTGTGGCGGGGTGACTTGCAAGGCCGGGCCTTACCTGTCTGCAGCCTCCGCTGTAGGAATGCTCTAGAAAGCCTGCTGCCATGCAGGGAGAGGCACAGCAGAGGCCAGAGAGAGGAAAACCAAACTCCTCTGGTCGACAGCCCCAGCTGAGCTCCACCCAAAGCCAACACCACCAGCCAGCCGTGAGCTGAGCTGTTTCGCGTCCCGTCACCCAGCCGAGGCCCCGGTTGACTTCTGCCCCAGCCATTGGAATCCCGTCAAACCCACAGACCCGGGAGAGAGGTTACACCTGGTGTTGAAGCCCTGGAACATTCCAGGTCCTGTCCCCTGAGAAGGCAGTGATTCAGCCCCTCTCCACAGGCAGTTTGGCTCAATTTATGACCATCAGAGCCTGGTCCTGGCCCAGTGAATCCTTGCCCACCTGCAGGAAGTGTGCTCGCAAGCTCTCTGTCCTTGGGGTTAGTCCCAGAAAAGTCTGGTTCCACCCCTTGACCCTCCCTCTGCTCACGGCCTCTCCGGGGCCGTGTTGCTCTTGCTTATTCTGCGGCAGAGCCAGGCCACCGGCCCAGCTCCTTCCAGCAGATGCGTTCTCTTCCTGGACGCTGACTTCTCCGTTCATTCTGGTCTGGCATCTCCATGGAGCAACACTCCCCCTTGGGCCAAGAGAGTCCAATCTTGGATGGTTCATAAGCCATCGCAGCTTCTCATTTGTGAATTGCTCTTTTTTTTTTTTTTTTCTTTTGTCTTTTTGCCTTTTCTAGGACTGCTCCCGCGGCATATGGAGGTTCCCAGGCTAAGGGTCGAATCGGAGCTGTAGCCACCGGCCTACGCCACAGCAACTCGGGATCCGAGCCGTGTCTGCGACAGCTCACGGCAACACCGAGTCCTTAACCCACTGAGCAAGGCCCGGGATCGAACCCGCAACCTCATGGTTCCTAGTCAGATTTGTTAACCACTGAGCCGTGACGGGAACTCCTTGAATTGCTCTTTTCTTGACCTCTGTATAACATCATGCGCTCCTATGACACAGCTTTCAAACCTCTAATAGTCCTGACTACCTGCCATTGGCTTATCTCTAATTGATTAGAATCCCTTACAATAGTTCATTCGAAAGTGAATGCAACTTTCTAGCTAGAGTCTACACTGGAGACCGCGCTGAGCCGCTACTGCTTCTAGAATTTATTTTTCTCTATCAGGATGTTTTTGAGGGAGTTCCTGTTGTGGCTCAGTGGGTTAAAGACCTGATGTTGTCTCTGTGATGGTGCGGGTTTGATCCCTAACCTCGCTCAGTGGGTTAAGAATCTGGCATTGTTGTGGCTGTGGCTTAGATCACAGCTGCAGCTCCGATGCTGCCTCTGACCCTGGAACTTCCATATGCTGTAGGTGCAGCCATAAAAGGAAAAAAAGACAAGACGTGTTTGAATTCTCACGCTGTCCTCTGGAATAGCAGGCGTCCTTTCCAACAACCTGTCCTCTGAAATTTTGCCCAGTATTTCATTCAAGTTTACTTCAAGGGTATATATCACTTGAACAGGTTCCATGACTTAGCACGCTGCTTCTCACCCCAAAATTCATTCCTTCAAGTTACTGTCAATCTATTCATCAAAGCTTTTCTGCTTGGATTTGTCCAAACAACAGGTTCTGTAATTAAGCAGTTGAAAACGCATTCCGTTTTCATTTTCCGGCTCATCCATGATAAGCACATTCAAATCCGTCTGGGCTTATAAGAAATCTAGGTCTCCCGTGAGAAATACTGTGGTCAGAAGTGGAATTAGTTCCATCAAGCACTGTATAATCATGGATGCTTTAGGCAGGAAACGGCCCTTTGCCGTTCACCAGCTCCCCAATCAAGGGAAGCATTAGGCTATGATATACGGGCGTGCTGATGGATTATGTGTGAGTTAGCCCCTGGCTCTGCTGACAAATTAGCCTGACCAGGCTTGGGCCCTGCCTCTGCTTTAGACTCCGGCCAAGATCAGCAGGCACCTGCAGAGGGTGTGGCTTCTCCGGCTCCTGCTCCTCCAGAATGTCGTACTGTACTCTCCCAGCTTCCCGGGGTCGGCAGAGCCCGCTCTGCTGGCTGTGCACCCACCTCTGAGGACTTCAGAGCCCAGCTGTCCTCCTCTACCTCTCCCCCCCAGTGCATCCAGCCCCCCGTCCCAGAGTCCCCACCACCCAGCGTGCTTCCCACTTCTATCCTGCACCCCAGAATCTGGCCAGCCTGAGTCACCAATCCCCTTCCGCATGCATAGCTTTGTCAAATTGCCTCCTTTTTCAGGAGTTCCTGTTGTGGCTCAGTGGGTTAAGAACCCAGCTAGTATCTGTGAGGACGTGGGTTCAATCCCTGGCCTCACTCAATGGGTTAAGGATCCGGTATTGCTGTGAGCTGTGGTGTAGGTCGCAGATGTGGCTCGGATCTGGTGTTGATGTGACTGTGGTGTAGGCCGCTGGCAGCTGCAGCTCTAATTCAGCCCCTGGCCTGGGAACCTCCATACGCTGCAGCTACAGCCCTAAAAAGCTAAAAATAAATAAATAAATAAATAAATCACACTTAATTACCCTGATTAAGATGCATGACCATGAACTAGAAGGGGTTCCAGGCTGGACCTTCTCTGACTCTGGCACTGGAAAGAACTGATTTTCCGCCGACCTGCGTGAGGCTGCCCAGGGCCGGTGGGAACAGACCCTTTGCTCCGAACCAGAGGCGGTCCTGAAACGTCCTTGCTGAAGAGCGTGCCTTCGTGTCGCACAGCCACTCGCCCCCGTTTGCTTGTGACCTGGGCTCTCGGTTAAGGAACGCGGAGGGAAAAGCACAGCCTGTGAAGACGCCCTGCTCAGAAAACCATGGCATTTCTTCTCCCACTTTTCCTAAATCCCTCCTGCTTTCCCTTAAACCAAGGATTTTGTTTCCAGAAACTTTTCACGTCAGCGTTTTCCTCTCTATTTCTCAGGAAATGCCCTCACCAGGTCTTTCAAAGAGGATGACACTGATCTTGCAGTCTCTCTGGTTTTAAGATGAACAGAAATCAGCAAGAGGGAAACAAATAAACAAAACAGCCAAGCACATCCATTCAACCCTCATCGCCCTTCCAGCCCAGCGCCTGCCTCTGGCTCTGCTGTTTGAATAACCTCTGGGCATCTGATCTGCCCCCACTGCTTTAAGTTTGAACTCCAGGGCAAATATTTGTCCGGTTTCAGAACAAAGTTTGAGATGAAGTTGGTCTTTTTCAAAGCCAACCACAAGGCTCTCTTGTCCCCCGAACGTGGGACAGCAGAGGGACCCTGGGCTGGAGAGCTGGGCAGAGCCTCCGAGGACAATGAAGGGGCTCACGTGCTTTCTCCTCTGCTTTCTTCTTTCGGAAGCGCAGGGCTTCGAAATCCCCACCAATGGACTTTCAGAAGTAAGTACTTGCTGGGCCCCCGTGCATTCGCTTAGTAAAATACACAGCCTGTTACCTGCTTCTATGCAAAGGCTGTGTTCTGTGTGCACTGGAAATTCAGGATCAGATTCACCCGAGTAGAAGTGCCCACTGTTATAATGACGGAAATGCGTGTTTACCCTTTAAAGCATTAGTGGATTTTGCATGAGAATCAAATTCATGGGCCGGCCCCATCGTGTAGCACTTAATGTTCCAGCTGCTCCCTCCTTCTCTGAAAAAGGGGGCTAAAAATGGACCTAACCCAAAGAACAGTCATAAGAATTAAGGGACAGATGCAAACTACCCAGCATGTTGCACATTGGAGGAAGAACTTAATGAGTATTAGCTCTTATCATTATTATTGCAAAATATTAATATCACTCTTCTCCTTCAGTGTATCAGAAAAGTCATGTGCAAAACACTCTTGTTTTTCACACCGAGGTGAACAATGATTTCCCAATTAAGGGCACTTTAAATATTCCTGTTCGAGGGGAGACCTGGGTCAGTGGGTGGCGAGTGCAGGAATTATTCCTGGGAATCATCAGATCTTGCCCCCCTCCGACATAAAGAAAGTCTTGGGGTGAAAGTCGTGCAAGCGCTCTCGTGATGCCAGAGAAGCAGCATGAATTATGGGAGTATCCTAGATGCAGCGGGCCTGTGACCCTCACGGAGGGGATTGCCTGCAGACATGCCAGCGAACAGGAGGGCATATGTGCCAGGAAAACAAACAAACACCGCTCTGTCTGCCTAGACACTGTCTCATTTTCCAACACTTTAAAAACCACCAGCGTGTGCTGGAAACCTCACCGGTGGAGCCAGGCATCGCAGACTAGGGATCTAAACATGGTTGTGCTTTTTCAGTCGCTTCCTGATGGTTGATGGTGCCTGTTTATCTAATCAGACACTGCACAGCCCTGGAGATCTTCCCACGACTGCCCCCTGGGCACCTACCTGGTTACTGCATTCCGGGAGGCCGGACTTGCATTGCCACCGTTGGAGACAGCACCTTCCATTTACTCACCTCCGAGACCTAACTAGCAAACAGATATATTGAAGAAATCACTGTCACAGGCGTAGAAAACGAACAGGGCTACCCGAGAGCAAAGCAGGGAGGGATAAATTAGGGGTGTGGGGTTAGCAGACACACACGACTGTGTGTGAAATAGATAAACAACACAGACCCCCTGCACAGCACAGGGAACCATATGGGATATCTTGGAAAAGAAAGTATCTATATGCTATGTATGTATAACTGAGTCACTTCGCTGTACACCTGAAATATTGTAAATCAACTCCGCTTCAATTAAAAAGAAATCATTGTATGCCCAACTGACCTTGCCCGGAGAGATAGAAAATGAGACAAAATAATACCTACACTTGTCACTAGCTGCCTGTTTTTCTTCATAGAAATTAACCCCTGGGGAGTTCCCGTCATGGCTCAGTGGTTAACAAATCTGACTAGGAACCATGAGGTTGCCGGTTTGATCCCCAGCCTCGCTCAGTGGGTTAAGGATCTAGGGTTGCCGTGAGCTGTGGTGTAGGGTGCAGATGCAGCTCGGATCCTGTGTTGCTGTGGCTGTGGTGTAGGCCAGCGGCTACAGCTCCGATGAGACCCCTAGCCTGGGAACTTCCATATGCTGCAGGTGCAGCCCTAGAAAAGACAAAAAAAAAAAAAAAAAAAAAAAAAGAAGAAGAAGAAGAAGAAATTAACCCCCTGAATTCTTTTTTTAAGTTTGCAGAATATGGAGATCTTGCGGAACTGGCCCTGGGCAAATTTCACGTTGTGCCAGGAAACCGGAGGTCTCAGGTACAGTAAGCCACCCTCTGGAAAGGGAAAATACGTGAAAGCCCTCGTGACTGAGGACATAAGGAGAAAAGAATGAGATGGGTTCTGCTAGATCTTCTCCAGAGCTGATGGGTAACAGCAAAGAGGCCAGCGGTTCTGCGCCCAGGGGGAGGCCGTGTCCAGGTGACAGAAAGGGAAACTGCCCTGTGACTGTCCTTTACCCTCTGAAGTGTACCCATCAGCTTGGTCCCCTCCGAAAGACATGGTAAGGGGTTCCTGCTGTGGCACAACAGGTTTGATGCCTGGCCTGGCTCAGTGGGGTGAGAAGCCGGCATTGCCCCAGCTGTGGCATGTGTTGCAGCTATGGCTCGGATCTGATCCCTGGCCTGAGACCTGCATGTGCCCCAGGGCGGCCACAAAAGGGGGGGAAAAGATTACATGGCGATGTGTGTTCTTCACCATTTAAAATTACGGGATGTTCGACTGCCTCGTAAGGAGGAATTTCCTCTGAGAAGGAGAGGTTTTTCCCAGCAGCGGCAGGAGCCTTGCGCGGGAGCCACACACCCTCCCCCACCAGTCACAGTCATGGTCACGGTCACTGCCCTCTCGGGAAGGTGCCTAGAGACCACAGGGGGCCTGGCCACGCTGGCGGCTGCATCCCAGATGCCAGCAGCATAGACTAAAGTCCTTCAGGGGCCAGGAAGGGTTGGCCGCTCCCTAAAAAGCAAAAAAAAAAAAAGAAAACAAACTACTGTCACCAAAGGGGAGAGAAGGGATAAATCAGGAGTTTGGGATTAATAGATACACACACTCCTATGATAAAATAGACAAGCAACAAGGACGCACTGTATAGCACAGAGAACTATACTCGATGTTTTAAAATAACCTATAGGAGAAAAGAATCTGAAAAATATATTTATATAAGAAGGTATAAGAACAAAATGTATATACGTAAAACTGAATCACTTTGCCATACACCTGAAAGTAACACAACATTATAAATCAACTATATTTCGATTTTCAAGAAGTTTAAAAGAAGGCAACCACTGGCCTTCCTATGTCATATAACACCCCCTAAAACTGCAGTTCCCCCAAATCTAGCAAGTTAAGCCTATATTCACACACCTGAATTATTATTTTAAAATCCACCTGACGTTAAATGTTCAATCATCACTTTAAAGCCAGTCTATTTTCCATGCCGCCAGGACAGGCATCCCTCTGGGTAACTCTCTAGCTCAGTGGTTAGAATACAGAATTTTCCACCTGCCGGCTGCGGCGCCTGATGGGGGCTACACCAGGGAGGAGACGCATTTGAGTCCTGCCCCCTGGGGGTCTGTCTAAGGGAAGGGTCAGACGTGCCTTCCTGCTGTCCAGCTTTGACAGGGGGGCTACGCCGCTGTGAAAACACTTAATCAGGGAGTTCCTGTTGTGGCTCAATGGTAACCAACCCAACCAGTATCCATGAGGATGTGGGTTCGAGCCCCGGCCACACTCAGTGGGTTAAGGATCCGGCGTTGCTGTGAGCTGTGGTGCAGGTCACAGAGGCAGCTCGGATTTGAAACACTTAATCAGACAAATAGACAGCAGAAAGAGGCTATAGGCTTGCTATCAGCCTGAGTTTGGTCGAATCTTTTCTTTTAAAAGCATTGGGTTTAGCATTGTCTCAAAAAATAATGGGCCTGCCTCCAAAAAGTGACGAGGCATTTGTTCATAGAAACACAGTGGGAAAACTAGTACCCTGGAATAATTGCTATTTATGTCTTGGCTCCTGTGAATGAATTACATCTCAGTGTACAAGAAAAAAAATATATATGTGTATGTATTTTTGCCTGAGAGAAAAGAGTCTTTGTCATCAAGGTAATAAGTACCAGACTTTTGAAGAAAGCTTTTCCTACTTCCTTTCACAGAGAAGTGCTTCTGGAGAATCTGGAGAAATGATGGTAAGCTTACTTTGATTTGGTTAAAAATTGATGTCTGAATGACTTTTCTGTTACCTATTAGCCAGAAATCAATATGGTTGCCTCCTCTGTCTTCATCCCTGAGAGCGTTTACCTGACTTTCGAAACACCCTATTGCCCAATTCTGTTTGGAAGTATGTCCAAAATTCAGCTTGAAACGGTGCAGTGTGCATGCAGCCAGGAAGGATGTCCCCTGACAGCTGAAAATTGTCGCTTTTCTTTACTTGCGCAAGTTTTGCCAACAGCATAGGTTTCATCCAAGCCCGTGCATTTGTTCAAACAGGACCCCTAAAAACTCTAGAGGGTAAAGGAGTGAGTGTGGAGAAGGAACTCTCGGAGTTCCCTTTGTGGCTCAGCAGCGTAAGAACCCGGCTGATATCCACGAGTATTCGGGTTCGATCCCTGGCCTCGCTCAGTGGGTTGAGGATCCCGTGTGGCCACAAGCTGCAGCATAGGCTGCAGATGCAGCTTGGGTCTGGTGCTGCTGTGGCCGTGGTGTAGGCCGGCAGCTGTGGCTCCGATCCAGCCCCTAGCCTGGGAGCTTCCATAGGCTGCAGGTGCAGCCCTGGAAGGAAAAAAAGAAAAAAGGTAAGGAACTCTTCAACAAGACACGGCCCAACTCCCTACGATGTTCGGAGCGGTCCTTCCGGTGGCGAAAAAACACCCAAAGGAAGTGGTTTCATGGGCTTTCCGCTCTGAACCGACGGGAAGGTGGAGAAGCCCCGGGTGAAGGGGAAAAAAGACGAAGAGTGTAGCCTGGATTTTATCTTAGCTTGAGGTGATGCTGGATATTAACAAGATGAAAGGTTGACATTTGGAGGACAGAGTTTGGGCAAATGACATCTATGATTGAAATAAGCAAAACCTTTCAAAAAAAAAAAAAAAAAAAAAAGCCGAACCTCGTGAGTCCCATCGTTGTCATTGTCATCCTGAAGAAGCTGACGGTTTAGAGGAATCTCCTGCAAGACGTGTGTTTTCAGGCCTTTGAGCGCATGGACACCGTGACGCCTTACATCCGTAGAGCAGGTTTGGAAAGGGATCCAAAGCGACAGACCGTCGGTGGCATCAAATGCCCTTGGCGAGATAGTCTGCGTAGCTCACCCCGTCAGCATCCTCCGATTAGGTCTTAATTTGGGAAAGGACCAGAGGACTGGGAGAAGGTGAAATGACAACAGATGGGGTTGAAGAAGGCAGCTGGTGGCTGTGGCTTCCACCCCTCCCTGCCCCGGGCTGTGTCCTCCCTGAATATACAGCCTGGTCCCTGTCCAGCTCTGCAGTCCTGCAACCCTGCCTTCCCTTCAGCCTGGCATTAGAAGTTACTTCCTTCACTTTCATAATCCAATCTCACTTCCCCACAACCATTGTCTCCTCGTATTCTCATTTTTTAATTTAATTTAATTTTAATTTTTTATGACTACACCTGTGGCCTATGGAGTTTCCCAGGCTAGAGGTCAAATTGGAGCTGCAGTTGCCAGTCTACACCACAGCCACAGCAACACCAGATCTAAGCTGCGTCTGTGACCTACACCACAACTCATGGCAATGCTGGATCCTTAACCCACTGATCGAGGCCAGGGATCGAACCTGTAGCCTCACAGAGACAAAAAAGTGGGGTCCTTAACCTGCCGAGCCGCAACAGGAACTCCCTTATTCTAATATTTTATTTTATTTATTTATTTTTAGGGCCGCACCCGCAGCATATGGAGGTTCCCAGGCTAGGGGTTGAATCAGAACTGTAGCCGATGGTCTATGCCACAGCCACAGCAATGCCAGATCCTTAATCCACTGAGTGAGACCAGGGATCTAACCTATGTCCTCAGGGATGCTAGTCAGATTCGTTTCTGCTGAGCCATCATGGGAACTCCCTTATTTTAATATTTAAAACCATTATTAATAGATGCATAGCACTTGAATGGCATCTCAAGATATCTCCAAACAAAGGCAGGCTTCTTCCTGTAGGGTGTCCTTAGAAATCAAGATAGTGGAGTTCCCGTTGTGGCTCAGTGGTTAACGAATCCGACTAGGAACCTTGAGGTTGCGGGTTCGATGCCTGCCCTTGCTCAGTGGGTTAACGATCTGGCGTTGCCGTGAGCTGTGGTGTAGGTCGCAGATGCGGCTCGGATCCGGTGTTGCTGTGGCTCTGGCGTAGGCTGGCAGCCACAGCTCCGATTAGACCCCTAGCCTGGGAACCTCCATATGCCGGGGGAGCGGCCCAAGAAGTGGCAAAAAGACAAAAAAAAAAAAAAAAAGAAAGAAAGAAATCAGGATAGAGCTTAATAACCTTTGAGTTAGATGCTTCCCAGTGCCTTAGAAGTGTTTGTGATAAAACGGACTGCTGTTCTCATCAAATGCGCAGTGAAAGTCCAGAGTCATTTTCCTCCGAGTACAGTTGTATTTTCTTGCCAATTACAGGAAGGTGTGGATCAAGTCACTCTTTACAGCTATAAAGTTCAGTCTACTATTACGTCTCGAATGGCCAACACCGTCATCCAGACCAAAGTGGTGAACCACTCCCCAGAGCCTCAGGATGTTGTGTTTGATATTCAGATCCCCAAAGGAGCCTTCATCTCCAACTTCTCCATGTGAGTAACTCCTGTAGAGAACCGGAAATGGGAGTTCCCGTAGTGGCTCGGCGGGTTAAGAACCTGACCGGAGTCCATGAGGATGTGGCTTCCATCTCTGGCCTCGCTCAGCGGGTTAAGGATCCAGCGTTGCCGTGAGCCGTGGCATAGTTTGAAGATGCAGCTCGGATCCCGTGTGGCTCTGGCTGTGGTGTAGGCCAGCAGCTGCAGCTCTGTTTGGACCACTGGCCTGGGAACTTCCATATGCGGCAGGTGTGGCCCCAAAAAGAAAAAGAGAGAGAGAGAGAATGAGAAGCGGGATGTGCCCTGCTTACAGCATCAACCCCTCCCCCACTCCCCAAGGCAGAAGGACCTTCCAGGTCATGGGCTCCGGTGGGTCTCACTTTCTGAGCCGTGGACCCACTGGGTGTCGAGTCATCCTGGGGTAGGTCCCAATCTTGTGTTTCTGTTGAAAGTCACAGAATGTGTGAAGGATTTGCTTTGCTTCTTCTAATAAATTAAAGCAGCACCCTTAGGCCCATCTCTACGAGAACAAGCTCCCACTTTCTTGGGAAGAAAAAACTCTACGGAGTTGCCCTGGGTCACAGGGAGCCATCCATGAGTGCAGGGCAGGCAGGTCAGCCTCTGTCGCATGTTTCTTTATGGGGCAAAAATGCTGACAGCCGCTCATCCAACGCAATCGCTTGTCCAGTTCTCGAATTCCTCTCTGTAGATGGTGACGAGTTTTCCAGGCTTGACTGGATCGTGTCTTTAAGGATGAACTCACCCCTTCCCCAGGCAGTTCTCTCCGTGGTTGGCCACTCTTGGAATTATTTCGTCTACCTCATGGAAATCTGTTCCATTTTCTCCTTGATGATTCTAGTTCTACCCACAATAGAATTTGTGTGTGTGTGTTGCCTTTTTTTTTCTTTTTTTTTTTTTTAGGGCCACACCCTCGGCGTATGGAGGCACCCAGGGTATGGGGTCAAATAGGAGCTACAGCTGCCAGCCACAGCCACAGCAATACAGGATCCAAGCCTCGTCTGCAACCTACACCACAGCTCATGGCAACACTGGATCCTTAACCCACTGAGCGAGGCCAGGGATGGAACCCAAAACCGCATGGTTCCTAGTCGGATTTGTTTCCAAAGCACCATGGCGGGAACTCCTGTGTGTGTGTTTTTAGGGCCACACCTGCGGCTTATGGAGGTTCCCAGGCTAGGGGTCCAATCGGAGTGGTAGCTGCCAGCCTACACCACAGCCACAGAAATGCCAGATCCTTAACCCACTGAGCGAGGCCAGGGATCAAATCTGTGTCCTCATGGATACCAGTCAAGTTCGTTTCCCCTGAGCCACAACAGGAACTCCCACAAGAGAATTAAGAAAAAAATTTTTTTAATGTGGCCTCGAAGGACATGCTCGGCGGTCTTTCTGGAGAAACGGAGGCTGGCTCAGTGTGGATAACGTGTAACTTGTGAGGGTTTCATGGAGGTGTCTTACATCGCTCTTTGTTGCAAGTTTGAAGATTTCCATAATGGAGTTCCTGTCGTGGCACAGTGGTTAATGAATCCGACCAGGAACCATGAGGTTGTGGGTTCGATCCTTGGTCTTGCTCAGTGGGTTAAGGATCCGGCGTTGCCGTGAGCTGTGGTGTAGGTCGCAGACTCGGCTCGGATCCCACGTTGCTGTGGCTCTGGCGTAGGTCGGCAGCTACAGCTCCAATTCGACCCCTAGCCTGGGAACCTCTATATGCTGCAGGAGTGGCCCTAGAAAAGGCAAAAAGACAAAAAAAATATATATATATATTTCCATGATAAGAAATGTTTTAACGACGCCACTATCTTTCAAAGAGTGAAGGCCAGTGACCTTGAAGCTTCGTTTATCAGGAGTTAACATTCCCTGTTCCTCCAGTAAAGGAATAAATCCAGCAAAGTGTCCAAACACCATGCACTTTGGATTCTAAAGACAGCAAGGCCGTGTTAACTGTATTTTCGAAACAAAGCTTCTAAACAAAAGGCCTTTTGTGACTTTGAATTGGACTTATTGGAACTGAACTTCATGGATTTTGACTCCTATAAATTGTCTTACAAATTTATTTTCAAAAACACTTCTTTTTTTTTTTTTTTTTTTTTTTGGCCAGCCTGTTCCCAAAAGCAAATGTGGAAGGAAAAGCTTTGCCGTAGTGGTATTGCGTGACACTGTGTCTAAAAAATTATATAAAAACTGTTTTTAGGAAGTTCCCTTGTGGTGCAGCAGGTTAAGGATTGGGTGTTGCTGCAGCTGTGGCACAGGCTGCAACTGCAGCATGGGTTCGATCCCTGGCCTGGGAACTTCCACATGCCACAGATGCAGCCAAACAAAACAAACAACTATTTTAATAAATTATTATTTTAAACCACATGCCTAGACCTTATTCTAGGTATCGCTTCTTTCCGTTTTTTCTTCATTCTCTCCCTTCTTCATCTCATTCCATAGACGATTTGAGGTGATGAAAGACAGAATTGGGAGTTCCCGTCATGACTCAGTGGTTAACGAATCCAACTAGGAACCATGAGGTTGTGGGTTCAATCCCTGGCCTCGATCAGTGGGTTAAGGCTCTGGCATTGCCGTGAGCTGTGGTGTAGGTCTGTGGCTACAGCTCCAATTAGACCGCTAGCCTGGGAACCTCCACATGCCGTGGGTGCGGCCCTGGAAGAGACAGAAAGATTTTTTTAAAAAAAGAAAGAAAGAAAGAATTGTGAGATATGTTTATTTGGACCTAAGATCTTATATCACCACAATTTAATATGAACTTCACAGCTCTCCAGTCAAAATTCCTCTACCTATTTATCAAACTTTCAAACAGTCTACCGTTAGGGATTATTTCCTTTTGTCGTAAAATCTTTTTGGTCTTTGAACCAGAGCATGGTTTGTTGGAAATAGTGCTGACCTGGGCATACAGGGTGCAGTTCTAGCTCTGGCTCTGGGCAAGTGCGTGACCTCAAGCAGGTCTCTTGTCTCCTTGGCTCTGATTTCTTTCACCTGCAGAGATGAACCAAGCCTGCACAATAAGCATGCTGTCAGCATCTGGGACAGGAAACTGTCCCTCACGTTGCAGAATGGCTACACTCTCGGTGTCACCCCATACTGCCGGCAGTGCTTCTCAGTCATCAGAACAACCAAACACTTGTCCGCACACTTCTAAATACTTCCGTGGGGAGTTCCCGCTGTGGCGCAATGGGATCAGCAGCTTCTCTGCATCACCAGGACAAAGATTCGATCCCTGCCCGGCACAGGGGGTTAAGGATCTGGTGTTGCCACAGCTGCGGCCTAGGTCGCAACTGCAGCTCAGATTTGATCCCTGGCCTGGGAACTCCAACTGTCTTGGGGTGGCCAAGAAAAAAAAGGAAAAAAAACAACCTCCTTGGGGAGAGATGCTGCCCCCTCGAAGGCCACACCTTCCATTTTACTTCTAAAATTCGTAATTCAACTGCTCTGACTCATCAGTCGTTACTGAGATGAATAGGTGACAGTGAGGTGGGTAGAGACGGAGAGGCCATAGGAAGACAGAGGCCCCCAAGGCCAATGTCGGAGAGACCAACACCACCTATGCAAGAGACTGCCCAGCACCTTTCTTTCCTTCTTTCCTTTTTTCTTTTGTTGCTTTTTAGGGTTGCACCTGCGGCATATGGAAGTTCCCAGGCCTGGGGTCGAATCAAAGCTATAGCTGCTGGCCTACACCACAGCCACAGCAACACCAGATCTGAGTCGCATCTGCAACCGACACCACAGCTCATGGCCACGCCGGATCCTCAACCCACTGAGTGAGGCCAGGGATGGAACCCACGTCCTCACGGAGACTCGTCGGATTCGTTCCCGCCGCGCCACAACCGGAGCTCCCGCTCTGCCTTCCTTCATCCTTTTCCACCCCTGCAGGAGAGCCTAGTGTCTCCAGGCCACCCGGGATCCTTAGCCCCCAGAAGACTGATATGATAAACCAAGTGTCAGCCAGATAACTAGCTCTCCCAGCACACTTGTCTTTCCAAAGGGATACATGAGAACAGCCTTAACCTGAAGAGTGGGCTGGAAGATGAAGAAAAAAAATATAAACACAAGCAACAGTATGGGAGAGAAAGCCGTGACAATGGAAGCCCCCTGCCCTCTCTGAAATCTCACTGTCACATAAGGGGACTCTGTGAAATAGGCAAATGTCTCTCTTCTCGTTCCTTCCAGGTGCAAAGTGATAATGAACTAATTCATCAAATCCACCTGGTTGGAGTTCCCATTGTGGCTCAGTGGGTTAAGAACCTGGCCTAGTCTCCATGAGGATGCAGGTTCAATCCCAGGCCCCAGCTCCGTGGGTTAAGGATCCCGTGATGCCATGAGCTGCAGTGTTGGTTACAGAGGTGGCTTGAGTCCATGTTGCCGTGGCTGTGGTGTAGACCCCAGCCGCAGCTCCAATTTGACCCCTAGCCTGGGAAATCCCATATGCCACAGGTGTGGCCATAAAAAGAAAAAAAAATCCACCTGTTTATGTTGTTGGCTTGTTGTTGTTTGTTGTGCTAAGACTGCTCGTGGAACCGACGGGGCCCTCTGTGCTCTTTCAGGACTGTGGACGGCACCAAGTTTACCAGTTCCATTAAGGAGAAAACTGTGGGCCGCGCCCTCTACTGGCAGGCGAGAGCAAAAGGCAAAACAGCTGGACTGGTGAGGTAAGGGGCCAGGGGTCCGCCCGGGGCCTCCGCTTCCGCAGCTGCTGCCCCCGCTGGACCCATTCCCGCGGCGGGAAACCCGCCTCCGTTCGCCCGGAGCCTTGGCGGCAGGGGGGCGAATGAAGCATTGCCTCCCCCACAACACAGGGGATTCACCTGTCCCCCCTTCCATCCTTGCGTGGCGTGGAGACGGACCTTCTGTCACCGATGTGGGGTTCCCAGCAGAGCACGCAGAGGGGTACAGAACCATGGCTGGTCTTGTTCCTACGCTGACCACACATACAGAGAGTTTTGGCATTTGCTTTCATGGCTTTTTTTCCACCTTATTTTGATGGGGTGGTGCCTTTTTCAGCACCAGTTGCTTAGTTTAGATTCTGTTACATTTTTTTCTCCTTATAGTCTCCACTCAGACACGGGAAGGGCCAAATCACCCTCAACGAGGCAGCCTCTCCCACAAGAAATGCCAAAGAAATGGTCTCCGATCCCCACTCCGCCTGTCTAAGCTTTGTTCCCCATCCTTCCATCTTTTTAAAAAAATCTCTTCCTCCTCTTCTGTATCCCTAGGTTTCTCTTTAGTTAAAAGTCTTTGCATTTCATTCATGGGTTTCTTCGTTCAAAAAAATGCATTGAGTGTCAGCACGGTAGCCAGTTTTTCCAAAGCTGACAGCATCACCCAACAAGCACTGCCAGGCCGATGGAGGAGTGAGCCACCAAAACTACACATATAGGTGACTGGAACATACATGACATATAGGTGACTGTAACACATAGAACATATATGTGACTTAATATATGTAATACATAGGTAACCATTATGTATATAACATGTAAGTGACTATAACACGTTGAACATATAGTTGACTACATGTGCATATCATAGAGGTGACTGCAACACATGTAACGTGCAGGTAAGTGTAACGCATAATATATGATGGCAGTGCATGTAACGTATAGATGACTATGATACGTATAATGTATAGGTGACTACAACACATAGGTGACTGTGCTACACACAACATGTGTGTATTATCGGTGACTGTAATACATATAATATGGATTAAAACATACACCATATATCGATGACTGTTATATGTGTATGTCACTATAACATATCACACAGGTGACTACAGCACAAGGAACAGGTGTGTGCGTGTAATGTATATCACATGTAATGGTGTGATATGCTGGTGTGGAGAGGGTGCAAAACCCCATGGGCCTCCCGGTACCTAGTGAACAATTCTGTCTGGGGATCCAGAAGACCGTCACTGAAGACTCGATGTTTGAGCTGAGCCCACACAGGGGACTAGCATGCAGCCGGGAAAGGACAGGAGAAATTTCAAGCCAGGGGACCACCTCCAACAAGCATCCGGGTCAGTCGGCTTCTCAGGGACCCTTTTGCCATCTTTACCCACCCTCTGACCACATCGTCAGCTCATGTACAATTTCTTCATTCCAAGAATATTTGTTTGGGGCAGAATCGCTTCCCGGTACAGCAGATACCACAACGAGTAGGGAACTCACCTAGGAAACCCCCCCCCCCCCAGGAATCAGCCTCTCACCCCAGGCTCTGCTCCTCAGCTCTGCTCCTGGGCACCCGGGATCCCACTTCTGCGTGGTAGCTCCCTGATCCCGAATAAGCTGATGGTGCGCAGTCTCACCTTTTGCTTATTTAGCCATTAAATTTTTTTTTTTAAATCACTCATTGTTTCTCCCAGTGCTCAAAACAGCCCTTGTTCAACAATCTTGCTGCTTCCTCTTTAAAACCACAAACACCTCGCGATTCATCGTCACACTGGCCTTGGGATGCCTGTGGGACTTCATACAGCGTGAGGCTGGAAATACATCTTTGATCTGATGAAATAACAGATGTGGACTTTCCAAAGACTTTCAGAAATCGAAACAACCCCTAGAAGGAGTCTCCCAAGCAGTAGAGGAAAGGCGTGCTGACTTTGGAGTCCTCTAAACTTGGCTTTGAGTCCTGGGCCTCCAATCAACTCACCTGTCTTGAGCAGGTTACACACCCCTTATGAGCCTTATTTGTTGCTATTTGATAAGGAGGGTCCCGGTACCCACGCTGTACACCTGCCGTCACAGCAGGGATAGGTGTCAAGTTCCTGGCACATAACAGGGGTCGAAAACTGGTAGCTCTTTGCAGGTGACCTTCAAGTCTGTAAGAAGCGCTAGAAGATAAAGCTCAGAGAGGAGAGGGACATACTTGGTGGTGGCATGAAATTGACCTGGAAGTTGCGGTTGTCTCTCGGGTACCTACCGTGTGTTCTCATGAACGACGAGCAGGTTGTTAGCGAGGGAACCCTGATGCCCTGCGTGTGATGACGTGTGTGTGGGGGGGTGCTCACACCTTTAGGAGCCGAGCTCTCGATATGGAGAACTTCAAAACCGAAGTGAACATCGCCCCTGGAGCCAAGGTGCAGTTTGAACTTCATTACCAGGAAGTGAAGTGGAGGAACCTGGGGTCCTATGAGCACAGGATCCACCTGCAGCCGGGACGACTGGCCAAGCACCTGGAGGTGAGCGTGTTGGGCAGAGCGAGCAGCAATGCCACCTTCCCAGGGCTTTGTCTCCCACCTGTGCTTTCTGCTTGCATGGCTCTTGGTCGTGCTCCATGCCACGCAGTGCTGCGGCGTAGGGTGGCCTCCGGGAAAGATGGTGGGTTTGGAGTCCCCTCCTGACGGGTTTCAAAACCAGCTCACCTTCTTATCAGCTATGTCGGTTTCCTGTGGCTGCTCTACCAAAGGACCACAAGCTGTGTGGCTTAAAACAACAGACATGTCTTCCCTGATACTTTTGGGGGATGGAAGTCTGAAATCAAGGTGTGTTGGCAGGGCTGCGCTTCTGCAGGCTCTTGGGGAGAGTCTGTCCTTGCTTCTTCTGGTATCTGGAAGCTGCTGGTATTCCTAGACTTGTGGCCCTGTGGCCACATGGTTCCAATCCCTGCCTCCCCGGCCGCATCACCGCCTCTCCTGAGCATCGCAAGTGCCCTCTGCCTTGCTCTTGTGAGAACACACCTTGTCACTGGACTTAGGGCCCTCAGGATCTCATCTCAAGGTCCTTTATTGCATCTGCAATGACCCTCTTTCCAAGTTAGGCAGCAGTCAGTTGCCAAGGACTTGACATAGACGTGCTTTTAGAGGGACCACCATTCAAGCCGCTACACTGGCCTTACAACATGGGACAAGTTACCCTGAGTCTCACTTTTCTCATCTGTGTAAAGGGCATGATAACATACTTACACTCCTTGGTTACAAGATGAGGTGACAAATAATAGGAGCTCCAGGAGGACAGATTTCATTGTCTTCCTCTGCACCACACTCCCCACACTGCACCCCAACTCTCACCACCCCGAGAGCGATGCCCATGGCAGAGCACTGACTACCAAGGTGAACCCATCTCTGTTGTAGTCTTTGCTTTCTACCTTGAGAACCGAGCTGCTCCTTTCTTGGCTCGAGTCTTAGTGACATCACATGCACGCTTATGTATGAGGCAGGACAGAGCCAGAAGAAAGCCAGGGAAGGGCTCGATTCAACATGCTCTCTGTTTCACAGGTAGGAGGATGGAGCGTGAAGGTTGTGAATTGTCCATAGGTGTAGACGATTCAAGGGGATGAATGGATCGTGGTAAAATTTTGATTCCATTCTTATAGAATGGAATGGAATGGAATGGAAGAAGGGGAATCAAATCCCAGAGAAAAGAAGCAATTGAAGGGAATTACTGAGTGGCCCAAAAGGTCTTCAGCCTCCATGGCAAGATGCATCATGTCCCCCAGAATTTCTAGAACATGCAGAAATGATCGTGGAGCCCTGCTGGGTCATCTTGGGAAAATCTCAAAGACGAGAAGAACAGCGGAGGACGCTTAGTAACTGACCCTCTTGCTCGAAACGCCGTGAAAGATAGGTTCATACTCCGAGTTGTTCTCTTTCCCACCTCCAGGTAGATGTGCAGATTATTGAACCTCAGGGATTAAGATTTCTCCATGTTCTGGACACATTCGACGGGCATTTCGATGGAGTTCCAGTCGTCGTTAAAGGACAGCAGAAGGTACCATAAGCCTCGATGTGACAGACGAAGGGGCTGCTGGAGTCTGCTCTCCTCCTCTGCCCTGAGGGATAGAAGAGCAGTCAGGCGCGGAGCTGAGGGAGCTGCACGAACAGTGAGCCTGTAGCAAAGTCTAAGGCTTTCTACGGGGTGGACAGAATAAAACTCCTGATTGCTTCATTGCATTCTGACCCGTGTCTGCCCCTTTTGGAGCCTCGTGCCCCCCAAATCATCCCTCGACCAGCAGCTGAGAGACAGCATTCACATCGTATAGGCTGGATTCCATTCATCCCAGCAAGAGATGCTCAGCTTTGTTCTCTCTGCCTTCATGGCCAGTGAGTCCCCTTGGGGGGATCAAAATCCCTAAAGAACTTTTCACCAACTCTTTCTAGAACTGGAGGCCATTTCTTCCATGGGGGGTGCGGATTCTTTGAGTCTCTTAGAAAGGGCTGAAACCAATTCCACCGCAGGCTGTGAGATGCCCCCTCCCCTCCCACGCCTTGTCACGGTCCCCTCCATCCGGGAGGGCCAACGCTGCCTGAGTGCCTGATGGCCCCGGACCATGTGGCAACACCTCTTAGCTGTGTGCACGAGGTCACTGTCGCACCTGGAGAGGGAGGGGGGCAGAGACCGGGCTGTGACAGCACTGTCCTTTCCAGGCACACGTGGCCTTCAAGCCCACAGTGGCACAGCAGAGAAAATGCCCCAGCTGCTCTGAGACGGCCGTGGACGGAGAGCTGGTGGTGATGTATGATGTGAACAGAGAGCAGAAAGCCGGTGAACTGCAGGTGGGTGAGGACAGACCCCGGGGCCACGGAGCCGTTCCCTGGGGACTGAGCACCACCCGCCCGCCCCCGCCCCGCCCCCGCCTCTGGGCACGTCCCAGCTGCCAAGGCAAGTGCCCAGGCCGCAGATAAGGGACCCAAACGTATTTCCCTCGGTGTCGCTAAGCATTTTATGTCAAGATAACTGAACGAGGGTCTTTGGGCCTTTTGCCCTTGTCTCGGGAAGGCCCTTGGAGGCCTCAAAGGGAAAACCATGGAAAATGGCATCCCGGGAATTTTGGATAACTTTCTGAGGCCCTTCGCAACTCGACCATCAAGGGTCAAAGAAAGCACAGTGACTGCGTTCCCTGGGAGATGTCTGGAGCCTTTTCCTCTCCTCTCCTAAGACATCGAGTCACGTCTTAGGCGTGCGTCTCTATGTCCCTGTGCTAAAGGAATGAGGCCTTAGCGAGGGCCCCAAAGCCCGTGCTCTCTCCATAGACAGGGAGGCCAGGAGTGTCCGCATCCACACACCCTGCGGTGGACACTGTGGTGTCCTGGGAGAAGCACCCAAACGGCCTCAGGAAGAGGCTGAGGAGAGGCGACCATTGGCGCCTTCAGGAGGTGACACCGAGGGGACCAGGCATCCTGCTGGAGTGGCCTCCCTGGGGTCAGCAGGGTCCTTCATGGTCTGCCCCGTGGGCTCTCTGCCCCGATGCCCAGAACTCTCGAGGTCATCCTGCTGAACCACGTAGAGGGCCCTCTGGGCATGGAGGAGTCCTCCCCACCCCTGCCCCCCACCCCCAACTCAGTCCCACCCCCACCCCGGCAGGCTGACTCCAGCTCCCGCTCCAGTCCCGCGTTCAAGGCCACTTCCATCCCCGTCTGGGGTAGATGCGTCTCCCCTGGGTGTCCTCAGGGCATTTGTGTTGCTGACCGTGGACCTGACCTCCTGCTGCAAATTGCATTTTTGGGTCCTTCACTTGCCCGAGAGCCTCAGGAGAGTGGGCACTCTTCCTGATTCGCTGGTGGTTCGCAGGGTGCCTGGAACCGAGGCGCTCAATGAGCACGGGGTGCGGTGGAGGGGAGTGGGAGAGAGGCCCCCTGGGGGTTAAAGGGCTGAGAGGCTTGGACTTTCTCAGGGAAGGACGGAGGCGGCGCAGGAGGGAGACAGAGAGATGGACGGACCCCAAGCCTCTGTTCTCTGCTGTACGACCCCCACACCGCCTGCTCCCCATGGCCCCACCCCCCGCCTCCCTTAGTCCCCAGACCTGCATCTTCCCACCTTCCAAACATGGGTAACAGTTTGGCTCACAAATACGTTCTGTCTTTCAGCTCTTCAATGGATATTTTGTCCACTTCTTTGCTCCTGAAAGCATGGACCCAATTCCCAAAAACATCCTCTTTGTCATTGACGTTAGCGGCTCAATGTGGGGGATAAAAATGAAACAGGTAAGACCCCCCTGGTTGGCGTGGTCCGGGGGCTCCCTCCGTTCTCCCATCTCCTGACCACGCAAGTGTCTGATGCGCTTCTTCCCACAGGGCTTGCTTAGCTCAGGCTGCTATGACAAGTGACCAGACTGGGTGGCTTAGGAACAGCAGAAATTTATCTCAAAGCTCAGCTTTTTGACAAATTCCACCTCATAACCTCTTCTCATTCTGCTTCCTAGTCTTTGGGTTCTTCTGCATCACATTTTACTCTAATATCTTGCCTTTGTTCACGAGCAACTTTGAAATCGTGGTGTGCACAATTTTTTCCTAATTTTACGTAATTTCCTGATGGAGAATGTCCTTTGCTGTGTCTTCCGTCTCGGAGTTTAACATAAGCTCACTCGGTGGTAACGGCATCGATGCGACTCGAAACAGACCAGGAAATTCCTTATTTTATGCATCAATCCATCCATTCAACCAGTCCAAACAACCGACCCACCATTCATTTGTTCATTCATTCATTGAACAACTATTTCTTTTTTTTTTCCACTGTACCCATGGCATGTGGAAGGTCCCAGGCCAAAGATCGAACCCAAGCCGTAGCAGTGCCAATGCCTGATCCTTAACCCTTTAGGCCACAAGGGAACTCCTCAACAGCCATTTCCGACCACCAAGTGTTCACTGCTGTTCTAGGATCCAAAAGATGGAAAAAAGGTGACCCTGCTCCCTGGCTTAAGACTCAACACCAGGTTCTCATCAGCGGTGGGACTGACACTTTGGGCTGGTGAAGCCTATGTTGTGGGGACCACACTGTACATTGCAGAATATTTAGCAGCATCTGGATCCACGACATGCCAGTAGTACCCATCCCGTGGCAAACAAAAATGTCACGACAGTCAAAAATATCTTCAGACATTGCCCAGTATCCTTGGGGAGAAAAACTGCCCTCAGTTAAGAAACGCTGACTTAATACAAGTTTATTCTCTCCTTCCTTCCCTCCTCCCCTCCTCCCCTTGTTTAAGCACCCACTAGGTGTCAGGTGCTCAGTTCATCACCAAAGGCTGAGCTGTCTATTACACACCCAAGGGGACACGCCGAGCAGGTTGCTGGCTCTACAGGGGTGGTGCTCAGGGGCGAGATAGCGAGATAACACGGAGGAGCCACCAGTAGATAAAACCTGGTCACTTTACTGTGCAGCAGAAATTGACAAAACATTGTAACTCAACTATAACAAAAAAAGAAATGAAAAAGAGAGAAGAGGCCCAAAAGTGAATCCTACACCATTCCAATAATTAGAATAATTTGGAGAGAAGAGGTGAAACCAGCAAAAAAAAAAAAAAAAAGGCTAAGAAGCAGGAGAGGAGAAACCCAGTGAGTCTGAGGCTTTGGAAGAAGATGAGGACATTGTAGGAGGAGGAAGAGGTCGCCCGTTGGCTCAAAGGCTGCTCAGGCTGGGTCTGATGAGACGCGAGAACGGTCCGCTGGATTTAATAACAAGCTTAGGGAGGGAGGTGTCCGTGGAAAGTGAGGGTGAAAACCTGGAGGGAGGGGGTTTCAGACAGAACAGACACAGTTTTGGAGACGGCACATGCAGACAGTTCGTTCCAGGAGTGTTACTGCAAAGGGGAGCTGAGAAGTGGGGAAGACGGTTACCTAGGCGGAACGATAGCGTGTTATCACGTTCGTGGACATGTCCCCATCGAGGGCAATGGAAGGTGGGGGACAGGCAGAGGGCAGTTGCTAGAACCACGTCCTCCAGTAGGCGAGAGGGAACGCGGTCTGTTCACAAGCGGATGGATGTGTGTTAGGCAGAACCAGAGGTTCTTCCGTCTTTCCGGACAGGACAGAACAGTCTGTGGCTACCGATCGCCACTGGCAGGTGGGGCTTCCTGGTGCTGGGAGTCGTGGAAACTTTCTTCTGATTGCGGCAGTATCTCAGGGAGGCAGGAATCCAGGTCACTCGCGGGTGTTGGCGGTTTGAGGAGGACGGAGCTGAGACACAGTAGCTAGGCACCACAGTCCTCACCTTCATGACAGGCTGGTGAGACTGGCCACGCACACCAAAAAAACTGCGGCAGTATAAGGTCAAGCATCAAAATGCAGACAGCACACGTTCAGAAGACAGGAGAGGCAGATCTGTGTTTACCGAGGTGGATTTAAGGGGATTTTCTGGAAGAACTACAGCTTGAGTCAGCACTTGAAAGAGGACTAGGGGAGTTCCCTGGTGGCTCAGGGGGTTAAGGATCTGGCTTTGTCGCTGTGAACCCAACCTGTGGCGTAGGTTCAGTCCCTGGCCTGGGAACTTACCTGTGCTGCAGGTACAGCCAAAAGAACGAAAGAAAGAGATGACCAGATGAATGCTTGATTGTTCTCATTGCTTCTTAGGCTTAGGGCTTATGTATTAAGACCCTTCTCCATTCTTTGGAAACAGACAGTGGAAGCCATGAAGACCATTCTGGATGACCTCCGGGCTGAGGACCAGTTCTCGTTGGTTGATTTCAACCACAACATTCGAACCTGGAGAAACGATTTAGTCTCCGCTACCAAAACCCAGGTTGCAGACGCCAAGACCTACATTGAGAAGATCCAGCCCAGTGGAGGTAATTGGGTTGAGCCCACAGCCCGGTGAGAAACTTCCGTCGAATTCAAATCTCGGTTCACTGAAGAAGCATTCTTCCCTACCCTCGGTCTTTGCCCAGTCTGATGGGTCTGCCTTAAATGATACACTTATTATTAAATGAGGAATACTGCATTTGTGGTGTAAGGACAACCCATCACCCATCCCACGCATGCCTTTGGGGGGTTTTTTGTTTTTGCTTTTCTGCCTTGCTCGCAGCACGCAAAAGTTCCCAGGCCAAGAATCCAACCCATGCCACAACAGTGACCTGAGCCACAGCAGTGACAATACTGAATCCTTAACCACTAGGCCACCAGGGAACTGCCTCACACATGATTTTAGCCATGCCATCATTCCATCCTCAGAAAAGGCTTTCGGGGACTTCCCTGGCGGCTCGACAGGTTAAGGATCCGGCAATGCCACTGCTGTGGCTTGGGTTGGATCCCTGACCCGGGAACTTGCACATGCCATGGGCACGACCAAAAGAGAAAAGAAAAGAAAGGGATGTCAGTAAGTGACACTGGCTTCTTACGACTCACACAGCCTAACGCATAATTGTCTCCGGAACACGGTCCAAATATGTCAGCGAGGCTGATGAAGGACCTTCAAGGTGAAAGGGCTCATTCCTCTGGAAGGATGAATTTGCTACAAAGTGATTCTTTTACTGCCTGTGGGTCATCTGGACCAGTGTGGGCAAAATGTGTGTCCCTTGAAAATCAAAGGAATGATTCGAGTGCTGAGTTACGGATGCCTGAGTCACCACCAGGCAGAGGCACCTGAACCCGTGGTGTGACTGCTTCTCTGGAAAGGGAGAGGCTGTCACAGAACAGCGCTGTGTGGTTGCTTTCGCAGGCACGAATATCAACGAGGCACTCCTGCGGGCCATCTTCATCCTGAACGAAGCCAATAACTTGGGGCTGCTGGACCCCAACTCAGTCTCTCTGATCATTTTGGTGTCTGACGGCGATCCAACAGTAGGCAAGTGCCACGTCACTCTTCTAGTGACAAATCTTTCTACCCTTGTTTCCTGGGAACATGATCTGCCTCAAATGGGAACTTGCAGTGTTTACCTGTCTCTAAACCATCTCAAACCCATGCTTCCCCAAAGAAGGCTTCTTTCCACCCTGAAGCACTCACTCCACGTGAAACAGTCCCCAGACAGGAGACCCACTGTGACATGAGTCACTGCAGAGGCACAGGTTCAGTCCTCAGCCCAGTGCAATGGGTTAAGGATCCCCTATTGCTGCAGCTGTGGCTCAGATTCAGTCCCTGGCCAGGGAACTTCCATATGCCGTGGGTGCGACCAAAAAAAAAAATTAAAGGAAAAAAAAACAGTCCCTAGACATTTGGGGGGATGCCCATGAATGCCTCAGTTTCACCTCTGCAATGTGGGGAGACGTGGATTTGAATCGGAGTCGTGAGCTATGAGGATTGCTGGTATATTCTAGTGGAATGCATTTATTTCCTCACCTTAAGGGATAGGAGACAGTGTGTGGAGTGTGTGTGGTGAGTGCCTGTCTTCTGAGTCTGCAGAGACCTGTTCTACCGTCCCCCGCATTTCCCCCAGCTACTCACTGCAGCTGGAGAGATTACTCTTCTCCGATGCATCCCGAGGGGGAAGCATTGTTCTTACCCACAAAATGGCTCGCCGTCTTCCTGCTTCTGTTACACGCTGCTGTTTTTTGTTGCTTTGTTTGTGTCTTTGCACTGACACACGTTAAACGACAGTGAGTGCCAGGCTGCATTGCAGTCCGTCCCGTAGGCAAGAATGCGACTAGCCTGTGCCTGACCCGGCTCAGTGGGAGGACAAGTGATGCAGTGCTGCTCACACACCAGAGTTCGAAAAAGAAGAAGAATGAGATAGAATGGCAGTCGTTACGTATTTGTCATCCGTAGATTCGGTGCTTTTCCCCCCTTGGAGTAGATGACTTTTAAAATTTAATTTTAGAATAACACCGTAAGGAGGGAAAGGAAGTATAGTTTTAAAAATGTCTATTTCTTATTCCTGACCCTCAGCTATCCAGTTCCTGTCCCTGGAGATAGTTATTGGTCACCAATGTCTTGTGTATCTTTCCAGAGATATTCTGTGCATATCTGTATATTATATATACATAGATGTATATAAATATATGAAAATTTATACATAAACTTGCATATACATATATACACATGCACCCTGCATAACTCATCCTCACCTCACTTTTCTCCTCTTTAAAAATGTGTTTAGAGAGCATTCAACAGATACATAGAGGTGCCTTGTTCTTTTTCATAACTGCATAGTATTTCACGGTTTGAATGTACCACGATTTAACCACTCTCCTCTATTGGTGTACATTTAAGTTGTCTCCAGTGTGTTGCTCTACCCAATGACGTTGCTATTTACCATTGCTCATACTTTATTTCAACATGTATGAGTTGCATCTGTAAGAAAAATTCCTGGAAATTGAGTGACCAGGTCAAAGCATTTTTAACGTGGACAAATTTTGCTAAACTGCCATCCATGGATTTTTCCAAAACTTTGTAGCATTGCCCCCCATGGCTTCCCGTCCTCTCATCATCAACTTTAGGTGAACTGCAATTGTCAAAAATTCAGAAAAACGTGAAGCAGAACATACAAGACAACGTCTCCTTGTTCAGTCTGGGGATAGGATTCGACGTTGACTATGATTTTTTGAAAAGACTGTCCAATGACAACCGCGGCATGGCCCAAAGGATTTATGGAAACCAGGACACGGCTTCCCAGCTCAAGGTAACTTTTTTTTTTTTTTTTTTTTTTTTTTGCTCCTTTTTTCCCCTTCACTTGAACTCATTCAATATCGGGTGCCTAAAAGAAGATGGCTGGCTGACTTGGAGCTTCCATTGTGCCTCAGCAGTTAGCGAACCCGACTAGTATCCACGAGGATGTGGGTTCCATCCTTGGCCTCACTCAGTGGGTTAAGGATCCAGCGTTGCCGTGAGCTGCAGTGTAGTTCGCAGATGCGGCTCAGATCTGGCGTTGCTGTGACTGTGGTGTAGGCCAGCAGCTGCAGCTCCCATTCCACTCCTAGCCTGGGAACTTCCATATGCTGCAGGTGCGGCCCTAAAAAAAAGATGAAAAAAAGAAAGGACATTCTTTTTATTTTCATCCTATCTTCCATCATGTTCTAACCCAAGAGACTGGACAGAGTCCCCTGTGCTGTACGGCAGGACCCCATTGCTGGTCCTGCTCTAAACGGAACAGTTGGAGGGAGGGAGGGGATGGCGGGGAGTGTGGGGCTAGTACATGTATACATGTTCCTAACCAGTAATGTTCGCAGCGAGTCCTGATCTTCTCCGTCTTGGTTCATTTAAAACTATGAGAATTTTCCGTAGCTTCCCACAGTGGTCCTGGAAGCATAAAATGAAATGTGTCTACTCAGCACTTAGAGACTCAGAGAAAACAGCTTTAGATCTTTAAAGGGGTATGAAAATTAAAAAAAAAATTTTTTTAAAGTGGAGTTCCCGTCATGGCGCAGTGGTTAACGAATCCAACTAGGAACCATGAGGTTTTGGGTTCGATCCCTGCCCTTGCTCAGTGGGTTAAGGATCCCGTGTTGCTGTGAGCTGTGGTGTAGGTCACAGATGCGGCTCGGATCCTGCGTTGCTGTGGCTCTGGTGTGGGCCGGTGGCTACAGCTCCGATTAAACCCCTGGCCTGGGAACCTCCATATGCTGCAGATAGCAGCCCTAGAAAAGGCAAAAAAAAAAGTGGTATGAAAATAATGATTTCTTTTTTTTTTTTTTTCTGAATTGTAGAAATTCTACAACCAGGTCTCTACCCCCTTGCTCCGGAATGTTCAGTTCAACTACCCCCAAGCGTCAGTCACGGATGTCACTCAGAACAGCTTCCCTAACTATTTTGGAGGCTCGGAGATTGTGGTGGCCGGAAAGTTCAACCCTGAGAAGTTGGAACAGCTACAGGGCATCATCACGGCGACTTCGGTACTTCTGCTTATCCGCTCATTCCAAGACTTCTAAGCGGGCTCCTGGAGACAGTGCATCCTGGAGATGAACAGGCTAATTAATACTCTCAGCTCCAAGAATCACGTCCGTAGAGGCAGAGCAGGAAGGGAGAGGGAAGGCATGAGGGTCTGTGCCCTCGAGCCAACGACTGTGCACACCTTTCCGCCTTCATCCCCGACCCGATCCCAAACTCCGGAGGCAGACACTTCCTTCCTCTGGGTGTTGTCTTTTTGTTTTGTTTTGTTTTTTTCTTTCTTTTTTTTCTTATTAGAGCCTCACCCTTGGCATATGGAGGTTCCCAGGCTAGGGGTCAAATTAGACCTGCAGCTGCTGGCCTACACCACAGCCACAGCAACACAGGATCTGAGCTGTGTCTGTGACCTACACCACAGCTCACGGCAACATGGGATCTTTAACCCCCCAAGGGAGGCCAGGGAGCAAACCCACATCCTCCCGGATACTAGGTGGGTTCCTTACCACGGAGCCAAACAGGAGCTCCTGTTGCATTGTTTTTGCATCCCCTTTCGTGTTCCATGGTACCCTGATCTGCTCACAGTAGGTACTTGGGAAAATGTGAATTAACTCCGTTGCACTCCCCTGGGGTCTTTCAACTGAGCCTTCCATCGTCCAGGCCAACGTGGAGCTCGTCTTGGAGACCCTGGCTGAAATGGATGGCTTGGAGGCTTTCCTCGCCAAAGACAGGCACGCAGACCCGGATTTCACCAAGAAACTGTGGGCCTATCTGACCATCAACCAACTTCTGGATGAACGGTGAGGAGGCCACACCCCACAGGGACCTGCCCAAAACGTTTCGCCTGGGTTATGTGACACAATAGACAAACAGAGGGTTTGGAGTATAAATTTCTGCTGATTTCCAGCACTAGTAACTAATGCTGGGTTCAGTCTTTTTTCTTTACTGACATCGAATACATAGAACTACAAACATGCGAAGTGCCTTCACTTAAAGTGTAGCGTTTAACCAAGTTTTCTCTCTGCATCCCCACGCACGCATCACCCAGCACCCAGACGCAGACCCAGACTCCTCCTCGGCCTCTGAGGTTCCCCTCACTGCTCCTTACATTCAGCACCCACCTCCACTCGAGTAGAAAGCACTCTTCCGACACCCATCACCATCAATTCATTGGGCCTGTGACGAAATCTCAAATAACTGTATTCTTTGGTTTCTGGCTTCTTTCATTCAATATGACAATGCCCGCGAGAGTCATCTCTGTTGCGTGGGTATCAGTGCTTCATTTGCATGGACCCCTGCAGCTGGGTTCTTGTCCAAAGGGAAATTTGCAGCTCTGCAACTCCCACAGCATCTAAGGAAGGGCTCCCTGCAGTGACCGCATGCATCTCTGGCTTCTCAGCTGAGCGGTGTTTAAGCTCTCCAGCGCCGACACTCTATTTCTAGAGTAATGTATGTTTCTTTGAGCACCTGGATCAGAATGACGGGTAGGGCGGGGGGAGTTTGGATTAGAAAATTATGCTTCCCTGGCCCCACTGCACCTATTTGAGCAGATTCTTGGGAAAAGGGAGCAGGGTCATTGGACCTGGGCTGGAAAAATGAAATATGGTTGTGTAACTGTCTTCAGAGAGAAAACCCATGATGTCGATATGGTTATAAGACAGACACGGGGCTGTAAGCGGTGGCTTTGAAGGGAGTGTTCCTGCCCCTTTGCAGAAGCACCTGGGTGCCTCTGAAAATATATGGCAAATTGCTGCAGAAGTTAAATACTGATTTAAAAAAACAAATCCCTGGAAGACAGATCAGTGGTTGCAGGGGTGGGGCGGCGGGGGTGGGGTGTTGCGGGGTGGGAAGGATGAACAGCCAGAGCACCGGGGATTTCTAGGGCAGTGGAGCTGCTCTGTAAGACATTATAATGATGGGTACATGTTATGACACATCTGTCCAAATCCACAGAAAGTCCAAGACGAGAGTGAACCCCAGTGTCAGTTATGGGCTCTGCGGGAGGAGGGATAGATGTAGATGCATCCGTTGTAACAAAAGCACCATCTAGTGGGGGGGGGTGTTGATGATGGGGGGAGGCTGTTGGATGGGGGGGGCGGGGGCCTATGGACAAGCTCTCCTTTCTGCTCAGGTTTGCTGAGAACCTCAAACTGCCCTATGAAATACATGTTTTTGAAAGGTCCTTAGGACCGCCTGGCTAGATAAAGTATTCAGCTGCCCGAAGCCAGTTAGTTCTGTTTTACCTCGTGGCCCCCGGGGCCCTGGCCCGCCCGGAAGCGGTGGAGTCGTGGGGCTTGAAGTGAGGCGGCCCCCGCCTCTGTCTCCTGGATGCAGGAGCCGGGCTCCCAGCGCTGCCGTTAAAAAGAAGATCACGAAGAGCATCCTGCAGATGTCGCTGGACCATCACATAGTGACGCCGCTCACGGCCATGGTGGTGGAGAACGAGGCGGGCGACGAGCGCATGCTGGCCGACGCGCCGCCCCAGGACCAGTCTTGCTGCTCAGGTGGGTCCGCCTGCCCGCGGGAGAGACGGCGCCGGCCAGCTGCCGCACCCCGCGCCCGGGTCCCGCGACCTCCGACGGCTCTGCCGCCCGCCCGGGGGAGCGAGAAATTCAAAGCTGGAGATGAACACAGACACGCTCCTGCGTATTAAGTAGGGAAGCAATTCAGTGTAACAGGCGGCTACATTCAGTATCTTGTAATAACCTATACGGGAAAAGAAGCTGAAAGGTTATCTGTGAAGAATCTGAAATACGTGTCTGAAATACTATATATATACATATATCTGAAATACTGTGTGTGTATATATATATATATATATCTGAATCACTTTGCTGTACACCTGAAACTAACACAATATTGTAAATCAATTATATTTTGGAGTTCCCATTGTGGCCGAGCGGTAATGAACCTGACTAGTGTCCATGAGGATGCAGGCTCCATTCCTGGCCTCGCTCAGGGGGTTAAGGATCTGGAGTTGCCATGAGCTGTGGTGTAGGTTGCAGATGCGTTTTGGATCTGATGTTGCTGTGGCTGTGGTGTAGGCCAGCAGCTAAAGCTCCTATTCAATCCCTAGCCTGGGAACTTCCATATGCCTCGGGTGTAGACGTAAAAAGAAAAGAAAAAAAAAAAAAAAAACCTATATTTTAATGCAAACTTTAAAAGAAATGAAACCATTATATCACTGTTTTCTTTTTCTTTTTTTTTTTCTTTTTGCCACTTCTTGGGCCACTCCCGCGGCATATGGAGGTAGCTAGGGGTTGAATCGGAGCTGCAGCCGCTGGCCTACACCACAGCCACAGCAACACAGGATCCAAGCTGTGTCTGTAGCCTACACCACAGCTCACAGCAACGCTGGATCCTTAACCCACTAAGGGAGGCCAGGGACCGAACCGGAAACCTCACAGTTCCTAGGCAGATTCGTTAACCACTGCGCCACGACGGGAACTCCTATATCACTGTTTTCGTTCCCTGTGTTATCCAGTAAATGTGTGCTCCTTTCTGACTGGCGTCTGGTGAGTAGATAGGAACCGATCTGAGAAGATGCTCTCTCAAATCTGGCAGGACGTCATCTCCCAGTTTATGGTGAAGGCATGAGGTCCTTCCCCAGCCCCGAGGGGCAGTTCTTCCTCCGCAGACCCTAGCCCACGTCCCAGACTCTGCAGAGAAGCCTACAGCATGATGACAGAAGGACCTGGGGGAGAGAGAGAGAACTCAGGAATAAAAATAAGGGAGAAAACCATCTGGGGTCCATTGGCATAAAACAGATTCTCAAAATTGTAAGCAGCTGCCCTGGAAAAAGAAACCTGGAAACTCACAGATACAGGCTTTTCTACACAGGTACCCTGAATTACGGCAGAAAAGTTACTCCAAATTCACTCCCATCTTGGGTCAACCCCTTACCAACGCCGAGGGTGCCGCTGCCCGCGGTAGGACCTTCAGTGATCGAGGCAACGCCTCCTCCACACGTGATGAGAGGTAAGAGAACTTCCACGCGCATCCTCCGCCCGGATCTTAATCGGATCGTCCCCTGCGGAGCATTTGCATACGTTAAACAGGAAAATCCTGGTCAGCGAGCTGACTGGTGCCGCATCGTTGTCCTCAGTGGGAAGGGGGCCTGTGTGTTAGCCGGCTTGGGCCACCGTGGCAAAATACCGTAGGCTTGGGTGACTTGTAAATGACCGAAGTGTCTTTCTCACGGTTCTGGAGGCCGGAACGTCCAAGATGGATGTGCCGGCAAGGAAATTTCATTTTCTTTTCACGTGGGAAGCACCCTCCTCCTGGCTGTTCACACGGCCCCTCTGCGTAGACACCGCCAGAGGACAAGCTCTCTTGTGTCTTTCAAAAGGGCGCGCATCCCGCTTGGGGGGCCCCACCCTCAGGCCCTCGTCTACCCCTCACGAGCTCCCGAGGCCCCACCTCTGAACCTCACCATGCTGGTGGTTAGAGCTTCGACCTGTGGATTTGGAGGCGGCAGACAGTTCATTCCATCCACCCCATTTCCAGCTGTACGGGGAGGGCGCCCTGGGAGGGAAGAGAGGCACCTCTCGTGGTGGGACGGCCAGCGACATCAGCGGAAAGGACATCCTTTTTGACTATTGCTCGGGACGCTGGCAGGAACTTGAGGGAGTTGCTTGTTGTTTCTGCATCGTATTGCTTCTTGCTTCCTTCATTTTAAAAACAGGCATCAGGGAGTTCCCACTGTGGCTCCGTGGTTAATGAATCCTACTAGGAACCATGAGGTTGCGGGTTCGATCCCTGGCCTGGCTCAGTGGGTTAAGGATCCGGCGTTGCCGTGAGCTGTGGTGTAGGTTGCAGATGAGGCTCGGATCTGGTGTTGCTGTGGCTGTGGTGTAGGCTGGCAGCTGCAGCTCCAATTAGCGCCCTAGCCTGGGAACCTCCATATGCCGCGGGTGCAGCCCTAGAAAAGGCAAAAAGAAAAAAAAAACAAAAACAAACAGTCATCAGGATAAAAACGTGGCTGGGTTGTCGGTGCAACGTGAAATTGTTTTTAAAGCTAATAAATAGCACGTAGTAGTGACGTGATAAATAGGTGTTATCATCAATCATTATTATTATTTTGCTTTTAGAGCCGAACACACAGCATATGGAAGTTCCCAGGCCAGGGGTTGAATTGGAGCTACAGCTGCTGGTCTACACCTCAGCTACAGCAACACCAGATCTTTGACCCACTGAGCGAGGCCAGGGATCAAACCCTCATCCTCGTGGGTACTTGTCAGGTTCGTTTCCACTGAGCCACAGCAGGAACTCCAATAGATGTTATTATTAAAGATGAGAAGCTATCAATTTTATAATCAAAGATAACGTTGTTTCCTTTGTAACTACATTATTTTTTCAGTGTTGTTTATTTGCTCTTTTGGTTGTAATAGTGTGTTTGAAAATCCTAGTTTTTGAGTTCCCATCGTGCAGCTCAGAGGTAAAGAACCCACCTAGTGTCCATGAGGATGCGGGTTCGATCCGTGGCCTCGCTCAGTGGGTTAAGGATCCGGAGTGAGCTGTGGTGTAGGTCACAGACATGGCTCAGGTCCTGCGTTGCTGTGGCTGTGGTGTAGACCCCTAGCCTGGGAACCTCCGCATGCTGCAGAAACGGCCCTAAAAAAAAAGAAAGAAAGAAAACAACATCCTAGTTTTGCTCAGCATTTAAAAACCTATCATCTATCTGTGATTTCAGTGGGAGGCGTGGGTAGCAGATAGGATTGCATGAAAGCCAGGAAAACGTACCGCCTTGCGAGAATTCTGGCGGCAGCAGCTTCCCGGGGCAGAGTTTTTCTTTGCCTTCCCATTGCCACCCTCTGCAGGATCTTATTTCTCAACCAGAGAGGAGCTGCCTGGGGGTGGGGGGAGGGTTTCCTCACCCACCCTGGTCTGCACTGTGCCTCTCCCTGCCTGCCAGTTGGCAGGTCCCATGTAGAAAGCCCAAGCCTGTCTCCTTTTTATTTCGGAGTCAATTTCAACATGCAAAGAAGGAGCCCGTATGTCCGTCCCGTCCTTCTCCCTCTGGGAGGGTGCGAAGTACCAGCTTAACGTGGGCTATTTGAGGTTGCAATATCAGAGTAGCTCCTGGAGTTCCGAGAAAAGCTCTGCTTTTCTTGATCGCCTAGAACATAAGACGCTTCTATCCAGAAATCCTCAGAAGTGGTTTCGAGGGATTGTATACCCACCACCCTCCGGACATCGAATTGTAACCCAGGGAGTGTAGCGAGGACTCTGACACTAGTTGATTGTTTGTTTGTTTTTTGTTTTTTGTCTTTTTGCCATTTTTTAGGCCGCTCCCGCGGCATATGGAGGTTCCCAGGCTAGGGGTTGAATCGGAGCTGTAGCCACCGGCCTACGCCAGAGCCACAGTGTTGCTGTGAGCTGCGGTGTAGGTTGGAGATGCAGCTCGGATCTGGCATTACTGTGGCTGTGGTATAGGCTGGCAGTGTAGCTGATGTGACCCCTAGCCTGGGAACCTCCATATGCTGTGGGTGTGGCCCTAAAGGGGGGGAACAGAATAAATCTCTCTCTGTCCTGTGTCTTTTATCTTCCCGTCTCCTCCCCCCTCCAAGGCTTAGGTTGAAGGCCTTTTTCCCTGCTTGGGTGGAATCGCTGGTCCTTTCGTCTTCATTCCTGGAGTGTTGTGCTTGGGCCGCTTTTCTATCATCTACTTAAGTCTATCTCACATTAGTGGTTCGTGTCTGCCTTCGTGAAAGAAAGAAATAATAACACTATGTTAAAGGAAAAAGCTATTCATGACGTTTGTTTAAGCGCAGTGAGGGAGATTTTATTCCAGGGGACGCAGGGCCCACTGCAAGGGGTATCGCTGTGGGGGAGAGAGACTGGACTTGATGCTGAACACACCGTGGGAAAATGGGAATTTAGAGATTAAAAAATAGGCTTAGGAATTCCTGTTGTGGCTCAGCAGGTTAAGAACCCCAGTAGTATCCATGAGGATGCGGGTTCGATCCCTGGTCCTGATCCGTGGGGTAAGGATCCGGCATTGCCATGAGCTGTGGTGTAGCTTGCAGATGAGGCTCGGATCTGGTGTTGCTGTGGCTGTGGTGTAGGCTGGCAGCTGCAGCTCCAATTAGCGCCCTAGCCTGGGAACCTCCATATGCAGAGGGTGCAGCTCTAAAAAGACAAACAAACAAACAACAACAACAGCAAAACCAGGCTGGGGTCGGAGATGGACGATTACTAAGAGGAAACATCACTGGTAGCGGGGGTTCTGGTTAAACTGACCTAACAGGATCCTTTTTTTTTTTTTTTCTTTCTACAGCCAGACCTGCAGCTTATGGAAGTTCCCAGGCTTGAGGTTGAATTGGAGCTGCAGATGCTGGCCTACACCACGGCCAGAGCAATTTGGGATCCAAGCCTCATCTGTGACCTACACCACAGCTCAAGGCAACACCAGATCCTTCACCCACTGAGTGAGGCCAGGGATGGAACCTGAGTCCTTGTGGATGCCGGTGAGGTTCATTACCGCTGAGCTGCAACAGGAACTCCTCCTTATGCGCCTCCTTATGTCTTTTTAATTCATTTTTCTCTCTAGCCTAGAACGTATATGAGTGTACGCGACTTTAGTAAAATACCTTGAACTCTGGCAGCTCTATGAGGAAGGGACAGTAGGTGTGACCAGTTGGTCCCCAGTGCCTGGAACAGCACCTGGCATATAGTAGAAGCACAATAAACATTCTTCCTTGTGAAATTGAAGTTGTTTGGCAATAAGATGTTCAAATTAATCTTCCTCTCTATGTCTTGGTTTGTTCCTATTTTCTTTGTTCATTTTCCAGTCGAAAATGACCCGCACTTCATCATATACCTACCCAGAAGCCAACAGAATATTTGTTTCAATATTGACTCAGAACCTGGAAAAATCCTCAACCTTGTTTCTGATCCAGAATCAGGTAAAATGAAAAGTTCATATATTTGAATTAGATTAATAAATCATGGTCATGCTTCACAGTCACTACATGGGATTTCTTTCCCACTTTATTTTTTTTTGTCTTTTTGTTGTTGTTGTTGTTGTTGTTGCTATTTCTTGGGCCGCTCCCGAGGCATATGGAGGTTCCCAGGCTAGGGGTTGAATCGGAGCTGTAGCCACCGGCCTACACCAGAGCCACAGCAACGCGGGATCCGAGCTGTGTCTGCAACCTACACCACAGCTCACGGCAACGCCGGATCATTAACCCACTGAGCAAGGGCAGGGACCGAACCCGCAACCTCATGGTTCCTAGTCGGATTCGTTAACCACTGCGCCACGATGGGAATGCCTTCTTTCCCACTTTAATATAATTATATCTAATTCTATTATATATAATTCTAGTTATATCTAATTATATATATATTTCAGACTAGATTTTTCAAACTCGGATAGTGAGAAATGAATTATAAATATCTTCCTGAATGTTTGAACTATTATATATTATAGATAGAATTCTCTCTCTGAGTATAAATTAGCAGAACGGATTGTGCCGTAATGAATTTATCCTATCATAAAACACAGTTATAAAGTGAGAATTACAAAGGAAAACGTGGAATGTGAATTCTGAAGCAAAATAAAGGAATAATTTTCCCATGTTGTCAGTGTTTAGAAATTTGAATTATGGTGTCCACACGTGCCAAAAAAACAGCACACGGGAGAGAAAAAAACATTTTTTGTTTCCCCTGCAGGGATTGTGATCAATGGACAGCTCATCAGTGCCAAGAAACTCAAGGACGGGAAACTAAGCACCTATTTTGGAAAAATAGGGTTTTATTTCCAACACGAAGACGTGAAAGTCGAAATCAGCACCGAGACCATCTCCCTGAGCCGGGGCTCCCGAGTTTCCGTCTTGTCCTGGTCCGACTCAGCTCTCGTCCTTAATCAGAGGCAAGCACCGTTTTTCCATCCAGATTCAGGGAAGTCCCACAAATCCCGACATCCGGGATGCAGACAGAGCATGCCAACCCATCCTTCAACGTGTGAGCAGGTGGAGCTTCAGAAACGTTTTGGTCCCTCCTCCCCTGTTCCTGGCAGTGGAGTTCCTGTGTTTTGGTCCCCATGGGTCTCAGCGCCAGCCTGGCGCCTGGCATACACTGGGTACTGACAGGAACATGACGGACCCGTGAATGAACCCATCGGCTGAGATCCAGCCAGCTCTGTCAGCCTGGGCGCAGAAACGCTGCCGATTGTGGCCACTGTGAATATCTCTTCATCGCTGATGTGGAAACACGTCCATTGACGGGATTTCAGAGCTGGGGGTTCAGTGCGCGTTGTCTGGCTGAAACGTTGTGAAGCTCTTAGAAAACAGGGGAGCGTTGTAGGTGTTCCTTTCGTGGCTCAGTGGCTAATGAACCCAACTAGTATCCATGAGGACTTGAGTCCAATCCCTGGCCTTGCTCAGTGGGTTAAGGATCCGGCATTGCCATGAGCTGTGGTGTATGTAGGTCGCAGACGTGGCTCGGATCCTGTGTTGCTGTGGCTGTGGTGTAGGCTGGTGGCTACAGCTCCAATTCAACCTCCATATGAACCTCCATATGCCACAGCTGTGGCCCTAAAATGAAAGAGAGAGAGAAAGGAAAGAAGGAAGGAAGGAAAGAAAGAAAAAGAAAGAAAGAAAAAGAAAGAAAGAAAGAAAGAGAGAGAGAGGAGGAGGGAGGGAGAGAAAAAGGAAGGAAGGAAGGAAAGAGAGAGAAAAAAAAGAAAACAGGGGGCATTGTGCTGGGCGGAATGGAGAGTCGTATTAGGGGTGGGAGAGGAAGGACCTTCCAGAAAGAGTCTGTCCTGGAGCCGTGAATTCCGTTTTGACTCCCCACTAGGGTTCACATCTCGGTGAAGAAAGAGAAAACGGTGACTGTGACTCTGGACCAAGAGGTGTCCTTCTCTGTCTTGCTTCATCGCGTTTGGAAGAAGCATCCGATCAATGTCGACTTTTTGGGGATCTACATCCCCCCCACGACCAAGTTTTCTCCAAAGGCACACGGGCTGATAGGTAAAGTGTCAGCCTAGGTAAAGTGTCAGCAGGTGCCACACCTGCCTAAAGGGTCCGGCAGGTGTGGGACCGACCGTCCCAGGTCTTGGGCAGCTTTGGTGGTTAGAACGTGGGAAGGTGGCAGGTGTGGACCAGAGTTCAGGGAAGACCCACGCTCTGTGCCTGGGTCTTAATTTACCGTTTCCGGTGGCTCATGGTTTGCACATCTCGCTGGGTGGGGCCCCTGGATGAGGGCTGGGTTTGGATCAGGAACCAGCAAGCAGGAGCAAGAGATGAACCACCAGTTCAGGCCAGAGCCTTTAGTGGGGTTGCTGTGGGAAAGACAAGCCAGAGCAGGTGGTTGGGGTTGGCTGGCTTGAATAATTTCAGCAGGCTTTGGGCTATGGGCTGCTCCTTGCATGCTGGGGCCCTGGCCCCTTCTGCGGTGTGCAGGCCAGACAGAGGAGGTCTGGCTCTGGGTTGGTTCGTTTGCTCCTGGCTGAGTCCTTTGCTGTCTTTCAGAATTGGCTTCCCTAGGGAGGGGCAGTCTCTCCCCAGACAGGGCTCTTAAGGTGTCAAAACATCATACTGTACAGAAAACAGGGGGCTCCCATTGTGGCTCAGTAGTAATGAACCCATCTAGCATCTGTGAGGATGCGGGTTTGATACCTGGTCCCACTCAGTGGGTTAAAGATCTGGTGTTGCCACCGTGAGCTGTGGTGCAGGTTGCAGACACGACTCAGATCCTGGATTGCTCTGGCTGTGGTGTAGGCTGCAGCTCTGATTCAACCCCTAGCCTGGCGACTTCCACATGCTGTGGGTGCGGCCCTAAAAAGACAACAAAATGTAGAAAATCAAAAACGTGATTCACACAACCCAACACAGCCGTGCCGAGGGCAACTCAGTGAAGCCATTGCCGGGACGATTTGCTCCTCGACAGGGTTCCCAGAGCTGGGATTTTGTCACCAGCCGGGCAGACGGAGAGAAGGGATGGATACAGTTCAGGTTTTATGCTGAGGATTTTTTGCCAGCAGAAGAGAAGTGAGCTGGTTTAGGAAGTCTGGTAACAGGCAGGGCCTCAGGTCACCCTTCCCCACTTTTTAAGGATCAGTTGCATTTTAAGCCTCTATGGGATCACAAACAAACCCCGTTTCCACGATCTGAGCTGTGTTCCCAGGGGCTCACCTTCTCTCCCGCCACCAGGGCGTCTGGTTTTGCGCAGGGGCCAGTAGATCTGCCACCTGTGTCAAATGACCACAGGGTGAGCCGCGTGGATTCGCCCTCAGGAAAGACCGTTCCCCCACCTGCATCCCTTTTCCTCTCAATGCATCTTTCTACCCCAGAAAGTCTGGCCAGGGGACCAAAGCACATGGCCAGCCTGGCCTTTGTCTTCCCTGGGTCACATGTAAATGAGTGTCGGGGCTTGGTTTCATAGGCCAGTTCATGCATGAGCCGGAGATACGCATTTTCAACGAGCGACCAGGAAAGGACCCGGAGAAGCCAGAGGCCAGCATGGAAGTGAAGGGACAGACGCTGGTTGTCACCAGGTAGGTCTTGGGGCTTGCTAGAGAAAGAGTGCATATTTTTACACGCGCCTCGAGCTTTCTTCCTGAGTGTTTACACTGGAGACGTGTTTGTGTGTGAATCCACCGCAAACACGTTGAGGTAGATTTTCTTACACGAACCTTATCCACCTGCTTCATTTTGAAGTGAGATCTCAGAAGACATGTGTAAAGCGTTCTAAGCATAAACGCCTTGGACATCTTTTCTTATTTTCTCCCAGGCTCTTGCAGGTGTCTCCCCACCCCGTCCCCCTCCCCCGGCAAATTTGGTCCCTCCGGAATGCAGAAAATGCATTCCGGTATCGCTCTCAGGCACTTCTGGCCTTTTAAGAGTTTTTGCAAAGCAGCCGACTTTGCTGGATGAGCAGTGACTGTCTTTGACCTGAAAGGTCACGGGCTGCCACGTGCTTAGTTAAACTGCAGCCTTACAATAGAGAACCATGACATTAGAAGAATAAAGACCACCACGAAAACGGATTTGTGAACTAAAACCGTGGCCTCTTAGTGAGTATGGCTTACCTAGTCCAGGTTTCCTGGAGACCGGTGAGTTACCAGTGGGTGGCAGGAAGCATGTTTTAAAGTTGAAACGGTGAGTGCCGTTAATAAGGGCATAACGATTATCCGGGGTGGTTAACACAGATCGGCTATACCCACAGGACAAAAGCTAAGGCTCGGGCCCCAATTTCACCTGCTGCTAACACCTCGTGACCCCCAGCTGAAACCCAGGTGACCTGCGGGCGATGCCCAGGGGCACGTGTTTTAAAGCTCCTTGCTGGCAGTACCCCTTACAATGTCTTTACCCTTAAAACCAAAAGACATGAGTGTCTCAGAAGCTGCTGGCATTGCCCTTAAGCAGCACAGTCCCCCTCCAGTGAAGGTGGGGGCACCACAGATTCATGCTACAGGGAACTTGTGTGGCGAACCCTGACACACGGGAGTTTTGGTCCATTTGAAAGTTAATTTGCACCCCTTACCTTTGCCGCCTTGCCTTTGCTGGAAGAGTCCATATGGGTCAGGCTCAGTAAAGGGTATTTGAATTTCTAGGGACACACGGCTTTTTCGCTGTCCTTCTAAACCAAGCCTCAGACTCTGATGTTTGCTATGACTTGGGGAACGGGGGTGAGGGGGGCAGGTATGGAGCGAGAAGGGGTGCAGAAAACAGCAAGGGAGAGGGTGTCTGCTTTCCGGAGCCGCAGGCGGGCCCGGCCCTGGCCTGTGACCTAACCCCGCCCGCCGCTGTCCTTGCAGGGGCCTGCAGAAGGACTACCGGACAGACAGAGTGTTTGGGACAGATGTGCCTTGCTGGTTTGTACACAACAGCGGGAAAGGCTTCATCGATGGACATTACAAGGATTACTTGGTGCCTCTGCTCTACAGCTTTCTCAAGCGGCCTTAAACGTTCCTAAGTGGCACGGGGGTGTTCCCTGGTGGCTTAGCAGGTTAAGGATCCAGCGCTGTCACTGCTGTGGCTTGGGTTCGATCCCTGGTCTGGGATGCAGGCAAAAAAAAAAAGTTTATAATTTGGGAAATTCTGTGTATAAATATACATTTTTTTCCCTGTCCCCTTGGTGGTCATTCTTGAGTTTGAATAAACAAAAGCTCACCAGATATCATGGGGGTGGACAACCCCTGTGAACACACCTGAAGAAAATGCTTTGCAAAGAAGCCTTAGGACTTTGCTGCGGTGTTTTTTTGTTTGTTTGTTTGTTTTTTGTCTTTTTGCTATTTCTTGGGCCACTCCCATGGCATATGGAGGTTCCCAGGCTAGGGGTCGAATAGGAGCTGTAGCCACCGGCCTACGCCAGAGCCACAGCAACGCCAGATCAGAGCTGCATCTGCGACCTACACCACAGCTCACGGCAACGCCGGATCGTTAACCCACTGAGCAAGGGCAGGGACCGAACCCGCAACCTCATGGTTCCTAGTCGGATTCGTTAACCACTGTGCCACAACGGGAACTCCTGCTGCGTTTTCAGATGCTGAGGTGTGTCAGTCAGGTGGCGTGGAGGAAGGCGAGTCAGGATTTGGCGTCTGCTGTGATGACATCACTACCGTGAGGGTCAGGTCCTCAACTCTGCAACAGAATATGCAGTTTTAGGGTGTCGGTTACATGGGGAGTTCACCTCTGAGAAGGTGGTTGGGTGAACTTGGAATTAGAACACGGCAGTCGTCTGATCCTGAGAGGTTTGTAACTATATATACATAAAGCCCTGTCACCCTCTGTAGAGACGGCCTTGCCGAGGGAGCTGGGGTGGCCCATTATGCTTAGCCAAACTTCTCTTTTTTTTTTGCCTTTCTCTAAGGCCACACCTGAGGCATATGGAGGTTCCCAGGCTCGGGGTCTAATGGGAGCTGTCACCACTGGCCCGTGCCAGAGCCACAGCAACACCAGATCCAAGCCGAGTCTGTGACCTGCAACACAGCTCACGGCAACGCCGGGTCCTTAACCCACTAAGCGAGGCCAGGGATCGAACCCGCAACCTCATGATTCCTAGGCGGATTCCTTAACCACTGAGCCATGATGGGAACTCCCCAAACGTCTCTCCTTAGTGTGGGCCTCAGAGACCCTTTTTAGTCCAAGAGGCCTGTGTTAGTCAGGATCCTCCCGAGAAGCAGAACCAAGAGGATAGTTGCGTCCTCCCCACAGACACACGCGCATGTGCAGGTGATCCTTGAACAACCCGGGCTTAGGGTCCTCAAAACTCCCCCACAGGTAAACATCCACAAGCTTTTGTCTCTCTCTCAAAAGCAGAGGAACTGGCAGATGACTCCCGCCAGGCGAGGAAGCTGAGTTGGGAACGAGTCAGGACTCCAGTCCTGGTTCTTTTGAGTCCACCTACGGTGACCTCTGATCAAACACGAAGTTTTCCTCACACGGAGTTAATTTAAAGATCCGTAAAATGAAAATAAAGGTACTTGTTTGTTTGTTTAAACCCATGTAGAAATGGACTGCGCTGTTTAGACCCGTGTTGTTGAAGGGTCGGCAGCACACATGGGAAGAGATCGGCTCTAAGGAGTTGACTCCGTGATGACAGAGGCTGGTGCAAGTCTGACCGATTATCCTTCTGTCTTTCCTTTGCTTATAAGCTTCCTTTAACTCCATTCTGGAAATGCATCTGTGCTCAAAGGCCAAAGAGATAGAATTGCGCTTTAGCAAAAAAAGGAAAAGTACATTCTTATGAATTTTTCTCTCATGATTTGGTAAAAATCATGTTTCATCTTACTTTTTAAATGAAAAAAAATTTTTTTTTGTCTTTTTTGGGCCATACCTGTGGCGTATGGAGGTTCCCAGGCTAGGGGTCCAATCAGAGCTGTAGCTGCCAACCTATGCCAGAGCCACAGCAATGCAGGATCCAAGCTGCGTCTTCGACCTACACCACAGTTCACGGCAGCGCCATATCTTTAACCCACTGAGCAAGGCCAGGGATCGAACCCGTAACCTCATGGTTCCTAGTTGGATTTGTTAACCGCTGCGCCACGATGGGAACTCCCCCTGTGACTCCATTTCACCAGAGTAGGAACTGAGGTATATGCTGGCATCAGTTAATGGTCTCTCACTGAAGTAGAGCAAAGTCAGGGCTGGTTTTTAAGTGGCTACTCTAATTAGCAAAAACTTCTCTTTCTTGGCCAATCACTTCATTTAAATATCAATTCGCTGAAAGTGGTCATTCCCCCACAACACCCATGTGGGTCTATACCTGCTTCTCACTCTTAAATCTCCAGCATCTATTCCAAGAGCTTACTTGCAATAGATGCTGGACACACTCAGTAGATGCTTGTTGAATAAATGTACTCAAATATGTCAGGAGTTCCTGCCGTGGCGCAGTAGAAACGAATCCAACTAGGAACCATGAGGTTTCAGGTTCAATCCCCGGCCTCATTCAGTGGGTAAAGGATCCGGCGTTGCTGTGAGCTCTGGTGTAGGTTGCAGACATGGCTCGAATCTAGTGTTGCTGTGTCTGAGCTGTAGGCCGGCAGCTGCAGCTCTGATTCGACCCCTAGCCTGGGAACCTCCATGTGCGGCAGGTGTGGCCCTAAAAAAAAAAAAAAAAAAAAGTCGGCAAAACCTGACAGGCAGAAGATACAAGGGGAAATGAGTGAATAAGGCATGAGATCCAAGGGCATTCCTCATGAAGAAAACTTAAGGAATGGGTTCCCAGGACATCAATGCCAATAATTTGATATGACCTCAAGCGAGTTGGTGAAAAAGAATAGCTTTCCAAAAACTGAGAAGCCACAGACTAGGAGAAGGTATGTACAAATGATGAATCTGATAGACTGTCATGCAGGAGTTCCCTGGTGGCTCAGCAGATTAAGGATCTGGCATTGTCACTGCTGTGGCGGAGGTTTGATCTCTGGCCTGGGAACTTGTGCATGTCATGGGTGTGGCCAAAAAAAAAAAAAGGACTGTCATCCCAAAGACCCAAAGAACTCTTAAAACTCAACAGTCAGGAAGTGAATGACCCAACCAAAAATGGACAGAAGACTTGTGTAAACATCTCACCAAAGGAGATACGCAGAAGGCAGACAAACATAGGGAAAGATGCTCAACATCCTATGTCATTAGAGATTATGAATTAAAACAGGATGCTACTACGCACCTGTTAGAATGGCCAAAATCAAGACAATACCAAATGCTGGTGAAGATGTGGAGACACAGGAACTCTCATTCGTCCCTCGTAGGATTACAGAAGGGAACAGCCTCTTTGGAAGTCACTCTTAGCATTTGATCCAGCAATCACACTCCTTGGTATTTACCCAAAGGAGTTGAAAACGTATGTCCAGACAAAAAGCTACACGTGGATGTTTACAGCAGCTTTACTCATGGTTGACAAAACCTGGGCGCCACCGAGATGTCACACATGGATAAATGAATTGTGGTTTATCCAGATGATGTGATATTGTTCAGCACTAAGAAGAAAGGAGCCATCCAGCCATGAAAGGACACATGGAGGAAACTTAAGTGAGAAGGGCCAACTCCGCAGACAGTAGAAAGACACATGGCGGTGGAGGCGGGCTGCGTAGAGGGATTCTGAGACCGAGGAACCTACTTTCCATGACACTATAATGGTGCATGTATTTCATTATAATTTGTCCGCACCCACAGAATATAACACACCAGGAGTGAACCCTACTTAAGCTAAGGACTTTGAGTGACAATGATGCATCCACGTAGATTCGTCGGTTGTAACACGTGCCCCATCTGAAGGGGGTTGTTGACAGTGGGAGAGGCTACTGGGGGAGGGGAGACAGGTGGTGCCTGGGAAAGCTCTGTCCAATCGGCTTAATTCTGCTGTGACCTTAAAACTGCTCTGAAAAACAAAGTCCATGTTTTTTTAAAAAGATTATAGCTTCTGATGCTTCAAAAAAAAATCAATATTAAACTTGGTTTTAGGTGTCTGCAGTCACTTATCATAAACATACTGGCCTCTAAGAACTTACAGGAGGGGTTCCCATCATGGCACAGCGGAAATGAATCTGACTAGTAGCCACGAGGATGCAGGTTTGATCCCTGGCCTCGAACAGTGGGTTAAGGATCCAGTGTTGCCGTGAGCTGTGGTGTAGGTTGCAGACACGGCTCAGATCTGGTGTTGCTATGGCTGTGGTATAGGCCGGCGCTGCAGCTCTGATGTGACCCCTAGCCTGGAAACCTCCATATGCCACAGGTATGGCCCTAAAAAAGACCAAAAAAAAAAAAGAACTTATAGGAAAAAAGGTTCTATAGTCCAGAGTCGTACCTGTGTGCTTCAGGGTTTTTTCAATTCAGTTTAACTATGGTGATTTCAGGAAGATGCTGGAGGAAAGAATTACACGTGAGAGGTAAGGCTGAAACATTTTTTTCTACCAAGAAAACACTCAGCGGTTTACAGATTGGGGGCAGGCACGTGAAATCTGTCACTTCCTTTCTCCACTCAGTCAGGGAGCACGAGGGGAGGCTCCTGACCGACGTGCCGCAGGGCGGACTCGCGCCAGGCGGGTCACAGAGGCTGGCACCCTCCCCGCTACTGTCCACCGCGGTCCTCAAACACCTGCTACGTGCCGGCCTCACGAATGACACCCCACATGCGTTTTCTGTCGTTCTCACCACAACTCTGCCAGGACACATTATTTCTGACAATTCGTACATTAAAAACCTTAAAATTCAAAAACATTAACTTTTCTGAGATGACACAGCTCGTGAACAGAACAGCCTAAATTCAACCCAAAGTCGGCCCAACTGCCAAACCCCCCTCCTTCCCACATCACAGGGCTGTCAGGGTGTTTCAGAAACCCTTTGACTCAGCCCAGAACATTTTCTGTCAAGCTACTGACATCATCCTATTTCTCCTGCTGCTGCTTCTATTTCCCTTTACCAGCAGATCCTCTCCCGCCTTCTGAAAACGGACTTATGCCCCCTCCCTGACTCCCGGTCCAAGAGGAATGGCCCGAGGGGCTGGCAAGCAACCCCAGCCTGGCCAGTGAGTGATATTCCGACCCTTTCACTTGCCACGATTGGCCCAAGTGTGGACCCGCCAGGGTCAACCCCAGGGTTTCTGCCTGAAAGGTGACAGAGGGGGAGATGCCACCTGGAGCCTACAGATGCTGGCAGTCACCTTGCTGTTTTCAGAGTGCCTGGGAATGAAGTGGGCCCCGAAGCCAGAGAGGACGGGGACCCAGCCCAGACCAGGCTGCTCAGGGTCTGAGTCTCACTGGAAGCAAGGAGCCTCTCCTTCGTGAACCATAAACTGACTTTCCCCCCCAAAGCAACTGTGGGGTGGGTTTCCTGTCTCCTGCATCCCAAAATAACAGACCGCCCCCCTCACTTAAAAATGCGTCATTCAGTGTTGCTGGGGGGATTGTAAAACCCTGTGGCCTTTTGGAACGTGGCCTGGCCGCTCCTCAGATGGTAAACACGGTGCAGGATGAGTTACGGTGACCCGGCGACTCCACACCTGGCCCCTGAAAACATACGTTCACGCGAAGTCTCGTAGGCGAGTGTTCACAGCAGCATTATTCACAACAGCCTCAAAGCGGAAACAACCCAGATGCCTATCTACTGGTGAAGAGTTTTAAAAACAGTGGTACATCCGTACGGTGGAATATTGTTCCATGAAAGGGAGTGAAGTAGGGACCCCACTACCACATGGATAAACCTCAAAAACATCAGGCCGGGGGAACGAGGCTGGGCTAAAAGACTGTGTTTACATGAGGGGCCCCAAACAGGCAAGTCCCTGGAGGTGGAGAGCAGAGTGGGGGGTGCCCGGGCTGGGGGGCGTCGGAAGGACCATGTGTACAGGGCTGCTTTGATGAAAAGGTTCTGAAATTACACACTGTGATGGCTGCACAACTTTGTAAAGATTTAAAAAAACCACTGAAATGTCGACTTTAAGTGGGGGAAATTATGTGATGTGTGAATTATAGCTCAGTAAAGCTGCTCTTCTATCTATACTTTGACTTTTTAAAATGTAATTACGTTTAGAGTTCAACTTTATGACTTTACTGATGAAAATATAAATTTAGAACACAGGAAAGATTTCCTCTAACTATATGATTCTAAACTTGTCTTATATAAAACACTTTACAATAATGTTCTTTTAATGAAGATAAAAAAATCATCAAGGAAATAGTACAAGGAGACAAAAAGAACAAGGACAAAATTACATAATTTGCCATTTCATGAGACATAATTAGATTTTTCTCTAAGTGTGGCTAAACAGCTATACAGTAATACTTAAATAAATCCATTTGTTTTATACAAAAGAAACACCCTAACACAGTAGAGTCTTGCAATGTCTTGGTAAACACCAATTTGATGCTTTAAGATTTTAATATCTTGTTAGCAAATTTTCAAACTCAGGCAAGTTTAGAAATGTCTTCATATTGAATTCCTTCAACTCTTCGTCCTTTTAAAGGGCCCTACAAATTAAAATAATTGAAGAAAAGGTGAAGAACACGCAGATACTTAAAAGACAAGAGAAGGACATAGACTCCCGGATACAAATTTGCTTTTCCACATCCCTAAGACACCATCAAGGTAGCTAACAGTTCTCCACGTCTGTGAGTTCTTTTTTTTGCTTTTTCTAGGGCTGCACCTGAGGCATATGGAGGTTCCCAGGCTAGGGGTCTAATCAGAGCTGTAGCCACCAGCCTACACCACAGCCACAGCAACATGGGATCTGAGCCACATCTGCGACCTACACCACAGCTCATGGCAACGCCGATCCTTAACCCACTGAGCAAGGCCAGGGATCGACCCTGCAACCTCATGGTTCCTAGTCAGATTCGTTAACCACGGAGCCACAATGGGAACTCCCGTCTGTGAGTTCTTAAAAGTATTCTATGGCGTTCTCATCGGGAATTGGCCCTATTTCCTCCTCTGCCATAAGCGAAATCCTGTGGCAGAGACCTGCTAAGCTGGTCAGTGTCTCCCCTGCTTCCTGGAAGGCGTTAATTTCCAGGCCCCCAGCCTGGGGTTAGGGGTGGCCGTGAGATGGAGCTCCGGCCCTCGGCAGGGAACAGAAGCGACGCAGGCCACTTCCCGGCCCAGGCCAGGCTACCCACCACGTGCATCGTGATGCTCTCCTGCCGAGGCCTGAAGCACACGGCCACCGCCACTGTCAAGGCCACACGTCGGAAGGATTCTGAGCTCACAAATTACTGTTAAGAGCCAATCCCTGACCAAGAAGAGCCGTGCTGGGCTTTTCGACTGAGTAGCCAACACTACATGCCTCAAAAACATAATGGCTTAGCGGACCTATGAACTTCTTAACGAGAACACATAAAATGAGCCAGTTCATGCGCAATTTTTTGGAGAGAGTCTAAAACTTTCGTCAGACTCCTCAAGAAGTCTATTATCCCCCCACAGTCGAACTTACTGTACCAGAGAAAAGCCTCTGTGTAGAGGTAAGGATACACGGCACAGCAGTTCACAGTTCTAAGAAGACCTCGGCAGGTAAGGGAAAGCTCACGTCGGACCTTCCTTCTAACCACAGCGCTGGGGTCATCTGCCCTCCGGTGCTGACCTGCCAGTGAGCTGGCAGTTCTAAGTCAACCAGCAATTTGACCTGAATGTCAGATGGCTCTAAATCAATCACTGATCTCTCCTACCTTCAATCTTATGGAAGGAAGGATGTTAAAAAAAAATTAGGGAGTTCCCCTCATGGCTCAGTGGTTAATGGACCCGAAAGGATCCACGAAGATGCAGGTTTGATCCCTGGCCTTGCTCTGGGGGTTCAGGATCCCGTGTTGCTGGGGCTGTGGTGTAGGCTGGCAGCTGCAGCTCCAATTCATTTCCTAACCTGGGAACCTTCATGTGCCTCAAGTGTGGCCCTAAAAAGCGAAAAAAAAAAAAAAAAAATTGTCGGAGTCCCTGGTTTGGCACAGGGGTTAATGATCCGGCTTGTCTCCGTGGAGGCGCTGGTTCCACCCCTGGTCTGGCGCAGTGGGTTAAACATCTGTCGTTGCTGAAGCCGGGGTGTAAGTTGCAGCTGCAGCTTCGATTCAATCCCTGGCCCAGGAACTTCCATGTGCTGTGGTGCAGCGGAAAAGGAGAAAAAAAACTGCTTATCTCTGTGGCTTTTGCCCCCTTAATTTTGACTACACATTCCCACATTCCCCCTGGTGACACCACGGCAGACGGAGATTGAAACTAGGTATGAGGGAAAACTGGGATAGGAAACTGTACATACTATACACAATGTTATAAAATAGAGGACTGGGGAAAAACAGACCAAACTATTAATGCAGTGATGTTATCATTTGCCTGGGGGATTACGTGCAATTTTATTTTATTTTTTTTATTTTTGTCTTTCATCTTTTTGGGGCCGCACTCAAGGCACATGGAGGTTCCCAGGCTAGGGGTCTAATCCGAGCTGTAGCTGCCAGCCTACACCACAGCCACAGCAATGCCAGATCCAAGCCATGTCTGCGACCTACACCACAGCTCACAGCAGGGCCAGATCCTCAAGCCACTGAGCGAGGCCAGGGATCAAACCCACAACCTCGTTTCCCAGTTAGATTCGTTTCCGCTGTGCCAGGACAGGAGCTCCGGACTACATGCAATTCTAAAAATTACTTTTATTAATTGGTAGTTTTCAGCTTTTAGGACAGAGTACTGCTGGACACTGAGTGCTGAGTCTCACCCCAGTTCTGCCAGTGTGCCCACAACGTGATGGTGTTGTAGGGGGGTTTTGGGAGGCGAGAGAGGGCATGGGGGCAGAGGCCTGAGAACAGGATTAAAGGCCCTTAAAAGGGGAGCCCTTCCACCACGTAAGGACACACGAACCAGGAAACAGGCCCTCGGCGGACACCAAACCTGTCTGGGCCTGGACTTCCAGCCTCCAGAACTGTGAGAAATACATTTCTGTGGCTGAGAAGCCACCCCAGGCCCATGTATTTTGTTATCGCTGCCTGAACGGATTAAGACTTATGGCGATGCTTTTGTGATCAGAAAATAAAATGCTTTAGCAAAGTCCATCCTTAGAGAAAACAAGCTTGGAGATTTCCACATAGGAGAGAAGGCAAACGGAAAACCCAAACTCTAAGGATAAACGACCAATCAGAAATGAACACAACACTGTAAATCAACTATACTTGAATAATACATAACAGACATAAAATTAAAAGAAATAAAACAAACCACCCATCCAATGGGGGGGGGGAACCATGGCACATTTTAAAAGCATTTTCAAATTTCTGCCTTTGAGTAAAATACTTACAGTTTCAATGACTACAGTAGCTGAAAACGTCTTCTCGTTGATGGATTCCAGTGTGCCCACGTTTCCTCTGTAGCCTCCATTCAGGACGAGAATTCTTTTTCCTGGAACAGAAGGGTTAACACTTAACCCCAAGAAGATGGCCACTTTCTTACAACCAAATGCCACCCCTCTAAATCAACAAACTGGAAAACAAAACTCTTCTCTTGCAAGGTCTTAGTCATTTAGTATCTGTATGATTCTGAAGCACCGTTTGCAGATACTTTGATTCCTACAACCTAACAACTCTTCATTTTTCCCACTCATCTGTCAAGGGATGCTTTAACTGCAGACGGTAAGGAGTCTGAGGCTCTTTGAGGAAACGCCCAGAGCCCCAAAGTAATCAGACAAGTTCAGCTTGCTTTCATTTCTCTCTTTTCAAAACTGTCAGTTTTGTTAAAATGTAAACATACCCCTACCATGTGACTGAGCCATTCTATTTCAAAGAATCTCCCCAACAGAAAAAGAAATCACATGTCCACACAAAGACCTGTATAGGAGTGTTCACAGCCGTGCTATCTGCGGCGGCCGACCCCGAAGCCCGTCAGCAGGTGACGGGATAAAGAAACGGGCGCAGCCACAGAATGAAATTCTCAGCAATAAAAAGGAATGAGCCACGGAGGCCTGTGCCAGCGTGGATGAACCCCAAATAACATGCTTAGTGAAAGAAGCCAGACAGGAACGCGGGACACGGGGTATATTTTATTTATATAAAGTTCTACAAAAGTAGGAACTAATCCTCAGTGACGGGGAAGCAGACTGGTGGGTGCTGGGGGTCAGGGAGCCGGAGCAGAGAGGGGGTGAAGGATGAGAAGGGAGCCCAGGGAACCGTGGGGCTGATGGGGACATTCATTAACCTGTCGCAGGGATGTTCTTCACAGGAGGATTCGTGGGCTGAGACTTAGCATATACACTTTATACAGAGGCAGTTTATGCCAATTACATTCCACTAAAGCCAAAAAAAAAGTCCACAATTTCTAATTCATGAAGGGAATTTTATCTTTGGGCGAAAGAATACAGGGTGTGATGAATGGAAATTTGAGAGACTAACGTTATCACCGAGCCAGCAGTGATAACAGCTCGGGGTTTGGTCTGAGGCCAACAACCTAACAACTGGAGCACTTACAGCCCAAGTGGGTAAATGCCCAACGACAGACAGTGAAGGAAAAGAAAAAACAAAATAATACCGTTACTTTACCATCTCAACTAGCTAAACAAAGACGTTAATGATAATCCTAACATGACTGATTTAACCCGGATTATGTCTCTGATTTTCCTCCGGAAAAAAATAAAGATTCTAGGAAGGGAAAAGGTATTCATGCCTCAGAAGAGCCTTCTCAGAGGAACGGTAAATTACCACGTCACCAAGTCCAACAGGAATCAGTGACCCTGGCAATGGCACAGCTCTAAAAAGGAAACCGGGGTTCCCCTCATGGCTCAGTGGTTAACGAACTCGGCTGGGATCCATGAGGTGGCAGGTTCGATCCCCGGCCCTGCTCAGTGGGTTAAGGATCCGGCGCTGCAGAGGGCTGTGGTATAGGTCGCAGATGTGGCTCGGATCCTGCGTTGCTGTGGCTGTGGTATAGGCTGGCAGCTGCAGCTCTGATTAGACCCCTAGCCTGGGAACCTCCATATGTTGCGGGTGTGGCCCTAAAAAGCAAAATACAATACAATACAATACAATACAATAAAAGGAAACTCAGATCTATAACTATAAAGTAATGTAAAAACTTTGCTTTGAAGACTGGATGGCCCTGATGTTGATGGTACACATATCAAACAGTCTGCAAAAAGATTTACCTGGTGCTGGAATGACTGTTTCTAAATGAGTCTGGTCAAGTTTCAGCTTGTCTCCAGAGTCAATCATCTTTACAACAGCTGTGTATTTGTCAATTACTTCCTGTCATGTAAAACAACACTTTTATAATGGAAGAGATATGTGAACACAAAGTCCAGAGGACAGAGATACAAAAATGGAAACAAATGAAATTCTAATTAAAAAGGTAAGAGTAACTCATTTAAGAGCAATCCTTCTATCAGTGGAGTTTATTTTCCAAATGCTGTATGTGACCTCAGCGTCTGATTCTCAAAGAATTCAATTCAAAGCTGAGTTAAGGTTTTCATCTGGAAAGAAAAGACTGGTGATCTCAGACTAAGACTCTAAGAAACACAGTCCGAGGGACAATTCTGCCTCGCTTTAACTCTAGAAGGAGGGCAATTTATGCCTGCGCAAGGCTAGGTCCTAGCATGAAACTACACTTAGAAGAAAAAGAAAGAAAAGGACTGGAGTATTGATTTTAAAATCCTAGAGCAATCCAAAAATAACCTCTTGGGCAACACACAAGGAAGTCCCCCTTGGAACCCTGGGGACATAATTGCATCGCCCGTCCCTGACGAAGAGAATGCCCCTTAAAGACGAGCAAGGCGTGCTCACTGGATCTTTCAGGAGGTGCTGATGGGGCTGCAAACATACTATTTGCTCCCGGAAGAAAGTGGACCATGGGTGGGTATTTGTGAGTTCAGCTTTCCTTGTGCGGAACCATCAAGAACCTTGGACACAGACAAGCTGCTTCTGCTACTAGGACTTGATTTCTAAGAAATGTTAGAACGGCTTTACTCAGTCAACCACCAGCTCCTTTCCCAAATTCCATTCGTAACTTCATGTCCTTACCTTAACAACGCCCTTTTTCTTATGATATTTCTCTCCAAGTTTTTTGGTTATAATTTTCACTATAATTTCCTAGAGAATAAGAAAAAAATAAAGATGGAAGGAAAGATAATAAATTATCGTTCCTCTTTTAATCCTTCATTTCAAATCATTTTCACCAAAAATCAGAGTAAAGTATTAACTGCGTTGCTAAGTAAGACCTTTTGGAGTTGGGAGCCTTCCCAACAAGGGCGAAACATTTCCTTCGCAATCTTTCACTCCTTCTTTCTCTTCTTACTCAACAGTTCCAAGAGGAAGAAACACACATCTCATGGCTATTTCCACAGTGAAGGTTTCTTGAAATCTCAGACTTTTATTTGCTATCCGGTATTAATCCAGGTCTTCCACAGAGAGCTTCCTTCATCCTCTGGACTCAAGGGAGGGCAAGGGCCAAAGATATTACATGTTGGCGTCCACGGCGGATCAGCTCCGAGGGTGAGAGTCTGACTGCGGAGTCCAAGAGACAGAGGCTCTGAGCACGACAACACTTTTCCCCACGTCCTTGTCTCATTCTGTGGCTTTGGATTTTAGATACAGGTGGGATTCCTCCAGATGAGCTCCAGCTGAAAGCATCATTCTTCTGATCATCTGGTCCACGAAAGGGAGCGCGGTCTGAGCTTGCTTCAAACTAATGCACATTCTGAGTTTGCTTCTTTATCTCCCCTTTCCTGACGGAGGGCGGCCTGTCGAACGGCTGACAGTGAAAACCAAATCCCTCGTGCGATGCCGCACTCACTAGAGGCCTCTGTACTTGCGACTTGAAGCGGACACCGCACAGGTCCCAGAGGGTCACAAGGACTCCCAGAAGCCAGGCGGAACATGATGGTAACAAAAAGCTAGTAAGGACGTTGAGGGGAGGATATGCAACAGCTAAAAGAACATGCTTAACGAGACGGCTTGAACTCTTAAGCCACTCTCCTTCTAAGACTTTCTCACTGAAGCCGTAAAATGCCAAGCAGCTTCTCTGATTTCCGGGCTGCTTCTCCAAGGTCCTTGTGGGTATACACTTTCACCATTTAAACATGACTCAGTACCTCACTGCATTATTGACACTTGCTTTTTTTTTTTTTGTCTTTTTGCCTTTTCTAGGGCCGCTCCTGTGGCATATGGAAGTTCCCAGGCTAGGGTCTAATCAGAGCTGTAGCCGCAGGCCCACGCCAGAGCCACAGCAACACCGGATCCAAGCCGCGTCTGCAACCTACAGCACAGCTCACAGCAACGCCAGATCCTCAACCCACTGAGCAAGGCCAGGGATCGAACCCACAACCTCATGGTTCCTAGTCGGATTCATTAACCACTGTGCCACGATGGGAACTCCTACTGACACTTGCTCTTGATAGATCTGTCGAAACTTTCTTGCCTGAGTTGAAAAATTAAAGCCTCCCAATCCATCTCTGTGGGCTGCTGGTTATTTTAACAAACATATCTCCCTTTTCAAAATAAGACACACACTGAGTCATCGGGTCCCTGCTGGCTGATGCGGACTTTAATCAAACACCCACTAAGAGGAACTATGAAGAAAATCTGAACAATTCACTATTCCAGAAAATTATCAAACCCCAAATAAAATTTAATTAAAAGTACGGTCAAGGGAGAAGAGAATTTTGGAACTAACTAAAAATGTTTGTTTTACTTTTTGCTTTTAGTTTGTTTCCTTTTTCCTTTAAGCCAGTGGTTCGAAACAAAGGATGCACATCAGTCACCTGGGAGGTTAGTGAAAATAGGCATTTTTTACCCCAGGAGACTGGATGGAGGTCATATTGACCCATATATATTTTTGGAAAAAATGCTCCAAGTTTTTTCTGAATTGTTCTCTGGCTAATAACTACTGTTTTAGGAGTTCCCTGGTGGCTCAGCAGGTTAAGGACACAGTATGGTCACCGCTGTGGCTTGGGTTCAATCCCTGGCCCAGGAACTTCTGCATGACCTGGGTGTAGCCAAAGCAAAAAAAAAAAAAAAAAAAAAACCCAAAAAACTAAAAGTACTGCTTTAAGCAAAATTCTTGATTACATGTTCATAAATAATACATGAAACTATTAATATCACATGCTAGCTCCTCCAACAGGGAAAGCAAACCACAGTAATTCAGTTTCCTCCCTCTAGGTCCTTCCTTTTCTAATCCTGACCCAAACTTCCCCCCAGAGATGGAAGTTGGGGAGCCTGACACACCCCAGGAGGCAGTATGTTTATCTGCAGAGCACAACCTAGCGAATCTGGCCGCCAGGGACATCCTGGCTCACCACTTTCTAAATGACCTTAGGAAATTACTCAAATACTTTATGCCTCAGTTTTCTTACCTATGAAATGGGACTATTAGCAGTAATTACCTTATATGGCTGATAGGAGAATTAACTGAAATAATTCATCTAAAACACTTATTTTCTACTTAATACAGCAAGTATTTTCATTTTAGATAACTTATTTCATCATCTTTCATGTGAACACCAGGCAGAAATGTTTCCCATTGCGTAAGGACATAAACTAAGACATGGAAATGAAATTACTTTCAAGCCAGCGAGGGAATGACTATGCATGTTTCAATTAGAACTTCTTGACCTGCAAGATTATTATGAATCTTAGTTTTCAAATCAGAAATTCTCTAAATAACACTTTACCTTTCACTGCCGTGTTACTGACCAAACCACCTTCTTTAAGAATAGCTAAGACAACTCTGAAGGTTTTATGAAAACGTCACATTTCAGTAAGTTCAAAACAGAGCAGCAATAAATAAAACTATTGAAATGTTTAAAAATTATGAAATGTTCATCTTAAAAGAACAAGCAATAGAGTGAAATGAGATAGAGAAAGACAAATACTGTATATTGCTTATAGAGGGAATCTAAAAAATACAACAAACTAGTGAAAAAAAGCCAAAAGAAGCAGACTCACAGAGAACAAACTAGTGGTTACCAGTGGGGAGTGGGAAGGGGGAGGGGAATGAGGAAGCAGGGGAGAAAGGAGTTATGGGAAAGCATGTGTGTGACACCTGAAAACCAGAAAGCACTCAGGAATTTAAAGACTCTTTCATTCAATGAAAGAAATTTGTAAAAAAAGAGTTTAGTAAATGAAGAAAATGAAAAAAAAAAAGAAGCGACAATAAACAAGCCATAAAATACAAAGCCTTCCTTGGATTTGGATAATTAAACCTTATTTTTTTCAATAAAGTATCTAACTGTATTCATATAGCAAAAACTGAAAATAATTCCAGGCTGAAATTCAAGGTATCCCTAAACAAACTTGGCATTAAATTCAAGGAACATTACCGGCCTGTAAACATGAAGGGAGCCTCCAAAGCAAGAACAACCAATTCTTGCAGAGCAGATGCAAAGAAGAGGCATTAAAGTTATAAATCTATCCACAGCATTTACATATATTTAAGAAATTTAGTCATTTATACCAAATGCTATTTAAATCCTTCACTTCAAAGCCCATTTAGACCTAAGAAGCTCTAGAGGGATACGTACAGGCTGGAGCCAGTGATCCGTCCGGGCAGTTCTCTTCTTCTCCTCTTCAATCTGGAGAACACAAAAGACAATCACAAAGCTACCTCTTTAAAATCTTCAATTCAAATAACATCTTATTTAGCAAAAGGAGACCATAAAACACATTTCACAGAAGATCTACATAATTTGCAAGCTCTGATCAATACAAATAAACTTATTTTTCAATTAGTTTTGGCTTGAAAAGAAACAGCAAATTGGATTTAAGAAATTAAGTGACCAAGAAAATAAACGCCGACAACCTCCAAAACACCTGCCAGCATTACGCTGCCCTATCCCTGCTTCCTCCTCTGGATCATGATGAGCTGGAAACAGGTGGTGTTCTCAGGGGTAAACACTCTTCGAAGCCAGCCTAGCGCAGCATGGTTGGGTATACAGTTTGATGACAAAAAGGAGCGTCCCTGTTTAATAGCATGGTGAAGTTTGTGAATGGGGCAGGGAGGAAAACACAACCGCAGGATGTAAATAAAAGGGTGACCAACGAGAAAACGTGCTGACCAGCGGGCACGGCTGCCTCTCACGCCTTTTTTCTCAACTGCTTAGTCAACTCACTTTCAAAGGGACTGAACAATGTCATTCTTTGGTTGATTCAAAACCTCATTTTAGGAGCTCCCGTCGTGGCTCGGTGGTTAACGAATCTGACTAGGAACCATGAGGTTGTGGGTTCGATCCCTGGCCTTGCTCAGTGGGTTAAGGAACTGGCGTTGCCGTGAGCTGTGGTGTAGGTTGCAGACGAGGCTCGGATCTGGCATTGCTGTGGCTGTGGTGGAGGCTGGGGGCAAGAGCTCCAATGAGACCCCTAGCCTGGGAACCTCCATATGCTGCCGGAGCAGCCCTAGAAAAGGCAAAAAGACAAAAAACAAACAAAAAAACCAACAACAAAAACACCTCATTTTAATTCCTCCAAATTTCCATTATTCTAAACTTAGCTTGTATTATATTCTAAGAAGGCAGATCTGGCTTTCTGTTTAACTTTGACATAAATCCAAAACGGCCTGTAAGACCTCTGCGGTGCTGGCCCTGCTTCTCTCCAACCTCAAACACCACTGCTCTGGAGCTCGCCATGCTCCAGCCACCCGGCCCTTTCCTTCAGATGCTGAGCTGGAGCTGTCCCCTGCCCGGGCAGAGAAACAAGCTATCTCCCCACTCCCCACCCTCAGAGCTCCTTAGGAGCACTTAGCATTTTGCAATGACTTATCCTCTGGTCCGCCTGGTCTCGGAATGTCTCCCCACGAGAGTGACAGCGCCACGACACGCAGGGGCCCCGTTTTCCTCCCTACTCTACACACGCAGGACCCTGCAGGATGCCCGGCACACAGCAGCAACTTAGGATGTGCTGAATGATGAGGGACTGCAGCTCACAGTGCACCCGCAGTGTGTCCTACTCTAAGCTCTTCTGACTGCCCTGCATCAGGTGGGGACTCAGGAACAGGGAGGACCCAACAGCTGCCTGCCCCTTCACAAGAGAAAGGGGATGAGGAGACTAGAGGAAGTGGCATTACAGGAATACCATTCATTCTTTCTCTTTGCCTCTTTTACTTACTGTATAAGTTTATTGAGAAGAGGTGACTAGGAGTCGGAAGGGAGACAGGGGTATTTAGCAGCATGTTAAGACCTTCCGCAGAACTGCTCTAGATCTTCAGGTACATTTAGAGCAAAAGGATAGCCCTGGATCCAGGTAACCATAGGCTTTCGATGGTTCGCCATATAACCTGGGCCATCTGGTTAACTCGAACTGAACACATGTCAGAGCTCTTCCTTCTGTCCAGGAGGTGGTAAGCGGATGTCAGAGGGCACGGAAGAGCCCAGGTTGGTTTCAGGGCCCAAGGCGGAGGCCAATTTCAAAGCGCTACCAAAGGTGACCAGAACTTTCATTTCTGGCTTCAATTACCACAGAAGTCCTTCTAAATGAATTCTACTGCTCATAATCTTACGGAGACGCTTAAAGACAGCACTTGAGGCGAGAAAATAAATCTATTTAGGGAAGTTCCAACTCTACTCCGGCGGAACTGCATCCAGGCTCTTTTTCCCTTAGTGTGGGCACATTTCTCTCACTTTCTATTAATCTCGTAATTGGTGAAACTATTTAACCTCCCTTGGTTTCAATCGCATCATTCCCCTCAGAGCCAGAGCTGACAGGCCGTCCATAAACTGTACCTCCATGATTTCGTCGAGCGCAGACTTCTTTTTCTTCTTTTCTTTTGACTGAGCTGAGCTCTGGGAAGATTCCTTTCGTTTCACCGACGCTGTGCTACCCATCGTCTTCAGGGCACTTGGTCCCAAAGAACTGATGGGAAGAAGAGCCATGCTGGTGACCCAAGACTGTGCACAGACGGAGGCTTTACATGCAAAGGAACCACTGAGAACACACTGGTCCCACGGTTAATCGACAGCAGATCAGTGAAAACAGCGGAGCGGGTGTCTATCACCTACAGGCCTGGGAGCACCCTGAGAACACGTAACCCTTCCTGGCCCCTCAGCCCTGCCGTTAATGCCGCCATAATCAGTGCAGCGGGGTGAAGACACATCCGCCTCGGGGCTGGTACCATCAGGGTTGGGTCCTACTTCTAATCCTACCAGTCTCATGATTTGATACGTCACATTTATAAAATATGAAACAAAGACTACGTATTTGTACAAAGCTACCATGGAGATACACACACAAAAAAAAGTATGACTAATAGAAAATAAAATAGAATTATTCTTTTCCATTACTTGGACTTTTTAAAAGAGCATTTAAAGGCGGCATAAGCGTTAGCAGCAGCTGGATTGCTGTAAGGACGCCCAGTGTACCTTGCAGTCAACCGAAATCCCTTCTTATACGGGGGCTGTAGGTCAGGACCTCATGGAAGTCCTTCTCTCCTTATCTAACTGGAAGGCTTTATATTTACTCTTGTGAAATGTCATGTACTGGGATTTGTCCCATAATTCAATCCTCTGAACATATTTTTAAATTCTGAGGCTTGTGACAACCATCAATAATGTACACTGGTTGTGAAGAGATTAAATGCAGATAAACTCTTCAGTGTGCTTAAACATTCTTCAGATTTAAATGTACTTTGAGCTACTAATCCACCGAATTCAGCAATGATTCCAGATCATAATTAACCACAATATGACTGTATAAACAGGCACTAATAGGAGTTCCCGTTGTGGCTCAGTGTGTAATGAATCCGACTAGGAACCATGAGGTTGCAGGTTCGATCCCTGACCTTGCTCAATAGGTTAAGGATCCAGTGTTGCTGTGAACTGTGGTATAGGTCTCAGACGTGGCTGGGACCCCCGTTGCTGTGGCTCTGGCGTAGGCGGGCAGCTGTGGCTCCGATTAGACCCCTAGCCTGGGAATCTCCACATGCTGAGGGAATGGCCCTAGAAAAGGCAAAAAGATTAAAAAAACCAAAACAAAACAGGCACTAATAATCCTGGCAGAAGGGAAGTTAGGACTGAGTGGCTGTTTGAGGGTCTAGCAATTACCTCTTCCTTACTTGTTCAGAAACTGCCTCTTTCCTACTGTACTCAGTAGGAAAAGCTTGCTACTATTGTTTTCAGAAGATTTTTCCCACTTTTTGAAAAAAAATTGCTTATTTTCTGCTTTCTGAGGCTTCTCACCTTCTCCATGATTCTTCAAATTTTATCAACAATGAGACAGCAAACACATTTGTAAATTCTTCAGTATTTTGGTATCTGTCTCAGCTTGGAAATTTTAATTTATTTAAGGCTGTTAGATACTCTTCTTTGGCTTGGGCTGCTGCTGTGGCGCAGGTTTGATCCCTGGCCTGGGAGTTTCTACATGCCATGGGCACAGCCAAAAAAAATAAATTAAACATAAATAAATAAACTTAGTAAAAAAACAAACCTAAATAACAAATGGACAATAGACAATTATCCAAAAAAGATATATAAATGTCCATAAAGCACATGAGGAGATGCTTATTAACAGCAGTAATCATTACAGAAATGCAAATCAAAACCACTATGAAGGACTACTTCGCACTCATTAGGATGTTGGCCATTATTAAGAAAAATACAGAAAACAACAGGTGTTGGTGAAGATGCAGAAAAACTGGAACCTGTGCCATGGCTGGTGGGAATACAAAATGGTGCAGCTGCTGTGGAAAATAATATAGTGGTTCTGAAAAAAAAATTTAAACACAGAATGACCATACAATCCAGCAATTCCACATCTGGGTAAGTATCTGAAGGAAATGAAGGCAAGGAATTGAGCAGATATTTGTATATCAATGTTCAGAATAGCATTAATCACAAGAGCCAAGCGGTGAAAACTCAGTTGTTCACTGACGGATGAGTGGATAAATAAAACGTGGTTTATATACACAACAGGATATTATTACCCAGACTAAGAAGGAAAGGAATTCGGATGTGTGCCACAACACGGATGAACCCTGAGGACATTATGCTAAATCAAAGTAGCCAGACACTGCATGATTCCACTCACATGAAGCAGTCTAATTCGGAGACGGAAGAGAAGAGAGGTCACCAGGGGCTGGGGGCGGGCAGTGGGGACCTGCTTTTTCATAGGTATAGCGGTTCGGTTTCAGATATGAAACATCTTGGAGATGAATACTGGCAATAGTTTGCACAACGGGGGGGGGTCTTTTTCTTTCAGGGCAGCATTCATGGCGTGTGGCTATTCCTAGGCTAGGGGTCAAATTGGAGCTGTAGCCACCAGCCTGCACCACAGCCACGGCAATGCCAGATGCAAGCCACATCTGTGACCTATGCCGCAGCTTGCAACAATGCCAGATTCCTAACCCTCTGAGCAAGGCCAGGGATTGAACCCGCATCTTCATGGATACCAGTTGGGTTTTCAACCTGCTGAGCCACAACAGAACTCCACAACAGTGTGAATCTACTAAATGCTACTGAACTGTATACTTCAAAATGGTTAAAATGGTAAATTTTATGTTATGTGTATTTCGCCACACAAGGAAACTGAACTAAATAGAAAACTAAAGTTTTCTATTGAGAAAGTTTGCTTAGGAGTTCCCATTATGGCACAGTGGTTAATGAATCCGACTAGGAACCATGAGGCTGTGGATTCGATCCCTGGCCTCGCTCAGTGGGTTAAGGATCTGTCACTGCCGTGAGCTGTGGTGTAGATCGCAGACACAGCTCAGATCTGGTGTTGCTGTGGCTCTGGTGTAGGCTGGTGGCTACAGCTCTGATTAGACCCCTAGCCTGGGAACCTCCATAAGGCACGAGTGTGGCCCTCAAAAGATAAAAAGACAAAAAAAAAAAAAAAAAAGAATCCAGAGTTGCCATGAGCTGTGGTGTAGGTCACAGAAGTGGCTTGGATGCCCAGTTGCTGTGGCTGTGGCATAAGCCCACAGCTACAGCTCTGATTAGACCCCTAGCCTGGGAACCTCCATATGCAGCGGGTACAGCCCTAAAAAGAAAGAAAAAAAAAAAAAAAAAAGGAAAAGTTCGCTTAGCATTATTAAATGACTAAAATGTGAGAATAGATGGGGACAAAGGATGAGCAGAAGAGCCCATCAGGTTCTCCTGATGCAGCGGGAGGAGCAAACGTGGAAATAGATGCAAGAGGAGGTGAGACGCCACGGCGCACTTAGGAAACAGCAGATGGCTCAGCAGAGATGGAGTGCGGACGCAGGAGAGATGCCAGGTCATAAAGGCCACGTAATAATTAGGTGTCATGCTACAGACGATGGCTTAAGACACTGCAAGTCTTTTAATAAGAGGAAGACACAGTGAAGTCTGAGGTTTAGAAAGATCTTTCTGCTTGTGATACCAAGAATCTATTAAAAATAGGTAACCAACAAGGACTTACTGTACAGCACAGGGAACTCTACCTAGTAGTTTATAATAACTTGTAAGGGAAAAGAATCTGAAAAAGAATATAAATATATATATATAACTGAATCACTGGGCTGTATACCTGAAACTAACACGACATTGTAAATCAACTATACTTCAGCTTATAAAAAAAAAAAGACTCTGTTAAAGCTGGAATGAACATAAATGAAAAATATGAAGAATGTTGACAAGAAATTATGAAGATATAAATTGTTAAGATAGAAACCAAAGAAATGACAAAATCAAGAAAATACAAAGTCAATATTTTAAAAGATTAATACATTTGCATGTCTAATGAAAGGGATATTCTAGAAAAATAAAAATTACACAAATGATCAAAATGACTCAAGGTTTTGAATAAACTAGTGACCATAAAGAAACTACATCAGTAAAAACTATTCCTTCACCTGTAAAAGACACCAGCACAGCAGTACCTTACAGCAAAGACGCACCTTTCCAGAAGCAATGATCCCTGTCTTGAAAACACTATAGAGTCAAAAGAGAGCATCTCTACAAACCATTTTGAGAGTTTACTATTACTGGGAGCACAGAAAAGAAAATTAAATATCAATCTCACCTATGACAAAGAAAGAAAAATGGAAAAAATGTGTTTTCCGCTTTGCTTTGTATTATATTTAATCTTACACTAGCTGCCGTAGCAATAACGTCCCTCTTCTCCAAAAAGATTCTGTGAGGGGGTGAGAGACCAAGATGAGGTCAAGATGAGGTTAAAATCAAGATAAGAGGAGTTCCCACTGTGGTTCAGTGAATTAAGAACCCAACTAGTATCCACGAGGATGCGGGTTGGATCCCTGGCCTTGCTCAGTGGGTTAAGGAGCAGGGATTGCCGCAAGCTGCTGTACAGGTTGAAGATGTGGCTCAGATCTGGCGTGGCTGTGGCTGTGGCGCAGGCCGACAGCTGCAGCTCTGATTCAACCCCTGGTCTGGGAACTTCCGGTGTAGCTATAAAAAAGGAAAAAAAAAAAAAAAAATATATATATATAGATATATATATATATATCTATATATATATATATCAGGGCAAGAAATGAACATTAACAGATTGGAAATGGAACATAAGGCTTCTAAGAACAGCCCTAGGATTCTGCTTTCAGTAAGTGGGAAGTAACGTGTGCAGTCAAAGCTGACAGTGAAGCCCAGAGGAAAAACAGACATGGGAATTGAGTCACCTCCGTCCAGGCAATGGGGAAGCCAGGATCCCTTTGTGCCTCACACAGCCCAAAATATCCATTTCTGATATCTCGCTTATTTGATTCATTCTAGGTTTTAGATATGCAAGAGTTAAAAATCAACAGAAATGTTATAAAATTGGGTTGTGATGATCACTGTACAACTATAAGTGTAATAAATTCATTGAGTAATATAAAAGAAATCAACAGAAAAATAAATTCCAGTCTATTAAAAAAAATCTACCATAATCTCAGGATAAAAAATTAGATGAGTTTCTCCACTGTATTTATTATCTGTGATACTGTTTACACTATTATAGAGAGTTGAGACCGAAGTTACAGAACTTGGCCAAATAAAACCGATGTTATTACTAATGAAACCACGGTTTGGCGTCAGGGTCTAGTAGGGAACAGCAGACCCCACAGACATCAGGCCCTCCTCCTGGGAACCTATAAATGATACCTTCTTGGAAAAAGGGTCTTTGCAAATGGCAGTCAGTTAAAGATCTGAGATGAGGGTATCCTGAATTATCTGGGTGCAACCAAGAGGGACCTGCCGCACGGGGGAAGGTGACGCCAGGACAGGCAGAGAGAAAGCTGGAGGGACGCAGTCACAGGTCGAGGAGCATCTGCAGCCGCCGGAAGTGGGAAGAAACAAGGCTGGGAAGCCCAGGCCCACAGACACTTGGATTTCGGCTCAGGGACCCTGATGTCAGGGTTGTGGCCGCCTGCAGAAATTGACAGAACAGTGTAAAGGCCTCGAGACAGAATAAATTTCTGCTGTTTCAAGCCACCTTGTTAGTGGTCATTTGTCACCTTTTTTTGTGGTCGTTGCCGTGGACAACTAACACGAGCGTCAGCAATTTGGGGGCCTGTGGGACCAAGCTTTTAACACTCATCCCCAGTTAGGAGTAACAAACGAGGGAGGAAAATAGAGAGAAATAAGGGTCTGAAATCATACGGCAGGTGTTAGAATATACTCCCGCCTGTCTCAAAGGTCAGAGCATACCGATATTTCGAAAAGAATGTTCTTTTCAATTGTGCCATATATAGAACCCAATTAATCAATTTCTTCACACTATCTAAAGTTATTTAATCCTGAAATACTTCGACCGCCGTCAAGTCCTCCTGAAGCAGCTGCACGCACGTCACCGATGCAGCCTGCTTGTTTGCTTCAATCGCCCAGACACTTACCTAATTGTGCAAATAAACACCAGCCCATAAATTAAACAAAAAACGCCCCCCAAAACAAAAAAAACGTTAGCTTAAATTTTACTGACTATGTAAAAGACAAAGTCAAAGAGCGAAGATCACACAGCTCGAAACTAAATTCCAACAGATACTGGTGCCTTGCTGAACATCCTATCTGATTGTATTGATCGTATTGAATTGAAGTATAGGTAATTTACCTGTCTGATTTCCCCTTTAATTTAACCTCCACAACTAAACTGAATGCATCACGCATCACAAAGAGCGAGGGATATTTGGTGAAAGAATACATGAGAAGTGCAGAGAAAAGAACACGTAAAGTAGATGCAAATACCAGACTGCAGGCACACAGGGCTTGACAAACTGCAGCCCGAGGGCCAGATCCAGCCTGCTGCCTGTTTGATACTTGAGGCTGTACTGTAACACAGCCAGGCTCATTCGGTTACACATCATCCACGGCTGCTTCCTCACTCCGACAGCAGCGTTAAGTGGGGACAAAGACATACGGCCAACAAAGCCTAAAATATTTCCTATGTGGCCCTTCACAGAAAAGGCTGGTTGACCCCTGCTTGGTCCTACACCATCCAGAAGGGAAGGCGATTACTACTAGCGAGTTTATATTCTACGAGGTGCTAAGGACAGGGGTGAACAAATCAGACTCCAGTCTCTGAAAACTGTAACAGAGCAGGTAACACAAAATGTGCACAGCCCAGCTAACAGGCTTGCTAGTGGGCTAGGAGAATGTTTACCAGGGGAAGGAATTAATCAGAAGGAGCCTTTCCACAAAAGACAGAATCAGCTCAGCAGAGGCAAATAAGAAACAGTTCCTAAGAAAACACAGCAAAACAAACCTAAAATCAACCATCAAACACAATGCAAAAAAAAAGATGAAAATAACAACCAGAAAAAAATAATTCATAATATTGTGCCTTTTAAAACATAGTAATCTGGAGTTCCGGTCACGGCTCAGTGGAAACGAATCTGACTAGCTTCCATGAGGACACAGGTTCAATCCCTGGTCTCGCTCAGTGGGTTAAGGATCCAGAACTGTTGTGGCTGTGGCGTAGGGCGGCAGCTATAACTCCTGAATCAACCCTAGCCTGGGAACCTCCAGATGCCACGAGTGTGGCCCTAAAAACAAAACAAAACAAAAATTACGAAAAAAAAATTTTTTGACATAAATAAAATGTAGTAATCAATAATTCCCCCAATTTCTCAAGCGCTAAGATGCCTATTCACATAGCTCACCTTGATTTGGAAGATGCTGCTGCTGAACTACATGCTCCTTTGTTCAAATTAAATGTCACTGGAAAAAGAATTGTATTCCATAGGTATTTCAGGAAAATTACAATAAAGCTTATTAGATACATACTGTAGTGCAGCCACACAGAAATTCACGGACATTTTGAATAAATGAGAGCTGGAATGCTCCTACCCAGAGATCATTAACTCCTGTAAATTATACTGGACCAAAGCTTACGAGCTGGGAAGGATTGGCCTTGCCTGCCTCCCCACCCCACTGCTCCCGCTCCCCTGGGCAACAGAAGTCCAGTTCTGTTTAGCCGTCCATACCCTTCACACATGGCTTGGAGGATGCTACGGTCTGAAGGCTTATGTCCCCTCTCAAATGTTTTCTATTTTTTAAATTTTTAAATTATAGTTGACGTACAATATTCCACCAATTTCTGCTGTACAGCAAAGTGACTGAGTTATACATACACATGCAGTCTTTTTGCCATAGTATCTTCCATCACGTTCCATCACAAGTGACTGGATATAGTTCCCGTGCTTATACAACAGGACCTCATTGCTTATCTACTCCAAAGCCCAAATCCACATGTTGAAAACTTATGACCAAGGTGATGGGACTAGGAGGTGGGACCAGTGGGAGTTGATTAGCAAGGCTCTTTGGTCTAAGCCAATCAAAATCATTCCATTCCCTTTCTCAGTGACTATTTTTGAGGTGAAAACGTGATGCAGTCCGGCCAATGACATTGATAAGGAAGACTGCTGGTTGGAAGAAGTCTTCTAGGAAAGGTTTCCTTGCTCAGATGAGAGAGATGCTCCCTGTAATCCTCTGTACCATGCTGGGTCTACATACGATGGCTGGAGTGCTGGCAGCCACCTTGTGTCCAGCTGCTGATGGCACAGCATCTGGAACTACCCTACCTCTGGGATTCCTGGTATGACAAGGTATTTGCTTATTATTTAAGCTAATTTTACTCAGTCTGGTTACTTGTTGCTGAAGGCATTCCATCAACTTCATTATCACCTTTACATCCTACTGATGAAAACCGTGCAATCCAGACAGATAACACGTCTTGCTCCCAAACATATGGCTAGTTTTTGGCAGAGCCAATACAAAAGCATCCATATTAAAAAAGGAAGAAAGAAAAGTAAAACTACCTTTTTCTTCTTCATTTTCTCTGCTTAACTCCGTAAAAATAGGGGCCTCCTTAAAAAAAAAAAAAAAAGTTTGAAGGTTCACAATGCATTTACTAACAACATTCAATAACCCAAATTATGACTTGTTACCTAAAATGGTTAAGATTAAAATTATATGTGTTGCAAATATTCTCCAATAAAGAACTAGTCTATGGGGGCTGGGGGAGTAGCTTTTCTAGACCAAAGTGCAGAAGTTTACCTACATTTGTATTTCTACTACAATATAAGCAGGAAACAACAATATAAAGCAATATTTTATTTTATTTTTGTCTTTTTGCCATTTCTTGGGCTGCTCCGGCGGCACGTGGAGGTTCCCAGGTTAGGGGTCAAATTAGAGCTGTAGCCGCTGGCCTACACCACAGCCACAACAACTCGGGATCTGAGCTGTGTCTGCGACCTACACCACAGCTCACGGCAACGCCAGATCGTTAACCTGAGCAAGGGCAGGGATAGAACTTGCAACCTCATGGTTCCTAGCCAACTAGGAACCATTCGTTAACCACTGAGCCACGATGGGAACTCCTAAAGCAATACATTTTAGGCATCTTAGCTACAGGGTTACTTTAAAAAGCAAAACCTTTCTCTATTGTGGAATGATTTAGTGTAATGATCAAGAATCTAAGACTAACTAGGAGTTCCCATCATGGCTCAACGGTTAGGGAACCCAACTAGTATCCATGGGGACACAGGTTTGATTCCTAGCCTTGCTCAGTGGGTCAGGGATCTGGCGTCGCTGTGAGCTGTGGTGTAGGCCAGCAGTTGTAGCTCCAATTGGACCCCTAGCCTGGGAACTTCCATATGCTGAAAGTGCGGCCCTAAAAAGCCATAAAAAAAAAAAAAAAAAAAAAAGAAAGATATATTTAAGTGTAGAATGAGGAAGCACTGATCAACAGAATGCTCCCTTGCCTCTTCTAGTGAAGGTACTACTTATACCTGAAAAGTATAAATTTGCTTGAAGGTTTAGCAAGGTTAAGCTAAAGTGTTACAAAATAGTAACCTTACTCCAAAAAGTAAACCACTTTCCTACATGTAAGAAGATGTGATCCTTTGTAATTTCCACAATAGAGCAGTTACAATTTTTTCTCTATTGAAAGTAAAGGTTTAATTTTGTGTGTGTGTGTGTGTGTGTGTGTGTGTGTGTGTGTGTGTGTGTGGCTTTTTAGAGCCATACCTTCAGCATATGGAAGTTCCCAGGCTAGGGGTTGAATTGGAGCTACAGCTGCCGGCCTATGCCACAGCCACAGCAACTTGGGATCCAAGCTGCATCTGCAGCCTACACCACAGCTCACAGCAACACCAGGTCCCCCAGCGACTGAGCAGGGCCAGGGATGGAACCCGCATCCTGACGGATACGAGCTGGATTCCTTTCCGCAGCGCCACAACAGGAACTCCTTAAATTTTTTTAAAGTGAGAGAATTTCAAAAATAAAAAGCTTTCAGTCTTAAATGGGAGTTTAAATTTCGCATTTACAACAGTTTAAGCATTGCTCTTAGTTTAAAGTAGAAATCTCCTTAGATTGTGTGACGATACCCAAGTTAATGTATGAGACACCATTAACGCTTACACACTCACACTCTCACTCATCACGAAATTCAACGAACGTGGTATAAAAGCTGACCAACCAAGTGATTCTCACCCATGTCCTAATTCTCCCCGCCTGCTGCTTCCTGCATCACACTGTCTGTGCTAAATGGCTCACACGAGATGTGCATGCAATGATCAGAGTGGCGGTGTGCGCAATGGCCAGAAACAGAAAACAAGCCACCTTTCTCAACCGAAGGATGGGTAAATAAATTGTGCTACATTCATAACACAAAATACTACATATCAATCCAAAAAAAAAAAAAAAGACAGAGAGCGTGAAACATTGACAGACAAACTACACACACCGGCTGTTATGCTGAGCTGAGGCCAGACACAAAGAGGGCATCCTACACGATCCCATTCCTTCGAAGTTCAAGGACAGACTCAACTAACCAGCAATCAAAAGTAGGTCAGAACAGAGGCTCCTTCTCCGGGGATAAGGGATATTGACTGGGAATGAGGGACCTTGCGGGACACTGGAAATGCTGTCTCGGTCTGGGTGGTGGCCACACGCTGTCTATCGACCTATGTATCCATCCGCCCACCTAAAGACACACACTTATATAACGTCCATCGAGCTGTGCACTTAAGATTAATACATGTCGCAGTTCCCGTCATGGCGCAGTGGTTAACAAATCCGACTGGGAACCATGAGGTTGCGGGTTCGATCCCTGGCCTCGCTCAGTGGGTTAAGGATCTGGCGTTGCCGTGAGCTGTGGTGTAGGTTGCAGACGCGGCTCGGATCCTGCATTGCTGTGGCTCTGGCATAGGTCGGTGGCTACAGCTCCAATTCGGCCCCTAGCGTGGGAACCTCCATAGGCCAAGGGAGAGTCTCTAGAAAAGGCAAAAAAGACAAAAAAAAAATAAAAATAAAAAATAAAGATTAATACATGTCATACACTTGACTACATGTATGTCACACCACAATAAAACGTTTTTTAAAATTCTACATGGCTAGTCGTTTCACATACACACGAGGCTGCGTTTTCTTGCTCACTCTCAACTCTTGGTATGTAAGCTCCCGAGGGCGGGGATCTTTGACCGCTTTATCCTGCTTTCTCTGCCCCGTTTTACCATTAGCTCCTGGAGACTCCTCAGCCCAGGGGCTGCGTCTGCCTTCACACACCCTGCAGCCCGGCGAGGCTGGAGCAAGTGCTGGCACTCCTGTCCCCACACACGGGCTCTCGGCCCGCTCGGCCTCCGTGACACTCCGGGGACACACTCTGTTCATGTTTTGCCTGTAGGGACTGACTCTGCTTTGGAGGCGAGGAAGCTGAGGATTACAAGACTCTGTGACTAGATAAGACTGGGAGGGTGGGGTCAGACCTTTGTCCACCGCCTCTCTGGACGATGCCCACCTGCTCCTTCCCTTCCAGACCTCGTCTCACTTGTTCTTGAATAAATTTGGCAGTTTTTTCTTCATCGTCCAAGTCCTGCTTCTTCTTTTTCTCTAGTTCCAGTTGCCGGCGGATTGTTTCCGGGTCCCTATCTATGTACTGAATATACCAGCCTTTTGGTGTCTCATCCACTTTGCACAAGCCTGAAAAAAGAAACAGACGGCATAAATCCATGTGAAAGCAAAGCTGGAAATAAATATACATGCGTTCTGTCTCTAGTTATTTACCCATTCCTTCAAAAACACTCATTCAAACACGTTCAAATAAATTCATACAACACGTGAATTTTCCATATTTAGTTAGTGAAATTTAATTGGAATATTTTACCTCTTTAAACAAAAAAAATGATATTGATTTTTTAACTTGCTAGGTTGAGGCAACATTATTTTATTTTGCTTTTCAGGGCTGCACCCACAGCATATGGAAGTTCCCAGGCTAGGGGTTGAACTGCAGCTGCAGCTGCCGGCCTACACCACAGCCACAGCCACACGGGATCCAAGCTGTGTCTGTGGCCTGCACCACAGCTCACAGCAATGCCAGATCCTTAACCCATTGAGCGAGGCCAGGGATTGAACCGTGTCCTCATGGATACTAGTTGGGTTCATTACCTCTGAGCCTCATGGATACTAGTTGGGTTCATTACCTCTGTGGCAACTACTGAGGCAACATATTTAAACAAGGGGAAAAAGAAGTCTTACCCTGCTTAGTAATGATTAAACTGTGTCTAAGGATTTAACATCCACCGAGTACATGATATTCCACTAAGCAGAAATCTTCCCCCCAAAAATGGAATAAAGAAACACACTGAATAAGTAATACATTGGTACAAAATTGCTTTCTCCTTTCCCAAACTTTTCATCCTAGTAGAAATGGCGAAAGAAGCAGCACGTGTTAAAAAAAATCACCTTAAGCATTTGTTGAAAAACTGGTAGAATTTGAATAAGGTAGTTGAGTTCACAGTATTTTATCAGTGTTGATTTCCTGGTTTTGATCAGCACTTTGCAAGATGTGAACATTAGGGGAATATAGGTGATGTGTGTGTGAGAATGCTTTTTGCATATTTTTGTAACTTTCTGTAATTCTCAAATTATTTTTAAAATATTTGTTAACAAGTTAATACTGATGAAATGCTAGAAATTTTAAAAAGAAATCACCTTGAGAAGGGGTAACAAAAGTTTCCCAAGGTGAAATGAATGTGGGGGGAACTGGAGGAGGACAGGCACCGAGCCCTAACCCACGGGCAGAAGCTTCAGTGGGAAATCCTCACACCGTCCACAGAACCACCTGAGATGCGCTCAGACGACTGGAGGGCACAAAAGCAATCCGAAGATCAATCCACCGGTTTCTAACTGCCCTGCTCCTCTTGTTTTCCACACACGTACACAGAATACACAACGCTCTCCCTCCTGCAACGCGGCCGCGTAACACTGTCCAAACAACGTCTCGTGCCCACCTTCTCTGCCCAGCCACTTGGTGAAATCCGTCAGCGTCTCCCACTGCGTGGCGTTCATGTGGATGTGCTCTCGGTGGCTGATGTACTCGTTGTAGACGATGTTGTTGTGAACCCTCTTGGTGCCTAAGAACAAACAGGACGCTGTGGACCCGGCGAGGATGTTTAGATTACAAATGCATCACGTGCCCAAGACTTAAGAGGCTTACCAAAGCGTCTCCTGAGAAGTTCTAGAAAGTCATTTCGGAATTCCCTAATAAAGAAAGGCAGGAAAGCATTAGTAATTTCAACAAAGAGCATGACTTTCCTGAAATGCAAGCTATCCAACAGCTTGGATGTGCAAATGATATATGAAATATCTATGGCAATGTCTAATATGCACCTTTAAAAACTGAACAAGGCAAGAACAGCAAAAGATGTCAGCTTTCAAGATTTAAAGTTTAGGGAGTTCCCGTCATGGCTCAGTGGTTAATGAATCTGACTAGGAACCATGAGGTTGCGGGTTCGATCCCTGGCCTAGCTCAGTGGGTTGAAGATCCGGCATTGCTGTGACCTGTGGTGTAGGTTGCAGACGCGGCTCGGATCCTGCGTTGCTGTGGCTCTGGTGTAGGTTGCCAGCTACAGCTCCGATTAGACCCCTAGCCTGGGAACCTCCACGTGCCACAGGAGTGGCCCTAGAAAAGGCAAAAAGACAAAAAAAAAAAAAAAAAAAAAAAGAATTAAAGTTTAAAGTCAGTTTGGAGTGAAGCAGACTGGGCAAAAGTGACCACACCTCTTTGGAGAGGGTTCTTCGTGAAGTTCCTGTGCCTGTTAACCTGCTTTATCGATGATAAAGAAACTGCCCTTTCCACGGGAGGCTGGCACTTCATGTGTCCCTCTGAGTGCAAACACTGTTGAATCCCAGATAAACACAGGGGATAAGAAAGACGTAAATCCTTGGAGTTCCCGTTGTGGTGCAGTGGTTAACGAATCCGACTAGGAACCATGAGGGTGCGGGTTCGATCCCTGGCCTTGCTCACTGGGTTAACAATCTGGCGTTGCCGTGAGCTGTGGTATAGGTCGCAGACATGGCTCGGATCCCGAGTTGCTGTGGCTCTGGCGTAGGTCAGCAGCAACAGCTCCGACTTGACCCCTAGCCTGGGAACCTCCATGTGCCGCGGGAGCGGCCCAAGAAATAGCAAAAAGACAAAAAAAAAAAAAAAAAAAAAAATCCTGACCGAGGTCGCAATCTAGCAGAACCACGACAACAGAAGCCAAACAGAAAAAGAGATGTCACAAAACATCACAGGAACAGGAGACGGAGGTGAGCCGGGGGCTCTTTAATAGACCTGCTGAAGTACAAGCAGGACTCTGACAGCTGAAGAGGGAGAGAGAGCCGTTCACAGCTGCCACAGAGACATGAAAGCATCGCTGGATGTTTGTGAAGTGACAGTCTTGTCTGCTTAGAGCTGAGGGCGGATACAAATGAGGGCCAAAGTCTTTAGGGTCTAAGACCAAAAGGTCTAGCACTTTGGAGAGAAGAGATGGATAAAGGCGAGACCAAATGTTAATTGTAACAGTAATAATTGCAGGTAATAGTAATTGAGTACTAGGTCCTCTTCTAAACGCTTTTAAAGTAGTAACTCATTTAAACACAAACCCCATGAAAGAAAGATAAGACTTGGAAGATACAATACTTACAAATGAAGAGACTAAAGCACAGAGACGCTTAAGGAGTTCACCCACCCAAGGTCACAGGGCTCCTGAGTGGAGAAGCCCAGATTTGAAGGATGTGGTTAGGCAGCCTGACCCCAGAGCTGGGCTCTTAGCCACTATTGTTTTAGAATGAAAGGTAGTTTTTTGTATGTTTGAAGTGAAAGGAAGGAAAGACTGAATCGTGAGAAATACTTTTTTATAACAATTCCGCACAATGATAAATCATCAAAAGAAGACAAAAATAGCACAAAGATAATCCAGCTAACACATTAATACGCAGGGAATAAACAGACATAACACATAAAATACTAAGCATCTATTAAATGTCCAACCGAATAAAGCTTATGAGATGAGAATGGCTTTGAGTTACTTACTCTGAAAAATAATCCATAAACTGCTGAGGATTTTCAGAAGCCAGCAACAGTTGTCTCTGATGCGATTCGGACATACAATGACACTTAAAGCCATTCTACAAAACGTAAAGGTAGTAGTTAAATTCTGATTTAGGTCATCGAAATGGGCCCTAGGTACCACTATTTAATTAAACTCCAAGAAGCTGCTCTTTGACGATTAAAAAATAATCGAGTCACACTACTTTATTTAAAAAAATTTTTTTTCTGAAGTTGAGTTTTGCAACCCTGCTAACCAAAGAAGAATCCCAGAAGATTAAAGAGAAAAAAAAGTAGTTCTTTAGAAGACAAACATTAGTAAGAAACATTACAGGGCATAGTAACACAAGAGTGATTTCATTTTTTGACTCAATTTAACAGATTCCCATTGGGCACCTACTTCAGACTCAGTGTTATGCAAGCGTTTCAAGGAGTATAATGAGTTAAAATGGGCCATTAGTGAATTTCTATTAAGGAAACTATTTTCACTCATTTTCTTGTACCAGCTCATTATCCAAAATACACTCTTGTGTATTATACTTAAGCCTTATTTGATCATAATAAATCTGTATCTCCAGATAATCGTTAAAAAAACATACAAACTTTGACTTTGTATCTATTTCACTTAATTTTTTTTTGTTTGTTTTTTGTTTTTTGTCCTTTTAGGGCCGCACCCATGGCATATGGAGGGTTCCAGGCTAGGGGTCGAATCGGAGCTGTTGCTGTTGGCCTACGCCAGAGCCACAGCCACGCCAGATCCGAGCTGTATCTGCAACCTGCACCACAGCTCATGGGCAGCGCCAGATCCTTAACCCACTGAGCAAGGCCGGGGATCGAACCCGCAACCTCATGGTTCCTAGTCGGATTGTTTCCGCTGCACCCCTATTTCACTTAGCTTCTGAACCTAACTCTTCACTAGGAAGAGAAATGAACCATGTGCCTCTGCTCCTGGCACCCCCACCTCCATACACTGCCGTCATGCACTGGCACCCAGGTCAGGACCAGAGACAGCACCCTAGACCCTCCACCTCCCAGATCCACTTACCACTGAGCCCAGGCATCACTGAGCCCACGCATCACTGAGCCCACTCAGTGGTCCCAGTAACCTATCCAGTTTGGGGGCAATGAAACTATTCTGGATGATATTATAATGGTGGACATTAGTCCTTTTATGTTTCTCCAGACCTCCAAAATGTTCCACACCAAGAGTGAACTCTCATACACTGGACTTTGGTGCCAATGATCTGCCAGGGTAGCTTTATTGACTGCAACAAAAGTGCCACTCTGCAGCACCATGTTGATAGCCTGGGAGTCTGTACCTCTGTGGGGCTGTATGTATATGGGAAACCTCTGTATCTTCTGCTCCTTTTTGCTGTGAACTTAAAACTGCTCTAAAAACCAGTCGATTTTTGGAGTTCCTACTGTAGCACGATGGGATCGTCTTGGGAACACTGGGACCCAGGTTCGATCCCCTGCCTGGCACAGTGGGTTAAGGATCCAGCATCACTGCAGCTTTGGCTTAGGTCGAAACTGCAGCTTGGATCTGATCCCTGGCCCAGGAACTCCATATGCCGCAGGGCAGCCAAAAAAGAAAACAAAAACCAAAACAAGTCTATTTTCTTTTTAATGTCCTAATAATCCTACCCAGCTCTCAACTGGATCTTGGTTTGTGTGTGGGGGGGGACTGTTTTAAAAAGCATTTGTGACATTCCCGTCGTGGCTCAGTGGTTAACGAATCCGACTAGGAACCATGAGGTTGTGGGTTTGATCCCTGGACTCGCTCAGTGGGTTAAGGATCTGGCGTTGCCATGAGCTGTGGTGTAGGTTGCAGATGCAGCTCAGATCCTGCGTTGCTGTGGCTCTGTTGTAGGCGGGCGGCTACAGCTCCAATTGGACCCTTAGCCTGGGAATCTCCATATGCCTCGGAAGCGGCCCAAGAAATGGCCAAAAAAAAAAAAAAAAAGCATTTGTGAGAACAACTGAGAAAATGTGACCATGGAGTGTTTATCAGGTGATATAAAGAAATTTTTATTAATTTTGTTATGTGTGATGACACATGTTGTGCCTATGTAGAAGAATATCCTAATATTTTAGAGGAGCATATTTAAATATTTAGAGGTGAAATATCCTGGTGTTTGTAATTTGTTTTTGTATTTCTGGTGTTTGTAGTTTGTTTTAAAATATTTAGAGAAAAGAAAATATGGCAAAACACTTAAAATGTTAGATCTGTGCAGTGTAAATCAACTATAATCCAATTTTAAAAATTAAAAAACCCCAAAACCTCACAACACCCTTACAAGTAGGTACAGCTCTTATTCCCACTTTACAGACAAGTAAACAGACAGAGAGAACGTAAGTGACTTTAAGTGACCACAGCTCAGCTGCCCGATTCTGATTTGACCCGAGGTCACATCTCATCCACAACAACAGCCTCGGCCTGGCATGTAGCAGGTGCTCCATAAATGCTTGTCAGATGAGCAGCGTGTGCAAGACCTTAGCTCTCCTTTTTCCTCTGCTCCCGAAAAGAGGTATGGACCCTGATCACGTCTAAGAGTCAGGTGGAGTCAGGGACGGCTGTTATTGTTATTATCCGGACGTAGGGAGAGGCACAGTTCACGCCCGCGTCTAATGACAGCTTGAGTGCGGGCGCTTCTACGATACCTGAAAAACCTTTTCTTATTTCATTTCTAGTTGGGGAAAACTGGGGAGGAAGGAGGTGTCAAGGACCGCTGGCTCCCCGCTCGGGCCTCAGAAGTTTGGCCCTACTGAGATGAGTCCTTGGCTCGCCCTGCGCAGCCCCCACGACTAGGAACACAAGACCCAGGCCCGCACCGCCCGCGTAGGGCCCCTGACCCGGATCTCCAGCGGGATCCCTCCAGGGAGGGGAAGGGGCTGGGCCCCCGGCCCCCCCCCCGCCCCGGGCCCGCTTACCTCGTCCCGGCACTGCTTCTGGCACATCTGGCAATACCAGCGCAGCTTCTGAAGCCCCTTGGATTTGATCCTGTTGGCGATGGCCTTCGGGGTAAGAAAATCCGACTTCCCCATCGCGACCACAGAGGTAACTTTCGGGGGCCCAGTGCCCTGGCGACCGGAAGCGGAACAGGGCTGAAGGGGCGGGGTGGGCGGGACAAATACTCACCTCGAATCGGAAGGAGGTGGAGCCTCGGAATGCTGGGCCCCCAACGCTCGCGAGTCTTCACTCCGCCCAGCGGGAAAAAGCGAGACTGAAGGAGACGGCGGGGTGGGCGGGGCTCGTGGGGAAGCTTCCGCGCAGGCGCCGTGAGGCCTGTCTGACCGACCTTCAGCCGGGCCGGTGCCACCATGTTTTCTCGGGCAGGCGTCGCGGGTCTCTCGGCTTGGGCCGTGCAGCCGCAATGGTATGGCAGCTCGCGGCGGGAACGGGAGGGTTGCGAGGGATGGAGGAGCTCGGGCAGGCAAACCGGGTGGAGGCGAGTGGGACGGGACCGGGGTTGCAGGCCGCCCAGGCCCCGTCCCGCAGAGGCCCGGGCAGCCGGGCTGCAGGAACCGGGAAGGGCGCGCGAGGGCTTGGGAGCGGGTGAGGTCAGGCCACGTCTCCTGAGGCGGGGAGGGGCGTGAGGGCCACGAGGAGTGGTCACCTGGGACCTGGGGAGTAGGACCTTGGTCCTAGTTAATTTCAGGGCGGCCTTGGATCCGCTCAGCTCCTAAGTAAACGCTTAGGAAGCCGCTGCTCCCGGCCAGGCCGCGAACGTCAGGGAGGCCTTACCCGGGTCCGAGTGCGGGAGGGAAGGGCCCGGGGAGCGGTCCCCTGGAAGGTTAAGGTGTGCGTTTTGTCCTTGACGTCTTTGAAGCCCTGCGGTGCAGAGCGCAGTAAGCCGGAACGCGCGTTAAGCACCGAACGTGCAGCTAGGTGCTTTGCCGGGCACAGGCGAATGATAGAAGCGCCCTCATGGGCTGCAGAGGGGACCTTAAAAACCTGCGGGCGAGGAAGGGAACGACAGCGGGAACTATCTCGAAACCGTTGTGCTGCAGGAGTAACCCGGCAAGGTCAGGACATCGTCCCAAGGTCCCGAGGAGGAGGTCGATGGAGTTTTAAACCTCATCTGTTAGTGACCTTGCAAGTTTTAAGGATTTGAAACGTTGGTTTCCCCGACCCCCCCCCCCCCAATAGTATATTAGAAGGCCTAGGAGAAGGCAGATAAACATTGGTTTGTGGTGGTACCATCTAATAGGATGAAAGTTCTTGAAGCCAGGCAGATCCTGGAAGAATTTCCTGCTAAGGGAATGATTAGCTGTAGGCTGTGTGTAGCCATTCCCGGGTTTTACAGTGAAGGAGAATTCTAAGGAATCACTGCACTCAACTAGATTTTAATGTTTAGATGTCTTAATTTATGAGAAGGGATTATAAAGCATTACCTAAAATAGTTAACGTTCTCATTAAGCAAAGAATTTATAACACTAAAAGATTTTCAGAGTAGTGAAGTCTTTAAATCTGATGTGAAAAACTGACACACAGATGTTAGTGGGTTTGTTTTGGGAGTTTTTTTTTTTTTTTTTTTTTTTTTTTGTCTTTTTGCTATTTCTATGGGCCGCTCCCGCGGCATATGGAGGTTCCCAGGCTAGGGGTCGAATCGGAGCTGTAGCCACTGGCCTACGCCAGAGCCACAGCAACGCGGGATCCGAGCCACGTCTGCAACCTACACCACAGCTCACGGCAACACCAGATCATTAACCCACTGAGCAAGGGCAGGGACCGAACCCGAAACCTCATGGTTCCTAGTCGGATTCGTTAACCACTGCGCCACGACGGGAACTCCTGGGAGTTATTTTGAGTGTTCATAAGAATTGAGTCACCTTGGTGGGATTCTCACTGGTGTATGTTGTCCCGTTTCTTCATCACTCAGCACACACTTGTTGGGCGCTTGCCCTGCACCACAGTGGCCCTGTGCAAAGGCTAAAATGTGGTGAACAAGTAGACCTGGTCCCAGGGAGGCTTTGTGGGTAATTCCTGACGTGCAGTGCATGCTCTGCACACATCAGCTCTGCTGCTGGCTTCATGTTATCTGGAGATATTTTTAGAACTCTAAGTTATCCAAAGTGATCTTTAAAAAATGGACACCTCCTGAAATGAAGATAGGTGATTTCACATAAAATTGTAGAAATAACTTTTTAAAAAAATCTGTAAGATAATTTGTGGGGTTCCTGACGTGACTCAGCGGAAACAAATCTGACTAGCATCCCTGAGGACGCAGGTTTGATCCCTGGCCTCGCTCGGTGGGTTAAGGATTTGGCATTGCTGTGAGCTGTGGTGTAGGCCCGTGGCTAGAGCTCAGATTCGATCCCTAGCCTGGGAAGCTCCATATACCTCAGGTGCCGCCCTAAACAACAAACAAAAAAAAATCCTGTAATATAATTTGAAGATCTTTTAGGAAATGATCATTTAAGCGCTCTCTCCATATGCGAGAACTCCTGCGGGAGCCTTAAACAAACCTCAGTATACGAGGTAGACTGGGGCCAAACTGCCTGGGTTTAAATAAGTCAGTATTTATAAAGAACCAAGGGCGGTGGGAGAAGTGCCTGTGGGGATCCAGATGTGTCCAATGAAAATCGAAAACGAATTTATAGGTGCACTTTCTCCGCTCAATGTAATGTGAGAAGCCTAGAAGCTTAGCGAGGCTGAGAATCCGGTGGTGGTTGGTGATGCAGTTCATTTGGTGGAGAGGCAGGGATTGGACTTCCATGCAGGTATTCAGTATTAGAATTAAACATACTTATGATTTTCTTTAAGATTTAGCAGATGCTCTTTCTTAGTTTTTATGTTTTTCAGCACTAAACACTCTTTAAAATGCCTTCCAGCTGTGTGTAATTTCTTCGAATGGTAAACAGTTCAGCTACTAACCTTGAAGCTCCTCTCCTCCACTCCTGCAGCCCTTCTATCGGCGCTGCCCTGTGATCACTGCCAGAGAATGGGCATCTGCCCTCTGGCTGTGTGTGAATTGCCTTCTGCCAGATCTGATATGTTTCTAGTTTCTCAGATAATCTCCCGAGGATTTCTCAGGACTTAATGGCAGTTTTCCAGAACACACCACTGATTCAGAATTTCCTTTATCTTCCCATTTGCAGATCAATAGGCTTTATTAGTTTCTTTTTTACTACGGTTTTGGACTTAGCCTGGAGAATTCCATATGCCCACACCTGCCTCTGGACAGTTGCGCCAGTCATCAGCAATGTGTGTGTGTGTGTGTGTGTGTGTGTGTGTGTGTGTGTGTGTATACACATGCAGCATATGGAAGTTCCCAGGCTAGGGGTTGAATCAGTGTCACAGCTGCTGACCTACCCCACAGCCACAGCAATGCAGGATCCAAGCCTCCTGTCTGTGACCTAACTCATGGCAGTGCCAGATTGTTAACCCACTGAGTGAGACCAGGGATCGAACCCACATCCTTATGGATACTAGTCTGGGTCTTTACCGCTGTGCCACAATGGGAACTCCAGTTCTGTAGGTTTTGGCAAACGCATAAAGACGTGTATCTTCCATTGCAGTATCATACAAAATAGTTTCACTGCCCTAAAAAATCTCTCCCTGAAATCCTGGCACTCACTGATCTTTTCATTGTGCTGTGCTTTGTCAGTTAGGAATGTCTTAGGATTGGAATCAGACTGCATTTGTCAGCTAGGAATGTCTTAGGATTGAAGTCAGCCTTTTTAGATTGGTTTCTTTCACTTAGCAATGTGCAGTTGCGTTTACTCCATGTCTTGCGGTGGCTGATAGCTCATTTATTTCTCTTGCTGAATGCTGCTCCCGTGTATGGCTGTACCTACCCATTGTTTATCCATTCATTCACGTATTGAAGGATATCTTGGTTGCTTCTAGGTCGGGGTTATCATGAGTAAAGCTGCTGTAAGCATTTTTGTTCAGGTTCTCATGTGGACGTAAGTTTTTAGCTCATCTAGAGGCCTGGTTGCTGAATCATATGTTTAAACTCCGTTTAGATTTGTAAGAAATTGCCAAACCATCTTGCAAAGCAACCATACCATTTTGCATAGCCGCTGGCAGTCAGAGTTCTGTTGCCCCACATCCTTGTCATCATTTGGTGTTGTCATTTTTTAAAGAAAAATTTTAGCCATTTTTTGGGGATTTTCTCTGAGGCCACCATGTTATCTAGGAGCAGAGACAGCTTTATTTCTTCCGTTCTGTTGCAATTTGTGTACGTCTCATCTCCCTGTCTCACTGCATTAGTGTTTCACCTGTCGGAACAGTGTCGAGTAGGAGCAGTGAGAGAGGACACCCTGGTCTTGTTCTTGGTCTCAGGGGGAAGGTTCTAGTTTCTCACCACTAAACCCTGGGGTTTTGGGGGGACGGGGGGGTGTTAGTTTTGTGGATGTTCTTTATCAGGTTGAGAAAGTCTCTTCTATTCCTTACTTACTGAGAGGTTTTTTTTATCCCCAGTGGGCATTCAATTTTGTCAAATCCTTTTTCTCCGTGTACTGATCATTTAATTCGTCTTCTTTAACTTATTGGTGTAATACATGCTATTTGATTTTTTTGAATGATGGACCACCCTTGCATTCCTGGAATAAATCCCCCAGGGTTGTAGTGTATAGTTGTTTTTAATACGTTACTAGATTCAGTTTGCTAGTATTTTGTTAAAGATTTGTTCATCCATGTTCATGAGAGATACTGTTCTCTCCATTTCTTTTCTTTTTTTTTTTTTTTTTTTTTTTTTGGTCTTTTTGCCATTTCTTGGGCCGCTCCCACGGCATATGGAGGTTCCCAGGCTAGGGGTCTAATTGGAGCTGTAGCTGCTGGCCTGCACCACAGCCACAGCAACGCAGGATCCGAGCCGCATCTGCGACCTACACCACAGCTCATGGCAATGCTGGATCCTTAACCCACTGAGCAAGGGCAGGGATCGAACCTGCAACCGCATGGTTCTTAGTCGGATTCGTTAACTACTGCGCCACGACAGGAACTCCTGTTCTCTTCATTTCTGATAATGTCTTTGCAATGTCTTTATCTGGTTTTGGTATTAGGTTATGCTGGCCTCATCGAGTTAGGACATATTCCCACTGCTTCTTCTATTTCTCTTTCTTTTTATTTTATTTTATTTTATTTTTTAATTTTTTGGCACCAACTACCAAGTCTTCTGATGGTTACAGATCTGTCTTAAATCTTAGCACCTCCTAAGTTTCCCAGACCCATTGGACATTTCCATATGGTCCCATGGTCTTTCAAACTATATCACATTCACAATTCATTATTTCCAGGGAGGTCACCCTCACCCAGTTTTTCTGTCTCGGTTAAATGACAGCACAGTCTACTCAGGTCATTAAATTAGAACTCTTTGGGTCCCCTTGCTCTCAAGTCTAGTCTCCTGTCGCTTTGCCCACTTCTCAGTCCAGGTTCTTGCCTTCTCTTGTCTGGAAGCTGTAGGCAGCCCCTTCTTTGGCCTCCATGTCATTGACATCAGTGTTATTTTGTGCTTTTCACAGCTGTCTGAGATTCTTTACCCTCAAACGGAACTGATTTATGGGTGTATAGACATTCTTACTACTGTGAAGTAGTGTTTAAACTTATTAACCCAAGTTGTGTCTTCAACTTCAAAACTACATCCAGTTCCTAGGAGTGCTCTCCTCCTCTGTGCACAGGTTCATGGATTCTTTAGTGCTCCTTCGGGGGCTTTCCAGGCCAACACGGGTGCTTTGTGGACTGAAGAGCTGAAAGACAGGGAGTTCCTGTTGTGGCCCAGTGGGCTAAGAGCCCAATGTTGTCTCTGTGAGGATGTGAGTTCAATACCTAGCCTCGCTCAGTGGGTTAAGGATCCGGCACTGCCGCAGGCTGTGGTTTAAGCTGCAGGTGTGGCTGTTAAAAGAAAAAAAGAAAGAACTGAAAGACAATGCATATTTAATAACATGTCTCTAGCAGCAGGGGAGCATCCTCCCCTTTATCTTTCACTCACAGTACTTATTTTTTTTTTTTTTTTTTTGTCTTTTTATCTTTTGAGGGCCACACCCACAGCATGTGGAGGTTCCCAGGTTAGGAGTCTAATTGGAGCTATAGCCGCCAGCCCACCCCAGAGCCATAGCAACGCCAGATCTGATCCGTGTCTTCGACCTACACCACAGCTCACGGCAACACCAGATCCTTAACCCGCTGAGCAAGGCCAGGGATCGAACCCACAACCTCATGGTTCCTAGTCAGATTCGTTAAACCACTGAGCCATGCTGGGAACTCTGCTCACATTACTTTTAAGTGCAATCATTTTGACTCTTACGCATCAGCATGTTAAAGACTGTAGAAAATGTTCAGTGTAAGTTTGATGTAGACCCGAGTATGCGCGAATCTCGTTTATGAGATGATTGTGTGCCTCTCGTCCGAGGCCGTGTCCTGGAGCCGAGTAGCTCTTCAGTACATGCTTCTTGAATTGAGTTGGGAAAGTTAAGAATTGGTTTACGTAAACTGCTTTTCACACATGTGGTCATCTTAGAATGTGTACTTGACCCTGAGTGTAATTTGAAAAGGTTTCGGTGCAGTGAGGAAGTCGGGAGCTTCCTTGGGAACTGAGGAATGCTTTTTAGAGGTGGCTGGCCTTGGTTTTAAGTATGATTAGATAGTCTCTCGAGGGATAGGGCTTTTCTGTCCTGCAAACAAGAGAGGCCAGGACCTGCGTGAATGCCCCCGTGACGTCAGGGCCGGCTTTGTGTTAGAGCAGATAGGATGAGGCCTTGGACCGAGGGTTTGGTATCAAGTATTGAGGAATGTTTTGTATACATATAACCACGTACATTCAGAGTCGTGTTTGATAGGTTGGTTTTTTAATGGGGCACTCTTTAAATAAATGGGTTAACTTTGAAAGTTTTTCTTGCATGATGGAGCTATTTTTCAAAAACTAAAATGTTTTTATCACCTCTGATTCTCAGGATCCAAGTTCGAAATATGGCAACCTTGAAAGATAGTAAGTACTTTCTCTCAATATGTGAATTAAGGAAAACTAAACTTTGACAAAATTACTCTTGAAAATGTGCTGCTTTAGCGCGTTATGTATTTGGTCAACATTGGCAAAAATCAATCTATATCATATGTGTGGAACATTAAACTTGTTTTGGAAAAGACTGTTGTGAGCTGACCCTTGGTTCTGATTCTGTCTGTAGAATGATAATGATATAACTAGGAAAAAAAACTGTGCTCTTTATGTGTATAAAATTTACAGGATATGTGGCCATTTAATTTTAAGTGTATGATTCACTGTTTCTGTGTTTCCCTTTTGCTTGTCCTGTCCTGGAAGCTCTGGGTGTGAGAGGAGTTAGTCCTCACTCTAACGTTAAGCCTCATTCAGCATCTACTGTTCATTGATGGTCTAACTGCTAATTAGCCTACCTTGCAGGTTAGGAAAGTATTTTGATAAATTCAGAAATGAAATTATAACTTCTTGATCTTAACAGAGCACTTCTGTTTTTCAGTTACCAGGCGACTAAAGTCAATCAAAAACATCCAGAAAATTACCAAGTCTATGAAAATGGTAGCAGCAGCGAAATATGCCCGAGCCGAGCGGGACCTGAAGCCAGCCCGAGTGTATGGGATAGGGTCCTTGGGTAAGAGGAACCTGCTTGGTGACGTGTGTGTCCTTGGGACTTACAGGCACTCCTTTGTCACATAGCCTGCGCAGTTGGAAGCTTAGAGCCCCTGCTTTGCAGGCGAGGAAGGCAGAAGCCCACGGCAGTCGTGGCAACACCTGCGTGGCTCAGCATCCAAGCGTGTCTATCTGTGAGCCACTGTGTGTGATCAACATTCACTTTTAAAACAATCTGAAGTTTTCCCTAGATTATTAACTGTCTGGGGAGTTTAGCTTATCAGACTCACAGTGCTCGATTTCTCCTCTTACACTGTGTGGGGACATTTTAGGGCTGCAGGGTGGGGAGGGGGTGCCCTGCATGGAAGGTGACCAGTAGTCATGGATCTGACTCTGAGCCATGAGCAGAATGTTTAAACAGCAACTAAAGAGAGAGAGATGTGCTGACTTCCAAATTGAAGAAACGACATCCAGATTTGTGTATTAATTTATCTGTGTGTTAGATGTAAATTACCTGGGGCAATAGTGTTCTTTTCCTATTTTTTGACGTGGATATATCCTAATTATTTTGTATGAGAGAATGATAAAGCACTAACTCGGCCCAGTGGAAATGACTTCTTGCATGAAAATACCATATTCCCCTAACAGGTATAGGTTAGGTTTTAGCCCCAACCGTTAGCTCTCCTGAGTCCTGGTCTCTCCCTACCACTAAGCACCTAGTTGCTGGCCCATTAAATGTTGGTTGGTAAGTCACTCTAGCCTATTTCTATAAAAGAGGGAAAGTCACTCACTATTCACCTTTCTTGCTAAACTAAGTGTAGTAAATTTGTTTTCCTTCTAAAAGTCTATAACCTCAAAGCTGTCTAATAAAGAGGAAACCAGCTTGGATAGCTGAATATTTGTGGTATGATTTTTAAAATGCAAATTGAGGCCACTGGTCAGCTTCTAAGTCCTTTAAACTAAAAAAAAAAAAAAAAAGGTTACCAACGGCTAGATATTAAGTGGCTAACCATTTCAAGTATTGAGGACTTACATAGGCATTTTAGGGTGTACAATAGAAAACATACAAAGAGGCCTCACAAAAGGTGCTCTCTCCGCCACTGGACTTCGGAGTTCAGCACCCATCTCGCGGATTCTGTGGAGGGTCCTCAGGTAATGAGATTTGAGAATCACGCCTCCCGGAAAAGCTAACAGAGGGCATTTGTTGAAATAGGTTTTCTTTTTTCCTTTTTTCTTTTTCTTTCTTTTTTTTTTTTTGTGTGTGTCTTTTTGTCCTTTTTACGGCCGCACCTGCAGCATATGGAGGTTCCTAGGCTAGGAGTCTGCTGCTGGCCTACACCACAGCCACAGCAACGTCAGATCCGAGCTGTGTCTTCGACCTACACCACAGTTCACGGCAACCCCAGATCCTTAACCCACTGAGGGAGGCCAGGGATCGAACCCACAACGTCATGGTTCCTAGTCAGATTCATTTCTGCTGTGCCACACGGGAACTTCTGAAATAGGTTTTCTTTCTCAACCATTTCCCCAGTACAATCCATGTATATTTAATCATATTTAAACCCCCTCCCCCTTGGCCTCTGCTTCTGGGCAGACAGGACCAACGAAATGAGGTTAGAATAATGCCCAAAATAAAGTGGCATCCGTTACTGTAGCATCAACATTTTCCTTTAAGTTTGACTGTAGATTATTATGTGAGCAGTTCAGTAAGTGCTTGCTCTCTGCTTTCTTGGCTGTACACTGATTTGCATTCTTTACAAGTTTAGGTCAGGGTGAGTTAGCACGTGTGTAAGTCCAGCCCCTTTACAGGTTCTTTAATTGTACTAGCAATTTCTTTTCGTCAGAATCTAAGACCACTTGGTCCTCGAGAACCTCTGCCATAAAAGCGCACAGACACTTGGTTATGTTGGGACATCGTTTCGTCAGTTGGGGTTATTGCTGTATTTTGTGTAATTGCATATAAGGATTTTTTTTCTTTTAAGCTCTGTATGAAAAGGCTGATATTAAGGTACCTGAAGACAAGAAGAAACACCTCATCATCGGTGTGTCCTCAGACCGAGGGCTTTGTGGTGCTATTCATTCCTCAGTAGCTAAACAGATAAAAAGCGAGGTGGCCAATCTCACAGCAGCTGGGAAGGAAGTTAAGATTGTTGGAGTTGGTGATAAAATCCGGGGCATCCTCCACAGGTAATTCAAGTTCATGTTGTCTCTGTTTCAAAGGGTGCAGGCAGGGAGCTCTCTGATGACCTAGCAGGTGGAGGCTCCTGCGTTCTCTTCTCTCTGCTGTGGCTCTCGTTGCTCTGCAGCGTAGGTTCTGTCCCTGGCCCAGGAATTCCCATATAATGCCTGTGTGGAAAAAAGAAAAAAAATATACCAAAAAAACCCCAAGAGAGAACCTGAAATAAATGTTGCAATTCTCATTAAAAAAATAAAATAAAAGGGTGCAAGCATGAATAAAGGGAGGATTCTTTGATAGTTTCTTTAAGCAAGGCAGCTTTTGTTGGTTACCATTTTATTCACACAGGTTTTGTTTTGATTTTTCCCCAGCCATAGTAGAATGTATAGATTTCCCTTGTTTTCTTCTTCTTTTTTTTTTTTAAGCTTTTTAGGGCCTCAGCTGCAGCATGTGGAAGTTCCCAGGGGGTCCAACTGGAGCTGCAGCTGCCAGCATGTGCCACAGCAATGCAGGATCTAAGCCACGTTTGCAGTGTACACCAGCTCACGGCAATGCCAGATCCGTAACCCACAGCCTCATGGATACTAGTTGGGTTTGTAACCTACTGAGCCGCAACGGGAACTCCCCCTTGTTTTCTTGTCTTTGGCTTCTCTTTCTTCCAAACCATAAGTCGGATACAGGGGGAATATCAGAAACTAGTAACTTTTTCTTTTTTAATGAGACCTCTGAGGAGCTTTCACAGTTGGAAGTGTCCGAAATGAATGACAGGTGGTGAGGACAGGAAGGAGGGGAGTAGAGGCGTAGAGGAACGTAAGGCGAGGAAGGCCTGACTGCTGGTGCTCACTTCCTAGAGCTGCAGGAAAGGAGCGCTGATGGTGGGTGGGGCAGCTCCACTCAGTGGGGACTCGGTGCCCGCCCGCCCTCAACACACTGACCGCTGCGATCCCAGGGAGAGACTCTTTCCCTCGCTGCCTGTGTTCCTTCAGCAGCAGTGTTCCATTCAGCTCTGCCGTGTGACCCTTCATTTTCTCGTAGGACGCACTCGGACCAGTTTCTAGTGACATTCAAGGAAGTGGGGAGGAAGCCCCCCACCTTTGGGGATGCGTCGGTGATTGCCCTCGAGCTGTTAAATTCTGGATATGAGTTTGATGAAGGGTCTATCATCTTCAACCGATTCAGGCAAGAATACTGTTGCGATCCAAGCTTTTGTTGTGTTTGTGATCGTATTTTTAATTAAGTAACTGATTGACAGTTTAAAAGTATTGTGGAATTTACCTTTGCTTTTGTCATTTCCAGGTCTGTCATCTCCTACAAGACAGAAGAAAAGCCCATCTTCTCCCTTGATACCGTTGCAAGTGCTGGTAAGTAAGTTTTGTATGACAAGTGCATATCCTGTGAAAAGGAGAGATCTGTACATTTAGGAAGCGGTAACAAAATGTCTGGCTGGTTTTTTTCTGTTACCACCTGTTACCTTCTATTGGAAACTAGAATCATTGTTTGATGACGCCTACTCCATTCCTTCATTATTTGAACAAATAAATAAAGATCCATTGAGGGCCATCACTGGATATGGTTTCTGTCCTTGGGGATTGAAGAACTTGGCTAGAAGCTGGCTTTGCAATCCGTATGGGACCCCTCCGTAGCCACAGTACAGTCAGGGGCTCTGGAAGAGAGACCTGAACAGTGTTCACAACTGATTTACATTGGACAGCTCCATTGTCTTGTTTTGCTGTTTGAATAAAGTCATCACTGCTCAGCAAAGCATCCTGGAAAATAGGGTTTTATTTTCCCCTCTGTATATTATATTTCTTCTAGCCTAAGATGCACACTTTTTTACATGAAAAATCTGAAATTGGGATGCTTCTGCCATTTCATGGCATGTCATTTTTAATTGGCTGTGCTATCTTTCTTCATGGTACATAAAATGGGAGTTATAATTCACTGCATCTTAAGTTTGATGAAATATAGTACTGTTTCACCACTTTACCCTAACGAGTGAATTTTGAAGTGTGCCGCTGAGTTTCTGCAGCATAATTGTGAAAATTCATAGCAGCCTCTAATTCTTCTACTCTGCCATATTCTCAGATAAGCTTTCCCTCCCTCATTTTTCTGACACTTTCAGGTTTCTCCAGTAGTCTAGTGGTTGAATCAGGATCTAGTCTACACTAGATCTACACACTACACTAGTCTCAATTATTTTCTTACTTTCTTTATTGAAAAACATAGTCATTGACTGTTGGGTGGCTTGGTGCCAGGCACTCTGCCAGATGCTGTCCAGAGGATTCATACCCATGAAACATAGTGACATTACTTGAGAAGTTGGCCTCTTAGGTTTTATGAAGTTACGCATTTGAATAGAATAGGAAATGCTTTGTTTACACACGTTATGGTGAAAATCTGCTATAATGTATAGTATGGAAGTAAATGAAGCTTCTACAATTGAGTCTTAACCAATCTTACATTGACTTCTCAATAATTGTAAAGGATTTTTTAGGAGTTCCCTGGTGGCTCAGTGGGTTAAGGACCTTTCCCAGGAACTTCTGCATGCTGCTCTGAGGCCGAAAGAGGAGGAGGGGGGTGTTTTATACTAGGAAGCTGTTTTGATGAGATCGGTCTTTGTGCTCTTTTGCGCGAAAGAAATCCATCACCTGTTTTAACAGAGAGCATGAGTATCTATGATGATATTGATGCTGATGTGCTGCGGAACTACCAGGAGTACAGCCTGGCCAACATCATCTACTATTCCCTGAAGGAGTCCACCACGAGTGAGCAGAGCGCCAGGATGACGGCCATGGACAACGCGAGCAAGAATGCTTGTAAGCACACGGCACGTTCCGAGAGGAAGCCTCTCGCCAGAAGTAGCATGAAGACCCTCATGTCAAAGGCAGCATTCTTGAGTGGACCGGGGAGCAGGAGAGCTGGGCTCTGGTCCTGGGCCCTGCCACCGATCCGTCAGGATAGCAGGATAGCATGCTCTGCCTTAAAGGAAGCGATTGCGTACTCGGTAGGCAGTAAGTGTGGGAGTACTTCAGAAAGGTGTCTCACGGAAGATGCAGAAACACCTTCATAAAATTTTTTGAGAGGCCAGTTTCGATACCCAAGAGGAAACAGAATCTCTTACTTTTAAATGAAGCAGCATTTCAGTCGGTGCTGAAAGTTTTTCTTTTCTAGTTTTGGATCTTGTTGTCTAATCTGGTGTTTTGTTTTCAGCGGAAATGATTGATAAATTGACTTTGACATTCAATCGCACCCGCCAAGCTGTCATCACAAAGGAGCTGATTGAAATCATCTCCGGTGCCGCGGCTCTGTAAGTAACACGCCTGGCTTCCAGAGTTCTCTCATCTGTGCCTGCTGCTTAACTTTGCATGTTTAAGTTTTTTCCCACTTTGTTGCGTCTGTGAAAGATGAAATGATCCATTGCTTAATGGTTCCTTAATATTAGTATATAAAGATTTGATGAACATGAGATCTCTGGCTTATTTTGATTGTTTGAGCTGAAACATTCAGGCGTAGTTTCTTCTTTTAGAAATCAGCATATGGCTCTCTCTCACTTTCCTGAAGTTTAAGGAATAAAGATGTGAATAATTTAGTAACATTTATAAAATCTGTCTTTGAAACTTAAAACATTATAAACCAAGCTTTCTGAGTTATAGGACTGGTTTGGCTGGTTTTATATAATTTTGTAAATCATTGAATGGTGGTAGAATCCAGGAATTTTTTTTAAGTTTTCTGTATTAGTGCTGTCTTAACAGAGGTTCTTAAAATACCATTTTCCCCAAGAAAATATCTTGGTTATCTAGCTAGATGTGTAATGTTTATGAAATCAGGGTTACCATGATGGGAAATTGTTTTAAAAATTACTGGGGTTTCCTTGTGGTGCAGTGAGTTAGGGATCCGGTGTTGTCAGTGGAGCAGCTCGGTGGATGCTGTGGCAGGGGGTTGACCCCCAGCCTGGGAACTTCCGCGTGCCAAAGGTGTGACCAAAGAAAAGACTAAGCCACCGCCCAGCCTGTCACTCCTGCCCTGTGGTGTCAGAGTCCAGGCGCTCCCAGCCTGACGGGCATCGTTACAATGCGTCTCCTTCCTGCAGCGCGGTTTCTAAGCGGCGGCCAAGACGGGACTAAATGAGGGTCTTATTCCCGTCCTCCCGGCCGTCTGTCCTGCTGCTGGTGCCAGGCCGACTGCTGGGTGGGGAGTCGGGGGCTGTGAGACTCCAAGAGCTCTTTCTCAATGGGCATGTGGGCGCCTGGCTGGAAGGGAGCAGCGCCAGAGAAATGAGCGGGGGGAGATTGGGACACAGACTGAGAATTTTTCAAGGGATTCAGAGAAACTGGTAATTCACGGGTTCGTTTTTGCTTTCTGGAAAGGCTGTCTAACTCCTTTATTAAAAGTTAGCTGTGCAGCCCACAATGGATTGTTTATGTGAATGGCCTTGCATGCTCTGTAAGCTGTCAGGTCTTCTGCCTAAAGACTCTTCATACAAACACCTGTGGCTATTTGGTAATAAGATGAAAGGCATGAATAAACCGTAGTATTTGAGGTGTCAAATATGGGTGGCCAGCCTCAGATTTGTTCATGTATTTGTTCAGCCTCAGATTTGTTCATGTATGCTAGTTACAGAAAAAGCCATGGTTTGTCAAGTAGGCTTACACACTCCTGCCTACCTACATGAACATGGTTGTATTGCTTCTGACAGATTCAAGGCTAACGTGTTTTTAACCACCATTGAATCTGTTTCAAGGCACTGTTGTGGTACGTGTGCAATACACTCAAGGTATCGAGTGAGGCGACGGGCTTTTTTAGTTGGAAATTGTACATGATTAACTAGCACGGATTGCTTCTTGACCTGCTTGTGTTTGTCTTTTTCTCCTAATATACTAACCCAGGGAGTAGTGAAATCGAGTTCCGTCCACAGACAAGAGGTAACGTGGCCATGTTTCACATACTCTCTCCTACCCCGTCCAAAAGGAGCCCGGTCAGATAGGACTGAGGCCAAGTCCGCAGTGCACAGGGAGAATCAGCATTCGTTTGAGGCTTTAAAAACAGGCCTGTGAAGCCCTGGGGTTCTCAAAATCCCTTGATGTCCTGACTTCACAGAAGCCAGCTGAGTTCTCCCCATTTCTGTATTCATTCTGTCCTGTTGTGAAAACATCATGTAGGCTCTGGAAAAGTCCAGTGCGGTCTCAAGAATGAGAATAAAACAGGCAAATAACATTGTCAAGAAAATGGTTTTCCAGTTCCGATTGTGGCTCGGTGGGTTAATGATCCCATGTTGCCACAAGCTGCAGCGTAGGTCCCAGAGGCAGCTCGGATCTGGCGTCTCTGTGGCCGTGGCGTAGGCCTCAGCTTCCCGCTCTGATTCAACCCCTGAATGAGAATGCCCACATGCCACAAGTGCAGTCATAAAAAGAAAATAGTTTTACCCTCATGGACCCCAGACCAAAATTTGAGAACCACTAATGTAGAGTAACATTTTATTATGTAAAGTCATTTTTTTAAAAGCCTGGTGAAATATGTGTTATCTCTTAACATCTTTATGTTAAAAAAAAAATTGTTTGATTTTTATTTGTTTTACTTTGTTTTTCAGGTAAAGAAGAATTCAGCCAGCTGGCTATTTTTAGCTTTCTGCTGTCCTTGTCAGAAGAAGTTGTTGTTCCATTGTCTAAATTACTAAAGGCAGCAAGATATTTGTAAATTATCTTACAATAAATGAGTCACTATACGGAAATGTCTGCTTTTTCTTATTATTTTAGAATAAGTTTTCAGAAATGAGATCTTAATAAAACATTTAGGAATATTTAACATGCTACTATTAAAATTTTTTGCTAAAAAGATAATTGAGGCTTTTCTGATTTTCTGGTTAAAGGGCCTGGCCTCCTTGGGGTCAGAGGGGAAGGAAAAGGCAACAGGTCACAACCTCAGCACAGGCCTCTGTCCTCACCTTCACAGAACAGCCAGCACAGTGACAGTGGGCTGTCAGTCGTTTGCTGTTTCTCACATATGTACCACGCCAGGCATATACTATCTAAATTTTAAGTCTTTTCCAAGGACTAAAACATTTCAGTAGGATATTCATTCAAAATTCATATTTTAGATAACCACTGAGATTGGATGCCTGAGCTATTCCACACAGTGACTTGACCATGCCAAAATGTCAGGGTTTTTCCTATTTATTTAAAAAGAGGGCTTAGCCGTTTTATCACAAAAGGAATGTATATTACAATGACTACAGAACTATAAAATATATTAAAAATATAAAGCCCATTATCATTTTATCAACTGTTTATAAAATTGAACAGAAATAATAAATGATTTAGCAACCACAAACCTATATTGTCTGTTGTTTTTTGGTCATGCCGGTGGCATGTGGAAGTTCCCTGGCCAGGGATCAAACCTGAGCCACAGCAGTGACCCAAGTCTTGCAGTGACAATGCTGATCCTTAACTTGGCTGCACTGCACGGGAACTCCCAACAACTGTAAAGCTCTGTCAGGAGCGGTACTGCCAGGAGTTAATGTTGGCTCAGCGGTAATGAACCCGACTAGTATCCATGAGTACGCGGGTTCGATTCCATGTGGCTGTGGCCCAGGCTAGCGGCTACAACTGATTCTGACCCCTAGCCTGGGAACCTCCATGTGCCTTGGGTGTGACCCTGAAAGCAGAGGGAGAAAAGCAGTGCCGCTACTACAATAAAGCTGCCAGAGAGGATAAACTGAGTGGACTCTTGGGGTCATTCTCTAGCTTCTCTGAAACTTCACAAGAGCCATTTTTATTCCTGAGCCTGTGAAGGCTGGTAGGTCTCCACCTGCGTTGCTCTGATGTCACAATGATCTCTAATAAGCCTCCTTGGGCAAGTCTTCACACTTGGATGAGTTCTGTACATTTGACTATTGGAAATGGAGCCTATGGCTCAGACTAAAGTTCCTTTTTTACATTTCAAAATTTTACACTGCCTCGTGGCCTTCAGAAAGATGGTAAACTTGCACTAACAATGTATAAAATGGATTCCCCCTATTCCCTGAAACAACTTTATTGTTTAATCTTTTTTTTTTTTTTTTTTTTTTTGGTCTTTTTGCCTTTTCTAGGGTAGTTCCCAGGCTAGGGGTCGAATTGGAGCTGTAGCCGCTGGCCTACGCCACAGCAACGCAGGATCCAAGCCGCATCTGCGACCTACACCACAGCTCACGGCAACGCTGGATCCTTAACCCACTGAGCGAGGCCAGGGATAAAACCCACAACCTCATGCTTCCTAGTCGGATTCCTTAACCACTGAGCCACAGCGGGAACTCCCCTTTATTGTTTAATGATCTGATGGGTGAAAAGACAATCATTGACTACTCATTCACTGCCTGTTTTTTTCAGTGAGTTATCTTTTTCTCATTGAAATATAAGATCTTGGTATATGAGTGGTATTAACTCATCGTTTGCATTGCAAATTAAAGTGGGGGAAATTTGGGGAGTTTCTGGTGGTCTAGTGCTTAGAACTCCATGCTTTCACTGCTGCAAGCCCGGGTTCCATCCGTCATTTGTGAGCTGAGATTTCACATCAAGCTGCTTCATGCAGCAGCTAAAAGGAATAATAAATAAAATCAGGAGTTCCCATCGTGGCGCAATGGTTAATGAATCAGACTAGGAACCATGAAGTTGTGGATTCGATCCCTGGCCTCACTCAGTGGGTTAAGGATCCGGCATTGCCATGAGCTGCGGTGCAGGTCGAAGTCGTGGCTCGGATCCTGTGTTGCTGTGACTGTGGCGTAGGCTGGCGGCTACACCTCTGATTAGACCCCTAGCCTGAGAACCTCCATATGCCTCGGGTGCAGCCCTAGAAAAGACAAAAAAGACAAATAAATAGATAACACCTCAGAAAATTGAGAGAACACTATAAACCAGCTATAATGGAAAAAATAAAAATCATTCATTAAAAAAATAAATAACACCTCTATTGATACACAGCTCACCTGCTGTAAAATTCACTTCTTTACAGTGTACAATTCGGGGGTTCTTAGCACAGTCCCTGAACGGCGTTGCCATCCATTCTCCACACCATGGCCAGACGAACTGTTTTATTAAAGGGCATCTCTTGGAGCGCTGACAACCTGCTACATAGTGGACTTTCATTGGCAAATGAGATGAACACAGTTCCTGCCCCTTCGAGGCACATGGCAAGGCACAGAGAAGGCTGAGTTTAGCTTTAGACGTCACACATTCCTTCCGTTTGAGTTGTACATGGACAGCCAACCAGACATTAGTCTTGTGTCAGATGCAGTCAGTTACACAGTGTGAAGCTCCGCAGAAACACGGGATAAAGTACTGTATTAGAGAACCATCTTCCTAGAACTAAGCATTAAATCCAATGGAGTGTCTGAGTTCCTGTTGTGACTCAGCGGTTAACGAACCCAGCTGGTATCCAGGAGGATGCAGGTTCGATCCCCGGCCTCACTCACTGGGTTAAGGATCCGGTATTGCCGTGAGCTGTGGTGTAGGTCGCGGATGTGGTTCAGATCCTGCGTTGCTGTGGCTGTAGTAGACTGGCAGCTACGGCTCCGATTCAACCCCTAGCCTGGGAACCTCCATATGCCCTCAAAAGACTAAATAAATAAATAAAACCAATGGAGTGAATCATAGGAAGAGAGAACACTTTTTAAAGGAGTCACAGGCATGCTGGGATAAAGCAAAAATCTGATACAATCGAAGCCAGGGTTGGCTCGCACCCTGGGGGCAAGGGAAATGCAAATATGGGCTGGGAGGGGGTAAGGAACACTAGTTTCGGATTTGGATCCCAGGCACCGGTGTGCACTCCGGACCTTTAGAATATGCACACTCTTCAGGCCCGCCCGCTGAGAGGCCCTCAAGCGATGACGGCCCGTGGAAGTGGACAGGTGCAGTGCACCCTGAGGATCCCCTTAAGCAGGACGGAAGGGCGTGTTGCCCCAGCTTCTGGGAATGCCAGCAGCCCACAGCCCTCCGCCTTCTTAGAAACTGCCTCCCTTGCCCAAGGTCATGGCTCCCTTCTGGGCAGCCCATGCCCACTGCCTGATCAGCATGGGAGTATAAAGCCAGGCCCCCTGCCTGAACGTGGGACGGCTCTGAAGGGCACTCCGGCTTTAAAGCCCTCTGGATTTGTTGAGGTCTTTCTCGGGGCTAGGCTCCTGCGTCCCAGACTCCTTCCCGTCCTCAGGTGGAGACCCCAAGAGCATCTCTCTGCAGGCTAATCTCCATCTCCGAGGCTGCTTCCTGGGAGTCCGACTGGGGACGGTGAGTACAGGAGGGATCTGGGAGCTGGAGCAGCCATTTGGCTGTGCCACAGCGGGAACTCCACTGGTGGCATCTTTGCTAGAAGGATAAACATGGTCTCAGGCACATGATATGTGGCCATCGGTGAAAGCAAGTCTTTTCTAGCCCAGTTAGAAAGGAGGATCAGAAAGAGTTTATATTCACTTGGAAGAGACAGTGGTATATATTTTGATCTTGCCCTGGAGACCTAGTTAATTCTCCTATCTTCTGTCATCACAGAATCTGAGGAGATTTGGATTGCCTGGACAAGCCCCAAAACATCACACTGACCCATCCCACTGATGTCATCATGCTAATTAGACCAGGGAAGCATGAGACCAGCTCGTATGCTAAAATTCACCATAAGATACATGTATATGTGTTCTGGAAGGTGGGCGCTCACATTTACAAAGATTCAGAGGCCACCGTATGAGTAAGATTTTTAGGGTCCAGCAGTCTGGGGGTGACGGCACTTCTACAAAGTAGAGGGTAAGTGGCTGCATCTTGTACCTTCCACCAAGAGGAAGAAAACACAGCACCTGGGAGGCTTCTTTGGGTTCTGGGAGCAGAATATTCCACCCCTGGGAATTCTGCTCTGCCCCCCACACTGATGGCTTGAAAGGCTGCCGGTTTTGAGTTGGAGACCAGAGTAGGGAAGGGTTCTGAAGCAGGTTCAGGCAGTGGTACAAGCTTCCCTCCTAGCTGGGCCATGCAATCTGGTGGACCCTGAGTTATCAGAGGTGTCTACGTACACTCCAAGTCAATGACTGGTCTTCGGTGCTGGGTCTCAATAGGTGGGTGACACAGCATGGAAGCCGGAGCCCCCACCCCATACCATCACTCCCAGCGACCCACCTGGGAAATTACCCTTGTCCCTGTGACCCTGGCTTCTCCAGGTTGACAGCTCCAATTTCACCAGGGGACAGAGCAAGAGTCCCACTGAAATGTTAGCAACAGTTGCTACCTGGGCTCTTGGGTCAGGAGTAAAGAAAGGAGTGAGAGAAGTCACCATCCAGGTAGGAGAAATTGACCCTGATTGTAGGAGGAGGTGGGGAGATGTGTTTGGTACCCAAGTGGTTGTTGGGATGCTTCATGCCCCGTGCTGATGGTCTGTGGTTTGGGAGGGCCAGCAGCCAGTCAGAAAACAGCATGGAAACCAGGGGCTCAGACTTCCTGGGGATGACGGCCTGCCTTGTGCCACTGGGTAAGCGATGGAGACCAGCAGACCCTGGTGCTGGGAGGTGGGAAAAATCTAGAAGGGACAGTGGAAGGGAAAGACAGTGAGTGTCAAGGGAAGCCCTGCTGCAGCAGTAGGGCTGGCATTTGTCTTCCGTCCTTCCTCTTTAAAATTGCCTTGAGGAAAAAAGACCTCCCAGAATCCTGGAGGAGCTGTTCCTCAAATTTGTACTAAGAAGTGGATCTCAGGATACCGGGTGGGGGGGACGACTGTAATTGCTCCGCCTGAATGTTTCTGCCCCAAATTCACATGTTGGAATCCTGACATCCAATGTGATGGTGTGCGAAGGTGGGGCCTTTGGGGAGTCAAGGAGCAGGAGGGTGGAGCCCCCATTAATGGGATTAATCCTTTTATAAAATAGACCCCACAGAGCTCGCATGTCCCTAGTACTCGGGAGGATACAACTGAGAAATCTGTGCCACAGGAGAGGACCCTCACCCGACCACAGTGCACCCTGATCTCAGACTTCTGGCCTCCAGAGCCGTGACAAGCAATGTCTGTTGATAAGTCACTCGGTCTGTGGCATTTTGTTAGGCAGCCCAGACACACTAAGACGGCAGTGACCATGGTCGTGCCTGCTCAGTTCCCCAAGGACTGAAGGTTTCAGATCCCTTGTTGCTGTGGCCGCGATGTAGGCTGGTGGCTGTAGCTCTGATTGGACCCCCGGCCTGGGAATTTCCATATGCTGCAGGTGTGCCCTCCCCTCAAAAAAAAGACAGAGGGGGAGGAGAGAGGGAGGAGGGAAGGGAGAAGGGAGGGGCTGTCCCAGGAATTGCCCCAGCTGCACTGAACTAACTCCTTTGCCCAAGATCACACACCCTTTCCAGCAAAGCCTGCACACGATGAAGCCTGCACACGACTTAGTATGAGAATACAAGGGTCCAGCCCCCTTGTCCCACTCAGGATAGACGTGCTGGATCATCCCTGTCACAGAGCTCCCTCTGGGACTGCCTGAGGTCCTTGAAAGTTCATGGCAACCCCCTTTCCTTGCATAAGTGGGGAGCCCAGAAGCACTCCTTAATAAGCCTGTTGCAGGCAGAGTTCCCACTGTGGTGCAATGGGACCATCCAGGTCTTGGGGGCGCTGGGTGGAGGGTTTGATTCTCCAGCTGGGCCCAGAGGGTTGGGGGTCCAGCACTGCCACAGCTGTGGCTTGGGTGGCAACTGCGGCTTGGATCTGAACCATGGAACTCCATATGCCACGGGGCGGGAAAAAAAAAAAACACAACCTTCTGCAGACTGGTCTCTACCTGAGAACTGGAGAACTGGATCTGTGACGTATGGTTGTGGAGGGCAATGTCCTTATTTGGGGAGATTACATGCTGAAGTACCGCCGGGCTAAATGTCGTGAAGTTTGCAACTTATTTTCAAACTCTTCTGAAAAAAAGAAGAGGTTTTGTGTGTATATATGTGTGTATCTATGTATATGCAAACGGTAAATGTGGCAAAATGTTAACAACTGGGGAATCTATACTGTATTTATACTCTCCTGTTTCAACATTTCTGTAGGTTTGGAATTTTCCAAAATAAAGGACTAGGGGTTAAAACATATACATACACAGAGGCAACGGGAGATGTAAAAGGAGCCTCCAGAAATATTAAAGGAAGAGAAGAGGGCAGGGAGTTACGAGATCCAACGTACATGAGTTTCAGAATTAAGGTAGGATTCAACATTATCAAATGGCTACAAGATGGTCCACTGAAAAGCATCCCACAGATTTAGCATCCAGAAGGTCCCTGATAATCTTGGGGACAAAAGGGTCAGTAGGTAAAATGTTATAGGCACCCTGGCACCTACTATCTTGCTCCATGTCATCTAGAAGTATCATATTTTCTTTCTTTCTTTCTTTCTTTTTTTTTTTTTAGAAGTATCATATCTTCCATTCTTTCGGTTTCTGGGACTTTAAGTTCTGGAATGGGCCCAACAGGGGGAACATAGAGCCACCCAGAAACGAAACGCACAAATTACCAGAAAGGTGCATAAGCTCAAACACTAAATGCACTGTGACTGATGCAAGAATAGAGAAACACAGGAGAGAGAAGAGGGGAAGGAAGATTCCAGAAGCTTTTCAAAGAAGAAAAAAATATAAAAGGGTAAAGGGACCTAGCAGATGAACCATTACAACCTGGTTACTGACAGGCCGAATCGGGCCTAACTGTGGGATTAGTTTGGCTCCCAAATTAAAACTTTAAAAATGTATTTGCAATATTTAAAAACCAAGCTATTGACCCCCAAATCCCGATTTCTCGCGACTGGTTAAGATCTAACAACACTTGGCTGAAGCAAGGAGAAGACTCTGGGGCAGGCAGCCGTTTACACACTCAGCCTTGCCTCCCTGATTTATGGCCTTGTTTGACCTCCAAAGGCCACCGAGTCCTCTCTTCCTGTGGCAGATCCCCAGATCCCCGTGGTGGCTAAGGGCACATCAGCAACTTACGGGCATGCCACCCGTTTATGTAAACGAAGTTTTACCGTAACCAGGGCTGGGCTTAGAATGAGGTGAGTGAGGCAGGAATTTGGGGGGGCGGTGGTATGGATTTTTAAAAAATTGTATTAAAGTATTATTGATCTTGATTACGTTTTTTTGCCGCCCACATACCTTCTGCCAGGGCCTCACTGGCCACACCCTACACCTCGCCCTATTGTGAAGGGCTTTGAATGGTATGCTGAACAGCTTGGACTTGATCCGATCTATACACTGATAAACAGCTCTTTTTTTTTTTTTTTCCCCAGCAGAGGCAAGACCGGATAAGATCCGCGTCTGAGGGCGTATGTAAATTCCCACGCCCCAAAGCCTACTCCTGCACTCGCAGCCTCTCAGGTCCCCACTTCTAACACCCGCATTTCAATTTCAAATCCTGACTCCCTCTTCGGCCCCTAAACCACTGACGGTCCCCTCCCCCTTGCCCTCGGAGCCAGCACTCCGGGAAGGCCCCAAGCACCTGCCTTCTCCCCGGCGCATCCTCCACCTGCTCTCCGCACCGCCGTTTCCTGCATCCTTCCAGGCCCGAGAGTCGATACCGGGACCATCGCTCTGCCCCTGCGGGGCGGAGCTTCCTCCTCGGCGCTCCGCGCTCGGCTAGTGCTGCCTCACCCCGGCGACCATCCAGCAGGAGGCGGAGCGAGTCCAAAATGGCGGCTCTCAGGCTGGCGCGCTCCGTGCTGCTGAGGCTTTGAGGTGGTCGCCAGGGGTCGGGGGGACGATTTCCCCGCCGCGGGGGCCCCAGAGGATGAATCGGGGGCTCTGCTAAGGTTAGGCGGCGGGGGTGGAGAGAAGTGGCAGCAAGGACTGCGGTGGAGTCCACGGAGCGGGATGTGCGAGAGTTACTCCAGGTCGTTGTTGAGGGTCTCGGTGGCGCAGATCTGCCAGGCGCTGGGCTGGGACTCGGTGCAACTGAGCGCCTGCCACCTCCTCACGGACGTGCTGCAGCGGTACCTGCAGCAGTTGGGACGGGGCTGCCACCGGTACTCTGAGCTGTGTGAGTACCGGGCTGGGTGCGGGAGGGCTGCCCCTGGCCGGTCACGAGTGACACCTCCGCTCTCCCCTTCGCCCTCCCGGCGTCCAGGAGGTGTTCGCCCTTCACCTCCACTCCGAGATCGGCTGCCTCCTCGGCCTCTGGCGCCCCTTCACTTCCACTGCCCCTGGAAACTCTAGTCATCCCCTTGGCTGCCTCTTCGTCAGCCGCTAACTTCCCGCCTGCAGCCGGAGCCCTGTCTCCGCTCCCAGCTCCACACCCTCTCTCCTCCTCTCTGAGCTGATCATCGGTCTTAATCATCGTCTCCTTTTTGCTGCGGGGAGAGCCACCTCCAGAATGCCTTTCAGCCTCTGTTACTTTGGTCCTTTTCCTCCCTTGCCCGCAAACTACTATAACTAGTTGTCACAGGCGCTCCGTCTACCGGCCGTTTCTTACAGGGCTGGCCATCCTTCAGCTCCTGACAACACATACTCGTTGACAGCTCTGCTCCGTCAGGGACACTTGCCTTTTCTACCTGTATCTGTTCATTTCATAGACAGCATCTCGGCTCACTCTTTCCCAAGGCCAACTTTGTCAGTTTCACTTAGATTAGCTTTCTGTCACCCGTTAATTTCCTCCTCCTTGTTATTTTTATGTCAGTGGTTATCAAAGTGTGGTAGACAGATCGTGGGCAATTTACAAGTTTCCCCACGTAATCTGGGGTACAGTACATGGTTTTAAGTGAAAGTCTGGTAGAATCTGTAGCTGAGGTCATTTAATAAATTGGAATATTTAATAGAAGCAACACATCTCATTGATGTGGGGAGTATTGTGTGTGTGTAGGGACTCATTTAGGTTTCAGGGCATTATTTTTTGTTTGCTTGGTTTTTGTTTTTGTTTTTGTTTTGTTTTGTTTTGTTTGGCCGCACACAGGACGTGTGGAAATTCTGGGCCAGGGACCAACCGATACCATCCTATCCTTAACCAGCTGTGCCACAAGGGCGCCCCTTGGGGCATTATTTTTTAAGGTGGTAAGCTGAAGAACTGGGTGAGGTGTTCCATCAGATTTTCCTTGTTAAAGTGGTTGCTAGGAGTTCCTGTCGTGGCTCAGTGGAAACGAATCTGACCAGCATCCATGAGGATGCAGGTTCAATCCCTGGCCTGGCTTAGGGGGTTAAGGATCCAGCGTTGCCGTGAGCTGTGGTGTAGGTCACCTGTGTGGCTCAGATCCTCTGTTGCTGTGGCTGTGGCATAGGCTGGCAGCTACAGCTCTGATTTGACCCCTAGCCTGGGAACATCCATATGCTGTGGGTGCAGCCCTAAAAAAAACAAAAAACAAAACAAACAAAAAAAAGTGATTGCCGGACTGAAAAACTGAGACCTGTGGATATACTTCACTTCTTAGGCCCCCATTCTGTTCCAGCTTCCATAGTGCTGCGGGGATAATCTGTTAACCTGTTCATACTCCAGATCCGATTGGGTCCTTCTTCAAAATACGTCATTTGGCCATAGGCTGAAAATCCAAACTCTCAAGCAGCACACACTTCCCTTGGTGAGCTAGCATCTTTTTTATCTTCCGCCCTCCTAATCTGCAACCATTCTGAGCCACCATCCTTTTCCAAAACACTGTACGCTCTCTGTTCCTCCAGGCACGCTGTTTCCCAGCATGTCCTTTACCCCCTGTGCCACCAGTAGTACTTCTCTTGTGAGATTCACTTATCACTTGCTTTAGGAACCTCATGGTTTCTGTTCACATACGTCTGCGCATTTTGCTGCTCTGTTGTTGAACACCTTGTTTTGTAATCATCCGTGTATATCTCTCACCTCTCTCTCCTCCCCAGCAGACAAATTCATTATTACGTTGGTATTCTGTAACCCAGTACAGTGTCATAATAGAATAGGCACCTGGGAAATATTTGTTGAATAAATAAAGCAGCTGATAACCGACTGCCGTCATAAGTGTTTAATCATTTCACTTTTAAGTTTTAAAATTGGGTGTTTTGGGAGTGCTCGATTTCATGGATAGTTCTGGTTTGCATTGGAAATTGTCAGGTAGCCCTCAGTCATTGTAACCTTGAAGGCATCTCAGTGTCACCAGCACACTGCCCTCTGCTTTCCCTTCGTTTCTTTCCTTCCTCCCTCCCTGGCCCCTGCGTAGACTGTGACAGCACCCACAGTCCAGATTACAGCTTTGCTACCAAGTTCCCTAAATAAGGACAGATGTTCTGTACCTTCAGGTAATCAAACTATCCGCTGAATACATAGTTACCTTTCCTGCCGTGTGCACAGACCCAGATAGGTGCTGGCACCCCAAGCAGCCAGCTGTTCCACAGTCATCATGTGATCACTGTTTTGTGTTAATGTGAACCTCTTTGATAATTACCCAATTTCTGTAATGATTTCCTTGCCTTTAGCGAGAATACGATTATCAGGTTCATTACTCCCCATTGTGGTTTGGTGGCGTTTTGAAAATGCTAATTCCTTGTCTCTTAGATTTTTTTTTTTCCTACACTATTCTTATTTTAAACTAGAATTCTGTAACATCAGGTCACCACTATGTAATCTTGTATTCCAGTTCTTTAAATCCTTTGTCTTTCTGACACGCATTTATTGAACACTGCTTATGATCTGAGCTCTGGGCTGCATGTTGGAGACATAAGATTAATAAATTAGGTACAGTCCCTGCCCATAAGGTGTGTATAAGGGTGATGACATGTCAGTAAAAACAAACTAGTGTTATTTGTTTCTTAAAAAAAAAAGATGCTCAGAATTCCCGCTGCGGCAATGAGATTGGCAGCATCTCTGGAATGCTGGGATGCAGATTGGCTCCCTGGCCAGGCACAGTGGGTTAAGGACCCTGCAATTCCTAGGCTGCAGCTGCGGCTGCAGCTGGGATCTGATCCCTGACTTGGGAACTCCATAACCAGCGGGGTGCCCCCCCCAAATGCTTTTGGAGTTCCCTTGTGGCCTAGCAGGTTAAGGGTCGGGAGTAGTCACTGCTGTGTCTCGGGTCACTGCTGTGCCACAGGTTCCATCCCTGGCCCAGGAACTTCCACATGCTGGGGGCATGGCCAAAAAAAAGTTAAAAAAAATGCTCCCAAGTTAAAGCAAGCATCAGAAGTTACTATTAATTCAACAAATAATGCATTTAAATATTTCCCTAAGGCAATGATTTGCCAAAGCATTTGGGAGCAGAAGTTTCTGTGTGCATTGTATTATATTAAATGATGCGTCGATGCCCTGAAAGCCAAGTGCAGTTTACACCGTACATGCCCAAGGAACGCAGTAAAGGAAAGACGCACATGTGCTTTGGGTTCCCCGGCAGGGTTCACAGGAAAGGTGAGACTGAGTTAAGCCGTGAAGCCCAGGTGGTATAAGATGGGGAACATGCCAGGTTAGAGAAAAGCACAGCCTTAGATAACCAAGTGGGATTCAGTGAGGCGGCTGGTTTGGACTCTGCAACGAATCCATTTGGAAGATGCTGGAGGAAACGTTAAATGGAGCGAAGTCAGGTTAGGGAGGAACTTAACCGACGGAGACAGTACAGCCTGGTGAAAACTACTGCGTACTCCTGTGGCGGGGACAGTGTGGTAAAAGTGATGCTTGAAGAGAATTGTCCTGTTGGTGAAGTGACACAGAGAAAGAGAGAGAGAGAGACGCAGGTGGAAAGAACGTGAAACTATATTGAGATGGAATAGGATGGGGGGCGGGGAGAGAGGGAAAGGGGGAGAGAGGGAGAGGGAGAAGATTGATAGAAGTTCTGAAACGGGGCCAAAAGGATGGAAAGTTCTGAAACAGGGCCAAAAGGATGATGCAGGGGGGAGGGACTGGAAGTTCTTTAGGTGAAATTGCAAAAACAGGGAAAAATTCAAGATGATCACACTTTTTTAAGACTGAGAAAATAATAATGCTTTTAATAAGAATCAAAGCATTGAAATGCATGTCTGTCAGGAAGAGGAAGAGTGAATATTTCATTTATTCTCTTTTTAATACATCATAAAGGTAACCCATACCTGTATAAAAATTCAGACTGCAAAGTCTTTAACATTAGAAGTGAAAGATTCCACCTGGAAGCTCCTGCTTCCGTGCCTCCCTTCCCCTGTTCTGCACCGTTCAGCCCATAAACTGCTGTGGTTGGATGTATATACCCGTCCAGAACTTTTCTGTGTGGGTGTGGGCAAGCATGTGTCTGTTTTTGTTTTTGTTTTTTTACAAACTTTGGATTCATCTTTTCCAATTTGCATCTTGATCTAGTTTCAGAAGAACTGAGTTTGATGTGATTGTAGGCGATTACAGTAAAAAAAAAAAAAAAATAGGCTATTTGTTGAAAATCTGGAACTGGAATTTTCATGGAAGTTTTAAAAGATGTGGAGACCGTGCGAAGCACGGTGTCGGAGAAACTTCCTTTGCTAAAGAGAATCTCACTGTGTCCAACTTTTTATCATTTCCTCTCTACCCCTTTTATATGGTGTCTTCTAAATACATTTAACATTTCTGTGTAAATTATGATCTAAGTTCTTTCTCCACATTTTCTTGGGTTTAAAAGATTGATTGGGGAGTTCCTGATGCAGCTCAGCAGAAGTAAATCTGACTAGCATCCATGAGGATGCAAGTTCGATCCCTGGTCATGCTCAGTGGGTTAAGGATCTGGTGTTGCTGTGAGCTGTGGTGTAGGTTGCAGACTCAGCTTGGATCCTGAGTTGCTGTGGCTCTGATGTAGGTTGGCAGCTGAAGCTCTGATTTGACCCCTATCCTGGGAACCTCCATATGCCATGGGTGCAGCCCTAAAAAGAAAAAAGAAAAAAAAAAAAAGATTGATTGAGTGGTATAATTTATTCAACAAATGTTTCGTGAGTGCCAACTATATGCCAGACACTATTCACTATTGTAGTTTCCAGAGTTGCATCACTGAGCAATAGATAAAATGTAATAGACATTAACGTAGCTCAACATTCTGCTTATTTGGTTAAAAATAATAATAGTAATACTTACGGGTCATTTACTTTGTGTCAGCCATTGTTCCAGATGCTTTTAAACAGTACAGTGTTCTACTTAAAATCTTTTAAATCCTGGGAGTTCCCGTTGTGGCTCAGCAGGTTATGAACCCGACTAGGATCCATGAGGATGCGGGTTTGAGCCCTGGCCTCGCTCAGTGGGTTAAGGATCCAGTGAGCTGTGGCGTAGGTTGGAGATGAGGCTTAGATCCTGAATTGCTGTGGCTGTGGTGTAGGCAGGCAGCTGCAGCTCCAATTCGACCCCTTGTCTGGGAACTTTCATATGCTGCAGGCGTGGCCCTAAAACGCAAAACAAATAAATAAATAATCTATTAAATTCTCTCCAATACCTAGGCCTTAAATATATAGTACATTTGATTCTGAGCTACATATTTAGTTAATACTTTTTTCTCTTTTTTCCTGTGCATGGAGTTCCTGGGCCCGGGGTCATATCTGAGTCGCAGTTGCGACCTATGCTGCAGCTGCCGCAATGCCGGATCCTTTAACCCGCTGTGCCAGATGGGGCATGGACACTGTGTGCCGGTGCTGCAGGGACGCTCGGGACCCCACTGTGCCCCAGCAGGAACTCCTGTCCTTTTTTCTTAAGTCCTTAAGAAAATAGTCATGGAGTTTTCTGAAGATAACTTGCTTTGCTTTGACTTTGTTTCAGACGGCCGAACAGACCCAATTTTGGATGATGTTGGTGAAGCTTTCCAACTTATGGGGGTTAGTCTCCATGAACTAGAAGACTACATCCACAACATTGAACCCGTCACCTTCCCACACCAGATTCCTTCATTTCCTGTTAGCAAGAACAATGTCCTTCAGTTTCCTCAGCCTGGAAGTCAAGATGCAGAGGAAAGAAAAGAATACATTCCTGACTACCTGCCACCCATTGTGTCTTCTCAAGAAGGTTTGTGGTTTTTGTTGGTTTCTGGCCCATGTGTCTGTGACTGCGTTAATGGGCATGTCATCTCCCTGGGTTTCCGAACTGAATTACATAAAATGTTCTACCAACGTGTGAATTCTAGAAATGCGGTAAAATATTTCAATATCATTTACGAAGTACTCTAACCTTTAAGCCGACAGACGTGCAGCTGGCCTCACCAGCCAGAGCCGTGCAGTCATCAAGGTGCTGATGAGGCGTTGATCTCCTTTGTAAGTTTTAAACAGGGGGCAGCAGAATGTGATCGCAGAGAGAAGCCTTTCAATAGACGTAGTAGGAAGGTGGGATATTGAATCCATGAGAAAACCTGTGAAACCGAGGGAGAATGGGGGTTGCTCTCCCTCTCCTTGTGTAAATGTGAGTTGGGTGAACTTGGACGCTGCGAGTGCACACTCACGCATGTTATGCAGAGCCATCGGCATCCTTGCGAGTGGAAATGTTGCTGTTTGGTCATAGAGGATTTTTTTCCATTTTTTTAAGTTGTACTGAAGTGTAGTTGATTTACAATGTGACAGTTTCTGCTGTACAGCACCGTGAGTCAGGTCATAGAGAATTTCTGCTGTAAAACAATAGCTCATCAGGCGCAGTAGCCGAGCCACACACAGCTCCGGTTCTCTCTTGTGCTTTCACATATTGCTCATTTATGTTCACTAAGGTTCTAAAGAGATACAGACGTAATTTGTGGTCTCTAATGCAGGTACAAAATATTTTTTCTTGTTAAAAAATGGGAACGATACAGTTTCTTTTTTAAAATTCTAGAACCATAGATGTACTTCAGGATATGGCAAATGAGGGCAGAATCACAGCTTTTTTACTGGCGTACAGTTCAGTGGCATTAACCACATTCTCACGGTTGTGCTGCCGACACCACATCATCTCCGGAGCTCTTTCGTCTCTGACTCTGTAACTGTTACCGTAACTCCCTATCCCGCCCTCCCGCCAGCCCCCGGCAACCATCATTCTGTTTCTGTCTCAGCGAATTCGACTACTTACTCCTCGTACCTCATCCAGGTGGAGTCTTAATCTGGTGTCTGACCTACTGCACTCAGCGTAAAGTCTTCAGGATGCATCCGTGTTGTAGCATGTGTCAGAATTTCCTTCCTTTCCTTTGTTTTTTAATTTGGCCACACCCAAGGCATGTGGAAGTTCTCAGGCCAGGGATAAATCCGTGACACGGCAGTGATCAGAGCCAGGGCAGTGACAATGCCAGATCCTTAACCTGATAGGCTACCAGGGAGCTCCAGAACTCCCTTCCTTTTTAAGGCTGAATGACACCTCCTCCTGCGATTTGACTGCATTTGTTCATCCATTCATTTATTGCTGGTTACTTGGGTTGTTTCTCCCTTTTGGCTGCTGTGAGTACGGCCGCTATTAACACTGCAGATATCTGAGGCTCTGCTTTTCAGTTCTGTAGGGTCTGTACTCAGAAGAGGAATTGCTGGATCATATGGTACCTCTGTATTTAATTTTTGGAGGAACAGCCACACTGTTTTCACAGCGGCTGTACCACCTTACTGTCCCCCTGGCAATACCCCAGCGTTCCAGGTTCTTGCAGGTCATTTCTTCTCGTGCCCAGTTCTACCTTAAGAGCATCTTGAAGCATGACCTCCTTGTTTCATAGACTAGTTTTAGACTTGAGATAAGTTGTTTTACAGTCTGTGCGACAGAGTTGCTTCATCTGAAAATCTGGATGAAACTGGTCCCGGGTTGAGAGACACTGTGGGTGTCTCTGGACCACCGCCATCAGACACCACGGGTCTCCAGCGCAGCGGATCCTGCTGAATAGAGCTGGCGCTGTGATCTCAGGTACCGAAGGCAAAGCTCTGTACCCGTGCTTGGCGATGGGCACCGTGAGTGGAAAAAGAACTTGCTGTAACATTTGGAAGGATGTCGCCGCTTTCTGGTTTGAGTCCCTTGGAAAAAGACTCTGCTTGACAACCTCGCCCTTTTCTGGTTAAAGTTCTTAGAGAGTTAATCCCGAGTGAAGGCAGCAGTCAGCATCACCGTGCTTTATACAAAGTGTGCCTTCAGTAAATGTTCTTAACGGATCTGGTTGTAGGTCTTGCCTGTAGGAGTTTCTTGTTTCTCATCCTTTCCAGCCCTGACGGTCCATTAACAGCAGGACCTAGAAATCTCCAGAAGCATCTTAGTCATCCCCAACTTTCCTTAGTAGCTGTTAAAAATCTGTCTCCTCCCCACTTTTGGATTTATTTGTATTTGTAGCCTTCATTACGTTGGAAGAAATCTGTTTATAACTCCGTACGTGGAGTCGTTCTCCTTAAACCCCTCATTCCCTGATGTCAGTGTTTGAACCCATATTTGTTACAACTTCTCTAAACATGTATTTATTTACTTAAAAAATGTAACAAATGCATTTCGGTATTATCAAAGGAGGGCTTCTTGGGCCAAGGCCTGGTAGGAGCTGCATTGAAAGGGATTCCGTTTTCTCCCAGAGGCAGGTCGTGACTGTCAAGTAGGCTTCGAATTCCCTTCTCTGCTGTTGTCATTCAGTGTGATTTATTCAGCATCCTGGACATCTTCATGAGAGCAGTGCTGAGTTAGTGCATGATGTGCCCTCTTGTACATTAAGAACAATCTTTGTATGGCTTTGAAATTTTTAGCTGAAAGGCCACTTAGAAGTGCACAAAATTTGGAATTGTGCTCAGAACATATGAATGGTGATCAAACGCTGGGAGGGCCCTTAAGGCATCAGGTGGGAGGAAACTAAGGGAAAGACACTGTTGTAAGTAACTGGCACATCAGCGAGTCTCAGAATGACGGGAGTGTTGTGTCGTGAGTCAGGCAGTGGTAAAGTTTAACAGCCGAGACTCATGTGTTTAGCAATCAGCGCGTGTGATTGAGCCGGAACTACAGTCTTCTCCACTGAAAAAGTTTTACTCAGTCCATTTTCTCTGTGCCTTTTGGAGTTTTCTAAATCTAACTGTTGATGTTTTCATATCATTCTGTCTCCTGTTGTACCTCCTTTTTAATATTTGAATCCTTCAAATTTTTTTCTGGCCATTTAAAAAATTTAGACTCAGACTTGATTAATCTTAATCATTAATCTTAATCTAATTCATCATAGGGTCCTCTCTGGTCTGGGCATAACTTATGCATTTAGAGAGTTATGTAATTGTTTTGAATACTATAATAAGCTCTAATGAGCTCACTACTCAAAACCAAGGCTAGGACTTATCTACACTTAACTCTCTTGTTCCATTTTTTATAGCACACAGCACACAAAGAAGTTCTCTCAAGGTGATATGGTTATCATGTTTAAACACTGCCCGGAAATATTGCTAAGATAGCAGATTTATACCGGGTGATGAGAGTATGAAAAACAATTCAGTGATTTTAGCTGCTGACTTCTGTCTGAAATTACTGTAGTAAAAATTTGAGTTTCGCTTCTGGATTATTTAAAGCAAAAAAAAAAAAAAAAGTTGTATTTCATTGAAGTTTTTTGCAATATAAGTTATAAACATTTTTAGGGAGTTCCCTGGTGGTCAATAGGTTAAGGATCCAGCTTTGTCACTATTGTGGCTCTGGTTGCTGCTCTGGTTGCAGGTTAGATCCCCAACATGAGAACTTCCACATGCCTCAGGCTTGATCGAAAAAAATTATAAACATTTTAAAAGGACGATAACGTAAGCCTTGAACCACTTCCTTTTTCAGCTAATACTTATGGATTTTCTAAGGAGCAGGAATCTTGATGATTCATATAGTTCATCAGGAGCAGTAGTGATAGTATAATAAATGCTTATTAAAACCTTTTCCCCTGTTCAGGGAAAAGGATATAAAATACAGTCCTGGTTCTTACCATTTTTTGATATAACCACACAAGTCAACCTAGTAAATCATTTGCAGTCTGAAATCTGTTTTTCTAGGGGCACAGGGTATTAGAAAGTATCTAATTTTCTGGGGAGTTCCCATCATGGCTCAGTGGTAATGAACCCAATTAGTATCCAAGAGAACTTGGGGTCAATCCCTGGCCTCACTCAGTGGGCGAAGGATCCAGCATTGCCATGAGCTGTGGTGTAGGTCACAGATGTAGCTTGGATCTGGTGTGGCTGCGGCTGTGATGGGGGCCAGCAGTTTCAGCACGATTCGACCCCCAGCCTGGGAACTTCCATATGCCGCCCTAAAAAGACAAAAAAAGAAAAAGTATTTAATATTCTGGTTAGTGGTGCGAAACATGCTAGACGTGAACAACTTTGATGGTGATACCGGTCCACCAAGTTCTTGATTTTGCTTTTATTTTCTTAAGAGCTCCAGGCAAGGTCAGACCAGACGTCAGTCCTAAAATTTTAGTAGCAAAGTACTGTCGTGGGGTTACCTTCAGTTTGGTTCATGTCAAAGAAGCCTGTGGATGTCTTCTCCACGTGTGCCTCCTAAGTCATCCCATGATCCTGGAAGGCCTGAAGGGCAGCGGGCTGTAGGAGAAAAGCAAAGGCTTCCTGGAGCCATTCAGACATGATGCAGCTCGTTACTGAGTTTATAGTCTCGCCAGGTGACTGTACCTTTCTGAATGTCCTCTCCATCGTCTGTAAGAGAGGCGTCATAACACCTGCCGTGCAGGTGATGCTGAGGATCGAGGGAGGGATTTTGTAACACGTGATATAAGAGAAACAGGGCTTCACACATAGGACACATGGCAGTGAATGCTAGTCCCGTCCCATCTCGCTTCCTCACTCCTGAAGAACATCCTAGTTATTTGAAATACACATACCTTTGGGAAGTAACTCGACCATAGGACTAAGTCTGAAACGGCACTAATGACATGCTTGGGGTTCAGGGAACGCAAACCTGAGAGCCGGGCCGGGGTGCACACGTGCCGGGGAACTGATTGTCAGTGGCAGGGCCGTGCCGTGGGAGGGCCGTGTGGAAGGAGTTCCTTTCCGGTGTAGCTGGTTGTGTGTTTACAAGTGAGACCTCTTTGAACATATTTTATGAATGCTCATCTTGTACAACGGTTGCAGTTCTGAAGGCTGGTACCCGTGTGTTTTACCCAAGAACATTCTTCCCCAGCTTGCCATATGTATTTTCGGATTCCCAACAGTAATGTATTTTTCTTCCTTATTTTGGTGTGCAGAGGGATGCGTGGAAAATAGTATTCTCTGCCAGACTCATCGTTTACTTCTCAGAGTATGATCAGTAGATCACCGGTCTTCTAGGTGGTCTGCTGATGGGTCCAAAATATTTGCTTGAGAAAGAAGAAAGAAATAGAAGCCATGTATTCTGCTAGTATTTATTGCAGGAAACTCATCAATCTCAACCTAACAGACTTGGTAAAGATTCTGTGATACGGCTACTTTTAGGGTTTTTATTTTAAAAATATTTTAAGTTGACTATTTTTTAGAATATTTTTAGATTTACAGAAGAACTGAGAATATAGTACAGAGAGTCCCCTTATATTCTGTATCCAGTTTCCCCTGGTGTTAATATCTTATATTAATATAGGACATTTGTTATAGTTAATGAACCAGCATCAATAAATTATTATGAACTAAAGCCCATTACCTTTTTTTTTTTTTTTTGGCTGCTCTTGTGGCATAGGGAAGTTCCCCAATCCAAGCCACAGCTGATCCTTAACCCGCTGGGCCACAGCAGGTCCTCCCCAAAGCCCATTATCTTTAGTTTTTACCCAAGGTCCTTTTTCTGCTCCAGAATCCCAACTGGGATGCCCGCTACTTCAGTTGTCATGTCACGGCTCCTGTTGGCTGGGACAGTTTCTCAGACTTTCCCTGTTTTTGATGACCTTTGAGGAGGTACTGGTCAGCTATGCTGTAGATGCCTCTCTGTTGGCATTTGTCTGAAGCTTTTCTCATGATCAGATGGGAGTTATGACTTTTGGAGGGAGGAGGACTATGGAAGCAAAGTACCATGTTCGTCACATCCTATTAAGGTCCATCCTCACAATGTGATTGGTCACTGTTGATGTTGACCTTGGCCACTAGGCAAGGTCGTGTTTCTCAGTTTCTCCACAGTGAAGGCGCTCTCTCTCCCTTTCTCCCCTCCCTACTATCCTCTTTGGAAAGAATTTCCTACCCACAGTCCACAGTGAAGGAGCTGGGAGTTGCACACCCCCTCTTTGAAGGTGGAGAATTTCCATGAAGCTCTTCTGCAGAAACTATTTGAAATTCTTGTCAATTTGTCTCTTCTCCCCCAGGGGTTCCTATTTTTATTATGAAGCTCTATTAAAAACATAAACATTTGCCTGTTCAAAAAAATTAATGAAAGGAACCCAAGTATATTTAAAGAAAAAAAGAAATATTGCCTGAGTATTTTCAGTATGAAATAAAAGGTCCCCCTCATTTTCCTCGTCCTCTCATTTCCCCACAAAAACCTTGTTTAACAGGTATGACTCCTTCTGGATCTTTTCATAGGAAACATTTTGACACCTTAGACTCAAGAACACGTTTCCACTTCCATCCCTCCCGTCTGTTTCTCAAGCTGCTGCTGTCTGACCTCCACTTCCATCCTCTTCTAGAAGCTGCTCTCACTGACCTCACCCATTACCGCCTAATTGGTTGACGGAAGAAGTTTTTATCCTTACAGATCTCTTTTGGGGGCAGGGTATAGCTTAGGGAATTATTATAAAGCTGAATCCCTTTTAACTGCCTCTCAGTTCAATACGTAAAACTTTACCACCCACCCCAGCGCCCCTCCCTGTGCCCGGCCCCAGCCCCCTCCTCCCTCCCTCCACTATCCTAACTTGATAGGAAATACTGCTTTGCTCCTCTTGATAGATTTTTCTGCCAAATGCGTATCCTACACACTTTAATTTCTTTACGCAGCCCCCTTTTTACTTTACACGTCTTCTAGGTTTCTTTTAATCTACGGGTCCCCCTCTCATTTCCTGCCCTTTTTTCCCTTATGATGTATTTATTGAGGAGCCTAGGTGGTTGGACTTAGAGGATTTCCTACAGTCCGAATTTGGCTGACTATATACTCAGAGTGCAGATCCATGCATTTCTCGGAAGTTGGCAGCAAGACTCTGAGGCTTGGTTCCGTCCCTTTGGCTACGCTCAGCCTCTCCCCTTTGACCCACCTGCACTGTCTGTTTCAGTTGGTGGCACCACTCTGATATCCCGGCCTTCATGCCGGAAATGTGACGGTTGCCTTTGGCTCCACCTTTCGTTCTGCTCCTTCATCTCCTTCACTCCCAATAACAGATTCTGCTAATTTCCTTTCCTAAAAATTTCTAAAACATTACACGTCATTTCCTTGTTGAAACCTTTATCCCTTGCCTGAACTATCCTTATCTTCTACGATACATGGCTACATCCACTTGGGTCTGTTCCGTGGCATAAAACACTGTGTTAGCTTCCCACCTTGTTAGCTTCCGGTGGCATAAACCACTTTGTTAGCTTACAGTTTCAGTGAGCGTTCCTTGTTTCTCAAGGAAAACCAAAAATGTCTATGGAGAGCAATTTCCTTTTTCATTTGAGATGAATGCAGCCTTCATCGGTCTAGAGAAAAGATGTTTAGTCTTCCAACTTAGATTGCGTACTAAGTGAATAGGAGAATATTAATGAGGAAATTTCCACTGCTTTTCCATCACTAAAATATTAATCTTTGTGTTTATTTGAAAAGAGAAATATAAAAGCTTGATATCATGTGGTGAATTTATAAGCATTATCTCGTTTAATCCTGAAAGGACCCTGACGGGGCAGGTGCTGTTTTCACGCCTGCCTCCCTGAAGGAGAAATGGGTTGATCAACTTGCCATGGGCTACACGGTGCCTCGGGAGCGGAGCTGGGCAGGATTTAGTTGATTCCACCCTGGCGTCTGTGTGGACGCCCACCGTGTCGAGTCCTCCGAGGGCTGGGGTTGAAAGGGGGGGGAGGGTAAGACGCCCGTCCTCCCCACAGTCGGCCTTTCTCCCTGCGGCTTGGGAAACCTCAGCGAGGGCAGGGCCCTCCGAGGTCCGGGGGCGGGGGACCGTCCTCCAGACCGTCTTCCTCCGGCGCAGGCACAGGCGTGCTGCGGGCCTCCCGGGGCCCAGCCCTCCCCGGACCCCCCCAGCTCTGCCCCCGCCCCAGCCGTCCGGGCTCTGTGCACAGGTATTCCGTGGATCCCAGGTGGTTGCCCGGAAGCATCTTGCTGCTTGGTTGCTTGGTTGGTTTTCTTAATCCTGCAGCATCGGAGCCAAAGGTTACACCTGACATGGTAGCAGGGGCTGGTACGCGGTGAGTGTTGGGAGCAGGAACCTGTGGGGCCTCCACGCTGAGACCTCGGTCTCCATTTACGTGTGGCTTCCCTGCCGCGGGCTTTCCTCTCCAGATCCACCGACGTGCTTGCGTTTCCGCAGAGCAGCCGCGGGTGTCTTGACGCCGAGCCCCTCCTCGGCCATGCCTGTCTCTGCGGCCACCCTTGATGTGCCTCGTTGTGATGACTGACGCTCGCTGGCGTCCCCTGCGCTCACTCTCTGCTCCTTTTGCCCCAGACCTAAAGCCCTTGTACTCTCCCTGAAAGGTGAATTCGAGACCTGGGAGTTACTGCGTCCTGAGGGAAATTCGCGGCAATGCTGGGGCGGCTGTCTCAGAAAGCACCTTGTCCGAAGTGACCCAGCTGCTGAGAGGCGGGTGGCGGTGGAGAGCCCGCATCTGTCTCAGCCCGCGTCCTCGGCATCATTCATCACCTGCTGTTAATCTCCCAGGGCGTGTGTGAAACCGAGCCGAGCGAACCCTGTTGACTCTTCAGTGGAGTTACTTAAAAAAAAAAAAAGCCTTGCTTGGCAACATCTTATTTGATTCTTTTACTCGTGTGAGTTTCCCTGCTTAAATTATTGTTACCCTTTGGAATGGTTTTCTAACCTACAGGATACATTTTTAAATTAGGTTTTAAAAAAAACATGAGTATCTTTTTCTTAGCATTCAAACTAGCAAACTCAGCTCTGCAGTCGTGTGCGTTTCACAACAGAGACTGAAAGCACCAGCATACACAGGTTGTGAGAGACTGCAGTTTACAGCAGACCAGGCCAAATTCTCTTCCCTATTGAAATTATTTTCCTCTAATCTGTTTGGATTTATAAAAACAAGAGCACACCTAAAATAGATGTTTTTAAATCAACGAAGTATTATCAAATGCTTTGGAAGAGTTAAGTATTTGGTATTTTATGTGCTACAAGCAGGAATTTTGTCTGGTTTCCCCTTTCAGGCATCCATGACAGCAAAATACATTGTTTGGTCCTCCCCCCAATTCAAAAAATTTCAGAGGTTTAACATTTCTAATGCCCACAGTTACATTTCTTGGAAGATTTCCTCTGTGTGTGTGTGTGTGTGAACGGAGGGAGGTTGGCAGGAGTGGGGCAATAATGTTACGTGGCTGACTTGACAGATGACCCTAAAGTTAGTGCCTTTGTCCTAAGTTAGCATTTCTTCTCTCTTGCTTTGCTGAATTTGAAGCTTATCTGAGGCAGTGCAGTAATTGCATTTTATTTAATTAATTATCTGCAAGGGCTACTTAGTTGCTTGCTTCATTTGCAGTGATTATATAGTGGTCTTGGGCCATTGGTGAGAAAGGCAAAGTCAAAATCATTTTTTCATTTATTTATCAAGTAGCTCCGGAGCACCTACCCTATGCCAGGCTCGCTGCTTATTTTTGGAAATACAGAGGTGAACAAAAAAGGAAGGGCCATCTGTGCTTTCCTAGAGCTTCTCATCTACACAAGGGAAGGAAGATTCAACTAGTGTTTATATGTGATTTCAAATTAGTGTTGGTGATCTTTGTCTCTTATGCAGTAGGAAGGAGGGAGAAGGTGGTGAGAGGAGTAAATTCTGCGGATGGGGAGGTGGCCTCTGGGGAGGGGAGGGTAGAAGCTGGGTACCCATCCAAGGCAGGGGTGATGGGCCCTTCCCTCTGACTGCGGCAAAGAGATCAGAGGAAGGACAAAACTGCAGAGACGTTGAGAGGATGACGGGGTTTGGTGCCAGAGAAGTGGTAGGGGTGTAGGCCCAGGGCGTGGGCTGCTGGGTGGTGACCCAAACATCTGGGTGTTCTGATCTCAAACAGATGGGCCTCCCTGGAGATGAAACTCAGAAACTTATTTATTTATTTGCTTTTTAAAAATTTTTTTATTATAGTTGATTTATAATGTTGTGCCAATTGCTGATGCACGACAAAGTAACCCAGTCATACAGGTCCATGCATTTTTTTCCCTCATGTTATCTTCCGTCACGTTCTGTCGCCAGGGATTGGATGTAGTTTCCTGTGCTGCGCAGGAGGACCTCACTGCGTACCCACTCTCAGTGGGCCAGCTCACATCTACTCACCCCAGACTCCCAGTCTCTCCGCCTCCTTTTGTATGTGTGTGTGTATATATATATATATATATATATATATATATATATATATATCTTAAGAGGAATCGGTAGAGTTCAAGCTGAAATAATCCGGCATGAACCTGGGTCACAGAGCAGGCTCTGTTGCTTGTAAAGGGCAGCAGATGCACTTGTTTTAAAAAGGCCAGCTCTGCGTGTTGTTGTCCTTTTCATTGTCATTTTTACCAGTGTGATTCTAGGGTGCCTGCTTTGTGCCAGGCACCGTGCTCCGTGTTGGTCGTGCAAAGGCTCTCCTGTGATTGACCTCATGGTGTTGTGAGGATTTTTGAAGATGGCCTGCTTGTCCCTGTAGGATGCTGAATTAATATTCATTGCGATCTTAGAATAGAAACTCTTCGAAAATACCTAACGTTAGTTCTGTTCCAGAAGATTAAACAGCAACTTCTGGTTTATCAGTTTGGGGCTTCATGTTAATGTTTCTGCAGTGATGCCTGGTGGTCACTTTAGTCGTGTGCTCTCTGGCTGCCAAAAATTGTAACTTGGTGTTTCATGGAGGTTTGACGATTTAAAGCCATTCTTTCTCTTTCTCTCCGGTAAAGGACATCTGCCCGTTTCCTCTCCCAGGCCGCATCTCCCACCTTTGTAGAATGGAAATACCAGTCTCTGTGGGGCTGTTTTTCTAAGCAAATGAGATCAATGTCAGCTATTATTGCACGTCTTCCACTTGGTCTCTGGGAGCAGGATCACATTTACAATTTGTTCCAGACTCTCTCAGCACCAAGTGCAATGGTTGTCATTCCATTATATCCTGAAGAAGCTCTTACAGGACAGTAAATGTTCACTTTGTAATATCGCCCTGTCTAATTCTTTCTAATGCGGAAGTTCTGACAGGGCGTGTGCGGTGCTCGGAGCAGAGGGGGACTCAGTTCTCATCTGGGCGAGGGGCTGGAAGGTCGGGTGTGGTTACTGCCGCCTGGTTGGGGGGCTGTGCTACCTTTCCTGTGTGAGAGCCAGTTGGGTGAGTTACTAGTGCCCGCTGGTCAGATCCACAGACTCACACCTGAAAACTACAGCGTCACCCAGGATGTCATCTCACTAGTTGGCTTGCAGAGAAATAAAGTGACAGTCTGTGTAAATGTGCAAGTTGTTTAGGCAAGATCTTTACAGCTGTCTTTTTTTTTTTTTTTTTTTTTTTTTTGGTCTTTTTAGGGCCACACCCCCGGCATATGGAAGTTCTCAGGCTAGGGTTAGCCACAGCCACAGCAACTCGGGATCTGAGCCATGTCTGTGACCTACACTGCAGCTCACAGCAATACCGGATCCTTAACCCTCTGAGTGAGGCCAGGGGTTGAATCTGCGTCCTCATGGATACCAGTCAGGTTTGTTACCACTGAGCCACAATGGGAACTCCTTCTCAGTTATCTTTTAAAAGATTCTAACCCTTAGACATATTCAAGAATTTTATTTTATTTAGTTTGGCTACTCCCATAGCATGTGGAAGTTCCTGGGTCAGGGATCAAACCCTTACCGCAGCAACAACTGAGCCACTGCAGTGACAGTGCCTAATCCTTAACTCACTGCATCACAGGAGAACTCCAGGAATTTTTTATTTTTTGCTTTTTAGGGCCACACTTGAGCCATATGGAGGTTCCCAGGCTAGGGGTTGAATCAGAGCTGCAACTGCCAGCCTACAGCACAGCCATAGCCACACAGGATCTGAGCCCCGTCTGCAACCTACACCACAGTTCACAGCAATGCTGGATCCTTAACCCACTGAGCAAGGCCAGGGCTCGAACCCTCATCCTCATGGATCCTAGTCAGGTTCATTAACTGCTGAGCCATGAAGGGAACTCCAAGAATTTTATTTTAGATAATACTTAACGGTAGTTGTTTGCATCTAACTTTACCACAGAAAAGAAGTAGTACTTTCTCTCTATTTGTCTTTGTTGTAAGCATTGTGATGTGTGTTATGGTGTTGATTAATTGTTCCTGTTTCATGCTAACACACTGCCCTGTGCTCAGTTTACGTGCTGTTGATTGATTATTTCTCCCTCACGTAGTCAGACTTGGTTTAAAGTGATCATTCATTTCCATTGAGTACTATGTAGTAAAAATGTAATGTTTAAAAATATACTGTTAGTTAATAATATTTAATTATCCATTTTATTCTTGCTGGAGACTTTAAATTCTGTAGTCTAAATAAGAGTATTGATTTCTTTTTTTACTGTGGAAGGTTTTAGAGTTCAGTAGGTGGCACTCTTTCCTTTTCTGTTAGTGTTAATATCCAATTAAATGCCAAAAATTTTTTAAGTCTCAAGCGAAAGCATACAACTTAAACCCTAGATGGCTTGTTTTAGAAAGAAAAATATCAATGTTCTTAATAATTTAGCATCTCTGGAACTTTATTTCTTACAGCAGTTGTGTACAAATATATGTAATATTTATTTTCCTTAAGGAAGCTTGCATCTAGGCAAGAATTCCTTTTATCATTTAGCAAAGGCATTATGTTATCCTTTCTGAATCTCTAGATTTTCTTTTCAAAAATTGGAAATTGTTATCCATGAGTTTCTACTTTTTCTTGAACCCTAACACTGGTGCTCCTTTAACATAGTCTAGTTGCAGCATAAAATTTTATATATGGTATTTTTTTCATTTATCTAATTCACCTACTGTGTGCCAGCCATCCCATCGCTTCTGTTTGGAGGTGGTGGTGGATGTAGATGTGAACAGGCAGTATATAAAATGGACTTGGGAGTTCCCGTCGTGGCGCAGTGGTTAACGAATCCGACTAGGAACCATGAGGTTGCGGGTTCGATCCCTGCCCTTGCTCAGTGGGTTAACGATCCGGCGTTGCCGTGAGCTGTGGTGTAGGTTGCAGACGCGGCTCGGATCCTGCGTTGCTGTGGCTCTGGTGTAGGCCGGTGGCTACAGCTCCAATTGGACCCCTAGCCTGGGAACCTCCATATGCCGCGGGTGCGGCCCTAAAAAGACCAAAAAAAAAAAAAAAAAAAAAAAAAAAAAAAAAAAAAAAAAAAAAAAAAAAAATGGACTTGGATAATTGGGTTTTGCTAGTCGTGACAGGCTATGTGTAAACAAGAATGTGTTTCGACTGGGGGGGTGGTTTAGAGATGCTGCAAGTTTGTTAGAGATTTTGAGTTTTGGTTCCTTAGTGAATATCTATGACTATACGCCTCATAGCAGTTAGCTGTTCAGCTACAGAGAGATGGTTGAGAGGCCTCATCTGAAATAAAAGATGAAGCATATTATTCCATGTTGCTCGAAAATCTTTACAGCCATCATTTTAAATTTCCATATGATAGGTCATCCCTTAGTCTTGAAGCCATAGGCCTCTTCTAAGTGTCTTTAGCTTTTTGGTTTTTTGTTTTGTTTTGTTTTGCTTTTGCTGTTTTTAGGGCCGCATTTGTAGCATATGGAAGTTCCCAGGCTAGGAGTCAAATCGGAGCTACAGCTGCCAGCCTACACCATGACTATAGCCACACCAGATCCGAGCCCCATCTGCGACCTACACCACAGCCCAGAGCAATGCTGGATCCTTAACCCACTGAGCAAGGCCAGGGATCGAATCTGCATCCTCATGGATCCTAGTTGGATTCGTTTCTGCTGTGCCACAACGAGATCTTCCCTAAGTTTTAACTTATATCAGTACCCCTGCAATACATGCTTTTATTCATACAGTTTTCTCAATATTTCAGATTATTTCTTATGATTCAATTTTGAAAGTTTGATTACTGAGTTAAAGACTAAGAAGTTAAAAAAAATTTCAATGAAATTCCTCTAAAAAAAGTATTGTAGTAATTTATAGTACTACTAGTAATATAGAATTCCTAGTTTAATCTATCTGTCATTTAAAACAATGTTTCTCATTTAATGGGTGATTTTTATTGATATTTACCATTTTAAATTATTCTGGTATTAACATTTCACATAATCTGAGAGAAAGTGTTCTCAACCTGGGGTGTAGTGTTAGATTCGGTTGGCTTCAATTTTTGGTTTTGAGTTTTGAGCACTTCTTACTCTTCGAAAGGATTGGCATTTCATGATTTTTATTCTTTCTTCGAGGCTTGCAAAAGCATGAAGGGAAAATTTGCTTAACCTTTTTACCTGAATGAAACTCATTCTGCCTTGCCATTACCATGTGGGCCCATCGAACCCGTTTATAAATCTCAGTTACATTGTGGGAACTTATGGATCACATTTTCCTGTATCTTGAAACATTTTGCTCTTTTATCATCATAGGGATTATTTTATTATGACTCATCATTACTCATCAGTTAGTCCCAAACATGCTAAAAAGAAAAGGCTAATAAAATGGAAGACTGATGAAATCATCTAGATAAGGATGATGCAATAGTGGAATAAATCACCAGCTTTCATTTTTCTAATTTTGGGACCATGATGGAATTCTGCATTTCAAGAACGTGTTTAAGAAGACTGGAAGCATCATTGTTTCAGCCTATTTTTAGGTTTAATTGAATATAGTTGAAAATGTAGAATTTTTTATTTTCCGCTTAACAATGGAAGAGAGGAAAAAACTGATATGTTTCGTAATTGTTAGACAAATCAGAAATAAATGCAAAGAGACAGCAGCATTTCCAGCCTCCAACCGGGTGATAGTGAAGAAGATGATGATAAGAATATGATTGTATGAATGACATCTCAGACTCTGGGTGTTGAGGTGACCGGCAGCATATCCTAGATGAACTTTCTTCACCTCAGAACTGACAACTGACCCGTGTTTCTTGGGGCCAATAAGAAATACGATTTTCTCATCCAGGTAGTTATTCAACAGGAAGGGCTTCATTGTGCAATCATATTTTTTTGTGACAAAACCCAAAACCATCCCAATATGTTTTCTTACTTTATGCTGCTGTTATACACCAAAATTTTCATGACCACAAAGGGTTTGTCATGTTTAAATTCTTATTAAAATTTCTGATAAAGTAAATTTCACTATCCTTTTTTTATTCATGCTTCTATAAATTATATATAAAACGGCTTAAAAATATGAAGGTTCCATGGGGCCCAGATGTCCAATGGTACTAGTTTTTTTCCCTGATACACTGAGAGTGAAAGTAAAAAAAAAAAAAAATTTGTCAGCTTTAATGGCACTATTACATTTTAGCACTTCTTTTTAGTGTGCAGCCCTGATTATGTCTGACAGACCCAACTGGGAATAGTTAGAAGGAAACAGTAGATCTGGACCAATCAGCAATGGAATGAAAAACTCAGGAAATCCCATGCCATGGTGGAGGAGCAAAACTCACTTTTCATTTCCTTTCATGTACAGTGTGTTCAGATTAACTTTAAAGGGACTGAGATGTAGGTCGCAAGACTTTGTCTGCAGCCGAGTCTTACCTGTGCGCGGAGCCCATCTCAGCAGGCACCTCGCCATCAGCTCACAGCCCTGGCCGGGTCCCCTGATAGCGGCTGGATATCCTATTGCAAGTTAAATATGAAACAGGGATACACTTAGTCTTTGCATTTGAAGGAGTTCTTAAAGTTCAGCTTCAAATGAGGCTGTTGGTGCATGCCTTTTGATTAAAGCTGGCTTTGTTGGGAAGAGGAAGGACTGCTGGAGTTGTGCTTTGTGGTGTTAACCAAAAATGCTTTGGGAACAGCTTTAAAAAGTGGCATGAAATTCTGTACCTTTACATATCCGTATGGTACACGTCCTAAGTCTTCTTACAAATACCGTACGGTTGTCGAGCCTGCCAAAGTGGCATTTAACCCACCGCGGCAGCGGAGCCTATCAGTAAACATATGTTTATAGTTTAGCAAACGTTAACTGTCTCAACAAATGTTTCATGGCAGGGTTCTTTTTGAGACTTGATCTTTTCAACCTTGTCTTTCTAAATTTTCATAGCAAAAAATATAACCCACAGTGAATTTATATCACACCTGGAGGGACGTGAAGCTAAATGCTGGGTTTGATGAAACTTGGTAAAAAACCACCAGTTCAGTGCCCTGACGTTGGTGCCACACACTCGTCTGAGGTCTGGCCCACGTGATGCTTTTCATGCTCCTGATGACCCAGCACACTGAGTTTTGCTGTTGTTCTCATTCCATAGCAAGCGGAGGTGCGGGGAGGTGGAGGACTTATAAGATTACACACTAGTAACTGGGGGTGGGGGTGGCGGTGGCGGTGGAGGGCGCCAGGATTTGAATCCAGACAGTCTGACTCCAAAGGACTCGTTTTTTTTTTTAAGTTTCTTGAGCTATTTATTTTTGTGCTTCAATTGTATTACTGTAAGTGATGTTCCCATTTCTAAGGTTCAAAGATGCGTAATGAAGATTCTGGATACTTCATGCCATTGGTTTCATCCTGTAGATCTTGGACTTCTGGGAAGACGAGGCTATGGCCTGGGTCACGTGAACTTATTTTGCATAAGGCATTGTATGCAAGCCACGTAAAAGAACCCATGAACATATATGTAATTCCATTAACATTTGTTGTGGTTTATAACATGAATTTCATTTTGTATCGCTTAGTTCATAGCCTTTTGTGGTTATGTATTTCCCTAACTGATCTGTACTAAAATTACAGCTGCAGAGTTCCCCTATGGTGCAGCAGGCTAAGGATCCGGCCTTGGCGCTGCAGTGGCGCTGCTCAGGTCGCTGCGGTGGTACAGGTTTGATCCCCGGCCCAGGAATTGGCACGTGCTGGGGGGGGGGGGCGGCCAAATAAAATAATAAAATTACAACCTTGTTCCTTAGGGCTCCCGAAATCTTTTGACGTTAAGAAAGGGGAGTGCTCTTGCGTAGAAATAATTGGGAACCATCAAGTGACAGACTTCGGCATCCCCGTCTCCTGAGGAGTCCTCTGTCTACACCAGGGTGAACTGCTCAGCCAACAACATCAGAACCCAGCGTTCTTCCGTCCTTAGTGACACGCCTGTCGATTCAATCTTCCTGGTGTTTGAGTTAAGAAGCACTCTTGATGGTTACTGCTCTTCTCATTGATTTGCTCTCATGAATGAGAGCATTCATTTTATTTTGGAATTGCAGGCCAACTCATGCTATCCATTGGGGGAAGTTGAGTGGGAAGCAAAATCCATACCATCCATAAATTTAAAGTTAAAAATCGATACCAATTAAAATCTTGGCCTTGCCATACGTACTCATTTATTGAATTCATTCAGCACATTCTTACTGCTCTCTGATTATGATGAACACAGAAAATACATGTGACAGAACAGACAATAATCTTTGCCCTTGAGGGGTGTGCACTCTAGTGGGTAGAACAGACAGGACATAATAACAGAAATAAGTGAACTGTATAGTGTTCTTGGAAGGGGATAAGTACTAGGAAAAAAAGCATTATGAGGGCTGATGAAAGTGCTAGGATTGGGAAAAAAGTTGCAATTAAATATAGGGTAGGCGTTCCCTGGTGGCTCAGCAGGTTAAGAATCCATCGTTATCTCTGCTGTGACTTGGTTCGCTGCTGGCGAGCCCAGCAGTACAGGTTTGGTCCCTGGCCTGGGAACTTCTGCATGCCACAGGCGTGGCTAAAACGGAAAAAATCTGGTCGTCACACCGAGAAAGAAACTCCTGAGCAAAGATGGAAAGGAAGTGAAAGAGATGGCTGTGCAAGACATCCGGGGAGAGAGCCTTCAGTGGAGAACTCTGGCGCAAAGCCCAAGAGGGGCAGGTGTCTGGTAGGTTTGACTTGGGGGTGAGCGTGGAGGGGACAGAAAGATGTCAGGGCAGAGGGTTAGGAAAGGAGGTGGGGTGGCACCGGAAGCAGTCCTCGTGGAAGGCCTTGTGGCCGGAGTGTGCCTTTTACTTGTGGTGAGATGAATAGCTGTTGAAGCATTTTAGTAATTACATTTTATTACAGAAAAATTTCCAGCACACAAAAGTAAACAGACTAGAATAATTAACTTCCATGTATCTGTTACTCAGCTTCCGTATTTTATCTGTATTACCATTCATTTCTGCCCCTTCTGTATTATTTTGAAGACTAACCTTGACATCCTATCAGTTCACCCATACATGTGTCAGTGTATATCTCCAGAAGGTAAGAACTATTTTTAAGCACAACTGCACTAGTGTTAACACACTTGCAGAAATAATAGTAATTCTATAATACCGTCAAATAACTAGTCTTTTTTCCTGTTTTTGGTCTCAGAAATGTCGTAAATGTTACTGGTTTAGTATTTACTGTTTTTCGGAATCAGGATCCAGAAAACACATTGCAATTCGTTGACATCTTTCTCTCCCTGCCTCCCACCCGCCCTCCTTTTTTTTCTTCTCCCTTTCCTTTTCTCTTTCACGTTTGCGTATTTGTTGAGGAAACTGAATGCTTTGTCCTGTGGCGTTTTCCTGTCTGAGTTTCGCTTATGGTTTTGTTTACATGGCCCTCCGAATAGCCTCTCAGTTGGTAGTTGGATCTGAAACCGTGGTCACTGTCAGGTTTGATTATTTTGGCAACACTCTTTCTTAGTTGGGATGTCTCATTCCATCTGGGGACATATGTCAGTGTGTGTGTGTGTGTGTGTGAGTGTGATTTAGCAAACACTGAACCATCAAATCAATTGAAGTTGCGAAATGGTGACAATCTAATCCTATTCTTCTTTCTTCTTTCATTAGCTGGAGCACTTCTCTAAAGGAAAACTTCTCTTCACCTATTATTTGGTTCCTAGTGGTACAGTTTACGTAGGAAAGGCGGGATAAATGTTTCATCTAATTTTCTTCACTCGTCAGTTTTGGAAATAATGAGTTGGTTCCCTGGCTTCTTTCAACAACCCCCAACTAGTTGTGCCTGTGTTTTTTCTAAGTGTCATTGTGAACTCATGGATTTAAACAGATTTGGTGGGTGTCAACCCCGGGCAGTTATTATCCTTACTTGTGTTCAGATTGTCCCTCTTGGCACGTGGGGCCATTGGTAGGCTGGAGCTGGCTCAGGTCCACCTGCAGAGCTAGTTGTTAGGTATTCAGGAAATTACTGGGTTGGTTGTTAAACACAGCCTTTATTAAAAATAAACTCCTGGGAGTTCCCTTTATGGTTCAGAGGTAATGAACCCAACTGGTATCCATGAGGACGCAGGTTTGATCCCTGGCCTCGCTCAGTGGGTTAAGGATCCAGCATTGTCATGAGCTGAAGTGCAGGTCACAGACGTGGCTTGGTTCCTGCATTGCTGTGGCTGTGGTGAAGGCTGGCAGCTGTGGCTCCGATTCGACCCCTAGCCTGGGAACCTCCAAATGCTGTGGTTGCGGCCCTAAAAATAAAAATAAAATAGGAGTTCCCTTCGTGGCTCAGCAGTCAACGAACCTGACTAGGAACCATGAGGTTGCGGGTTTGACCCCTGGCCTCACTCAGTGGGTTAGGGATCCAGCGTTGCCATGAGCTCCGGTGTAGGTCGCAGACATGGCTCGGATCTGGCATTGCTGTGGCTGTGGTGTAGGCTGGCAGCTACAGCTCCAATTTGACCCCTAGCCTGGGAACCTCCATATGCCATGGGTGTGGCTCTAAAAATAAAAATAAAATAAAGTAAAATCCTGTATGCTTACAATTACTTACATTATATTAAATGCAGCGTACAAACGTACTCAAAACTTATCAGATCCTGGGTGCTTTACTCTTGAGGTTAAGTTCATGTATCTGTGTGGTGGAAGCTCTGAAGGATTGTCTGCTACTGCACCTGCCCCCCAGCTGCACGTCCAGACCCTACACTGGTCGTTTGAAATCGGCCACGGCAGGAGTGTTTGCATAAAGCGGTGGTGGAAAATGCTGAAGCTGTAGATTAACCTCAAAATGTACAGTGCCCGCACCCATTCCATCGCTAGGAGCAGAGAGCGAAGTCCCCTTCCAGTGCTCTAAACCGACGGCCTGGGTTAGCTAAGAAGGTGCTCCTGACCAAATAAATAAATAAATAAATAGAAATGAAAATTTAAAAAAAAAAAAAAAAAAGGAGTTCCCGTCGTGGTGCAGTGGTTAACGAATCCAACTAGGAACCATGAGGTTGCGGGTTCGGTCCCTGCCCTTGCTCAGTGGGTTAACGATCCGGCGTTGCCGTGAGCTGTGGTGTAGGTTGCACGCGCTCGGATCCCGCGTTGCTGTGGCTCTGGCATAGGCTGGTGGCTACAGCTCTGATTCGACCCCTAACCTGGGAACCTCCATATGCCGCGGGAGCGGCCCAAGAAATAGCAAAAAAGACCAAATAAATAAATAAATACATAGAAATGAAAATTAAAAAAATAATAATAAAAAAAAAAAGAAGGTGCTCCCGCAGCCGACAGCCACGTGCAGTTGTGACAGAAGCCCCAAGCCCCACTGATGGACTCAGAGCTTTTTTTAGTTCTGCTCTTAAATGTGAGCAGATAAACCACGGATTCCCAGATGAGGAGGACGTGAAAGAGGACAAAATAAACAAGAAGCAACCTGGAGGAAGCCGAATCATGCACGGGGGAGGTAGTGCTGTGCTAATACCCCAAGAGAGTGAAAGAGCCTCTCGTCTCCATGAAGCAAGAACGGAATGCTGTTTTGAAGAGGGACACGGAGGAGAAGTGGAAGCAGCAGAATCAGCATTGTTCCTCAGACCCAGAGAGCTCTCGGAAGTTGAAAATCATGGTCTCGGGGGGAAAAAAGGGAAAAAATATAACTCAATAGAGGATTAGAAGATAAAGATGAGATAATCCTATAGAAAGCAGAACAAAAAAGCCTTTGAAAGAGACAAGGTTTTTCAGAAATTTCAGGACCAGCCCAGGAGGTCTAAATGTCCAAATGACAAAAGTTTCAGAAAAGAGTCATAGAAAACACGACCAGCCCAGCAGCACCGAGCAGCCCTAGAGCCAGATTGTTGTCTAGAGTTTACTTCTCTCTGAAAGCCAGGCTCCTCGGAAAAGGGGCCGTTTCCAAGTCTGGGGCAGGAAACCCACCAAGTGATACAGATGACAAGGAGGCTGTCGAAGGCGTCAGGCTCCTAGCAGAGGGACTCAGGACAGCTTACAGGGGTCCCACTCACCAGTGTTCTTCAAAATGCTTCACACGTGCTAAGAAAGAAAAGGAAGGAAGGAGGGAGAAAGGGGAAACGAAATAATGCATATATGTGCATTCACAAATTGATTATAAATTTTACTAACGTAAAAATGCGGGAGTTCTCATTGTGGCTCAGCAGGTTGAGAACCTGACATAGCGTCCGTGAGGATGTGGGTTCGAACCCTGGCCTTGCTCAGTGGGTTAAGGATCAGGCGTTGCCACGAGCGGTGTCATAGGTTGCAGATGTGGCTCGGATCCAGCATTGTCGGGGCTGCGGTGTAGGCCGGCAGCTGCAATACTCTTAATTGTGCATCCATATAGCCATCTAATGTTCATAGAATGCTCTTGTAGATTTTTGCTAAACTTTCATATCTGTAACCAAATTACTGTTGCCAAATGAATATTGTTCCAACATGGTGGTGGTTGATATTTTCCCTAAGTTACTGACAAAGACAAAAGTGAAGCAATAAAGATGTATGTTGAGACTCACCCATTTGTTAATGAGCTGACTTCTTTGCTGAGCTAGATACTGGCTTTTGAGTCCTGGAAGAAGGTTTTCCCGTTTGTTTTTTCTAATCTGCATTTTCACCGTTTTCTCCATCACTTTCACGTCTAGACAGTCAACGAAACAGCGGGTCCTTTTGCCCACATCCACGGTGTGAATGCTTCCACCATGTCAGGCGCTGAGGCACCTCAGTGTTGCAGAGAGAACTGGTGACTTACGGGCGCTATTAACAGTGTTTCCATCATCCGGACGCAGGAGGATGCAGGAGGCAGAAGTGGCAGAAGGAGCACTCTCGCTAGGAGCGATGAGACCTCAAGCATTCCTGACTTCCGTTTTTACGCAATTCAATCAATTATAAGCCTATAGGATTTGGTTTTCATTTAATTAATTAAATTTAAATTTCTCCCTTTTTGTAATAGGTGTGTGTCTGGAAGAAAAAAGATGCCACTCAAGTTTTTAAAACGAGAAGTTAGAATAAAGCCCACATGCTCCCTCCCTAAAGGCTCTATGCCCCGATCCTTTGTAAAGTGACGAACCCTCCTCAGATGAGTTCTTGGAGGAACGTCTGTGTCTGTATTACAGTCAAGCCGGCAAGAGCCACAGCAGCCCTCTTGAACTTTTAGCTCTGGGGAAGGAAGATAGGTGGGCTTTGTACTTAGAATATCATGGTAATGATGTTATAGTTCCCTCACCAAAGACGACGGAGACGAGAGGTTCCTGTTAATGTTCTAAAATTCCTTTTGAATTTTCTCCTTAATGGAATCCCCTTTTCGTCTGAGTAACGATCAGTGCAAGTAAGCCCTTTGTTTTTTCTAAGGCGACGCTATTTGAGTGATCGAGCCGATGCCAAAAATAAATGAAGGTGAAAGTGAGGACGATAAAGGGAAAAACAAAGATGAGTTAAACTGCAGGTTCCTCCGCAAGCCGCGTCAACTCCTTCCCGAAACCAGGCCTTTCCTCTCCCAGGTACCTGCTTCTCTCCCGGTTCTCAGCCTGCTCTCCCAGCCCTCCGTCCGTGGGGGAGAAGGCTGTTTGGAACTGGAGGAGAAGCTGGCAGGGTGCCTGCGAAACAGCAGCGGCTACTCCCCAGAGTCGCACTTGGTGCCCGAAAGTCTTCGGGACGTAACAGTGGACCCTGGGTAGTGTTTTACTGGGGGGACCGTCCCAGGACGCTACTCAGGCTTGGTCTAAGGTTTTGAGAGACATTCTGATTTTTATGTTGCTTGAATTCTTCCTCCTGTTTGTGAGATATTTCCTGAGAGGGTGATTGTGTTTTGATTTGAGGGAAATAAGGACCTTTTTCTTTCACACGGGTATAAATATCATCCCAGGCCAGCTCTTCGCCTTCTCTTAGCTTTTACGTGATTATTTACCTCGGCATCTTAGAAAGAGTCAGGTGGGAGAACAGTAGAGAAGTAATGAAACGACTCCTAGCTTTCTGAATTCATTAGGTGAATAGTCTGCTTTCCAATCGTACCACAATCACCCCAGGGGCCTTTGCAACATTTCTGAAATTTTTTTTTCTACCAACCTTAGGGATTTCTCAGAAACTTTATCTGCTTGTCAGTTGAACTATTTAGGGGGGAGGTAGGAGTAGGGAATGGTGGAATTTGAGGGTTTCTGGGGTTGACAGATTACAAATAGTTTAAATGGCTTCAGTAGCCTATTAACTTTTGAGCTCTGTTTTATGACAACTGGAGACGTGAGGTCACGTGACTCTCCCTTACATCTTTAGCCTTAGTAGAAGAACTGCTCATTCCAAATATGAATTGACCCGGCTGCTTCCGACGGTCTTTCCCAAGGAGTTTTCATGGTGAAGGAGGAGTAAGAGAAACCCCTCCTCAGGCAACCACTGACCTGTGTCCTGTCATGATGGGACGAACTGGCATTTTCAAGAATTTTACATAAATAAAAATCAGAGAATATACTATTTTAATTTCTCAGTGTAGTTATTTTTTTTTCTTTAAAAAGTCTTTATTGTATCTTTAGGTTGGTGCCACAGTGTAGTTATTTTGAGATTCAGCTATTTATCTTTTTTTTTTTTTGTATTTTGAGGGCCGCATTTGCGGCACATGGAGGTTCCCGGGCTAGGGGTCTGAAATCGGAGCTACAGCTGCTGGCCTACACCACAGCCACAGCAACGTAGGATCTGTGAGCTACACCTTAACCCACTGAGCGAGGCCAGGGATCGAACCTGCAACCTCATCGTTCCTAGTCGGATTCGTTTCTGCTGCGCCCCAACGGGAACTCTGAGATTCATTTATTTAGTGGCAAATATCCATGGCTTATTCCTTCCTCTTGCTGAGTGGTATTCTGTCTCTTATGTGTCCGTATCACAGTTGTTTACCATTCACCCCTTCGTGGCCATTGGCTTGCTCTCTGTTTGGGGCTATTTTAAATACAGTTGGCAGGATCCTTTATGCTTTCATTTGTCTTGGTTGAACGCCTGGGAGTGGAATGGCTGTAATAGACAGTCCTCATCTCCGAGCCAGGAATCTAGTGTCATCTGCCCGAATCCGTGGAGCTGTGGCAGACGACCTTTGTAGGTTGACAGTAGGGTGGCATTTCAGAAACGGTATCGTACGCGACGGTAGAGCCTTTGCATTTTCATATAAAATTTAGAATCGTCCTATAAATTCCTACAGGAAAGACGGTTGGAATTTGTATGGTGACTGTATCAGATCTACAGGCCAATTTTGAGAGAATTGAAATCTCAACACTGTGGCGTCTTCCGATCAGTTGGACATGGGATAACTCTCCAGTTTTTAGACCTTCTGTAATTTTTCTCAGCAGTGTTTTGTAGTTTTCAGTGTTTAGCTCTTATACCTATATTTTAAACTTAGCCGTAAGTATTTCACATTTCTGATACTGTTTTACATGGCGTTGGAAAAATAAACTTTATTTTTTAAGACAGTTTTAGGTTCATGGGAAAATGGAGCAGTACAGTAAACACAGAGTTCCCATGGGTACATGTGCACGGTCCCCGCTGTCAACCCCTCACACTGGAGTGGGGCTCCTGTCATGTGGGCTTCGCTCCGGCAGGTGTGTACTCTGTGGGTCCTGACAAACGTATGAGGACCTGCATCCAGCGTGAAGGTGCTGTGCAGAGTCGTCTCACTGCCCTAAACCCCGCATCCCACCTGTCATCCCTCCCTGCTGACCAATCCCAGGGGACTGCTGGTCTTTATGGGCTCTCCACAGTTGTGCTTTTTCCAGAGTGTTTTGTAGTTGGAATCACGGCGTGTGGAGCCTTTTCAGGCTGGCTTCTGACACTCAGCAGTGTGCATTTAGGGCTCCTCCGTGTCTCCTCCCGGCTGGAAGAGACGGCTTACTTCTCCTTAGCACCGAGTCGTTTTCCGTCGTCTGGATGCACTGTCTTTTATCTGCGCATCTGCTGTAGGATGTCTCCATTGCTGCCGCATTGTGGCAATTATGAACTAAGGCTATTATAAATATCTGTGTTCAGATTTTTGTGTCGAACCGTAGTTTTTACCTCATTTGGACAACTGTCTGCTCTGCACCTACATGGTTCAGAGGCCAGTCAGAGATCGGGGCAGAATTAGAGGCAGAACCAGGCTCCCCCTCTGTGATCTGGGACTCTCGCCTGTGTAAGAGTCTCCCCTTGACTGGCCAGTCTTTAAAGTTCCCAGCTCTGTCCTCTGGGTCCTTAAGCCGGTTAAACTTGCCGTTTCTAAGTGCCCGTCACCCAGCAAAGCACAGGCGAGGCCCTCGTCATCAGAAAGCAGAGACCCATCCGTGCCCACGCGGTGACGGTCCCTCAGCCCCTGCTTGCCCTGGTTACTCTCGGCCGCCTTCAGGTCGTTGCTTGTCCCCCAGGGAAGGCTTGTCTGCCGTGGCTGTTCTGCCATCACTGCAAGAGCACTGCCACCAGGTTCTCCCTCCGGACACGGTGTTTCAGAACCACAGCCGAGGCACCGGAATGCCCCTTGCTACTGGGTTAGCCTGTCGCTTCTGGTCTTTTCTTTCCCCTTTAAATCGCTTGTTCTTTTTACTTAGACACTCAAGGGATTTTTTTTCTTTTTTCCAAAGTCTACGCATTTTATCAGCGTATCTTGGCATTGGTTGTTGTGGTTGATATTCTCAGTACGTTGTGTCCTCTTTGAATATGTAGTAAAATCTTCAGGAAAACGTCCTTGAAAGATCGCCTTTGGGTTTGTTCTGTTCCTTCAGTTTTCTCTTTCAGGACGTCTCTCAGCTATATCTCGGGGCTTTTTTTTTTTTTTTAACTTTTCACCAATATTTGCCTTTCCTTTTTAATTCTTTCTAATTTTTTAGTTTTGATTTACAGAATTTTCCTTGACACTTTCTATTTCTTTTCAGGCATTATTGAGTATATTTGCTCTTTTGCATTTTCTAGCTTAGTTTTTGTTTCCAAAAATTTTTTTAATTTTTTAATTATTTTGGTTCTATCATCTCATTTGAATTTTTCCAACTCTAATTTCTTTATATTTTCTTAGCTTATATAATTTTCCAAATGTTCCTTAGCCAGTTTTTTTTTTTTTTTTGTCTTTTTTTTTTTTTTTTTTTGTCTTTTGTTGCTGTTGTTGTTGTTGCTATTTCTTGGGCCGCTCCCTCGGCATATGGAGGTTCCCAGGCTAGGGGTTGAATCGGAGCTGTAGCCACCGGCCTACGCCAGAGCCACAGCAACACGGGATCCGAGCCGCGTCTGCAACCTACACCACAGCTCACGGCAACACCGGATCGTTAACCCACTGAGCAAGGGCAGGGACCGAACCCGCAACCTCATGGTTCCTAGTCGGATTCGTTAACCACTGCGCCACGACGGGAACTCCCCTTAGCCAGTTTTTAAATAGTAGTTTTCGGTGTTGAACTGTTGGTTTTTTCCATATGTTTTTCAGTTTTCCTTTTATTTTCACTGGGTGTTAATCTGGTTTTCCTTTTTTCATATACAGCCGCTTTGTTTGCGTTTTGACCCTGATGCTTTTCCGATGCTCACCTTTGTTGAGGTTAGTTTTCTTGAACGCTTAGAAGAAGGCTTGGTTCATGTAGTTTTTCTAACTTCCCAGAGCTCCCCCTTTTGGTCTTTGCATGTATTGTTAAAAATGTATTGCAGTTTGGTTTCTGAGGTCATCTGGTCTCTTCTCTTTGTGCACCTTGTGCAACTTGTGAAATCCTGGCCTATCTCCAAATCGCAAAGATTTTCTCATATGTTTCCTTCTAGAAGTTGTATCATTTTAGGTTTAACTTTTAGGTTTATGATCCCTTTTGAATTAATCTTTGTGTACAGAGTGAGGATAGGTTGAAGTGTTCGTTTGCTTTTTGGTTTTGTGTGTGTGTGTGTGTGTGTCAGTGCACGTGGATGTCCAGATGTTCCTGCACCATTTATTCTAAAGTAACCCATTCTTTATTGAATTGCCTTGAATCCCTTGTTGAAAACCCGCTGAGCCTGTCTGAGTGTGACCTCTGATAGGACATTGCTCCATTGCTGCGGGAGAATCCTGTAGAAATGCGGGGAGATTCCTAGATTTGGCGAGGGGTTAGGAGAGAGTCCCCCGTCCTTGGCTTCTGAGTGAAGCATGATCCAGGGTGTCGAGTGGACAGGGGCAGCAGGTTGAGGACAGTGGACAAGGCCCAGTAGTGGCTCAGAAGGTGCGAGAGCAGGCTGCCCAGGAGGGCGGGGCACTCGCCGAGCTGGGCTGAGGGCCTGGCCTGAGCTTGGCACTAGTGACGGGCCTGCCTGTGCTGCTTCGCTTCCGCTGTGTCTAGCAGTTTGGCCACGGGCGCGTGCAGAGTGGCAGCGGGGTTTGTCTAGACCGAGGGGTTTTACAGGCAAGCGCAAAAGAGAAATAGAAAGATTAGGAGAGGTATTTGTCCTGAGTAGGTGATACTTTCACTTAGCTCGGAAATCAAAACAGCATGAAAAGTCCAGGCTGAGAAACTTTCTCCCCTGGCTTTCCCTCTCTTTTCCTGCCCTCCTGCTCCCTTTTACGTCTCTCTGCAGTGTTTGCTTGTTCAGATAAAAGCAACTCTGGCTCTGTTGTGCCCCCACCGTTTCCTACACAAGGTGCCGTGTTCCGGGTACCCAGTTCAGCCCCTGCGTTTCCCTCTACTTCCAAGTAGATCTTCTTGGCCTTCCCCGATCAGTAGTTCGGCTTGGAGTCATCTTCCTGATGGAAGTATTAGTGCCAAAATACTAATTTTGTTTGGAATGGAGAGTCATTTTTTAAATGTTTTCCTGGGAGTTTCCTGGTGACCTAGCAGTTTGGGACTCGGCGTTGTCACTGCTGTGGCTCAAGTTCAATCCCTGGCCCGGGAACTTCCGTGTGCCATGTCCTCGGGCACTGCCAAAAAGAATGTTTTTCTATGTTTTCAAAGTTCTTTCAGAGTGCATATTTTACCTTTGTGAGTAGTCGGCTCAAAAAGCTTTTGACAGGAGTTCCCGTCATGACACAGTGGGTTAACAAATCCGACTAGGAACCATGAGGGTGCGGGTTCGATCCCTGGCCTTGCTCACTGGGTTAAGGATCTGGCGTTGCCGTGAGCTGTGGTGTAGGTCGCAGACGTGGCTCAGATCCTGTGTTGCTGTGGCTCTGGCGTAGGCCAGTAGCTACAGCTCTGATTTGACCCCCAGCCTGGGAACCTCCATATGCCGTGGGAAGCGGCCCTAGAAAAAGCAAAAAGACAAAAAAATTAAAAAATAAATAGCTTTTGACAGACCCCTAGTCTGAGATCCTCCATATGCCGTGGGAAGCAGCCCTAGAAAAGGCAAAAAGACAAAAAAAAAAAAAAAAAAAAAAAGCTTTTGATAGATGTCTCCTCCGAGCCACCACCATTCTGAGCACTGGGGGTGTGGCAGCAAACAGAACAGGCTTCCTGGCACTGGGTTCTTTGAGGTGTGGCTAGTAGTCACCAAAGAAGGAAAAAGGCGGTGGTGGCAGGGCCTCTGTGTGTGTGTGTGATTGTGACCTGCCTGAGGACATCAGGGACGGCCCCCTTCAAGGGGGGGGCATTTAGGCCAGTATCTCAGTGACAACAGGGAGCAGAGGGTCCTGGGCAAGAGCGAGCTGGCTCCAGAGCGTGAAATGAGGCTGGGCTGGTTTTCCAGACGCAGAAGCAAGGCCAGTGTGTCTAGAAGCTCTGAGAGGGAGCTGGGTGGAAGATGAAGCAGGGGTCGGTCCTGGTCTGGTAGTCAGGGAGAAGCATCAGGACTTTACTAGAAGAGCTGTGGGAGAGTTTTAAGTTATTAGGAAAAAAACCAGAGCTGTAGAAAAGGCTGGAGTCAGAGGGGAATCTGGAAGGCCCAGTTGGCAGTGACTTTGAAGAAAGCCTCAGTGTTCAGTGGTGGTGGGTGCTCGGCCTTGGTGTTCAGTGGTGGTGGGTGCTCAGCCTCGGTGTTCAGTGGTGATGGGTGCTTGGCCTTGGTGTTCAGTGGTGGTGGGTGCTAAGCCTTGGTGTTCAGACATTAGGTGGGTGCTCAGCCTCAGTGTTCAGTGGTGGTGGGTGCTCAGGTCGAGGATGGAAGAGAGGTTACAAGCTATTTTTTACAGTGCACCCGATAATGTAAGCCACCCAAGTGGTAGCTCCACCTTGAAAAGGTAAGTCTAATTTTATTTGGGAGGTTTTTTTTTTTTTGGCCAGGCCTGTTGCATGCGGAAGTCCCCAGGCCAGGGATCGAGCCTGAACCACAGCAGTGACAACACCAGATCCTTAACCCGCTAGGCCACCTGGGAACTCCAAAGATGTGATTTCAAGTATGCACTGAAAAACTATTTTCTATTTTAGAGTGAGGAATTAGCATTCGGTCACTCACTTCTTCAAGCGTTGTCATGCTGATGGGCTGTTAGGAAGTCCAGTGTTTAGATGGGAGCACCACAGAAGCATTTCCTGACTCACTTAACAAATCATACTCTGGCTCTGAATTAGTCAAGAGTGTGTGTTTTACTGTCCCTGGATCCACAGTGTGAGATAATATGTGTAGAATTTGAGGGAGGTTTGTGCTCATTCCACGTGGAGGAGACGGATGGGCTGGTTCCTGGAAGTTGAAAAGTGTGGGATAGAGGAAGTTCCCGTCGTGGCGCAGTAGGAAAGAATCCCACTAGTATCCATGAGGTTTAGGGTTCGATTCCTGGCCTCACTCAGTGGGTTAAGGATCTGGGGTTGCCGTGAGCTGTGGTGTAGGTCACAGACGCGGCTCGGATCTGGCGTTGCTGGGGCTGTGGTGTAGGCCGGCAGCTGCAGCTCTGATTCGACCCCCAGCCTGGGAACCTCCATATGCCGCAGGTGTGGCCCTCAAAAACAAAAAAATAAAAATAAAAATAAAAGTGTGGGATGTAATCGTGCACAGCTCCGAATAGGAAGGAAGACCGGGGTATCTACTAGCCAGAACGGAGAGTTAGGTGTTCATTACAGCGTTCGACAGGTGAAAGGTTCTGACATGAAACAAGGGAGAGTCCCAGTCCAGCAGTAGTAATACGAACAAGAGCAGCACAGCTGGCGTGGCCCGGAGCGGCAGGCAGTGCAGCACAGCGGTTAAAACCGAAGCCTTGTGGACGCACCAGTCTTGGGTTCAAATTCTGGGGCAACTCTTCATAGCTAATTTACAGGGTGAATTGCTTAAACGTCCCCAGTCTCACTTCCTCTTATGTGAAATATTTATCAACGTGGTATCCACCTCACAGGGTGGTGGCGAAGATGAAATGGTGTCTGTGTGAGATCTTAGGCCCTGTCGCCTGGCACCTGGAATGTGCTGTGTAAACAACAGTATAGTTAACGATCAGTATAACTGTGTTTTATTCATAATCATAAGACAAGTACTAATACCCTTATTTGTCAGATGAAAAACACACTTGGAGAACTTTTAAGACATTTTCCTAAGGTTGCACACCCAGGAAATGCAGAGGTAGGAAGTAAACTTAAGATGATCTAACTTCAGCATTCATGCTTTTAAGCATAACTCCGTGTCATCTGCTAAAAAGATCATTCCAAGTTTAGAATTCTGCTGATGGGGTTCAGGGTTCAGAGTGTAAACCAGCTCATCACAGACCAATTCCCTTATATTCCATTTGTTCATCTGAAGATTTCTGATGTCCTACTTCTATTTTAAAAATAAAAGCTTTATTACATAAGAAAGATAATAATTTTAGAAAAATTCAAAAATACATTTAAGAAAAGGAGGGCATGAGCTCTGATCACGCTACGTAACAGAATCCGTCCTGATTTTCGGCCTGCAGGTGTGTATGTGTGTACAGATGTGGTTCCTTTTTTCCAAAGTGAGATCACACGATACCATGTGTGTTTTGATTTTGTTCTCCTCCCCCTGTCTTATTAGGAGCGTCTCTGCACGTCCGTCCCCTTATCCTGGTGGCCGCTTAGTTACTACAGTGTCACATTATATAGGTGTGCCATAACTCGTTTACCTACCTCCTCTTGTAACATTTAGGTTGTGTCGAATTTTTTGCCATCTTCGCAGTGCCTTCATGGACATCTTTGGCCACATATCTGTTTGTGCTTTCCGATCATTCCCTTAAGAGAAAGTCCTTGGAGTTCCCGTTGTGGCTCAGTGATAGCAAACCCGGCTAGTATCCATGAGGACGCGGGTTTGGTCCCTGGCCTGGAGTGATTAAAGGGTTGCCGCATTTTAAAGGGTACATGTTCCAAATTGCCCTCCAGAGAGGTCACACCAGTGTGCTCTCCTGTGGGGCTGCTGCTTTCTGAGACTGGAACCTCTACGTGGATTCGGATAGATTTTGATCTTTGCCAGACGAGTGAGAACCGGTCATATCCTATATGCCCGTGATACCAGTGGATGCCTTTGTGAACTGTTGGTCTCCTTTTCACTGTAAATTGCCTCATTCTAGCCTTTGCCTGTCCTAGCATGCCTGACTCTGAGTTTTGATTGGCCCAGGCAAGAGACAGTTTTCAGGAGTTCAAACTCTTTCTGGACTGTTTGATTCCACTTTACAAATGTTTAGGGATTTCAGGGGAGCATGTTAAACTAAAAAAAAAGGTCATGAGGAGAAATGACATATGGTCCATAATATTATACAGATAATAAAATAGGCATCAGAAAAAGCCAAACAACTTTCTCTAAGGATTTGTCTTTTTTCCCACATGTTAAATAGAGGCATAACTTTGAACTCTTGTGGGAAGAAGATTTTAAGACTCTGATCCCAAGAATAATCGGCTGGATCATCTCCTTTTTGTAATTCATAAATCCTTTAATTTTGAAGCTCTTAACGGTCATTATTGTACTGTTGCATTTTAAAGTATTTACTAATTCTGGCTCTTTCAGAAAGTGTATCTTTAAAAAAAAAACCCCTTCAGATCCGTCACATATGCTCTTCGCATTTTTACTTCTAATGTAATTCTCTGCTGCTTTCATAATTATTTTTGTTTCTTTTCCAGGGGTCAGTTTGAATACAGTTTCTTTCCCAACGGAAAGTACTTTCTGACGGTTCCTTATAAAAGCAATAATGTAAATTGTATTTGTCTGTTGACTTCCATTATAAAATTGAAAGTTCGCTGCTGCTGAGAAATGGGGGTCTTTTGCTGAAGAAGAGTCAGGACGATAACTGGCTATAAACCATCAACCAAACGCTTCCTACTTGATAGTTTTAGCCCTTGCCCCGCAGCAGAACTTGACACACTTCTGGCTCCTTCCCTTTTTTCTCTGCACCTGTTCCTTTTTCTCTGCGTCTGTTCCTTGGACCCCTTCACCTTGGGCTTCCCTGCCGCCCCCACCAAAGACTTTGCAGTCTTGCCTCCAGTTTCCTACTTGTGGCTGCCTTGTTCTCATCCCTTCCTGTCCCCGCCCTCATGTTTAAGTTGCCCAGAGACTGTATTCTGGCAGCACCTCTCCTGAAGCTCAGAAGTCCTATGTTAGGTAAAACCAATTGGTTTCCTATCTAGTCCTGAAGTTCTTGTACTGCTTTTCAAAGTGTAGTTTCCACGACTTAGATTGTACTTATCTGTGATAGAAATAAACTGTGCATAAGGAAAGACAACAGCACAGTTTCTTCGGTTCTAGATATAAAGAGTTGCTAATTTTGGCTGGAGGTGAAAAATTGTATTACATGGAGGTCATTTGAATGTGTTTGCTCGTCAACTTTATCTTTTAAAGTTTTCTGTCTTACAAGATAAGTTTCAAAGATTTTGAAGGACATGGAACAGTAAGGTACATCTCATACTGTGATTTTATATGTGGTTGAGTGTTGACTTCAAACGAAAGAGCTCCAGCAGTGATGATGGATATTTTGTTACTGAGATTCATGTGCATTGATTGTTAATTGTTGCTGAAACCAGGAGTGTTCTTACAGAAATGTTTGCTGATTTAGGAAATAACTGCTGATTAAAAGAAAAAAGCAGGAGAAATGAAATTTTCTCTGAATCAAATAACTATTGCTGTTTTGTGACACTACATGTGCTATGGACAGAATTAAGTAAAAATTCATACATATAATGAGTGAAAATGTAGTTTATTTTAATAAATATGCAAATGTTAGATTCAAAGAGGAATTATCCAAACACTTCTAGTATTTGTTTGTCATTTAAAAAGAATAGTTGGCCTTTTTCCGGATGGTAGAGTTGCAAGCCGCATTTCTTAAAATTTAGTTATTCTACACTATACATTTCATCAAGAAGCTTTTCACATATAAAGTTAAGTATTGATTTAGGTTTAAGTGAATTTCATTATTTATATTAAAAGTTGAATTTCATTATTGATATTAAAAGAAAGCAACAACATTTCTGTGATGAAAGTTTGTCCTTCCTGACTTCAGGTTCTGAGTAGTGTCATCTTTTTCTGCAAAGTTCAACACTTACCAGTAGAGGACACTGTTGTAACACGGTAGAAGCCTTTTATTGCTGCACTAACTCCTCCATCTGCTTTTGCAGTTTGGAAAGTGTTTTTAAAAGCAATGTTCTCTGTGTAATTAAAATCAGTTCCCTGTATAATTAGCAATGGAGCCTTATTCTTTGTGGCAGAGTTTGTGGATGGTGGGGTTTTTTTTTTTTAAGTCTGCTCTTCTATTGCCAGTGCCCCAAACTGTCACCTATTAAACTATAGAAAACTGTATTATAGTTTATCAGCACTAAGCACTTTGTAGATGGAAATATGTAAAATCAGAGTATGTTTTATTTAGGTGCTCTGAGAAAATTATTTGATAGGGAACGTTTAAAATTCCTAGTTCTGTCTTGAGAAATCGCAGAGTTAATGTGCCGTAGTAATAATATCTTGTGTTCAGGTGCCCTGAATAATAATAGAGGACAAGGAATTCTTGCAGGGTTTTAAAAAATGTATCAGCATTAGCGTACTGCTTTAAGAAACCACTGATCTACTTAGCAAATTCTCTATGTAATTTCTTTTTCATGCTTCCTTAAAATCATACAGTAGTGATGTAGATATTTAACTACTAACATAGTGAATATTAAAGCACAATTAAAATTATACCTCTCTTTCTTAAAGGAACATAAATGTTATATAAATTGACAGTAAATGTGCATTCCTTGCCTGACTGCCTTGGGAAATGTTTGGGGGCAGGGAGGTTAGAGAAAAATCCAAGCCTGAATTTGAAGTTGTCAGGGCTGTGATTCTTAAGTTACAATTTATCCATAAATCCCAAAGTAGCTTAAAACAAACAAGAATCTTATTTGAAATCAAATTATAGATTGCTAGCGATATAATTTTGGGGAACTTCAAAAGTTAAGTAATAATTTAATGTGTGTGAAATTAATTTCATTCTATACTTTACTACTTATAAGAGAAAAGGGAGAATTAGATATCTTAATGGCTTAGTTTATTTTTAAATCTTTCATTGGTAGCCAGGAGAAATTGTGGAATTAGCTAGTATTTTCTTCCAGAAGTTTTTTTTAACTTTATATAATATGCTAGTTAAGGGTCTGGTTGACTGTTGAAATTGTGTTTATCACAGAAGAGGTCTTTCTTTTAAAAGGTAAAGAAGGACTTGCGGTGGCTTAGTTTGTGTGTCATTGACTTTGAAAAGTTGAGTAAGTGCTTTAATGTTGACTGAGCCCTTTCTTCCGACAGGAAAAACGGAGGGGTAAAACTTGAGAGCACCCCAAGCTTGTTGAGGGGAACTACCATGTTATTTAAAAAAAAAAAAAAGGTACTTAGAAATATCCTTTCTGCATTGATCACTGTATGTGTAATTAGAATTGGAATAAAGCACGAGCTGAAAACGGACGTGCACCTTAAAGCTCTCTGTCCTTTTCTCCTAAATTTCTCTGACATTCCAGAGGCCGGCAGAGAAGGGCGGTCTGGTTCTCTCCCCTTCCTCAGACCCTCGCCCACCCTCCTTCCTCCGCTTTAGGTGCATCGTGAGGCGATGACACTGGTGTTTTGCAGAAGCAGCCGAATAACTGAAGAAAACCATAGAAACCAGAGAAAGTAACTTAATGCCATTTGTCCATAGATGTAAAGCTACTGTTTCCTCCTTTCTTATTTCCAAAGTGAGAGGAACGCAGGCCTTCGCTTTGTGGAAGCATTTGTGTCGGGTGCTCGGTCAGTTGCCTGCGCCAGCCGGTGGTGATCTGGCTGTGTTTCCCCCAGAGGGGCCGTCGCAGGTTCAGCCTAGGCTCTTTGTATTCAGCAAGGTCAAGATAAGTTTTATCGCTCCAGATAAGTCAAGTGCATTAGGATCGATAGGTAATAGTAAAATGCACTGAAAATATTACTGCCAAGCTCTTAATGAATTTTTAAAGCTGTGAGCTTGTCATATAAAATATACCTCCTACTGTTTTTATGTATTTGTATGGCGCTCAGGAGTGCAATCAATTTTTACAGACATTTTAAAGACAAGGAAAGAAACTTAGGAACAGGTTAATGTTTTTAGACATACTTGACTACTCCAGATTTAAACCTGTACTGATGAAATTTTAGAGGCTGATTTTTTTTTCAGAAATGCAAAAGGATAAATATTACAAGGCATTTATAAATTACAAGTATACTTGAGTTTACTTGTTAAGATAATCGCTATTATGAAGCTATATGCATATATATCCTACGCATGGGCTTTCCTGCGTAAATCAGATTTCGGCTGCCTTGGTTGGGGGGCGGCGGTAGAAAAAAAGACTCATACAGAGGTGGTGGCGAGTATGTCATTATTCTGGCATTTCTCTTCTAACTGAAATGTATAATTAAGCCCTATGTATTTAAAGACAGAAGGACTTTTTGTTTTCTTTCTTACTCAGAGAGCTACTTTTATGACACATATTCATGAATATATTAGAAAATATAGACTCTAAAAGGATAGGTTTTGTCTTCATGTGTGTGTGTGTATATATATATATATTTGCCTTCATTTTCTGTGAGAAGCAGGACCACAGCGTTAGGAGAAACAGGGATTGATTTTCTCTCCAGGGGCAGGTTACTGGGCAGTGTTTTCCTCAGTTGACTTACCTACAAAATACCGCATAACTGTTGAGAATGCACATCCTCAAGAAGTTATGTAGCGAACTTGAGTTCTCTTCCTCCTCCAGTAGTGCTGTTAAAAAGAAAGCCTTTCTCAACTTCGTGGGTTTCTGGTTTGGAATTATGCTGCCCCTGCCTGTGTTTATGCTGCCGAATTCTCCAGAATGCACTGTTTCCCTTTAGTCCCCATTTACAGCTACCAGTTTGTAAGTGTTCCTTGTCTTAAATGAAGCTTGCTTATCTTGGCTGTTAATTGAAATAAAGAGACTGAGAACAATCTTCCTGTTGATTTTAGGTATTATTTGCCCGTCAGTATTTATATGGTCGTAAATAAAATATGCCCTTGCTGTCATAATTGTCCCTTCGTGCTTTTCCCCTCCTCTCCATACCTCATACGTTGTTTATTTATTTAACCATTTAAATTGAAGGTAATATAAACATCTGGCACCGTTTCTGGAAATTGTAACCGTTTCCTTTGAAAGTTCCTATAAATGATGGTCTCTGTGCCTCACATTTAATAATCTTAGAATAATGGGAATCTGGGTCCGCACTTCCACCGACTTAGCCAGTTCTCGTTCTGCCCGGAGAGTGACAATTTTCCCTCCGCGTTAGGTGGATTGATTTTATTGCTGGCTTAGACAGATTGTGTTCTAACAAAGAGAAAATCAGGAGGTGTGGAGGAAGACGTGGAAAAACTCCACTGCCAGCAGCCGGGCTCCTTTGCAGAGTGAGCGGGACCACGAGGGGGAAAAGCAGGTTGAACTCGAAGTTGACCGTCTCTTCCAAAGTTATCTCTGTACAGTGGTCCTAATGCAGTGTTACAAAAATTAGAGCCTTAAAAATAGAACAATGGTCCTTTTAAAATATACCTAATTTAGTGAATTCACCACCACCCCCATCTCTGGTGTCTGATTACTCCAAACAGAAGAGAAAAAGGAGAAATCCTTATCTACCGGCAGGGAAGTTCATTGCAAAAAGTGGCACGTTCTTTACTTCTTTTCCTGGAGCACATTTTAATTCCACTTTAATCAGGAGGGCAGTGAAAGCAAACTTGGTCTCGAAAGCAAATAAAATCCCCCTCCCATAGGGCTGTTTTACCGACAGAAAATAATCAAGCTCTAAACAAGTAATCAAACTCTCATATTCCTCTTAAACTTTAAAATTTATATTTATAAAAAGATAGTGGGTTTTTTTCCTCTTCCTTCTTACTTAGGGTTTGTCTCTTCTGTTTAATGAAGGGAGACACCTAATGACCAGAAGGCGAACATTATGTGTATGATTCGTTGGTGAAGCAATTGATATTTTTTTCTTCTCTTTGTCCCCAAGTGGTCAAAGATGAGAAAATGTCAAAAAGATGGGAAGGATAGGACTGCTGCTTATGGTTAATTTCCTAAAATAATGTAAAGTGCATTTTTTTCCCCAAAAACATTTTAAAAAACTGTCGAGTTCCCGTCATGGCTCAGTGGTTAACAAATCCAACTAGGAACCATGAGGTTGTGGGTTTGATCCCTGGCCTTGCTCAGTCGGTTAAGGATTCAGCGTTTCTATGAGCTGTGGTGTAGGTTGCAGACACGGCTCGGATCCCACATTGCTGTGGCTGTGGTGTAGGCCGGCGGCTACAGCTCCGATTAGACCCCTAGGCCTGGGAACCTCCATATGCTGCGGGAGCAGCCCTAGAAATGGCAAAAAGACAAAAAACAAACAAACAAACAAATAAATAAAAAGACTGTCACCGAGAAATGATGCTTTACCCCCATGCTTGGCGGTGGTGATATTTCTGACTGTGGGCCTTGTCCTCTCTTAAGTTTATTTATGAACTGTCCTATAGAGGTGTTTTATTTTGAATGACATGGGCCACATGCACCTATTTTAAAGTGCAAATGGTTTTTGAAAAGTTTTCCCGTTGGTTTTGTAAGAATTAAGTTTGAAGGAACAACCTGGTCATTGTCACAGTAGCTTCTGAAATGCTGTGCCCGCAGGAGAGCGTGATGGTCTTACACACGCGCGTAGAAGAGAGCTGGGCGCAAGGTCCTGGGTGTTAATTGTTAGGTACCATTTGGTGCAGTTATTTTTAAGCGGCTTATTTGACAGCATAAACGTATTGTCCTAAAAGCCCTAAAAGCTCTCTGGTTACTTCCTTTGCCTTTGGAGTACAGCCCAAATCTGTTATTTTACTCAACTCTTTCCCTGTGCTTGAACTTCTCTGCCACTTATTGAAACTGTTTTTTTCACCTCCCGCAACAGATGGCTGAAGTTTGGAAACTACGTGGTTCTTCCTTCAGACTTTTTCCTTGTGCTGGAACCAGGACAAGGCTGGACCTGTCACTTTTACTTTGATTTGCTTCCTTCATCTGTGGCAAATCTAAATACAACTGTCATCCTGATTTTCAAATCTCTCTGCGAACTTCCTTTACACAAACTGTGCACTTTCCTATCTGCTCACTACTTTTTTTTAAGTGGAGATTCCACAGCTGATGTTTATTTTTTCCTCTGTTACTATCCTTTTTTTTAAATTTAATACCTTTATAACATTACTTGCTACCCCTCTTTGTTACTACAAACTTTGTTGAGAATCTTAGAAAAACGAGACAATTATCAGGCTCTAAGAATCCTTAGGAGTAGTTAATACTGACTTTAAAAAATTTTTTAAAGATACCTGAATTTGTAATTTTCAGAATCATCAGTAGGGGTTGAGGTATGTTGTGGATACCGAGGAGGGCTTCCCCCCCCCACATTGGAGTGTTTTTTCATGTAATTAATTTCTCAGTATTTTAAAAACTGTCCTAAAGTAGGTAGACATTCTTATTAGGCCAGACTTGTCAACAGAAGTTTTTAAGTTGGAATTTCTTGCTCAGTTTGTTAAGACACATAGGAAAAAAATATTTTAAAAATTACCTGTTTAATTAATTCCTAAATATTCTTAGTATGAATGTGAATATAGCATAATGTTATTAGAATTTTCAAATACCTTTAAAATAAAAAATAGAAATTCTCTTTTAATAAAAATAGAAATTCTTTTAATAACAGGTAGACATTCCTTTATCATTATTATCTTATAGTGAGAGGGTCTAAGATCATAGAACCGAAGAGAGCTTGGAGGTCACAACTCTTCAGTGTAAGAAATGAAGTGGTTCAGACTCATAGTGACTTGACTAAGGCCCTAAAAGGTAGTTAGTGACAAATAGAGCTAGAAGGTTTCTTGGTTCTTACTCTGTTTGGAAAACTACATGATAAATTCAGTGTCCCTGTGTCCCCTTCAAAGGCCCATAATATGCTATGTATGTTGTTTGAGAAGGGACCAGCTAGAGAGGTCGTTCCTATAGTGTAATGACAACTCACATCTGAAATACATTTGAGCTAATGTGTTTGTCATCTTACCTGCCATGGTCTCCTTTGAATGACTTACATTGTACTTTGCAATTTGGCACTTATTTCTTAGGCATGAGTACAAACTATGGACTACAAAATGAGAGGTCACCCATAGCATGCCTCTGACCTCCCCAGGCAATTCGTTATCTTAAAACATGGCTTTAAAAAGAATATAGGATATTTCATCATATGGATGTGCCCAAGAGCAGATTCTGGTTTTGGGAGACTTAAAACCTATACAACATAGGAAGCCTTCTTTAAGAAAGTAACACGAAATAACAAGAACAAAAGCAGATTCAAAGTCCTATCAGCAGTGGAGTGGGTAAATATACCGTGGAATATTATATAGCAACGAAAAATGAGTAGAATGTAGTAGAATCTCTCAGAGTCAATGAGTAGTCAGACTAGACATAGCAGTGCTTTTTGCTCTTGGGAGACTGTTCGATGGTGACCTTGTGGAGGGTGGGAGGGACTGGAAGGGGGCGTGAAAGCATAGGATGCTGGTAATGCCCTTCTCTGGACCTGGGTGTTGTAAAAAATCCATCAAAGCCATATGCTATAATGTAGGTGTGTTGTGTATGCTTATTATGTTTTAATAAAATGTTTTTAAAAATTGGATATGCAGCCTTAGAGGAACCCAAAGGCCATTAGCTTCATGGTAATCCCCCTCTAGATAAACTGTAATAAATTCAACCAGTTTACTCTTTTCAGATATTTAGACTGATTCCAATGCACATATCTTCTGGAAGCTGAAAGTTTAAACCTTTATAACCTTATGAAATGTCCAATGTGTATACATAGAGTTTAGAGTCAGAGCTGCTCTTAGGATCTATTCAGTGAAATGACGCTGCCTTCCCTCATTTTTGTCGCAAGATTAAGATGAACAACAGGAACCATTTTATTTGGAAAATGGCACAGTTATCATTTTAGATGATATTTAGAAATTTATTGTGTTCATACCCCCCCATGGACTCCTGAAAGAAATACAAAGTGTGACCACAGGCTTATAAAATGGAAGATAATTCAGATGGCATTGGAAGTAATGGGAGATGTTTTAGGATATTTAGTTTTCTTCCTCTACTTGGGTAACTCGCTTTGTTCATCTTAGTGGACCATCTTTTTTTTTTTTTTTATCTATCTGGCTTTATATGTGGCTTTTCAGCTCTTGTTTTAATTTGGCTTGTTTCTTAGTCTTTTCAACCTGTATCATTAACAATAAAGAAGAGTGTAGGAGTTCCTGTCGTGGCGCAGTGGATGACAAATCCGACTAGGAACCATAAGGTTGCGGGTTTGGTCCCTGGCCTTGCTTAGTGGGTTAAGGATCTGGCCTTGTTGCCGAGAGCTGTGGTGTAGGTTGCAGACACGGCTTGGATCCCGAGTTGTTGTGGCTCTGGCATAGGCTGGTGGCTACAGCTCCGATTAGACCCGTAGCCTGGGAACCTCCATATGCCGAGGGAGCAGCCCTAGAAAAGGCAAAAAGACCAAAAAAAAAAAAAAAGAGTGTAAAGAAAAACACATACTTGGATTTGAAAAATTTATTCCTTAGACTTTTGGGGAAAATAAACCCTAGTTTAGGAGAGTGCCTTCATTTGAAACATTTGCCCACATCTGAAAACAAAAAAAATGTTTTCTAATTAATGTGACCATGTGTTTGAGGTCAAGGACCGGTCTGGAGGGAGTTAGTAGATGTGAAAAGTCAAAAACATGCCCCAACACATGTAACGATGCTTTCAGAGTGTTTCAAATAAGTGAACAGTTACAGAAGCTCTATCAGAATTGTCCCATATTGTCCCCTCTCTCAGATTGTATGGTGGGTATCATCTCGCTGCTATTAGTTTCCTTTGAGAGCAGTTTCTTACAAATACGTCCGTGTTCTTAGAACAAGCTGCATCTTCACGTGCCTCAAGCCCCTCTTCTGTGTGCATTTTCTGGATGGCCTCTGTTCCTACCAGCAAGGTTATCAGAATTGACTCCTGACTACTCATGACCAAGCTGTTTGTTTAAGTTGCGGTTGGGCAGATGTCATCGCTGCTGATAAGTGCTAAAGGGTGTCTGACATTTAAACTATATAAGCTGCTAGGGTTAGCTTATCTAAATTTCTGCACCTCCAGCATATCCATGTTCAGAGGGACAAAGAGGTAAATTAGAGTGAAATTAATTCACCTCACAAAAGGATTCCCTTAGAAAGTTAGCTCCCTCAGCATACAGTTTCCTACCATGTGTTGCAATACTGTGGTGTATCTTAGGAATCTTCAGTTATGTTCCAATATCCTGGGTCCCTAACCTTGCAGAACTACTTTTAATTAACATCTCTATGTCAGCAGGGTATAAAAATGCCAGAATTCCCCTTTAAGAACCATATGTTATCAAACAGGGTGATCTCATTAAATTAGGAAGGAGGTAAACAAAAGACTTTTGTCTCTCAAACACATAAAATGGACAGCAGGTGTAGTACAAAGCTTAGTGGTAAAGCATGAACTTTATAAGTGATTTGTTTATATCAAATATATGTTTCTATACGTTTTACAGATGAAGAGAGCAAGACACACCCAATTTCCAGAGAAGTCCTCCAAAGGTGATAGAGTAACAGTTGTGTGTTCACGTGTAATGAGAAAATTCTCCCCGGGAGGGGTTCCGGGAGCAAGTCGGCAGGGTGAACTGACGCAGTGGAAGGAGCTCTGACAGGGGAGCCTCAGACTTGAGTTCCAGCTCCAACTTTAAATCTAATTCAGCGTGTAACTCTGGATAGGTTACGTACCTCCTCTGCCCTAGTCGGCTAATTTTTAAAAAATTACAGACCTGCATTTTGCGATTCTTGGCAGAGATACTGTCACTAGGGACTGTTTATATCAGGTGCTGATCAGCTTCCATCCAGACTAGTCCTATAAATTCACAAGTGTGTCATAGGATGAATAATGTAAAGAAACAGTAAGGTCCCTTAAACGGTTTTCCGTTGGGTCCCTGCCTAGAGTGCGTTCAGACCTGTCTGATTTATCCACAGGTTTTCACAAACAGCTCTTCCTAAAGGGGTGCATTATGCATTTTCCTGGATTACAGGGAAACAGGTAAAGGTGTTTTCTTACTCGGATTTTGGAGACTAACACATCGTCTCTGGCATTGTGCGGGCGACATCAAGCGCTGGTCGCAGCATGTGAGATGCGGAGGTTCGGCCAGTGTGGCACATGCCTTCCTCATTTACCGCGTGCCACTGCCGGGCACACACACACTCCTCCGTCCTTGCCTCTGAGGAACTCCCAGTCTTGTGGTAGGATTTTAGAGCCCATCTGATCCATCTCCTTCATCTTACAGTGGAGGGAATCTTATTATTAAAAGGCTGAGAAACGGAATCTTCAGAAGCAAGAAAATGAGAGCAAAAGGTTTGGTTTTTTAAAAAAAAAACATATTACCATTAAACCTGAAGATGGTAGAAAGTCTTTGAGAGGATTCAGGAACGTAAGACTGTAACTACAGGAAAAGGCGTACAGATTTGATGGATGAAAAATACCTCCGGCATGGACCTGAGTCCATCTCAGGAGGACTGTCTTACAGCTCCAGCTGTCCTAAGATGCAGTGGTTCGTATCCACGGTGGTGGAAGGGGTGAGGAAGCCTCTGGTCAGCTTCTAGAACCACCCAAGGGGTCACCTGAGGTCCTTGCCAAAAATATTAAGCAGGAGCTGGTTTAATACACGGGATCATTTTGGTTTACTTTCCACTTGGAGGTAATTTCGGACTTACAGAGAAATTGCAAGAGTAGCACGAAGTATCCGCGTATATTCTTCATCTGGATTCCCCAGTCGGTGATATCTCACCTCATTTGCTCTCTCGGTCTGTTTCTGTAGATGTACCCGCTTTCTTTTGTCTTCTCCTGAACTGTGTAAAAATAGGTTGCCAACAAGGTGGCCTTTTACGCTTAAGTAGATCAGCGTGTATTGTCTAAAACCAAGGACTTTGCCCCTGTGCCCACAGTACAGTCATCAGAATCGGGTTGTTAACATTGATCTAAGGCTATTATCCACTTTACAGACCATATTCAAATCGCATCAGTAATAACCGCTATTGCAAAAGGCAACGAATGCGTCTGCTCCAGTATCCGATCAGGAATCACATATTGCATTTAGTTGTCACGTCTGTTTAGTTTCTTTAATTGAGGACACTTCCTTTCATGACCTTGATGTTTGCGAAGGGAACAAGCTAGTTATTTTGTAGAATGTCCCTCAGTTTGGACTTGTCGGGCGTTTCCTCATGAGATTCAAGTTGTGTGTGTTTGTCCAGAATCCCATGGAAGTGGTGTGGTGTTGTCGTGGGTCGTGGCAAGAGCCCCATGGTGTTGAGTGGATGTTAACTCTCCCTGGCTAAGGCGGTGTCTTCTAGATGCTCCACTGTCAGGTGATTTTTCTCTTCGTCAGTGCTAACTCTCTCGTGGGGAGATGCTTTGAGATGATATGTTTCTCACCCTACTGTATCCACCACTTTTAGCATCCACTGCTGATTCTCACCTGGACCAGTTATGACCGTCGTAGCTGCTGGATGGTCAGTTTCCAGGTCTGTCCTTCAGCATGTACTAGTTGGCATTCTACTCGAAGGGAGAGTTCCGCCTTCTTTCCCAGTTCTCTATTCATGTATTTGTATAATTGTATGCTTGTGGATTTTTATTTTACTCAGTGGTTATACTCCAGCGCTGTTATCATTTATTTTGGTGCTGAAATTGGCTCTGATTCGGCCCCACGTGAGCCCCGCAGGCGGCCTTGGTGCTCTTTGACGTGTTTCCGTCATTCTTGCAGCACTGCCTTACTCTCTGGCCCAGCAGGACGGTCCATCTCTTGTGTTTCCCAGCTCTGGCCCAGGAGCCAGCCAGTTCTCCAGAGCGCTGGCTCCTTCCGGGGAAGGAAATGCATTTATGTAAACGCTCACATCCACGTCTGTTTCCATAACTCTCTCCTCATAGGTAGTAAGAGTTTATACTGCCAACTCCGAATCGGATCCAAAGCACGGAGCTTATTCTCTTATTTGCTTCAGCCTTAGAGTGTATGCAGAAAGGAGCTTCGGAATTGCTAACCCAGAGCAATGTGAAAAACAACCCTACTAACTAGACTTCATTTTGGTTCACAGTTATTTTTTTAATGTCTAGTTTGAAGGTATGTAGTCAGAATTTTTGTTCAAAGGTTACTTGGAAGGGCTGAAAGGTTACTGCTTAAGAGCTGTAGAGTCTCTGGTTAGGGTGATGGAGCAGTTTTGGAAATAATTGGGAATAGTGGCGCAATAGCGGCACAGCGTAGTTAATGTCCTTAATGCCATCGAATTGTACACTTAGAAACGGCCCAGGTGGCACATAGTAAATGGCATGCAGTTCACCACACACAGCCGTCACTTGTACCTCTCCCCTTTCTCCTGGCAACAGTGTAGTTCCGGGTGTTACTCATTTGAAATACACTTAGGTTCATGTGTTTCTGCCTTTCCTTTATGGACTTTTTCCTCCCTTGTTGTTGTTATTGTTGTTGTTTCATGTAAATTATTAACGGGGCTCCAGCCAATTAGAAGTCTTCTCAGAGAAGTGTCACTCCCTCACTTTGTCTGTCCCTCAGCCCTACTCACCCTTCCCACCTGTTCCCACCACCCCGTTGGTGGTGCTGGTCCCTCAGCCTGTTGGTGACCCTTCTCATGAGGTTCTGGCTTCCCCTTCATGTCTCTCTTATCACGATCTGCTGGGTGTCCGTATTTGATTATATGCAAATGCTTCTAACTCAGGTACTTCTGTGCCTTTGACTTGTAACTTCCCGCTCGGTATCCGCTCTGCCTCAAATATCACCTTTCTTCCGCACAAGGACACTGCACCTGTGTCCCCCTGTGGGCGGGTGCCCTACCTGCATCAGCACCCTTTCTCCGGAGGCTGTTTGAGCTGGATGCTGCCCCAGGTGATTGTTTTGCTTTGTTATTTTTTGCTTTTTAGGGCTGCACTTGAAGCATATGGAGGTTCCCAGGCTAAGGGTCTAATCAGAGCTATAGCCGCCGGCCTACCCCACAGCCACAGCAACTCGGGATCCAAGCCACGTCTGCGACCTACGCCACAGCTCACAGCAATGCCGGATCCTTAACCCACTGAGCGAGGCCAGGGATCAAACCTGCAACCTCATGGTTCCTAATTGGCTTCGTTTCCATTGTACCACATCGGGAACTCCCCAGGTGATTGTTTTGATGACCTGCCATCAGGGTTTGAGGTTTTGAGAGCCCTGTGGGGGCCAGATCCTCCCTGTGTTGCTGCCTTTGGATGCATCGGCCGCGTTCAAGAGGACCAACCCGCCCTCACCTCCTGCTGACTGTCCCCATCCCTCACCAAGTACCCGTGTCCCCTGGAACCCCCATGCCTCTTCCGTTTCTCAAGTGGGTTCTTTTCTTTCTTCTCTGTCTTTCCTTCCATACAACCCTTTTAATCTTTTTATCCTGAATATGTAACAACTGCTGTTTCTTTACTCACCATGTATAATGACCAAAGGAAAGTGTACGCTTTGCAGCAAATCCTGGTCCTGCCACCCGGTAGCTCCCTGACCTTTTTAGCCCCTCTGAACTTGGCTTTCCCCATCAGCACAGTGGGGTGATCATTGCTCATGGCCCTGCTGTAGAGGTTAAATGTCATAATTCACATACCCCATATACATAGCAGACCCCGGGGCACGTTCATCCCCTTCTCGGTTCCCCATCGTGACACGAATATTCGCTTTACTCTCAACACTTAGAACCTGCTCTCTGCTCTCATGTAATTTGTCTGGCTTATTTAGGAAGCGAAACTTAGACTCATGCCATGAATAGAAAAATAATATAGGCTGGCGTAATCTCATATCGAAATCATTTTAAATACCTTCCTTAAGAGTATCACTAAATTTTATTTGAAATGTTCTCTTTTGTGTAAGGGATACCAGCTGGTTGAGGAAATGATTAGGGAAACGGAGTCTAAAGCAGTTTATGGACCGGGTACCAGAAAATGAAAATGAAGTTACACAGCGACCTGCCGTTTTATGTAAAGTGGTGGAGCTCTGAAGCCCGCGGGAGCTCCTGCTTCCAGACTGTTGCAAGTGTGGAGAGATCGCTGTGTGCGCACAGAGTCGAGGAAGGCTTCATCCTCACAGTGAAAAGACTCCGTGTGCGGCTCTCCTCTCTGTCTCTCTCTCTTTCTCTTCTTTTTTCTCTTCCCACTTCTGCTGCTTCTAGGGAAAGGAAGCAGGAGATCAGAGAGCAGAGTAGATGAAAATGCAACGGAAGACTTTTCCTAGTGATAGCTGTGAACTGTTTAGGCAAGATGAATTGACTGCCTGTGACTGAAACAGATAAGAACCCCAGGAGTGTTTTGATGCTGAATCATCTGAAGTCTGAGAACAAACGTCAAGAAGGGCTTTTCATTCCAAGCTAGAATTGGGGGTGATAAAGGCGGAGTTAAGGATCAGAGAGGAAGGTACCTGATTGTACTCATACGTTATTAAGATTCTTTATAGTTTTAATTGGCCATTTAAAACAACGCCAGAGGAAATCGTAGAGTTGAAAAGTGAGGCATTTAAATCTGTCAGATTCCCAACCCTCCACCTGAGCCCTTGGGCAGGGGCTCCAGCTCCATTCCACGGAGCAGTAGCAGAGCTACTTGCGGGCTTTTTCAACATGGGGATTTCTAGGCCCTTGGACCTGTGCTTGCAAAGGCCCCCTGCCCCCGTCGGGTCCATCACTCTTGTGTCCCACCACCTCTGGTTTCAGCTCTTCCTCTCCGTCGGCCCTGCCCCAGCAGGCAGACACGCTCAGGTCTCTCCCGACTTGGGAAGAGTGTTTAAAGCGCGTCTTTCACTCTGTCTTCCTCTAGGCCGAGCCCCTTCTTTCTTGTACAGCCAGGCGTCCCGACAGCTCGGCCACGGTTTCTTCCTCCTCCTTTCCCCTGTTCAGCAGTGGCTTCCACAGTGGAGCTCACCAGGCCATACCCGGGGCGGCGGGGAGGACGGCGACACGGTTAGTTGCTGCTGACGTTTAGCTAAAATACCTTCGTCGGTATTTGACGTATTGCGTACATTTCATCTCCTTAAACGCTGATGTCCTCTATTCAGTGTCATCGGTGTAGGTCCCAGGCGTACCTGAGGTGACCTGCAGAAGATGCGAGGGGCACCTGTGGTCACACTCGCTCGTTAGTTGGCTTTCCGTGTGTAAGGTCATGTAACGGCTTATACCTGGCTTCCAGAATCAGGCTCTTCACCATTCTTGGGCGACCCCTCCCTCAAGCCTTCACCTCTTGTGAGGCCCAGACCCGTGTGCTCAGTGGGTTCCTGGGCACACCCTTCCCATATTCATTATCTTCAAGACGGGATTACTTATTTCTTCCTCCGGTGGGGTCTCCCCCCGTCCGTGCTGGTCAAGGGGCTTCCATCATCCACCCCGTTCCCACAGTGAAAGCTCTGGGTCCACTGACGCCTTCTCTTTCACACTGTTCGCATCAGTTCTCTCTCAAATTCTTATCCATTTCCCTCCTAAACATGAAATCCATATTCTTTTCTGATCCCCTGGGCCCTGTTCTAATTTGAGTTTCTAATTTTTCCTCCGTCCCCTGTCCCCCGCCCTGGGCCAGAGCAGTGTTTCTGAAACAGAGATCTGGTTACTACTCGACTCAAAGTTCTTCACATTATTTTGCCTTCCTGATAAAAAGCAAAGCCTTGGCAGTGGCAGGTAAGACCAGCCTCCCCTTTGCCCCTAACTCACACGCCTCAAGCGCGCCGGGGTCTCTCACCTGCCCGCCTCTGTTTTCTCTGCTGCAGAGACCTCGTCTTCTTGTCTGCCTGCTGGACGTTTTTATCCTTTTTAAGCTGTAACCGCTTTCAGGCTCTCTTTACTTCTCCTGGCCGCCAGGCTGGCCGGATGCGCTGAGCTCCCTGTCCCTGTGGGTGTGGTGGCCCCGCATTGCTCTTCGGGAGCTCCTGTGTCTATGCTCCAGGCCCTGACTTCGTCCACGGCAGCCTCTTATCCTACACGGAGAAGAAGTTACAGTGGAGAACTGTTGAAAGGAAAAGATTCATGCACGAAAATCTTAACGTGCTGTTTTCGGTTAAGACCTATTGATGTACATCCTCCGGTCTCTCCTAAGTGGGGCCAAGGCTCTGCGAGTGGCGGTTTCCTGATTGGACTTGAACATGGCTTTTCTTGCATAAAACACACTCCAGCATATCATGTGTGATCTCCAGCTTCAGTTTCTTTAAAGTGAAGTTAAAACTTTAGAAACTGGCAAAGTAATCAGTGTGGAATCCTAGATTTTAACTTCTAATCCTTCTCGTTTATTTTTTAAATCCTTACCCACACTTTTATCAATGGACAGTCCCCTGCCCCAAGTCGTTCTTTCCGAAGTGTTCGATTTAGTTTTCATTAGAAACAAGTCGCTTTTTGCACTCATATTTCCTTGGTTAATATTTAATTAACATAGCCACAGTAACAGGTACAACTGGTAAACACTAGTTTGAGAACAGCACAACTGATTTTTGTGAACATACAGTTCAGCTAGCAGAGGCCAGTATTTATGGGACTGTTGGAAAGTAGCTCCAGTCTGTGTTAGCTGCCTGCTTTCTGCAGCCTGAGAGCAGCAATAGGTATGTTCTAGAGAAAAAGTGAAGAGCATTGGTTCATCTAGTGAGTCAGTTAAATGAAGGTTGTAGGCATTTGACATGTTGTAAGTGTCTTTCTTTGGTTGGTTGCTGGCTGTGATTTACTTATTTTTTAGTTGCTTTTATCCTTTTACCCATTTTGATATGTGGGAGTAATTTTGTTAATGAGCTTTCATCTTTCATTTGCTAATTTATTATCTGTATCACTAGCTACTTTCAGCAAAGACATGAAGGTGCTTGTCATAAAACATACAGCTATAAAATACATTTTGTACATGCAACTGTTAAACAAACAAACAAACAAACAAACCCAGCCCTGCCAGAGTTCCTGGTATGGCTCAGTGGGTTTAGAATCCATCTGCCCTGGTTTGGGTCACAGCAGAGGCAAGGGTTCGATCCCTGGCCCAACACAGTGGGTTAAAGGATCCAGCGTTGCCGCAGTTGCTGCGTAGGTCACAACTGCAGCTCAGATTCCATCCCTGGCCCCGGAATGTCCATATGCCTCAGCTGCGGCCATTTAAAAAAAGAAAAGCCTGCAGATTTTATCAATGTTTAAAAATTTAATATACATTTCATTATTTCTAATTGATTGTTTCTGTGCTAACTGGCCCCAAGCTATGAACTAACCAGTAAATGAATTGAATGGTATGTTGATTCCTAGGGTATACTACTTACAGAAGAGCTTATAAAAACATTTTTTTTTCTTTAAAAATATCAGTAAGCTTTTTAAAAAAGTTTTTCTCCCCTCTTTTTCTCTTTACTTTCTTCTCTACATTTTTGTTAGAAAGTTTTTTTCTTAAGATGTTTGATTATGGTATAAGGCAGCTAATTTAAGCATCTGTTTATCACTGCTTGGCTAGACTGAATGTAAAATTTCAATTGAATTACCTCCCAAGAGAGCTCTGAGCTCTTAGGGTAAAACACATCATTTTCTCTTCTCTCCCCTGGGATTGTCAGCAGAAAGCATTCATCTAAATAGTTTACATGCGTTTTGAAAATGTTGTATCTACTGGACTTAGCTTTGTTGTTGGTGGAACATTGCCAACATAAATGGAATATCTGCTTTGCTTGTTGACTCAAGCACAATAGTGTTATGTGGTATTAAAATATGCGTATAAATTGTTACAGTGAATGACTCCTGCTGATAGTTAACTAATAACCAATTTTCATCTTATCAAATAAGAGATTTTCCTCTTTTAAAAATTTAACTTCAAAACCTGGATATTGTAATCCTCCATTCAGTCATCAAATATTTATTGAGCAGTTACCATGTATACAACTTTATATATTACAAAATTCAGATATGCATTGTAGATGCTTATTTTGCCCCTTTTCTCTGAAAGAGTTTTGGATCTTCTGTGTACTTTACCTGTTTCTTAAGGGCTTCAGTGAAAACTAATTAATCAGAGTTCCCGTCATGGCTCAGTGAAAACAAATCTGACTAGCATCCCTGAGGACGCAGATTCAATCCCTGGCCCCGCTCAGTGGGTTAAGGATCCGGCATTGCCGTGAGCTGTGGTGTAGGTTGCAGACGTGGCTCGGATCCTGAGTTGCTGTGGCTGTGAGGTAGGCCAGCAGTTGTAGCTTCAATTCAACCCCTAGCCTGGGAACCTCCATGTGCCGCAGGTGCGGCCCTAGAAAGGACAAAAAATAAATAAATAAATAAAGAGGAAAAAAAAGCAGTTGAAAACTTTTATTGTTACAATAAAAGCAATGCTTTTTTAAAAGCAACACCTAATATTTCATTAATTTTAAAACTATATTAAAATATTAATCTTATGCTAAAATATGATGTATTGTCAGATTGTTAAAACAAAAATATTTGTTTTCTCTATGATTGGTTCTGCTATCAAATTTAGGTTGGTTTTTGAAACACGTTGTTTCTTATGAAATCCTAACAGCATGTATGTCTGTTGGTTGGTCATTCAGTTGGTCAGTTATCCATCCCTACTTTGAAATGTCAAAGAATCTAAAATGGAAATAATTCTTCACTACTTTATTTCAATGCATTAAAATTTATTTTGGAGTTTCCTGATGGCCTGGTGGGTTAAGGACCCAGCATTGTCACTGCTGTGGCTCAGGTTGCTGCTATGGTGCAGGTTCAATCCCTGGCCTGGGAACTTCTGCATTACATGGATGCAGCCAAAAAAAATTTATTTTATAAATAGTCTTTAAAATATAGTCTTTGGAGTTCCCGTCATGGCTCAGTGGTTAACGAATCTGACAAGGAACCATGAGGTTGTGGGTTCGATCCCTGGCCTTACTCAGTGTGTTGAGGATCCGGCGTTGCTGTGAGTTGTGGTGTGGGTCGCAGACGCGGCTCAGATCCAGCATCGCTGTGGCTCTGGCGCTGGCCGGTGGCTGCAGCTCTGATTAGACCCCTAGCCTGGGAACCTCCATATGCGGCAGGTACGGCCCTAGAAAAGACAAAAAGACAAAAAAGTTTAAAAATAAATAAAATAAAATACAGTCTTTGAGTATTTGAGATGTGTATTGGGAATATTGCCAATCGCATTGTGAACTCTTAGTGTCCTAAAAGGAGTAATGTAAAGGCCTACGTGGCGGAAGGAAAGCTTTTGTTATTTAACAGTGAATCGGTATCGGCCTAACGGGGAGAGATGTTTTATCTATGGTTTTGAATGTATCACTTGACAGGTACGTTGCTCTTTCAGATCAGATAAACACGGGACGTAGGGAGCGGCCAGGCAGCGTGTAAGTCTCTGCGAGTGCGTCCTGGGGGGTGACTCCTTAGAATCTCTACTGGTAGACGTTCGTTCAGCTGGACCAAACTTGTCGTCCTCTTGGGGGTTTCGCTGTGTGCTTTCGAATGAATCTCTTCTGGCTCTTGCGCCGTAGCGCTTGTTTCCCTTCTGTGGTTGACTGTATTTGTCACTCTCTTTTCCTGGTCAACTTCTGCTCGGATGCTGGCACTTCCTTCTCATTGATCGCTTGCTTCCAGCACTGTCCCAGCCCATGAGACGTGCGTTCTGTGTCAGCTCCTTCCCTGCTCTTACCTCTCTTTTGCCCCACCTGCCTCTTATCAGGTGGTCTGAGTCCGTGGGAAGAGATTTCTTCCATCACTTCATCCTCGTAATCAAAACCCCACCTCTTTTTGTCTTTCTCTATGCTCCCTGTCTGGTTAAGAAGAACAGAGAGAAAGAGGGTCAGTCTCTGCTTCTCCCTCCTCCTCTTTCTTCACCGTCTTGCTCTCCCGGCAGGGTGGGTGCAAAGCTCAAAGGCATGTCCTCTCCCCAGCCGTAGTCTTCTGCCCCGTGTCACCAAAGCAATCACACTTTTTATTTTATTGGGCCTAAAATCATAGTTTCCCTTTCCTGGGTTTATGGCATCTTGACGTAAACTCGTAGTTGACAATTAGCTGTTCTGGTGGAAGCAGTGAGATGTCGTCCAGAGTTGTAGTCAGTCTCTCTGTGTGACTTGGGAACAGCCAGTCCCTGCTGCTCCGTGTCATAAACACTGGCCCTCTGTCAGCAGGGGCTCTTAGCTCTCCAGGAACGTGTTGGGTCATCAGAAAATGACCACGTGAGGTAGAAAATAGGAAAGACAAACGAAAACAGCCAGGTCAGTGTGATGCCGCCTGGTTGAAGGTAGGAGGAGGGATCGCATCAGCCTGGCCTGAGTGAGCGCCTCGGTTCCGGTGACGTCAGCCTTGAACTGCTGAAACTGAAGGACGGCTTGCTGTTGGCCCGAATTTCAAATTGGAGTTCATTTCCTGGAAGCCTATTTTTTTTTTTTTTTTTTTTTTTTGGTCTTTTTAGGGCCGCACCTGAGGCACCTGGAGGTTCCCAGGCTAGGGGTCAAATCAGAGCTGTAGCCACCGGCCTACACCACAGCCACAGCAACGTGGGATCCGAGCCGCATCTGCAACCTACACCACAGCTCACGGCAACGCCGGATCCTTAATCCACTGAGGGAGGCCAGGGATTGAACCCACAACCTCCTGGTTCCTAGTCATACTCGTTTCCCCGGAGCCACGACAGGAACTCCCTGGAACTGTTTTAGTGTATTTTTCCCTTAGAGAATTTTTCTTGATGGGCCAAGGGTTTAGGCTGAGACTATTTACGTAGGAGCCCAATGATGTTTTGAAGAAAAATACCTTCTTTTGTTCTATAGGAAGTCTTCATTGCTCCAGTAACCTTCAAACTGTGTTCAAATTCGGGTCTTTTGCTCTTGACACATTTCATTTTTTTTTCCTTTTATGTGCTCTGAAGCTGCTACCTTTCTTCAAATGGTGAATCTTAAATGTGGGGCTGTTTTGTTAATGACTGCTTCAGCGAGCCCTTGCTCCCTGTTGCAGCAGCGCATGTGGTACCTGCCTAGAATATTTGTGGCTTCCTTTTCAGGGTTGTCAGCCGTTCTGGAAAACTCTTGATGTAGCTGTAATGGCTATAGTTTCCCACTAACGTTAGAATTTGTGACAGTTATTTCTCTCCTAAGGCTAGTAAACAATTCTGAATGGTCCCTTAGGCACTTCCCGGCTCTGTCTTAAGCATTTTGAAGATATGGATACTTTTCTTAAAATCAATGCCTCGAATTTCTTACTGATATCGTTGGCCTGTGGCAGGTATTACTCTAGGAATCTTCTTTACAATCCAAAGGAAAGGAGGATAAAGGCAGAGGTTTTTTACTGGGTGAGTCTCAGTGAATTGGGCTGGCATTCTAACTGGGGGCAGAGGAATGCATGGGCTTTGCAGAGATTTTGCAGTGCATGCATGTTTTTCACCAACCTTGTAGCCCACACATGTTAGAACCTGTGCTTTCTCATCTGCAGGATGAGGGTGAGACTTTCTAGCTCCCTGGGTTGAGCTGAAGATTCAATGAGATAGTTCATTTTTTCATTCAGTGCTTCTGCCACGGGGTGGACATTCATGGCATTAGTGTTGCTTGAGCCCGCGTCCCTACCCCCCCTCACGGGGCAGGAGCCGACGGTGTCACCAGTGAACCAGTGAATACCGTGTGAAGGTGGGATGTCAGGTTGGATCAGTAACTGGACTCGTGGAGGAGTCGAGACTTGATGTGCGCACAGCGGGAGCGGACGAAGAATGGAACGTGGGGGCAGGAAGAGAACGGGCGTGGGGTTGCCAGTGCCACCGAACGCAGGTCACTGCTGTGGTGCCAGCTGGTCCTCGTGCCTTGGTTTACCTACGTCTGGCGTCCAACATGGAAGCTTGCCCGATTCTGTTCTAATAGAAAGCTAGGTACAAGCCGGTCTGTTTCACCCTCCGACTAAGAAAGTCATAACCCTTCTCTGGGTTCTTTTTCTCATAGCTTTAATGCTGTGCTTTGGCAAATGGGGGGGGGGGCGGGTAGTGAAGAGTGAAGAGCAGAGCCAGCTCTTGCTGAGAGCATCCTCCTCGCGCTGTGGGATGTGGGGTGTGGGCGGTGCTCCGATGCCACCCTGCCTCTGATGCCCTCCTGCCACGGCTCCCAGGAGGCGCTCCTCCTCCAAGGGGCCGGCAGAGGGTCACCTCCTACGACCTTGCACTTCAGACCATTCGCTCAGTCTGCCTAGGTCATGGTCAGCTGGCTTCTCTCCGGAAGCTCCCACACGGCCAAAGCCAGGATGTCTGCCAGGCTGAGCTCGGGGCCTTTTCCCCGCTTGTTCTTCCCCGGGAGGTTTCAGTTCCTTGCAGCTGTCAGACTGCGGTCCCTGTCCCTAGCTGGCTGTCCTGGGGACTGACCCCACTTCTCTTACCCCCTCCATCCTCGAGCCAGCAAGGACCCACCAAGTCCTTCTCAGCTTTGAATTCCTGACTTCCTTCTCTGCTTCCAGCCAGAGAAAACTCTCCTTTAAAAGGATCTTGTGGGAGTTCCCACTGCGGCTCAGCAGAAACCAACCCTACTAGTATCCATGAGGATGCGGGTTCAATCCCTGGCCTTACTCAGTGGGTTAAAGATCTGGCATTGCATTGAGCTGTGGTGCAGGTCACAGATGTGGCTTGGATCTGGCATTGCTGTGGCTGTGGTGTAGGCTGGCAGATGTGGCGCCAGTTCAACCCCTAGCCTTGGAACTTCCATGTGCCACAGGTGTGGCCCTAAAAAGACAAAAATAAAATGAAATAAAGGATCATGCAATTAGGCCAAGTCTACCTGGCTACTTGTTTTTACATAATCACGAGAGCAAGAGACCTCCTCATAGTCACAGGCGTCAGTAACACTCAAAGGGGAGGGACTATACACAAGTGAGAGTCGCTTTTAAAATTCTACGTAACACAGATTGACTGAATAAAAAATCCTAAATCGATATTTATTTTCCTATAGAATTTTGAGCAAACAATTCCGTTATCTTAGCGTTTAAAACTATGGTTGAGAAATTCTGTACCTTTCTGAATCCCAGTCATTCGCATCCCATCAGTTTTCTCTCTAGCGAGTTTAGATTTTAGAATTTCACTCTGGTTTGTGTTTGTGGGGGTCTCTCTTTTGCTGTCATTGTCCTGCTGGGCACCTGATGGACTCTGCAGACCCCTCCTCTGAGGGAAAACCTTGCCTCTTCTGCCCACGTGGAGAAGGAATGACGCATTGGGCCAGTCCCCTTGTCTGCCCCTGCTCCGCCTTCCCAAGGACCCCTGGTGCCTCTGACCCCCAGCTGGTCCACATCTGTCCCAGGAAGCAGCGCACCTGCTCGGCAGTCCTTTCACTGTCAGGGCTCCCTTTCCCCTCCTGGTCTCCCTTCTCCGTCTTGTGAGAACAGCGGCATCGCCACCTCCGTCATTGTCTCTTCTGCTTTCTCTAGCGTCGTGGACTCAGTACCCCTTTCAGTTTCTGTAATAACTCGGGGACAGAGGCAGGAGGACTGGATAAGAGCACAAAATGAATCCCTCTTCGGTTCTGCCATCTACCTTCTTTGATGATTTAACCGTGATTGTCTTGCTTTCACTATAAAACTCGGTTTGGCAACACAGAGGACCAGGTTACAACATGGTTGTTAAGTCAACCAACCTGTCGGTGTACATTCTGTGTACAGCAGTGTGCTCAGGCTGGGGAACAGACAAGAGAGTCAGTCTGGGTCCTCGGGAAGCTTCTAGGCCTGTTGATACTGATGAACACAAAGACACACAGAGGGAAAATGGGAGGGAAAAACTAAATATTCAACGGTAGGAACATGCTCTACTATTTTTTATTTTTATTTTTTTGTCTTTTTTTTTTTTTTAAGGGCCTGTGGCATGTGGAGGTTCCCAGGCTAGAGGTCTAATCGGAGCTACAGCTGCTGGCCTACACCACGACCACAGCCACACCAGATCCGAGCCCCATCTGCGACCTACACCACAGCTCATGGCAACGCTGGATCCTTAACCCATGGAGAGAGGTCAGGGATCGAACCCCAACCTCGTGGTTCCTAGTCGGATTCGTTTCCACTGCACCACGACAGGAACTCCACTCTGTAGTATAACGTTTAGTGAAAATGGGATCAAAACTGTGATTTCCGTTACGGAGAGAAAAATAGAAATAAGTATAGAAAGTATGACAAGAAAATGAAAACCCTAATTATATTAGCTGATTCCTGCCCTCCCAGATGGTGCATTTTTCGTTATTTTAAAAGAGCAGTACCTATCATTAGGACTGCCTTTTCCGCTCTTTTTTTTCTGTTGCGTGTAAGTAGCATCTGCTTGTATCATTATTTCTCTGTTTGCCCCCCCACCCACCCCCGTCCCTAGTCTATTAGGACTTCTTGGAGAGGAGAGAGGTCTGTGTAGTGGGCCAAACCCACTGGCTGGGTAACTTGGTTTGGCTGATTATCACTGCGTTCTTGCCTTCTTTACCTAAGGGCTTCCTCACCAGAGATTCAGCCCTCGCTTCCCATTTCCCCCGTTATTTCTTATTGCCAAGGCAAGTCTTCTGTTCTTTAAAAAAAAAGCCAGGAAACGATGAAGAATACAATAGTCTCAGATACAGTTATTAATAAACTACACTTTTAATAGAGGCATTGGTCTCAAAATCATGTTAATGAAGAAATAACCCGAATGTCATGTCATTTCTTGGGATTTCGATTGATTTGGGGAGCTAGAGTGTTGCAGATAAAATGGAGGGTTGTTTTCGACGTGACTGCTTGGGCGACTGCACAGAGGCCTGGCCAGCCAGCTACGCTTCTGGAATTCTGCAAGGAGCCAGAAGAACAAGCCCAAACGAGGCAGTGTGCGCATCCCGGCAGACCTGCACCCAAGTCGTGTGGGCGGCGTAGCCCAGTCTCAGGAAGTAGAAAGTAGAAAGTTATGAAATGATTCAGTTCTTTGAGTTCCTACAATAGGAAACCTTTTCATAAAAATCGTCACGCAGAGGCAATATTTAAGAAGCCCTTTCCCCAGCTTTCAGGGAGATTTCCTAAGGAAGGTGTCCCACGAGGAAGGGACACCTACTTGTCACGGGTGAGGTTTGTTTTTAACTTAATTCTATTTTATGGAACTCTTTTCTCTTCGAGATCCCGATGGGGAGCATGTGACTTTTATCCTAAGCTAGCAGAAATCATTTTTTTAACATAGCAAATTCACAAAATAATTCACATTTAGGATGCCATATTAATCTTTAAAATTATTTCTTTAGAGTCATGCTTCATGACTTCTTTCAGCAGGGTCATGGAAACTGCCCAGATATTCAGATTGTTTTAAAAGCCCAAACCAATAGTCCCAAAATGAACTTTAAAGTTAGTAAGATTCGGGAGTTCCTGTCGTGGCTCAGTGGTTAAAGTTACTGAGCTCCATTGCATTTGATTATAGTTTACTTAAGACTGCTTCATGTTTTGAAACCTATTTTCTTTAAGGGGATTTCCTTAAGCATGTGCTGTCAGTGATATTATTAAAGCCATTTGTAGTGGAGTTTAAATACCATAACCCTTAATGTATATCCTTAAGGTAAAGGCAAAAAATACTGGAAGTAAAATTGTAAAACAAATAAAAACATTCTTGGAGTATTTCCAAGCCTAAGCATAGTCCAAGCCACTAAAGGAGAGGTCTTTCCTGAATGAAGTCAATTACCCACAGGGTGCATGTTGGTCACTCTTTAAAATTCTTATAAAAACAAAGAAATTAATTATCCAGTATAAAAACGAGTCATACTCTTTCTGGCAAACATTCAATTAACTTTTTAGTGCTTGCTGTTTAATGTTGTTTTTGACCAGCGAACCATTGAAAACTACTCTCCTTTGAAATTGGGCTTGAGTGGAAAACGGTGTGGTGTGTGGCTCTTTGGACGGCCAGTTCCACTGAACCATCAGCTTCTTTCCCGTGATCTGTGAATTCGGTGGCTTTTGTTATATTTCAGACTCACTGCAAGGTGGGCGTTGAGCTCGGTTATTTTGTGTGTTTCGTGTTTAGCAGAGTTGACCTCTAACATCTAAGGGGACAATCGGCAGAAGACTTAAATGAGTGTTTCACATTAAAACATTTCAAAAATGTCATAGCATTAAAAACTTTTCCACCTGATCAACTAAGGCTAGTAACAGTTACATATAATTTTTTTCAGAAAATAAGTGCTTTTCTTTTTGATATTTTGACTGATAAATACCTTTTGCTTTTGAAAGTATATTGCAATTTGATAATTTTAACAATTTGCCACATTGGCTTTCTTTTTCTTTATAAACACGCAGACATGCATACATGCCCACACATGCGCCTGTGCACACACACACACCAAACTTTCTTTTCTTTTTATTGCTTTGTGCTTTTATTTTAATGCTTGAAAAAAACAAAGCCAGGTCTACAAATTACTGGCCATCTGTCATCTTTTTTTCTTCTTTTTTTTCTATTACTCAATGAATTTATTACATTTATAGTTGTACAATGATTATCACAATCGAATTTTATAGGATTTCCATCCCACAACCCCAGTGCATCCCCCTACCCCCCAAACTGTCTCCTTTGGAAACCATAAGTTTTTCAAAGTCTGTGAGTCAGTATCTCTTCTGCAAAGAAGTTCATTCTGTCCTTTTTTCAAATTCTACATGTCAGTAAAAACATTTGATGTTGGTGTCTCATTGTCTGACTGACTTCACTTAGCATGATAACTTCTAGGTCCATCCATGTTGCTAAAAATGCCAGTATTTCATTCCTTTTAATGGCTGAGTAATACTCCAATGTGTATATGTGCCACATCTTCTTGATCCACTCCTGCCGATAGGCATTTAGGTTGTTTCCATGTCTTGGCTATTGAAAATAGTGCTGCAGTGAACATCGGAGTACATGTGTCTTTGCGAGTCATGGTTTTCTCTGGATAGATGCCCAGGAGTGGGATTGCTGGGTCAAATGGTAGTTCTATGTTTAGTTTTCTGCGGCATCTCCATACTGTTTTCCACAGTGGTTGCACCAATTTACAATCCCACCAGCAGTGTCATACCCATAGGGTTGCTTTTTCTCCACATCCTCTCCAGCACTTCGTTTGTAGACTTTTTGACATTGGTCATTCTGGCTGGTGTAAGGTGGTACCTCATGGTGGTTTTGATTTGCGTTTCTCTAATGAGTGATGTTGAATATCTTTTCATGTGTTTTTTGGCCATCTGTATGTCTTCTTTGGAGAACTGTCTGTTTAGATCTTCTGCCCATTTTTTGATGGGGTTGTTTGCTTTTTTGGTATTGAGTGGTAGAAGGAGTTTATAAATTTTGGAGATGAATCCCTTGTCAATCAATTCATTTGCAAAGATTTTCTTCCATTCTGTGGGTTGTCTTTTCATTTTGTTTAGGGTTTCCTTTGCTGTGCAGAAACTTTTCAGTTTGATTAAGTCTCATTTGTTTATTTTTGTTTTTACTGACCTCACTCTAAGAGGTGGATATGAGAAGATGTTCCTTTTGTTTGTGTTGGAGAGTGTTTGGCCTATGTTTTCCTCCAAGAGTTTTATAGCATTTGATGTTATATCTAGGCCTTTATTCTATTTTGAGTTTATTTCTGTGTATGGTGTTAGGAAGTGTTCTAATTTCATTCTTTTCCATGTGGCTGTCCAGTTTTCCCAGTACCACTTATTGAACAAGCTGTCCTTTCTCCATTGTATATTCTTGCCTCCTTTGTCATAGATTAGTTGGCTGTAGGTGCATGGGTTTAATTCTGGGTTTTCTATCCTAATCCATTGATCTATATTTCTATCTTTGTGCCAGTACCATATGGTTTTGATGACTGTTGCTTTGTAGTATAGCCTGAAGTCAGGGACCCTGATTCCTCCAGCTCCATTTTTCTTTTTCAGGCGGTCTCCGGCTATTCTGGGTCTTTTGTGCTTCCAAACAAAGTTTAAAATATTTTGTTTGAGTTGTGTGAAAAATATCCTTGGTAATTTGATAGGGATTGCATTGAATCTATAGATTGCCTTGGGTAGTATAGTCATTTTGATAATATTGACTCTTCCAATCCAAGAACATGAGTATGTCTTTCCTTCTATTTGTGTCATCTTTGATTTCTTTCATCAGTGTCTTATAGTTTTCAGTGTCTTTTGTCTCTTAGGTAGGTTTACTCCTAGGTATTTTATTATTTTGGATGCGATGGTAAATGGGATTGCTTCTCTAACTTCTCTTTCTGATCTTTCATTGTTAGCATATAGAAATGCCATTGATTTCTGTGTATTAATTTTGTATCCTGTGACTTTGCCAAATTCGTGGATGAGCTCTAACAGTTTTCTGGTAGAGTCTTTAGGATTCTCTAGGTATAGTATCATGTCATCTGCAAATACTGAGAGTTTTACTTCTTCCTTTCCAATTTGGATTCCTTTTATTTCCTTTACTTCTCTGATTACTGTGGCTAGGACTTCCAAAACTATGTTGAAGAGTAGTGGCGAGAGCGGACATCCTTGTCTTGTTCCTGATTTCAGCGGGAATTCTTTCAGCTTTTCACCATTGAGAATGATGTTAGCTGTGGGTTTGTCATATATGTATGGCCTTTATTATGTTGAGGTAGGTTCTCACTATGCCCACTTTCTGAAGGGTTTTTATCAGAAATGGGTGTTGGATTTTGTCAAAGGCTTTTTCTTCCTCTATTGAGAGGATCATATGGTTTTTATTCTCCTGTTTGTTAATGTGGTATATATCACACTGATTGATTTGTGGATATTGAAGAACTCTTGCATCCCTGGGATAAATCCCACTTGATCATGATGTACAATCCTCTTAATGTATTGTTGGATGTGGTTTGCTGGTATTTTGTTGAGGATTTTTGCATTGATGTTCATCAGTGAAATTGGCCTGTAATTTTTTTTTTGTTTGTTTGTTTTGTGGTATCTTTGTCTGGTTTTGGTATCAGGGTGATGGTGGCCTCATAAAATGAGTTTGGGAGTGTCCCTCTGCGATTTTTTGGAATAGTTTCATAGTGGTAGGTGTTAGCTCTTCTCTAAATGATAGAATTTGCCTGTGAAGCCATCTGGTCCTGGACTTTTGTTTGTTGGAAGTTTTTTAATCACAGTTTCAATTTCAGTTCTTGTGATTGGTCCATGCATCTTTTCTATTTCATCTTGGTTTAGTCTTGGAAGATCATACTTTTCTAAGAATTTGTCCATTTCTTCTAGGTTTTCCATTTTATTGGCTTAGAGTTGCATATAGTAGTCTCTTATAATCCTTTGTATTTCTGTGATGTCTGTTGTTACTTATCCTTTTTCATTTCTAATTTTATTGATTTGAATCCTCTCTCTTTTTTTCTTGATAAGTCTGACTAAGGGTTTATCAATTTTATCAATCTTTTCAAAGAACCAGCTTTTCTTTTGTTTCATTGATCTTTTCTATGGTTTTCTTCATTTCTGTTTCATTGATTTCTGCTCTGATCTTTATGATTTCTTTCCTTCTACTAACTTTAGGTCTTGTCTGTTCTTTTCTCTCTAGCTGCTTTAGATGTAAAGTTAGGTTTTTTATTTGAGTGTCTTCTTGTTTCCTGAGGTGGGCTTGTGTTGCTACAAACTTTCCTCTTAGAACGGCTTTTGCTGTATCCCATAGGTTTTGGAGTGTCATATCTTTGTTATCATTTGCTTCTAGGTATTTTTTAATTTCCTCTTTGATTTCTTCAGTGATCCATTGGTTGTTTAGTACCGTGTTGTTTAGTACCGTGTTGTTTAGTACGTGTTTGTGTTTTTTGCAGTTTCTTTCTTGTCATTGATTTCCAGTCACATAGCATTGTGGTTGGAAAAGATGCTTCATATGATTTCAATTTTCTTAAATTTACCAACGTTTGGTTTGTAGCCCAGGATGTGATCAATCTTAGAGAATGTTCCATGTGCACTTGAGAAGAATGTGTATTCTGTTGCTTTTGGATGGAATGTCCTATAAATATCTATTAAGTCCATCTGGTCTAATGCTTCATTCAGGGCCTGTGTTTCCTTATTGATTTTCTGTCTGGATGATCTGTCCATTGCTGTAAGTGGGGTGTTAAAGTCCCCCACTATGATTGTCTTATTGTCGATTTCTCCTTTTAAGGCTGTTAGCAGTTGCCTTATATATTGCGTTGAACCTATGTTGGGTGCATAGATATTTAATATTGTTATATCTTCTTCTTGGAGTGATCCTTTGAACATTAGGTAGTGACCTTCCTTGTTCCTTAAAATATTCTTCATTTTAAAGTCTATTTTGTCTGATATGAGTATTGCTGCTCCAGCTTTCTTTTGATTCCCGTTTGCCTGGAATATTTTCTTCCATCCTCTCAGAGACCAACAAATTAAAACAATCATACACACACACACACACACACACACACACACACTCTTATATCAAAACTTCAGAATAACTGCAAACCAAAAATCTACAACTGATACATAAACAAATAGGAAAAATCAACTCAAATACAGCACTTGATTTGTATGTGTCCCTAGAAGTGAAGTGGGTCTCTTGAAGATAGCATATATATGGATCTTGTTTTTTGTTTTTTTTTTTTGTCTTTGCTATTTCTTTGGGCCGCTCCCGCAGCATAGGGAGGTTCCCAGGCTAGGGGTCGAATCGGAGCTGTAGCCACTGGCCTATGCCAGAGCCACAGCAATACAGGATCCGAACCGCATCTGCAACCTACACCACAGCTTATGGCAACGCCGGATCGTTAACCCACTGAGTAAGGACAGGGACCGAATCCGCAACCTCATGGTTCCTAGTCGGATTCGTTAACCACTGCACCATGATGGGAACTCCTGGATGTTGTTTTTGTATCCATTCAGCCAGTCTGTGTCTTCTGGTTGGGCCGTTTAGTCCATTAACATTTAAGGTAATTATTGATATGTATGTTCTTATTGCCATTTTATTAATTGCTTTGGATTTGTTTTTGTTGCTCTTTTTTCTTCCCTACTTCTCTTGTTCTCTCCTCTTGTGGTTTGATGACTCTCTTTAGTGCTGTATTTGAGTTGATTTTTCCTATTTGTTTATGTATCAGTTGTAGATTTTTTGTTTGCAGTTATTCTGAAGTTTTGATATAAGAGAGAGAGAGAGAGTGTGTGTGTGTGTGTGTGTGTGTGTGTGTGTGTATGATTGTTTTAATTTGTTGGTCTCTTAATTGCAAGTGCATCTCCAGTGTCATGCATTTGTACCCACCTCTTCTGATGATTTCTGATTTTGGTGGCATAATTGTGCATGGATGGTTTCGTATCTTTACTGTATGTATACCTTTACTGGTGAGCCTTGTCATGTGTGATATTTTTGTTTCCTGATGCTATCTTTTCTTTTCTGCCTAGAGAAGTTCCTTTAGTATTTGTCATAAGGCTGGTTTAGTGTTGCTGAATTCTCTTAGCTTTTGCTTATCTGTGAAGCTTTTGATTTCTCCTTCAAATCTGAATGAGAGCCTTGCTGGGTAAAGTAATCTTGGTTGGAGGTTTTTTTCCTTTCATCACGTTAAGTATATCATGCCACTCCCTTCTGGCCTGCAGAGTTTCTGCTGAAAAATCTGCTGATAACCTTATCAGGGTTCCCTTGTATGTTATTTGTTTCTTTTCCCTAGCTGCTGCTTTCAGTATTTTCTCTTTGTCTTTAATTTTGGTCAGTTTGATTAGTATGTGTCTTGGGGTGTTCCTCCTTGGGTTTATTTTATATGGTACTCGTTGCGCTTCCTGGATTTGAGTGAGTGATTCCTTTCCCACGTTAGGGAAGTTTTCAGCTACTATCTCTTGGAATATTTTTTCTGTCCCCTTCTCTCACTCTTCTCCTTCTGGCACCCCTATAATATGGATGTTGTTGCATTTAACGTTGTCCTAGAGTTCTCCTAGACTCTCTTCATTTGTTTTCAATCTTTTTTCTCTTTTCTGTTCTGCATCCCTAATTTCTACTGATCTGTCCTCCACCTTGCTTATTTGTTCTCTGCCTCCTGTATTCAGCTGTTAGCTGCTTCTAGTGAATTTTTATTTCAGTTATTGTATTTTGCATCTCTTCTAGTTTAAGTTTTATATCTTGTATCTCTTTGATCAGTGTTTCCTGTAAGTTATCCATCTTTGCCTCCAGTTTATTTCCAATGTCTTGCATCATCTTCAGCATCAACAATCTAAAGTCTTTTTCCCCAGAGGCTGAGAGTCTCCTGATCACTTAGTTGTTTTTCTGGGGGGTTTTTTTGTTTTTTTTTTTTTTCTCTTGCTCCCTCATCTGAGTTATAGTTCTCTGTCTTTTCATTTTTATAGGTTTTTGTTGTGGTGACCTTTTTACAGATAATAGAATTGTAGCCTCTCTTACTTCTGGCGTCTGCCCCCACTGTGGCTGAAGTTGGTACCGGGGCTTGCTGTAGGCTTCCTCATGGGAGGGACTTACACCTGCCCACTGGTAGGTAGAGCTGATTCCTATCCCTCTGGTGGGTGGGGCTTTGTCTCTGGATGAGTTTAGAGGCGGGGATGTGTGCCTTGGGGGTCTTTAGGCAGCCTGTTTACTGATGGGCCAGGCTGTGATCCCACCTGGATTGTTGTTTGGCCTGGGGCTTCTCAGTGCTGATGGGTGTGGCTGGATTTTCCCAAAATGGCCACCTCCAGAGAAACACACGCTGGTGAATATTCCCAAGAGCTTTGCTTCCAATGTCCTTCCCCCACAACAAGCCACATTCACCCCTGTTTTCCCAGGGGGTCCTCCAAGAACTGTAGTCAGGTTTGACCCAGATTCCTATGGAGACTTTGCTTTGCCCTGGGACCTAGTGCACGTGAAAGTCTGTGTGCACCTTTTAAGAATGGGGTCTCCATTTCCCCCGGTCCCGTGGAGCTCCTGCGCACAAGCCCCACTGGCCTTTAATGCCAGATGCTCCAGGGGCTCTTTCTCCCAGTGCTAGATCCCCACACATGGGAGTTTGATGTGGGGCTCAAAACTCTCACTCCTATAGGTGAGTCTCTGTGAACCAGTTAGTTTCTAGTCTGTGGGGCTTCCCACCTGGGAGGTGTGGGGTTGCTTATATCACATAATCCCCCCCCTACCTCTTGATGTGTCCTCCTCTTTGTCTTCTGGAGTAGGATATCCTTTTGAAGGTTTCTGGTCCATTTGGTTGAAGATTGCTGAGCATTTGGTTGTAAATTTTGTTGTTTTTAGGAGAGAAATTGAGCTCCAGTCCTTCTATTCCGCCATCTTAATCCTGTCTCACATTTTCTTACTTTCTGACCCAACAAGATGTTCCAGACTCACCGTACTTTTCTTTCTTTTTCTCAGTCTTGAACACAGTCATTTCCCCATGAAGTCAGGGCTCCTTTTAGTGGGGAAGTGGTAGTTAGCAGAATTTATGATTTTTAGTAAGGTCAGACATGTTCAACTGGATTATAAATCTGTGGTTTAAGATGCTTATGTCATGGGAATAATGTCTTATCTATAAGCAGGGAGGTGTTATGATTAATCTTTGAAATTGCTTAGATGATGCAGAGTTTAGCACTGTATCATACATATGACATTCGAATTAATTTTAGAAACACAATTTTCAGGCAATTACCATCGTGGTGCAGCAGAAATGAATCCAACTAGGAACTATGAGATTGCGGGTTTGATCCTTGGCCTCCCTCGGTGGGTTAAGGATCCAGCATTGTTGTGAGATGTGGTGTAGGTCACAGATGTGGCTCAGATCAGGTGTTGCTGTGGCTGTGGTGTAGGCTGGCAGCTGTGGCTCTGATTGAACTCCTAGCCTGGGAACCTCCATATGCCACGAGTGCAGCCCTGAAAAGACAAAAAAGACCGGAAAAAAAAAAAAGAAAAGAAAAGAAAAAAGAAACAACAATTTTCAGAGGACTACCAATACAGCCAAGATGAGAATGTCGATCTCTTTTGAATGTAATCATCTTTTTTCAGGCAGGGAAAATTATTTTTTTATCCAGCATATGTTTGTTCAAGAAATAATTACTGTTGGGCCAGGTAGGTCCAGGGGTAGTGAAGTGAGGACGCAGCTCTTACCCTCAAGGTGCTTGCAGTCTATGAGGGGACTTGAGCCAAGCATCCCGAGAGCCGAATGTGCGATAACTGCAGTCAGCATCACCAAGTATTTTATGGGGTCACAAGGATTCAGAGAACGCAGATCTGATCTGGTTTGGGGTTTCAGAGAAGTTTCATGGTGTATTTATTTGGATTGGAACAGAGTCCAGTCTACCTGGAAACAAGGCCCCAAAATGGAAGTAGTAGAAATGAGATGGAAACCAGTTCTGGGGAGCCCTTGCATGTTGTTCTCAATCCACTAGGCAGTGACAGAATGCGCAGTTTTGAGTAGTGGTGTTTGGCCGTGGTCTTCAGAGCTGCTGGGCACGTCTCAGTGGAAACTAGTTGGAGCTCAAGGTTAGGGGTCCACACAGCAGCATCTTCCCTGGTCACGGAAGAGTACTGCCCCTGACTTATGCCCCGTGGTCCTCGTGCAGATGCAGTGACATCGTCTTTGATATATTCTGTTTTAATACCCGTCTCTCTCGTTAATTTATATGCAAACGCCACGAGAAAAGACCTGGTCTGTCTGTCTTGTGCATAATTGTATGTTCCCTCCCTGGCATAGCACCTGACCCACGGGGAGCATGTGTCTCATATTTGTTGAATACTTGAAGGAATCAGGAAGTGAGCACAGAACAAGGCGGAGGAATGAACCAAAGAGTGGACAGATGCACTAAGCAGGCAGATGCCGTGATGGGCAAGGTCGGAACAAACTTTTATTTTGAATGAAAACATTAAAGAGAGAGGGCTGAGCTGAGGTTGTGGCTGGCAGATGGTGGGCTGGATCAGCTTAGTTTGCACTGTGTTGGCCTTTATGGTGTTTTTACGAAATTCACAATAGTTGCCAACACTTAAAACTTGGGCTTGCCCTGGCTTCTCTTGAATACGTGGAGGGTCTGGCAGTACTGGGCCTGCGGTCGTGGGCTGGAGCTAAGTGGTGCCTGGCTTTCCCCTGTGGGCTGGGCATGTAGACCTCCCCCCCGCTCCCCGCCATCACCGCCCCCACCTCCCATCACTCCCCACCTCCCATCACCACCCCCGTCACCGCCACCCCCCGCCGCTGTCAACCCCCCCACCTGCCGTCACCCCCCCACCTGGCTCCCAGTGGCCGCTACGATTTCCTTCCTCCTGGCCTTTTTCCTTGTGCTGCCTTTTTCTTTTGGTAGAGTAAAGGGGGAAATGGAAATATTTCTTGAATCCATGTTTCACTTAAAAGTAGAAAACCCGGAGATCCCATTGTGGCTTATTAGCCAGTTAGGAACTCAGCTAGTATCCATGAGGATGCGTGTTTGATCCCTGGCCCCACTCAGTGGGTTAAGGATCTAGCGTTGCCATGAGATGTGGTGCAGTTCGCAGATGTGGCTCAGTTCTGACTTTGCTGTGCCTGTGATGGAGGCAGCTACAGGCCCAATTTGACCTCTCACCTGGGAACCTAAAAAAACAAAAAAAGTAAAAGTGGAAAACTCAAAAATCGAATGAAAGGGCCAGGTGTCCCAAGAAAGCTGAGAGCATATTTCTTCGTGGATGTGAAGAGCATTCTTAGTCCTTAAGAGAAAAAAAAAAATCCTGTACTGAAAGAACACAGGCCAAGGGCTGCGTACAGGACAAAGCAGTCCTGCCCTGTGAACTTGAAGCCCTGAGGCCGGCAGGTGAGGGCTAGATGCAGAAAGAAACACCATCAGGTGCCACCTTCAGAAAAAGGGGAGAGTCCAGAGAAACTTGTGGTTCGGGGGCAGCCAGTGATTTTGACAGTTTTCTCTAGTTTTAACTCAGAGTATTAGGAGTTCCCGTCATGGCTCAGCGGAAACGAATCTGACTAGTATCCATGAGGATGCAGGTTCGATCCCTGGCCTCGCTCAGTGGGTTAAGGATCCGGCGTTGCCGTGAGCTGTGGTGCAGTCCGCAGATGAGGCTCAGATCTGGCGTTGCTGTGGCTGTGACATAGGCTGGCGGCTGTAGCTCACAATTCAGCCCCTAGCCTGGGAACTTCCACATGCCACAGGTGTGGCCCTGAAAAGCATAAAACAACAACAAAAACCAAAAAAACAAACTCAAAGTATGAATTATTTCCTCTCTTTTCGACAACCCAGTCATCTTATATACAGTGAAATATGTCTCCCTTGAAGTCCACATCCAGTCGCGTTTTGAATTTTGTTAAGAGTTCATGTAGCTGGAGATATTTATGTTCCAGTCTACTTTTGAGTATCTTTCAAAAATGTGTGATAGGTGGGAGTTCCTGCTGTGGCACAGTGGGTTAAGAATCTGATTGCAGCAGTTCCTGCTGTGGTGCAACAGCATCAGCAGTGTCTCTGGAGCACTGGAACACAGGTTCAATCCCCAGCCTGGCCCAGTAGGTTAAGGATTCAGTGTTGCTGCAGCTGTAGCCTAGGTTGTATCTGCAGCTCAGATCTGATCCCTGGCCCAGGAACCTCCATATGCCATGGAATGGCCAAAAAAGAAAAAAAGAAAAGAAAATCTGATTGCAGAGGCATGGGCCGCTGCGGAGGTATGGGTTCCATCCCCAGCCTGGCACCGTGGTTAAAGGATCCAGTGTTGCCCCAGCTGTGGTATAGGTCACAGATGCAGCTCGGATTCAGCCCCTGGCCCAGGAACTTCCATATGTTGTGGGTGCGGCCATTAAAAAAAAAAAAAATGTGATAAATGCACCAATTTTTGGCACAAAGCTATATTCCAAAAGTTTTTTTGGTAACTGCCAATCAGGCAGAGAGAATTTAATAGAATGTCCGTTAGTGACTTAGGTCATGGATCATTGGATGCCCCTGGGATGGGAGCTGATGCTGTGAAAAGGCTCTGAGTCCCTTGGAATATATGATGATGTTTCTTCTCTCGTCTAATCCCTCTTCCTCTCAACTCTCCTTTAATTTTTTCTACTGAAGTTACTGTTTCATAGTGTCTCGTCTTTAATCTGAGTATTGGATGGTACAGTCCTCTCCGTTATTGGCACATAACCAAGAAGCAGAACAAGGGAGATAGCTAATAATGCCCGCATTCGAATAGAGTGGGGTTGGGTTATTCAGTGTCCCTCTGACAGAGCCATCAGAGACAGAGGGTGACCACAGGCGCCTGATTCATACTCAGAGGGAAAGCCTTATGCTGGCCGATTAAGATTACCACTCTGAAGCTCTCTTCTCCTGTATTGGTTTTTGCAAAAAACAAAAAACAAAAAAAACAAAAAAACAAAAAAACAGTAAAACAGTAAAATGTAGACAGACTTGGGAAGGTGGCTCTTGGGGAGAAATGTAGAGATTTCTGCTGAGCTGCTGTTAATTCACCCTATAGAACCCATGTGGCGCCAACAGAGACCTCGTCTTCGCTCGTTGATCTCAGGTAGCTCTCAACACCCCTGTCTAATAGCACAGTTCTCATCTAACACCACATGTGACTTTCTCCCATGCTCTCGGGCTGAAATTTAGGTAACTGTCATTGGGCAAACAGGGTTCCTTGGGCCAGCTGGCTTAGCCGTCTGCAGACCTGGGTTAGCAGTCTTTGTGCTGTGAACCCCAGGCCCTGGCACATGTGGGGTGCCAGCAACACGCACGAGTTTGCTGGGTCGCTGCCTTAGCCCTCAGAATGCCAGGGCACCCAGCAGTCCGTGTGTCCCTGAGACCAGACTTGGAGCACAGACTTGTAATGCTCATGAGATTGTCAGCAGGCGGTGCATGTCCCTGCTGGCAAGCGAGGCCATGTTAGGTGACAGATGAGCATTTGGGTTTATTTTTCATATTTTAACATATACTACAAAAATAGAATTAACACAAGGGTCTGGTGAGTTCACAGGTATTATTGTTTCGAACAAGGGTAAAATGGGTATAAGTTAAAAATCAGCCGCGTTTTAGGAGATGTAGGGGAAATAATTCACGTTCTGCCAGGATTGCAAACAATTACAAAGGTAGTGTGCAAACGCCAGAAGTGTGGGGACTCCTGACTCTGGTTGAACCACAGCAAGGAAAGTGAAAAGCGCAGTGTTCTTCCCGGAGTCGGAGGGATGGTTTGTGGTACAGCCTGGTGGGCTCTATTCATCGTCTGTCCTTTGCTTTGCCTCCTGTCACCTAGTCGTACCTCCGGGAGAAATCCAGTAAGTTCCTAGTGCTGCCTGCTCCTCTTCCAGCCGGCCTGTTGGGTCTCCCTCTGTCGCTCTTCATGAAAGGAACACTGGTTTTCTCTTCCCCACATCTCCCATAAATTGTGGCATTCTGCTTTGCTCTCCTTTTCAAATCAGAAAATCGATGGCAGCCTACCTGACCCCTGGCTGGGCAGGAACGTGCCTGTGGCTCTCTTCTTTCTCCCAACTCCTTTTCTTCTTCAGAATATATAGCGTGTTAATTATTCTTCTTAGTTTAGGTATGTGGGTGGTGGTTTTAGTTTTTTGTTACTTTGGGGAGCAGAGACTTTCCTTGGAACTTAGGACCTTTGGTTTATCATTGGTTTGCTATCTAAAAAGGTTAAAAGTCTTCATTAGGAAAAAAATAAAACACAAATCTTAATAATACTTGTATTATTAAGGATATGGTTAAGCAGTAGCCATAAAAAGGCCAGATAAACAGTGGCTTCAGCAGGACAAGAGTCCAGTCCGCCTGCTACCTGTGTGGCTGGTCTAGACCTGCAGGACAGCTGTCGTCCCCAAAGTCCTTCAGGGACTTGGGTTCCTGCCATCTCGTTGCTTAAATGTCCCCCAGGAGAATCGTCCCAGCCTACAGCGGGGAACCTGAGTTGCTGCCAGCTGGGTGTCCCCAAATCCAGAGAGGCTGATTGAACTTGGAGATGACCCGCAGGAAACAGGCTGTCACTCATACCCGCTTGGGCCTCGTTTGTCACACGCCACAGCCGGCTTCCAGGGAGGCTACGGAGTAGAATCTCTAGCTGGACAGCACAGGTGCTCGGGAAGGAGGTGAGAACTAAATTGTAAGGGACAACTCGAGCCGTTCCATGTTCGTTGTTTTTACGTGTTTATCTCCCAGGTGAGCTTTTTCATTGAAGAGTAGCTTCTGTGTCTCAGCTTGAAAGCCACTATTATAATAATGTGGAACCATGAAAGGTTTTTGGCAAGAAGGCAGAATGATTAGATATGTATTTTGGAAAGAACATTCTTAAGCCTGTGTGGAGGTTGGATTGAAGCTGGAAAAACTGCAGGGAGGAAAGTAGAAGAGTGAGTTTTGCAGTAATCGCGAAAGTCGGTGAAAACTCAGGCTGAGTCAGTGGCAGCGGAATAGACAGAAGTCCATCAGTTCAGATGATGTTTAGGAGGAGCTCCCTGATGGCCTAGCGGGTTAAGGACTTGGTGTTGTCACTCTTGTGGCTCAGATGACTGCTGTGGCTCAGGTTCAGTCCCTGGCCAGGGACCTTGTAGATGCTGCAGATGCAGCCAAGAAAACAAACAAAAACCACCAAAAAAAAAAAAAAGAGAGAGAGAGATTTAGAAATTAGAAATACGAATCCTTTACAGAGTCATCGCTAGGATTTGCCCTCTGCCCACATGTGATTCCCATTTCCAACCTGCTTTAATTAATGCCCTTGTTCTTTTTCTTCCCTGCCACCATCCCCTCTGCATATAAATTAACATATACATTCATTTTTTCAAAGCAGGTGCCACAAACTCATGCCTTTCCAGGACCAGGAATTCGTGACAATGATGAGGGAGCTTGGGGGCGGGGTGGGCTGGGGGTGGAGAGCTTTGAGGTGGAGGGAGCTTTCCTGTCCAGGGTGGGCAGCGGCTGCCTTAGCCAGAGGATTTTTCCCCAGGCCCGAATGTAAGCCCTGCGTTGCCAGGGTTTTCAGTTTTAAAAATAGAAACTGGAAATGCCCTGATTTTTTAAATGTTGGTACCTTTAAATACTTGACATTCTAGCAACAGCTATTTCATGGGGAGGCTGTGAAGATTAAGTGGGTTAGTAAATGAAGAGTTCTTAGAATCATACTAACACCTCGTGAACGTCAGCTGTCACCGCCCAGCAGCATCATCGTCCTCACCCCCAACTTCACGTCCACCCTTCTCCTCCTCCTCCCGCGTCACCGAGAGCTGCCGAAGAAGAGTGACGCAAAGCTGGAGGCAGTACGGCTCCCAGAGTCACACAGCACGTAATGAGACCGAAGCTAATATCAAACATTTTCCAAGCCACAGCACCCTTTTCTTCAACAAATGCTTACATGGAAACCTGATATGTAAGAATGATTCATTTGAATCTGCTTCGTTTGAAGGGGTTCTGGGGAACAGTGGTTCTTAAACTTTAGCTTGAGTCCGAATCACTTAGAAGGCTTATTAAAGCACAGATTCCTGGGCCCTGACCCCAGTTTCTGAGTCAGTGGGTCTGGGATGAGCCCAAGAATTCTCATGTCTGACATCTTCCCAAGTGCTGCTGCTGGAGGTGGGGGAACCACAACTGAGAACTGTGCTTAGAGGGCACATTTTTATGTCAAGAGACCTGCCTTGAAAGCGAAAGGATCTGAGGAGGCATATTGCTCCTCAGCCAGGGCTGGGGCCGTCCCCTCTTCCTCGGTGCCTGTCGTCGGCACTGTGGCCGTGGTGTCAACAAAGCACGGCCCACCGGCCAGCAGCGTCAGCATCACCTGGAGCTTTTGAGAAGTTCAAGTTCACGGGCCCCATTCCAGACCTGTTGAACCAGAATCTCTTGGAACCTCAGGATCTGTGGGGTTTTGTGTTTCTTGTTTCTTTGTTTGTTTGCTTGTTTTTAACTTTGCGGTTGATTCTTTTATATGCTGCAGTTTGAGAACTGTTGGTCCTATTTAGAAGTTGGAGGTAGCTTATAAAATGCCTGTGGGTAGAACTGTGTTCACCACTTTCAGACCTTGGCTCCACCACTCCGCACCCTCAGAACAGCACTTGTGCCAAAAGAAAGGCCCTGGTCCCACCAGGAGCTTCCCTGGCCTTCACTGTTCTGGTATCGTTGGATAAACTGCATCGTTCACACCTCAATTTCCAAAAAATGATTCAAATTATAGAAAGTGAGATGGGACAACAAGCTGGTTATGTAGAAAGGGTGATGAGTTAAATTTTAGAAATACTGTTTGTGGTTGATGGTTGTAAATTTAGGGCAAAAGGAAACCAACATTGTTTAATAGTCCAACATATGGCAGATGCTTTACTAAGCCCCATTTAATTCTCCTAACAACGAAGAGAATTAGCACTGCAAAGGAGGTAAAGATGTCTTCATTTGGAGAAGAAGAATCAACTAGGGAACTGCAGACCACATTTTTCTGGTCCCTAAAAGCATCTGGGTTTGGAACCCCTACTTTAAACAATGGCTAGTCTATCACAAGAAGTGACTTTGATTCTAATGATTTTGTCATCCAGAATTCTGAAATCAGAATCACTAGTGATTGGTGTATTTTTCTGTACATTTGTTTCAGAAGAGATTCTGTAGTATAATAGGAAAGATACTGTGCTCATGATCTCATCATTCCTGAAACATGTCTTTGAGGAATTGAAATGGAAGAACGAAGAGCCTACAGATAAGATGAAATTTGAACTTTGTAAGAACCAAGTACGATTAGCAAAACCCTTAAATAGAAATTTTTATGAGTGAAAAACAACATGGAGCAGTGGGAAAAAGAACAACAATTTAGGGTCATCTTGTTCTGGGACTCATTAATTTTTTGAGTTCAGTGACTACGGTAGATCTGTAAAATTAAGGCAGAATGACCTAACTCTTCCAGGTGTGAAAGTTAACGGTTTTCTGTGATTCTGGAAATACATGGTAGTTCTGAAAGAAAAATCTGCCTTTAGAAAGGAGTATCGGCAGGTCTACCGATTAGAAACATGAGCAGACAGTAGAGTTAATACAGATCAATCCGTTACTGTCCCTCCCCAGCCCCCAGTCCAGCTCTGATTCAGCTGAGTTGCCTGTGGCGGCGCCTGTCAGCCCGGGGCCTCTGGGGAGGGCACTGCATCCAGCTGCTCCTGCTTCTTTCTGAGCCGGACCTCAGGGTGCCCTCCACTAATTGCATCTGCCTCTTAGGTGTTTAGATAGAACCGAACTGGGAGGAAATAACGGGTTTCTTTTGAATGCGGGGTAAAGATCACCCCAGTGACCAATTGTGACAGTGCGAAAGTGGGACAGCCAGACACGTGTGCCTCTGGTGTGACCCAGTAAGCCACTGCGTCACACAGGACGTGTTCTTGCCAGATCAGTGGAACCGAGTGTAATGGGGAGGGGTGCCAGCTGCGCACACCGAGGGGAGCCAGTGGGCAGAGGAACAAGCGAAGTGGTTGGTGCAGAGGGGAGGGACCAAACCCAGAGTGGGTTAGTCTGAATACAAATGACCCAGCAGATGAATGGCACGAAGCAGGAGCGGAGGGCGACCTCGTATGGCTCAAAAGAGACTTAGGCGACAAAGCAACTAATGGCAGTGGGTGGGTCTTTTTTTTTCTTTTCTTTTCTTTTTAAGGCCGCACCTGCAGCATGTGGAAATTCCCAGGTTAGGAGTCATTCGGAGCTGCAGCCGCCGGCCTACGCCACAGCCGCAGCAACGTCAGACCTGAGCCACACCTGTGACCTACACCACGGCTCACGGCAATGCCGGATCCTTAACCCACGGAGAGGGGCCAGGGACCGAACCTGCATCCTCATGGATATGGGTTGGGTTTGTTACTGCTGAGCCACAAGGGGAACTCCTGTGGTCCTATGCTGATTCAAAGACATCAGTACAGAAACATGTTTTGGCAATATTTGAGGAAATTATGGCAATATTTGAGGAAATTAGCATATGAACTAGGCATTTAAATTATTAATTTGCTAGGTGTGATAATGGCAGCATGGTCATGCACAGTTTTAAAATGTCTTTTCTGAAGTTCCCATCGTGGCGCAGTGGTTAACGAATCTGACTAGGAACCATGAGGTTGCGGGTTCGGTCCCTGCCCTTGCTTAGTGGGTTAAGGATCCGGCATGGCCGTGAGCTGCGGCTCGGATCCTGCGTTGCTGTGGCTCCGGTGTAGGCCAGTGGCTACAGCTCCGATTCGACCCCTAGCCTGGGAATCTCCATATGCCGCGGGAGTGGCCCAAGAAATGGCAAAAAGACCAAAAAAAAAAAAAAAAAGAGAGTACATCTGATTTCATGCCGCGTTTGCACTGTGTCCCGTGCTGTGAATTGTTACCGTCTGCATAGATGTCTAAAGCTTCTCTGCTTCCCTCTGTTTGGGGGTGGGCAGTAAGTGCTGCCTAAGCTTTTGTCCCTGAGAACCCAGATATGAGATAAACATGGACATTTTCAACAGTGGTCTCTTTCCCTGTGGGTGCTTTGCTGTTAGCATGGAAGGTAAACACGTTACTGTGCAATCGCTGACCCCTCGGTGCCTTCCACCCCTGCTGGACCCGCGTGGGGACCGCAGCTGCCCCCTGCCCTCGATGCTCCCCTGAAAAACCCGAGGCTCCTGCCTCTGCTCTCACTTGCCTACAGGAGCGGGAATTCTTGGTAGACCTTAGGATGAGGGCTTTTTATCTCCTAAATAACTGTGTCATCCTAAGTTTATTAATGTAGTGTAGCTTTTAAAGCTCCAGGCTCGTTAAGAGCCTAAACGGTCTATTGTATCTGTTGTGTCAAAGTGAGTGACTGGTTTGTAAATTGTTTCAGTGTAGTTCTTTCACTCCAAAGTGTTTAGTTAGGTTGTCACCCAATAGAGACTTGTTGAAGTAACTACACAAAATAGAAAGCTCGCTTTCAGTCAGCTGGATACTTTCCTTTGTTAATGGATTATTCTGTTAGGTCTTTGTCTTAAGCTTCTGCAGGAAATTAATGTTGGTGTTCCTATTTTGACCATGTTTTGAGGTTGTATACACACATAGAAACTGAAGTATGGCATCGTCAACATTTTTAAAAAGGTTTTTGTTCTGGAAAATTTCAGTCATATACAAAAGTAGAAGAGTGTAGTAATTAACTTCATGTAACCAGCATTCAGCTTCAAGCCATAAGCACTGTATGTAGATCTTAGCTATAAAATATGATAAATACAAGATGTCAGTTAATTTTAGAAATATAAGAACTAAATTAATTCTTCAAACGTCAGTACCATCTGTTGTTATACCTACATGTATCTCAATTTTGGTAGAGTTTGTTTTCATAACCACGTCTATTACACAATTTTCTATTTAACAAAACCTCCAAGGTAGCTGAGCTTGTAAAAGGAATGTCTTTCGTATGAGGTGAGATTTTAAAGTATGCAAATTTAATTTGTAGATCAAATCCCAGTTTCACTGCTATTAAAGGAATCTTTTTAAACCTTGGCTGTATTTTTGTGTTTATGAGTTTGAACTGCCATGTATCTCATTGCCTTAAACCAGCCCCAGAGTGTATGTAGTTTTCTTTTTTCAGCACTGGTGTTTTCTATTTTGTTTTACTATTTGAGGCTCTCCAGTACCTTAAAACATAATATATAATTTTGACTGACGAAAAGTAGCTTAATTGGGTCTCTACGTATTCATCTAATTCTCTTGAGAAATCCCGCCCCACCAGAAAGAACCTGGGCTTTGGAAGGGTGGGGACCTGGGCTTGTAGCCTTTCCACTAGTTAACTAAGTTCACTCACGCAGCCGATATTTATTTACCGCATACTTCCTAAGTGCTGTGTACACAGAACCTCATTTTTTGACATGGGAAATACATCAGTGAACAAAACAAACAAGCCTCATTCCCGAGTTTTGCCCGCATTGTAGTTGAGACCGACAATATCAAAGTAGCTCATCATTTGATAAAGTGTCAGGTCATGATTAAGTGCTGTGGGAAGAGAGAAGCAAGGAGGGAGGGAGAGTGAGGATGGGAGTCAGGAGGGGTGTGACTTTGGATGGAGCATGAGGATGGCATCCGAGCAAACCTAAGAAAGAAATCCAGGTGCATGTGTCCCCCCTACACACACCGCCTTGGGTGTATTTTATGTGAAACTGTTTCAGGCAGAGCAGGTGCAGTGAGCACACGTGCTCTCACACAGAAACAAGCTTTACATTTTTAGGAAGAACCAGGTCCCCTGATCGGAGCCGGGAGTGAAGGGTGGGCATGAACAAGGAGACGTGGGGCAGGGGGACCTGAGAGGCCGAGGAGCACAGCAGCGCTTTTGGGCTTTTGGAGGCCATCGTATGGAAGAGTTGGGTGTGTTCTGATCTCACGGGGGCCCTGATCTAATTTGTGTTCCAGCAGGATCACTCTGGCTGCTGTTTGGAGACCAGAGGATAGGGGTCGGCTTAGGCGGCAGTGATCGGGCGTGTGGGTGGGGGGGCGGCAGGGCAGAGGCGACCTGAGAGGGGCTGACCCGGGCCTTTGCTGATGGATCGGGTGTGGGGTGAGAGGAAAGAGAAGCTCGGCAGCCAGTGAGCAAAAAGGCAGTTAAGGAGGAAACTCTTCTGAGAAGTTATGTGAGATGAAGACTGAGGACCGACCGTGGAGTTTGGCAAGAGAGAGGCCACTTTCTGGGGCAGCTTGGGGATGAAGGTCTGATTGGGGGCAGGGGTTGAAGAGCCGACGGGCAGGGCAGTGTCAGAGTGTGTGCACGGGCCAGAGTAGACTCCTGGCAAGTGGCTGGGCCGCCCAAGTCCTTCTGTCGGTTTCGTCTTGTTTTTCGGATTGGAGAATGAAGAAGGTGCCCCTCAGGCCCAAAGGGACCGGGGAGTGGAGGACGGTGGTCCCTAGTGGTGTGAGCTTCCAAGGACGTGTGGCAGAAGGAGACCAAGTGAGCAGCGAGAAGGAACTAACCCCCGCTCCCTGCCACCTTGGGATGGTTCGGTGTGTGGTACCTGGGAGAGGAAGTGGGGCTGACGTGGAAGTGGTACCCTCAGATTTCACAGGAAGGGGAGGGAAGCCTTTGCCAAAGACCCCGGCCCCGCAGGAGGTTCTGCCTGTGACTGTGAGTTTCGGAGGCACGGCGTCTGGGCAGATGGGAAGTGGCGTCTGATCGGGGCTTGGGAGGAGTGAGGGTCCAGGCGAAGACGGATGGACAGCCAGGAGTTCAAGCTTCTGAGATGAAAGGAGACTGAGGCCTTGGGGGATGCTTTTCACTGAGGGGAGGTGATTGCATCTGCTCCACGATAGGCCCCTTCTGAGGTGTGGTCTCTCCTGCACCTTGTGGCAGTGGAGGGGCGATGTGGAGCCCTGGAGGGGCAGCCCCACCAAGAACTCAGTGGTCCTTGCAGAGTGCGCTCTCCTGGCTAACTGGATTAATTGTGCATGTGAGCAAGTGGCATGGCCTTCCCAGGCCTCGGTGTTTTCCTCTGTCAAATGGAGATAAGTCCAGGCTTGCAGGTATTTATGATTTAGAGATAAAGGCGTATATATATATATATAACCCGGGTGGGTCTAGGGATCGGGATCTAGCAGGTGCTGCATGACAGCCTTCCCTATATGTACATAGATAAGTATTTTATACATTTCTAGTCCTTGCTCATATTCAATAAGGATTTGTTCATTTGTTGACATCATCCTATATGTGTATGTGTGTATATATACATAAAATACATATATATGCATGTATACATATGTTACTTACATACATAGAAACACACACATAAAATGCTGGGTCATTTGTTGGGGTTTATCCTCCACGAGATGGATGCCGGGGGCGGATTGTGTGATCCCCGTCTTTGTTTATAATGTTGGGGCTTTCATGCTGTCCATTTTGTTCTGAGATATAAGTGATAAAATGTATTTCTAGCCATCTTATTCCAAATAAAGTCGTAGTGATTTTTGTATAGCATCTAATGAAAGAGAGAATGATCTCCTGGTGTCTATTCTGTATTATTCACAGAAACAGTTTCTAAAGAGCAGGTCTGTATTTGTGCAATATAAATGCCTTATCTTGTTTACTTGCTATAAACTGGCATTTTTGAAGGCAGAGTGGAGATAAAAATCACGGTTAGTTGTCGTCCTTCTTTAACGTAATATGGCTAAACCTGAAAAGCCTTTTGATTGCAGGTAAAACATTTTTTAAATAAAGCTTATCTTTTTACCAAATATTTTAAGAAAACTTGGTAGCACTGAAATAGAGTGAAACTGTTTTTGTCAATTTAGAAAGTTAATCATTTTGTTAACAGTGATTTATACTGTAGCTAAAAAGCTCTTGGTAGTTTCCCAAATCTTAAAGCCAGCTGACCTTGCATTTGAACTGGGCTGTAATGTAAACATTTTCTTGAGATGGCGAGGGGTTGGGCCAGACAATCTGGAGGATATTAGTGGAGTTCTGTTTGAGGGAAGTTGGAATCCTGAGATAATTCTCAGGAGCTCTTTTTAAGGTCAGAAGCTGTCTTTGACGTTACATGTTTCTTAATTCTTTCTTGGTCTTGTTACTAATGTACCTATTCCTCTTGGAAGTCTGATGAGTAAAAGACATACCTTACTTTGTGGTAGGACATAGGGTAGTTTTTCAATCCTTTCCACGTTATTTAGTTGCTAAAAAATAGAATATAGTATTCAGGCTACTGAGCTTGAGATTTCTACCCTACTGCCTTTAAAAATTCTTACTTAATAGTCTATTACTTATCCAAAATATTTTGTTCAAAACCAAAGACTATATCAACTCCCTTTGACACTTCCCCCCTTTTGAAAAAACTTTCTGAGATGCACTGAGCAGTGTTTTTCCAGCTTCAGGTCATGACTCATTAATGATTAAATCAGTTTAGTGGGTTAAAAACAGCATTTTAAAAAAAAAAATGGAATTCACCGCTCCTAGTGAGGGTAGATATTGTTTCATGACACTTTGGTTGTAATTATACATGTAGATGAGAGTGTGTGTGTGTGTGTGTGTGTGTCTAAGTGTGGAAACGTAAAGTATTTTTTACTGTGAGTTGCCATCAGAGTTTGAAAACTTACTACAGAGAATATTTCAGGTGAAGTTTTTATAGTCTTTTTTATAAGTTTACATTTAAAAATTTTGAGTTTTCAGCTATATGGCTGATACTATTGTTAGTTTAAAAGGTCGCAGTTTTCTAATTTTTTAATAGTGACTCCTATTTTCAAATTCTGACATTTTCACTTGATCAAAAGCTGACATACCAGAGCTAAGCAAAAACCATGCTTCTATTAATTTAAGGAATCTCTCTGCAGGCTCTCATGCCAGGTAGTAGACATACCGAACTATAGAGGATGCAGTTTTCTGTCTCCAAGAAATCGTAATCAAATTTTTGTCAGACCTGTGTTGAAATATTTTTGTGTTCATATTTGTTTTACTTTTTCTTTTTAAAAATGATGACCTATTTCCTTAATAAATGCAACTCTTCAGCATTCAAAATCAAAGGAATTTTTGAAAGGAGTAATTGTCCTTGGAAACTTGTCAGATTTCTCAAGGCTATAATTGAGTACTTCTTCCTGCCCGAATTTTTTCTGCTTATTAAATAAACTACCACCGAACTAATGCTAATTGTTCAAGGTTTTGGACTAGGTTTGCACTGGGGTTCTAATCTGGCAGATATCGTTACTGTTTTTTCTGGACTCGGGGAAAGACCAGTTTGCGAGCTGTGAACTTGGATGCCTTTTCCACTGTGCTCTTTGTACCACCTCATCCCTTTTCCGCATCTCTCCTCTCCTGTACAACAGAGAAGACAACCAAGTCCTACTCCAGATACTGAACAGATGCCTCGATATCTCGTTCAGAGTAATCTAATCCTCGAATCACCTAGACATTACGAATGCCAGTGTGCTGATTCGTCACGGGGCCTGGCGTTTTCTGTCCCTCACCTTTGGAGAAGAGTACAGCATGACAGATGATAACTGAGCTGGGCCATTAAGACTGGACTGTTGACTCAGAACTACTGTCATCTGTCCTCAATCGCGTTTTAAAGCAAATGCCTAGGAGTCCCGTGTTCATGGTTCATCACTCGGTAACTCATGTCTCGGTGTATGTTTTGACTGCCTATTGTCAGTTTTACACACAGGAACACAGCAAAGGTGTTCCATTTTATTTAAAGCAGTGCTGCCAAGGAACAACGCTTCTCCTTCAAACAGTAAGAAATCGCTAGGAGAGCATCTTTTATCGAAGCGTATATGGCTTTAGAGAAAACCAGAGCAGACTGCAGTGTATAACTGGATAACGCGTTTCTTAGAAAACTTGTGTCTCCTAGCTTATGCATGTAAACCAGTTGGTAACATTAGGTTCGTTTAATATGTATAAATCTTCCGTAGAAGACTTCAGGTCAGCCTACCAAACACTTGATCTCCTCATACTATCTTTATTAAAAGTTGTCTTTCTTTCTATATGAGTAAACCCGCGTCGTTAAATGAGCAGCTGTGCTTCAATCTCATTATGATTTTGGCAGAAATCTCCAACAGTGAAACAGTTCAAGTTGAAGGCTGACATTTTATATCCTTGATTCATGGTGCGTGAACAAAATAGAGAGTCAGGGGAGCAGAGTATCAGATGTAATTGAAAATTGCTTCGTGTCACATCTTAAGTAATAATATGTAGTTTATGTGTCTGTTTATTAACCTTTTTGTTATAGGTTTTATGTGTGTGTGCTTTCTTTTTCTGTGTACTTTGAAGGGGGACTTCCTTATCTGTAATCTGTAATATTGCTGACATGAAAACTCAGGGTAATTTTAATTTTCCCAGTGTTTACCACATCTTTATGTTTAAACCAGTCGAAAGGAGCTTAATTATTTTCTTCTGACTTTATTTTTGAAGTTAGTACAGCTGTGTTTGCTACGTAGCAGACACAGGTCTTTTTTCCCCTTCCACCTCTGGTCTCATTAGTCTCGAGCTGCTTTGGTGTTCATCCTGAATGAAATACTGTGGTTGACGCATGATGATGTATTTTTTTAAAAAAGAGTCCCTTCCTGCTTTAAATATAAACAAAACATGGACTCACTTCCCCAACTTGTCGGATTCACTGTTCAAATACTGCTATTACTTGATAGTCCATTGTATTTGAGTAAATGGGGAAAGAATTAAATTTTTGCACACATGATTGACTCTTTATACAAAAACCAAGGTTAGATGTCGTGAATAAGAAATTTGTCGAGCTAACATTTGATGTGAAGGAATAATGAAACTGTCTATTTTCATTTTGAAAATAAAGGGCCATTCCAAGGTAGAAAGTCTATTTCATACTTGAATTTTATATAATTTGATAGAAACAGAGGAACTAGGACAGTTGAATCATGCAGTTCACAATATTTAAAAATTTCATTTTAAAAATTCTGTTTGAGCACCCTCATGCCGTTAAAAAGAAAACATTCAGCCTTTTCACTGTCAACATGAGCAAGCTTGATGTATCACTCTCCAGCAGTGTGTATGACTTACTGTCTTGTACCTGGTGCCAGGGTGTTTAAGAGGCGAGGAGAAACTAAAAGCCAAAGCTGATTTTTTTTTTTTTTTTTTTTTTTTTTTTGTGCACTAAGTACAGGAAGTGTGTTTCATTTTGTGCTGACTTGATGAGAAAATAAATTGGTATAAAAACATTGAAAGAAGCGACAGTTCTCTGCTCGCGTGTTCCGATTTTCAAGCACATCTGAGCAGTGTGAGCGTTTCCGTCCTGTCGGAAGCAGGTCTGACTTAGCGTCTGTACTTGGTTGATCATTTTGGAGTTTGAAATTCCCTGCAAGTCCCGCTTGTGAAGTCCGGTGACCTGCCTGTCAGACATCAGCAAACACAGGAGTCAAGCATGGGGTCATCTACGCGTCTTTATGGGGACCCGGCTACTCTTCTCACTTTAACCTTTCAACCCCAACCTCGTTCCTTTTGGTGGAAGTTAAGAGTTCACTCTCTTGCTGGTGACCTCATACATGACCAACTGTCCTTTAAGAATCTATTCAGGTTTTTTGTTTTTTCCTTTTTTAATATACACAACATTAAGGACAAATTGGAAAGTAGAAAAGAAAGACGCCTGTGACATCACTCCCCCAGGGGAGCTGCTTAGGCTTTTTTGGGGGGGGAGGGGATCGGGGAGCAGAGGACGGAAATTGAGTTGAAAACTTCGAGGAAAAGTCTGTAGCTGTCTCATTCGTTTCATTCCATCAGACACACCAGTATGTCCAAATCTCACTTGAAAGATAAGTTATTCAGAATTTATAGGTTGCTATAGATTCTGATTTTTTGAGTCATCGTGTCAGTTTAGTTTCCTGCTAACCTTGTCTTGCTTCTCTTTCACTCAAACTGTGTCAATAATTTTTTCAAAATTCATTTGTTTGCCTGTGTAGGCACCAGATTTTACCCCTGAAGAGACCCCTAACTGACAACCTGACAGGCTTCCTCTCAACCTTGGGGGAAAACTCCTTATTTTTTTATTAGTTTTGAACTTCATAAATGTATAATTAGTGGCGTAAAATTTAGTTCTTTATTGATTTTTTTTTTTTTTTGAGCCACACCCGAGGCATATGGAAGTTTCCAGGCTAGGGGGCTAATCAGAGCTGCAGCTGCCAGCCTACACCACAGCCACAGCAACACAGCTCCGAGCCGTGTCTGCGACCTACACCGACCTATACCACAGCTCACGACAATGCAGGATCCTTAACCCGCTAAGCGAGGCCAGGGATCGCACCCACATCCTCATGGATACTAGTCGGGTTCGTTTCCCCTCTGCCACAATGGGAACTCCTTTTATTGATCTTTTGAGGGACTGTGTTCTTACACGTTTGCTCTCATAACATTGAGCTGGAAAGCCATGTTTCTGCGTGTGTGTGTACGTGTGTGTGTGCTCAGCTCAGACTTTCCATCCCTCCTTGTAAATAACAGGGCAGTGTGTCTGAAAGTGTTTTGCCAGGTGGCAGTGGAGTATATGGGGGTTTAGCTTCTGTAGTATATGCAGTGCCGCTTCTCTGACTTGATTCACATTATGTCATTAGGAAAATAATTGTGATAGCAAAACACCAAATGTCCTCGAAAACCAAAATTTCTTACTATCTCAGCCCCCTGATTAATTTAATTGAAGACTATTCCAAGTTTACAAAGTTTTTAAAACTGTTAGATGATGCCTTCTATAGTTACATATAAAGTTTTGCTTTAAAAAAGATTTTGTTGTTTATAAATGCTAAAAATCTTTGATCTTAAAAAAAAAAAAAGCAGAACAACTATAGGCTACCCTTTGCTTTAAGAAATTGGTTTTCCTTTGGAAATAATATTTTATGACAAATCTGCTATGGATGTTATTGATCTGAATGAGAAAGGGATATTTCACTCAAAGACGTGCTTCTTGATGTAAGTAGTTTTACTGTATCCTGTGCCTTTGCCTATGACCTGAATGGCTTGTCTTTATTTAATACATCAAGCTTCCTTTCTTTTCTTCTTTTTTTCTTCTTTAGGGTTGCACCTATAGCATACGGAAGTTCCCAGGCTAGGGTGGAATTGGAGCTGCAGCTGCTGGCCTGTGCTACAGCCACAGCAATGTGGGATCTGAGCCGCGTCTCCGACCCACACCTACAGCTCACAACAACGCTAGATCCTTAACCCACTGAGCCAGGTCAGGGATCGAACCTGCATTTTCTTGGATCCTAGTTGGGTTCACAGCCCACTGAGTCCAACGGAAACTCCCCCAAGCTTCCTTTCTTTTAGTAAACCAGGGAGAAAGTGGACGAGCTGCTGCAGGGTTGTGCATTTTGTGGATGTTCAGTAAGTGCTGTTTTACTTGCTTGAGTAAAAGTTGAACTTCATTCATTCAGAATTTTGATGGCCGAGCTGGGCTGAAAATGACTCTTCTACCAGCTTAGTTAGGAAAAAGTGTTTCTTTGTGTACATTATAAACAGAATTGTGGAATGCTTGTATTTTGCTAATTAAGAAGAATTAACTAGGGAGTTCCCGTTGTGGCAGAGCAGAAACGAATCCGACTAGTATCCATGAGGATGTGGGTTCGATCCCTGGCCTCGCTCGGTGGGTTAAGGATCTAGCGTTGCCGTGAGCTGTGGTGTAGGTCTCAGCCACGGCTCAGGTCCCGAGTTGCTATTGCTGTGGTGTAGGCCAGCAGCTGTAGCTCTGATTTGACCCCTAGCCTAGGAATCTCCATATGCCACAGATGCAACCTTACAAAGCAATAAATAAATAAAACTCCTTTTCAAGGACTTTATGATATTTTTAATATCTTTTAAAATCTGTATGTCTGGCAGTAGTTTAGATGTCGAAGATACAAAGATGAACATTGCCTACCACTGAAACTGTTGTAGAGGGGAGTTCCCTGGTGGCACAGCAGGTTAAGCATCAGGTGTTGTCACTACAGCAGCTCTGACTGATCACTGCTGTGGCATCGGTGCAGCCAAAAAAAAATGTTACAGAGATGGGGATAGACACAGACAAAGACCATCACATTATAGAGTGTCAAAGATAGACTGGGGCAGGAGTTCCCGTCACGGTGCAGTGGTTAACGAATCCAACTAGGAACCACGAGGTTGCGGTTTGATCCCTGGCCTCGCTCAGTGGGTTAAGGAGCCAGCATTGCCGTGAGCTGCGGTGTAGGTTGCAGATGTGGCTCGGATCCCACGTTGCTGTGGCTCTGGCGTGGGCCGGTGGCTACAGCTCCGATTCGACGCCTAGCCTGGGAACCTCCATATGCCGCAGGAGCAGCCCAAAAAATGACAAAAAAGACAAAAAAAAGGATAAACTGAGGCACATTAAACATGTTAAGAGTTTATTTGAGCAAAATTTGATTCAAATTGGGCAGTGTCCATTCTAGCAAATAGAAAGGAACTCTGAGGAGCTGTGCACAATGATAGACTTTTCAGCCCAAAGGGAGTGGGAAGAAGGAGGTTGTTCTAGGCAAAAGATAGGTTGGTTATTGCAAGATTACTGTCCTCTAGAGGATGCTGGATCTGTCAGGCATATTACCTCCCTAGCGCCAGTCACACGATGCCTGATTGTGTTTAAAATTCCACGTCCGGGAGAGCCAAAACTGTAATTAAGTCTCGGCTTGGAGTGGGGGATTTAACAGGATCCGTTTTGGACCTGTTGTAGTGTTTCTTAGCAAGTGACAACGATGCAGCTTGTCAAACGATGGAGATACCGTGCATAGGTTCTTGTGAACACCGAAGGGGCACTCGATCAACCTGAGGATTCGGAGGGGCTTTGGGGGGTCTCTAATATCAGCTATTTTCTTCATGGGTCATGCCTTCGGTGTTATATATGGAAAGTCATTGCTGTACCCAAGTCACGTAGGTTTTCTCTTCTCTTACTTTCTAGGAGTTTATGGTTTCCATCTTCCACTTAGGTCAGTAACTATTTTGAGTTAGTTTTTGCGAAGGTGTAAGTTCTGGGTCTGGATTCACCTTATTTTGCATGTGGATGTCCAGTGGTTTCAGCACTTCTCTTTTATTAAAGATCAATTGACTGTATTTATGGGGATCTATTTTCAGAGAAGGTTTTCTGGGTTACTGTTTTATGCTTACCTTTCAAATGCATGAAGTTAACATTGATTTTAAACGGTTTTGAATAGTTAGGTGTGTAAAGAAAAGGATGATGCGCACAGACTGTCTTGTCCTGGCTCGTGGTACACGGTGGCCGCATAAACTTGTGCTGTCCATACTCCCTTCTCGTATTTTCATTTTTCCATATGTTCTTCAGAACATCTTCCAGCATGCTGGGGGCCAGAAGGCATTATTAGTGGCCTTAACATTTTAAAGAATTGTTAGCTCAGGAACCTATGTGTCATGAGGTTGCAGGTTCGATCCCTGGCCTTGCTCAGTGGGTTAGGGATCTGGCGTTGCCATGAGCTGTGGTTAGGTCGAAGACACGGCTTGGATCCCGCATTGCTGTGGCTGTGGCGTAGGCCGGTGGCTACAGCTCCAATTAGACCCCTAACCTGGGAACCTCCATATGCCATGGGAGCGGCCCAAGAAATGGAAAAAAAAAAAAAAAAAGGACGAGAAGAAAGAACCCGAGTGTAAACCTGTGGGAGGCTATTTCTCAACTTTGCCTCTTTGTGGTCCCTCCAGGCCCCAGTGTCCTTTTTTCTTTTCTCCACCAGCATCTCCGTTTCTCAACACCAGTTTTAAATAACCTGGACTCAAACCTGTCGTGACTTGACCAGTGACTAATTTACAAAACGATTGTTCTTTATTTTAATAGCAGGTGATGTTCAGAATCTCTTTTAAGACTCCACTTGATAAAACTCAGTTATAACCCATCTTTTCCTGGTTGAATCGTAGTATAAAATGTTATTTATGTGTAGTTGATAATGTTAGATGTACCACTTAACCAGCTTTATAAAAGAAACTGAAGTTATGCTAATGAAATAATAATAATGACAATATCTTGCTAGTGAAGAGGCAAAGAAAAGTGGTTTCCTAATCTCAATAATCTCAATAAGTAACAAGGAAGTTGTAAAAATACTGATGTATACACATTTAAAACCACGGCCTGGAAGTTCCCATTGTGGCCCAGCAGTAACAAACCTGACTAGCATCCATGAGGATGCGGGTTTGATCCCTGGCCTCGCCCAGTGGGTTAAAGATCTGATGTCGCCATGAGCTGTGGTGTAGGTCGCAGATGCAGCTTGGATCCCACATCACCGTGGCTGTGTTGTAGGCCAGCATCTGCAGCTCCGATTTGACCCCTAGCCTGGGAACCTCCAGGTGCCGCCGCTGCCGCCCTAAAAAGACAAAACAAAAAACAACAACAGCGAAAAACAAAACAAAACATGGTCTGCCTTAAGTCACAGGAAGGCTATTTCTTCCCCTAAATCTGGGCTTTGTTTTCTTGTCCCCTTTTCTTAGGAGATCAGAATTTTCAAAGAAGAATTACTCATTTTACAGTTTCTAGCATTTTATTTTTTTTTAAGAGACTGATCAAAACTTGATTTTAAAACAAAGGATTCAGAGTGTGTCCGTTTGTTCTGGTTTTAGGTGTGTAAGGTGGGAGTAAAAACGCTGATTTAAACACCTTTGGCGTTTTCTGCAGTAAAGGACCACGGAGAGAGAAATGACTTCTCTGATTGTGTCTCTCTACTGGAATGTCAGCTCCTCAGGGACAGGCATGGGTCCCTTTTCTTCATTGCTGTGTCCCCAGTACCTAGAGCAAGCAGGGCCATGGCTCACAGGAAGCGCTCAAGCAGGTGTTGAATAAGCTAATACAAATAGTGGCAGTACCCTGGAGTTACCTGTAACCTGCATCTCTAGGTAGCTGGGGGAGTTACAGCAATGGATTTTCTGTGAAATTTTGCCTTTTGTGTCAAAAATGCCATTTTAATGTATTATGGACATTTCTGAATTGTATCATACATTTTATTCATTTCTTGACTAGGGTACTCCAGACACACTTCATCTGCTGACTCAGGGATGTCGCTGTGAGTAATAACCGCTGTTAATTCCTAGGTGGGCAGAGAAGCTTGTGGGACTGCCTTTGGATAATCATAGCGAACAGATAAAAACTAATATCCTAATTTTTTTTTATATTCCTGCCTACCCACGGTTATCCAAGCAATAGTCTAAGACTGGCTCCCTTTGTCGTATCAAGAAATGCAAAAGACCTTTTTGACAAATAGTTACTTTTTTAGTAGCTTTTGTTTTCAGGTTCAGAGAACTAGCTGGAAAATCTGAAATATCAAGCTATATTGATGTCTGAAGTAGGCCTGCTGTAAAATAGGTTACACCGTGTAGCTGAAGGCCTGTGCTTATGAGAAAATGTTCATCTCCAAAGCAGAATTATTTTTGTGCGTGTGTTTTCCATTTGGTTGCAGTATTTGTTTGTTTTTTTTTTGGGGGGCGGGGGACAGGGGGAGTTCTTTTTAGGGCTGCACCTGTGAGATGTGGAGGTTCCCAGGCTAGGGGTCAAATCACGGCCACAGCCTCAGCAATGTGGGATCCAACCTACACCACAGCTCACGGCAACACTGAATCCTTAACCCACTGAGCCAGGCCAGGGATCACACCCATGTCCTCATGGATGCTAGTCGGGTCTGTTACTGCTGAGCCGCAGCAGGAACTCCTGATGGCACTGCTTGAAATGGTTAGTTATTATAAGTAATCTTTAGTTACCACAAGTACAATTCTCATAAATTTGAATGTAATGTAGTAACTGTATTTATTTTGCAATTCATAGTTGTATTTTAAGGGAGTTTTTTTGCCTTCCAGTTTGTTCTCTTTCTGCTCTTCCACTCAGAAGGATTTAATTTCTGCAAATGTAAACCCTATTATCAAGAGCCACAAAAACCCTGCTAAATAGGAAGGCTCATCTTCAATTCATCAAGCAAAATGGGAGTCACTGAAAGATTTTGATCCATATCTTCTCGTATGACTGACCCAGCAGATTTATCGTATTTTGTCTGCTAGACGGAGCCCATTGACAGGTCAAAGCCCTTTCCTCCAGTCCAGCACTCCTCTTACCTCTTGGCATTGACTAGATATGCAGTAAATATGTGTTGAACTAAAGTTCAAATGAATATGACAAAAGAGAATTTCAAGAAAAAGGAAGAGGAGTTCCCTGATGGCTCAGCAGGTTAAGGATCAGGTGTTGTCACTGCTGGATCGCTGCTGTGGTTCAGGTTCAATCCCTGGCCCCAGCATTTCCACATGCCATGGGCCTAAGCAAAAAAGAAAAGGATAAAGGAAGCGTGATCGGCATTCACTACTACCTAGAGCTCAGGCAGAATGAGGATTGTTTGTAGTGAGAAATGAGAATATTGCAAGGGACCAGGGGAGGCATTTCAGGTGAATGGTTGGGGCACCCAGATAGGTAAGAGTTCAGGAGTACATGAGCAGAGAAATGGGAGAGTCAGGTAGAATTTATTCTTAGGAGCAGTTTGGTGAAGGGCTAAGAATCCCTCTGCTCTGCTCTGACAGTACCCTTGCCTCATCGAACTCAAACTTTCGTGTGTGTTTTTCCTGCTAGGCTGAATTTCAGTAAGCAGTGAAGAAGAAAGACGCCCGTATATGTTGGGTGTGATACTGTGTTCCTACTTTCTTAAACTAAATGACATTTAACTTTAGGACATTTTTTTTGTTTTTAATAGGTCCATTTCAATTACTTCTTGTCACTTCACCCAAAAGTGTCAAATTGAGCACAGCTTCAAGGAGTTGGAAATATTTGTTCTGAGGTCAGTTTTTTCACAAATGGGGTTGTGTCGCATGGCTCTGCTTCAGTTATATTTCGCAAGGTGACAGGTTGACATTTGTATTAAGTTCTGTAATGTTCTATTAGTTATGTTCTTATAACTCATAGTTCTGATTTGGAAGAAATCTCTCCGTGAGCATCAGTGGGAAGGAGAGTCTATCGCACTGCTGACATCCACGGTGATGCATAAATTGCCTTTTATAGTTCTCAGCAGGGCTTCCCGTATGGTCTATAAATATTACTTATCTGAAAAGGTACTTAAGGTAAATATTTTATTATCAAATATATTTTAATCCATTTGCTTTAATTATATCTCACTGGCATATTTATAAGACTTGTCTCTAGTCATTCAGGGATTTTTTTTTTTTTCCTAGCTGAAAATTGTAATAATTTTTTTTCCAGCCAGAAACATTGTAAAATGTAGTTAGGTACTTATGACACGGCTTCCTGTAGGTAACAGTACTGTAAGGAGCTCTCACTCACGCGCACGTAAAACCACAAGGTCTGCCTTGCTGTCGTTAAACTAGGCTCCAGAGAAAACTCTAGGGAATCTAACTAAATCCTAGGTCACTGCCCACTGAGAAGATCCTGGGCTAGGTCTGTGCCAGACTTTGGAGAGGGTGTTTGCAGGCACGGATCCTGAGAAGAGCGGGGGCACATGGTGACAGTGACATGCTCAAGCTTGGTCTCCTGTGGGCAGCCTCGCTCTGCCCCAGGGAGCTCTAGCTTTGTGGGAATGTAGCGGTAGATTCTAGCTCTTCTGATGTTTTAGAAAGGCAGGAAATTTAGACTTTTAGATTTTTGGGTTTTAGCATCTCCGGATTCTTAAATCTTGGTAGCTAACCGAAGAGGTTTAAAAGCTTTATGCGCCATCTCCTGTCCACTGCCCTCCCTCCCCAAAAGAGACGTATAGAAGCCCTGGGGTTGCTCGTTGACTGGCATTTGACCACCTGTCACCATCTCCACCGCCTGGCTCAGCCCACAGTCCCCTCTCCCTGGGCCATGGCCGTCACCTCCTGGCTTCTCTCTCTGCCCCTGTTTGCTCCCCCAGAGTCTGTTCTCAGCACCACAGCTCTTGGGACTCTGCTAAGATCACGTTAGGTCAGGCCTTGTCATTGCTTTTTGCTCCACGCAGACTCTGAGCCATGGCTTTTTCAAGCACCTTGAGAAAAAACAATTGGAATTCCTGTTGTGGCTCAGTGGGTTGAGAACCCAACTAGTATCCATGAGGATGTGGGTTCAGTCCCTGGCCTCACTCAGTGGGTTAAGGATCTGGCATTGCCTTGAGCTGAGCTGTGGTGTAGGTCACAGCTGCAGCTCCGATTGGACCCCTAGCCTGGGAACGTCCATATGCCTCAGGTGTGGCCCTAAAAAGACAAGAAACGAAACGAACAGCAACACCAGCCAAAGACTCGGGTTCAGATGTCAGGCTCCCTTCTTGGACGTCCTCCTGCCCTGTGCTCCTCCAAGGACAGGCTCTGGTAGCTCTCTGATCTCTCCAAGGAGAGCACAATAAAGTTGACATCATATCCAAAGGTAGGGGGTTCAGAGAAGGTGGAGAAAAGTCAGATGTCCTCCCTCAAAAAAAGGAGAGAAAGAAAATCTGTGAGGGAAGGGACCAGGAAGATTCCTAGGATGAAAAGGCTTAAACGTGAAAATTGTATTGCACACATTTAGGCTGCCAGTTTCTGTCCCTTCTCGGGGGCTTACATGCGCCCCCAGAAGGCATTGCTCACTCAGCAGGTAAGAGCTCAGTGACTGCCTGACGCCGACTGAATGCCGAGAAACACTTCAGGCGTGTTTCAGAAGGGCCGTCTCCCCTGCCCGTGGGCTCGCTGTGTTGCAGGCAGTGTAAGGAGCAGAAAGTAAATACAGAGTAGAAGCAGAAAAGTCGGCTGAAAATTGATGGACTACCTTGCTTGCTTCTATTTTCCTCTTCCTCTCTCTCCATCTCTCTCTGTTGGCTGAATTTGGCTGAAATTTTTTACTCTACTATTTAGCCAAAGCAGTATTCAGAATATCAAGTCCATATGGTAATAATTTATTAAATATTTATAATCACAAGTATATAGTGATCAAAAGACAAAAAGAGAAAGATATTTTTATTTATTTATTTATTTACTTTTTTTTCTTAGGGCCACACCCTCGGGATATGGAGGTTCCCAGGCTTGGGGTCCAGTCGGAGCTACAGTTGCCAGCTCACACCGCAGCCACAGCAATGTGGGATCCGAGCCGCGTCTGTGACCTACGCCACAGCTCACGGCCATGCTGGATCCTTAGCCCACTGAGCAAGGCCAGGGATGGAACCTGTCCTCATGGATGCTGGTCGGGCGTGTTACCGCTGAGCCATGACGGGGACTCCAGAATATTTCTATGACAGTTCTCTTTGGTTCACTAGGTTAGGTCTTGTTCTGAAGGGTACATTATAGGAGAATTGTTAGCACAGGGCCTCGGATTTACATTCTCCGTTACCATCTAATTATTAAAACACCCGAATAGAGGTGCCCAGCACTGAAACACGGTCTGTGCCAGACGTGGATAAAAACACTCTTGTTGCCCCTTCTGCATTTGCAGCAGCCCACCTCATCACTCTGTCCCTTTATCCTGCCTTTCAATCCCTGGCCCTACTCAGTGGGTTAGGGATCCAGTGTTGCTGTGACCTGTGGTGTAGGTCGCAGATGCAGCTCAGATCCTGAGTTGCTGTGGCTGTGGCTTAGGCTGGCAGGTGCAGCTCCAGTTCAACCCCCAACCTGGGAACTTCCATAAGCTGCAGGTGTGGCCCCAAAAATAAATACATGAATGAATGAATGAATGAATGAACGAATGAACAGAGCATTCCAGGTTGGCATCTCCTGCCCCCAGAGCATATTTCTGACCAGTGGACCCCTACCCCCATCTGCCATCTAGTGAAATCTCAGCAAAGATGAGGAATTTTCATATTCATCCAAAATAAACAGGATTGCACCTTGCACCTCCTGGAAAAGTGTAATTCATTTTAATTCAACAAAGATTTGTTGACCCTGATGCCTGTCATGTCTCAGGTGCTGTAACGCATGTTAGGGCTTCAGGATAAGACAGCTTTCCTGCCCTTCAGCGGCTCACTGGCTAAGAGGAGAAGCAGTGACAGGAACTCCTATCTCCTGTTCACAGAGGAGGGAGTTGCTGCCCAAGAAAGGGAAGGAAGCTAATTATCAAGTGCCTTCTATTTGTGGGGCATTCTTAGGGTTTCACAGTGACCCTGCAGGGTATATGTTGGAGGAAAACAAAAGCTCAGAGAGGTTAAGTGCCTTGCCTTAAGTTGCAGAGCAGATAGTGTCAGAATCAGAATTCTACCCAGGTTCCATCTGATTCCACGATTCTTGCCAGTTTTGTGCTCTCAGGAAGGAAAAACTAACTGAAGAGAGGGCTGGCCGAGGGTTTTTCTGGATTCTTAACATGTGTACTAAGCTTTTTCTTTAAAAAAAAAAAAAAAAAATCAAGTCCTGTAGTAAGGAGGGCATTGTATATGCTACAGTGGAGGTGGTCTGGACGCTGTGTGTCGAAGGCAGAGGTGTGAAAATCAGTGCGGGTTTTTAAGCAGGCGAGTGGACGTGATCAGTGTCTGATTTTGAAATATAATTCTGATGGCAAGTCAGTGATGGATGGGAAGTCGCGAGAAATTGGGACCTGGAAGGCCAGCCAGTGTTCCATTTTAATAATCCAGGCAAGAGATAATAAAGATTCAGGCTTTAGCATTAATTACACCTTTTATTTTATGTAATAGATGCCACACCAATGCTTTGGTGACAGTAGCTGTGTCTTCATGTCCCTCTGAGATAGGCATTATTGTCACTGCCGCTGTGCAGTTGTGGCCCAGAGACAACCCCCCCCCACCGACCCTGGGTCACGCAGCTGGGAGTGGTGAAGGCAGGACTGTAGTCAGGGCGTCTGACTCCCAAGCCCCGTATGAACTACTGCCTTCTGTTGCTTCCTGGCGACGGGACAGAGGACGGGGGCAGTGAGCTAATTTGAGAAGTGGGCACACGCGTAGGGGACTTAAAAGTCAACTCTTGTTTGAACCCAAGTGCGCTGCTGTTTAGGGGACCACAGGTTATGGTTCTGGGGCACCCAGTTACCGTGTCACTCTGCCCTCAACATCCATGGTTAGTGCAGATCCCCCATCCCCCCAGGCCATTAGCAAGTGTTCATTCTTCTTGGATGCTCCCCCACCCCCCCGCTTTTTTTCTGTGGCCGCAGCTGCAGCATATGGAAGTTCCTGGGCTAGAGGTCAAATCTGAGTTGCAGCTGCCAGCCTACGCCACAGCCACAGCCACAGCCAACACAGGATCCAAGCCACATCTGTGACCGACACCACACCTCATGGCAATGCCAGATCCTTAACCCACTGAGCAGGCCAGGGATCAACCTGCATCTGCATGGATACTCATCAGTTTTGCAACCCGCTGAGCCGCTACGGGAACTCCTGCTTATTTTTTATTACTGCAAACAACCTCATTTTAAATGATGCATTTGTTTCTCCATTTATAACTTTCCCAGGAGTGAGCATTTTGAGGGGCCTCTGCTCATTGGAGTCCTTAGCACCTGGTGTCCAGCAAATGGTAGTTGCACAAAAACCGCTTCTGAATGGAAGCCTTTCCCTTGTGGCTCTCAAACCCCCCACAGTCTTCAGTGTCACCCAGCAATAAACTGCTGGGGCATCTGAGAGCCACCAAATGTAGACACTGCCAGACACAAGCATAATGTGGCCATGAAGAATAAATACTCTCCAGTTTTCTCTGAGCTCAAAGCTTGCAGATGGTGGGTGCTCAGTGAATATTAAATGCGCGATTTGTGCCTCTTGGCTTGCTTTCTTCTGCCAGCTGGTGTTCTAGGAGGAACTGGAGGGAAGCACAGATCCGTTCTGTTGGTTTTCAGCTCCAAGGACCCACCCCACAGCAGTTTCTAGTGACCTCGGAGGCATCGTCACTGTCCTTTCCATCCGTTAGCAAGCAGAGTCAAGAATTGAGATGACTGACGTGCTTTAAGCAAATTGGAAAACGGCCTTCTCCTTTGTAGATGGCCTTGCAGTCAGCTGACTGTCCGAGGTTCTTTGTGCTTTGAAAAGGGGCTGGTGGTGGTGTTCCATCTCCAGTTAACACTAAGGGGAGGTGCAAACCCGTGAGTCCCCTCATGAAATATACCTTATATAATTATTCACTCTTTTTTATATATGTATATTCATGTGACCGGGGGTAGAGAGAGAAACTAACTTATTTAGGCACAATTGTTAATTTTCTTTTCTTTTCTGTCTACTTACTGCTTTGGATAAACATACTGGAATACTGCCAAAAATTCAGGTGGCTGAATGCTAATTTTGTTGAAATTAGATAGAACAGCCATCCCCTGCCAATTTTCTGTCTAAATTATGCAGAAATTTGATTCTTGCAAGACATAAATCTGGTCAAAAATAGAGTCCTAATTTTCTAGTTAGGAAGACCTTCAGCAGACTAATTATTCTTGCTTTGGCTTTTGCTGTTCTTATGTAGGGAAAGAAATCAAAGAAAAATGAAAGGCAATAAAAGTTACTAGTCATTTTTCTCCCGTGACCCAAATGTAGATTTGCAGTGGCAAAGAACGTGACATTCAGAACTTGTCTGCTCCGAAGCAGGAGTGAGCCTCGGAAAACAATTAGTGCATCTTTCAAACGTTTGGTGGTTATTGAATAATTACTCACATAATGGTCAGTAATGGCATACAAAGGGTTATCTCTTAGCTAATCCTCAAGTAATGGAATTGGTGTATCTCTGATTTTTCCCTTAGCCTTCCAGGGTTTAGAAGAAGGAGACAGATTTGATTATGGGGACCGGAGGGAGCCACTGGAGGCCAGCACCGAAAGGGGACCTTATCTTAAGCAATTAATCAAGAAACTCATATTGTGGGACAATTATTCAGAGCTAATTCTGAAATAGCTTTAGAGCCCCAGGTCTTGAGATATTTTTTCCAGAATTTTGTCAAGGTCATTTAGAGCCACCGGGACCATCTTGAGTTAAAGGTTTGAGTGGAGGTGTTCCTGCTCTGTACCTAGGGGTCCATGCAGTGTGAAAACGTAACACCAGACAACTTAAATGCAGTTGCAGTGTTTTTTTTGTTTGTTTGTTTGTTTTTGTCTTTTTGCCTTTCCTAGGGCCGCTCCCTCGGCATATGGAGGTTCCCAGGCTAGGGGTCGAATCGGAGCTGTAGCTGCCGGCCTACACCAGAGCCACAGCAACACGGGATCCTTAACCCACTGAGCAAGGCCAGGGATCGAGCCCGCAACCTCATGGTTCCTAGTCGGATTTGTTAACCACTGAGCCACGACAGGAACTCCCGTAGTGCTTTATTTTTATTTCTACGGTGGTCAACGGTGCAAAATGGAGTAAGGTCGTCTCCCGAAGATAAACATCCTTCCTCTGTCTGCTTTCTGTACGCGGGCTGGTCCCCAGGCCCGTGTGTGACAGTGGGATGGCAGGGCTGACCTGCGTGCTTGGAGACTTGGCATACGGAAGTGATTCCTGTTGGGTGTGGTGGTTTTAAATCCGACCAGTCCTTTTGTTTTTTTCCCCAGGAATGAAATAGAGAACTGCTACTTTCTGGTTCGTCGTCGTCGTCGTCTTTTTTTTTTTTTTTTTAATGATTTTTATTTTTTCCATGATAGTTGGTTTATAGTGTTCTGTCAACTTTCTCCTGTACAGTAAAGTGCCCCAGTCACACACACATGAATAAGTGCTTTTTCTGACATTACCCTCCATCGTGCTCCATCCCAAGTGACAAGACATGGTTCCCAGTGCCGTTCAGCAGGATCTTGTTGCCACTTCCTCCTGGTCCTGCAGTTTACCTTCCCCAAAGTATCTCTCTCGTTCATCCGCCATCTGTGCCCCCTCTCCCGGCTGCTCTCACCTGCCGTGTGCAGGCTTTTCCCCTCCTCTGATCCAACCTCCTGCAGAGCTGGGACGCCCTCTAGACCCCTCAGCTGGAAGACGAGGCCCCCCCGCTCGCCACACCCCTCCCGCGCCGCAGCCCCAGCCTTTCCTCCGTTCCCACACGTGGCCTTGGCCTTGACCTTGCTCTCTTCCCCGAGATGCTTGCTCAGAAGATCATCCCATGCCTGTACTCTTCTCACGAATCTGGTTTCAGCCTAAACGTCCCTTCCTCAGCGGATGTTCCATCTAAATAGCCCTTTCCTGCAGAGAACACGTCTTTCTTCTTCAGGTTTTTAATGGTCTGTTGACCGAGTCCGCAGGGTCCAGTCTCGCTGTCGGGAATGGCGATCGGGTCCCCCCGCGGCAGGCGGGGCTGCTCCATCGCTCCCATCCCCTCGGCCCACCGAGGCCAGACGTCGCTGCCGCCGAGTATTTTCAAAGTCACAGTTCAGAGATGTACACCTTTTCACATTCTAACAACTTAGAGGCAAAGAAATACGGTAAAATCGTTTTTCTTTTTTTTTTAATAGTAAAACTGCTGAAGAAAATACTGGTTACGAGCCAGTGATGGTTGCTTCTCAGCGACAGGCAAAAGTGGTTCCTGTCTTAGTGAAGCTTAGTAAGGGAAATAGGTTTTTAAATGCTCTAACCCTCAATCAGTTACAAGTTGTAACTCCTTACACTGGCGCTAAGGAAAGACCAGAAGATACTTCTCGGAGAAGGCAGTGCTTGATTAGCCTAAGGCTGAAAGGGTGAGAGACAGCCTGCGGGTAGCAGAGGAAAGAGAGTGCCTAGCGGAGAGGAGGGCCTGTGTGGGCATGAAGACCCCGAGAAGGGCAAGAATTCGGGATGTTCCAGAAATGCCAGGAATGGTCCTGTGGCTTGAACGGAATGTTCCGCACACATAGCTGCTTCGTTGAATTGCAACTAAAATCTGTCCCAGTTTGGATTTGGAAAAATGTTTTGCCAGGTATGGTCACAGTGTTATGGTTCAATAAAGCACTTTTCATCTTCTTATTAAATACCTTCTGGGGCTGGAATTACTTTTCAAGTAAAAGCTCTTCTCTGAAACCCGTGGTCCATAAAAGCACGCACTGTCGATGAGTTTGCAGCCGCCCCTCCTTGTGCAGGGGTTGCCTGTTTGTGATGTCGCCTGCTGGCTCGCAGGTATCTGTGACCCCCAGGTCAGCACGCAGTCAGTCACGGACAGGTACAGAGGGGGCCAAGACATTCGAGCTGCCCCCGTGCACAGTTCCAGACGCGTCCAAACAAGGCGACACCCTGCCTTCTTGTTTCAGCTCCTTCAGTCAACAAGTGAATTGTCACCGGCTATTTGTTGCCATGCTTTTCGCATGCCTTGCTTTTTGGTGGTGGTTATGCTGTCGAACGACCCCCAGCATGATGCTGGCCGGGGCTCGCAGTGTGAGAGGGCTGTGATGGGCTCTGCGGAGACACCAGATCAGCTTCGTGCAGGCGCCAGGTCCCTGCTGCCGGATGTGGGTTCACTGTTAATGAATCAGCAGTCCTGAGAGGTCCTTAAACAGAAACACACAGAAAACAGGATCACGTATGGATCTGCTGATGAAAATGTGACCAGAGCGTCATAGGAACCTGACCTCGTATTTCCTCTGGGGACGGCAGTCGAGTTTGCACCAGTTGAGTGTTTGCAGCACCTTTAGAGAACGTTACACCACAGGGGACACGAATCCACTGCACTTGTACATGTGAGTGTGTTGTTAACGTGTGTTGCTGTGAAGCAAGTCACCCCAAGTTTAGCGGCTGAGAGCAGCAACTCTGTACTCACTCGCGGTCCTGGGAGTTGGCATCTGGGGTTGGCTCTGTGGCGCAGGTGCAGTTCTTTCGCTGGACTTGGCCTTCATTGTACTGTGCCACCAGCTGGTGATGGACGGCCCCACTCATACGTCTGATGGTCTGACTGGGGCTCTGAGCCACGCGTGTCTGATGACCCAGCAGGCTCGCCTGGGCTCATTCACACGGTGGTGGTTGCAAGTCTCCCACGAGCAACAGGAGGGCAGGCCCCCGTCTGCAGGTGGTTTTCAGTCCTCTGCTTGTGTCACACCTGCCACCTCTGACCCATCAGCCAGAGTACCGCCACTCAAACCCAGCAGGCTCCGCCTCTCGCCCAGATCTGTATTAGCCCATTAAAAGGGTGTAGATGCCGGGGGAAAGAATCCCTCTTCTGTTTTTATACTTTAACTTGTTTATTAAACATTTTGCCTACACTTTTTCTTTCTGTTACTCAGAAGCCAAAGTGGCAGTACTAGCTGTTAACGCAAATTGGCATAAAAGGAAATTGAAGTTCAGGAAGATTAAGCAACTGCTTAGCCAGTGATTGGCAAGAGCAGATCACGCATGTCTGTACGATGGCGAAGTTTTTATTCTGTCTTTTCTGTTTTGCCTTCTGATGGATGAATAGCTAATTTGCCTAGTTTGTCCAGTTCTGGGAAGGCAAAACAGCAGTAAGATGAGTTCATTAATACAGGAGAGAAACAACTGCCATTGTCTGTCTTGGAAGAGAAGCCAGATCCTATGTGGAGCCTTACGGTTGTGGTAAGTTGAGAAGACCATGGTGGTGATTTGTCAGTGTGCGATGGATTTGATTTGCATGAAGGACTTATATTCTTGGTATGGAATCTTAGTTGTCATAGAGTTTATTTTGAAAGACTAAAAAGGAGGTGATTAAAATATTAGAGATACTGACATTGTCTGACGAGATCTCCTTGTATTTATTTCTTTAAAAAAAAAAAAAACCCACAATATTACCATAGCTAGACCCTATTATGCTATTGTAATCATAGTTGAACCGAGAAGGGTGATTAACGATAGCAATTTATTGTATCTGAGGAGGAGAGAAAATAGGAGATGTTGTCGTTATCATAAATCATATCATAAATAACCAAAAAGAAGCACTCAGAATGCTTGTGTGGTGTCAGCAGCCAGCCCCTTCAGGCACACTAGCCCAGGAGGTAGCCATAGAAACCCCAAAGTCATATTGTTATCTCAGTCTTGCTGCAGTTATGTGATACAACGGTATTAACATATAGATTAGGCCATTTATAATACTAGGTGTCATTTCAGGTTGGCTTGCTTATATAGCATTTTAGTTTTTTATTGTGCAGAATGTTCGTGAAATAGTGCTTTTTTGCAGGTCAGTGTGAATATAGAGTGAATTCATCTTCACTCTATTAATTTATTGTGTTATTGATTGGCTGTACTGTATGAATTGTCATTGCCTAATTGTCTTGTGTTTGCTGGTAATTTCCTTTTTTTTTTTAAGTAAATAGGTTTATTTAAAAAAAAAATACCTCCTCACTTCATACATGCTGGGTTTTAAGGGTCTAATTTTGGTCACATTAGAGACAGAACAATTTTAAAAATATTTGATGAGGGGACGTAGATGGGATTTTTTTAAAAATTGGGGGCCTCCTTTGGAACTAAGAGGTAAAGTGTTGCAATGGGTTGTTTTTACATCGCTGCGCTTCCTGTGCTTCCCAGGCGCCCAGTGCCTGCCTGTCCTTCTCCAGCTGCCCCCAGACACCCCCCACCCCCGCCAGCACCGTCCCCCCTGAGCCCGATCCTCCTGGCCATGCCTGTGTCCACACCTTCTCCATCCTCAGCCTTCCATCAGATTCCTTCACTGAGGTTCTTGACCCAGAGTCTCCTCACCTCAAAAAGTAGGCTCGAGTCATTCGTTAGCTTTACAGTCTTAAAAATATTTCGGCAGCTTTTAAAGGCCGCGCCCTTATATCCAAGACTTAAATCAGGTGGTCAGAACGCCGGGTGCTGGGCGTGTGGTCAGTGAGACATTCACGGGCGGAAATAGCTCTGTCCCGCCCTCTGCTGCGGAGATGGCCCTAATCCCAAGGATCTTCAGGTCTCAGAAGCGAGACTCACTGACACTTGGCAGCTGGGAGCACCTGGGGCTGAGCGAGCACTTGGGCTGGGCTGGGTGGACTTGCGGCACTGGCAGCAGACCCCAGGTGTTCCCATCCATCTCCCTTTCTAGCTGACATTGTGACTGCCGTCTCCATGTTCCTGGATGTGCCTTGGGCCCGTCTCTGCCACAGCACTTGAACTGATGACCACAAAATGTGGTTGATCCCTAAAGACAGGAAGTCCTGTCTTGTTTGACTGTATGTTCTAGGGTCTAACATGGTGCTTACTGCACTGGTATTCAGAAGGCACTCAATAGGTGAACGAATGAATGAATGATGTGTTCAGGAGAGAATGAATGAGTGCAAGTAGAATTGAGTCACTTCAAGGAACTGGTTATTATAAATGTACCAAGTTGAGAAAGGTGTTTTTTGAAAAGTGTGCAGTTTAAATGAATTCTTTCATATCTATTGTAAAAAGCATTAGGATGCATGAACTGGCAAGACAGTACCAAAGTTTGGGTCATCATTGCTAGAAATTAATTTCTGCATGTGACTTTCCAAAAATTTACAAGAAATCTAGTTTTAAATACATTTAATTTTTGGTGAAAAATGTGCATATAGCATTTTATGGTCCCTATAAAGTTCAGAAGTGCAGGTGTGTTTTCTGCTTGAAATCATGCCACTTGCATGCATCTGTATAGTTAACCAGGTGAAAAACTTTCATGCCTGGGCAAACAATTTCCCTTTTTTTCCTAATGTCCATGAGCCTTTTAGATGATAGTGTTTCTTTAAAGGCATTTATTATTCTAGTTAAGATTTTTAAAAAAGATATTTTATTCTATACGAGTATTTATAGTAGCTTAGAACTAACCCTAAAAATCCCATTGGTGTGTTCAGACCTTATTACCTTGTTTTGGTCTTGCTCAAAAAGTTTGGTAAAGAAGCATGTTTTCTCATGACTCCTCTGGGAAATGGAGGGAGTGTGAATTATTATTTGTGTCATTAATGAAGGGAAATGGAATGGAGTTTGTAATGTCTCCTTTGTGCCTGTCAATATGGTGAAGTTTTTAAAAAGATGGACATTAATATGGATCCATTTGATTTTTATATGTAATTAAACAATTGTTGTGCATTAACACACTGAAGGAAAATGTTAGTTTGGTGAATCCAAGTGAAAGATATTTGTGAGTAGTTTGTATACTCTTACAATTTTTCTATAAATTTGCAGTTACTTCAGATTAAAAACTTAAGAATTTTGCAATCCAGTGGTGATTTGAAATCACTGGGTTTTTTGTTTGTTTGTTTGTTTCTTGCTTTTTAGGGCCGCACCTGCAGCACATGGAGTTTCCCAGGCTAGGGGTCCAATCAGAGCTACAGCTGCCACAGCAACATCAGATCAGAGCCGCATTTGCGACCTGCTCTACAGCTCACAGGAACGCTGGATCCTTAACCCACTGAGCAAGGCCAGGGATCGATCCTGCAACCTCATGGTTCCTAGTCAGATTCGTTTCCACTGCACCACAATGGGAACTCCTGAAATCACTGATTTTTTAAATGAAAAGACACCTTAGAGATTAATTCTATCTCCCTCATTTTCCATATTATAAGATATTCTGCAACCAATTAAATATGTTTTAAATTGTGTTTCTGTGGTGATAAATTTGTGCCAAATCATTCATATTATTTTCCACCATTCCCCCCTTTTGACAAATTAGGAAGTGTTATTGTATATGCAGAACATTTGGCAGAATGAAAAGTTACTTCTTAACATGTCAGGATTCTCCTTAAGTTGAATTATAGCACCCACATGTTAGTGAATTTATATGAAGAATAAGCATATTGGTAATGGATGTGAACCTTTACCAGTAACTTAACCTTACTTTAAAAAATAGGGGTTCCCACACTGGTTTAAGTGTGGTTCTTCACTTGTCTTTTTTCTTATTGTTAGTGTCTTCTTTTTCTCCTAGAAGTCTAGAAGTTACATCATAATGTACTGTAGTCTTTGATGAGCGACAGTGCTAATAATCAATTGTAACAACTCTAACTTTGAATATTCTCACACAAAGAATAATCAGATCAAAAGTCTTGTCACTGTTAACTCCAGCCAAGTTTTAACACAGGCAGAAAAGCTTTTGTAGCTATTAACCTTACTATACCTTTAGCAGCATGGCCATTAGCACTTCTGCAGAACTACCTTCCTTGACTAAAATTTCTGTTGTCCTAAAAAAATAAACAGATAAATATACATAAAAATTTTAAAAAGGAGTTCCCGTCATGGCACAGCAGAAACAAATCTGACTAGGAACCATGAGGTTGCGGGTTCAATCCCTGGCCTCGATCAGTGGGTTAAGGATCTGGCGTTGCCGTGAGCTGTGGTGTAGGTGGCAGATGTGGCTCAGATCTGGCGTTGCTGTGGCCGTGGTGTAGGCTGGCAGCTGTGGCTCTGATTAGACCCCTAGCCTGGGAGCCTCCATGTGCTATGGGTGTGGCCCTAAAAAGACAAAAGACAAAAAAAGAAATAAAAAATAAAAATAAAATTTCTGTTGTCCTTAAAAAGCCGCCCAACAGCCCTGGCCCACATGCACCTTATTAGAGCAGGTGGCTGAAGCCATGCCCTCTTGAAGCGGAGAAGCTGGCTCTGGATCCGAGCTGTTAGGCAGCTTCATATGTCATAGAGGAGACGTGTTTTTTTCAATGTTTTCAAAAAGGATTGCAGGATCACCTAAACAGTCTATATCTTGATGCTTGATCAGTGTTATTTAGTAGTTGGAATACTTATCCAACCAACTCTTAATTAGCGATTTTCACTGGCCCCACAAAATTAGTGAGGCTGGTGTGTCCTCATCTCTGGGAACAAGGGACTGAAGCACCAGGAAGTTGAGAAGCTTGTTTCAAATGTCCCAGTAGTCTTCCTTGAACTAGGTTTTCCCACAGTATTTGTTTGTCACATACATACAGAAGAGTCCGCTCTCCCAGTTGAAATATATTTTTCTAGTAGAAAATGAATTCTTAGCTCTCTGGAAATAAACATCTTTGCAATGCCTCTCATATCACAGCATCACCCTTTTAACTTTGAAGCATGGCTTTTATTCTTACGTCTGTATTCGTGTTAAATTAGGAGGAACTCTGACTCGAGGAAAAAAAAATATATATTTTTTACTATTTTGTACACCTTTATGTAATAACACGTCAAAAGATCAAGTATCGTATACTATTAACCTTCTGTTACCAATATACTGTTTTACAGTAAAACTGTTTCCCTGGATGAGCAAAGGAAAATGCTAAAAAGCACTTTCAGGATATTTTACCAATTTTTGGTGATCCATGCTGATTATTATACCTCATTGCCATTCACCTGTTATCAAACCGAAATTAACCTTCAGGTGGGGTCTGGGTGACAGTAAAGGATGAAGCATGCCACAGCCAGCACGCGTTTATCTTATTCCAAACCCTTAGAACGTAGAATTAAAAGAACTCATGTACGAGAAAACCAGACACTCATTAAGCATAATCGCCAATTAAGTCTGTGTTTGAGCAAGCATAAGCTAGATCAATTGTATTCATTTGTTTGAATGTTGTAATATTTTTTAAAATGTACTCACTCAAGTGGAAAAGTTTCATACCAGGAGACTGCATTAATAAACACAGTACATCTTTACAGCAGTGAAAATGAACACAGTGCAGCTATCTGCATCAACATAGGTGAATCTCACGTTAGGGGAGAAAACGGAAGAATGTTATAGTAATGATACCACTTGTGTGAAGATCAAAAACCAAGCCAGCGACCACGACGTACAAATGTGGTAAAACGGTGCAGGAAGCGAGGGAAGGACAGGTGTCAGGCAAGGAGGGTCGCTACCTGGGGATGGGGCGGAGTGGAGGGAGCAGAGGCTGCGTCAGAAAGGCTCCAGGGGAGTTTCTGTGATGTTGCCGAGACGTTCTCATCTGGAGGTTGGGTTGTTGTTTTACAGGTGTTCATTCATTACGATGCCTTATGCCCCATTGACACTCTGCTATGGATCAGATCATTTCTAATTCAGTTCTTATTAAAGCTTAAGGCTTTCTCTTCCAGCAAAATTCCGTTTTCATTTTGATGCATGTTGATGCTGCATTTGAAGCTTTCTTATACGATCTTTAAGTATAAAATAATTGTAAACTCATAAAAATAAGAAACACTTGCATTTCCAAGAAATCCTCAGCTCTTGCAATAGTTTATTTTTATAATTCATTTATATTCCTTGAAACTTCTAGATGCATGCACGTTAACAGCAGGGGATTGAAATAAAGGAAAATGAAAATAAAAGAATGGAAACAGAACATCTCTCCTGGCTTGTGGAGACCTGCTTTGAGTCAAGCTTTAGGTCATTGCAGAATATTGAGTAGATTTCCCTGTGCTCTGAGGCAGGCCCTTGTTACCTGTTTTATAAATACTAGTGTGTGTGTGTAACCCCCCCCCCCCAATGCTTATCCCTCCCCATTATGGTTCCAACGGAGGGTTTTAATATAAGGAATCTCACCCTCAGATTTGTGTTAAGGCAGCGTGAGAGGTGGTTGTGGAGCAGATGGGACTAGAGGCAGAGGCAGCAGTCAGAAGGCTCTGGCAATGGTCCAGAGAAGAGGCACCGAGGGTTTGCACCAGCAGCAGCAGTGGGGAAACCTGTTAAAGAATTCACAGTTCAGATCTGGAGAGAGGAGAGCGTCGCAGCCTGGAGTGATGTTTCTGACCTGGGTGAAGGATGGTGTCATCTCAAGAAATGCGGCATCACTGTGTCTCCAGCTTGCCTTGTTTTTTGTAGTTGACAAAGTGCTTTCACGTGCGTTGTGTGGTTCCTGCCCTCTTCGCCCCTGTGTGCTCTGGTGCAGTGACTTCTGCTGTGAGCCTGACTTCCTGCTGCCTCGTAAGCCTTTGTCTCTGTTCCTAGTCCTCCCTCACCCCCTTGATCTTCTAACCCCCCACGTGTTTCTCTAGTTCCTCCTCTTCCTCTTCTCTTTCTGTGTAGACAGTCAGGATGGCTAAACCTGACTGCCCCAGTTGGCACCCTTGCTGATGGTATCCGTTATTTGATTTCATTTATCTCCACAAAGACCCCCGCCCCCCACTTCCTGTCCTGTTTTCTGAACATTTAGTGTATTTGCAGCGATTGAGCTAATTAAAATCTTCCTTCCCTATTTCTTTACTTCTTGTTTATTTTTATGACTACATTTCTCATTCACCAGGGTCCAAAGCCTTAAAACTGGGTTTAAATCCTTCCTCTACTCTTATACCTAATCATTTATCAGATTCTATTCATTCTATCTTCAAAATATCATCGACCTTTTTTTTGTTACCGCTACTCTACTTCCAACCCTATGGTTGCTTACCTATATCACTCCTCAACCCCTAACCTGTCCCCTCTCCATTAGTATCCAGTTTCTCCCATCCATCATATATATTCCTGCCCGAATAATCCTGCTAACACATACTCCAGGCATTTCTCTCCCTTGTCGAAATATCTTGACGAGGTTGAAACTACCAGTTGCATAAGGATCACCGGCATTGCTCTGGAATTGAGAACTTCTAGGATCTGCATGTCAGCTTGCTAAACTTACTTTCTCCAGTTTCCCGTTTTGCACGCTGCTTTCCAGACACCTTATCCCGTGGTCTTAAACAGCTCCCCACGCGCATACCTCCCTGTGTCATCTCTTTCTTCCTGTGCTTTACCATTCCCAGTCTCCAGATATCTAAAACGCTGCGTAAGTAGTCACATTTTTTTCCAGATCTTGGACATGAAGGTAATCCGTTTCTCCCTTGAACTACTCGAGCACTTTATCTACCTTACGGTCCATGCCACGTTCTGTGTGGTGTCTCTTGCTAAACTGTAAGCTCTTTTAGCTCATGATTTATTTCTGACTTAGCCCAGTAGCTCCTTCAGCCGTTAGCATTGTGCGCTATGCCTGGTATATATGCTCAAGGTAATACGTGTAGACAGAAAGGATCTGCTCCTATAGCAACTCAGTCAAGTAAGCAAGGCAGGTAACATTAGCCCCTTTTGAAAGGTCAGGAAGCAGCCACAAAGAGGCTAAGAGATTGCCCTGTGGTGCCCGAACGCCTGCTGAAATGCCTCTTTCTAACGCCAAGCCAGTGTCTCTGACTTCACCACGCCACCTCTCAAGGTAGCTGACCTCAAGCAAGCGGAAAGAAGACGTAAGTAGCAGATGAATGGTGCTAGGTCAGAGGTTTACATTTTCCAAACTCCGAGAATTAAAATTTTGTTTTGAGGAGTTCCTGTCGTGGCTCAGTGGTTAACGAATCCGACTAGGAACCGTGAGGTTGCGGGTTCGGTCCCTGGCCTTGCTCAGTGGGTTGAGGATCTGGCATTGCCGTGAGCTGTGGTGTAGGTTGCAGACGCGGCTTGGATCCTGCGTTGATGTGGCTCTGCAGCGGTGGCTGCAGCTCCGATTGGACCCCTAGTCTGGGAACCTCCATATGCCACGGGAGCGGTCCTAAGAAAAGAAAAAGACAAAAAAAAAAAAATTGTTTTGAAAGTTCTAAAAAAAAAAAGTACACCTTTCTGTCATTTCTGAGGATAGTAGCCATATAATAACCCATCTCTGGATTTGTAGGGGTTTGTGTGTGTGTGGTATGTGCGCGTGTGCACCTGTGTGTGCCTGAATTCGTGTACACAAGAGGAAGAGGAAAAGAGAAAGACAGGGCTTCGTCAGGTTAGGAGAAGAATTAATAAAGGAAGCAGAGGGCACCCGGGAAATACTTAGCAAGCTCCAGATCCCGCAAGGAGGGCCACGCCTCTGGAAAGGAGTAGAGTTTGGTGTCTGCTGTCCTGAGTCTCCACTCTTTGGACAGCAAAGGGGTGTGAGTCTGCAAGATCCTAGGAAACGTACCGCTTCACTCTCTAGACACTGTCCGTAATTTCTTTTCTTTCCCTGAAGTCATGTTCAAAGCATTGTTTTTATTTCTCAAGGTTTTAAAAAATATGTATATTCTAATAACTTCTTTTTCTTCCTTTACCAGAAGAAGAAGAAGAGCAGGTGCCCACCGATGGGGGCACATCGGCAGAGGCCATGCAGGTTCCCTTGGAAGAAGATGACGAGCTGGAGGAGGAGGAAATTATTAACGATGAGAACTTCTTGGGTAAGAGACCGCTGGACAGTCCGGAAGCTGAAGAACTGCCTGCCATGAAGCGGCCTCGCCTGATAAGCAGCAAAGGAGACACCCTGGACGTGGTGTTGCAGGAAGCCCGAGAACCGCTCAGCTCGATCAACACCCAGAAGATCCCGCCAATGCTCTCTCCCGTCCACGTCCAGGACAGCGCGGACCTCGCGCCTCCGTCACCAGAGCCGCCCATGTTAGCTCCGGTGGCAAAATCACAGATGCCAACCGCAAAGCCACTGGAAGCAAAGTCGTTTACCCCCAAAACAAAGACTAAAACTACTTCTCCAGGACAGAAGGCTAAATCGCCTAAAACGACTCAGTCACCAGCAATGGTCGGAAGTCCTATTCGGTCACCAAAAACTCTATCCAAAGAAAAGAAGTCTCCTGGACGTTCTAAGAGCCCCAAAAGCCCCAAGAGTCCCAAGGTTATGACTCCTCTCCCCCAAATCCCCATCAGACCTGAAACACCAAACAGGACTCCTTCAGCCACAGTAAGTGAAAAAACGAGTAGAGAGACCATTCAGGTAAAACAAATACAAGCTCCCCCCGATGCTGGGAAACTGAACAACGAGACTCAGCCGAAAAAGGCCGTCGTGACCGATAAGACCATTGACGACTCCATCGATGCCGTGATTGCGCGAGCTTGTGCCGAGCGGGAGCCAGATCCTTTCGAATTCTCCTCTGGATCAGAATCAGAAGGAGACCTTTTCACCAGCCCGAAGAGAATTTCAGGTTCAGAATGTACTACTCCGCAAGCTTCCGCCTCCTCAAACAACTTCCCCAAGTCAGGGTCCACGCCTCGGCCTCTTTCGGGCGGAACCTCGAGCTCTGACAACTCATGGACCATGGACGCCTCCATCGACGAGGTGGTCAGGAAGGCCAAGCTGGGGACGCCCCCCAGCGTGCCCCCCGGCTTCCCTCCCATCTCCTCTCCTTCCATCTCTCCTCCCACCCCCGAGCCTCTCCACAAGGTGTACGAGGAGAAGCCCAAGCCGCCGTCCTCCGCAGACGTCAAAAAGAAGTTGAAAAAGGAACTGAAGACGAAGATGAAAAAGAAGGAAAAGCAGCGAGACAAGGAGAGGGACAGGGACAAAAGCAAGGACAAGAGCAAAGAGAAGGGGAAGGACAAGGAGAAGGAAAGGGAAGCCAGCAAGGAGACCAAGCATCCTTGGAAGGACTTCCTGAAAGACGAGGAGGCCGACCCCTACAAGTTTAAGATCAAGGAGTTTGAGGACGTGGACCCCAAAGGGAGATTGAAAGATGGACTCGCGAGAAAGGAAAAGGAGAAGCATAAGGATAAGAAGAAAGACAGAGAAAAGGGCAAGAAGGACAAAGAGAAGCGGGACAGAGAGAAAGCGAGGGACAGAGGGCGGGATGAGAAGCTGAAGGTGCCCTCCGGCGCCCTGGCGCTGCCCCCGAAGGACGCGGCGCTGCCCCTGTTCAGCCCCACCGCGGCCCTGCGCGTCCCCGCCACGCTCCCGGCCCTGTCGCCCCTGCTCCCCGAGAAGCTGCTCGAGGAGAAGGAGAAGCCCAAGGAGAAAGACAGGAAAAAGGACAAAAAGGAGAAGAAGAAGAAGAAGGAGCGGGAGAAGGAGAAGGAGAAGAAGGAGCGGGAGCGGGAGAAGGAGAAGAGAGAGCGGGAGAAGCGGGAGAAGGAGAAGGAGAAGCACAAGCACGAAAAAGTAAGCAGCTCCCCTTGGGGCCCTGGGGCCCCGTCCCGACCGAGCCCTGGGGGGAACACGGGTACTCAGAGCCGGCCGCTGGCCTGCCGTTTGCCGGGGAAAGCACTCACAACCTCACTGGAAACATGTCTTGCCGTGTGTTTACAAAGCTTAACTTTAATTCTCAAACCCCGTAAACCTGTCCTCAAGCCCCCTAGACCCTGGCAAACGTTAAAAATTCATAGCCTGGGAGGACGCCAATCACAGACCATCAGCTCTCTCTTAACCGTACTGATCTCTGGCCGGTATAAAAATCCGTGACCCTCAAGGCAAGTAATATTTGTGTCATTATCAAGCCCAGGGCAGACTCCTCTCTACCCAAACATTAGACACCCGAAAAGGCAGCGTCCACTTTTCTGAGAGTCGCAAACCTGCGGCACTGTCCCAAGGGGACAGGAAGGCCTCTGGGGTCCTTCCTCGCCCACTGGCTTTTCGTCTTGGTGAGCCGTCCTGGCCAGAGCGCAAGGTCTGGCCTGTCTCCCTGTAGGAGGATCTTGTCTCCTCTTTCCCGCTTCAGTCAGACCAGGACGTGTCTCTGAGCATCCAGCTGGCCTGGCAGCTGGTTGGCGGGTAGAAAGTCCTATTTCCCCGTGTAAGCAGCCAGGCTTCTGGAGAATACGGCCAAAGGAACCGAGGCACACCCCGCGGTCTCACGGGAACCCAGACCCTCATCCTTTGGGCACAGGACGGGACCTCTGCTTTTATAGCTTTGCTGTCTGTGCACGGTTTGGGGACTACAGTGGTTGCCTGGTTGATTTGAAAGTTTCCTTTAAACTTTCTTAAAAAGCATAGTTGTCTGTGGTGCATCTGTGATGATCCTTAGATTCTTGCTCTGTGTTCTGGAAACACTCCTCTTTGAGGCTGGCTACAGAGTAATACCCAGTAATTTTTTCCACATAATAAAGCATGCTCTGTTTGACCTACAGCAGTTCTATTACCAACACTTTTGCAGTGTTTTTAATTTCAGGCTTAACTGGAAAACTTAGTTTGGCTGACAAGCAGAGATGACCACTCACCCGTTTTTCTGCCTAACTCTTCTTTCTGTGTCCCTCTTGGCTATTATTCTAAAATATAAAGAAGTGGGATGGAAATTCCGACATTGATAACTGAATATTGGCAGTTAAGGAGACACAGAAATTCAGCTCTTTTTCCCCACTTGGAAGTCGTTTTATCATTCAGTTATTTCTACGTGGTACCTGGAAGATTTTAAGGTGCTACCACATAACTTAGTTTCTCCTCCTGACACACCCTTGACCTAGCAGCAGGTATTGTCATCAACATGTATAGACGAGCAACAGCCTGCGTGACTTGTCCAAGGTCAAGGTCACACAACCAGCAGGAGCCAGGTCAGGTCCACACTGACTGACGTCCCCTTGTGCAGTGTTTACTGCTCCTGATCCTGCCTGGCAGCAGTCAGCACTTACCCATCAGGTGCCTGGGAACTTGGCTCATGAGCCCTTGGCAAATCAGGGTGCATTGCTTTCACCACCACCTCACCTTTGGAAAGTCAGTGGAGTTGCCCAGAGTGGCTGTTACGGATTTGAGGAGAGCCCGTCAGGTTAGATGGAGCGCGGTCCACGGCGTGCCTACCCAGCACCTGCGGACTTTGGGAAAGACGAGCCCCTCACTCAGACCACTTGGGTCGGAGGTAAAGGCTCCGTTACGAGCTGCAGGCTTCACCTGACAGAGGAATACAAGTCCTTGTGTCAGTGTTGATGGATCAGCCTGGTGACAAAAGATAAAAACATGTAAAAGGCAGCCATCGGGGCTTAAACAATAATAAACAGTATTGTGTCTAGAGGCAAATCCGGGTTCCGGTCCTGACTTTTTCAGCCCTGTGAACTTGGGCACATTGCTTATGTGAGGATTAAAGGAGCTGGCATCTGAGACTGGCCTGCTCCTGTTTCTGGCGCAGAAAGAAATGCTCAGTAAGCGGGGAAGGTGGGGCTGGCCGTGGCGGGCGTGGTGGTTCCCTTCGGCGTCAACCCGAAAAACGTATAGGAACCTGCGTCGAGTTCACGGCTCCACTGGACCCGAGGGACCGACCTGTGCACGAGAGGGTGTCAGCGATGGCTACAGTGTTTCCAGAGCGTCTGCTTCCTTGGCACTCTTTTAAACGTTGGCCCTTTTTGTGGCGAGGGTTTGTGTAACCCATGGAACGCCTTTGACAAGGAGTAGACATTGAGAGGTTCAGGCTTCTCTTTTTTCAACTCCCCTTCATCCTCTGCAAAGTACCAAGCCGTGTGAGTGAAGGAGAAGGTACTTGAAACTGGGTTGCATGTGATCTATGACTTTTCTCAGGTATCCACAGAAGTAAGACAAGAGTTAATCAAGACGAGACATATCTAAGCTGCCCCCCAAAAAATGTAGTCAAAAGAACGAGGGCCACCGTTTGCTTACTCCTGCTCCCGACCAGCTCGCAGAGCAGCTCCGTGGACAGTGACCCCGGTCAGCGAGCAAGGCCATTGGTTTTGTTTGTTTGTTTGGCTGTACCTACGGCGTGTGGAAGTTCTCGTGCCAGGGATCGAGTCTGAGCCACAGCAGTGACCCGAACTGCTGCGGCGATGCAGGATCCGTAACCCCTAGGCCCTCGGGAAATTCCAAGGACACTGTTTTTTAATTAAAAAAAAAAAAAAAAACCCACCCATGTTTATTTTACCTACCTGTAAAGTTTTCTTTAGTCATACCTGTATTTATCAGTACAAGAACAAATAAAGATATCATTAATTAGATGAGAATCTGCATAGCAGTTAGGACAAGGCTTGGGCTTTGGAATCAGGCAGGCCTGAGTGAGGTGTTTTAGTTTCTTTAATCCTTAGGTATTTCATCTTTGAAGCACCATAAATAGCACTTTTTGAAAAACTGAGTTTTTTGAAATACTCAGTAGTATTAACTATTACGTTTATATATATTAAATAACCTCAGTAAAACTGGTTTGTGTCATTACTGAAACACCGTGTATAAGTTTAGTTCTTATCACAACTCCCTCAGGTAGATAATATAATTACTGTCCCTTTAAGATAAGAAACTGAGTCTTAGAGATGAGACTGATAAACTTGCCCAAGGTCACACACCCAGAAAGTGATTGAACAGGAGCCACAGCTTCAGCCCAGGCCATCGGCTGCTAGAACCGATGTCTTTAAGCAGGTATGGTGGTTTACAAGTCTTTTAGTTGCCTTTCATGGGCAGCCGTGTGCTTTAGTCGGGGTCAGGAGTCTGGTATCTCACCTGTTTAATGTAGAACCAAATGGAGAGCTCTGTGGTGGCCTAACAGGTTGAGCATCCACTGTTGTCACTGCTGTGGCGTGGATTCACTTCCTGACCCCAGAACTTCTGCATGCCATAGGCAAGGCCAAAAATAAATAAATAAATAACCTTGTATGGAAAACATATTGAGAGCAGTCACAGAGTTAACCATAGTAGCTTGAGCTGTGAGAAACCTAACAGAAAATTTCAGAGCAGTTAATTTTTTTTTTTTTTTTCCTGTTTTGCTATTTCTTTGGGCTGCTCCCACGGCATATGGAGGTTCCCAGGCTAGGGGTCGAATCGGAGTTGCAGACAGTGGCCTGCGCCAGAGCCACTGCAACGCGGGATCCAAGCCGCCTCTGCAGCCTACACCACAGCTCACGGCAACACCGGATCCTCAACCCACTGAGCAAGGGCAGGGACCTAACCCGCAACCTCATGGTTCCTAGTCAGATTCATTAACCACTGCGCCACGACGGGAACTCCTAAAATTTTTATTATAAATTTGTATTTGTGTCAGTGTCTCTATTACAGGACTTAATTTATTTCAAACCATGGTTCTTGGGGATTGCGATGGATGTTAAAGAACTACTTTAACTAAAATTTACTCTTGCTGTTTTAAGTGAAAAAATAAGAAAGCATCTCATTTTTAATGTTAGTGGAATTGAAGTTCATTAACCTGATGCAGAAGATAAGCCAAGGAGTTCCCGTCGTGACACAGTGGAAACAAATCAGTGGGTTAAGGATCCGACGTTGCCATGAGCTGTGGTGTAGGTCTCGGACGCAGCTTGGATCCTGCATTGCTATGGCTGAGCTGTAGGCCGGCAGCTGTAGCTCTGATTCGACCCCTAGCCTGGGAACCTCCATATGCCGTGAGTGTAGCCCTAAAAAAAAGCAAAAAAAAAAAAAAAACCCCAAAAAAAGAAGGCAAGCCAAAATCCATCGGTCAGACTTGGAAATACGTCTTTATGATCCGAGAAGACCCAGCAGAGTTTCACCCTGAAACGGTGACGTCACAGACTGTGTATAGAAAGGCCCAGAGCTGGGCCTCGAAGAGCTCGGGCTTTGGCAGTCGGCCTGCCTGGCTTGGGCTCCAGCTCTCCCGCTCCTTAGCTCTTCCTCGGCCTCTCCGAACATCTCTGAGCCTCAGCTTCCTTCCCTGTCTGCTTCCTCCCGTTCGGTGCCCAGAGGGGACAGCATGGCTCTAGAAACAGTGGTTTCCTACCTGTTTCCAGAATCTGTTGGCCTTTGAAGGCCTCCCCTTCTGCCTTCTCACAGGAAACACTGAGTAAAAACTCGTTTGGGTCGTTTAAGATCCATCAGTGGCTCTGACAGTCCAGGGGTTCCTTACAATCACCAGTGAGGTTGACGAGCAGCCCGCGGAAAATGGAGATCTGTCTGTAACGGAGAGCTCATCTGTTCTGTCGTGGACCCCCCAGCTTTTCTCCTGTTGATCAGTGGACTGTTTTACCTGAGCGAGCACTGGCCGTGGGACGAGCTACCCCAGCGACACTCGGCGTGTGTTGAGTGCATGCACTCGGTGCTTACCGGACCTGGCCGGCGGCTCTGCGGGGTTGAGGCTGTTGCTCTGGTTTCACGGTCGAGAAAACTGCCTAGGAAGGTTGAGTGACTTGGGGACAAGCTGTGACATGACCCGGCCCGTGCGATGGAAGCCGACGTCCTCTATCACCCCGGGCAGGCGTCTGACAGAAGCTGATGGCGGGATGAGAACGTTGCGCCGTCCAGAGTAAGGGGCACTGTGTGTTCAGAAAAGTGCAGACCCTAGGACCCTGGAGAGAGCTTCCGTTCAGCTGCCGGGTTTCAAAGGACAGGCAGGGCCAGGCTCTCGAGTGAGGTCAGTCATCAGAACTATCAACGCAGCTCGTGATGCTCCGGTCTGTCCCCAAACCCCGAGCATTTGCCCCCAAGTCATCTTTCATTGGAGAGTTTGTTTTTAGAGAATGAGATGCAGTCTTCCCAGTTTGTGCCTTTGACAAAAGGTTTCCGTCTTTCTATTTAATGTCTCGTTTCCAGCCTTTTCTCATCAGCTCTCATGATTAATTAACTAGTGCAATGAAGGGTTTTCAGTAAATAACCCCAGTAAGAAGGGGGAATATTTATTCCCTCCCTGTTTCTTAGAACCAACTGTTCCAAAAGGAAGCCAGTAACTTATGTTTACACGAGTACGTTTGAATTTATGGAAGTTTCCCGCAGGCCGTCTCCAAGGCTGCCGGGGCCCGAACTGAGCCCTTGCTGAGAGCCCAGCCCTGTTTTGTGAACGGTCCCCACGGGATCTCACTTGTTGTACTTGGCCACAGCCCTAGATCTTCTGACAGTTCATCAGTGCTAGTTAGACTCCATTTCTGAATGGAAATAACGTAAAAACCATAACTTAAGAAAGACGGCAGGACGGTTACCAGTTGCCATAGTTCAGCGTCCGAAATGTCAGGTTATTAAATTCAGCTTTTCACCAGTACTGTTTCTGGGGCCTTACCTGACATATTCGCACAGATGGGAATCTGAACCAGCACTGGCTGAACCTGCAGTTTCCCGTGCCTTGCACACATATGTAGGTTTTCTTTTTTTTTTTTAATGAAATAAGTTTAACATTAAAAAAAAAAAATAGGAAATAAAACTTGGCCAGATTATATTGACAAAGCTGCCCATTACCTTTGCAGAGAGTCCCTGTCAGAAGATAAACTTTAAAGCTGGAATGCATGAAAGAGTTCCAAGATAGAATTTAAATTTAAACTGATTCTTTATAGATAAGCTTTTTAAAAATCCACCTCTTTGCTTCAAGTCAGGATTTTAAAAATAAATTTCCCCTTTAAATCTCTTGAGCGATTTTCATTTTTTGCAAGGCCGCACTGCTGGTGTCCTGGAAAAATGGAGAGTTAGAGCTTTATCAGTTGGTGCCCTGAGGTATGTGGCAAAGAAGCTAAATCCTTGAAGATTAGCAAAAAAAATGCAGCACATGGCAATAAGGGGCTTATATGACTACTAGTATTAGTTCAGGTGAAAGAAGTATTGCTTATACATAAAACTGGACAAATCCACTGACAATGTATTTTTAGTTAGCTACAAAGGAGTCTTATATTACTGGACTTTGCCTCTTTGGTGAATTGGGAAGCTTAGTAATCCACTGTAAATGCTCTTCTGCGCGCCCCAATTCTCGGCATCACTCTAAAGCACTGTTCTTTTATTTTAACCCTTACAGGTGCATGCTGTCCCCAGGTTTGGGCTCAGGCCGTTAAAAGACGGTGTTAGTCATACTGCTTAAGTAGTTGAAGTCATTTTCATCTAGTTTGTCGATTTCTGGGACAAACACACAAGAAGTTATTTCATGATTGAAATAATGTATTTTTAGTTTGGTAGGAATTCAGACAAAGTTAACATAAGCATCTGGTAGGAAGTTTTTATTAGAAACTGTACTTTCTATGGGATTAGCATCCTTATTCATCTTTTTCTACACTGGCTTGAATTTTATCTTTGAGTTAAATCAGATTTAGCTCCTTTAAGAATGGAATTCAAGTGTGTAGTATTTTTCAGTAGGATTACCATATGTCCTAGTTTGCCTGGGACAGTCCAGTTTACACCTGCTCTGTTCTGCGGTGTATGTAACAGCTCCTGCTTTCACCCTCAGAGGTGTCTCTGGATGTTGTAGTCACCCTAATTATAGGGAAGACATTGAGCTAAGCTAACAGGTTCTGAAACATTCACTAATTCAACTATATTACAAAATACCTGTTCCTACATTTATCCCATTTTTAATCTGACTTATCAAATATTTCTCCATTTTTGTTTGCTTGTGTTTTTACATATTTTATCATTTAACTTTTTTAAATAGTAGGTCATAAATTGACCATACCTTGACTCTTTTTTTCGGCCAAGCCATTTAAGTCAGCATCAAAAATCCAGCCATTTTAGTTGAATGGTGGTAAGGCCAACGTTAATCTCTATTTCCATATTAACTAGTTAGTTTTCCAGAGAGAAAAAGGTATTTTTTACAGTCAGCTCTAAGCCATCTCACAAGTATATGTCATTTACCATAAAGGACATTGGCAGAGAAACCGAATAACTTCATGCAAGACGTCAGCACTACTAGAAAAAAGGACTCGAGATGCATGGCAGAGAGTCACCGGAGGCGTTCCTGTGTGGCTCAGCGGTTAAGCACCCTACATTGTCTCTGTGTGGTTCAGGTCGCTGCTGTGGCATGGGTTTGATTCCTGGCCTGGGCACTTCCGCATGTCATGGGCACAACCAAAAAACAAAACAAAAGAGTCCCGGGAGTAGGATGGTGGAAGCGAGGAAGAATTTGGTGTCAGGAGGCCGGGCTTTCGGTCATTCACCTGCTAACTTTGTAACTCCCCAAGCCGGGCAGGCTTTCTGAGCCCTCAGTGCACGTGCCCAGCAGCACCTGCCACACCTGCCTGAGGAACACACTGGATTATCACGTACATGGGACACGCCTGGTGAACTGCTGCACTGGGACTATTAGTTAGTGTGCAGCGCGGTGATGGAAAGGGACCAAAATGCCACGTGAAGCCGGATAATGGTAAAGCAGGTTTTTCAAAGGCAAGGCAGACAGCTTTATTTTTAGTACAGCTTTAGAAAGGGCTCTGTAAGCGCCTCATTTGTAGTATTGTGACTGAAGGCGTTTGCAACCTTACTCCCAATACTTCATCACCTGGGAGTGTGTGACCCTAACATTTCTTAGGATTGAAGAAATATGGGCACTCTGTATAATTTTTCATTCTCTGAATTAAAAAAAAAAAAGCACAATTGTATTCAACCCTGGTTTGGGGAGTTCCTGCTGTGGCGCAGCGGAAATGAATCCGACTAGGAACCACAAGGTTGTGGGTTCGATCCCTGGCCTTGCTCAGTGGGTTAACGATTCGGCGTTGCTGTGAGCTGTGGTGTGGGTCGCAGACGAGGCTTGGATCCCTCGTTGCTGTGGCTCTGGCGTAGGCCTGTGGCTACAGCTCCGATTTGCCCCCCAGCCTGGGAACCTCCATATGCCGCGGGAGCGGCCCTAGAAAAGGCAAAAAAGACCAAAATAAAAACAATAACAAACAAACCAAAAAACCCCACAACTGTATTCAATCCTGATTTTGGGAGTTCCCATCGTGGCGCAGAGGAAATAAATCTGACTAGGAAGCATGAGGTTGCGAGTTCGATCCCTGGCCTTGCTCAGTGGGTTAAGGATCCGGCGTTGCTGTGAGCTGTAGTGTAGGTTGCAGACATGGTTCGGATCTGGCGTGGCTGTGGCATAGGCTGGCAGCTGTAACTCCTATTCGACCCCTAGCTTGGGAACCTCCATATGCTGCAGGTGCGGCCCTAAAAAGCAAAAAGAAAAAAAAGAAAAAATCCTGGTTTTGCTATTTTTGTGACCTCAGACCAGAAAAGGAAAAGGAAACGGAAGAGAAAAAGGTTGCTTCACGTATGACCAGTTTCCCTGTAAAATGGAAACCTGAGGACCTACCTCACATGTTTGTTAAAGAACCTAAACGGAAAATGTCTGAAAAATGACCAGACACAATGCCTGGCAGACACGGAGTGCCTGTAAATGCTTGTTTGTTTGGATATGTCTCTTTATTGTCCCACAGATAACACAGGTGAGAAAAATACAGACGCCTTGGTAGTTTACAAAATAAATGGGACCATCGGTTTTCAGATTTGTTTAGATGTGGGGATCCTGTGCTAAAAAAGGAAAGAAAGTAAACACAGAAGTGATCCGCCGGTCTTGCTCTGCCCCCACCCCGTGACCCTTGGTCTCCGAGGCTGTGAGGAAAGCCTCCCGATTAGGAACTGGGTAAATGAAGGAGACGTCTGCCGGGAGTGAGACTGCTTAGAGGAGCAGGTTTTGGTGGGGACGTTGATAAGTCAAGGCTGACGTGTGATGAGATGAAATGGAATACTCACAGGACGTTCAGTTGAAATCCTGAAGCATTTTACATATATAAGATATATATGTGTATGTATATTTTAAAAATATATATATATATATTTGTCTTTTTAGGGCTGCACCCACAGCATATGAAGGTTCCCAGTCTAGGGGTCCAATCGGAGCTGCAGCTGCCGGCCTACACCACAGCTCACAGCAACGTCGGATCCTTAACCCACTGAGCGAGGCCGGGGATCGAACCTGCAACCTCATGGTTCCTAGTCGGGTTCTTTAACCCCTGAGCCATGACAGGAACTCCAGCATTATATATTTTGGTCTCAGTTCCATTCAGTTGCTAGTCTAAGAGAGGGAGATTTTGAAGGCAGGATATATTTAAAGCTTAGGACTGAAACCATGGGCATGGGTGAGATCCCTGGAGAGCGTGTGGGATGAGAGAGGAGAGGGCCAGGTGAGGTCCCGCAGAAGAAGAGGACGCGGATGAACGTGGAGGAGGGGGCGCAGTGACCTCAGTGGAGAAGCAGACCGGGACGTTAGGAAAAAAAAAGAGTGTCTAGAAAGCGTGGTCTCGGTGGTGTGGCTGGGCCAGAAAGTAGATGGAGAAGGAGTGAGGGTTGAATGGGGATGAAGAGACGGAGAGAATGAAGTGACGAGAAGAAAACGCGAGAGGTCGTCAGCTAGAGCTCGAAGCGGGGAGGTGTCTAATTTTTTTAATAAGAGAAATGAGCACCTTGGAAAGCTGCGTGAAAATAGTTGGTGGAACTGAGAGGTTGAAGATGCTACACATAAGGAGGAAGCTTCTTTGGAAAATGGACGAGATGGGCGCTGGTAGAACTGTGGGTGCAGAGAAGTCTGTAGGGTGCAGAAGGAGTTCAGCCTTGTGGCCTCCATGTATGTGCCTGTGGAGTTTGAAGAGCAAAAGAGGCGAGGAAAGGGAATCACGCAATAGGTCTTAAAAGATGAGGTTTGGAGTTCCCATCGTAGCACAGTGGTTAACGAATCCGACTAGGAACCATGAGGTGGCGGGTTCGATCCCTGGCCTTGCTCAGTGGGTTGAGGATCCGGCATTGCCGTGAGCTGTGGTGTAGGTCGCAGACGTGGCTCAGATCCCGCGTTGCGCGTTGCTGTGTGGCTCTGGTGTAGGCCGGCGGCTGCAGCTCCGATTGGACCCCTAGCCTGGGAACCTCCATATGCCGCGGGAGCGGCCCTAGAAAACACAAAAAGACAAAAAAAAAAAAAAAAAAAAAGATGAGAAGGTTTGAAATCATTGCCTACGATTGATTTTCAAAATGTGTCTTAAGCACTCACTATGTCAGAGCCTCTGATAGGCACCAGAAAACAGCAACAGACAGAGCAGACGTGGCTAGTCTGGCTGGTCACCCAAAGAAACAGGAGGTAGTGCAGGCAGAGAAGAAACTCTTGTTTTGAGAAAAGGTTGCAGTTGCACGGTTTTTCCCGTGGAGTTACTCAGGGCTTAGAGGAGGATTTCTGATGGGTCTTAGACAAACGGTGAGAAGACCGAGAGGCCCGGGGGCTGAGGGTGCTTGGAGGATAAATCGTGTGTCCCACAGACAGCAGCTGAGTGCCTCCCGTGTGCCGCGCGCTGTGCGGGAGAATGATGGGCGTTGTAGACCTTGATGGGACAGTGGCTGAAGGAAAAACCCAAGAAGGGGACAGGTAAAAACGTTGCAAAACTCGGAGGTTTGATCAATGCACTGTATATTTATTATATGATCTAATGAGCACTATGTTATAAAATCATTCCCCTTTAGCACCCCTGCAGTGTTATGATATAATTCTTGAGCTTAAAATATGTACGGCGGTGGCTGCCCTGGTTGCCCCCGTACCTCGGGGTGCCCACTGAGGCCAGGGGTGCTGAAGATCCCGTAGCGCCCCGGTCAGCAAAGAACTGCCCCACCAAAAGTGCCAGTAAGACCCCTGTTGGAAAAGTCTGACGTAGACAGTAATTCGAACTGCAGAGCTGTTGTTCATTCTGCTCCTTCACACACGGATCGTGCCGTGTAGGATCTTCAGACCAGAACCGTGAAGGGTCCCTTAACGTGCGCTTAACTCGTGGGTTCCCTTCTGCCTGTGAGCCCACATGATTGTGAGCTCTTCAACTTACCCAGCAGTCGTTGCTTCCCTGTGGGTCCTTTCAAAGTAGGGGTTTTCTTTTGCAGGATGTCAAGTTAATTTCCTACTAGCCGAAACACGGACGGTGTAATGCTGTAATTATACCTGCTGTGTCGGTTTTCTTCTGTGATGATGTAAACTTAAGACCTTGAGTTTCATGTTTTTCGAGGCCCGTAAGTAGTTGCATTTTATCTTAAAGCTAGCCCTACATTTTTTTTTTTCCTGTTTAAGTGACAATTACTTTAAATGTTCCACTGAATGACCTTGGTAAACATTTTTTGTTTAAAAATTCTAACAATAGGGAGTTTCCATTGTGGCTCAGTGGTAACGAACCCAACTAGTAATCCACGAGGATGTGGGTTCCATCCCTGGCCTCGATCAGTGGATTAGGGATCCAGCATTGCTGCGAGCTGTGGTGTAGGTCACAGATGTGGCTCAGATCTAGCGTTGCTGTGGTGTAGGCTGGCAGCTGCAGCTCCGATTTGACCCCTAGCCTGGGAACTTCTGTATGCTGTGGGTGTGGCCCTAAAAGACAAAAAAACAAAAAACAAAAAAAATTTTTTAAATTCTAAAAATAAAATCCAAGAAACTAGTCAAAACTAAGAAAATACAGAAATAATGCCCATATTTCCTAAAGTGTTTAAAAATTTGCAGAATTTCTCATGATGCCCGGTAGTCTTCAGTTGTTGAGAAAGGAAAACAAACTAGCCCAGGTTATCTTTGGATCTAGCATCTTAGTCACATTTGAAATTTAAAAGCTTATCAGTTTTGTGGAGATGAGGAAGTGGGAGAAAAGGGAGGAGGTACTTTTGTTGAAAAAATGTGTTTGACTCTCGTGTTCTCTCTTCCACAGATAAAAGTGGAGCCGGTGGTCCCGGCCCCCAGCCCGGTCATCCCCAGGCTGACCCTTCGAGTCGGAGCGGGCCAGGACAAGATGTGAGTACAAGCGCTTCCCGGTTCAGCCGCACTAGCTTGGCCTTGGCCTTCTCTTCGCCTTCCTAACGGGCATAAAACCTGCAGACCTTTGCCTGTGCGAACTATAGGGCCAAGCTTTATTTTGAGAAGTCTTCATTTTCAAATCTTTACTGGTTTCTTTCTCACAGTAAATTCTCGCTCTTTGTTCAACATATAGGATCTTTTTTTTTTTTTTTTTTTTTAATCTTTTTCTTTTTCTGGTTCTTTTTCTCTTTTTTAAAGACAGGCAGAATGTTGTTTCTGTGTAGTTGGAAAGACCCTGGGTATCTGAAAATTAAGAGACTATGTGTTGAATGGATTGCTACCATACTGTATCGGGTGGGTGTCATGTGGAACTCCCTCCAGTGTGTGTTCTCTGTCACCAGGACAAAGAGAAAAGACTCGTCTTGCTCAGATGGCACATGGTTTTATTCTGCGCTATAAACAAGAGACTGCCAAAGGCTGGGTGAAACAGTGTGTAAGAGTAACAACTAAAGTCCTAACTCTCTGCCCTTTTTTAAAAATGATTTATATTTTTCCCATTATAGTTGGTTTACAGTGTTCTGTCAATTTCTACAGTACAGCAAAGTGACCCAGTCACATGCGCGCGTGCGCTCGCGCACACACAGACACACACACACACATTCTTTTTCTTACATTATCCTCCATCATGCGCTATCAGAAGTGACTAGATATAGTTCCCAGTGCTACACAGCAGCATCTCATTACTTATCCATTCCAAAGGCAATAGTTTGCATCTATTAACCCCAAATTCCCAGTCCATCCCACTCCCTCCCCCTCCCCCTTGGCAACCACAAGTCTGTTTTCAAGTCCATGAGTTTCTTTTCTGTGGAAAGGTTCATTTGTGCCGTATATTAGATTCCAGATATAAGTGATATCATACGGTATTTGTCTTTCTCTTTCTGACTGACTTCACTTAGTATGAGAATCTCTAGTCCAGCCATGTTGCTGCAAATGGCATCTTTTGTTCTTTCTTATGGCTGAGTAGTGGTGTTGTTTTTTGGGTGTTTTTTTTTTTTTTTTTTTTAAAGAGAGAACTAGAAACATAAACCCCATGTTTGCTGTTTATTTTCTTAATTTTCACGGAGTCATCACACCAGCCTACCCCTCTTCAAAGTAAATTAGTTGGTGCGGCTTCTTTTCTTCATCTCTGAGGGATGAATTTAGACCTCGAGTGATCTTACATGGTCCTAACAAGGTGGTGAAACTTCGATTTTTTAAGAAAAAAATCATTCTTCTAAAATCATACTGTACATCATTTAAATGAATTTTATAAGCTCAATGTGCAAGTTTACAACCTTATTTTTTTTACCAGTAAGCCTGAAAATGGATTAATTTACATTGCAAACAGTCAAATATTGTGTAGAAAATAGGCTTACAAGGCATTTGACTTTCATTCAATTTTTAGCCATAAAAATGAAAATAAGAGCCATGAACTTATCTATTTAGCAGGTAGAATAGACAAAGGAAATTCGCTTTGTGTTCTCATGGTTCATTCCATCAAGACATCATTCATATACTTAAGATATTGGAAGGTGTGAGAAATAGATCCTATGACTCTGGAACAAAATGTCCAGTATTGGGAAAATTATAATACCCAGACCTTCTGGACAAATTGTCTTTGAAAGTACATCATTATACAACAAGCGTGCTTTCTGATATTTAGGTATATAACTCCCATATTATGTGAATTATTAATCATTTGACCAAAATTAGACACAAGGAGATACTTATACTGAACAAAGGAATAAGTTAAGGGAAATAAATCACATTTTAGATGTAAAAAGGGAGAAAAAAAGAGACCCAAGCTACATAGCCATAGGGTTGTATATAAAATGTAATTTAATCAGAAAACTTTGTTTTCCTTTTCTTTTTGCTCTTTTTTTTTTTAATGTTTATTGCTCTTTTAAACCTAAATCAGGGATCAGCAAACTGTGGCCATGGCCAGTCCATCCCGCTTTCTGTTTTTTATGGCTCACAAGCCAAGAATTGTTGAAAAAACATTAAAAGAAGAATGATATTTTATGACACATGGAAATTTTATGAAATTAAAAGTAATCTTTTATTGTTATAGCACAAGGATACCTGGCTTATTCCTTGGCAGTAATGATGGAAGGGAGACGTGGATTCATGTAAACGTGCCTTTACTAAGTGTGTTACACCTGGGGGTGTAAAGATGCTCTTTTGAAGAGGGATTAATGAGTCGGCTAGGATTCGAGAGAGGGAGTGTGAGTGGTCTAGGGGAGGGGGTTGTTTATTGCTAAAGAACAGGCAGAGAGCAGTCTTTTGAAATTATCGGAAAAAGAAAAGGCCTTGCAGGGTTCAAATTATACCCTCTCGTTGGAAGACCTTGAAGACAATATTCGGTTTCTAAATCTTACATGAAGAAATCATGTCTTTGGCCCTTTATCCAGGAAAGTGCTTTGAGGTCGGATTATTTCCTTTTTCTCTATTACTGTGCCTTGAAGCCAAACAGAGGGACCTTGTTTTTCCCTTGATGGAGGGGCCTGGAAACTGTATTCTAAAGGGTCTGCCCCGTACCTCCTTGTGATAGGGTGGCAATTCAAGGTGACTTTGTAAGGACCTTAAATTCCTCTAACGGTCTCCCAGTGGTGGGTTTCCAGAGTCTGCACGGAAGGTGGAACTGAAATGCTCACCCTGAAGTTTCCATCTCCACGCTCCATTGTTCGTTGGGCTGGTAGGAATGGGGAGACGGCCCATTCAAATGCACGGTGCAACAACTGGGTCTGGCCTTGATGCCGGGAAACAAGGGAGGTCTCAGCTTGCCCAGGAGTGGCCACCTGGAGCCACCCCAATGAGGACCTTGAGGTCCCACTGGACTGGGCGACGGAGCGGACGGCGATGGCATGTCCACTGGCACAGGATGGGCAGGTGGCAGCACAGGTGCCGTGTTGATATCCCAGCCTTATCGTTTACCGCGTCCGTTTCTTTTGAGCAAGCGTAGGAAGACCGGGCTCACTTTTGACATTCGTTCATTTATTCGTCTCTGTGAAGAAAGCCGAGGGCAGTAACGAGATGGGGTCCCTTTGGGGTGGGACTTAAGGATTGTCCAGAAGGACATGGCAGAGCAGGGCCTGCACGCCTCTAAGTTTCCACATGTGCTTATATTTATAAAGCTTAAAATTCTGTGACGAGAGCTTCTCATAAAACCAGATAACTTTAAGCATCAGGAAAGTGTTAAGAAAAAAGGTACCTCCGTAAAGATCTGGGGATGAGTGGCTGGGGGGTTAAGCATGTCCCCACTCACGTTCCTCCGTCTGCCCCTCGGGGCTTCTCCGAGGGCGGAGTGGCCCTCCTGCCAGCATGTTATCTGTGTGGGCAGCACGGCTGCTGTGTTGGAGGAACCGCGAGCCGGGCCTGCTCTGAGGACATCGCCGCCCTTGTGCAGCGAGTTCACCAGAGAGGGGCAAGGAGCGGGGCCCCTGCAAACATCCCGTAACACTCAGCCTTTGTGCCAGGAAATAACTGGTGCTACATCGGATCACGTGACGTGGAGTCACACATGAGGCCTTTCAGGAAAACAGTGTCATTACCGTGAAGAACTCTAACTTTTCTCTTGGCGCACAACAGACATTCTCTTTTACAGATTTAATCCTTTCCCCAGAACATGCAAGTTAAGCTGAGATACTTTCCAATGACTCCCCAACTGCTGGCAATTATACAGTTTTCCTTCTGCTAACATTTTGTCACCACAGCCATGAGAATGATCAGATTTCTTATAATTGAGGAAATTCTTTCATTAATCAGACCTCTCTTAGCAGAGGTGCTGAAAATTTGGTGATTTCCTTTGCATGTAAGTAATTCAGCTTTTTTGTCGCAGTTCATAGAGTTTAGCTTATGCCCGGGAGGAGGCTTTTGACAGTTTTCTAAATCATTTATATATACTTTAAAAATGGGAGCTAGAACTTTGCTCATTCATCTTGAGAAGTAAATTGTTCAAGCTTTAAAAATATAAAATATGTATTGATATTTGTTGTCTTTTTCGTGATCCAAACTTTTCTGATTAACTTGTTTTGACAGGACAACTAGAAATAGAGAATAACCATGGGCAATTAGAAAAATAATCATTTAAAATATTTTTAAAGAAAGTAAGCATTTTATATTTTTATGTAGCCACATTTAATTGAAAGACATTTAATAGGTGAACTGTGTATAGTGGTGTTTTCGTGACAAGTTCTTTAAAAAAATAATAGGCACGATTTTTATCCCACTTTCTGCATTTTTTCTATATTTAAGATGTTGCTTATTCATATGTAAATTTTTCCCACTCTAAACAAATTTAGGGTGACTTAAAGTAAGCACTTAAAATAAGGTTATTAGAAAATGGAAACAGGAAACCAAGACCAAGGAGAAAAAAAAGAAGGAAACAGTTGGCACATCAAATATGATTACAACTTCTTAGTAGCGAGTGCAGAGTGAAATACTTTTTTTGTTTGTTTTTGAAACCTCAGCAGATGGAGATTCCCAGGCTAGGGGTCGAATCAGAGCTGCAGCTGCTGGCCTATACCACAGTCACAGCAACTCAGGATCTGAGCTGCATCTTCAGCCTTCACCACAGCTCACAGCAATGCTGGATCCTTAACCCACTGAGCGAGGCCAGGAATCAAACCTGCATCCTCATGGATGCTAGTCAGATTCGTTAACCGCTGAGCCACAGCAGGAACTCAGGAGTGAAATGCCTTTTTAAAAAGGAAGGTACCTCTTAGTTTCTCAGGAGTAAGGTTTTTCAAGACCCTAAATTTGAAGTTTTTATTTCCACAAGCAACCAGATGGCAAGAACAGCATCTTCCACAGGCACTTTTACAGCAGATAAAAGGCATTTTTTATTTGATTATTTCTTACACCAGCCCCTGACCCATGGGTATAGGCGGCCTAGCAGCACCCCCAGAGGAGGGGACTCTGTAAACGGCTTCTCTTCTCTCCTTGAAACACTTATTTATTTATCTATTTATATCAGTCAGGACTCTTGGTTGCAAGAAACAGAAACTCTCAAGGAAACAGAGTTAAAAGGGGTTTATTTGACTTCAGGCGAGGTGGTATCCAGGGTTCAGAGTGTCGTTAAGACTCTGCTCACTTTCTGTTTCTCTCTCTTGCCTCGTGTGACGGCAGAGATGGCCCGCGTGGCTGTTGGCCGTCGCGGTTCTTCGTGCTCACGGGCTGAGTTCCCCTTTCACAGCAGCCGTGGTCAGTTTCCCCCAGGAGCCACGGCCAAGTCGCCAGCCCCGGTGGGAGAGGAGGTAGCCCTGCCAGAAGGGGAAATGGTAAGTTCCAGAAGGAAAGAAGGACTCTCTTACCAGAATAAGGGATGAGGGGCAGGCAAAACCAATTGATAACGCTTTTATTTTATTTAGGGAAAGGCAATCAAATTCATATTTTTATAAAATCACACTTAGGGTAGAGCAGGGAAGCTTATTGGTTTAAAAAAAAAAAAGATCCTTTAAGAATGGAGTTCAAGAACATTTTAGAACGTCATCCTGTCAGACCTGGAAAGCCTTTGGCTCTTCTATTTTTAATTTGCTTCCCTTCCCATAAAACTGCCTTCTTTGATTAAAAAAGAAAAAGAAAAAAAGATTGAAAAGTGTTGATAGTTTTCTTTGTTTTGCCCTGGTTAACTTGCCCTGATACTGAAACATGTCATAGGTATTTTGCCCATATTGGAAGCTAAATACCAAGAACAATGACCCCCCCCCCAGTAAGTATATAAAAAAATTTAAAAACTTAAGAATGACTATATTTAAAATTGACAGCAAAGGACTTACTTTTAATGGTAGTGAGAGATGGTAGCACTCCAAATGAAATTTCCTAGCGGCTGAACACTGAATACAGGACTCACGGACCGTGTTTGTTATTCTTGCCACCTCGTCGCCCTTACAGATTCAGCAGCCCCAGGCCAGATATCTTGGTTAGAAATCCGAAAGGCAGCAGGCCGATAAAATTCTTCCTACTTGGGTCTTCAGCCCTTTTCTGATTTTTCCAGACTAGAAGATCTCCGACCTCCTGCTATCACTGTCTCATTTTTACTGAGCTAAAAAAGTTAGGATGGGAGTTCCCATCGTGGCGCAGAGGAAACAAATCCGACTAGGAACCATGAGGTTGTGGGTTCGATCCCTGGGCTCAGTCAGTGGGTTAAGGATCCAACGTTGCCGTGAGCTGTGGTGTAGGTTGCAGATGCGGCTCAGATCTAGTGTTGCTGTGGCTGTGGTGTAGACCCCTAGCCTGGGAACCTCCGTATGTTGTGGGCTCGGCCCTAAAAAGACAAAAGCCGAAAAGAAAAAGAAGTTAGGATGACATCTCCCAGTTTAATTTCTTCCCCTGGGACACGGTAGTTTGTTGACCAACACCAAAGATGCAGCATTTTGAGAAAAAAAAAAAAGTATGCTGTCGGAAAAACTAGCTTTAGGTTTTGGGGAATGCCTTTTACTACGTAGTAAAGCAGGTGGAAAGATTCTAATCAAAGCACTTCCATCTTCCTTGTAAACAATTACAGCAGTTCCTACACAGATGCCACATTAGAAGACTGGGGAAAATTTACTGGATTCCATTCTAATGCAATTAGAGCTAATTTTGTTCTTTAAATGAATAAAAGGTCAGCTAGTAAATCTAGCTTATCTTGAGTCCAGACTTCAATAAATTGTTTTATTTAATTTGTTGTAAAAGATCTTATCCTTAATGGGTCTAGGTCTTATTAGTTCACTTAGGTTTTAAAATATTTATGACCACCTTTTTAGATATGATTTGAGTGATAGTTGGAAAGTTTCTCTCTGCAGTGTTATCGAGGCCCGAGATCACTAATTGAGTGAATATAGGAAGGTACTTAAGATGTGTTATCTAGAAAAAGCTGATGCGAACTTGCAGAATTTAAATGTTCTTTAACCTGTGACAGGCAGAGATAATTTAGCTATATCATGGTAACCTTTTGGATACTATCTGACTATAATTTCCCCTAAAGATCAAACTACTCACCCTGCTAGTGTTTAAAGAGAATATATACCTACTGATGAAAATGCTCTTATTATTACTGACAACACCACCGGAAATTTAAATTCTTTGCATTCTGTGGTTCGCTGCCGTTTGGTGGGGCTTTAGTATGAAGACACCTAGATAAAGACCTCAGGGGCACAGCGCTGCTTCCTCCTCTGTCCCACTCCCGCCTCTGATAGTTGTGTCCCTGCCCGAGCTTTGTCTTTTAGAACATTGAGCCTTTGCAAGTGCAGCTGCCACACTCTCAGCGCAGGGGTTGGGTGGAGGGCCATGCCGCCGTGGGGGCGGACCAGCCATGCCGCCGTGGGGGCGGACCAGCCGCATTACCCCGTTTGCATTTGCTCTCTGGTCCTGGCCCTGCATCTGCCCTCACAGCTTGTCCTCCGGGCTCCAAGGGGCCCAGCGCCCCTCTGGCCTCTGGGATCAGCCCTTTCTCCATCCTCGCCTCTCCCGCCTGCGCCGCCCGGAAAGTTCTTCCCCTTCCTTCGTCACCGCCTCTCTTCTGCATCTTCCTCTCCTTCCTTCTCAGCTCTTCCCCTGGCCGTGGGTTCTGCCATCCTAAACCCTCTCGCCTTCACCAGCCTCCCCTCTAGGTGAGGGCAAGGCCACATCGCGTCGTCTTCTCATTCTCACGTCTCAAAACTTAATTCCTCATATGTGCTTTCTTTTGACTGTTTTTTCCGAGTTTGTTCCTAAACTCACGACATTCTGGTTTCTGCCCTGGAAATGCTTCTGAAGCTTCCCGTTAAGGTGATAAACGTGCCCCAAGACCGTGCCGCAGTCCTGTGACGTCCGTCCTTCCTGCAGTTGGGACACCGTTGTCCCCGCCCCGCCCCAGCCCTTCCTGAAACTCCCTATTCCTTGTTTTTCCTGATGCTACTACTCCGATTATTTCGCCATCATTGCTTCTGTTTTCCTTTCATCGCTTTTTCTTTCTCTTCTTGTCCATGTGCCCTGTTCTTTCTCCCCTAAAGTTTCTCTTTCACTTTTTTCAAAACTGTGCAATGACGATTCCCAGATCTTTCTTTCCAGCTCAGGTTTCTCCCCTAAGATGCAGGCCAGTCTGCCCAGTTACCTCTCAGGAAGTTGGACTGGAAGGCTGAGAGGCACCCCACGCATAGCGTTTCCAAATTAAACACACCATTATTTCCCTAACCTTGTACGTCTTATTTATTTTTTTTTTTTAATTTGTTGATCATGAAACCAGAGCTTCCATGTTCAAGCCATCTTGGTTTTGAGAGTAACTTGAAAGAAGACAAACACACTCTGCCTCGGAGACCTGGAGGCTGTGTTTGTGTCATGACACCAGACTGAACATCTGAAAACTAAGACAGGAAGGCCTCCTGGCACCAAAATGTTGTTCTGAACAAGATTCAAGGAAAGAGACCCTTTCCTGGGAAGTGTCCCTTGACTGTCCCCTGAGCTCTCAGCATCCCAGGCAACACCTTCAAGTCGGGGTCCCTCCCCCTCGCCTCGACTGCAGTGGTCGTCAGCGCCAGAGGAGGAGAGGGGTCTGCATCCCAGTCACAGGCCTGCAGAGGCGCCTTGGGCTAAGAAACGCAAAGGCCTTCGGTACCAGAGCTGTTGTGCTTCCTGGAGAGAATAACAGATGTTTCTGTTTTCCACTTTCCAAAGCAGGTACCGAGCACGGATCACCTTACACTCGCCTGACTCTAAGCTCCTCCCCCCAACTCTAAAACTTCCAGTGGATTCAAATTCCCATTGTGGCTTCAGTGGGTTGAGGACCCAGCGTTGCCGTGAGCTGTGGTGTAGGTCACAGGCATGGCTCAGATCTGGCGTGGCTGTGGCTGTGGTGTAAGCCGGCAGCGGCAGCTCTGCTTCACCCCCTAGCCTGGGAACCTCCATGTGTCACAGGTTCGGCCCTTAAAAAAAAACCCTCCAGCGTCACAGAAGCACGACCCCGCTCCCCCACCCCGAGAATGGGTCTCTCCCAGTCTCCTTCACCCACAGCCAGCCCATCCCCGGCTCCTTTCAGCTTTACCTGCAGTATTTCTCAGTTTCCTACCCATTCCTGCTGCAGCTCAGAACCCTTAAAGCCCCTGGCGGCTTGGATTTGCACGTCCTGCACTCCCACGGGGCCTGCAGTTTCCTGTACAGAACAGGATGTTTTTCCTCTTTAATTCCTTTCTCAGGTTATCCCATTTGCCTCCCGGGCCTCCACCTCCCTGTCTTTTCACCAGAGTAACCCATATTCATCTTTTAAAACGCATTCGTCATTAAGGCAAGTGATCAGAGCCCACCTTCCCGTCCCGACCCCCGGCCAGCCATCCTTCCAAGGGCGTCCCGCGTCCTGTGCTTCATGCAGAAACCCTGGGCGACTGTCTCCTCCCCCAGCCGGGAGTTTCTTGGAAGTCGAGGGCGGGCTCCGGTCTCCTTTAGCTCAGCTGCGGAAGAGCAGGTGACCTCGGGCCGGGCCATACGTATTTGTCGGGATGGATGCACCGAGTGAGGCAGTCTCCCAGCTGCTGAGCCAGAGAACTGACTTTCACTCTGTTTGAACGAGCTTTCATAGATTTGAACTAGTATCAAAATGAAAGTCTAATTGAGTTAATTTTCCAGAATGGCTGTAGCCTCACAAGCACCTCTGTTCTTGTCAAGTAGAAAGCCCTGGAGGAAGAGGGTTAAAGAGGATGGAGGGAGCGGCCGCGCAGCCCTGCAGCGCCAGGGAAGGGCTGCAGGCGCTGCTGACGTCCGCTGTCAAAGGTGTGCCTCTCCCTGTTCCCCCCACCTGAATGATGAGAGGACGCTGAAGAGAAGCTGCCTGAAAGAACTGGAAGGTCCTACAAGTGGGGTGACTAAGTTTCCGAATGTCTTGTCCTACGTAGTATAAAGTCGGGCGTTCTGTAGGCCACGGCAAAGAGAAATGTGGGCTTTTTATGAAGCCCTGCATTATCTGCACAGTAACAGAGGTGCCACTCCTACACTGAGCAGATGAAAATGACAGCCCTGAATTTGAGAATATCGTCATCGGGATAGCTTCCCCCCGGAGCACACTCACTGATTGTCTATCTTGGGCTCTCTATGCCACGCGTACTAGCATCTTCACCTGTTACTTCTGCTCCTTTCATCCGCCAAGATGAAAAGACGTGTGTGTGTGTGTATACATATATTCTATATATATAGCATATATATGATATTTTCCATGCTATTTACAGAGGAAGGTAAAAATCCATGTAAAGCATGGTGCTTTTTGATGAAGACACAGCAATTATCAAATTTTAACATATTTTAAAGTAGTAGTGTTGAGTCTTCCAAGCATGACTTCAGTAATAAGTGAATATTATAGCACTGCAGTGAGATACACATTTAATCACAATCTTGTTCACTTTTCAAGTTCACTGACTATCCTCTTACTGCTTTTAATGTTTTCAAATAACTGGGATGTTATTAATCCTAGAGTGAATGACTGAAGGAGCGTCTGTGTGTTGATATTTTAGGTTAATTTGCAACTTTAGCATATTTTCCTGTGAAAAGCATCCCACCCTCCTCGGTAGACTCCAGGCTCAGAGAATAAAAGTGAAGTTTTATCTGTGCTGAATAGTTCAGTTCCGTTTGGTTTTGCTTTTTCTTACGAAAGGCACCCTCTCTTGGCCGGAGAGACGCAGAAGCTTTTCTGAAATCACAAAATCTTTCAGAAGTTGTGACTCCAGGGAATTAGGTTTTTGAAAAGAACCCTGACGGTGCCACAGACAACACCCTCACGATTTTACTTTTTCAAAAATTGTTTCGCATTTGAAAAATACTAATTTTGATTGCGTACATAATAAAAGCGTGTTGAAGATGAGACACTTGGGCCGAGGGTAAATTTGAATCAGGACCAAGGACGTAGTCAGAGCAGAAGGTGGAAAGTGTTCAAGTCTAAAGATCCGTCTCATGATGCGCAGGTTCCAGGTGGTTCCTTCCAGCTGGGAAGGGTCAGAAGAGACTGGAGTAGAATTTGAGGAGAGTCCTCAAATAAAGTCTCCCGGAGTAATTGTGTGTGTGTGCTTGTGTCATCAACACAATCCACATGGAGGTTTATTCGTGTCTGTGGATTTTTGACTTGTAGGCAGTTTTATAAATTTAATTTTCTGAATATGGAAGACATTCATCTGCCTCCCAAGTTGACGCTGTATAACAAGATAGAGGCCAAGAGGGCTTGCTTTCCTCCGTTTCCCTCTGTGTGTGTCCTTGCCCTGTAGCTTACCGTTTTTCTTTCTTTTCTCAGTATCATTTTGTATAGCTTTTAGTAAATATGAGAAAATATGCATTATTTAATACTTATCTATGGGAGTTCCCGTCATGGCTCAGTGGTTAACAAATCTGACTAGGAATGATGAGGTTGTGGGTTTGATCCCTGGCCTTGGTCAGTGGGTTAAGGATCCCGGATCCTCATCAAAGCGGCTGAGGTCACTGCTGTGGCGCGGGTCAGATTCCTGGCCCAGGAACTTCCACGTGCTGCGGGCGTGGCCAAAAACAAAAACAAAAACAGAAATGAAGATTCTACAGTGGCTATAGTTTCCTCTAATTACTTCATGCAGTCTGTTTCATTTTTCAAATAGGTCATGCCTGAATTAAAAGATAAAATGTGTGCTACTTAGTATGTACTTGGGTTATGACAAGATAAGATGATGTCAGGATTCAAGAGGCAAGCCATGAGCCTGAGGAATTAAATCCATTTACAGTTATGTGCTAATTATATGAATGCAAAAAGTTGAGCTGTGAGGATCAAGAAGAATAAGAATAATGACTGATTTGAAGAATGAACATAAAACTGATTCTCTTAATTGTCTTTGGGTATTTGTTCCTTTTTGATCACATGTGAAAGATGGAAATGACTCTGTTACAATTGGGCATTTTAAGTACTGTTGCTCAAAAGTGTAACTTCTCCTGAATTCTGAATGTTTACGTACGGACCTAAATGAGATGAGTATTTGGTATATCAATTTGCTGTTTCTGTATAACAACCCAAAAGCTGAGCCGCTAAAGCAGTAAGCGTGTGTTTCTTCCTGGTTTCCCAGGGGTCAGGGATGTGGGTACTTCTGCCTCCAGTCTCTCTGAGGCTGCTGCCCGGGGCCGAGGTCCCTGGACGGCCTCACCGGGGCTGGAGGATGGACTGCGGGCTCAGGCGGGGCTGTCAGCAGCAGACCCCAGTGTCACACACAAGCCTCTTCCTAAGGCAGCACCAGGGTCCTTGTGACTTAGCGTCTGGGTCCCCCAGAGCAAAGCCAAAGCTGCAGCGTTTCTCCTGGCCCAGCTCAGGCGTCGCACACAGTTGCTTTCACAGTATCCCGTTAGCCGTCCAAGTCAGAGCCCACCCCATCTGCAAGGAGATGACGCTGGGTGGCAGGGCCTCTGGAGGCTGACCGCCACGCTTGGCCTTAGTGTTTCTGGGACTTTTAAAATAGGAGTGAGGGAGTTCCCGTTGGGGCTCAGCGGTAATGAACCCGACTAGTATCCATGAGGACGTGGGCTTGATCCCTGGTCTCGCTCAGTGGGTGAAGGATCCGGTGTTTCCGTGAGCTGTGGTGTAGATCACAGATGTGGCTCGGATCCTGAGTGGCTGTGGCTGTGGTGTAGGCCAGAAACCGCAGCTCCAGTTCGACCCGGGAACCTCCATACGCTGCAGGTGTGGCCCTAAAAAGACAAAATAAATAAATAATAAAAATAAGAGTAAGAAAGCAAAACAGGGATGTTTCATATAACTGTTGACAGAACTATGCGGTTTTATAGAAACATATAGTCAAGTCTCAGTGGTCTTTGTCTACTGTAAGGAGGGGTTAGTTTTAAATACAGCATGGGAATCTGTTGCACATGGTATCACAAGAGGAGCATGGTGTTTCTGAGACTGATGAGTTTTAAACCTGAAGAAGAAAAGCGAGTTGTGGCTTGAACACACATGTTTATCCAACATCACAGAACTTCCCTGTTGAGACATTTATGTGAAATTCATAGAGGTGCCCGCAGTAGTTTTTACCTGTGCATCATTTTGTTACCACTTAAAAATGGCTGTTGGCTTTTAGGGGGAAGAGGTGAGCCACTGGGAGGGAACTTTTGAACTTGGTGCAGTTTAGTCCAGTGAGTCGGACTTTGATCATTTCGATGGCCGACTTCAGAGGGCTGGCACCCAGTGGCTGGGTGCTGAGGACCTCGTGGTCAGACATGTCCAAGTCGTGTTTGCCCCTCACCTCCGAGGCTCTGTGGGGCTGGAGAGGTGAGGACTGGCCCCTTGTTGACTTGTCAAGCTGTGAGTTTGCGTTATCGGCCAGGCAGCTCGTGACCCACTCTATTTATTGCACTGGTTTGGGGGGGGAACAGGTAAAGAAATCCTGCTGAACATCCCTCCTTCTGCACGTCTGTATGAATAACGCCAGTGTTTATAGCAGCTGGAGCCCTCTGATTAAATCCCCCCAAAGCTGGAACGTTAGCAGCATGGAGCCGTTGCGGGACCCCGCTGCGGGTGGTGTTGGTTACTCCGGGAGATGCCGTTTTTCACCAGGAGCGCCGGCGAGAGCTTAGCGTGCAGTTCAAGCAAGCGCTCCCTGGGGCAGGAGGCCCAGAGAAGCCAGACACGGTCTGGGAGTAGGAACAGTGAAGGTGGGCAGTGAAGGCCAGCAGGAGTCCAAAATTATTTGTACAGGGATCAGATTAGGTTAAGTGGGAGTTCCCGTCGCGTCGCAGTGGTTAACGAATCCGACTAGGAACCATGAGGTTGCGGGTTCAGTCCCTGCCCTTGCTCAGTGGGTGAAGGATCCGGCGTTGCCGTGAGCTGTGGTGTAGGTTGCAGACGCGGCTCGGATCCCACGTTGCTGTGGCTCTGGCGTAGGCCGGTGGCTACAGCTCCGATTGGACCCCTAGCCTGGGAACCTCCATATGCCGCGGGAGCGGCCCAAGAAATAGCAAAAAGACACACACACACACACACACAAAAAAAAAATCAGGTTAAGTGATGATGGTTTATCTCCCAAGTGGTGAGAAAGTTTATCACTTTATACTGTTGAGTATTTTTTTCTGTAAGGTTCAAAATTGAAGAGAGAGTAGAAGAATTGATCATTTTTTAATGATTTTTATTTTTTTCCGTCATAGCTGTTTTAGTGTCCTGTCAGTTTTCTACTGTACAGCAAAGGGACCCAGTCACACATACACACATACCTTCTTTTTTCTCACATTATCATTCATGCTCCATCGTAGGTGACTAGACATAGTTCCCAGGGCTCTACAGCAGGATCCCATTGCTTATCCATTCCAAAGGCAATAGTTTGCGTCTGTGAACCCCAAATTCCCAGTCCATCCCACAAGAATTGTTCTTAAAACTGCCTGCAGTTACCCCGAAAGTAACTTAGCAGCTAGAATCAAAAATAACTTTCAAACTCTGGTGAGTCTTCTTATGAAATCAAGAATTGGGAAAAACAAGTCACTTTATTTTTACTTTTAAAATTTTTTTACAAGTCACTTTAGAGCATGTATTATACTAACTGATCTCTTGGGAGCAGAAAATGAGGACGTGTTTTGTCTCATCAACACCGAGTACCCACTTTAATGGTTTTCCTTTTGTGCTCAGAAAATTTGCATGAGTAGCTGTAAGTGTATGTGTTGAGTGTGGATATGTACTATATATATGTATATGCGTGTTGTAGGTATTTGTATCTCACTACATACCAAATTTAAAGGAGTAATTTAATTGAATTGGAGGAAGATTTATCTTTATTATGAGCTATTTTCATCAAAATGCCATTTTTCTAAATTGAAAAGTGCGAGAGAGATGTGCAAGTAGCTATTTCTGAGATGTCGGGTGTTGCTCCATTAATGGATCAACCGTCTGTTTAAACCTGTTGGCTTCGCCGCTCATGCTAAACCATTCCCATGAGCACCATTCGCAGGCCTCGCAGGTAAGGGTGGAGCCTAAGACAAGCAGAAAAGGAAAGGGGATTAGGAAGGAGTCCGGTGAGGCAACACTCAGGATGGGTCTGGTACAGTGCAGACCTTAGAAGCATTTCCGGATGACAGTGAACTCTTCCTGAGGTACCTTGTATTGGTGTCATAGTTATCCTTGGGCCAAGAATGAGGAGACGGATGAGGACTTAGAATCCTTGCTGGCCTACAGGCTCATTAAGGCTCTAATGTGAAGTTGGGCGGAAGGAAGGTAGGTAGCAAGGGAAGAAGAGAGGAAACTGGCCTATTTGAAAATATTTTCATCAGGCCAAAAAATATTCAAAAGTGAAATAATTATTTTACGGGAGCATTCTCCCTGCAATATTAGGCATTAAGCTTATTAAAGCTGATGAATATGTATTAAGACACTGTTTAATACCGCAAAGAATTCGAAGACAGTAAGCTATGACATACCTTACTTCTAAGGAATGTACCACCTAATGTGGGTGAAAAAGACAGATATGCCCACAGGATACAGAGCAGCCATGTTGTATTTCTTTGAAAAGACCCAAGGCTCTTTTTTTTTAAAAAAAAAAGAATTACCTGAGAGCGTTGTTATAAATGGTAAAAGTCAAGTGTTTCAGTAAAATTTAGAATTTTGGAGAACATATTATTACACATTGATAGCTTCTCAATAATTTAAGACATTTTTTTTTGCTGAATGGTAACACCAACAAATATGATTTTTTTAATGTGTAAATATGTGAAAGATGTGCATAATTCAGTGAACCAAAATATTCCAAATGATCAAGGCATGATGTTATAAAGTCACGCCTAGGTTAACTATCTATTCAGAGTGCAGAGAGATCAATGGCTATTAACATAACAGAATATGAAAATCTTATTGATATGGTTTTGGATTGTACATTGCAACTACCTTGTAGGAAATTACCAGTTGTTGTATTTTGGTATATTTTGTTGCAGTATCAAAGAAGAATTTACACAATTACCTGAAAAAGCTATTAAAACACTCCTCCCTTCTGCAGTTATATGGGCATACATTAAGGAGATTTGCAAAAAAATCACAGTCTTGTGTGATATTTTGCAAAAAATTGCCAGTCTTCTCACAAAATTATTTTGTCTTGGAAAATATACTTAACTTTTCTTTAAAAAAAAATGTTATCTGAACGTGTGATGAGTTTGTTGTTACTTTCAAATGAACTCAAGTCTTTTGTTTGAACTTCAAATTATAAGCTCAATTATTTTGTTTTGCGTTTCAAATTATAAAATGTCTGAGTTTCAGTTTTTAATATGGTAAATATTGACAGGTATAATGCATGTAAGTAAAAGTTATTTTGGTTTCTCAGTGTTTTTTTAAGATTGTAAAGGGATCCTAAGACTAAAAAATTTGGAAATTGTTACTTTAGAATTTCTTTTAGTGGAGTTCCCGTTGTGGCGCAGTGGTTAACGAATCCGATTAGGAACCATGAGGTTGCGGGTTCGATCCCTGCCCTTGCTCAGTGGGTCAAGGTTCCGGTGTTGCCGTGAGCTGTGGTGTAGGTCGCAGACGCGGCTCGGATCCTGCGTTGCTGTGTCTCTGGCGTAGGCTGGCGTCTACAGCTCCGATTAGACCCCTAGCCCGGGAACCTCCATATGCAGCAGGAGCGTTTCAAGAAATGGCAAAAAGACAAAAACAAAAACAAAAACAAACAAACAAAAAAGAATTTCTTTTAGTAAGGGCCCACTGGTGCCAAACTCTCAGATTTTGCTTGCCTGAAAATGTATTTTCATTCTTATTCTTATGTTTTCTAAGACAAAATTTATTTTTCTTTAGCATGTTGAAGATGTTATCCCACTGTCTTCTAGATTTGATTATTGCTCTTGAGAAGTCAGCTGTCATCTGTTTCTTCTTTCAAAGTTATTGTTCATTTTTCTCTCTGGATCTTTGCAGATTTTTCTCTTTGTGATGTTTTATAGTTTCGCTCTGATGTACCCAGGTATAGATTTCTCTCTTGCCTGATTTGTTGGGCCTCTTCTTTTTCTTTTTTCTTTTGCTTTTTTTGTCTTTTTAGGGCCACACCCATGGCATATAGATGTTCCCAGGCTAGGGGTTGAATTGGAGCTGTAGCTGCCAGCCTCCATCACAGCCACAGCAGTGGGGGAATCCAACCACGTCTGTGACCTACACCACAGCTCATAGCAATACCGGATATTTAACCCACTGAGCAAGGCCAGGGATCGAACCTACATTCTGTAGATGCAAGTCAGATTCGTTTCTGCTGAGCCACGATGGGAACTCCTGTTGGACTTAAGTCTGTAGATGAGTTAGTATCTTTTATCGGTTCTGTAAAACTCTCAGAAATTCTTTGTTAACACTTTGCCTCTATTTCATTCTCATTCTAGAATTATTAAACAGCATTAATTAGATCTTTTTATTGTGTTTTCTTTGCCTCTCAAGGCTATATTCTAGGTAGTTTGTTCTGTTTTATTCAGTGTATAGTTCTCCCATCCACTGGGTTTTATATTTTCCATTTCTATAAGTTCTGTATGGATCTTTTCAAATCTGCTAGATTACTCTGTGTAACCTCCTGTTAGTCAGCAGATAATTTCAAGTTTTGCCTTTTATTTTTTTAAACACTGTAAGCAGAGTTGTTTTATAGTTGATAATTGTAGCATCTATTTTCATTACAAGTCTCTTTATACTGTCTGTTATTTCTTCTGGCTCTTCCTTCCTTATGTGTTTATCCTTGATTTTGTGTTGCTTTTTTTTTTCCCTTAAATAATTATCTGTATTAATAATATGAGGCCTAGAAATTAAGTTACTTCCTCTCAGGATGATCAGGGCTGAATGCCTAGGCACTTTAAAGTCCAGATTACTTTAAATATGGTGTCCTGAGCCGTCAAAGCTGAGAATTCCTGAGATCTGATTCATTCTTGCCTAATTGGTATAGCCTGTTGGGGAGGGAGTTCTATTCGACTCTCACTTTGACAGGCCCTGGATTTGAAACCTGTTTTCTGTGTCAGAACCAAAGATCTGATTCGCCTTACACACAGATGCCCTCGGAGTGAAACACCTGGGTTCTCTGCTTTTCCTTTAGTTTTGGTTCCAGCACTCATGTTTTAACCGTTATGGGAAACTGCTTCCAAAGTAGTGTTTTTAAATTTTAGTCTAACCATTCAAATAGGGAGTGCTCGCCCTATGGATATAAAATGCCACTGTAATAACTTGGACCTCTTACCTCATATATAAGGCAACACTCATTCATTTGGCCTTGAGAGACAGCACATCATGGATTCTAGACTTGGGGTTGCCAGGGGGGAGGGGGGACAATGTGGGAGGGACGGGGAGTTTGGGGTTAGTAGATGCAAACTATTCCATTCAGAATGGACAAGCAGTGAGGTCCTGCTGTACAGCACAGGGAACTATTCCCAGTCTCTTGGACTAGAACATGATGGCAGGTGACACAAGAAAGGGAATGTGTGTCTGTGTTTGTGTGTATTTACATATATATGTGTGTGACTGGGTCACTTTGCAGTACAGCAGAAATCGGCCCAACATTGTAAATCAACTCTACTTTAAAAATACTATAAAAAATAAAAGATCACGGGTTCTGAAATCCGGCTGCCTGGTTTAAATCATGGCTCTGCCGCCTGTGGTCTGTGAACTTGTGCAGGGCACTTCATCTCTGTGCTTTAGCTTCTTCATCTGCAAGAGGAGGAGGAGGATGTCAGCTGTTACCTCCTGTGGTTGTGGTGATCCAGTGAGAGGGGCCGGCAAGCACCTGGCCCTCCAGTGCTCACCACAGTTGTCAGTGCTGGGTAAATATTCGCTATGAATTACCTTAAGCATGTATCGAGTGTCTTCTTTCTTTCTTAAAAAAAAAAAAGTTTTAGAATCAAATAGACCGCGGTTCAAAGCCTGCCACCCATTTACCCAAACTCCTTTCTCGCTCTAATTCTGTTTCCTCGTCTATAAAACGGGTCATGATACCTCCTTTGAAGTTGTGAGGATTAGATGAGGCGATACCCGGGAAGCGCCTAATAGAAGACCTACGCGCTTCCAGGCGCTCGGTAACTAGAGCTTTCAGATGACTGACCCGGGGCCACGTGCTGGCGGGGTTTGCGCTGGGCTCTCCTGACGCCGGCGAGCGCGCCTTCCACGGGCCCAGCTGAGTAAGCCGGTGTTGATGAAGAGACAGGCCGTGGTGCGGGTCTCATGAGAAGCTGGTACCACCACCAGGAAAGGGGCTGGAGCCTCTGCCTCCCCCCGCTCCTGCCGCCCCACCGCCGGGACCCGGGACGTGGAGAAGCAGGCGGGTGAAGCCCTTGAACCTCGAATCTGCAGCGACGGCCGGACTCTGCAAACGCCTTTTGCTGCGGGAAGCACCAAGGGGCTTTGCGGTCGCGTCCCTGTACCTCTCTGGCTTGACTCCACGCTCAGGTTTGACTTCTCTCTCTTTCGTTGACAGTGTCATCAGCAAAGTGGTCCCAGCTCCTGAGGCGAAGCCAGCGCCTTCTCTGAACAGACCCAAGACGCCGCCGCCTGCGCCGGTCCCCGCCCCGGTGCCCATGCACGTCAGCCCTGCCCCGGTGCCTTTGCCCCTCCTGGCCCAGTGCAGCGCGCCCCCTGCCGGCCTGCCAGCCCCGCCTCCCGCCGCCGCGGCCGCCGCCAGCGCCAAAGCGCCCGTCCGCAGCGTGGTGACCGAGACCGTGAGCACTTACGTGGTGCGCGCCTTTCCCGCTTTGGCGTATTGCAGGAAAGGGCTTAAGGGCCCAGTCCTCCCGGGAAAGTGGTTTCAGTTAAAAAGCAGTGTTAGATGTGTGGTTATGGGAGTCCAGAGGCAATTCTGTGCGGCTGGAAAGGTGTTTTCCAGCTCTCGGCTGAACAGGGCTGCGTGCCGGTGCTCGCTTATTGGGCTCCATAAATAACGCCGCAGCACTGGTTCGCTTTCTTTCACATTGTGCATTTACTCAGCCACGTCATATGCAGAGGTGAATAGTGATATTTAAACTCCTCATTGACTTTCTTGATCAGGCAATTCAAGTGTGGAGGTAGGAGTGCAGGTTATGTAATTGCGCCCTTCTGCTGGCCCGCTGCTGCCTCTGAGCAACAGCACCCATGCCTGCATGCATCTCCTTGCCTAAGGTCCACCATAGACCAGGGCTCACACAGATGGAGCTGGGCTTGCAGGCCACAGAGCTTCCTGAGGCCAAGCCGCCTGCCCTCCAGTGGGAAACTCACCTTGTGATGAGCTGGGCACTGTTGGCACAGGACGGTTTGCCTGGGTCTCCCCCAGACTGAATGTATCAGGTCTTAGACCCTGAATTCAATCGAGTAGTGAAGCCCTTATATAAATAGTTCTTCGGCCCGCAGAGAGACACACAAACACGCAGCAAAAAGGTTCCAGGCACATGGAGGTCCTTGGTGAACTGACACATCCAAGGCCACCAAGCGTGTAGCCTGAGCTCTGCCAGCCTGGGGGTGGCCGGGATCCTCCTGAAGAGATGTGACCAGAGGACTCCGGCTGCTGCTGTTGTTTGCGGTGGTGCAAAGGCACCTCTGTAAAGGCATTTTGGAAGGAAATTTCAACAAATCATTAGATATTCGAGGAACTATAATGATACAAAGGATAGAAAGAAAATCTCAAAGGTATTCAGGGAAGGTATAACGACATGAAAAGTTCACGGGAAATATTAAGTTGGCAATTCAAGACAAAAGTAGAAGACATGACGCAAAAACCTGTGATCGTCAGCTCAGTCCACTCAAGGACCAGTTGCTGCAGGTGTTTCATGGAGGCCACATCACCCCCAAGATGAGCTGATCAGAGGAGATTTTACACTTAGGCTCCTCACCCGCCATTTCTTATAATTGAGGGGGTTGTGTTGTGTTGTGTCCCCAGATTTCTGATTCTCCAGTGGATTTTTGAGTCTCCTCCCTGGAGATGGATCAGAGTGGCCTAGATGAAAAGCCTTCTGTCTCCTCAGAGACATTGTGTAGACAGAAGACAAAATGGGTGAACCCGAGGGAGGACACAGGCTCTAGAGTAGAAAGACCGATTTTGTCCCTGTGTGGGATCGTGTGGCATTAGAATTGTCACTGACATTCCCTCAGCTGCAGTGTGAGCCAGGGTTACACCCATCCCGGGGTTGTTTTCGGATGCTGAAACCAGGTAAGATACATGAAAGAGCTTAGTAAACCGTGACAGGCGGGGTGTCGCTTATTACGGGGGCTGTGGCACATTCCTCAGGTAGCAGGGTCACCGCCTCCTAATTTCAGGAAAGGTCAATCAGCAGCAGGACTGGCCATGCGTGGCAGCTCCAGGGCACAGGGTGCTGGACCAGCCTCTGCCCCAGACAGCTGGCACGTGCTCACTGGTGGTCTCTCCCCTGGAAACTCGAGAGGACCCGGTCAGGGATGTCCCCTCCCAGAGGCTTGTCTAGAATGCTCTTCACGTCAGCATCCTCTGCTTTTGTAGAGGCCTTTTCAGGAAGGACGCATCAGCAGAATGAAACACCTCTGCCCTCAGTACACCCATCACACACAAAGAAAGTCATTTCTCTTCTGCACGTCTAGTCAGTGCTGGATGGAAAGCAGAGGAAGAGACCATACCTTTTTGCAAAATAAACGGAATGAAATCCTAGGCTGTGTTATTGGAGAAAACTTTAGAAAATGAGCTTGTAAGTCATTGCAGTTTTTGAATGCCTGTCGTAGAAGTATTCCTTCCAAATTGGCCTCGTTAGTGTGGCGTTGGTTCAGTTCGGGGTGCTTCTCATTTGGAGTGGCTGAGTGAGGTACAGTGGACCCCAGAGCACACCGTGTTTGTAGCAGAATAATGTTAAGACAGGGCCCTGGCCTCCTGCGTCCCTTATTTCCTTTGCCCTTTGGTTGGTTGTACTTTGCTGAAAATGTCATAAAGGGAATGGAAAGTTACTTAGTAACAACTCTTTTATATCCTTGATCTTATCAGCTCCTTCAGGAGAAGGGCTTGGCTAATAAGTAATAAGGTGATACACGCGCATTTGGCCCAGTGATGAATTCCAGGCCTGCGAATGCGACTGAGGAAACACCACTAGCCCTCGAAAATGTCCATCGTTACTGCCATCAAGACCCGAGTCCCTCAGAACTTGTGTTTACAGTATTTTTTTAGAGACAGGTGGCCATGGGTCGTATTGCCCAGAGAAATGATTCTAAAATGCTTGGGTTGTAGGAGTCACAAAAGAGAGTTTGAAGTACTCCTTGGAAATGTCTTCCACTGAGCACTCAGTCCGTGGCCGTCCTCTCTTGCCTGTGATCCCAGGGTAGCGATGGCCTCGATCACAGCTTTAGTACGTTGTCCGCTGCTCTTGGGCTTAGGGGGTGGCTTGGTTCGGTGGTTTTGTTTATGCGCTTGGTGTCTTAGCTTCATGCTTATCCTGCCCGCTTTGGGGGCTTTGTCCTCACTGCCTCTCTCTTTTCACTCCCTCCCCTGACAAACCCCAGATCCGAGATGAGTGGGGGAACCAGATCTGGATCTGCCCGGGATGCAACAAGCCGGATGATGGGAGCCCCATGATCGGCTGTGACGGCTGTGACGACTGGTACCACTGGTGAGTCCCCCGGGGCCCCAGCAGGGAGTGACTCCGGTCCAGTCTGGGCTTTCTCCCAGCTCAGCTCCCTCCTGAGAACAGTGTCCCGAGCAAAGTCACTGAGCCAAGAGAATGTCATTCATATTCAATCACCAGCCTTTGGACTATTGATACTCAGCCTATATTCCAAATGTTTTGCTCAGCTTATGTGTCCTTTTTATTTAAAAAAGAGGAGATATAGGGGGTTCCCGGTCCTTCCTTCCCAGGCATCTTTGTAACAGCTGGATGCTTCATGGGAGCACCGGGGGAACCCCTGTACGCCTGCCCCCTACTGCAGAAGTGACGAGACAGCGTGTCTGGTTTCTGTGCCTCTTTAGCCCTCCCCCAAACTGAAGAAACACCCTCAAAAGTCATGCAGGCTTCCCGATTTATCCTTAAAACATCAGATAATGGAGCTCCCTGCTGGCTCAGCAGGCTGAGGATCCCGCACTGTCACTGCTGTGGCTCAGGTTCGATCCCTGACCTCTGGGAGCTTCCGCACAGCTCAGGCGCAGCCAAAAAGTCTATATACCAGACGGAAGAGGGTAGGGATCCCTTTCGGCTGGATGACGCCTCTGCAATAAAGACAACCCCGGGGCTCACAAGAGTGAGACTGTTTCTGGCTGAAAGGGTGGATGAGCTCCTCGGGTGCTCCCCGGGGGCTGGGGAAGGGGCCCAGGGCAGAGCAGCACCATCCCAGCCCTTGGGCCTGGATTTCTGGTGAAGGTGCTGCAGCCTTAAAAAGTCATTATATATCAGGAGTTCCCTCTGTGGCTTAATAGTGATGAACCAAACTAGTATCCATGAGGATACGGGTTCCATCCCAGGCCTCGCTCCGTGGGTTAAGGATCCAGCGTTGCGGTGAGCTGTGGTGTAGGTCGCAGGGAGGGCTTGGATCCCACGTGGCTGTGGCTGTGGCTATGGGGTCGGCCGGCCGCTGCAGCTGCAACTTGCCCCCTAGCCTGGGACCCTCTATGTGACACGGGTGCAGCCCTAAAAAGATTGAAAAAACAAGCCCCAGGGAAAGAGTAGGTGTAGAAAGCACGCCTGTTTGTCTCAAGCCCTGCTCCCGCCGCCCGCAGGCCCTGCGTCGGGATCACGGCCGCGCCCCCGGAAGAGATGCAGTGGTTCTGCCCCAAGTGCCCCAACAAGAAGAAGGAGAAGAAGCACAAAAAGCGGAAGCACCGGGCCCACTGAGCCCGGCCCTGCGCCCACGCCCGCCCGCCCGCGGCCCGCCTGTCGCCTCCCGCCGCGTCCCCGAGGACGGAACGCCACCCTCCCCGCCGGCCGCTCCCGTCACTGGGCGGCCCGTGGCCACGCGCTGGGGACCCGAGGGACACCCCCGCGGAGGCGGGAGGCCACGGCCGCCGGCCCCCGTTACCAGTGACAAGTATTACGAGCGAAGAGCCCGCGCGCCCCCCGAGCCCCCGCCTCCCCCAGGGCCTTGGCCGCGAAGAGGCCGCGCGCCCCGGGCGGTGGCCGCGGTGCGTGTGTGCCCCGCAGCCCGCCCTCCGCAGGCACATCCCCCAGACCAGAAAAGACGGCTCCATCCAGGTGGAGTGTCCGCAATATTTTTGTGATGAAAATATATGAAGCTCCCCCTCCCGCCCTGTTTTTAGTACTAACATATAAAATGTGCAGGCTTTTTGTGAAATACCTTCTATTTTTTAAGAAAAAGGTTTCTATCATGTCCTGTTCACTTCTGTGCCTCTTCGTTTCGTTGACTCTCGCGTATTCTCTGTCTCCGTTGCCTCCTGACTTTGGCCCTTCTCTAAACTGCTGGCGTTCTTCTCACGGCTTCTGCATGTCATCACCTTGTACAAAATGCTTCAGACCAGAGGCTCTCCCCGAATGTAAATAATAAATATTTATGAAGTAGTTATTTTTAAAAATTTTTATCGTCTTTAATTCTGGCTTTCTCTGAAATCCACTGTGATTTCAGCCACGTCTGTCATTTCTGCTGTACAGAAGCAAAGAAGGCGAGAACAAAACAGCCCCAGGTCGTTCAGAGTTACCTGCCTTGACCTGAAGCCACGGCAGTGCCCAGAACCCTGAGGGAAAGGACCCTAGCAGTTGGAAGAAGAACAAGGCAGTTTAAATCTGTGGTTTATGATTTGAGATTGTTTTGTCATCTCTTTTGTGTCTGTACATTTCTTTGACTTACTTTCGTTTCAAAGGACATGTAGATTCCCTGAAAGTAAAAGAAAAAAAAAAAAAGAAAGAAAGAAAAAACATATACTGGAGCATTTTGTGTTTATATTGTTTTATTTCTGCACATCTGTTCATTGATATTGTGGTTGAAGGCTGAAATGAAGTATATTATGAAATTTTTTTTAAAAGAAAACTCATCAAATTCAGGGTATCACAAAACTTTATTATATTGCTAGACTGCCCACTATTTATTATATGTTATAGATCTGAGAGAGAAACCAAATGTTTTATTTTTAATGTAAAACATCAAATTTAATTTTATTAGCATATTTTAGCAACTTTGGAATAAATATGGACTTTTACTTGATTTTGAAGTAATCCCGATTGGGGCCAGTGTAATGGATATCGTGAATGCTAGAATATGGGCTTTGAACCTAATACAAATATATTAATAGAAATTGTGATTTTTTTAAATGCCACGTCAATTGATATTAGTGTATGAATTAATCATATTTTAAAACATATTATGTGGTTAGAGAAATGAGCTTTTCTGCCATGAATGTTAAATTGCGACTCGGTGGAAATGGAGTCACCCTTTCAAGAGTGCAGTATCTCATTGCCCTCCTGTTTCCAGAAGCCACGATTTTTCAATCCCTACAAAGAAACAAAGCCTCTATGTTGAGATCTGTGTTTTTGGTTCTATTAATTTGAGATCATCCTAAATACTTTATACAATATTTTCACATATGCACAAATCTACCCATTAGTGCTTTTTGGAGAGGGCTGGGGGTGGGGAAGTGCAAAATAAAGATTATTGGCTATTTCATAGTTTGCTTTTCCATTTTCTTTATTTAGGATTTAGTTCTTGAGGCATGGTCAGTGGATCTGACGTTGCCACGTCTAAGTGAGCTGGTCATGCTACTGAAAGAAGAACGGAGGTGCCTGTATGAGACTTTCCCCCAGCCCCACTGTCTGGGAGACTTCAGCCCACACGACACTGAAGGAATTTCAATCAGTGTGTTGTCCCTTGCTATTTCATGGTTGCTTTCCTAAATCCAGTTCATGATTTTATAAATGGCCTTTGCAATAATAAAACCAAAGAATCATTTTCAGGGGCTGGATAGCTCGAGGGATTAGTAATGGGATAGGGAGCCTTTCACCCCAGGGCAGCGAGTTGCAGCCAGTCCAGGTCACCAGAGACCCGAACTGGTGACCATCTCTGACTGTTCGGTGGCCTGTATGAAATGCCTGGTGGGCTCGGGGTCCACCGGACGGCTGTCGGTGTGCCAGGTGTCTGTACAGCTGCCAAAGGAAGTGTGAACTGGGAAGTAAAACACGGTGCTGCCAAGCAAAGTTAGAAAGGTGGGCAGAGTCGTCTCATAAAGGGACACTGAAGCAAAGAGAAATTACAGATGCCTCTCGGAGAGATGGAAATTCATTCACGTTCCCTAACGAAGGCGAACAGAACAGGGCAGGGAAGAGCCTGGGCTGGACGAGGGGCGGGGGTGCACTGGGCAACCTGTGGTTTAATCGGGAGAAAAACCCGATGGGACCCACACGGCAAGGAGAGGAGGGTTAGGCTTGAGGGAGAAAGGATGCGGCAGCAGGAGGGGAGGCACTGCCAGGGCTGAGGGCCTTCCACGCAGAGGCACGAGTGCTTCCTGGAGTTCCCATGCGGCTCAGCAGCAGTGGAAGCGGCCGGCATCCATGAGGACGAGGTTCGGTCCCTGGCCCTGCCCAGTGGGTTAAGGATCCGGCGTTGCCATGAGCCATGGGTGGTGTGGGTCACAGATGCGGCTCACATCCCATGTTGCTGTGGCTGTGGTGTAGGCCGGCGGCTGCAGCTTCAATTCGACCCCTAGCCTGGGAACTAGCATATGCCACGGGCTTGGCCCTAAAAAGAAACACACACACACACACACACACACACGTGAGGTATTTCCCTTGGGAGCGTGAGGAGTCGCCCAGGTGTCAAGGAACTTGGAGACCTTTTCGTCTCAATGCCAGCGCCGTCATCTGACCCAGGCACCTATGCTTCATGAGGAGGAGAAGTCTGGAAACACATGGGCCTGGCTAGCGATGGAACTGGAGGAGGGGGTGTTTGAGAGAGAGAGAGAGACAGCCCCCCTGCCAGGAAACAGACGCCCCCCTGATGCGATAACCTGCCTGCGGAGCCCTGGGTCGCTGGCCAGGCGGGATTTCCAGGCCTGGCGCCGGTCCTCTGCGGCAGGTGTCTGCGGTCGAGCCCGGGGAGGGGCTCTGAGCTGGGCTGCTCTGTGGCTCCACCTGTCCTGCAGAAAATCAGAGGGCATCAGGGCGTCCTGGCGCTGTCGGGCTTTCTGCAAAGATAAAACATCGCGCCTTACTCGCTGTGTCACCTAAACCGCCTTTGTTCCCCTCTCAATGGGACGATTCAACCAAGACCAGGTAACCAAATTCAAGGAGAAAATGAACACTGAGATATGGAAACCCGGCCCGCCAAGCAGGCTAATGAATGAAGTTCACTAAAGGCACACGAGCTACGTTTTCAGGACAGTTTTCCGGCCAGTCTCCAGGCCACGGCAGGTTCCTTTCGAAGTTGGAGTCTAGACGGGACAGTCACCCCAACTGAAGAATGAAACAGATGATGTTCCGAATAACGTCTTTCCACGATAGTATCAGTCACTCTGGCGAACCCACGTCTTAGAGAACCCCTCACTGGTTGGGGCCCCAAAAGTCTTAACTCTGGATCCCTGCATGCAGACCAGTAGGTGACACTGGAAATTGGATATTTAGGTGGACGGTCCAACAGCTGCTTCTTCCCATCACGGAAACGTAGCATTTCATTTCTGTGCGAGTCATTAAAACACCTGCTGGTTACCTCTTTCATCCTGGGCCCCGCGGCTTTGAGTCTGGTTTCTTGAAAGGACAGTTTTAAGCACTTTCACTTGCTCGATGCTCGATGCCCGCTGCCCGGGCACGCTTCCTGGCAATGGCAAAAACATGTCAGCCCCAAGTTCAGTTTCCTTGGGTCTGGCCTGCCCCGCTTTGCACTTGTCCCTTGCATGGTCTCTGTGAGTCTACAAGCATTTCATCAAACCCTAAGCACCTTCGGTACTTGTTCTTAGTCCATTTTTCTCTGCATGACCTTTCTATCACCTTAGGTGGCTGGGGTTCTTAATGTGTATTTGGCTTTACACTTGGAAATGTTTCCATTTACAACCAAGTATGTAAAAGCTTAGCCAGCGGTTCCATGAACTAGCCTGGGAACTAATGGAACTGACGCCATATGAAAAAAATGCATGTACACGTAGCCACGTGGGGTCCCCAGGGTGTAGCTGTGCTGGGCTCTCTGAACAGAACCATGTTTTGGGTCCCCTGCCCTAAGCGGTCCTTTCCAACTACAGACCTGGAACCCGGTCAGTATGTTTGTCTCCCTTTTTGAAGTTTCGCGGGGAATTTTTTGGCTTGGTCTTGTTTCTAGAGTGGGGCTGCCTTAAGCAAAACAACACAGACCCGAAGGTTGTCATTTTTACTGCCCTTAATGAGTTACCTACTGCCAAGGCACATGGTTTGAAGAAAATGTTTGTGCTGCCTCTAAGGACGCATTTAAATCCGTACCGAAAGTGGTCATCAGAGGAGCCCGAATCATCCGAAAGGATCAGGTGAGCTTCCGCCTATTCCTTTTCTTATACTGTTTGGAATGTTGACTAAGCTTTTGTTTTTGTTTTTGTTTTTTTTTTTGGCTAGCGTTTAGAGAGTGAATTCTCTAGAAGAAGATTTCTAGATGACCAGTTTTTCATCTTCCCTTCATTCTGTTAATTCCTTTTTTTTTTTTTTTTTTTTTTGGTCTTTTTGTCCTTTAGGGCCGCATCCGATGCATACGGAGTCTTCCAGGCTAGGGGTCTCATCAGAGCTGTTGCCGCCGGCCTACACCACAGCCACAGCAATGCCAGATCTGAGCCGCGTCTGCGACTACACCACAGCTCACGGCAACGCTGGATCCTTAACCCACTGAACGAGGCCACGGATCAAACCCACATCCTCATGGATGCTAGTGAGGTTCGCTAACGGCTGAGCCACGACAGGAACTCCTTTTTTTTTTTTTTTTTTTTTTTCCTTTTTTAGGACTGCACGGCATATGGAAGTTCCCAGACTAGGAGTCGAATCAGAGTTGCAGCTTCCGGCCTACACCACAGCCACAGCAACACCAGTTTGGAGCTGCAGCTGTGAGGACCTACACTGCAGCTTGTGACAATGTCCCCCTTGGCTTTTTTTTTTTTTTTTTATGTTGAAGGCTCCAGTGAGGCATGCTGCAACCATCAGCCTTCTAGAAGCTCAACTGACCTCTCAAATGTCATTTTCCACGCAGTCCCCGCATGGAAATAGGCCCCTGTGTCAGGCTGGTTTGCTTTCCGGTTTTGTTGTGTTTGGGGGAGAGCACAGCACAGAGCTGTAAACATCTGAATTTGAAAATCTTTAGCTGGACCACTCAGTGGCCTTCGGTGTGGTCCAGGCCGGGTTCCTGCCTGACTCCTAAGGACCCCGCACCTAGAGAGCAAGCGCTTTGCCAGGAAGTATGTGCCAAGGCAAATACTGCTCTCAGTATCATAGAGGAAGCATCGGGGGCTTACCAGGTTTCTACCAATTTTTGGAAACTGAATTGGCCACACCCACGCCCCCATTAAAGAGCTCACGGGGTGTTCGGTGAGCTTCATGCATCACACTGTCAATTTTCTGCTTTATAGGTCTTCTTTTCAAGTAGTTAGCTCTTTAACCGGGTTTTAAGGAATCTAGACAGCATGAGAGTAACCCAAAGCATTTTTTCTTTTGCTTCTTTTAGAATCTGGGTTTGAATCCTGGCTCTGTGGTTCAACTGCTGAATGAACTTGAAGAAAGCATTTCATTTCTCTAAATGCTTCCTTCTTTGTAAAAGAGCAAGAATGTCTTCTTTGGGTAACTGTGGGAATTGAATGAGCGCGTGCGTAAAGCATGTAAAACATGATAAGCGGACAACAGATGATGGTAGCTCTAAGACCTAGTGTGTCTACTGTGGGGTGTTTTTTGTTTCTTTTAGTTTAATCTGTTAATAGGTAAATATCTTGCTCTTCCCGTACCTTTCCAGTGCTCTGTAAATTCTGGATTTTCTATGAGACTCAATAGAAAGAGGAAGGGTGGGGGACGGAAACATTGGAAGTTTGGGATTAAGAGATACACACTACTGTATCTAAAATAGAAGAACAGCAGCACAGGGAACTGTATTCAGTATCTTGAAATAAACTATAATGGAATAGAATTGAAAGAATGTATATTCACATGTACTTATAAGTGAATCACTTTGCTGTCCACCTGAAACCCAATATTGGAAATCAAATATACTTCAATTTTCACAAAGTTAAAAAATTTTTGGAGGTCTCTTGTGGTGCAGTGGGTTAAAGACCCAGTGTTGTCACTGCAGTGGCTTGGGGGGCTGCTGTGGCACGGGTGCAATCCTTGGCCTGGGAACTTCTATACACTGCAGGAACCACCAAAAACTTTTCCTTTTTTTTAAAAGAGAGCACTTGGAGTTCCCGTTGTGGCTCAGCGGCTTACGAAGCCGACTTTTATCCGTGAGGACATGGGTTTGATCTCTGGCCTCGCTCAGTGGGTTAAGGATCTGGCATTGCTGTGAGCTGCGGTGTAGGTCCCAGACGCAGCTCATATCCCTCATTGCCGTGGCTGTGGCACAGACTTGGCAGCTACAGCTCCAATTCGACCCCTAGCCTGGGAACTTCCTAAGCTGCAGGTTCAGCCCTAAAAAGCAAAATTTTTAAAAATAATAGTAAAAATAAAAATAAATAAAAAGAGTGATCTCATATTACAATTCAGGCTTGAAAGTTGGAAGAGACATTAGTCTGGCAGTTTTATTATCAGACGATTGGATGATTGGCTGTGGAAAATCACCAGGAGCGAGGGGCCTCCTCCCTGGTGCCCCTTTGCTCCAGGGCGGGCCGTCCAGCTCCTAACCTCTCTGCAGGGCACAGATGTGGAGGGGCAGAAGCGAGGCCAACTCAGCCCCAGGAGCCTCCCTCCGCAGGCCGGGTAACCAGTGTTAATAGACAGCAAGTCAAAAGGAAATGGATTCGGCATCTGCAACTCCTAATTCTCATGCTAAACACTCTCAGAGACCCGAAGGCAGCAGTCCTTCAAGGAGGACCAGGCCTTGGTAGGCTCCCCCCACATTCACAGGCCCGTGGTTCCCCAACCATTCTGGTTTTTTAAGCTAATTTTGTGTTTATTACATGATGGTTGATTTGCAGTGTTGTGCCCGTTTCCGCTCCACAGCATAGTGACCCAGTCCTACGCACAGACAGACGCCTTCTTTTTCTCATCCCATCTTCCATCCTGTTCTTTCCCGAGAAACTGGGTACCGTGCCTGTCCATTCCTGAACAGCCTCCAGCCTTAGGGCAGTAAGTGGATCCGACAAGGTAAGGACACCCAACACCCAGCTAGAACAGGGAGGAGGCATTTCTCAAAGCCTTCCCGCTGCAGCCTGGCCGTGGGCACGAGCCGATGTGTAGAGCACCCCCTAGTGGAGGAGCTCCGGGTGCACCGCTTCTCTGGGCGCCTGAGCGTCCCTTCAACACGCAGACACGGGTCTTCTTGAGTCACTGCATCCATTGCCGGGCTCAAGCCGTGATGATGGAAATGCTGTCACTTCTGTTCTGCCCAGTGCAGGAGCCGGGGCGACACCGGCTGTGCAGCCCAGGAGCCATGGCGATTGCAACCAAGAAGCTGAATGTTCAACTTAATTTTCTTTCTTTTTAGGGCCGCACCTGCAGCATATGGAGATTGCCCGGCTGGGGGTCGAATCAGATCTGCCGACCTACACCACGGCCACAGCAACGCCAGATCTGAGCCGTGTCTGCAATCTATGCTGCAGCTGGTGGCAATGCCAGATCCTTAACCCACTGATCGAGGCCAGGGATCGAACCCACATCCTTACAGACACTGTGAGGATTCTTAACCTGCTGAGACACAACAGGAATGCCTCATTTAATTTTTTTTTTTTTTTTTTTTTGCCATTTCTTGGGCCGCTCCCGCAGCATATGGAGGTTCCCAGGCTAGGGGTCGAATCGGAGCTGTAGCCACCAGCCTACACCAGAGCCACAGCAACGCGGGATCCGAGCCGCGTCTGCAGCCTACACCACAGCTCACGGCAACGCCGGATCGTTAACCCACTGAGCAAGGCCAGGGATCGAACCCACAACCTCATGGTTCCTAGTCGGATTCGTTAACCACTGCGCCACCACGGGAACTCCTTTTTTTTTTTTTCTTCATTTAATTTTTTTTAAACTTTAATTTTAACCAGCTGAAATGTAAAAGACCGCCGGTGGCTAGCGGCCAGCACACCGCCGTTCTAGAACAAGCATGGTCGTAGCTATTCTTGGCTACATCCTTATATGTCTGAGCTTCCACGTGACCAGGAAGCACTGAAACCCCAGCCGTGCATCCTGTGGGCCCAACACTTCCAAGGGCCTCAGCCCCTTCGCTTTGAAACAGAGAGGTCACGCGAGAAATAGAGGCGCCTCGGAGCGCTCGTCTTCTGTGTTTGAGAACTGGCACGTTATAAATTAGTTCTGTTTCAGGGGCAGTGACACCTCACAGTCTCTCCAACGCCTGTGATGATGTCGGGTGAAGGGATATGGGTGTTGGTTGTGTGAAAGGAACCCAATCAGAGAGGACTTGCCCTTAATGTCATTTTTGTTTTGTTTCATTTATTTTATTTTTTTACTGCGCCCAAGGTATGCAGAAATTCCCGGGCCAGGACTCAAACCTGAGCCACCACAGTGACAAAGCCAGGTCCTTAACCCCTAGGCCACCAGGGAACTCCCCACCCTCAATGTCTTTAAAGTGTGGATTTCATTTAAAAATAACATAAAGGATGAGGAATTCCTGTCACGGCGAACCTGACGAGGATCCATGAGGATGCAGTTTTGATTCCTGGCCCTGCTCAGGGGGTTAAGGATCTGGTGTTGCCATGAACTGCGGTGTAGGTTGCAGCTACTTCTCAGCTCCTGCGTGGCTGTGGCTGTGGTGTAGGCTGGCAGCTGTAGCTCCGATTTGACCCCTAGCCTAGGAACTTCCATATGCCTCGGGTGTGGGTGGCTGAGAGCTGCTGGGGGGGCACAGTCGCTATAACATTTCCTGCGGGTCTTTAAAGAGGCATTTCTATTGCTTTGCTGTCAATAGAGGGAGGAAGCCACGAGAATGGAAAGGATTTTCAACTTACTAAAATTCTTCACGAAGTCCGCATTTTATGTATCCAGGAGTCAACCCCTGTGTACAAAATATCAGTTGGTGGTTTATATAGGATTTTAGGGCGTGTTTTCTACTGCACTGATTCAACCGTTAATATGAGCATGCGCTGTTCCTTATTCATAGAAACACCCTGCATCCTGGGACCTGGGAACTGCCCCCATGCAGTTTCTAGCATCTCGGAGGGAATATAAGCCCTTTCAACACCTCCTTCCTTTCTTGGATGGCTAGTTATTGGTTCCCATGTTTTTATGGACAAATCATTGTCACTGAACTTCGTTTCAAGTCACTCAAAACAGCAGAGAAGCCTGGCGTATTGATTGCAAAAATACCAAACCCTACTGGAGAGGGCTTCAAATTACCAGACCGCCCAAACCAAGCTAGCCCACGTCTCAGTGTGTAGTCACAGACAATACGGGAATTTAATGCAGCAGAAATCCTGGCCGAATTCACGAGATGGTATTTCTGCCATAAGAGGCTGCTCGCTTCCTCTCCCAAGAAATTGGTCCATGTTGACATCTGACAGCAGCCCACCCAGTCTCGAGAAGTTTGAAGACACAGATGCACCTGAAGGATGTTTATATAAAAATTCGTGGTGTAATCGGGGCCTCCTGCTCACACTTCATCCATATACATCCGTGTATCATTTTGGCAGTTAGGCAGCTTCCGGACACAAATGTCGCATCACGTGGCTATCATGTTTTATATGCACCATGCACTTGGAAACAAGAATTTGGCTTCACCGAGCTGTTCATCATGTTTCATTGGTGCTCAGAGATCAGAAGGAAAAAACAGAAGGTTTGGGGCAACTGTAATGAAAGGCCCAGGTGAGCTGTTTCTCCCCCAGTCGCTGCTCAGGTGTGTCATCAGCCAATGTCACCAAGACCAAGACACCTCAACCCAGCCATCCCATGGCCTTGGCTGACATATGGTCTGATTTTTTTTTTTTTTTTCCTTTCTTTCACAAGAAAAGCTGATCTTTCACATTAAGTGGAGTCACGGCAGAAATTGGACAAACCTTATGCACAAAGCTCAAGGGGAGACAGTGCCCTTAGGTAAAGAAGCAGCACAAGGTTTAAAACGTGTGCTAGAGTTTCGGTAACTGGATTGTTTAGACTCAAGTGAGGGCACCCATGCTTTGAGCCAAGAAAAAAAAAAAAATGAAAGAAAGAAAAGTAAGAGACATTAATCAGGTTGTACCTAAGCCAACCTGCTAATCACGAATACAGAATATGATGCTCAGATATTAGGGCGCTATAGAAATGCCTCTGCAGACTGGACTTGAAAGTGAACATTCCCAATGCCCCCCACGCCCCCTCCCCGGCTCCCCCCTAATCTGATGGAGCCACCCAAAGGCTTGACACCAGGGTAAAGGGAGCTGGCTGCCTCCGAGTCTAGCGCCAGGCTTTTAAATGGACTTCTATCAGACACCGGCTGAAATATCTCCTGGGATCGCAGCGGCATTCAGTTGCCGCCTGGCCCCGATCCGCAAACCCCAGGGTAATGGAAAGCACCACGTGACCCCCCGGGGCCAACCCCGTCTCTGTTTTCAAGGTCTTTCCTGAAAGTTGGCCACGTAGATAACCTGGTTTCCACTCTATTTATTGCCCAGGAAGGAGGAAGGGTTGAGCCCCAGCCCTCGGGATGTGAACAGGTGGTTCCAGGGAGTCTAGGGGATCAAATCTGATGCTCTCAGGACTGAGCTCCCCATAGAGTGAATCCACCCGCAGCTTTCTCTTGGAATCCCAAAGGGAGCCAAATTACAATAGGTCTTTCTTACTTGTGACACCTGTCGGGAGAGGGGGCGCGTTCCCTGGTTTACCCTGTGGCTTTGGGGAATAGTAGTCTTTCTTTCTTTCTTTTCTTTTTTTTTTTTTTTCTTTTTTTCTTTTTTGTCTTTTTAGGGCTGCACCCGAGATACATGGAGGTTCCCAGGCTAGGGGTTGAATCAGAGCTGCAGCCACTGGCCTACACCACAGCCACAGCCACACCAGATCTGAGCCGCATCTGCAACCTACACCACAGTCACGGCAACACCGGATCCTTAACCCACTGAGTGAGGCCAGGGATGGAACCTGCATCCTCATGGATGCTAGTCAGATTCATTTCTGCTGAGCCACAGTGGGAACTCCCAATAGTCATTTTTCTACATTAAGAAAGAATTCTTTTTGGAGTTCCTGTTGTGGCTCAACAGGTCAAAAACCTGACTAGTATCCACGAAGATGCAGGTTCGATCCCTGGTCTCACTCAGTGGGTTAAGGATCCAGTGTTGCCACAAGCTGTGCTGCAGATGCAGCTCGGATCTGGTGTGGCTGTGTCTGTGGCTGTGGGGTAGGCTGGCGGCTGCAGCTCCAATTCGATCCCTAGCCTGGGAACTTCCGTATGCTGTGGGTGTGGACATTCAAAAAAAGAAGGAAGAATTCATTTTAATAGTCTCTTTTATGAACGGAAACTTCATTTCACCTGAGATCTCCATTTACCGGTGGCAAATCGGGTTCACTGCAGAGATTCAGTATCTCCTCTTCCATCAAAACTGATTAGTCTGCAGGTTAGGGAAGATGACACAGGGTCCGGTCAACCCCCTCCCTCCTCCGTCGTTTTTTAGCAAAGATAAAATTCAAATGATGTGTTCGGTAAGAGCGACTGCCTTCGTTGAAGAGATCGCGTTAAAGGTAACAGCAGAAGGGTAGTTTTTTCCCCAGCAGCCCACAGGCCTGGTGTCTTTTTGGAAATGGATTTATGAAAGAGTTAGTTAACTTTGACGAATTTTGAGGCTTTCGTTTGGGGTGCGTTCTGGACACAGCAGGACCTATTTAGGAAAAGGAACAGTGTACCTCAAGGCAAGACATCACCCAAACCAAGTGGAAGTTCCCACAGCAGGGATCAAATCCGCACCACAGCAGTGACCACACTGGACCCTTAACCCACTGAGCCACCAGGAAGCCCGTGACATCTCTTAAGACAGGGAAAAACTTAACCGCCTCAGCTTAGAAAAATAATCTTGATTCAGCCACCACTTTTGAATAAGACTGCAACTTCCAGCATGTCAGCAGGTTGGTGATCTCTGTCCACCACTGTCCTCCTAAGAATTAAAAAGCACATTAAAAAAAAAAAAAATCCGTGTGTACATAGCTGCTCAAAAATCATTTGTGATGGAGTTCCTGTTGTGGCTCAGCAGGTAAACAACCCAACTAGGATTCGGGAGGATGTAGGTTCAATCCCTGGCCTCCCTCAGTGGGTTAAGGATCTCGTGTTGCTTCAAGCTGTGTAGGTCACAGATGTGGCCTGGATCTGGCGTGGCTGGGGCTGTGGAGTAGGCCAGCAGCCACAGCTCTGATTGACCCCTCGTCTGGGAACTTCCATAGGCCTGTGGACCTGAAAAGACAAAGAAAAAAAGAGTGGCAGGACATAGAGACATCCACACAAATTTTTTCCGTCTTTCTTTCTTTTGTTTTGTTTTGTTGTTGTTGTTGTTGTTGTTGTTTTTTAATGGAGCATCCCTAACCCACTGTGGGGGCCAGGGATCAAACCCGCATCCTCATGGATGCTAGTCGGGTTCTTAACCTCTGAGCCGCAGCGGGAACTCCTCAGCCACTCTTGAAGAGTGCTCTGTGAAATCCAGCTGCTCACACTTCCCGAGCTTCTGTGTGACTGGAACGCAGCACACCCCATAAAAGGGTCAACTTGGTTTTTAGGCTTGACAGATGCTTTAAAATTATTTGGAGGAGTTCCCGCCGTGGCTCAGTGGTTAACTAATCCGACTAGGAACCATGAGGTTTCGGGTTCGATCCCTGGCCTCGATCAAGGGTTAAGGATCTGGCGTTGCCGTGAGCTGTGGTGTAGGTTGCAAACATGGTTCAGATCCCGCATTGCTGTGGCCGCGGTGTAGGTTACAGACGTGGCTCGGATCCTGTGTTGCTGTGGCTGTGGGGTAGGCCGGTGGCTACAGCTCCGATTCGACCCCTAGTCTGGGAACCTCCATATGCCGCGGGAGTGGCCCAAAAAATGGCAAAAAGAAAAAAAAAATTATTTGGAGACCATCGGTCACCGACATATCAGGACATCCGGGTACTCACTCGGAAAATACTTCCCTCATTCAAAAGAGCTAAAAGTGTAGGCCCATTTGTGGCACTTTAAATAAAGTTCCCCGCGCAGGATTATTTATCATGGCTCGTGGTTGCCATCAGTCATGGAAAGTTAAAGACCTACGGGGTTTATCTATGGGCAGCTCAACAAACATATCTTGCTCTTCTGTTATCTTCTTGTTAACAAAGCCCTATCAGGATGTTCTCAACATCAGCATTTACTGCACAGGGGCCCTTTATCTGGGATGCTATATAGGGAGCCCATCAATTAGCGTGAGGGCTCTTAGATACCTGCCATATATTCATGAGGGCGTCGGCCCCCCACCCCGCGCTCGCCGGCACAGACACAGCCCGGCGTGGATCTCTAGGGGGTGTCTGCTTACCTCTGGGGCTTGGGTTGATGCCTGTCGCAGCTGCTAAACTGTCAGAGTGCCTTTGGTCCGGTCAGAGCTGTGACTCAAGGACCAGGGCTGCCATCCTCAACACACTCCCAGAAGCCCATGAGATAAAGGTCCTGCCCAGTGATACGGAGAAAACATACAGGGAAACAGGACGCTTCCTAAGCATTTTGGGAGAAGGAAGTTACTACCCACTCGCTTTATGCAGTTTGCAAGTATGGAAGCAAACGCTTTGGTTCTGGGTGTGTGGCTAATAGAAAAAGGGGAAGTGGTCACTGGAGTGGCATCTCAAATATCTGATGTCACTCATTCCGATCCTGCTGTCTCTCGGCTCACTGACCATCCCTGGTCCCCGGGGCCCACAGGATAAAGCTACTCAGCTTGGAGTTCCCACTGTGGCTCAGCAGGTTAAGAACTTGACTATGAGGATGTGGGCACGATCCCTGGCCTCACTCAGTGGGTTAAGGAACTGGCATTGCCATGAGCTGTGGTGTAGGCCACAGACACAGCCAGGATCTGGCATTGCTGGCTGTGGTGTAGGCCGGCTGCTACAGCTTGGATTCGACCCCTAGCCCCGGAACCTCCAAATGCCGAGGGTGTGGCCTTAAAAAGAAAAAAAGGGGGAAAAAAAGCAGGGTCAGCTGCCTCTGCACAGCCCACTTTCTGTGGTCTCTGCTGGGTCCCTGCAGCCCCCCAGCCAGGGTCCAAGCTCACCTCCCAACCCCGCCCCGGTCAGGGCTCTAGATGCCAGAACCTCGAAGGCCGGTTGGGAAGGCCTTGCAGGGAGGCAGCTGACCTGAGGCTGGCTTCTCTAGGTGGTTCTTCTGTGGAGGTTCGTGAGTGTGGGAAGGGGAGGTGCCAGGACCATCCCTCCGACAGCCTGGGAAGGGTCCCTCGAACCTTTCTCCCCAGGCCTCCCCTGCACTAACCGCCACTGCCCCTCAGGTGGGGGTGGCCTCACAAGGCCGGGGGGATCCCCACAGGCTCTTCTGTCCCCCCTCCCTCCCCTCCCTCCAGGGGCACTTTCAACCATGGGCAGGCAATGTCACCTCCATGGTAGAGCTGAATGTCCCTCGCTCTGGGGACAGAATGGAGTGGAGGCCACCTGTGCCAATGTCACCCCCTCCAGCCTTCCGTATCACCTGTGAGGTCACCAGAGGCCTTTGGGCAGCCCTGGGCTTGGGGCCAAAAGCCCTCGCAGCCCCTTGGAGCACCTGCCATCTCCTGATCTAGGACCTCCCCCCGCTGCCCCACTCGTGTCTGTGGCGTGGCGAGCCATCTCCCCAGCCTGGTCCTGGCCGCTTGGGGGGGTGTTGGAGTGGGGGGGAGGGAGTTGGGACAGACAGGCCACAGCGGGGGTGGCCCCAGCTGTGGGGGAAGCAGCTGCGTTCCTGACGGGGGGGGGAACTGTGCAAGAGCAGGGTGCTGGGTTGCAGCACCCACTGGGACCTGGGTTTGGTGGGGGCCAGGTCTTTCAGGGTCAGATTCACAGAGACCTGTGCTAAACTGGAGACTCACGCCCCGAGCCTCAGTGGGTCCCCCCCCCATAAAAGACAGGGACTGGGAGGGGCAAAGGGAGGGAAAAGAAAAGGAGGAAGGAGGGGAGGGAGGGCGGGAGGGGCTGGGAGATGATGGGAAACGGAAGCCGTGCCCTCTTGGTCCTTGCCGCTGCCCTTTGGCTTTGGTGGCCTTGCAGGCTGGGAGTGGAAATCTCTCTGCTCTAACAGGGGCCAGCCTCCAGGTAGCGCTCCTGATGGGCTGCCCCGTCGGTCCAGGTCTTCCATTCTCCCCACGCCAGGCCCAGCCCCAGGCCGAGCAGCCAGAACCCTGGGGACGGCATCCATCGGTTTTCCAGCGCTCCCGACGGGCTGGCGGCCAGGCTGGAGCCTGCGCCCCCAGCTGGCCCTTTCCTGGCCAAACAGAACCGAAACCTAAGACCCGAGCGCTCCTGGCAGGTGGCTTCTCCGGAGCCAGCCAGGCTGAAGGGGCCTGGCGGGCTCAGATCCCCCGCAGAGGAGGAGGAAAGGTGTGCTGCCCGAGGCGGATTCGAGAGAGGGGCAGCACGGGGTGGGGTATAGGACGGTCTGAAGAGAAGGGGGCTCGGTCCCAGAGGTGGAGGTGGCACGGCCTGGGAAGCCAGTTCTGGAGACGCCTAGATGCTGCCACTGCCTCTTGTTACCCTCGAGGTCGCAGAGGTGGCGTCAGAGAAGACCTCACAGGGCAGATGGGGAAATGGGGGGACTTCTGGCCCCACGACGACGGTGGTGGGTCCTGAGGGTCCCTGAGGGCCCCCGTCCTCCAGAGCAGTTACTGCCAACACAGAGCGGGCCAAGGATCCCCCCCACCCCCCTCCTCAGTACATGTGCAAACTAGTTTCTATGTTGGGGGAAGAAAGAGAATAAAAGTTTAATAAACGTGTGCTGTGTCGTGAATGACTTTGTGACGACCTCTGTTGCAAATGGCCTATGCATGCGGAATAATGGTCTCCTTGCAGAGAGGGAAATAGCTTAGCGCTATCATCGTTGCCTCGGTAACCATCAGAGTCCCCATCTAGCAAGAGAGAAATGAGTTATGAAAAGGCTTGAGTGAAGAAGGGATTAACACATGATCCCAGGGACAGTATGTCAATCAAAATCAACTGAGAAATTACACTGCTCTATTTGAGAATTTCTCCGGAACCCGAACGGTAGTGGAGTTGGTGCGTATTTTTTTTTTCCTCTCTCTCTCTCTTTTTTTTTTTTTTTTTTTAATTTGAGAAAGAAGGGGAAAAGTAGCATCGTGATTAGTCTTCATGACTATCGCTGAGACTTACACTGAGGGAGGGAAAGACTCGCCAAAAGGAGGGTTATTTAAGTCGACAGCCCCCATCACCCCCCCCCCCGCCCCCAGTCCACTCCGCACCACCCAGCACCTCGCTCTCGTCCCTTCCCCACCCGCCGCCGGCACAGGCCCCCCTGCCCCCCCGCCCCGCTGACTTGTGCGCACGGGACTGGGAGGCCCGGGGCCAGGAGCGGGGACTTGGACAAACCCCGAGATGTGCCCGCGGGGTGGGAGGTCAGGGACTGGGGGTGGGGGCGGGGAGAAAGGACCGTTGCAGACCTGGGTCCCTGCCCTGGAGCCTTCGCAGCAGCCTTCGCACCAGCCTCTGGCTGGTTGCCTACGGCCTCGACTGGATTTTCGACTCAGTGTTGGGGGAAATGATTCCTTGAACCCGGTGCACCCCCAGCCGCCACTCCCCACCCCACCGCCACCAGCCCCAGCCCAGGAAGATCCCCGCTGAGATGCTCACGCGCACGTGCAAGCACACCGACCTCCCCCCATCTTGTGCGCAGAAACCCAGATCTCAAAAATAAATAAAGGGGGGGGGGAGAAAAGAAAAAGACACCGTGAAATCCTAAGGAGCGGGCTTGTGTTAATCGATTTCTAACCCGCGCGTGGTGCAGCTGAACGGCAGCTCGGCGCCCAAAGGCTGCGTGCGCTCGGACTTCCGCTCTGGCTCAGGAGTTGGGAATTTTGAAAGAAAGCTCAATCCACCCTCCCCCCCCCCGCCCCAAAAGAGGGTGCCCTCTTTTGGAAACGCTTAAGAGGCACAAAACCGCGGGAGAGAGCGCCTAAGGAGTCTGGGTGGGCTGAGAGCGTCTGGACCTCCCTAGACGGCGACCCCCACCTGGACGGCTGTTTCTCCCGGCTGCCGAGCCCCGGGTGGCGGGAGCCGCCAGACTGGACCCGGCGAGTTCTAAGCTCTCGCTGCTGGAAGTCTGTCTGGCCAGTGCTAGTGGCCCAAACTGGGGATGGGGTGGGGGGTGGGGCACGGGGGTGCCCAGGTGGCATCGGGGCTGCAGACCTAGTTTTCTCGGGCACGCTCCCCTCCTTATTCGCCCACCGCCTGCTTTTTCCCAGCAGGAAGAAGGGACCGTGGCCATCCTGCCGTCCAACCCCCTCAATTAGCCGCTGGGGAAAAGGAGGCTTGAGACCACGCAGGGACAAAAGGTCCACATGGAGGGACAGGAGCCCAGTTTCTTGGGCTCTTACATTCTTTCATTATATAAAAATAAAAGTTGTGAGGAACTTTCTGCCACTGAGAGCCTGGCTTTGCCCTGCTGGGCGGGCGGTGGGGGGCGGGGGGCGTGGAGGCGCGCTCAGCCCACGTGTGCCTGGGCGTCCTCTCCTCCGGTCAGTCATTCATTCATTCCATCGTGCACTCGTCATTCATTCGCTGGCCCCGCTCCTGCTGCCTTACTCCCCCGCGAGCCCCACACAGGGTTCAAGCGCCCCGCGCGGTTAACTAAATCGCCTTGACCCCGGCGCTATTTGATATTTGCCTCCTTGACACTCATTTAGGGGCTCGGAGCAGCGACGCAGACATTGGACAAGTCCAGCCTGAAACCGAAGCCTTACGGAAGGGGGGGACGGGGAGAACCTGATAGCTGGAAACTCGTTCTCTCCAAAGGCTTTCGGGACATTTTAGCCGGGCTCCGGGTCCGCGCAGCGCCAGGGCGCCGCCAGCGCGGGTGTAAACGTTAAATGTTAGCTATTTGTTCCGATGATTGGCATGGAAATTGACTCTTTCTCGTCGTCTTTTTTTCATCCCTCTCCCTCTTTCCTTTCCCCGCGCTCTCTCTCCCCTCCGGATTCCCACAAATACTAATTCAACCAGTGGCTCCTCTAATCCCCTTTCCCTCCCAGCCCTGCCGCCACCCAAGTCAGAAGACTCCCAATTTGGGGGAAACCGAACAATAACAACCCGGCCGGGACAAGGGGTGGGGGTGGGGGGTGGGGTCGCTGTTCAGGTTTTGCTCCACTTCTGGAGGCGACGCTGTTCAGGTCGATGGATCCCCCGTCTCCCTTTCTCTTAGTCTCTTTTTTCTTTTTTTCCTTTTCCTCTTTCTTTTTCCTTTTCCTTAATATATATATATAAATTTATATATTTTTTTTGGTCTTTTCACTTATGGCTGTGCTGGAGGGAGTGAAAAGTGTTGGTAGCACATTAGAAATTCAGGAGTGCTGTGCTCTTGCATTAACAGAGGCAAACAGATGAGCAGATAAAGGCGTCGCCTGGTTTCAAAAGTTCCAGTTTCTGCTTGAGGGGAGCAACCCAACGGAGCGTCTTACTCAGACCCGCAATGAGCATTTCCCCAGAAGGGGGTGGGGAACCAGTTGAGGCTGGCTTCGAACCGAACCCTGCTCCCCCACCTCAGCCCCGCTCCCGATCTCAGTCCCATCCCCCCACCCCACTCCTGAGTTCTCTAAATAATCCCATTTATTCCAGAATCCTCCATTCTGAGAGGCCAGTCCTACCCCGCCCCTCTCCACCATAATTCTCCGTTTCTCGTATTTGTTCTGTCACCGCCTATACCTTCTTCCAACGTAACCTTTGCAAACTCTGATTAGTGGAGCTTCATTCTCCTCACTCTCTTTTCCCCAACCCCCCCTCCCCTTCTCCCTCCTCTTTAAAAGATTTTGGAGCCGGGAAGATAAGATATGCAATCCTCTATCGGGAATCCTGTAATATTAAAGATCAAACGTGACATCAATAGAAGACCAAATGCAGAGAGAAACAAAAGGGGGAGGCTAGGAGATGCTCATCAGCTAATTACAGCTGCAAATATTATGCAAATTTATCTTGGCACAGAAATGGAGAAAGCGAGTTTAAGTGCGGAGATAATGCCGGAAAATTGAATGTTCATCTGGGCATGGGAATCGGCCCAGCAGGCTGCGCTGGTCTGTTTCATCTAGGGAAGCACCGTTTTTCTACTCCTATCTGATCATCGGCTCTTCCCTGGTTGGGGCTAAGAAATTAATATTACTTATAATTGATACTTGAAATTCTTGGAGCAACATGTCCTAAAGAGAGGGAAAAGAGAGGAAGAGAGGGAAAGGGTGAAGAGGAAGTGATGAGGAAGAGGAAGAGGAAGGAAGTCCTACAATATTGGATGCAGAATTGAAACTAGACATCTGAAGTCCAGTGTGACTCCACTTCAGAAGGCCAAAGTGAACTGAAAGAAAATATCCCAGAAAATCACATCTCTCTCGCCTCCCCCCCAAACCTGAAATAGCTTTCTAATCAAGATCGAAGCTGTTAAACTCGATAATGCTTCGGCTGCCTATTTTGTTCGAGAGGTTGGGGGCAAGGTTGGCGGCAGGAACGGAGACTTGAACTCCAGGTGGCTGGGAACTAGGGTGATCTCAGGAGAGGGTGAAAAATGGGTAAAGATGATCTGGGATCCAAGCAGAAGGGCGGAAGTCGATCCGGCTGTATAGACCCTCACCTCTGCCTCTGTGCTTACCCTCCCCTCATTTCCTCCATCTTTACCTGCCTGTGTGCAACTTTCTTCAGCCTACTGGAGACCTGCCTGGGAACTTATACTCCCAGGACACAAACTCCATAACGTCACACCTCCTAAATACAATGTTCTTAAGTGTGGGGGAGGAAGGAAGACAATAGGAACTACAGTGAAACAGAAAAGGGTTCTTAAAAAAAAATAATCAAGTCCTCCTCCCCCTCCCAGTACAAAATCTACTACAACCTAGAGCAAAACGTGGAGAATTTCAGATGAGCATTATCTGGGTGCAAGCCATCCAATTACCAAGAAATTATGATCTGACGTCAGGAGGAACAATTGGAGAGCGAATATGTATGAATCGCCTTTCACTGGTTTGCATATTTGCAACGATTGTTTAATCCAAGCAACCAGAAAGTAATCAACAGGCACAAAAAGCTTAAAGAGCAAATTACTAGTGACTCCTGCCCCTTCTACTTCCAGAAGTCAGGAGGTGGTTAGCGCTGTCAGGGGTAGGGAGGGGACTCCGGGGGTGTAGCCTTGGATTCTGAAATCCACCCTAAAAGAGGCAGAGAGGAAAGCCTGTTGCATTTAGATGGCTTTTGTTCCTTGGGCATTAGGGCAAAAGACAAAAGAAACAAAAATGCCAATTATTATAACTAATTAACCATTAAGTGAGACGTGTGTCCCATCCTCTCCAACTCTAAATGGGAGGGAAGATGATGAGGGTAGGTAGAGAGGGGGTCTGGGAGAACAGGTGGATCCGCCCACTGCTCTGCTCTGGGGGAAGGAAACCTATGCAATCCTGCCTGTGTTAGTTAATACACAAAGCCAGAGAGCTGAATATATACGTAAACATAGACACTTAAAAAAAAAAAAGAATGTCAGAGAGGAACCTGGAATTGATTTTTTTTTTTTCTTGTTTACTTGGAATGAGGCTGGGGTGGGCAGGGGTCAGGGGGCGAGCTGTGTGGGGGCAGGAGATGATGAGGAGAGAGGAAATCCCAGAAAAAGTAACATTATTGGTATCTCTCTATATAAAGATGCAAGTGGCATTTTATCTCAACTTGGCTCTGTGCTTTCGTCAGTGTTTATGATTAATTATCTCCTTTTTCATAAAAATAAATCATGTTAAAAATTAGGATCCTGGTGCTGGGGAGAAACTAAGCGCTGGTTTCAGGTCGATCTTGTTAATTTCAGCCTGAAATTGACACACTAATTAAAGAGCAGCGTGGTAAAGCACGAGCAGGCAAGATTATACTCAGCTCTTTTTTTTTTTTTTTATCAGATCTACCTTATATTTTCCCAATTAAAAACTGCAAAAAGCAGTTTCATTGCCCCGGGATAAAAAATAAGGGCCCCCTTTCACAACGTCGGCCATCACTTTCTACCATCAGATTCATTGTGATGTATTAGATGCAATAAATTATGCCATGTAACAAAACATTGGGAGCTGAAAGGCAGATAATCTGGAAAGCAGAGATAAGGATTCATTATTCCAAATCATTATGAATCCAACGTTGCCTCTGACTTCTTTCTTAATCAGCTCCTCTGATCCTGGATATGTGAGCAGTACAGATAAGGAAAGAGTCGTTTATAATTCTCCACCTCGTCTAATATTTTAAAATAAAGTCAGAGGCAAGAAAACGCCATAAAACACTGGTGAGCAGGCAAGCGCCGAATGAAAAATCACTTCCATGTTATTATATCCACAGTAAGATTTAATTAAAATTCTCCACGTCCACGTGCTTTATTTTCAGATAGGATTTTTTCCCATCACGTAATAATTGATAGGAATTTGCAAACGGGGCTATTTATTTAGGGCGCCTGGGTGGAATAGGTCTGATTTTTTTTTTTTTTTAATTTCCAGTCATTGCTTTGTGAAACTTTCATGTGAGGCATCCATATGGTCCCGCATCACCCAGGCCCCCACCACCCACCCCCAAACAGGCTGCAGTTTTGCTCAGGGAAATGTAGGCAAAGTACCAGACTGAGAAGTTGAGTTGAGTGGGGTTCTTTTTTTTATTATTATTATTGTTCTCTTAGGAAAAAAAGGAAAAAGAAAGTACAGGCTGCCCGCACCCACCAACACCAACTTCCTCCCAACACCCCACCCACCCTACATATTTATAATAAAATAAATCTCAGTGAGTGGGCTTGGAAGACTGGAACTTTTAAACCGAGGCTGCTATTGAGTGTGTGTTTTCATCTGGCAGAGAGTAAACTTGGAAGAATGAAGCCAATCCCAGGTACCTATAGGAAGGCAGACAAGTGGACAAAGGAATAATGCAGCAGACTCTTATGCAGGAAAAAAAGCTCCCTGTGTTTTAAGGGAAAGAAACAGGATGCAGGAAACCTGGAAGAATAAATTTATGGTCCCCCCATCCCTGCTTAGAACAGCTTGAGATGGCTGCATATTCTTTAGAAAGATTGGAGACTCTGCCAGAGAAGATTTCTTTCTATGGCGTCTCCTTTTTCTTTATCCAACAGGTGAGCTGCCTATCTGCGTGGCCATCTCAGAGATCTGGGACACAGTGTTTCTGCTATCTGTTAGTCATTTACTGATCCATCTTCTACCTCCACATGCCCAGGGACTTCCCTTTATATTTAAAATCCAGTCGCCTGCCTTAGCTGGTGGGGTTGTGGCCAGACACACCATGGGATTTAAAGCAGTGGATTCTGGTGCCAATTTGTGTGGCGGTGCAGTCGCCTCCAGGGAGAACCTCAAACCAGCTCAGTCCCCAGGCCCTGGAGCCTCAGAACATTTCTTTAGCTGGTACAGCCTCTGAATCCCAGGGTGAAGAGGCTAAAATGTGGTAGGTGCTCCTGGGAGGGGAAAAAGAGTCAGGGGTGGTAGCACAGGGGAGCAGCAAGTGACTGAGCCCTCCGTATCTGGCGGGGAGCTGGGTCTCTGCCGCCTGGCATTGGTGCTCCAGGTGGTCATCAAGCAAGGACTCCTCTAAGAAGGGGCTTCCTTGGGAGTCCTGCAACCTTGAGGGTGAAGCCACTCTCTCTCCGACGTGTTAGGACTGGGCAGGGTCTGAGCACGAGGGATCAGCATCCCTCCGCATTTGACATAGCCGGTCAACTCCCCTCCTTTTTTTTGCTTGCTCTCACAGCACAGTACACACACACACACACACACACACACACACACACACACAGGCCCGAACCATGAATCATCGAGCCAGGGTGGTGGCTTTTAAAATTCAGAAAGCGACTTGTAGCTTCATTAAAGCAACATCTTAAGCATGTGCTGGGGCCCATGTGCTCCATCTCGAATAAATCTTTGGCCCATCTCGCTAAGCAAGCGGCCAGCGTCTTTCCTTCACTCTGTTTACTTCTCAGGGTAAATTCTCTCCTTTTTTCTGCCCCGCTCCTTTGCCCTAATAAAACCACCCCAATCAAATCACCCCCAACCCTCCTGGAGTGATTCGCTTCTGGATCCTCAAACAGCAGCACTTTCCACCAGCTCAGCCCATCAAGATAACAAGAAATGCCCAGCTGGCATTTCTTCTCTGAATCTTGCCCTTGTCTGGCCATTAAATTCAAAAGCAGTTATATTTTAATTAAGTCTTCCAGATTTTTTTTTTTTTTAAAGCCAGAGTGTCTTTGGCGGCCGAATTTCCTTAAATTAAGCCTTCTTCTGCTAAACGTGGAACTGAGGCGATGCAGGGAGCGGTGTGCACGCGATCAGATTTCTTAGTCCCTTAACCAAAGAGTCACTTTAGAACTGGAGACCAGCAAGTGCCCGCGTCAGCAGAAAAGGAACGGGAGAGGGGCCGGCCAGGCCTCCGGAACCGGGCCTCGAGCGCGCACAGGGACTCGGGGACAGGGTGGTGAGGGTTTGGGTGGGAGGGGTGAGAGAGACTGCAGGGGGGTAAAGTGTTTCGAGGTTGGAGACGACTCTGCGGTGGCAGAGGGAGGGGGTGGGGAGTGGGAACCCGAAAGGTCCCAGAAGCGGGAGGGGAGCTTGGAGAAAGAGGCAGATGGCCCCACGGGCCGGTGGACGGCGAGGAGTATGGGGTGGGCGGGGGAGATACAGCTAATATGCAGGTGAAGGAGACGACTGTCGCAGTCTGGGTGACCGATGAGCCCTCACGATGGGGTCCCTCACGAAGTAGCGCACGCGAGGGGGAGGCCAGGTGGCCTGGGGACCCTGAAGGGGAGCGAGGTGAGCCTGGGGGCCCAGCCCTGGTGGCCTTGCTGGCGCAGCCCACGGCTCCCTAAGAAGGATCCGGGCAACAGGTTGGGGGAAAGCTGTCCAAAGACTGACCTCCTCCCAGCGTCCTGGAAAATGCGCAGCCCTGCCGGCTCCGCGCCCTGGCGCCAGAGAATTTGGTTGTGCCACTTGGTGGCAGAAGGCAGGAGGGAGAGGGCAGCGGGGCAGAGGAGGGGCCCGATCGTGACACGAGATGGACTTGGGGCTTCCTCAGTGGCAGGGAGACCCCCCCTTTCCCTCTCCTGGCCAGATTGGCAAACGAGAAGCCCCTCTGCTCCCTCCCGCCTCGGCCTTAACCCCCCTCCCCTGTCGTCTTAAACCGGGGCTCCCGGAGCGGGGAGCGGGCGGAGCGGGGCGCAAAGCCATCGGTGTGTCTGAGCTGAGGGGTGTAAGCGGCCGCCGGCGGGCTGCGGTCCAGGGCAGGAGCCACAGCCCAGCCCGGATCGCGGTGCCAGCTGCCTGGGCAGCGCTCGTACCTGCTCTCCAGAACCCGCGTTGTGACCCTCCCCCGTGTCCCTCCCCGCCGCCGCCCACCTCTGCCCCACTCCTTCGGAACCTGCTGAACCAATGGCTTCATCCTCCCCCCCCCAGCGACAACCACCCCTGAACCCTTGGCACCGTCAAATCGGGCACGCTGTCCTACAGAATTGGTTCCAGCACAAGAAACTTGTTGACTTCCTGGCCTAGTGATGGACACGTTTTGTTTTATTTCTCCCCAAAGGTTGATTTATTTTTAAAGTCAGTCTCCGTATTCTTATTGTATAAATATTGTGAAGGCAAAACTCTACCTGTCAAAACAAATGGATGCTGACCTTTCTACCCCAGTGTTGATGGAGTTTCATTTTACTCTTGCAGAAATTTATTCAGGACAGAGCCCCTCTGTGGATTATTTTGATCTCCCACCAGCCGAGGTAGGGACGGTGCAGGAGAGGGGGTTTCAAAGGGGAGGACTGGAATTTGTTGGGTCCAGTGGGTAAAGTAATAAGAATTGTTTTCCTTCTGATATTTTATCTTCAGCGCTACCTAGGAGTCTTGCTCCCTCATCTCCCCGTAGTAAAAGATAAAATTCCCCTGGAAGTCCTGTTGAAGTGTTGGCACTTCTAGAGAGCTTCTCCCCAAACTCCTCTGTAGCGTGTGCACAGGTATCGCTACCTCCAATGTCTGTAAGGTGATCACAGAGGGCCAGAGAGTGGCAAGCAAGCCCAGAGCCCAGTCACCAAGCATCCTGCTCTTCCGAACTTTCACCGGCCAGCCGTGGCTGCAGGTACCCGAAAGTGCAGCGCATTCATTTTTGAAGCCTCAGCATCTTACAGAACTGGGAGGAACAGTCAGAAGGGAAAGGGGGAGCCCTGGGCACGGACAGGGGAGGGGGGCGGCTGTGGCAGAGACCCTGCTAAAGGTGGCCACGAGTTGCACCTCTAGATGCTCCCACTGGGACTCCACCTTTCTCCAAAACTGAGAGGAAAACTCTGCAAAAGCTTTTCTATCCATGGTAGCTCATGACCCAGTGGACACTACTGGTGACATTTACAGTGTTAATTCCAGCCCTGCTGGAGACAGTGGGCTTTGTAGGCACCAGGGACTGGTCACATTTCAGGCACTCTTTCCCCAGTCCTCCAACTCTGCCATGTCACACACTCCTGAGGTGCACTTTGCCAGTTTGCAAAAGTGGGGGTGGGGGGAGTCATTCCTCCCTCAGTCTTCCTCCCCCCCTCCCTTTCCCCCATCGCAACCCGGAAGAGCTCCGCTCTCTACAGTGAGCAGAAGGCGGGGGAGGGGGTTCCTAGGAAGGATGCACATTACCCAGGTTTTACTTCTCACTGGAAGCCCGCGTGAGATGCCGTAAGCAGCTGGGGCGGTGAGGACCGCAGCGGCGACAACAGTGGCCAAGTCTGCCTGTCATTTCTGCCTTCAGATCTCCGGCAAGTCAGGAAAAAATAAGAAACAGCTGGCCTCCGAGAGAGCAAGCTGCCCAGGTCAGTGAATGTCTGCTATCTTCTCTGACTCTGCACTGGCTTTTCTCTGCTCCACGTGGAGAGAATTAAGAGAAGGTCTCCTCTCCAAAGGGAGAGCTGCCCCTGTAAGATAGGGAACAGGACCCTAGTCCTTATTGTTCTTCCCGGTCCCTGGAAATCTTTGGCTTTCTGCAATGACCTTGGGCGAGCGTGGTGTGTGCCTGTGTGTATGTCCTTGTTTGGAGGAAAGAGCCAGTAGAACTAGGCATGTGAAGAAAAACTAAACAGAAAAATAGGAGATGGTGGGGAGACTTGGGAAGGGCTGGGCACATGTTTTCTACTTGAGGGAGGGCAGAGGGTTGGAGGGAAAAAACCCATCTTGAAGGAAGAGCTCAGCCTTCTCCCTGCCTGTGGCTGCAGGGTCCAGTGTCAATTTCATGTTTATTTCCTCTGCCTGCAAGTGCACGTTTGGGCTCATTGTCTCTGCATATAATTAAAGAACCAGCTGTGAGCTGTGGGCTGAATGTTGGGTCCCAGATGTGTGGGCATCTGACAACCCCTGGGGATCTGGCGGCTGGCAGGCGCCTTTGCTTCCAGGAGCACCCTAAGGTGGGTTAGAAAACCACAGCCTCAGAGAGGGGGTGCCCAGGGTCCTGCGGAGTGAAAGGGGCAGAGGGGGCAAGAATTCTACTTTCTTTCGGGACATTGGTCCAACAGCCCTCCAAGAAGCCCCTCCATCAGAAGCAGTTCCCAATGAAGACAGAGAACAGTGAAATCAAGGTGAGGGAAGTCGAATCTGACCAGAAGAGTTGCTTCGACCCACCTTTCCTACTACCACAGGGTGCTTGAGGAAGCAGACCTGGGGGTTCCCTCCAGGGAAGGGGATGGAAAGGAGTCTAACCTGGAGGATCCCCCACCCACTAGGTTCCCCAGTCCTTTGCTCTTCCCCCGTTGCCCAGTCACAAGGGCGCTGGGCTTGTGGGTGGAGGATGAACTTTAAAGGGACAAATAATAATAGCATCAGCAGCCCTTCCCTTCCTCAGCAGTCGCGGCAAGAAACGTGTGTTGGGCTGTTGGTCCTGTGACAGTCTTGGGAAAGGGGGTCCCAGTCAGGCTAGCAGAGCCAATCCAGGTAGATTCTGAATATGAGATGCTTGCAGGGCCCAAATGGCTGGTTGTGGGGAGGGAACTTACCCATTAGACTTTAAAGTGTGTGATTCTGAGGAAAGGCATTGCTTTCTGCTCCTTTGGGTCTGGGGTGGGGTACAGTGTCCAGGCCAGACCATAAGACCCAGGTGGGGTGTATGGTTTTAGGGGCTCCCCTATTTCCTGGACCAGGCAGGAGGCACAGCTTCCAGCTCCCAGTAGTGGCCCTGCCAGGCCTCAAGGCTCCTGGCTGGACACACTGGGGTCTGGGGACCCCGGGTGAATGGGGGTCCTTACACCAGCCCTGCACCCCACGGGCCCACCCTCTATTCTATGAAAGATATTTCCCCCAGCCGCGGGGACTCAGAGTTAATATTGATCTTTCCTGCCCAGAGCCTGGAAGCAGGGGAAGCTGCGTTTTGCTTTATCTGATATTTCCATCCTGCCTTTTGGCAAATGATTATATAGGAGGCGGGGGTAAGTCGGGGTGCAGTGAAGGGGTGGGAGTACCCCCTCTGGGTGCGTGTTTATAGGAGCCTCTTTGCAGGGACGCCCAGGGCGGAGCAGGGCCACCCAGGGAGACCTGGGGAGGGGGCAGGACTGCGGGAGCCAGGTGGCTGAGAACCCCTCTTCTGGAAGTGAAGGCCATCTGTGTGGGGAAGTGGCAGGGACTTAGAGGTCCTGATAAGGTAGTGGGGGCAGGGTCTGAAGGCCCAGGGCTCTTGAGCCTCGGGTTATTCTACCTGTTTCTGGGCTGCGCTCAGGTGTGGTGTCTTCCTCCAGGTCTGACCCCTTTCCACACATAAAAGTGCATTCCTTTCGTGGTGCGTCTTTGTGTGCAGCTCAGATGGTCCCATCACCTCTCTTTCTTCATGGTGGGAGTAACTGGAAAGAGGTTTACCAACCGCAGCGAGCCACGCAAGCCCCGGATCTGCAGCCCGAACCCCATTTTTTTTTTTTTTTTTTTTTTTGCTTCTGCGCGGCCGGGACTAGAGGTGGTGGCTGGGGTACAGCGGCTGGAAAGAAACATGTAGCCCAAGGCACTCGATCGGAGGTCTCCCTGGGTGCCGGCCGCTGCGGGTGTGTGGTTCTGTTTTGTTTTCTGTAACAAATTGCTTGGGGTCCGCGAGAGTGCAGGCGGCAGGGCGCAGTCCCGGAGGGAGGCAGAGGCGAAGGCTGAGCATCGACGAGCCCGGCAGATCCATCGATGAGCCGCTGGGTCTACAGCCAGTCCAAAGGAAGACACGGCCCCTTCGTGCTTTCTGTCTCCTGATCCGAAGGGCATTACCTCCCTATTTCCCGCTCCTGGTTGTGAAGTCCCCGGCCCTGGAAGATCATTGTCCCTAGCTTGTCCAGCCACCATCACACCCCACTTTCCAGTCTACTCTAGACCAGTTAAAACCCAATGGCCCCCAGAGAAAGCTGTCCTTGTCCTGAAGTGAGCACTTGGGTTCCAGGCTGCAGCGGGCCAGGGGTGTTGCCGGGAGGCTAGGGGAGAGAGGAGCCGGTGCCTCACGTGCACCCCTCCTCGCCCGAAAAATGCGAGGGCCTGGAGTTCACGTGGGTGAATCCCGCACTGCTGACCCCTTTCCTGGCCGCGATGGCCGCTCCCTTCCCCTGGAGTCCCGGATGCTTCAGCTGTGGCCTGAGGACCGCCTAGGACAAGAATGTGGGTCTCTGGCACCTCGAGCCCTTTCCTAAGTCGGGTGCGGCTGGGGCCGCGGAGACACTGCGTGGACCCGCTGCAGGACCCCCATTCCTCCCCTCCGTTGTGGCTCCCATCTGTGCCCCGGATCTCAGAGGTCCCCCCTTCCTCCAGGGTGACCCGCATTCCTTTCCACGCGCCCTCAAGGGAAAATCTTTCTCTCCTAACCCCGGGGCTCCCCCGATGGCCAAGCGCTCCGACTTGTGCATCGTTAAACTCAAAACAGAAAATCCCCTGTGCTCTTCCACCCCCCCTTCCTATACACCCCTACCTACCCCATTTTTATCTCGCTACCATCAGGGTTTTTCTCAACGGAGGAGCCGAGGGTAGGAGCAGAGGGAGGGCAGGAGGATCCCTCGAAGCTGGGGGGCCCGGCCCCGCGGTGGGGGCGGATTAGGAGGGGGTTATATCTCTGAGCCATCTCCTCCCTTTGACACCTCTAGCCCATCCTCCCGGCCCGGGCGGGTTTCCTTCCGAGTTTTAAATGGTGATAGATGAATAAGCAAAAGCAAAAAAAAAAAAAAAAAAAGTAAATCGAATCTCCTACCACCCCCAAAGCGCTGGCTCACTTTCCAGGGCAGGTAGGCCCCAGGCCTGGGCGGTGGGGGTGGGAGCCGGGAGGAGCGGCGCGCGCCGAGAGCGCTGGTGGTCCGAGTTCCCGCGGGTTTCCTCTTTTCAGTTTCCACCTCTAGCATGTCCCCTTGGCCAGCGAATTGTTGGGGTCCCCTTTATTCTGCGTCCCCTCCGAGTTCCCCGCTCACTGTGTTCCATTTGAACAGAACAGGCGGCACTGCCCTCTGCCTGCTTCTCTCTCATCACCTTTGGATTCCACTCTGGACCTCTTGCATTTCAGCTCATGCGGGCAAGAAAACAGGGGGCTTGGGTGGGAACTGCAGAGATGGAATAGAATATGTGTTGAACAGGCGCTGTCCCGGGGCGCCGCGCCGGAGCGGGCTCCCCTGCAGCTTTCCTCGCGCAGCCGGGGCCTGGCGGTGGCGCCTTGGGCCGTGTCCCCGGCGTAACCCTCTCGCCCGGCAGCCGGCGTGCTGTTTATACAGCTTTACCTGTGCTATTCTCGTATCCAGTAAAAATCCTCGCCTGGCCACGGTAACCTAATCCGAGAGCCGAGGCAGAGGAGGGGGAAGCGAGGCTGGCTCGGTGGAGAGGGAGGTGTGTACGCGCCAGAAGGGGGTTCTGTCCTTCGCCCCTCCTCCCCTGATGGGGTAGGAAATTGGGACGCGGTTCGCGTGATCGAGGTGGGGACCTAGGGCTCAGGAGGAAAGGTGGGAGGGCGGTTTCCATGTCCCAGTCTTCTCTGCTTTTCTTCCTCTGACAGGCCGTGGGGACCCGAGCTGTGGCCACAGCTCGTATGCGTGCAGCCCGCGGGCGTGGCGGTTCCGGGGGCGCCGCGCCTGGCTAGCGAGGCCCAGGACGGGTTAACCCCGTCCAAGACCAGGACCTGGTTGTTCTCACCCGCTTTCACCTTGCCCCTTGAGAATTCCCACACCTAAGACAAAACCAGTAAGGAAGGGAGTCCGCGCTTAACGAGATCTTCCCACCCGGGCCAGCCGTTCCTTCCAGAGCGCCCAGGTCCCAGCCGCAGCCTGCGCACAGAATCGAATTAAACGCCTCTTGGCGCTTATTGTCTCTCGCTAATTGCTCCAACAATGGCCACTATAAAAACGGAGACACCCAATTAAAGGCCCCGCCAGGCTGCGCTCGACTCCCGGCGACGAACTGGCCGCCGGCCTGAGCTTGCAGACCGCCCGGGCGGGAACCGGGCTGGTGCAGGGCGCCGGCGCCGGCCTCGGCACCTCTGGCCTCCACTTCCTCCCCAGACGCACAGCAACCGCGGTGGGTTCACACCATTTTTATTGACCGATCGCAGCCAAGGAAGATTGATCGCGCTGGCATGGGAAGGGACTTCTCCTCCCCCCAGCCCCGGCTCGCCAGGGCCTCGGGGCCGCGCTCCAATTTCTGGCCTTTGCTGGGGCTCTGCGCCCTCCCCGCCCCCAGCCCCGCAGGTTCCCGGCTTCATCTCTGTCTTTAACGGCGCGGCCGGGTCCGCCCAGGCCGGCGCCGAGGCTCCGGGGGGAGGGACGCGGCGGCGCGGCCCGGCTCCGCTTCTTTCTCCAGCCTGCAAATATTTGCTGCCTCGCTGGAAATCCGACTATTTCGCGCGCGCTCCGCTTGCAAAGTCCTTAAGTAAACACGCTCAAATGACCGCCCCAGGCGGCCCAAGGCACGCTCACTCCCCCTGCGCGGGATTAGTAACTTTATGACTTCGACCCCGAGGCTCGGCTTTTCTTGGTTACCCTCGGCGGGCAGCGTGCGGGCGCCGGGGGCCGCTTCTTCCGGCACCTCGGCCCCGCGGAGCTCGCCTGGACGCGCCCGTCGCCAGGCTCGGGTGGGTGACGCTGGCCGCGTGGATCTCCGCTCTCTGACTCCTGCGACCCCAGCGGTGAGCCTGGGGGGCATGCTGCTCCCCTCTGCGCCGTGGGCTCCGGTTCCTTTGCGGGACTGGGTCATCCCCCACTTCCATCCGAAGAAGAGTGTCTGAGCTCCCGGGAGGGCGGGTGGGAGGGACCTGAACGGGGGGGGGCATGTGTTTGGGGGGGGGGTGTGGGTCCCAGCTTAACCTACCCCAGGAGAGAAAGTAAGGCTCCATTTCTTACCCTTTCCCCAAGAGGGCACACACACCCCGCTCAATTTGACGCCTGAAGCAGCCGCCGCGAGGCCTGGCGCTTCAGACAGGCCAGCCGGCTCCCGCCGCCCCACGCACAGCCCCGCGACCCGGCTGCGGGCGGCGGGGGATGGGCGGTGGCTGCGCTGTCGCCTGCTCCGCTCCGGGATGCCTTCCCCGGAGCCCCAGGCATCCAGACATTGGCCAGCCCCTTACCCTGGTGAGGGAGGCTTCGCGCCCTGCAGGAGCCCGGGGCCCTGCAGCGGCGGCGGCGGCGGTGATAGCATCCTCCGAGGTCTCCACCTCGCTTCCTCCACCGGAGCTCCTCCGGACGCTCCCGGGAAGGAGCGGGGACTCGCTAGACCAGGCCCGGGCCGGGGTCCTAGGTAGGGGGCCTTCAGGACTGGCGGAGGGCGCGGAGGCGTCTCCGCCAGAGGCTAGGATTAGCTTTGCGGACTGAGCCAGAGCGGGGGATCAGGACCACCTAGTCCCCCCTTCTCCGCGCCTGGAGCCCCCACCCCTCCCCCGCCCGCGCTCCGAGGAGGAAGCCCGGCCTGCATCTGCCGGCGAGGCGGGTCAGGCCGGCGCCTGGCCTGGCCCAGACCCCCGCAGCCCAGCTCTCCGCCTCAGGCCACGCGCCGCAGTCTCTCTCCGGCCTCGCTCCCTTCCCCCTTCTTCACCGTGGGTCCCGGGGCCGACCCCGGCCGTCCCTCCTCAGTATCCCCCTCCCCCGCTTTTCCCTTCCCCCCTTGCTCTGTGTTCCTGGCTCTGGGGCTGGGCCCGTGACGTCAAACCCAGTGTGGCGTCGGCGAGACTGGCCGGCGCGGGCCATCAAAAGAGCAACGTCCTCTTTCCCAATTACCCACTGTCAGTCCGGGAACAGGGGCGGTCCGGCTGGGAATTAAATGTTAAATACCCCCTACAGGCTGGCTCCATTACACCGGGCATCCAGCCGCAGCCCCCCACCCCTCTCTGCCAGCTCCAAACCACCCAGACCAAGAGGGGCCTTCAAGATCTTTTATTTTTCCAAGGGTTGGGAGTGGCTCTCCAGTCCAGTGCAGCCCGACTTGATGCCTGTGATTTAATTAAAATGAATAACGCCTCCCCCCCTCAAGTTCTCCGCGTTATCGGAGAGGCGCTGCTACACCGGAAGGCCTCTTTCTCACTGATATTTTCTTTGTCTTTTCGAATCGGCCTTAGCCTCAGAAGTTAACATTTTTCAAGTCCTGGCGTCAGCAGCTTCTCTCTCCGAGGATAGGTCCCTTTTATTTCCCAGGCTTCCAGGTCTCCGCGCGGCGTAGAGGACCAAAGAGCTACGTCTGGGGATTTTCCGCGTGGCTTTGAACTGCGGTCGGGCCAGCATCGCCAGGTCCTGGAGCCACGGGCAAAGACGCACTTTTCACCCCCACCCCGCCCCCGCTGCCATCCTTAACCTTAAACTGGGAACTTGTAGCAAAAATGTGTATGCGTTCATCTGTCCTTGTTTATGGAGCGGTTTCCGGTGGATGTTAGACAGAAACTAAATAATTAAAAGGTTTGGAGAGCGCTGTGAGCAGGAGAGGCTGGCAGCTCCATTGGCCCTAGAGAGACGTGGTCAGAATGAAGGAAAATCAATGCTCTTTTACTGGGCCGCCCTAATAAACGGGGACTAAATGGGCTCAGGAGAAACAGTGGGGAGGGGTGGTTAATTTAAGGATTTTCTTCATGCTCCGCATCTAGAAACTCAGCCCCGATTTCCGACAAACATCGGTTGTAAGAAGACGGAGACTGAAGAGAAGCTCCAATTCCAAGTCGGGAGGACCTCCACGTTTCCACGAATTGCAAATGAAGTTGACTAGTCTTTCTGCAAGCATTGTGTATTTAAGCAGGACATCCCCGGAAAACCAAGCTAAGGCTGACTATTGTTTTTCCTTCTCCGCCCAAAAGGAATCCTCCAGAACTTACTTTTAGGTACGGTCCCGTCTATGTCGATTTTTTGTTTGTTTTGTATTTGTAGGGAATTTTATGGAATATAGACGCGAAGAGGGAATAATGTCTTCAATTACGATCACCCCAATCAAGCTCTTAGCACCGTCCGTGAGAAAGCCTGCGGGAGAACCCACACTCTCTCCTCGCACACATGGCTCTGGGGTGAGCCGCGCGTGGAACCTGAGTCTTCTCTTCCCGCCTGACCCTTGCACACCCTGGCCGCGTTTTGGGCCCGGGCGGCTGCAGGAGCCAGAGCGCCGCTAGGGGATGCAGTGGCTCAAAGCACAGAGAGAGGCCGGGGAGGTTGGAGCCCGCTGGGCCGGCCAATCGCCGCCCGGCCGCAGCCTTGCGCGCTGATTGGCCCCTTCTCGGCCCCGCCCCGTATGCCCCGCCCCCTCCTCGGAGCGTCTCAGAGCCCAGCTCCCTCCGCCGGGGGCTGCCCAGCCGGACTCAGCGAGTCCCGCGGGCTGCGGGGCCCCGGGGAGGTTGCTGCTGTCCTGCCCCGCGGCTGGGGTGGGGGGTCGGAGGAGGAGGAGGGGGCTGGGGAAAAACGCCGGGAGCCAAAGTAGGGCGCCGGGCGGGGAGTAGGGAAAAAGTTGGGTAACCGGAGTGAAGACCCGAGTGCTTTCTCTCCGGCCACTCTCCCTGTTCCTGGGGAGCCGGAGTCGCCCCCTCTCCTTTTCATCCTTCACTGTTGTCGCTCAAGTCAAAAGCACACATCGATTACAAATATTAGGTCTGGAAAGGACAGCTGCAACAGCTGAAACTTTCATCGAGAGGCTTCTAACGCGAGAGGTTGGGAGAATGTTGACCACGACCACCAAAGTAACGTGGACGTTTCAATCAAAGGCAGGCCCCGCCCCCCATTCCTCGCTCTCTTAAGCAATTCCCGAAAGAAGCACATCTCCGAGAACTTTGACGTTACATTTTTTCCCCCTGATCATTTTACGGATCCCAGAGACCCCACATCAATAAACCAGTCAATACCCAGGACTGAATACCGAAAAAATGTTTGCTCATTTAAAAAGTCAGAAAAAGAAAGGCTGCCTGTAGAAATAAACTTTATGAATGGGGCAGGCCGGTTTCCTCGGTACGGAATAATCTACCCAGCCGGATGAATTGGCAGGAGCGGGAGCCACATTTAAAGGGCCAGAGCGCGAATTCCCTCCTGCCCGCCCCCTCCACCTCAAACCCCGGGCCGCCTCGCCCACCCGCCCCGCTGCCCCTCCGCCCGAGCCGCCCTCTGCGGCGCCCCTTTCCGGTCAGTGGAGGGGCGGGGGGAGAGGCGGGGGTGCGCGGAGGGGGTGGTGGTGGTGAAGTCCTGAGCGGGTTTGGGTTGCAGTTTCCTTGTGCTTGTGATCCTGTCCCCTCCTCGCCAGCGCCAGGCTCCTCCCCCGTCGGCGCAGATGACACTAGAACCTCCTTAAGTTCCGTCGCGCCACAGCTGTCTGCGAACACTGAGCTGCCTGGCGCCGTCTTGATACTTTCAGAAAGAATGCATTCCCTGTAAAAAAAAAAAAAAAAAAAAAAAAAAAAAAAATACTGAGAGAGAGGGAGAGAGAGAGGGAGGAAAAGAGAGAGAGACGGAGAGAGCGCGAGACAGAGCGAGCCACGCAATCTGACCGAGCAGTTTCTGCTCGCCCAGGTCACACGCCTCCTTCTCCTCTCTGCTCCTCGCTACCCAGGTTGGTACTTGCGACTTTTTTTTTTTTAAAGTTTGATTTGTTTTCTCTCTCCATATGGAAGGACTTTAAAACATTAAAAAAAAAAAACCCCAAAAAACCCAACCTCAACTCTCCTCTTTTGGAGAGTTTCTAAGGGCTGGAAAGTAGGTCCAGGGACCTGGATCCCCGGAGGGAGGGAGCTGTCGTCCTAGTTGGAGCCGCTCACTCAGTCCCGGGCTCCCGGGAGAGCCGGGCAGCTGGGGATGTACTCGGGAGTCGCTCCCTCTCGGCGGTCTCCCGGTGCTCCTGGCTCCGGAGGAGGCGTGCGCGTGTGCGCGTGACCTGGGGGCGCGGGCGCGGGGCCGGGCGGCTCGAGGGTAGGTGGTGCCACTTCGTAAACTCAGGTGCTAAGTACTCAGGACCTCATCCAGGTCTCTCCTTTCCTTTGCAGGTGACCCAGGAGAGACTCAGTCTCGGAACGGCCGAGGAGCCTCACGCGCAGAATCCCAGCCAGCCCTCGCCTCCTTTTGCACTTCGGGCCCCTTTTATCCTTTCCTACCTATTTTTTTGGAATTTCTTTTTTCTCCGTCTTCTTCTCTTTGCTAAACTACCCCTCAAAGATTTTTTTTTTTTTGAAATCTCATTTGCTCACCTTTCTTCCTAGCTTTCCCATTCCCCCACTGAAAACAAATCCTTGAACGACCCCTGCTCCTCCGACGGCAGGAGCACCTGCAGAGCCGCGGAGCCCCCCGGACCGCCCTCCCTCTCCGCGCGCGGGTTCCGGGCCCGGCGAGAGGGCGCGAGCGCAGCCTGGGCCATGGAGGTGACGGCGGACCAGCCGCGTTGGGTGAGCCACCACCACCCCGCGGTCCTCAACGGGCAGCACCCGGACACGCACCACCCGGGCCTCGGCCACTCCTACATGGACCCGGCGCAGTACCCCTTGCCCGAGGAGGTGGATGTACTTTTTAACATCGACGGTCAAGGCAACCACGTCCCGTCCTACTACGGAAACTCGGTGAGGGCCACCGTGCAGAGGTACCCTCCGACCCACCACGGTGAGTTCGCCCCGGGTGCGGGGACCCCCGCCCAGCTGTCCCCGCTCTCCCAGGTCGGGAAGGCAGGGAGGGACCAGGGGGTGGGGAGACAGAAGCAGCCAAAGCCCCCAAGCGCCGTTTCTGCATCATTAAAAAATTTGGGGCCCGGAAATGGGCGAGGAAGGCGTCTCGATCGTCGCGAGAGTGTGTTTTTCAAAACAGCCGCAGCAGGCGGCTCTCCGCGCCTGCAGTCCCCGGGGGCCTGGCGCTCACCTGGCGGGCGCCGCGCTGCAGCCCTCTCTCCCGGCGCGGCCGCAGGTTTGGGGGCCTCCGAGGTCCCAGGCGCAGGGAGCCGAGCCTCTGCCTCCGCCGGCCACCGCTCCCCGGGCCGAGCATCCGGCGCCGGCCAAACCTGGCTCGGGCTGGGTTCTTTGAGGGGCTTCGCTTCCCCAGTTACCCCGTAGCTCTCTCTCGGGGGCTTCTGCCGGCGCGCCTGGGTGTGCTGCTCCGGCACATTTCCAGAAAGGCCAGAGAGACGCACTTAGTCGCAACCCGGTGTCCTGACCTTCCTCCAAAGCCAGAGCATTTGGTTTCTAGGCAGCTTTTCCACCTTGTGGCTCTAAGGAAAAGAAGTCTGGTGCTTGACGGGGGTTGGGGGGAAAGACCACCGTCTTAAGTTTGTGACACTGGGGTTCCCTGGATTCCCGGTTGCAGAGAATTCCCTGCGTCTCTGCTTTTCCGCGGCCTCATTGCTGTGCTCCGGCAACTCTCGCCCAGCTGTCCTCGGGCCTACCCCAGCGCCCCTGGGCTCCCCCCAAAGATTTAGGATCCATTAGGGTTTCTTTCTAGGCAGGAGGGATTCTAGTTGCCTTTTCTTTTCTTTCTTTTTTCCCTTTCTCTTTCTCGGTGAGAAGTTTGCAGTTCTGGAGTGGTAAAGAGAAACCTGGCCCTATGTAGTTGGGAGACAAGGTTTCCAGCTCCAAGTGTGTTTCCCTAGAAGACATAGCAACGTTTCAGGTGGAGGAATTATGAGGGGCTCTCTGGCAGGTCTGCTCCAGTTCCCCTCCTTAGGTTCTCCGGGTTGGGGCCGATGACAGAGGCCCTCCGGCAGCAGGAGGTCTCCACCCTGCTGTCACCAGCTTTTAAACAATTGTTTCTGCAGATGGGGCGCTCTTTGCCCTTGTTCTGTGCACATCAGCAGTTAAGTGAAAATGCGGTAACTGCAGCCTTAATATTATTTACTACACCTACTTCCTGCATAATGTGAATCTTGACCCTTGGGGTTCAGAGAACTCCCCTTCCCCCTCGACTCCCCTCCCCTTCCTCTCTTAAGATTTTAGTTTCAGTATTGTTCTTAATGGTTAAATAGAATGTCAGATGCTGAGGCAGGTCCTGGATTAAAAGATCAATAAGTGCGTGCATTTGCACTTGCCGTTTAAACGTACCCTCTCAGAGCCTCTGGACCGGTCTGAGTTATGGCTGCCTTAAAACCCTGTGTTTCAAATGCAGGCTCAGATTCCTCTGGGTGTGAGCAAAGTAGACCCAGGCAGTGGAGTTTTGTGTCTCAGGGGCTCAGGTGAAAATTCACATATTGCGCTGGTGAAAATGCAACTGTGAGGGCCTACGGGCCTAGCTGACTTTTTTTTCAGTAGGATTTGGGAGGGTGGGAGAGGCAGACAAAGCTGCCACCCCAGGGTGCAGCCTTGGAAACCTTCTAAAACAGCCCGAGCAATCCATTTCCCTGCAAATCCCACTTCGGGCCTTGCCGATTATGAACTAGCCCTGAAGTTGGGTTACACGGAGGAACCCCAAATGGCCCTTGTCCTCTCCGCCATGTCCTCTTCTCCTGCAGGCACGGGGCTTGGTCAGCTGGGCGCTGCAGCTGGGTCTCTCCTGGGGTCCGCGTGTTTTCCTGCTTTTGAGCGGTGGCCGCGAGGCCAGCCTCACCCCTTCAGGCCTCATCTTTCACAGCGCATTCTCTTATCAGGCTGCCTGGGGTTAGGTCTGGGATGAGGGCCGCTGGGCCATTGAAGGAAACCAATAAATCAAGTCAGGTTCTAGAGAGACCTCAGGGGCTGGGATTTAGAAAGTGTATCTGGAGAGGCCGAGGAGGCCAGGGGCCTGACTCTGCTCCTTGGAGGCACCTCTTGGGTGTCAGACACAGGCTCTTCAAGCCCAGGATGTGATGGGAAGCCTGTGTGGGAGACAGGGGTGAAAAGTGCGGCCTGGTCCAGGGACTGCTGGGGCTGCCTGGGTGGGGGAGAGCCGGCCTGTCCGCCCAGCCCAGCCCAGGTCCCGGCTGTGTTGGGGTTGACCTGCCCCCAGGGGCTGGGGCTGATGGGATGATGCCCAGGTGTCTGGGGGCCTCTGGGGGCTGCTCTCACCTCCTGTCTCTCTCTTGTCCCTTCCTCTGCCCTGCGCAGGGAGTCAGGTGTGCCGTCCCCCTCTCCTGCACGGATCCCTGCCCTGGCTGGACGGCAGCAAAGCCCTGGGCAGCCACCACACCGCCTCGCCCTGGAACCTCAGCCCGTTCTCCAAGACGTCCATCCACCACGGCTCCCCGGGGCCCCTGTCGGTCTACCCCCCGGCCTCGTCCTCCTCCCTGTCGGCGGGTCACTCCAGCCCGCACCTCTTCACCTTCCCGCCCACCCCGCCGAAGGACGTCTCCCCGGACCCGTCCCTGTCCACCCCGGGCTCGGCCGGCTCGGGCCGCCAGGACGAGAAGGAATGCATCAAGTACCAGGTGCCGCTGCCCGACAGCATGAAGCTCGAGTCGGCGCACCCCCGCGGCAGCATGACCACCCTGGGAGGGGCGGCGGCGTCCGCCCACCACCCCATCACCACCTACCCGCCCTACGTCCCCGAATACAGCTCCGGACTCTTCCCGCCCAGCAGCCTGCTGGGGGGCTCCCCCACCGGCTTCGGATGCAAGTCGAGGCCCAAGGCGAGGTCCAGCACAGGTAGGAGCCTTCTCTCCCCCGGAGACCTTGCCCCTCGCCCCCCTCCCAGCTCCCAACTCCAGGGCGGGGACCAGAGCGCGCGGTCCGGCCCTGTCCCGGGAGCGGGGAGCAGGGTGGTGGTCCTTGGAGACTCGGTTTCTTCCCGTTCTTGCCTCTTCCAGTGTTGGGGCAAAGGGCCGGGAGGATCTGATGCAAACCACCCCACCCCACGAACGGGGGAGGGAAAAAGATAAACACAACACCCCCTCCTCCTGCCTGTCCTGCCAGGGAACTTCTGGGTGCTGCCAGTAACCTTCCGTCCGTTTCCAACCGACTGGAAGGCCCGGGGATGCATCTGTAGTGTTTAATGCAAAACCGAAACCTCTTGGCACCCAAACAAACACAGGTCCCTCCTGTGACCCCCGGCCTCTGCGTCCCCAGGGTTCCTCTCTGCTCAGCTCAGAAGGGGCCACCCAGTTGCCAGAGGACAGCCCCTGACACAGACGCGGCTAAATCGAGCGAGTGTATATTTTTCGCAGGGGGCGGGACCCAGGCAAAAGTAGCTCAGGGACCGGAATGCATGGGAAGGGGGCCCATCCATCGCGACTTCTGGGGGGGGGGGTCTGCCCCGGGCAGTAGTGCGAGAACAGTCCGAAGGCCCAGATACCAGGCAGGGGCAGAAGGCCTCTCAGGATGGATCCGAAGCCAGAGGGGTTTGGAAAGGCCGGAAAAGATCCCCCAGGTGTGTCTCTGCTTCCTCGCCCCTCCCTCTCTCAGAAAAGCGCTCCCCGTCTAACAGCGAGCTGCACGTTTGTTCTCCTGCTGTGGAGTCTGGCATTCAAAGGAAGGCAAAACCCACACAAAATATTTTTGCTTTAAAAAGCAAATAATCCATCACCAGTGTCTAACCGAGGCAGCTGAATCAGAGAGCTGGGGGTTCTCGGAGATGCGATTTCACTGTATCTTTTGAGATGGTTTCCTGAAGACTGGCTTGTCCCTTTGGGGGTGTGCGTTTCAGGGTGGGTGTCTGTCCTAGTTTATCCCAACTGTCATACCCCCGCCCCCCTCCCCTCCCCTCCCCTCCCTCTCACTCTTGCTCTCGATCCTGTATCTACACTAGTGGTAGAAATCACTTGTCTGTTCTAGATGAGACAATTTCTCTTGAAACAGAGCTTGCAAAACCCGGGTTTAGAAAACTTCCGAGGGAGGGTTCGGGCGCCCCAGTGACCATGAGATCAGTTTCCAGGGCTTTTTTTTTTTTTTTTTTTTTCCTGGGGTGACATTCACTCCAACTGCCTGGGCAGGACTGTCTCTATTTAGTTGATATGTTTTAGCTAATCCAATTATTTTCAGACTGCTGCACGCGACAGTTGCATTGTTTATCCCGAGCCAGGAACTTTAATAGAGTCCGGATGCGGTTAGGCTGACAGCAAAACTCAGACCTGCATGTTCAGTACATGAAAGTCGGCAGAGGGAGAGGGAGGTAGGCTAGCTGGTGGAGCCGACGATGAGAAGGCAAGAGGAAGGGAGGGCAGGGCCAGGACAGTGGCCTCGCAGCTGCTGCTGCTGCTGCTGCTGCTGCTGGGGAGCCCAGGGTCCTGGGGAAGCGGGGTACAGCTCCACGCCCCAAAGCTGGGGAGGGAGCCGGCAAAGCTTGAGGGCTGACGGCATGAAGAGTGAACCTATGCCTTTTGAGGTCGGGATGGGATTTTTTTTAAAAAATTCTCTTTTCTGGTAGGGCCAAGAGTTGGGGGAAGATCCTGGTATCTGAGGCCGGTGTGGTGGTTTGCGTAGGGGGAGGGGACAGAGTGACTTTTCCAAAAGCCTCCGGTCCTCTGCCCTCACCTCATTTCCGTGTCTGAATTCTCTCCCACTCCGTCCTGCACCCTTTCTGCCTTGGGGTTTGCCTGTCTTTGTTGGAACATTTGGGGGGGGGCGCTGGGGGCAGGGGCTGCAGCTCCCTAAACCCGAACAGGGGCATCTGTAACACCTCTTCTCTTTTCTATTCTTTTCTTTTCTCCTTCCTTCCTTCCTTCTTTTTTTTCTTTCTCTCTTTCCTTTTTGGTGGGGGGGAGAGGAGAGGAGCCGATTTCAATGTGCTTGTCGCTTCCTCCTTTTATTCCTTTTTCACAGCCACCCCCCCCCCCCCAAGAGCTGCACACCTGGGCGGCGAGGGAGCTTCGAGAGTGTGGAGCATGTAGGGGGAAGTTTCCAGACGGTGTAAAGAGGGTGGAAGTGATGGGAATTCCTGAGAAGGGGATTCTCTTTGGTTTTCGTGGTTTTTTCTTTTCTTTTTTTCTTTTTTTTTTTTCTTCTGTTACCCTCTTCTTGGCAGTCGCCTGAAGGAGGAGCCCAGAGAAGAGCGTGGTCGAATTTTGGAGAAACGGTTGAAACTGTGGTTTAGAAGAGCACCTACTGCTAAACTTTTAACGCCCGGGCTGTTGGTGCTGGGATCTATCTTTGCAAACAAGAGACAAAGCTTTTTTTTTTTTTTTTTTTGCTGAGGGCCATTTCTTAGCTCCCCCCCCACACCTGGGGGGGGCATCTGGCACCACCTTTTTTCTTTGCACCTCCCCCAGGCTCCCTTACCCCCTCCGTCCAGCCCAGTTGGAGGACTTCAGTCAGGGGCCAAGGGGTGTTTGAAAATGGCTGTTGAATGTGAAGAGGCCTCCCAGCTCTGTGGTTGTCACCTAAGAGCGAGGTGTCTGAGCAGCTCGCACCAGGCGGTGAGCGAGGAGAAAGAGGGCAGGGAGACAGTCAGGGCCTCCCTTAGGAAAACTGGTTGTTTGCTGAAGTCACAGACTGGAGGTAACAAGGAGAGAAAAAAAAAGAAAAAAAAAAAAATAAGAAGAAAAAGCCACGCCAGGCAATCGCGAACTTGTGGAGTGAATCAAGACAGAAAATTGCTCTAGTGTGCAGAGCCTCGCTGAAGAGACAGCCCTTGCTGGCTTTCAAGGTCCCTCTGAAAAGGAAGCTGTCATCTCTCCACTGCCTGACTAATCAGGTCGGGCTGGGAGGTGCCCCAGCCCAGGTGCCCAGGAGGGGCTCTGCAGGCTGAGCTGCTGGGCTGGAGGGGGCTTGGGACCCGAGAACCTCCCCCCCCCAAAAAAAAGGTCTGGGACAAAGTGGCTGCAAGCCTGCAGCTCTGTCTTGGCAGGATGGGAAGTGGGCCTGACACCTCCACCAGGCCAGGCCAGTGTCAGTGTCCCCAGAAGAGGCTGACCCAGAGCCCACTGGGGGCACAAGACTTGCAGGGCCTGCCTGCCTGCCAGCTATGCCTGTGGCCGCACTTCCTGGCCGAGTGCCCTTTCCCGCGTCCTCCACGCCTCCCCCACCTCCAGCGGCTACATCCCCCGAAGGCTTTTGACCCCATAGGAAAGGTATCTGGATATGATTCAGCCCAGAGCCTGCTAAGAGCTGTTGGGTGCCTAGCAATGGCCTGTTTTTTTTTTTTTTTTTTGAGATGATCTGGAGGGGTTCTTGGAAGGTTCTCTGTAGACCCTGGGGTTAAGGACCTTTTTGAAATTTGGAGCCAGATGCTAAAATCTCTTAACTCCTTAAGATTTTTTTTTGGAAAACAAAGTGGACCAGAACTACTCAGCAGGTCTCCAGCATCCGCCTTTGCTTCCAGAGGTCCTTTCCTCCCCCAGAGCCTGTCCCTGGAGCAAAGCACAGCCTCAGGGGTGTTGATTGACTCCCCTCTGCCCCCCCCCCCCCCCCCGCCCCCGTGCTGGGTCTGGGGGTTTCCTCAACCTGAGCTCGTCCTGGGCCCCAGGCTGGCCTTGCCCTCTTGCCCTCTTCCTAGGGAGTCAGGGCCCAAACCTCGGGCCTGTGGGTTCTCCCCCCAGACCTGGTCTTCATGGGAGTTTGGGGTTAGCTGATTAATCTCCTAAAACAATGCTTAGGGGTGCATCTTTCTCCCCTACCAAACCCCTCAACCCCCCTGCCAAAGACCCTTTCCAACTCCTCTTTTTGGGGGGGACCAGCTTGAGTAAAGTCACTGGCTCCTGCAGGGTAGGGCCTCCTCCTGGGTCCCTCTCTGTTGGCAGTGACGCTGGTGCGTCTGGTGAGTCCTCGGTGGGGGAACGGGGCCCCGAGAGCAGGCAGGTTCTCCCAGAAAACGTTCTCCTCTTCCTCCTGGCAGAAGTTGAGCAAACCGCCTGCGTCCTAGAATGGTGTCTTTTTTTTTTTTTCTGTTTTATTTTGTAAACCTTTCCTCATTTTTTCTTATTTTTTAATTTTTAACATTACAGTGGATTTACCGTGTCCTGTCAACGTCTGCTGTACAGCCAAGTGGCCCAGTCCTACATATATATACATTCTTTTTCTCATATTATCTTCTATCACGTCCTCTCACAAGTGGTTGGCTGCAGTCCTCTGTGCTGTACAGCAGGACCTCATTGCTTAGTTTGCATCTACTAACCCCAAAACCCCAGGCCCCCTTGGCAGCCACAGGTCTGTTCTCTAGGTCCCTGAGTTTGTTGCCCTTCTGTACAAATGAACTGAAAATGGTATCTTGAGTGTTTCTCTCCAGGAGTTTTCCCCTCCAGGGGTGGGTCTAGGTCTCCGGCCCCCCTGGGGTGAAAGGTGAAAAACCTGGCCCGGCAGGTTTCTTTCTTTTTTAAATTTTATCTTGTTTGTTTATTTGGAAAAATGAGCAACTGCAGGCCTGCCGCTTAAGGAGCTGTCCCCAGGGCCTCCCCTCCCCCCAAACTGGCCGTCCCCGTCCCTGTCCCAGTCCCCCGATCTGCTCCTCGCTCGGGCCCCTTCCAGCCCTCCTTCCCCCTGTGTGGCCCTCCCTCTCCATCGTCAGCGCCCCAGCAGCGAGATCGGGCTCTCCCCCCACCTCCTCCCACCTGGGGGCTCAGTGGCCGGCCAACTGCAGAACCCGCTGGCCTTTTCCAGAAAAAGACGATGGCTGGCGGGATGGGTGGGCCCTGCTGGGTCCTCGTCCCTGACTTGCCAGCCGGGGGCATTTGTGGTTTTATTGGCAGAAGAATCTAGAGCCCTCGCTGCTAAAATCAATGGGCCGATTGATGAATCCGTTCATCTCTTTATTTATCTCTTTCTCTATCTCGCCATCGATGAATCTTTCCTTTGGCCCCGTCCTAAGCGTCATTACTTAATCAATCCGTATAGACAGCCGCAGTCGTGATAATGGATCATCTTTGTTTCCCTCCGTGGGAAATGCCTGGAATGTTTTGCTTCTGCCACCCCGTCCAGGGCTCAGCAGAGTCTCAGGGAGCTCTTTCAGGTTGAAATGCTTCTTCCTCTTGGGCTGGGCCGGCTCTTCCGCATCGAGAAGCGGGCAGGTCCAGGGCAGGGGTCTGCTGCTGCCTAGTCTTGTGCCACGTCTTGGGGGTGTGTGTGTGTGTGTGTGTGTGTGTGTGCGCACGTACATACCTGCGCTCACGGGGTGGGGGGGGATGGTTAGGCCTTGAAAGGGCCACACGGTAACTCTTTGCAAATGGGAAGCCCCCTTCATGGGAGGTGCAGGTGGGAGTGTTCCCCGAAAGAGAGAAAGGAGAAAACTGCCCCCCCTCTCCCCCCGGACCTCTCATCCCCGAATCCTGCCGGCAGCTTGTCTGTGTTTTCCTTCCGTAAGTGACTTATGTGTGATCTTGTTTCTAGAAGGCAGGGAGTGCGTCAACTGCGGGGCGACGTCCACCCCACTGTGGCGCCGAGATGGTACCGGTCACTACCTGTGCAACGCCTGCGGGCTCTACCACAAAATGAACGGACAGAATCGACCCCTTATTAAGCCCAAGCGAAGGCTGGTGAGTTGTCCTGGCGAAGCGGCTCGCCCCCTGTCCCTTTGGGGTCTTTGATTTCCTCTCTTCAGGAAGGAGAACCTTGTGCAGGAAATTGGCAGGACAGCTCAGAATTGTGTCAGCTTGTTTGGGATAGAGTTTTGTCCCTTTGTTTTCTTTCTTTCTTTCTTTTTTTTTTTTTCAAATTAGATGTTCAGAAAATCTCTCTCTCTCCCCCTCTATCTCTATTCCCCCCCCTGCCCCTGCCCCATGGTTCTAAGTCACTTATCGCATTTTTAAGGATGCTGACTTCTGGCTGATCCAATCTTAAATGTATTTGCTAAGAGAAGGGTTGCTTGAACACCCCTTCAAGGGACCAGGATGACTGATTTAAGATGCATGGATAATCGCGGTTTCACAGGGAAATTTAGTACGGGGATGGAGTGGCTCAGGTGCCATCCAAACTTGTCCCCGAAATTGCAGAAGTGGCTCCTAGGAAGTGGGGAGTCTCTGGGCTGCCTGAGTGCCAAGGCTTCCAGATGGATGGTGCTAATTAACTGCATTTCCCAAGCCGCAGCCGTGGGATTGAGTGGAGTTTTTCTTCTTTCTTGGCCCGAGGAATTGAGGAATTGCCACGACCACTCCTGTAGGGAAAACTGTGATTCGTGTCCGGTGTCTTGGTCTCTTCTCGCGTCTGGTCTTATTTTCCCTTTGAACTCCTGCCGGTAGGGTGACCGTTTCCTTTCCTGTTTTGTTTTGTTTTTTTTTTTCTTCTTAAACCTCTTGATCCCTAGGAATACTTGCGAAAACCTGGCACGGGGCAAGCCTTTATAAAGAAAAAAAGGGATCAGGAGAGGGCCCTTTGCACACTTGTCTTTGGGGGCTCAGACCAGATTGAATAGCCAGGGTGGACCAATAAAAGCAGGCCGGGCAAATGATTATGGCAACCCCAGCCAGGAGATCAAAACGCTTTTTGTGGTGATGGCATTCGCGGGGGGCGGGGGCGGGGGCTGGGTGGGGAGTTTCCCCCCCTCAGATTCATGGGGGAGGTAGCAGCCACCACGTTCTATGGTGGACCCCCCCCAACCCCACCCCCGCCAAATCCTCTGTATCCTTTGAAAAGAATTATTTGTCCTCCCCAGGAGATTTTGTGCATAACACTTTGACATCCTCTTCAGAGAAAGGAAAATCTTTCTAGGGATGGCAGTGGCCATGTGACTTTAATTTTTGGCCACCCTAGGTCTCTCGGCGTCACTCTCTCTGAGCTCTTTGGCCCTTTCTCCAGCGCTCTTAACCTTCCCCTGAATTTTCTCTTTCCTACCTGTTTTTTTTTTTTTTTTCTTCCTTTCTCTCATCTGCAATGCTAACTTCCTAGGAAAAAGCTGCCGGATATCTGAGCTCTGGAGATAACTCATAAACAACAACTCAGCTTCCCCAACCTAAACATCAAGATGTTTGAACGTATCAGAACAAGACGTGTCTAAAAAAAAAAAAGAAAGAAATGGCTGGAGGTGTTAGCACAGAATGAATGTGATCACACCACAAAAGAATGTTCTGAATCACTTAAAACCTGGCCTGGGGAGGGGGGGGGGAGAAAGAAAAGAAAAGGAAAAAAAAAAAGAAAAGAAAACTAATAACAAAAACTTTCTTTTTAAAATAAGTCAATGGGACCAGTAAAACTGGGTTTGCTCTTTTTTTTTTTTTTTTTTTTAAAGGTAGAAGTAAAGAAGGAAAAAAAAAAAAAAACAACGCCAACAGTAAAGTCTCGGCCTCAACCCCCAGAGCTGTCTGGTTGATGAGCGGGAGTGTGTTTGACATTTTCTTGGGGTTTCTTCTGTCTGGGTAGATGGCAAAGGGGGGCTGGACTTGCATTTTCTATAATTTGGTCTTCATTCACCTTTCGTAAGAAATCTCTGGAACTCTGAGTAATAGTTGCTTTTAATTCTAGAGCTCATTGGCTGTCATTGGTGAAGCTGCTTTTTCTTTCTTACTCATCTCTTTGGGTGGTTTTATATTTTTCCAGAGAATCGCTGGAGGCTCATTGAGATATAGATATATAAATATACATATATAAATATAAATATATATAGAAAGATAGATAGATATTTGAGCCCTTAGATGGAACTTTCTTTTCCTTCTTGCCTATATTTCCTGTCTCCCCAGCTCTGTTTCTGTCGTTTGCCATCTTGCTCTGTTTCTATCGTCTGCTATATTTGCCAAAGGCCACCCTGCCCCTCCCGTAGCTGGCGCTTCGGCTCGGTGCACATCTAACTCCCGCAGCAAATAGGAGAAGGGAGAACCCGTGGTATTTTTCCCCCAGTGTTGCAAGATTTTCATGCGTCTCCCAGACTAGCATGCCTTATTAATATACGTTGTCTCTGCTGGTCAACCAGCCAGTGTGGCTCTTAGAGGTTCTGTATAAATTCCCATGAAGTCTAAGCGTGCTGGGATTCACGTTGTGTGGTCCATACACTGCAGAGGGCCGGACCACGGGCCTTGTTATTCGGAGCCCTTACCTTACCTGTTGGCATTCTGTGTTTGTATGACTCCTCCCCACTTGCTGGGCTGGGAAGTCCGGTGCCTGAGTAGCTATTAGTCTGCAATATCTGAGTGTTTCTTTTAAAGGGAGAAAAACAGTCCAGGATGATAACGATAATCCCACGATAATGTGATTGTCAAAATTTCTACGCGCTGATTTTATAGATCATTTTCTTCCCAGGGTACCCAAGGGCAATGGTTAAGTCTTAAATGCTCACAGGTCTTCAGGGCAGGTGGACAGAGGCATATGGGGTGAGAGGCAGCACTCTTGGGCTGCCGTGCATATTTTCCAAATGGACAACTCAAAAGTAGAACTTTCTCAGTGATGATGGATAAGGGCGGTTTTGCATTTTTGGTTCCTCGGTACCCAGAAAATAAAGAATGACTTAACAAGAAAAACAAAACAAACAAAACAAACCCCCCATAGCTCTGCTACTTAAGCCTGTCCGAAGGGGGAACATCTTCGTGGAACAATGTAGTAGCTTTGAAAGGAAAGGAACTGGCCTGGTTCATTCAGACTTGCCACTGGGTTTTCCATACCTGGCTGCTTTGGGTGTTTGGCCCAAGTTCTTATTGGATAAAATGCTAATGGAAAAGCACGGCCTGACCCCTGGAGTTTTTGCTCCACGCTTTCATAACCACGCCAGCATTTTCTTGATCACAGATAAGGACCCACCGAATCCTTTCCCCTTCTCTTGCCTTTGATAATATTTTTGAGCCCAGGGACAGGAATGATTGTGCAGTTGAAATTTTCTTTCTATGTTGGGGGGCAGGGAGGAGCTGAAGGAGCGTGTGACCCAGCTTCATTTTCTATCAAAAGTTGGCCAGCTTAAGTTTTTTGGTTTTTCCTCTTCAACACACGCACATAAGGACTCGTCTCCTGCACAATTAAGCATGTCAACAAGCGAAAGAGAAATCTTCCTTTTAAAGGAAGTGTAGGCAGCGACACAATCCAATAATGACAATTCAGCTTGGGGCTGACATGTAACCGGCAACCATTCTGCTCTGGGAACAGGAGAGGGGGCACCACCTCCTTTCGAGAAGGTGAGAGGAGACAGTGTTCCTGGTGGGTTTTGCAAAGTCCCTTGCTCGTCTCGGTTGGGTTTGTTAACCGAAGACCCTCCGGAGAAGAGAAAGACGGCTGTCACCATGAGTGACCTCATCTGGGCGCAAGGGGGGTGCACACTGAGGACCGATCTGCCGCAGATGTTTCTGGGGTCTCGCTCGCTTACGATGTCTGGCTGGGGCTTCGTATGTGGCCCGTCCCGCGAGGGTCACCCGCAGGTGCCGATCGGCTCTTGCCCTCTTAGCATCCCGCAGCCCTCCTCCAGCCCTCCTTTATCTGGGATCCAGAAAGGGCTGCTCGCGCTTGCCTTCCTTCTTCCTTGGCGGCCAGTCTGTTGGGACGGCCAGGCCCGTCCTTGAGAATTGATGTTCTTGGCAGTTGCTCTTGAAAGAGGCCTTCTGCGGGCCTGGTGAAGGGAACCACCGAGAGCCTGGTCCCTGGACGAGGCTGGTCAAGTCAAAATCACTGCCCATAAAAGTGAACCATCTGGCACATTTTGTTGGGGGGCGGTGAGAAGCGGGGGGTCGTTAGGTCGGAGCGGTGGTGCCAGCTTTCTGATCCTCCCGAATTATTCCCTGGGGGCCTCAGGCTCTATTTGGACCACCGGACCGCAGTCCGATCCGCTCCTATGCTGGTGGATCGGCGGCATTTTACTTCTTGATGCAGCTTTTGGGGCTCTTTATGACTTTCATGTGGGCCACTTGCTAGTTTTGATTTCAATGATAATTTCTTTTTTTAAGTTCGTAGTTCGGCAAACCCACTTACCATTTGTTTTGATTTTACCCTCTGCTCTCTCCCCACTCCCCAGTCGGCAGCGCGAAGGGCAGGTACGTCCTGTGCAAACTGTCAAACCACAACGACGACTCTCTGGAGAAGAAATGCCAACGGGGACCCCGTCTGCAATGCCTGTGGGCTCTACTACAAGCTGCACAATGTAAGTGTCCCCTCGGACCCGCCCCAGTGGCACCCTTCCCGTCCCCTTCTCCGATGGAATCGCCCCCCATCAGGGCTTAGAAAAGGTCCCCGCAGTGGACCCAGGGCCGAAAGTACTTGGGACTGTGTAGCCTGGCTGCGATGGAGGGGTTTAAAACAGGACCGCCCAGCCCTTCGTGTGTCCTGGAAGCAATACAGCTGGCAGCCTGGTTTGGGTTTTTAAGGAGAAAAAAAAAAAAAAAAATCTTTGCCCTGGAAAAGCAAAAAAAGTCAACAGTCATATTCTGATGTGTCCTGCTGTTTAAAAAAATTTTTTTTTTTTTGCAAACAAACAAACAAAGAGACAAAAAGACAGCGAGCCAGAGAGTGAAAGAGAAAGGTTAATGGGGCTGTGACGCGTACCACAGGAGTTCAGGGCTGGTTCAGTGACTGAAGGGGAGAGAGGCTTGGCTTAACCTGTGCTGTGAAGTTTAAGCGGATTCTCTGTGTGAAAGACACGAGCTGAAATGTCTGAAAGATGCCATCTCCTGACTGTGTCCTCAGCGGGAGAACTCCTGCAAAGCAAACGATGGAGGGTATCCTGATTGGCGGGGGGTGGGTGGGGGGGCGGAGAACATTTTTCTCCTTCTGGAACACCTTAGCAGAATGATAATAGCCATGGGGCTTTGCTTCTGGCCTCTTTTTAATCTTGCAGTCTGGGGTCCTTCCATTTTGCCACATCTTCTTCACCTTTAAAAAGTGTTCCGCGTATGTTTATTTATTTGTTTCCCCCGCAACAACTCTGACTGACAGGCCGTGACCCTAAGGAGGCCTGAAGTTTACATTCATCCCAGAGAAAGACTTTTTCTGTCTCTGTCTGTCTGTCTCTGTGTCTCTCACATGTTTTCTCTGGCTCTGTCTGATTCTCCTCAAAGTCTCTTGGCGGGTCTGGCTGTGGCCAAGTTTCTGGCGGGGACCTGGGAAAAGGCAGAGGTCTTTGCTCACGGCCAGCAGCACCTGTTACCTGGGAACACCTGGGCGCTGGGGAGGCAGCTTTTCTGGCCAGATTTTTTGAGTCGTGGGAGAATTTCCCAAGGTGACTCCCAAAACCTAGTCCTTTTTTTTTTTGCCTCTTGGGATGGATGCATTGATTCTGGCCACCCTGGAAGACTCACCTCCCTTCCCGAGGGGCTACCCCCTCTCGACACAGTCCCCGAGGGCCCCCAGCACCGATGGAACCAGGGTCCCCGCCACCGTCCATAGCTCCTCCCTCAGATCCCCCGACTGTGGTCTGTACCCGTTTCTCAGCAGGGAAACCCCAGGCCTGTTTTCACGTTGGGGAATTTCCTTGCTCATGGCCGTGGAGAGAGGTGGATTTGTGATTGAAACCTGGCAGATCTGGGGCCCTCGGGTTGATGAGCTACCCCGTGGTGGGCCCAGCCTACAGGATGATTTGGGGGCTTGTAATGCATGGCTGTCAAAGAACTTTCAGGTCACCCGATTACACTTGAGCCTCAAAGAGTCCCAAAGGGCAGAGACTATTCTGATTTCTGTTTGGCTTGAAGAAATTATGACTCAGAAGCAAGGCACATGGCTGATAAAGTAGAGGGGCCAGGACGGTTTTCCAAATAGCAAAAGGCTCTCCAAGGTGGTCTGGTAGCCTTAGGACTTGGGGACCAGTGGAGAGAGACACCTGCTCACTTTCAGGTAGACCAAGCATCTGCTTCACCTCATGGATTGCATGTGTGTGTGTACCTATTTCTTTCCCATTTTCCTGGAAGGATAGGAATCCTGAGAAACGAACCAGCTATAAATTTCTTTGACTACTCAGCTACGGGGAGATATGATCTCAATTGTGTCTGATCTAAAAAAAAAAAATACATCTATGTGGAAGAATATGAATTTTCTCATCAAATCAAAGTCAGGGAAACTTCTCCACTGCTCACCTCCCACCCTGCTCTTAATTAGACTTCACGGCGGGGCCCCAGGGGGGCTGGGAGATTGAAACTTACTCATCCACGAGAGTGGGTTTTCTGCCTTCCTTGGTTTAGTAAGAATTCACCGGAGGAGGCAACGTATTGTGTGTTTAACAATAAGAGATAACAATCTATTAACATTCTCATCTTGTGTTCTGTTCTGCCCATCAGGACACCTGCGTGTGCGTGCCCTAAGTTAGTTCCTGCCTTCTTATCTAGGTGTGCAGATAACTACCTATCTCAGTATCAGTGTTGGGACTAGTTATCTGGGTTTGTGTGGCTATCAGTGTAACTAGATATTATATTTCGATATCTGGCTGTGTATATCTAGAGAGCAGCGTACAGAGCGGGTGTCTAGACACGATCTTGGGGGAGATTTGATGTGACAGTAGATTCCTATCAGCTCTGTCGGCTGCATCTTTATCTTGATTATAACTTTGAGGAAGGCACCCTGAGATGTTCTTGGGGCAACGACCTTTGAGCTTCTCTGCCGTCACTCACGGGGCCTTCCTGCATGGGGAGAGCAGGTGTCCGCCCCACGGAGCTGTTCTGTACCCTTCCCCAGGTGACCTCTCCCAGCTCAGCCCCAGGAAGCTGTGGGTTTTGCTGCTCTCGGAAGCATGGTCAGCAGCCTAGCCCTCTCGGCCACTGGCTTCTCTTGTCCTTTAACCTCCGTTTCTAGCTTTTTTTTTTTCCTTCCTGCTTTTTAGGGCTGCACCTGCTGCATATGGAAATTCCCAGGTTAGGGGTCGAATCGGAGCCACAGCCACAGCAACATGAGAACCGAGCCGTGTCTGCCACCTACACCGCAGCTCATGGCAACGCTGGATCCTTAACCCACTGAGCAAGGCCAGGGATCAAACCCACATCCTCATGGATCCTAATGGGGTTCGTTAACTCCCGCTTCTAGCTCTTGAAGCAAACCGGCAGACGCTGGAGCCATGGAAGCTTGTCTTTCTCTGCCCTCGAGGCCCTGGAGAAAGAAGTTGTTTATCCCCCGAGGAGTCAGACTGACCGAGGCGCTGACCTCCCCTCCTCGAGTCGCTTTGCCCATTTTCCCCCAAACACGGCCAGATGTGCCGCTGGTCTGCTCTGCGGGGCCACTGGCCTCGATGGCGGTCAGTCTGATCGGACTCCTTGTGGGCGGTGATCTCGGTGGCTCTGCCAAGCCCTCGATTCTGCCCCCCACCCCATGTACATTCAAAACAAAACACGGGGGCTTATCGGGAAGAGGGACAGTTTGCTGTCCTCGCGATCTTGAGAGTGGGCCTTTACCCCGGTCCCACATTGACTCTGGTTCACGTCTGCTCTTTGGCTTTAGAAGGAGAGGGCCTCTTTTTTTTTTTTTTTTTTCCTTAGTGTTGAAGACAGTTTTTTAAAAAATTAGAGTATAGTTGATTTGCAGTGTTGCATGCATTTCTGCTGTACAGCAAAGGGACCCAGTCATATAGACATTTCCTTTCTTAGAGTGTCTTCCATCGTGGTCTCTCCCAAGACTGGAGACAGCAGGACCCCAAAGCGCATCCATTCTCCATGGAGTAGTGTGCATCTACGAACCCCAAACTCGCCGCCCATCCCACTCCTTCCCCCTCCCCCCGGGCCACCAGGAGGCTGTTCTCTGTGTCTGCGTCTGTTGAGGAGGAGAATGCTTTCAGGCTGGCACAGCACTTTGCCCCTCCGGAGTGGATATTCAGTCCTGTGGCTTGGTTGTTTCGCTGGTTGTCTAGATGGGGGTGGATAGTCAGGACCAGGTAGAAATGGAAACTTTCTGTTTTTCCATTAGTCTATACATTTATTCATGCAACACTTATTTTGCAGTCTCTCTTGTGCTAGACAGAGTGCTCCCGTCTTGCATTTGTGCATAGAGATACATAGATTCCACCAGGATCAGAAATGCCAGCTTTCCATCACTGACATGACATGAGCAAGAGATTATCTTTTAGAAAGATGCAGAGTGTTTAAAATACGACCCCAGAACATACAGATTTCAGGGGAAGATTTTACAGCATCTCCTGTTTTGAAAAGACCAGTAAAAGAGAGGCAACCAAAAATTACATTGCAGAGGCAGGCAGCCCTGGCTTCTCGAGGCAGGTGGACTGAAACACTTAAGAGCCATTGCCTGGCAGTGCTTTCTAGGTCCTAACACAGATTTCCAACCAGCAGATGAGATATTTCTCCCCCCCCTTGAAAATTCCTCCCATTGCCTCTGTTTTCATGACATCGTCTAAGGTAATTCTAATGGAAGAAGACAAGTGGTTATATTCTAGTTACCAGAGAAATACGACCCTCTTCGGCGGGTCTTTAGAGTATGGTCCTTGGGGATGGGACGTTCCCAGAGAAGAACTTTCCCCCTAAACGACTGGTGTGGAGGAAGCAGAAGGAACCCCCCCTTCCTGGAACACCTTACGTGGTCCCTGGCTTTCTGAAACTGATAGAGGCTGACAGTCAGCACCCCACCGCAGCCCTCGCCAGCAGGACTCTGGGTCTCAGGGAGGGAGGGCAGAAAGAGGGGAGGAAGGGGCCCCCCTGAAAGCAGATCCCTGATCTGGGGCAGCCAGGGGAGCCCGGGCCGGGGTGTGAAAGCCGGCAGACATTTCCGAGGCAGCCAAAAAAAAAAAAAGTAAAAAAAAAAAAAAAATTGATCTTTGTTTAGATTAACAGACCCCTGACCATGAAGAAGGAAGGCATCCAGACCAGAAACCGAAAAATGTCTAGCAAATCCAAAAAGTGCAAAAAGGTGCACGACACGCTGGAGGACTTCCCCAAGAGCAGCTCGTTCAACCCCGCCGCCCTCTCCAGACACATGTCCTCTCTCAGCCACATCTCCCCCTTCAGCCACTCCAGCCACATGCTGACCACGCCCACGCCCATGCACCCGCCGTCCAGCCTCTCCTTCGGACCCCACCACCCTTCCAGTATGGTCACCGCCATGGGCTAGAGTCCCAGCTCGAAGCTCAAACGATCTGCCGCCAGATTTCCCTCCAGCCCCTTCTACGTGCATTTTCGCAGGAGCAGTTATCACGAAGCTGAAACCCCATGGATATAGGCTTTTGAAGGCAGAAAGCGAAGCGACGTTGCCACTTGGACGGAGGAGCCCGTGCGGTGTCTGTGTCCTGCATCCCTGAATTTGGACCCCATTTGTGAATAAGCCATTCAGACTCATCTTCCCTAAGGAACAGGGTCTCTCTAGTGCTGTGAAAAAAAAAAAAATAATCGCGGAACTTTGCATATAACTTATATTGTAAGAAGGACTGCACATTGGAAGAAGAAGACTTTACTGCATCCGGGTAGCTGTCAGAAAGGCATGAAGGATGCCGAGAGTTTTAAGGACGGTGGGGAAACTCGAGGGTGGACATGAAGAAGAATCCAGTCTGAGATCCAAACGGACAAACTGCCAGATTTGCTTCCTTTTGCTGGTCACAGTTGTTTGATGCATTAAGACGGGGGAAAAAAAAAAGGAAAAAAAGAAAAAAAGAAAAAAGAAAAAAGTCGTAGGCAAATCATTCGTTCCCAGCTGCGGGGGCCTCTGCGTAGGAAATTGGGTCCCTCGGGGTGAGGCGTGAGCATCCCCAGGTTGTCACAGAGGGACCCAGTGGACTTTCCCAGGTCCCCCTGCTCTGTGAACAAGTCCTTGTAATTGTTGTTTGTATGTATAATTCAAAGCACCAAAATAAGAAAAGATGTAGATTTATTTCATCCTATTATACAGACTGAATTGTTGTACAAATTTATTTACTGCTAGTGTTAAGAACTGCTTTTTTTTTTTTTTTTTTTTTTTTGGTTTTTGTTTGACTCTTTTTCCTTCTCTCTCAGTTTTTTGGTTGAATAAACTAGATGACATTGACTCGACCTAAGCTGGTTGTGCTCCAGAAGGCTGATTTTTCCATTTTGTTTTCCGATGATATTTATTAAATAGCTTCTAAGGGTACCATGGCACCTGTCCTTTGACGCCATCCCCCCTTCCCGCAGCCTCTGCTACGAGGGTAGCAGCGTCGTGTGTGCTCCCCGCGTGCATGTCAGCGGCCCAGGCCCCACAGCCCCGGGCCTGGGAGCAGCCTGGCTGAATGTTAGCACCTGTTGTGTTCCGTGCTAGTGATCGCTGCCTTTCCCGCCGTCTGTTGGCGTAATAATAGAAAAAGAAGTCATAAAGTGAAAATAGTTCACAAACAACCACGTCGCATCGTTATCAAGAGCGGCGGCCAAGCTCTTCTAGAATCTGGGAGCTCCAGCTAATTGATGCACGAGGAGTGGAAAGAAAACTAACGAAGCCCAAGCGGGTTCTGTGACCCACTAGGACGTAGTGCAAACCCCGAGTAGTCGACGGGGCTTTGTTTGGGAAACTGGGCATCTTTGGAGCGCGATGCAGCCCGGAGGAAGGGATGCCGGGATGCTGGGATCCGGGGGCGGCTGTAACCGCTTTGCGCCCCCCCCCCCCGTGAGCCCCGCGCCCTCCTCCTGGGGTCCCCTCGAGGAGAAACAGGAGGATTTCTCGGGGAGATCCTGCGGCTGAGGGCTTCCTCCTGGTTCTGTGTGAGATGGAAGGGGGCTGGGCTGCCTCTTTTGCTGATCTTCTGTCGAATGGAATACCACCACAGCGAAGGCTTTCTTGGAATGTTTGCGCAACATGAAATAATCGTTTTGTAACTTATGCTGTATAGTTTCCTTTGACTCTGTTGACAGAATGTGTAACGCTGGCACACATTTGAAAAAAAAAAAAAATCTCTGTTAATCGCCTCTTCTTAGCACCTATTTCAAACCTAAAGCTCAATGTTGAAATAAAGAAGTAGAGAATTACTGAGATGCACATGGAGATGTGACTGGCTCCTAATTCGGACGTGGTTCCCAGTTACTCGTGAGGTACCCAGGGTCGTGGGCGCGGGCTGTCTTCAGCTTGGGAGGTGTCCCTGTGCAGTCGCAGTGTTTCGGGCTTTGCCACTTTCCGCCCCCCCCCACAAACAGATTCGAGTTAATGCCCTTTCACCTTAAGAACAGGGAGTTCACATTCTTGACATTCTCGGGGTGGGAGAAGGGCAGGGTGGGGGTGGGGGGCACACGCAGAAACGTCCCGAACTCAGGGCTCCAGCTGCCTTTTGTGTTCGGTGCTCTGGCCATCGTGGCATCTTTGCTCCTACTCCTTCTCCAGACGAATGTCGTTTTATCATTCTGTACGTGGACTTAACATGCTCAGATGTTTCTAGAAGGTGATGCAAACGATTTAAAAATAATATATAACCATGAGCCTATTTCTTCTCGAGAAGCTTATCATAGGTTTTCCTGGCTGTGCTAGTTTGGTCCTTCTTGTTTGTCTTTTCTTCACTTAAAAAAAAAATACCCCAGAACAGCAACATGAGATGGGGTTTCCTCTACACAAATAGAACAAGATGGTAGGTCTAAAATGCTGCTCCCCTGTTTTGGAGGAAATGGCCCCCCAGTGAGCTTTCAATCTGCTCTGCCTCGCTTTTGAAATAGTTGCCTTTAACTCCCATGGGAAATATATGTACATTTGGACTATTTCTTGAAAACATTAAACAAGCCAACATAATAGAAAAGAAAGAAGCAGCCACCTAGTTATTGGACAGTTTTGCTATTTATGGAAAGTTCACGACCTAAACATTGTGAATGAAGGCGCTTTTACTGAGTCAACAAATCCCTATTCGTATCTAGGTTGAAGTCCCTTTAAAACTACTTTTTTTTTTTTTTTTTTCTTAAGCAGATTAGGAAATAGAGAAACTCTGTCCAAGGCTCCACAGTCTCAGTCTTGTGACTTTTGGAGGTGACGTCCCTTTGAAAAGAATGATGTGGTGGGGGCCCCAGGTTGGTCGCCAGGCAGACAGAAGGTGTGTGTTTGGACAGGAGCCCCAGAGCCTGCCTCTGAGAGTGGTGTTTCTTTTCTAAACCTTTCTAAATGATTTCGCCTTTCAACTGTGATTTTTAAAGCTGACTCCTCATCACAGGATATTCTGTTAGCCTTTTCTAGGTCTAGAAACTCTGAAGGGAGCAGATTTATCCCAGCTGGTACGTGTCAGACCTGAATTGAGTACAATTCAAACTCAGAACCTCACCTGCTGTCCCCTCCCGGCTCAGCCATTTCCCTCACTGCGGTGAATCGACCCATTGCCATGTTCCAAAGATTGAGGAGCGCGAGGACGCCACGTCCTCCTGTTTCCATCTGCTTGTCTTCAATCCAAGTCCCCCCCAGATCCTCAAACCATAGTTGTGTTCCCTCCTGGACAGCAGAGGTTTCTGACTCATCCGTAGAGAAATTCCCTTCCATTTCCACGCTAAGCTAAAAAATTTTAAAAATTATGAAAAGGTCCAAAGAAAACATTTGAATGAGAGCAATTTAGGGCTTTTATCCACAGAGCAGAAGTTTTAACCTTGATCCCAAACAGCCGAGGGACACAGCCACCCTCTTCCTGTACCTTTGAATGAAAATGGACTTCTGAAAAACGTTTTCATTTTCGTCCGTTCCATCTTGGTCGAATGGTGGGAACGCACCCTCAGGTAGGGACTTACCTGCGCTTCTTGGCAACGAAACCCAATAAAGGGGAGACCCCAGCCTTCAGAGGAACTCACTGATCCTTTGAAACCTCTGATGACCTCTGTCCTAGGAGTTTGGGACACTCCCAGGCTTCACTCCTGGCTCTGCCACCCGTGAACAGCGTGGTCTGAGGCTGTTTATTTGTTTTCTCTTTATCTACATAATCAGGAGAGAAGCTGCCTAAGACCCATTTGCGAAGAAAAATGCCACGACTCCTCCGGAGCATCGTTTGTTAGGAAAGGGGTCCTCACATCCCCACTCGGCCAGCGTGTTCTGAGAGCCTGGGGTGAGTGAGGGTGGTTTGTAAGATTCCGGATGGGCTGGTACTTCCACTCCCATCTTGCAAGATACGAATTCACCTGTGCTCTGGGATGGTCACCCCGGGACAGGAATGAGTGTCCCAGTCTGCAGATCCCCCTCGCTCTCTGAAAGGTGTCCAGGCCTGTCTGGAGCGGAACCCCCAGGCCTTGCGTGTCTTGTGGATGTTGGCAGCGCGGCCCCGTCTCACTCATTCACTGTGCAAAGAGCTTCTGCCAGGATTGCTCGCAGCCTGTTCTAGGGAGACAGCTGGCATCCAGCCTTCCTTCTCCTTGTGCCCTCGCTCCTTCTCTCCCTCTCTTTCTCTTAGCAGAAGGGGAATCAGCACAGGACGTAGGTCAGTGCTCCCCCAAAGCTGTTCCTTGTGGGGCGCTCCGTTGGGAGTCTGGTTTCTCACCCTTGACCTTCTTTGCAGGGACCCCGGTCCATTAGCCACATTGTTCGTGGAGCACGTTTACAAGCCCCTGTCATGTCTCAGTGCACCGTTTGGCCTGGGGATTTGGAGAGTGGGGGGGCCCCCATCCCTCCTCCCCCCATTCCCTCCCACTGTCCCCCCACCCCCAGGCCAAATAAAAGACACACATTTCAAAGCACTCAGCTGTGCTGCCTGGGCTCCAGCAAATCCCCCAAACCCTGCAAACACCTGGAGGGGAGTTCCTGATCTTGGGGAGCAGCTTTGTTGTGAAATTGAAGGATGTGGGGTCGAGACACACAGGCTCCTGGCACTGGCTCCTAATTTGGTGTCTTGTTCGGAAGGGGACCCCGCTGCAGACAGAAAGCTCTGGATCGCGTAGCCACGGTGGCTGACCCACCAGGTCGTCGGCCAAGACATCACAAGAAGTCAGCCAATGTAGTTTGACTTTTTGACCAGCAGACATGAGGAACTTCCGGAAATGAAAGTTTTGCTTTTCATCTTTTTTTATTTTTTTCTGATTCTGGAGTTCATTAATACTTATTGACCAAACTGGTACAATACCCCTCAACATTTTTACATTTGATTTTATGTGGGTTTTTTTTTTTTCTTTTTCAAAGAAGCAGAAGCAGCAGGATTTTGGGGGTGCTGTTGAACGGGCCATGGGCAGGCCAGCCTTTTGAAGAGCTAGTCCAGAATCCCTTTTTGAGTCCAAGGCCTCGGGGTGGGGTCGGACTGGGGAGGGTGCTTGGGTAGAGCTTTGCCTCTTGAGGCTCAAAAAAACTCTGTCTCGTGAATTGGGAGGGGTGGTTGGGTCCTTGGAGGGGGCACAGCTCCTGTCCCCTTTAGAGGGACAGCCTCTCACAGCCAGGCGGGGCCAGCTGCTGTGCTTTTTGCAAAACAAATGGCTCGGAATACATCAGCCTCTGCAGCCGCAGCCCTGTCCACGGTCACTGGTGACGCTCAGCTGCTGGACCCCCACCCTGACACCCTGTGATACCAAGTCAGAGATTCCCCGCCGGGCCGCGTCCCACTGCGAGCACAGATGTGGCTGCCTTTTCTGACCTCAGGAGCAGGGCCCATGAACCTGCCCTGCTCTTCTCCTGGACCACAGTCAGGGCTGCCTTGTGGCATCAGGTCCAGCCTCCTTTAGAGAATTCCAAACTTCCCCAAGGTTAACCCCCTGCATTCACTCCTCTAAAGCCCCCAGGGTCCCCACGATCGTGGCTCCGAGAAGGAGAGAGGGACGGTCATGGGTTAGGTCGGGGCCTCTCGTTTTCTGGGTGACAAGGTGGTCGGGTGGAGAGGGTGAGAAATGCCCCAAATCGCATGTCTGGTGAGGGGCTTGCTGAGGCTGGAGCCTGCGGGGGGCACAGCCGGCCCCGGGATGCAGGCTTAGCCTGGGGGGTGCAGCCAGTCCTGCGGGGCTCGGTGCCTGTGGGACACATGACTGACTGGGCTGTGCTGCTCTGGATGCAGATGAGTCTCTGACTTGGAGGAGAAGCTGAAATCCCTCCCTGGACACGACGGCTTCCGATCGGACCGAGTCCTGGGTGGGAAGCAGTGGGCGGGGCTACGTGAGGCACCCAGGATGCATTCCAGGCTCCTCTGAGGCCTGCTGAGGTCCATGGGGACACTGACATCTTTGACTCCTGGGCAAATGCTTCCAGAAGGTCAGGTCCGAGCCTCCAGGAAGCCTGTGTCTGTATTCGTTTCCTACTGCTGCTGTAACAAACTGCTCCCTTGGTGGCTTCTGGATGACCCTTCTGGAGGTCAGAGGTGGGAAATCGGTTTGGCCTGGCTCAAGTCAAGGGTCTTGGGGCGGGGTCCTTGCTGGAGGCTCTGGAGGCGGGGGAGAAGCTGCATTCTTGCCTTGTCTGCTTTCAGGAGGCCTCCCGTCTTCCTTCCTTGGCTCATGGCTTTTTACCTGTGTCACCCCAACCCTCTGCTTCCATCGTCACATCTCCTGCTCCTCTTCTGTCCAAAAATAGTAGCTGTCTGTCCTCCTGGGGACAGACACAGCCTAGAGGTTACAATAGGGGAGCGGGTCCTGTCCTCTCCCTTTCTGGGGTCAGGCACGATGGGCCCCTGGGGCCCCTGATCTTGTCTTTATCTGCATCAGGCATTAGTCCACTGGGTTGGGGTTTACTGGCAGCCGCAAGCTCTGACACGGAGGTGTGGCCGAAAGAAATTAAGGAAATGAAGAAATTCCTTTCCCGGAGTCCAGGGCAGTTTTATACGTGACCTCTAGTCTCACAGGGCGACTTGGGTTTCTGGACGCTGAGGTGAGGGGTGGGGGTGTGAGTTTTTCATTTTCTGATGGATATAATGGGCCGGGTGGTGGAAGCGGCTTCCTGCGAATGGAGGTGGGGCTGAAGGCCTTTTTCTGTCTGGGGCTCCGTGGGAACTTTCCGTGATGGTGGGGAGATGCTCGGAGACAGAGACCCTGAGTCTGCCCTTTGTACCTGGGATCAGCGAGGGTGTCCCAGGCCCGCAGTGACCCACGTGAGAATGGGGTTGCAGAGACCTGGTGGGTGAGGCGCAGCGTCCTCTCAGCCCCCAATTATCCCAAACAAGTGAGCATCTTATCCTACTGTGAGTGAAACCAGCCCTTCCCTGTAGAGGTTTACGGCCTCTCTTGGGGAGACCGCAGGGTCCCGAAAACAATTAAATGGGGAAGCTCTGGTTCACTGGTCGAGCAGGTTCTGAGGCTCAGTCCTCTGCTTGTAATGGAGAGACCAGAGCACCTTGCCTTCTTAACTGGATCAGGGCCCTGGGGCCGCCATCCGGGCTTCCTACCCGTGATGGGTGGTGACGGGCTGGACGGAGCTGAATGCAGGCACTGCTGCCAATCCAGCTGGCACACTGCATCCTGGATCCCCTCCGAGGTGGACTGTCCAGCTTGGGGATTGGACAGGCCCTTTCTGCAATGTTTCTAGCGATTCGCGCCCGAGTCTGCTCCTCGTCGCTCACGCACCTGAAGATTGGGAAGGAAAAGCGAAACATCCCCGGCACCAGCAGTGCTGATGAAGGTGGAGGTTTTCCAGGCAGCAGAGTCTAAGGTGAAGCCTGGGGATTAGGTGTCCGCCTTCCGTTACCGCAGATAGAAGAGCTGGCATCATGTCCACTCGCACCGCCAGCTGGCTGCACAGCGGTGAAAGGAGAGGCGGAAAGAAAGCGGCCTGTATCAACCCACTTTTTCCATCTCCCTGGGCTTCGGAGGCTCACGGCTGGCCTGCGTTCCTAGCTGTCACCACCTAGGACACTGAAGATGGAGACACGTGTCTGAGTTGCCCAAAGACACCAGCAGCCTGTCCCCAAAGGTCTGTCCCCAAGGGTCTGTCCCTGACTCTAGGGGTGCGGGCGTATCTGTTCTCAGCACTGACAGCAAACGACAGAAAAGCCTACCTCAATATAATGTGTAAGTCTCAGCACCTAAGGGAAAGGCTGCTTTGGTTGACTGCTGAGAAAACAATGTTTGATAACTAGAGAAAGATACTCCCAGTGGAAGAAGGCACCTTGATTACATATCTTAGGGGGAAAAAAAAAATCCCATATCTGTCCATGGATGTCCAGCCACAGAATTTAATGCCTGTGCCGAAGTGACAAGAAAGAGTCCCAGCCTGATCCTTCCAATCTCAGCGGAGTCTCACCGAAGACAGACAGCCGTAATTTAGTGAGAAAAGATGCTCAGTTTTGGGCTGGAGTTTGCAAATCAATACAATGTGTTGGCTCGCTCGGAACTTCCCCGTTTTGTTAAGGATTACATTTCTACATGGTTTGCAGACTAGATGTTAATCAGTGGCTGTTGGCCAGAAAGGGCCAACCTTACCGGCAAATAAATGCATTTAAGATGTTAGAGGCTGACCGACAGGAGTACGTACGCGGAGACCCGGAGAATATGAAACCGGTTAAGAACTCAAAGGTCATTTTGTTCGGGGCAAAATTCTTGTGCATGGCGCTGACAGTTTGCCCTCTGGGTGTTTTCGGAGCTTAAAGGATCAAACTCGTCCACATGAAATATGGAATGTCTAATACCGAAGCCTCATGCTCGCCTCCAGCCCAACCTTTTGGCCCTGTAATGAACACGGCTCCAGCTTCCTGTCGGATCCCACCCGGCCACAGCCCGGTGTAGGCACGGCCTCCTTGAACTCACGCGCTGGTACCCTCGAGGATGTTTAAAGAAGGCTTGGGTCATGCGACAGAGTGGCTGACGCTGCCATCCCTGGCTTAGGTCCTGTGCAGGAGGGTAGGGTCCGAGGTCGGTTCTCGGTGACCTTGGCGTTGCTTGGCCACCGTGCAGTGGTCCCACCCAGGCTGGCCTAAGGACATCATTGTCAAATGGACTTCTGTGCTAAGAGAGGGGTTTTTTTTTAATCCCCCGCCACCAAAGTTTATTTTCCTGGAAGTTGGGAGGGTAGAGTAGGCATCTATTTTGCGAAATGTTTTTTTTTTTTTTTTGTCTTTTGTCTTTTTGTCTGTTGTTGTTGTTGTTGCTGTTGTTGCTATTTCTTGGGCCGCTCCCGTGGCATATGGAGGTTCCCAGGCTAGGGGTTGAATCAGAGCTGTAGCCACCGGCCTACGCCAGAGCCACAGCAACGAGGGATCCGAGCCGCGTCTGCAACCTACACCACAGCTCACGGCAACGCCGGATCCTTAACCCGCTGAGCAAGGGCAGGGATCGAACCCGCAACCTCATGGTTCCTAGTCGGATTCGTTAACCACTGCACCATGACGGGAACTCCCGAAATGTTGGTTTTAACAACGACGAGTTACCCAGACACACAGATTATGTGTAGGTGACCAATTCAAGCAAGTGAAGTTTGCTGTGGAGTCACCTCCGTCCCTTCTTGCTGACCTCCACCGGCCCTCTTGGGGTCTGTCACCTGGAGGCTGAGCCCCTGGGACTCCCTCATTCAGCTGCGGAATCCTCGTGCTCTGGGGCTGCCTCCCTCCCAACTCCACGTTTCTGAGCTAAAGGTGTTTTTCAGAAATAATATTATTGAAATATCGGACTATTATTACAATTTATTAACATCTTCAGTCGTTATGATTTCTCTGTATATATTTAGCTTCTAGGTAGTTTTATGCATATACCATGTAATGCATTTCTTTTTCTTTTTTTTGGCCGCACCCACAGCATTTGGAAGTTCCCAGGCCAGGGGCTGAATAGAAGCTGCAGCTGCCAGTCTACACCACAGCCACAGCAACACCAGACCCAACCTGCCTCTACAACCTCCACTGCAGCTCACAGCAATGCCGGATCCTTAACCCACTGAGCAAGGCCAGGGATCGAACCTGCGTCTTTATACAGACAGTGTTGGCTTCTTAAGCTGCTGAGCTACAATGGGAACTCCACTAAAGGTGCTGATGAACCTTAAGGGCTTAAAGTGATCCTTCTTTGTTGAGCTTTCCATGTCCAAGAATGCTTCAGTGCCTTAAAACTTAAACCAAGCACAGGAGTCCCGGGGGATTCTAGGCGCCAAGGACCATAGCATATCTTTGGGCAAAGGGGCTTTTGGTCTTTGAGCATCCAGTACAGCCCCCTCTGTTGCATAATCATATCAGCTAATGCATAGACCGGCCCCTGAGTTAGGACACATAACAATTGTTTGAAGCAATTGTTTTATCGCGTCAGGAGGTCACTCTCCTTAAACCAGTGACTAGCCCCCATGTCTACAGGCTGGGGGCGGGTGTCACCCCAAATCTTGAGCACGGACGATGTGCTTTACACATGCTTCTCACTTAATTATCCCAATGGTCCTAGGACGTAGGTCTTTCTAGTTTTCATCCCCGGTTTGCACAGGGGGACAAAGCTTAGAGACACTAAACCAGTAATAAACGCACAGCTTGGCAGACTCCAGAGCTGGGAGGCTGCGTTCATCTCTCCAGGCTGAGCAGCCTCTCTGCCCCAGTCGAAACCAAGAGCTGAAGAAAGAAAGAAAGCTGTGCTCCCAGGTCCTCTGGCTCTGGGACTTATTTTTGGCGGGGGGAGTGGGGTAGGGAGGGGAAGATTGTTCCATTGGTTTTGGAGGCTGAGTGATTCATCTTGCAGTTTTTCCCTTAAAAGGCAGCCTCACCATTTAACCCTCTCTCCCGAGAGGTTACTGGCCCAGCACCTCACGGCAGGCAGAGGTTAAAACTGGGGTGGAAACTCACAGGCAGAGCTCAGGGCTGGTGTCCTTCAGGGAAAGTCTTTGGTGGAGGCAGGTTATGTGTACACTGGGTTGCTGGCTGGCCATCGGTGGTCTTTGGGAGCCCAGCATTACTGCAATGTGGAAACTTGGGTTTTAAAATCCCCTTCCAGTGAAGTTCCTGCTGTGGCACAGCGGGTGATGGATCCGTTGCAGCTGTGGTGGAGGTGGCAGATGCAGCTCAGATTCGATCCCTGGCCTGGAAACGTCCATAGGGCATGTGTGTGGCCAGAAAATTAAAAAAAAAAAAAAAAGGGAAAAATGATAAATAAATCCCCTTCCAAGGACAGAACCTCTAATTCAAAAAGATACACATACCCTGATGTTCAGTGCAGCCCTATGTACAATAGTCAGCACATGGAAGCAACCTACATGTCCATCAACAGAGGAATGGATAAAGAAGATATGGTCCATATACACAATGGAATACTACTCAGCCATGAAAAAGAATGAAAATTAGCCATTTGCAGCAACATGGATGGACCTAGAGATGATCATACTAAGTGAAGTAAGTCAGACAGAGAAAGACAAATATTCCACAATATCCTTTATATGTGGAATCTAAAAAAAATATATAAATGAACTTATTTTATAAAGCAGAAACAGACTCACAGACATGGAAAACAAAATCATGGCTACCAAAGGGGAAAGGGGGGGCAAATTAGGAGTTTGGGATTAGCAAACACACACTGCTATGTGTAAAATCGACAAAAATCAAGCACCTACCTAGAGCACAGGGAACTGTCTTCAATATTTTTTAATAACCTATAAGGGGAAAGAATCTGAAAAAAAAAATAGGTACATAAGTAGGTATAACTGAATCGCTTTGCTGTTTCAGGCTAACGTTCTCCCAACTGAGTGATTTCGGTGCCTGAATCACTTTGCTGTTTATCTGAAATGTATGCAATATTGTCAACAAACAAAACTTCAATAAGAAAAAAAAAAATCCCCTTCCAAGACTGAAAAAGGATGCAGTTTCCCACTGGAGGACCTGCAAAGCGTGGTCATTACCGTCTAAATTGCTGGCCTGCCCACACACTGGATGGTGGGGTTTCAGGCCCCACTTGGAGACTTGCTGCCCTTAATTATCGCTTGGCTGGTAAAATGCAACCAAGTTAATCACAAATCACTCAGTCCAATAAAAGAACTCTCTTTTTATAATAGAGAAATTAACCAGCATTGAGCAGTAGAGGTGAAGGAAACGGCCATAAAATATAATTACAATAATAATAATATGAAGAATGTATATGGCGCATGGCCTCTCGTCTTTCACCCCAGATCTGAGTGTGAATGGCGAATGCTAATTAATGACTTGCCCGTCAGAACTACGTGTGGGTCTAGAAGAGGAAGCAGAGCTTTTTGTTTGTTGGATTGCTTTTAGACATGGTGCCCCTTGGCTTGGTAGAATGAAATTGGAGATGCACCATGGGGGCCTTTGTCTGTGCACTTGAGCGCCTTCCAAATTCGTGTATTGAAGCTTCTAGGACGGGGATTCCAGACTCCCTGAAATTGTCAGCTCTTTCTGCCACTGACTTCTGGTGACATTTGGGTCCAGTCTTGCCTTCTCCTGAGGGGTTGAAGGGAGGTGGGCTTAACGTGGTTCCCTTTCCCTTTGGAGTTTGAATAGAATTAGCAAGAGGTAGCACTGAGAACTATGTCTAGATACTTATATTGTAACAGAACTTAGTATGGGAAAAAAATGTATACATGTAAGTGTATCTCGGCCCCCATGCTGTGCAGCAGAAAAAAAAAAAAAAAAAAAAAGAATTACCACAATGAGTGCAGTTCAGGTTTTCCTTTGTATTTTTCTTTGGCCGCGTTGTCAAAAGGCAAGAACTGAGATCACCTCTAAGAGGAGAAAGAGATCCGCCCAGGGCCTGGATCTGATCTTTCAACTTCTCTTTTCTACCTCTTGGAACCCCTCGGTTTATGACCGAAAGCGATGAAAAATGTCCAGAATGTTTGCGACTTTCCGTCTTTGCCCGAACTTTCACTCGTTATGTGAGAGCAGGCAAGGGGCTTCCTCGCCTTGTGCTACAGTTTCCTCGTGTCAAGACCACGGAACATCGTGGTCATCACAGCTTATGGGTCCTCTGGCGAGGGGTGTATCAGCAGGAAAGTGTTGTCAGCTCCAGCGGGGCCTATTTGGTTTCCCCCAAGGGTTGTTCGTTTAGCCAAGGGTGAAGTCACGTTGTTGGACAATATTAAAAAATGTTCTAATGCAACCTGCTATTTAACCCGGTGTATAAAATACTCTTGGCATCAGGAGCGAGACCTTGGCAGGGCGGACATCGGCCTGGCCATTGGCCCCACATGTATTTAGGGGAATCCTCAGAAAAATAAAAAGTTCGTAAAATTCAATGTGATCAAGTTCTTGATCTCCAGTAATAGATCAGATTCAAGTCCTACTGAGCATGGCCACAAAAGTGGGTGTGTGTGTCTGAGAGCGTGCGTGTCTCTGTGCTTCTTCAGGGATGGACGGACGTTTGCATGTTTGTGGGTTCCTCTTGATATTCCTCATCCAGATATAAGTCAGTTCGGGTTGATTCATGATCTCGAAAGGCCTATGTCTTTTCCCTCCTCCATCAGAGCAAAGGTCGGAAGCCCACTCTTTGGGTTGCCTTCTTTTTATGTAGAGTTAAGTTTCCTGGAGGAAAAGTTGGTGATGTCCAGTCTGCTTCTCTGGTGTTTGGAGCGGGGACCGACTTGGCAGGAGCTCTAAGACTCAGGTCTTCCTCCAGGAGGCAGGTGCAAAGCAGGGTAGACAGGCTCTGGTCTGGGGGTAGCGGCAGGTCTTGTGCTTCCATGAGGATTTTGTGGACTCCCGTGGGGTCTCTAAGGGCTAATCGAGGATCTAAACTCATATCTGGTTCCTAAGGCGTTTGGGCAGGGACCACCATCAGCTGTCCTGTAGTCTCAGGTCTCTGCCTCTTCCAGACCTGGAAGCGTCTTACAGCCCTGGAGGGGATGTGGAATCACATTCTTTCTCCTTTGCACCATTGGAAGAAATGCTTCCGGGAGAGCAGGCAAACTGGTCTGGCTGTACGTTATGGCTGGGCAGGCAGCGTAATGCAATTACATCCTATAGGAAAAAAAAAATGTAGTCCAAGTATTGAGTAGCCGGTATGTCCCAGACGCTGGACTATGCCTTCAGTGCTGATCCTGATGGTCTGAAAGATGCATAAAGCTTCACAACGGAGAAAGAAATGATTCAGACACGTTCAGACAAACAGGTTTGACGGCTTCTCCTGCCTCTGGTATCGGATTGACTGGTGGTTGGAGCAGATTAATAGCAGTGGCAAATTCCGTGTGAGTGGCTCTTCATAAAGAGAATCATGGGCTGCACAAACTCAGACATTCTTCAAAATAGGCACCGAGGCTGTGTTCCCCATTCACCCCCGGGGCTCCCGAGCTGAAGCAGAGCCCACAGGGGGCAGAATCACGGGCTCCTGTTTTTCAGGTTGTAGAAGATGTGTTTTCTCCGCTGCTATGAAGGTCAGGTGACATCACACAGGTAGAACACTTGGCTCATGGCATGGCATGGGCTGTTCAACAGAGAGGCGCTATTCCCAGTGTTACGAGAAGAGCTCAGCCATCGGTCTGCTTATCACCTCTGCATGTTAAGGGGAACAAGCGTGGGTGAGGATGTGAAGAAATGAGAAACTTTGTCCACGAGAAAATTAGAACTAGAACTGCCATCTGACCCGCTTCTGGGTATTTATCCCAAAGAACTAAAGATCTGGAAGAGGTGTTTGCTCTCCCGTGTTCATCACAGCAATAGTTATGCAGCTGAGGTGTGGCAACAACCTACAGGTTATCAAAAGGCGAAGAGATTTGACGCAGAGAACAGACTTGTGGTTGCCAAGGGGGAGGGGAAAGGCTGGCCTGGGAGTTAGCAGAGGCGAACTATTACGGATGCAGGATGGACAAACAACGAGATCTTACTGCAGAGCATGGGGACTTGTGTTCAAACCCTGTGATAAACCGTAATGGGAAAGAATGTGAAAAAGAATGTGCCTCTGTGTGTGTATCACTGACTCACTTTGCTATACAGCAGAAATTAACACAGCATGATAAATCAACTATGCTTCAATAATTAAAAAAAAACCCACATGCGTGGATAAGGAACATGTGGTCCATACTTAACAGTGGAATGGTATTCAGCCCCTAAAAAGGAAGAACATTCTGGAGTTCCCTTTGTGGCTCAGCGGTTGATGAACCTGACGAGGACCCATGAGGATGCCGGTTCGATCCCTGGTCTCGTTCAGTGGGTTTTGGATCTGGTGTTGCCGTGAGCTGTGGTGTAGGTTGCAGATGAGGTTCGGATCCCATGTTGCTGTGGCTGTGGCTGTGGTGTAGGCTCGCATCTGTAGCTCTGATTTGACCCCTAGCCTGGGAATATCCATATGCCGTGGGTGCAGCCCTTAAAAAAAAATAAAAGAAAAAAGAAAATGCTGCAATATGTGAGAACAAGGATGAAGATGGAGGATGTTATGCTAAGAGAACTAAACCATCACAGAAGGACAAATACTACATGATTCTACTTATATAAAGTGCCCCAAATAGCCAAATTTATAGAATTAGAAAGTAGAATGGTGGTTGCCAGGGGCTGGGAAGGGGAGAGGAGAGTTACCCTTCGACAGGAATAAAGTTCCAGTTAATCAAGATGAATAGGCTCTAGAGGTTGTGGCTAGATTGCACAACATTGTACCCAGACTCAATAATAACATACTGTCCACTTAAAAATGTCTTAAGCGGTAAATCTCATGTTACGTGGTCTTATCGCGATAAGATAAAAATTCAAAAATTCAGCGAGGCATGTGAAGACAATGAAAAGAAAATGCAATGATGCTGAGGCTGTAGATGCAGGTGCCTGTCAATCCCCAAAGGTCTGTAACCAAGATGTTTGGGTGGAGAGCTCTGTAGATTCAAGCAGTGATCCGTACACGTCCCAGCTGTAGAGTCAACAAGTGCTTCCCAAGAGCTGACTCAATGCCGGGGCTCGACGAGGGAGGCCAGGAACAGAAACACACGACCCTTAGCCTTCAGGAGCTCAGGATCTAGGAGGGAAGGTTTGTCCTGTTGTAGAGAATGATGTCGCCTGAAGAGGAAGCTGTCAAGCAAAAGGAGATAACAAGAGGCAGGCTAAGGACGTGGTGGAGAGTGCGTGTCATTTTGTTTTTTTTAAAGTAGCTTTTATTGGGTAGAGGTGATTTACAGGGTGGTATTAGCTTCAGGTTCACAGCAAGGTGAATCAGTATCGCTTATGCGCAGATGGATTCTTTTTTCCCGTAGAGGTTGTCACAGCACATGGGGTAGACTTCCCTGGGCTATACAGTAGGTCCTCGCTATGTATCTTATAGGCAGCAGTGCGTATGTGTTAATCCCGTCCTCCCAAAGTATCCCTCCCTCCCCACTCAGTTTCCTTGGGGAACCCTAAGTTTAATTTCGCAATTGCACGGGTATCTTTTGAACTGAGGGAGAGGAGGACTCTCCTGGGCCGGGTGGTAGGAAGGGCGGAGGCATTGAATGCCAAGGAGAGAGGCGGGAGCTACTTATGGAGGCAGGAGAGGCGAAGGCTCTTACCTGGGGTTGCCCAGAGTTCTAAGACTGTAAGGACCCATCAAAGCTACAAAGAAAAGTTAGGACCAGATGGTGAGTGGCAGGTGGGAGAGCTGGGCCTTTCTTCCTTCCTTGTATGGAGGTATTAAATGTATTTTAGCAGAGCAGTGAGCCACTCCTAGCTGTGTGTTTGGTCATGAGAATAGGGTGGGTGGGTGGGGCAGGACGTTGGAGGAAGAGACACCTGCCAGGAGGCCATGGCAGGTGCCCAAGGAGAAGGTGACAAATGGTGTCTAAGGCAAGGTAACAACCAAGGTAACACCTTCGGGAGGTGGGGGTGGATGGGAAGGCTCTTTAGAAAGAAAAAAGTCAGTAGAATCTGGAAACCGGTGAGAAGAGATGGGCCAAGGTGGGAGCGTCTACACTGAGTGACAGGGAAAAGGACCACCAGTGTCCTGTGCTCTCCCTTCCAAAACACTGCCAGTGCCTCTTAGGAGTGCACATCGGGTCCCCAGGAGGCAGTGGGTCCAGAAAGGATGCTAGACCTGGCCCCTTAGACATAGTGAGCTGTCGGGGGGTTACTGTGATCAAATCACATTGATGAGAGGGTGAAACTGGAGCTTGGAAGAGGGGAAATTTGGGGTCATCTATCTAGAGTTATCCTTTGTGGCCGTGGGGCGGCTGAGAGGTCACACAGAGAGAGCCTGAGGGTGGCGATGATGGACGCACGACTGGGGACATAACTTTGAAGACGCCCCCATGTAAGGGCTGGCTCGGCTGATGGGAAGGTGTCTGAGACAGGGATGGAACCAGGGAAGGGCGGCCTCCTGGAAGTTGAGAGGGGACATTTCAAGAAGGAAAGTCAACTGGTGCAGACATCAGGGGTTAAAGACTGACAGCAGACCACCAGCTTTTGGAATTAAGCAGCCTTTTTTTTTTTTTTTTTGCTTTCCTGTGGTGTATGGAGTTCCTGGGCCAGGGATCTGATCTGAGCCACGGTGTGGACCTACATACACAGTGGGTGCTGCAACACCAGATCCTTTATCCCAGGGTGCCGAGCCAGGGATCAAACCTGGTCCTGGTGCTGCAGAGATGTTGCCGATCCTGTTGTGCCACAGTGGGAACTCCCAGGCAGCTATTTTTGACCTGGAAAGAGTTCCCGGGTAGATGGCCATGCGGCTGCAAGTTTGTTTTAAAAAAGTGGGGTCACAGGCAGGCAGTGGAGGTGAGGAGGCCCAGGCCACATAGACTCTGCTGCCCTGGAGACAGCACTTCAGATGGGGGCACTGCATTCAGGGGGTGAGAAGGTCGCCGTCGCATCAGGCTGTTGGGCAGAGGAAACAGTGGAGAGAAGAGAACATTCAAGACTCAAGGCCAGGAGTTTCCGTTGTGGCTCAGTGGTTAATGAATCCAACTGGGAACCATGAGGTTGCGGGTTCGATCCCTGGCCTTGTTCAATGGGTTACGGATCTGGTGTTGCCGTGGGCTGTAGTGTAGGTTACAGACCTGGCTTGGATCCCGCGTTGCTGTGGCTGTGGTGTAGGCCGGTGCCTACAGCTCCGATTAGACCCCTAGCCTGGGAACCTTCATGTGCTGCAGGTGCGGCCCTAGAAAAGGCAAAAGGCACCCCCCCCCAAAAAAAAAGATTCAAGGCCGAATGGAGAGCATCCTGTAAGAGAGAGGTTGGGACAGGGGGCTCGGAAAAGGAGGTAGAATCAGTTTTCTCCTAAGAAAAGGGGTCACGACACCTCTGGTTGTCTGAGGCTGATGACGGGAACTCCAGAGATGTCAGGACGAAGGCCACATTCTCAATAAGGCGGGAGGCCAGGCCTCCTTTGGGGAGCTGCGCGAGGCGTGGGGTGGGAGTTGGCACGCAATGACTCACGGAGGGCCAAACGGTAGGGTGGGCCCGGGGCAGGCAGGGACCGTCCATAGCCACACCTGGCAGTCTGGGACCAGAGAGGGGATATCAGACAGAGACGACGTTCGCAGCCGTGTGGAGACGGAGTGAGTCTCACCGCCAGGGGCAGAATGTGATGCCAACCAGCGGGACACGGTGAATAAAATTCACAGGAATAAAATTCCTTTCTGGGAGTTCCCGTTGTGGCTCAGGGGATTAAGAACCTGACCAGGGTCCACAAGGATGTGGTTTCAGTCCCTGGCCTTGCTCAGCGGGTTAAGCACCTGGCATTGCCGTGACCTGTGGTGTAGGTCACCGACGCGGCTCGGATCCTGCATTGCGGTGGCTGTGGCCGTGGTGCAGGCCGGCAGCTACAGCTTTGATTCCACCCCTAGCCTGGGAACTTCCATTTGCCGCAGGTGTGGCCCTAAAACAAAAAATAATAAAATTACTTTCCACATCTCAGCTCGAGGTGTGAACGTGGCAGCTCATGTGCAGGACGGGTCTGGGTCCAGGCTGCCTCTCCCGACGCCCACCTCCCCTGGGCCTCCCACCTCCTCTGGGCCTCCTTCAGATTTCTCTGCCAGATTCTCATTGCAGAATTTTTTTTTTCCCTCTGCAAGATGAGAGCGTGAATCTCCCGAGAGACAGGAACATCTGCCCCAGTGTTTGTGTTTTGTGTTACACATCCATGCAGGACGCCTGGCTTCTTCACGGCTCCCGTAACAGGCGCTGTTGAACCATCACGGTTGGCCATCGAAGGGCAGCCTTCAGTAGCCATGGCTGGGTGGCTTTTTATAGTCCCTGAGCCGTATGTCCTAGAGTGACCTTCGGGGTCACAATTCCGTAGGGACAACGAGCAGTGGTGGCAGCAGCCACAGGAACCATAGTGGATGGAATTCTCCTGGCAATCCCCATCACGGAATAGGGGGGGGCACTCGACAGAAAGCTGTGTACAGCATCAGGTGGGCTTCAGGGCATCCTCAGGAAGTTCAGCCCAAGCTTTGAGGGAGCCCGTAAGAGAGAGAGGAGATGGACTGGGGAAGGTGGATGGAGAGCACGGGGTTGGACTCAGAAGACCTGGGTTCCAGTCCTTGAGCATCTGCTGCGAACGCTGGAGGCTGCAGGACCTCATCCCACCACGTGTCAAATGCGCCCAGTAAGAGCCTTGTCACAGCGCTGCTGGGAAGACACCCGAGATAAGTCTGCGAAACCGTGATTATAATGCACCTTGCAGACGTTATCACGAGATGTCATGCTTGTTTGCTTTTAACCCCCCGCCGCCAGATGTTGGCTTCCTTGAGGGCAGAGACCACGCATCCTCAGAGGACCCTTTATCCCTAAATCCTTGTGGAATGAAAGCGAGGCTGGACAGCGGCGGCCCGCCTTCCCTCAGTGTTGGGGCACCGGGTCGAGGGCACACCCCGTCTTCCCGAATCTTCACAACAACTCTATGAGGGAAATGCTGCGATTATTTGCCAGAGGAGGATGTAGAGGCCGAGGGAGGCTCTGTGGTGAGCAGCTGGCTGGGGGCCCGGTGACCTCTTAGCCACTGTCCTCAGCTGTCTCTGGAGAGATGCGCGGGGGTGGGGAAGTGCTTCCACCTGGGAGTTGACCTCAGGGGTGTATCAGCCACCGGGAACTGAGACGGGACGGTCCTGGGTCCACCTTCGCGTTGGAGCATCTCCTGCTGAGACTGTGGCTGCCGCCTGCCTCCTGCCTTCGGAGGGATGCATCATGGCAAGCGATGCCACCAGCCAGCACGCATTAGAGTGGACGCAGTGGAAGGCAGCTCCGCCGGGGACGGAGAGCAGTCGTGGCGCTGGCCGGGCCCTGAGCCTTGGATGCCAGCCGCGGGGTTTCCTGCTCCCAGGCCGCTGCTCTCATGATTAATGGGGCCGTGGAAAATTCCTCTCTCGGTGTATTTTTTTCTCCTGAACTGAGAACTCGATTGAGGAGCAGTAAGTGCCCCAGGGTGATGTTTTCTCGTTTACCGGGACCTGGAGGGCTCCACCTGCACCTGGATGGCTGTCTCGCAGTGCAGGCAGGCCAGGTGGCTGGGACCAGGCAGGGGCTCTCCAGGCGCAGGCTCCCTGGGTAAGGGAGGCCAGGGGCCTGGGGATGGCAAGCTGTCACTGTCCAGGTCCCTCAGCGATCGTCGGCTTACTCCCTGAATGCCACCTGCTGTCGTGGGAACCAGGGCTGAGCAGCGTGGCTCCCTTGATGTGGCCTTAAAATGCCCACATTGAGGGAGTTCCTGTCGTGGCGCGGTGGTTAACGAATCTGACTAGGAACCATGAGGTTGCGAGTTCGATCCCTGGCCTCGCTCGGTGCGTGAAGGATCCGGCGTTGCTGTGAGCTGTGGTGTAGGTCGCAGACGCGGCTCGGATCCCGCATTGCTGTGGCTCTGGCGTAGGCCAGCGGCCAGAGCTCCAATTCGACCCCTAGCCTGGGAACCTCCATATGCCGCGGGAAGTGGCCCTGGAAAAGGCAAAAAGACAAAAAAAAAAAAAAAATGCCCACATCGAGTTGTCCTCGGGGCACCGTTTCGGAAAGCAGATGTGAACCCTGCCTTCAAAGTGCTCCAGAAATGTGCCCCCAAATTGGCAGTGGTTCCCAGCGAAGGGAGACTCTGGGCGTTCCTCCTTCTTTAGACCTGACTTTGCACATTCCCCACAAGGGTCCCCGAACTGCTTCAATAATCAGAGAACACCAGGCAGCGCTGGCTGAATGTTAGCCTCCTTCGAGTTCACCCTGACTCCTCACTGTACTTTTCTGGGGCGAGAAAGAGAAACTAACCATCCTCTTCCTCTGAATGGACCCCACTTCACTTTGGCCTTGAAGCAATTCCTGGTCCTTTAATTTTTCTTTCCAGCTTCATTAAAAAAAACTCAACAAATAATCTAAAAACATTAGACTCCTGTGATGGGTTTCATCTCCTAATCAATTTCTGACTTTCTCTTCATCTTTTCATTGCCCCAGGATTTTCCCTCTCCTGTCTTCCCATTGGAATAATGCTGCTGAGAATTAGTGAAGGTTTGCCTCTTTTTTTTTTTTTTCTTTTTTTTTGCATTTTATTTTATGTGCCTCACCCATGGCATATGGAAGTTCCCTGGCTAGGGATCAAACTGCAGCCACACCAACGCCAGATCCGAGCTGTGTCTGTGACCTACACCACAGCTCATGGCAATGCCAGATCCTTTGACCCACTGAGCGAGGCCAGGGATTGAACCCGTGTCCTCATGGATGCTAGTAAGATTCAACTCTACTGTGCCACTACAGGACCTCCCGGTTTTTAGTTTTTAATTATGTTTTATGTTATTTTTTATTTAAAAAATTTTTAAATTATAGTTGATTTATAACATTCCACCAATATCTGCTGTATGGCAAACTGACCCATTCTTTTTCTCGTATCATCTTCCATCATGTTCCATCACAAGTGATTGGATATAGTTCTCTGTGCTGTACAGCAGGACCTCATTGCTCATCCACTCCAAATGCAATAGTTTGCATCTACCAACCCCAAACTCCCGGTCCATCTCACTCCTTCCCCGTCCCCCATGGCAACCACAAGTCTGTTCTCTACGTCCATGAGTTTTTTCTGTTCTGTGGGTGGGTTCATTTGCGCCATATTTATATATTGTTCGTTTCCACTGCACCACAACAGGAACTCCTGTGTCATATTTTAGATTCCACATATAAGTGATATCATACGGCATTTGTCTTTCTGACTTACCTCACTTGACATGAGAATCTCCAGTTTCAAAGGTTTGCCTTTCGACACCATTTATTCTTCAGCATAAGACAGGCTTGTCCACCATGCTAATTATTATCTTTCATAAGATTCCTCAAAAACCTTTGCTTGGGGACAGGAAGGCTGGGGCTTCGCTCTGGTGGAGAAGAAGGGAGAAATTAGGAAAGAGGTGAATCTACTTAGTCTATCTCCAGGACCCACTTCTCTCCACACACTTTCTTCCTGAGCTGGTCCCCAAGTCCCGTCCTTTACGGCATCTGAGCTGTGCTTGGCGGGATGTGGGGGCTTAGATTTTACGACAACTCCACACTTCAGTTTCAGTCAAACTGATTTGGGAACACTGGAAGGAATTATTTGCTTGACAAAAAGATGCTTTGGGAATAGAAAGGAGTCCCCATAGTCCTACTTTCTTCAGCCAACTCCCTCGGCCATTGAAAGGCTATCACTGCCAACATTCAATATCAATGCAATAGTGCAGAATTTGCAGGAAGTGAGGCACACCTGCACTTTTTTGGAAATATTGCGAACCTCAGTGTCATGTTTCTCTCTTTCTTTGAGACTCTAGGAGGACTTTTCACCCTAAAGAGGATATTGCTGGAAGAGTAATACAACCCAGACTGTGGTTAGTGCTGAGGTTACGCTAATAGGCAGCATGCTCACAGCCGTATTCCGTACACAGGCCGGCAGAGAGGGGCTGCCTACTGATCAGAATGCTCATTTCTTTGCATTTAGTCGTAAGGCTGGTTTAGCCAATTGCCGGCGTGTGTTCTCGAACAAGTCACAGGGACCGTTGACACCTCACCTTTCACCTGTCTCATCGGGCGTGGCCCGGACACTCTGTGTAGGTCCTTCTAGATCTAATTTGCTTATTCTTTTTGGAAAATGGTGTCATCAACTCTATCCATAAGTTTTTGGAAATTCACACCTGATAACATAATTTGCTTATTCTTTGATCATATTTAACTCTGTGGATGGATGGCTAGGACTCTCTTAGGTGGTACACAAGTGATTTTTAGTTCTCTTGTATCTGGTTGTAGTTCTATTTTTAACTTTTTAAATTTTTTCACTGTACCTACAGCATGCAGAAGTTCCTGGGCCAGAGATCGAACGTGAGCCACAGCTGTGTGACAATGCCGAATCCCTAACACACTGACCCACCAGGGAACTCCTGATTGTAGTTCTATTGCTTTTAAGGAGTTTCATGGGAGGCAAGAAACAACTTTTCTAGAAGAGGGTGGTGCTTGTTTGGTCCCTGTTTTAGGATGGACCCTGGAAGCGCAGCGTGGACTGAGCCCACGTTAGATGTTCCCCTTCTCCCGGCAAGAGTGACCGGGACATGCACGCTCTCCTTCCCTGGGCGCTGGACCCTAGAGACTCCAGGTCACATGAGCGTTGCTGGAAATGAAGGTCTTTTTGCTTTGAGCCCTCATCCTTTGGGCTCAGCCTCTCAGTTTCTCCATCTGTAGAACAGTGCCTTGGTCAGTTCTCACCTTGATTCATGGAATCTTTTTGAGAAGGCTCATGATCAAGGGTGCTGGGCTGAGATCCCATTGTGGCTCAGCCGGTTACAAACTCAACCAGTATCCATGAGAACATGGGCTTGATCCCTGGCCCTGCTCCGTGGGTTAAGGATTTGGCGTGAGCTGGGGTGTAGGTCACAGACACGGCTTGGATCTGGCGTTGTTGTGGCTGTGGTGTAGGCCGGCAGGTGCAGCTCTGATTGGACCTATAGCCTGGGAACCTCCATATGCTGCCTGGCCCTAAAAAAGGAAAAAAATTAGGTGCTGGGCTGAGAAAAGCGCCTCAGACCAAGAGGAAGACCCAGGACGTTCCCCGTCAACCATGTAGGAATTCTCAGGCTTCACTGGCAGATCTTGGAAGAAGGGGTTCAGCCGGGGGCTTAATAATGAGGGGTCATCAGATCCCGGTCAACTGCTTCTGGGAAAATGACCCTTTACCCGAGCATCCAGTGACGATGTTTTCAGCAGTAGAAGAGCTGGGTGCCTGCTGGTGTTGCGGCTCAGGTTCGACTAGCTGAGCAGCCTCTGCGCTCATCCACGGCGAGAAGAACGTGGACGTGGGTCCAGTGTATTTGGCCCCCCTCCTGCTCACTCTCCTCTCCCGTCTCCATCACATTCCCTCCCACCCCCCGATCCTGTCCCTGCTTCTGGTTTCCTTTTCTGCTTTTCCGTCTTTCCTTCTCCCCAGAATTGGAACCATTTTTGGTTTTTCAAAAATTATAATTATTTTTAAACCTTGGTGCCGTGGTCAGGGCGGGTTTTCTAGGCTGGGGCACTTTTATCGTCACCACCGACTTTCCTGTCCTCTTCCTCTGGCTGCACGTCACAGCCAGCCCCCAGATGGGCCTTCCTTGGACCCCTTTCCCTGCCAGGGTTGCCTTTCTTTTCTGGGGGGTTCCTTCTAGAAGGCCCACAGGGGATGTTCAGAGTGTCTGGGTTCCCGCTGTTTCTTTAGAACTCGACTTTCCCCGGGGAAGCCTGCCCTTTCCCTGCGATGCCCAATTGTGTCATGAAGCAGTGACCTGTCTCCAGACAGGTGAGGGCTGGGGGCTGCAGGTGGTAGGTCGTCCTGTGATGGGCTGAGTCCAGCCAGCACGGCGGTGGGGGGTGGGAAGAGGCAGGAGTCCGTGGACACACACGATGGCCATTCCCAGGAAGGGTCCCCCCCTACGTGGCGTTCACTCTCCTGGCTTTACTGTTCGGCTCCACCCTGGACCTGAAGTTCTCCAAGAAGAGCTTCTAGGAAAGACTTGGCTGCCACCTCGCCCCCTCTATCTTCACATTCTTTTTCTTTTTTTTTTTTTTTTGTCTTTTTAGGGCTGCACCTGTGACATATGGAAGTTCTGGGCTAGGGGTAGAATTGGAGCAGCCGCTTAGACCTACGCCACAACCACAGCCATGGGGGATCTGAGCTGCATCTGCGACCTACACCACAGCTCTTGGCAACGCCGGATCCTTAACCCAAGGAGCGAGGCCAGGGACTGAACTCGCATCCTATAGATACTAATCGGGTTCTGAACCCACTGAGCTGCAGCAGGAACTCCTTCATATTCTTGATGAATCCTCCTCCCCCTCTTTTCCCCATGAGGGAACCAGATACGGGAGAAAAGAGGTTTGTCCTCCAGCCCTGTCCTGTCAGGGGTCAGATAAGCCCCAGGAGCTGGGACTTGGAGATTTTATCAAGCAGAGCTTTAATGTGGGTTGTAAACCCTACCAACCACATTTCAAGCTCTTGGGGCTGACTGTCCATGCCTTGAGGCCAGGCTGCCTCCCTCCCACAGGGTTGCCCAGCCCTGGTGCTGCCGGCTGAGGGTAGATTGAAGTAAGACGCCAGGTCACGTCGAAAGCAGAGGTTCCTGGGAGCCCTCGAGCTTGTTGGAGGTGGTGGGGCTGGTGGGGAAGGAGTGAGGGAGAGCGAGCTTTGGATTCTGGGGCTCCAGCCTTCTGCTCTGAGAAAAGAGCCAGGAGCAGAGGGCCTACCCTAGGCCACCAGCCCCAAGGGGGCCGAGGGAGCAGTGGGGACGCATCCCTAGCCACCCCCTCCCTCTCAGAGGAAAGAGGGAGGGGCAGGAGGCACCTGCAGTTGCCTCTCGCCCCAGGAGAAAAGGCGAGGCTCAGGCACCTGCTGGGACGGGCCCCGGTCCCTCCCTCCTGGGAAGAGGGAGAGCAGCTGCTATCTGAGCTTCCAGCCGCAGGCAGAGGAGGAAGCTGGCAGCCAGGAGACATTTTGCAGGGTGTAAGGAAGGGGAGGACAGATCTCAGGGTGGTGGGTCTCCCCTGGTCCAGAATCTTCTCTGCTATTGGAATCACTCCTCCTTTAGAAAGTTCAGAATCTGGATGAATGTGGTTCTGGAAGGAGGAAGCAGGGGCAGAAGCATCCCGCCATCCTGGCGTCGGATTCAGACCTGCCGGAATTTGCCCTGTGGTCTAGCTTGTCTCTTTCTCCACCCCCACCAGCTTCTTGCCCCATCTCACCTTCCTGACCTTTCCAGAGGCAGCGACCTACCTCCTTGGGGACAGCGGGTCATTCGATGCCTGAGAGTTCCTGGTTCTGTTGGGGGAACATCCCAGAGCTGCTGGGTGGCCTCTTGAGCTGGGGTTTGATGCTCCCTTCCTGCAATTCACCCCACCTGAGCTTATCAGACCCTGTGATCAGATCTTGTTTTCATATGCAAGGTATTGATTATTCTTAGGTTGGTGTGTGTGTGTGTGTGCGCGTGTGAATTTGACTGCTAGGGGAAATTTTTCCTGGTGCAGGTATCGAGAGCTTGGAATAAGCCCCTTCCACCCCACAACAACCATGGGGCAGCTGACTGCTCTCAACGGCCAGTCAGGGACGCTCCCAAAGTCTCTTTGCATCTTACCCAAGTCCGCCTGACAGTCTGGGGATTTTCAGTGACTCAACGGGGCAGGACGACAGGCCAGGCTGGGAGGCACAGCTCCCTGAGCTGGGGCTTAGCCCCGCCAGCCTTCAGCCTCCTTCCTGGCTGGTGGAGCCACCCCTTCGTTTACATGCCCGAGGGGGACATGGAGGCCTCCCAGCTGGCAGACTCATATCTGTTTGTGATTGAATGTGAACTAGGGTATTGACTTTGCCCTCTAGGCCACCCAACGCTCCGCTCGGCAGTGAGACCCACACAAGGAGTTCTTCTGCTCAGTGGAAGAGACCAGCGAGAACTGACAGTTTCTGTGAGCCAGCATCTTAGCAATATCCTGCCCCTTTGGCTTCTCAAAGCTGTAGACGCCTTTTGGGTGGCTAAGGACTTACAATGTCCTTTGGTTTCTCTCTCTCTCTTTTTTTCTTTTTTGTTTTTTAGGATTGAATCCTTGGCATATGGAAGTTTCTGGGCCAGGAGTCGAATCAGAGCTGCAGCTGCTGGCCGCAGCCACAGCCACAGCCACAGTGGAACTGAACTGTACCTGCAACCTACGCCGCAGCTCCCAGCAACACCGGATCCTTAACCCAGTGAGCAAGGCCAGGGAGCGAACCCACATCCTCATGGACATTATGTCGGGTTCTTAACCCACTGAGCTACAACAGGAACTCCCTTAAAATGTCCTTAGTGTGAAAAAAAGCGAAAACTTTGACTTTGTCCTGATGCTTGTTTTTTTCCCCTTTTTAAAAAAATGGTGTCATTGGAGTTCCTGTTGTGGCTCAGTGGTTAACAAACCCAACTAGTATCCATGAGGACTTGGATTCGATCCCTGGCCTTGATCAGTGGGTTAAGGATCTGGCGTTGCTGTGGCTGTGGTGTAGGCTGGCAGCTGTAGCTCTGATTGGACCTCTAGCCTGAGAACTTCCATTTGCCACCATGGGTGTGGTCCTAAGAAGCAAAAAAAAAAAAAAAAAAAAAAAAAAAATTAAAAGGTGTTATTAACTTCCACGCAGACTCTGGAAAATAGGTTGCAGGATGGGGAGGCTTCCAGGAGCGGGGTCATCCCTACAAGCTGCAAGAAAGTCAAAACTGAGTCAGGCCCGGAGCTGGCAGGCACCTCCCTTATCCAGGAGGATCTCAGGCATCAAAGAGAAGTGCCACGAGGAAGGAATCAGGTCCCTAACCGGGATCAAATCCTGGAGGAGGCTCCAGCCCAAGGAGCTGAAACTTATCATCTGAGCCATTATCTGATGCTGGCAGAGAGGAGGCCTGCTGGCTTCCTGGGGAATGACGCTGGGGTGGAGCGGGGGTACCACCACCTGTCCCGGGCATTTACATCCCTACCGAAGGTGCAGGTGGGCTTTCTGCAAATAACAGCCACAGCAGGGAACCATGGCAGCCACCGTGGGCCCCGTCACGGCGCCCTTTCTCTCCCCAGCCCTGGCTCAGGACTGGAGCAGAGGAAGGAAGCAGATCTTTGATGAGTCCCCAAAGCTCAGATCAGGGGAGATGACCGCAGGGGTTCGTCATTCAGGTGTGGCTTGACGGGAATCCAAGCTGAGAAGAGAGGTGTTAATTTGAGTGGCAGCTTTCAGAGGTCTGTGTTGTCTCTGGCTGCCCCAGGCTGGTTTTGCTCTAGAAGCAGAGGCTTGAAAACACCCAGGCACAGAACAACAAGCCCTTGCTGCACACGGCTCCCTGGCGGGGAGACCCAGCGTGGCCGGGGAGGGCAGCGCCCCCCCCCCGATGATGGCCAGGACCCCCCCCCATTCTCCACCCTCCTGTGGGAACACTCAGCCTCATGGGACACTGTACCTTCTGGAGGATGTTTTCCCCAAATCTCAGGCTTGCAAGAGGTCCACCACGAGGCAAATCTTTGAGGGGAACACTTAGATTCCTTTATCTGTGGCAGGAGACATTCATTCAGCGTGGAAGCCCCGTCGGGGAGGAGAACCTTGTGGAAAAGCCAGGGTGTGCCCTGTCTTCCTGGGTGGGGTGGTGGGGAGATAACGTGCCAGGATCCCAGACTGTGGGCACCCCAGTGGCCGCGGGAGATGGAAGAGCTTCCCATGGGGGAGATGATGTACCACTTTGGTTGAGGGAGGGGTTTGGGGTCAGATCCGTTTGGGTTTGGATCCCAGGTCCCCTGGCCGGCTGGATGATCTCTGGCAGGTCACCTGACCTTAGCTGGCCTTGCTTCCGCATCTGAAAGTGACGATAGCAACATCTCGCTGGGTCTGTGACAATGAAAGGGGATCACGTGCTCCAGTTCCTCATGCTGCGCTTGGCATTTCGGAAGAACTCAACTATTAGTAGCGGAGTCCTGTTCCCACCGCGGCAAGAAGCACCCGTCTGCTACCGACTTGGTCTGCGAGCCCACTGAGGTTCTCTAGGCTGGAGGTCTCGTTCACTTGCCCACAGGACCTGGAAAGAGTGGGCAGCAGCTGATTTTCTCCATCTCTCTCTCTCTCTCTTTTTTTTTTTTTGTCTTTTTAGGGCTGCACCTGAGGCAAATGGAGGTTCCCAAGCTAGGGGTCGAATCAGAGTTATAGCCGCTAGCCTACACCACAGCCACAGCAACGCAGGATCCAAGCCGCATTTGCAGCCTACACCACAGCTCATGGCAATGCTGGATCCTTAACCCACTGATCGAGGCCAGGGATCGAACCTGCAACCTCATGGATGCTCATCAGATTCGTTTCTGCTGAGCCACATTGGGAACTCCATCCATCTCTATTTTTATTTCAATTTTTTGACCTTTTCCTTATATGCCCTTAAAACTTGACATATTAATTTTGGGGGTGGGATAAGGAAACATGCATTAAAATAAAATTACTGATGGCCATTAAAAAAAGAGAAGTGTTCACTTCTGTCAGAGTTACATAGGCACACAGATGAAGCGTTTAAACTATACTGCCAAGGCGTAAGAAAAATGGTGGCTCAAAGTTTTCTCACCTTCAATTTCTGTCTCCCAGAGGAAACCACGTAAACTTTTTAAAAGCTGTTTCTTGTGATTGTCACCTTCCTATCTCAAAACAATGTGCTTATGCTTCTCTCCCCTGATTTGTCACTTTGGTACCTTGCAAATTTTTGCTGTGACTGGGGTTGCTGGATTTAGCAAATACAAGTATAGCAGGCCCCCTGAAATTTGAGTTTTGGAAAAAAAAATGATGACTGCAACATCAGTCTACGTATGTCCTATGCAATAGTTGGGATGCACTCAACTAAATGATTCTTGGTTTGCTTATCTGAAATTCAAGTGGAACTGGGTGTCTGTATTTTATCTAGCTGTGATGGAGAAAATGGTACCTTTTTCACAGCCAGCGGACCTCACAGCCACTTTATGTATAGAGGGAATCCCAGGAACAGATGCTTCTTGTATATTTCCCTTCTGTCACATCCTCTCAAGCGCCTGACCTCATCTCCTTTTATCTCTACTCAGGGGCTTTGCGATGGGAAGGACCAAGCCCAGGTGCCGGCCATAAGCATAAATTTTGTCCGGTGCTCCTTGGGCTTGGGAAGGGCAGACTCTTCCTGTTTCAAGTCATGTAGCATTTAGGTCTTAGTTCCTTTTATCTCTACAAGAAATGAAACAGAGTTCCCGTTGTGGCTTAGCAGGAATGAACCCGACTAGTATCCATGAAGACGGGGGTTTGATCCCTGGCCTCGCTCAGTGGGTTAAGGATTTGGCCTCGCAGTGAGCTCTGGTGTAGGTCGCAGACGCAGCTTGGATCCTGCATTGCTGTGGCTGCGGTATAGGTTGGCAGCTGCAGCTCCGATGGGATCCCTAGCCTGGGAACTTCCATATGCCGCGGGTAAGGCCCTAAAAATGAAATTAAACATGAAAAAAAAGAAAAAAGAAATGAAACAGAGTTCAAGGCCAAATATACGTGGGATCCAAAATCCGCCTTGAGTTTCCCTGGTTCAAGCCTGGACTATTATAATAATCAAGAACTGTTAAGCTAATAACACTTAATTACTTTAATTCCAATAGTTAATTCCATAAAGACAAAACAAACAAAACCCCCCTTTTCAGTTCCTTATTCTGCGTGAACCCATCTCTCATTGATGCCTAAGGGGGGAATTTGTGACTTAAAAACTAATGCTGTTATTTTTTTCCTGGCATTTGCTTTGGGAACCACGGAACATTGTCTTATTTAAACGTCAATAAACACCCTTTCCTTCAACTCGTGTCCTTTCTTCTGGTCCGTTCCCTTGAGTCTTTCTTCCTTCTTAGCGCTGTGACGTCATGCGTGCCTTGTGTGCAGTGTGCTCAGCATACTCTTCCAGGGGCCCCAGCCCTCTGGTCCCTGCACATTCTGAGCAGGCTGGGCCCCCCAGAAGGTGGACACCCCCTGCCCCCCGAATCATTCCTGTATTCTCGGATGCCCTTGGCTTCTGCGTTTATTCTATTTTCATTGGCCAGAGGGCCCAGAGGCAGGTGCCTTATCTTCTGAATTCTCACATATTTGTTTCCAGTCCCGGGATTAAATTAAAAAACTTCAAACACACTCTGTTGGATGAGGCTCGTGGTTTTACTCTGTGCTGATCGCTGGAGTCTGTGTTCAGGGTTTGTGGGTTTTCCTTTGGATGGTTTGAGTCATTTAGCTTTCTGCCAAACAAGAGGATCCCAGTTTCCCACTTAGCACCGTAAACCGCCCCCCTGCCCCACCCTGATCAGATGCTACGTTCTGTCGCTCGGCTCTGGCTGGTTCTTATTATTTCTCACCAACTGAGGAGCCCCAGAACTTCAAGTTTTGTGACATCCCTTTTTCTTTTTCTTTCTCTCTTTCTTTCTCTCTCTTACATCTTCTGCTGGGCGGAAGCTGGGGAGAGGCCAGATGTGGGTAAGACTATTTACTTTGTTTTAAACTGCTAGGTGCACATCAGATATGCTCAGAAAGGGTGTAGAATAGAAAATAAAAACCCACAGCCAGCCCAAGTCTTTCTTTTGGCTTATTATTCCCTTTGGAAGCTGAATTCAACTTCAGCCTGAGTGTGACAAAAGTGTTAAGTGAAAGATGACACACATCTGGAGTTCCCTTTGTAGCTCATGGGGTTAAGAACCTGACTCGTATCCATGAGGATGCGGGTTGGATCCCTGGCCTCACTCAGTGGGTTAAGGATGTGGCGTAGGGTGCAGAGGCAGCTCGGATCTGGCATTGCTGTGGCTCTGGTGTAGGCCGGCAGCTGCAGTGCTGATTTGACCCCTAGCCTGGGAGCTTCCATATGCTGCAGGTGCGGCCCTAAAAAGAAAAAAAAAAAAAAAAAAAAAAAAGCAATTACACTCATCCTTCAAAAATTGTAGATACAGTTCCTGTGCAGAGGCTTGTCTACCACTTACCTAGGAACCATTGATTTAGAAATAAGAGGGACTTGGGGTCCAGCAGCTTCGATTTAGGAGTTGATATCTGTGACTTCTAATTCTGGCTCAAAAGCTGGCCCTGGCCTGTGGCAGCTCATCTAATGCCTGCCTCAGTTTCCCCACCTGTAAAGTGGGAATTATAACTGTAGTCACTAGGGCAGGGCTGTGCCTTAATTAGCTAATGATCACATAAGGCTTTGAAGAGGCTCATAAAAGCGGCAGTTTAAGCGTTAAGTATTGTTATTAAGGGGACCACACCACCCGGTAACCAGCCTCAGGGAGACTAACGAGGGGTTTGGAGTCACCTCCAAAACACCAGGGCCCCGGAGCAATGACAGGTGACGGCCCCTGGTTAGACGGAGATCAGCAAAAGGCATCTCAGTCTTTCTCTAGAACAAGAACGAGTACTGAATCCCAGCGGGAGCCAAGGACGCCAGGGGACACGGGGCCAGGGGAAGGGCCGGCCACAGACAGACAAGGACAGTGCGTCGTTCAATCAGCGCCGATGAAATCCCTTTCTAGGCGCTGAATACCAAGGGTGCTTAAAAGGGGAACAAGATACAGTTCTGTCCTTGAGGAATTTACAGTTTGGTTTGATGTCACAAGCGCAAATATCTACCCTCCCCAACCCCCCCGCAAAGAGAAGGTGCGTTTTAGAGGCAAGAAATTCCTGAGGGTTTTTTCTTCTTGGTTTTTTTTTTTTTTTTTGTGTGTGTGTGTGTGTTTGAAATATATGGAAGTTCCCAGGCCAGGGGTCAAATTGGAGCTGCAGCTGCCAAGCTACACCACAACCACAGCAACACCAGATCCAAGCTGCGTCTGTGACCTACACTGCAGCTTGTGGCAACACCAGATCCTTAATCCACTGAGCGACGCCAGGGATCGAACCCTCATCCTCACGATATTATAGTGGGTTCCTAACCCCCTGAACCACAATGGGAACTCTCTGAGGTTTTTTTTTTTTAAAGCCCTGGGATTGTTTTGCAAATGCCCCAAGGTCTGGAGGGCTTTCAAGGAGTCAGGGGTGGGGCAGATTGACCTGATACAGACCTTGCCCCTCACCTGCTGTGCATTCCCTGTCCAGGGCTTGTCCTTGCTGTGGACATGGTGGTTGACTTTGAATCTGAAGAAGAATCCAATTTGGTTTGGCAGCCAGAGGCTTAACATTTTTTTTTTTTATGTTTTTTATTTTTTCCGTTACGGTTGGTTTATGGTGTTCTGTCAAGTTCCGCAATTAATTAAAATTATCAATACATAATGATATATATATATATATATATATATATTCTTTTTCTCACATTATCCTCCATCATGTTCCAAATTTTTTTTTGAAAAGTTTGTTTCTTAGTATCAGCATCATACAGTTTTATTTTTATAAAATAGAGAGAAAATAGGAAAATCACCCATCATTCTATGACTCTGGTATCACTGTTGTAAAGACTTGGATGTATCACCTTCCAGTTTGCTCTCTTTTCCATTAGATCCCAAGTGGTTTTTTTGTTTGTTTGTTTTGTTTTTTTAAGTCTTATGTTATAGTCACCGTACCAGACTGATCATTCCTGCTGTACAACAAAGTGGCCCAGTTATACATATACACACATCCATTCTGATTCTTTCCCACAAATCCTAAGTGTTGAGGGAAAAGAAATTTCTCCCTCTTCCGATTATCCCGCCCTCCCTGACCGCAGTGGATGCTTCTATTTTTTTTTAACTTTTTCTTTTTTTGTCTTTTTTTTAGGGCCACACGTGAGGCATATGGAGCTTCCCGGGCTAGGGACTGAATCAGAGATATAGCTGCTGGCCTACGCCAGAGCCACAGCAATGCGGGATCCAAGCTGCATCTGCCACCTACACCACAGCTCCTGGCAATGCCGGATCCTTCACCCACTGAGCGAGGCCAGGGATCAAACCCACGTCCTCATGGATGCTAGTTGGGTTTGTTACTACTGAGCCACAATGGGAACTCCCGGATTTCTTCTTCTTCCAGGAGAAAAGTATGTCCCGTGGCCCGTGGCCCATGGGGACCACAGGGGTGGGGGGTGGGGACGGGGTAGCTTTATGACAGTCCGTCTGCCCCACTGGTGCCGCTTTTCTCCCCAGTTCTGAGGAGAGACAGTGTTTTGTGATAAAACACAGCCAACGTAAAAGTTACCCCCTTAACCATTTTGAAGCAGGGTTAAAACGCATCCACGATGTGCGACTGTCACATGATGCGACTCCGGAACGCTTCCTCTTGGGCAAGTGAAACCCTACACCCTGGAAACAATAAGCCCTGTCCCCCTTCCCTCCCCCTGGGGAGTGGCTTTGATCTCCTCTTGCTCTTTAGCCCTTTGTCCTTGATTGCTGAGTCTCTGGGTGCCCTTTCTGCTCTCCTCATGGGCCCCGAGAACAACAGCGGTACCCTGGCCCAGGAGGGGGCCCAGACCAGCCTGAAACCCTCAGAGCTGGTGATGCTGGTCCATCTGCTCCTTTCCTGGAGCCCTGAGAGGACCTCAGGATGCTCCTGGGATGGGACGCCAGGTTGCCCCTGCCTGTCCTCTGGAGCTGGTCCTGGAAATGAAGCCTCTCCACACTCCTGTTGATGGGTGTGTGTTTGCCACCCAGCTGGCAAACACCCACATCGCTTTATCTCTCGCTGCCATCTCACTGCCCTCAGTTCTCTGCACCTTGCTCAGAATTCTTTCCACTTTTCTCTTTCCCTTCCTGTGTTTTCATGCTGGTACCATCTGGGTCCGGTCTTTATACTCTTTGCCTTTCTTAAACACCTATAGCTCTGATGCATTAATGTCTATACAAAATTCTGACCTACTTAATCGAGGATTTGCTATGTGTCAGGTGTTGGGTACAAGCTCTCAGATAACGATTAATGGCAGTATTTTTTTTTTTTTTAGGGTTTTGCAGCTATTTATTAGTTAAGAAGGAGTTTGCAGTGGGTTAAGGATCTGGCGTTGCTTCAGCTGTGGTGTAGTTCACAGCTGTGGCTTGGATTCGATCCCTGGCCCGGGAACTTCTGTGTGCCAAAAAGAATGAGTTTGTCTAAAGAAATGTATTGACACAAGTCATATGGGTACACACAAACCTATCTTATTCCTTTAATAGAGATTTATTTCTACCAAATGGGCTAATTTTGGTTCTCCTTGATGATTGAACACCCGCTGAAGACAGGGACCTCTCACCTTTCTAACACCCTGCTGATGCATTACCCTAATTTCCCCCCAAATCCTACAGGGTAGATACTACCTCCTTTCATAGACGATTGCCAAAGGCATGAAGCCGTTAAAGGATCCAGGTCTCCGTCCAGGGCCCTGCAGCCCATGACTGTGGCCACCACCAACTTTGGGGTCCATGGACTCAATTCAGGTCAGCCAGATAAGCCAACCAGGGCCCAAGACACGAGTGGGTTTCCCAGGTTTTGTGGCAAATGTTCAGTGTAGCTCAAGCCCAGGCCGCTGGACTCCTGCTCTGGTGCATTTGATGACAAACCAATGCATTTCATGTGCCCGCCTTGGGTGTGCAGGGCACCCAACCACACAGCATAGGGTCCCCCACAATATGTCTGCTGCAGCTGAGGCCCCAGCCCGATTATTTTCATCCTTTCTCTTTAAAGTGAGATGCTGTGACAAATAATGACCTCTCCTTTCAACCCGATGATAAGATCCCTGAATCCATTATTTTTAATGACAGCCATGGGTGGCAAGGCCGCGCCGATGAGTCGAGAACCCTTGCTCTTCCGGCTTTGCTTTCTTCAGGTTCCCCCCGGACGAAGAAGGCCCTGGAAGCCTGGAGTCTTCCTCAGGCCCGTCTCGAAGTCCTGGGGACTCACAGAGGGTGGTGACACGGACCTGCCTCCTGGACCTCGCTCCTCTCCTTCAGGCGCTGCTTGACCAGAGGTGGAATCTGTTGCTTTTGTTTACATAGACAACAGATCTCCGCTGTTAAGGAAACGACCTTTTCTGGTCTGGGGGTTGGAAGGTGGTGGTTCAGGCATCAGCCAGTCAGGTGCCGACTGTCCCGGGATCTGTTTGCCGTGTGGTTTTTCACCCCCGTTCTGCTTGCTCTTAGGTAGCGAGGGAAACCAATGCCTACGACGAGAGGTAGGGGTCCCTGCGTCCCCCAGCCGCCTGCCTCATCTTGGGTACAGGGGGATCCTTGGGATGGTTGACCCTTACACCTGAATGCTTCCGTGTCCCCCGCCTCCCCGTCGTCAACGGCACAGGGATAATAATGCAATGTCCTCGCGTGAGCTGATTCCCTTCATTCCTAGAGTTCTCCTGGGGCCAGCCCTTCCCTCCAGCCAGAAGGAACGAGTCCCTTTAGACCCTTGGCAAAGAGCACCTTGTCCCCTTCTGTTTCTTAATCTTCCCGGAGGAGCAGAAATTCCTTCCTACCCTCATAAAAAGGAGGCTTGTGAGATAAGGTGGCCCATCTCCCTGGCAACACAAGACTGTTTGCTGCCAATTTGGCCTCGGGGTCTGCCTGGGCCACTTCCGGGACCCTCAAGTCACCACTGAAACGCATTGATGGTTACAGTGTGTTGAGTCTCTAGTGCCACAGGAGACCCTTTGTGTATTGGTTCATTTAATCGTCGCCATCATTCTGAAAGGTAGTTACTGTGACCTACGAAAGGAAGCTCAGAGGCAGAGAGATTAAGGAATTTACCCAAAGTCACACTGTAAGAGGAACACGAGGCTTAAAAATCAAGACTCCTGTTGTGGCTCTTGGGTTAAGACCCTGACATCGTAGCCATGAGGATGTGGGTTTGATCCCGGGCCTCAGACAGTGGGTTAAGGATCCCGGGTGGCCACAGGCTGTGGTGTATGTAGGTTGCAGATGCGGCTCGGTTCTGGTACTGTGGTGGCTGTGGTGTAGACCAGCGTCTATAGCTCCGATTTGACCCCTGGTCCTGAGGGAACTTCCATATGCTGCAGGTACAGCTGTAAAAAAAACAAAACACCTTCCCCCCCCCCCCCCCGCCCCCGAGACTTCTGGCTTCAGAACCAATGTGTTTCCTATGAAGCCATGTCACTGTGACAATGTGACAGAGTTGATGGGCCCCTGCCCTGATCTGAGTCTTGGGAAGGCCCTTATTTTGGCGAGGAGGGGATCTGAGTCTTGGGAAGGCCCTTATTTTGGCGAGGAGGGGGCTTCACACCTGGATCTCCCTCGGGTGTGGGTAAAGCCCTGGCCTGTTCCAAGTTCCTGTTCCATTTATTCTGATTCCAGCCTGCAGAGTCCTGCTATCAAACCAAGAGGCCAAGGCCAAGTTTTGACTCGAGCCTCTCTGTATGTTCAAGATGGAAAGAATTCACAGAGACACATCAGTTTGGATATCTCAGTTAAAAAAATTTTTTTTTTTTGCTTTTTTAAAAATTAAAATACCGTTGATTTACAATGTTGTGCCAATTTCTGTTATACAGCAAAGTGACCCTATCATAAATGTATATACATTCCCTTTCTTTTTGTCTTTTTTAGGGCTGCACCCATCGCATGTGGAAGTTCCCAGGCTAGGAGTCAAACAGGAGCTGCAGCTGCCAGCGTAAGTCACAGCCACTGCAATGCAGGATCCAAGCCGTATCTTCAACCTACATCACAGCTCATGGCAATGCAGGATCCTTAACCCACCGAGTGAGGCCAGGGATCGAACCTGCGTCCTCATGGATCCTAGTTGGGTTCGTTACAGCTGAGCCATGACGGGAACTCCCAATTGCCTTTTCTTACACCATCTTCCATGACGGTCTAGCCCAGGGGATTGGATAGAGGTCCCTGTGCTGCACAGCAGGACCTCGTTTCTTTTCCATCCTAAATGTGAGAGCTTGCATCTACTAACCCCAAACTCCCAGAATGTCCCAGTTCACATGTCAGGGGTTTTCCAAAGAGTTTGTACTGGGTTGACCTAAAACCAACTTTCTTTTCCAGAGGATTTAGCGGCGGTCGCTTCTTTAGGGGCTTGCGATGGTCTGGCGGCACCTGTTCAGAGGCTCATGGAGGCTGAGCTCAGGTAGGACGCCTCTCTGGAAGGTGTGTAGAGAATTCTAGATTGGGAAGGGCTCTGGGGACCCTTGCTCTAAGATGCTCATTTCACAGAGGAGAAAACTGATGGCCAAGGAAGCCATGTGACTTTTCTCACGTCCGTGAGGGTGGCGATGGTTAAGACAGGAGAGCCCCCTGGGCGCCCGGGAGGCTGAGCGCTCCATCCAGCCCTGAGGCTTCCCAGGCTCATGTGCTCTGTTTCTGTTCCACTGCTGGTCTACACCTAGAGAATGACTTACTAAAAAGTCAACCCTGCTTTTGGTAGTAAAATCAACCCCAAAGGATCAGGTAGAGTTAAAAAAAAAAAAAAAAAAAGATAAAACCACCCAAGTCAGGTCTTCGTTCGGTAAACAGCCAACAATGACTAAAACCAGGAGGATCCAGAAGGCGGTGTGGCTAGAAAGTGGCCCCTATGATTCCTGCTGCTTTTGGAAAAACACAATTATTTCTCCATCTCCTCAGACTGGAAACGGTGACTTGCACACAAACCAGATACACTTTCTTTCATTTCACAAGAGATAAGAGGAAAAACTCCTGGGGCCATGTGACTCAAGCCCCAGCTAGCCAGAATTTTAGCTGACCAGCAGCCACGCCCCTCGCTGGCCAGATAACAAAGCTTTTACTGTCACTGGCGCACCGTGTTGCAGACCGTCGTGGCTCTGCCGTTCATTTAATCTTATTTTTAAAAATCTGATGTTGAGAGGGCGCGCTCTTTGCTCGGATTCCTCAGACGGCCTCCCGCTGCCTCTTCCGTGTGGGGTGTGCGTGTCCAGCCCAGACGTGTGGGTGTCTTTGCTGTTTCCGATACACCCCAACACACCTCCGGCTCAGGTCCAAGCTCTGACGTGAGCCGAATTCTGGCTCCAGACTCAGGCTGTTTTCAGAGGGAGTGCGGTGCCTCGGGGAAGGCCTGGTGTGCAGTGACCCCCCCCCCCCCACCAAATTGTTTTAAGGCAAAATCATGTTAAAAGGCTCCTGGAGGGAGCCTTGGAGGGGGTAAGCTCTGCTTTCTGGTTGGGAGGGCGGGGTGTGGAAGTGGAGGCTGCATGTGCGAAAGGGACCCAGGTGGTTTCAGGACAGCAGGGGAGACTTTGCCCCCATTTTCCATATTCTTTATTATTACTTTTTTTTGGCCACACCCATGGCAGGCAGAAGTTCCCGGGCCCGAGATGGAACCGGAGCTCCGTCAGCGATCCGAGCTATAGCAGTACCAATGCAGGATCCTTAACCCTCTGAGCCACACGGGAACTCCTCCCATATTCTTCTCGCATCTTTTTTTTTTTTAATTTTATTTTTTTACATTAAAAACATTATAGTTGACTTACAGTGTTCTGCCAATTTCTGCTGTGACCCAGCAGACCCAGTTATACATACCATACCTGTACACTTCCTTTTTCTCACTTTCTCCTGCATCCTGATCCGTCACAAGTGATTGGATACAGATCCCTGTGCTGCACAGCAGGCTCCCATTGCCCACCCACGCCAAATGCACATTTTCATCTACTGACCCCAGACTCCCAATCCACCCCCCCCAAACACAAGTCTGTCCTCCACGTCCATGACCTGTGTCTGTTTTGTAGAGAGACCATTGGTGCCCTATTTTATTCTTCTCGAATCTTCATCAGCAAGGAAGCACCCCAGGCTTCACACAAGCGCAGGTGAGCCCTGATTAGAAATAAGGTGATGGTCCCTTGGCTTTACCTCAGAGATGCGTCTGCCACGAACCAAAATGCAACCTCAGATGTTTTCTTTGGAGACAGATAGAGACACGGCAGATAAAATCCCTTATTTCCCACAGACATTTCCTGAAGTTCAATCTCTTTTTGAAATAGTCAGCTCTAGGAGAGCCGGCCTCAGGCTTGGTTGGTGAAATTCGATTTGCTAAGATCCGTGTCCTGGTGGCCGAATTTCAGTCTTTGTTGGATGTCTCTGCGTCTTTATCAAGGAAATCTGGAAAGAGGCAGTGTTTAATGTGTAATTACGACTGTCCTTTAATTTTTATCTGCTGGTGGGGGAACTTAACCCTCTGGCTCATCTGAGGATGTGGCGAGTTTGAATTCAGAAGCTTCTTTGCTCCTCAATGCTCCTGTGAAGTGTTGGGGAGGAAAGGAAGGATGGAGGAGGCAGATTGGTATGTTGCTCGGGACGGGGAAGAGCAGACCATCAGAGAAGGAGTCAGCTCTCCCTGTAGCTTTGGGGCGGCTTGCCTTAGTGCCCTGGCCTGTTGTAACACCGAATTCTCCTTCTAACCTGGGATGCATAGACACTTGACCGCATGGAGCAGTGAGGTGTGTTCCGCTTGGTAACTCATCGCCAAGTTACGAAGAGAAATAGTGCTGGGCTTGACTCTTGAAAGGACTGACTTGGTTCTTCCTTGAGCCTTTGGATCAGGAAAACGACGTTTTGGAAAATGAAGTCAAACCAGAGATACACTTTGACACCCACGTGTGTAATCATCTGTTTATTTCCAGTGCACAAGAAAAACAACCCCATTTCAATGCTGCTTCAAAATAGATTGAGAGTTCCCACTGTGGCTCAGCAGAAATGAACCCAACTAGCATCCATGAGGATGTAGGTTCAATCCCTGGCCTCACCCAGGGGGTTAAGGATCTGGCATTGCCGTGAGCTGTGGTGTAGGTCGAAGACGAGGCTCGGATGTGGTGTAGGTCAAAGACAAGGCTCGGATGTGGTGTTGCTGTGGCTGTGGTGTAGGCCGGCAGCTATAGATCCCATTCAACCCCGAGCCTGGGAACTTCCTTATGCTGCAGGCGTGGCCCTAAAAAAATAAATAAGTAAACAAAAGAGACTGAAAAGTAAATCATTTGGTCCTTTGAAGACTTGGATTTATTTATTTGTTTGGGTATGTATTTGAGTTTCTTCCAAAGGAATGGAATTCAAGAGTTGTTTTGGCTTTAAATAGACTCAGTCTAAAAATTAAAAAAAAAAAAAAATCACAGTCCCTGAAGTCAATATTCTCCCTTAGCAGAGATAATTACTCCTGACTGTGGGATTGCCGTCTTTGAAATTACGGATGAAAAAAAAAATGTTGGTAGAAGACCACACTTGAGATTGTCCAGTCCTACCTGTGTCCTTCTCAACAGCTGCAGGATGAGCATTAGCATTCATTTCCATGGAGAAAAGTTCTTTAGGGAAACACTGGAAATAACCAACCTCAATTAGAGGCGGGGTTTCTCTTTCACCTTTAGACCTGGGAGCACTCTGCAAACGTCCACGAATCCTTCCGGATGCTGCTGCCTTCGAGGTACAAGGATCTCCCTCCCCCCACCCCCCACCCCTGGGAAGAATGCCATGTTTTCAAGGGAAACGTTCCTTTCCCCCGAATCTGTCACCCTGTGTGGCGTTCAGTGGGTCATCACTTCAGATGTACGATGCGCAGGGCAGAGCATCGAAGATGCATCTGGACGTTTGAACAAAATGAATTCAGACTGAGGCCGAACTCCTTGGCATAATAAAAACGGATGCCCGGAACCTTCAAAGACGTTGCCCTCTCAAATAGCACGAGACTTTCTCAGCGAGAGGTGCTCTATTTTCTAAGGCATATACGATTTTTCATGAGCCTGTTTGCTCTTAGAGACCGGCTGCCGGTACACCTAATGGGAAGACACATTTGGCTTCGTTTCTGCAAAGACGTTAGGGAATTCGGAATCCAAGCTTTGTAAACATTTGCATCCTCAGCATGAGGGCAAACATCTCTGCGGCAAAACCTCCCTTTGGTCATGGCGTTTCAGAGAGCTTGGGTTTAGAGCTTCTGCTGCTGTCCTTTGGGGACAGTTTGGTGGGTTGGTTGGTTTCTGCCCCCCCCGCCCCGTTTCTGCCTCTCCCAGTTAGAACGGCTTCCTGGTTCTCCCCTTTGGGGATGGGAGGTGGAGATCCAAGTTGTCTGGCGAGTGGGCTGGGAGGGTGGGCTGTGGCCAGGATTTCCCCGGGGCTCGCTGAAGCTTTGAGAGATGGGACCGTCTCGAGCCCAGAAAGGGCCGTAGGTAGTGTGAAGGAACTGGGTCTCCTTACTCTGGGGAATGGTCCCCCGGGGCCCCTGCTGTCCAAACTGGAAGCCTGGTGGGTGAACACGATTCCTCTTCATCCACTTTGAACTGGTCGTAAAATCCTGTTGATACTACCTGAAGAACGCTCCATATCGCATTTGTTCGAATCTTCATCTTTTTTCTGTTTGTTTTTGTCTTTTTAGGGCTGCACCTGCAGCATATGGAGGTTCCCAGGCTAGGGGTCGAATTGGAGCTGTAGCTGCCGGCCTGCACCACAGCCACAGCAATGCAGCTCCGAGCCACATCTGTGACCCAGCACAGCTCTCGGTAAGGCCAGATCCTTAACCCACTGAGCAGGGCCAGGGATTGAACCTTCGTCCTCATGGTTACTAGTCGGGTTCTTAACCCACTGAGCTGCAATAGGAACTCCCTTCATCTTTTTTTAAGCTGGATTTTTCCAACAGTGTCCTAACTCGTCTCTCCGTTTGTTATCTCTGTTCATTTCAGTCATCTCCAAACTGCTGTCAGGGTGCACTCTGGGGGCAAGCTTGACCCCAGCCCTCTCTGTTAAGCTCTCACCAGCTCCTGGTGTCTCCCCGACAGCACCCCAACTGCACAGGCTGCCACAGAGAAGGTCTGGGCCAGCCCCACCCGCCCCAGCTCTGACCCCCAAGCCTGTGCCGTGTGTCAGCCCTTTGGGTTGCCTGTCATCAACCCTGATGGCTTTGCTGACCCCTCTCCCTGATTGAGCCATCGTCTTGTGCAGAGAAGCTTCCCAGTGAATCCCCGTCCAGATCGGATGGGGACTGTTTACTCGCTCTTACAGCACCTTACGGTGACGTTTGCATCAAAGCCCTCATCACACACAGTCATTGCGACTCGCCTTCCTCATTAGACCGTGAGCTCTTGGAGGGCCAAGGCTGTCCATTGTCCCAAAGCCCCACATGGAGCAAGTGCCAAGTAGAAACTTGCAAAATTAGTGGATGAGGAATTAGAATTCTAGTTCATAGTTTGCAGAAAACCATTCAGACCACATGCTAATGTCATATTTTGTTGAGGGATCTATTGTCACAGAGATATGTGTAGAGTGGTAGAATTTCTAAACACCTTCTTTCTTTCTTTTTCTTTTTTCTTTTCTTTTCTTTTTTCTTTCTCTTTTTGCTGTTTTAGGGCTGCCCCTGAAGCACATGGACGTTCCCAGGCTAGGGGTCGGATCAGAAGATGCAGCTGAGGCTTTCGCCACAGCAATACCAGATCCGAGCTGAATCTGCGACCTAGTCCACTGAGCCACAAAGGAAACTTCCCCGAAATGCATTTCTATAAGTTGTTTCGCTGGTTGTGGAACTCCTAAAGCACAAAGTTTTATTTCCATCTTGAATCACTATCCACAGAAGCTGTAGAAGAGAAAAGAAATTTTAAGATCCATTGGTCTTTCCATGGAAACTCCAAAAAGGGGGAAAAAATAACCCCCCCACATTGCATTTGGACCAGCAGAGCTTGAACTGCCGCCTCCATTTCAGTTGAAATGATTCTCCCGCCGAGCCCTCTTTGCAGGCTCCTGCGTGTGCCTGGCTTCTGGTGCCTGGCGTCTGTCGCCTGCATCTCGGAAGGAACACGTCCAAATCCATCTCCACGTGTCTCTTCCTCCTCTGGGTCATTGGCAGAGACGTGGCTTTTCTCTGTTCCCTAGAGACTCTGCCACAGATGAAAATCCTCCCTTTAGCCTGGGTCTCACTGCCGGTCCATGGTCTTGCTAATATTTTTTGTGGTTCCTTACCGAGATTTTTAAATGCTGTAAAGGTCTCCAGAGGCGAATGCTATTAGGGAGCCAGTGGAAGTTATGAAATCCTTGCATAAAATACATGCTTTTTTAAAGAAACGGAAACAATGTGTGTTGGTGGTATTTGCCTGCTGTCTGGGGTTGTTTTAGGATGCAATGAGTCCCCAGTCCAGATCGCTCGCCGCCCCCGTCTTGCAGCCAGCCCCTGCCTCTGGCTTGCCTGTACTCTTTGCAACCAGATTGCCTTTCTCTGCAGTGCTTGGCATAACGACATCTACCAAGAGGGTTAGTTCAAGCATCCCTTGCTCAAGTTTCCATGGTTGAGATCAGTTGGGTCACACATACAGAAAATAGGCATTTTCTCTGGCATGTCTTCCCACCCAAGGCTTTAAAACAAAGCTGTGGGACAGCTAACAGTCTTGCCTTCAAAGTTCCTGCTGGTGAAGTTGGCATGAAGCTGGAGCTAAGATTCCAAAAGGAAATCTTTAGGGAAAATCCCATTTTGCTGTTATGTTCTTTCCTACTGGGAAATCTAGTTACACGCACGGGTGCTACCTTTCAGGAAAGGCAGACAGGCTCTTGTCTCATTTTTGTTTTTCTGCAGATCTTGCCTAACGTGCATGTTCAGTGGGTGAAGATGAGCTTTGCTCTAGAAGAAACTCAAGATCCTGGAGTTCCCGTCGTGGCGCAGTGGTTAACGAATCCGACTAGGAACCATGAGGTTGCGGGTTCGATCCCTGCCCAATGCTCAGTGGGTTAACGATCTGGCATTGCCGTGAGCTGTGGTGTAGGTTGCAGACGCGGCTCGGATCCCGCGTTGCTGTGGCTCTGGCGTAGGCCGGTGGCTACAGCTCCGATTCAACCCCTCACCTGGGAACCTCCATATGCCGAGGGAGCGGCCCAAGAAATAGCAACAACAACAACAAAAAAGACAAAAGACAAAAAAAAAAAAAAGAAAAAAAAAAAAAGAAACTCAAGATCCTGTGCTCCATCCACTCAGACCAACACAGGGAACATTGGAGGTTAATTCAGATTAATTACTGAGAAATGGCTCTATTGTGTTTCAGTCTGTGTCTTGGTTATTTAAGCCGTTTTAGTGATTGAATCAAATGAGCCCATGTGATAGGATCGGTTGATCCCTGGTCAGTCTGGAAATTGTCAATTTTGCAGTGCATTAAGGAGGCATACAGATATTTGCAGGAACTTTGCTAAGAGGCAAGCCAAATAGATGCAATATCTCTAATCAGGAGTCTGGGTTTTGCAACACAAGTTTTCACAAGCTCCATTGACGAATGCTATAGAGTAATTTAAAAAAATGTTTTAAAGTGGACTTGGAACCAAATATAAATATTTATTTGCCTAAAATGCAAACTCTCCTCTATATTAAACAGGAGAGAGACTGAGAGGTTTTCCAAAGAGCCAAAGAAGACACATGTATGAGTTTGTTTTTATATACTTGAAAAAATTAGAATTTATTCTATTTGATTCGGGGTTTTGGTATAACAGTCTGTGCTTTCTTATAACAAGGCTGGCACTACAGGTATAAAAGAAAGAAACTCTGGAACTCAAAGAAAGCCACACTCTCAGCTTCAATTTTATGAATGTTTTCCTATTTCAGACACACGTTTTATCTTTTTAAAGCAAACTGCTCCAATTTCTTTAGCTTATAGGTACAGGGGAAAATGACTCACCTAGGTGGTCACTGCCTGGCACGACCACTGTTAGCGTCAACTTTCTACATGCTCATCACGTGCTCTGAGCAAAATGATGGATGTGCAGCAGCTCATTAAAACGTCACAACCCCCAGAAGCCTGAGATTCTGGGCCCTGGGAGGGGGTTAGCAAATCTGCATGAAGTCACCAGTTTTTTAAATGGTGTCAGGACTCCATCCCAGCCTCAAGGCCTATGGTCTTTACTGCAGGGAACCCAAAGGAATCCCCCAAATCATCTCGTCCCAGCTCCTGTGCCCATGAGGCAGCTCAGTAGCCCCCTATCTCTGCACCTGTAGCCCCGGCTCCTTGGCTCCCTGTTTGGGTAGAAAAACCCATCCCTTTTCCAACGGCTGAGGTTCGGCAGCCAACGTGCCATTATACACGTCAAAACCATAGAGATGCTGATGGCACGCCTCAGGGCTCCAGTGGAAAAGTACCGGGTAATAGGGCAGCTTCCATAAGCCAAGGAGACGGGGGTGGGTCTGTGGGTACTTGAAAGGTGGCTGGTCTGAATCCAGCTGTACCGGGGATGTAAACGAATGCTAGTGTTCAGAGACGTAGCCCAGCAGAATATGATAATGATAATATGTGATATGATAGTATCACACGGTATGAGAATATGAAATATGGTAATACATGGTAAAATGATAATGTGGTGTTACGTTGGGTTATGTAAGATAGACCACTACAAAGAATCCTGCCTGTTCACTTTTCCTTCCCCCCTTTCAAAAAAATGTGGCTCTTAGTATTTTTTTTTTTTTTTTTTTTTTTTTTGGTCTCTTTGCCTTTTCTGAGGCCGCATCCACGGCATATGGAGGTTCCCAGGCTAGGGGTCGAATTGGAGCTGTAGCTGCCAGCCTGCACCACAGCCAGGCCAGGAATCGAACCTGAAACCTCATGGTTCCTAGTTGACTGCGTTAACTGCTGAGGCCCGATGGGAACTCCTTTTTTTTTTTTTTGTCTTCTTAGTATTTTTAAAATGACCTACCTGGCTTGTATTCTACCTATCAGACAGCACACTCTAGAAGCATATGCTGCTTGGGTTTGAAGCGTATGGTGTGGGTCCTGCTTCTGCTATTTTTGTAACTTCCCCATACCTCCATCTCCTTATTTTATTTTATTATTTATTTATTTATTCATTTATTTATTTTTATTTTGTCTTTTTAGGGCCACACCTGTGGCATAGGGAAGTTCCCAGGCTAGGAGTGAAATCAGAGCTGTGCCTACACCACAGCCACAGCAACGCTGGATCTGAGCTGCCTCTGTGACCTACACCACAGCTCATGGCAATGCCAGATCCTTAACTCACTGAGCAAGGCCAGGGATCGAACTCTTGTCTTTATGCTGACTAGTCGGGTTTGTTACAAGTAATGAACCACAGCGGGAACTCCTCAGTCTCCTCATTTTAAAAAACGAGAGTAATGAGGTGTCAGAGGACTAAATGAATAACATCTGCAAGATGCTGAGGACTCAAAGGGCTCCCCGTCAACACGGCATTAACCTTTGTCATCAGAAATCGCAGAAGAGAATCCTTCTTGGGGGAAGAAGATTGCTTTCAAACCCTACCCTCAATGACGCCTCTGACTTAGATTTTCTTCAAAAAGTTAACCGTCCCCACTTCTGTGGCTACAAGGACCCAAACTTGAAAAGCATCGCTCTGGAGTCCTGAGCTGACGCTGGTCACCTATAATCTCGATCGGATCCATTTGTTAGAGTGAGCGCACGTGCAACCCTCCCAGTTTATGAATGACAGTTGGCTCCTTTGGATGGTAAATGCTACGTGAGAACAGAGCAGGGAGAGCCCACGAGAACGCTAAGAGGCGGCAAAGCAGAGGTCTGTCCTTCTTGTGGGCCAAAGACAGTCAATTCACCAGGGAGAACCATCCAAGGCAAGCAACAGACACACTCTCACCACCAGCCTGGAAAGACATTCAGGACGATTGCTGGAGCCACACATCACCAAATAATCAATCCGCAATATACCTACTGAGTAACCAGGAGATGTTGAGATGTTCAGATGTTGAGACTTTCCAGGCTCCACCAGAAGAGTCTGGAGAACAAAATAGGTACCACTGTCCACATTTTTTGTTCTTGAACACTTCGTGTGGTTCCAGTTATCCTAAAATTAAAGAGAGTCCAGAGATGGGCAAATGCAAATACTAAGGTGCAATTTCAGTTATATTTGCCCTGCTAATCATAGGGCTGTATCGCTGAAATTTGGGACAACGACCTTAGAACATTTGGGTTGTGTTTTAGATAGTTCTGATGTGATCAATCGTGCAGATATGTTGCTATTTTATCTTTTAACGTATGAGTGGGGAAATATATTGGGAATATATAAAGGGAATATAGAGCTATTAAGCTCAGAAGGTCAAATCATTAAGCACTTGTCTGTTCATCTTATTCATTCTGCTAGCTTCTTTCAGGTATATACTAGGTGCTTAATAAATGTTGGCCAAGTAATTCATGAATGAGCTGTGTTGATAAAAATAGCTTTGCTTGAAAATGGCCTTTGTCTGAAACTATTAGAAAATGGCAACATTGGAATGGAGCTAAATAAGGGAAAAGCAGAAACTGGCAGAAATGCATGTATAATATATATCAAATAAAGAAACGGATTTTTTTTTTTTTTTGTCTTTTCTAGGGCCGCACCCGCGGCCTATGGAGGTTCCCAGGCTAGGGGTTGAATTGGAGTTGTAGCCGCCAGCCTACACCACAGCCATAGCAATGCCAGATCTGAGCGGCGTCTGTGACCTACCTACACCACAGCTCACGGCAATGCCGGATCCTTAACCCACTGAGCAAGGCCAGGGATCAAACCCGCAATCTCATGGTTTCCAGTCGGATTTGTTAACCACTGATCCACAACGAGAACGCCAAGAAATGGAATTTTTAACATAAAAGCACTTACATTAAATTTAAGTCCAGAGAAAAGCACAAATTGTGTAATGATGCATTCTCAAGCATCCCCCAGAGCAGACAGGGTAGAAGTCAGGGGCAATTTGCTAGCTTTTCTCCAAGTTTTTCCTGGAGGAGTTAGAATTTTAGGAGCTTCTTGACTCTACATCCAGTTCACATTATTTTATTTCTTCTTTTTGGGGCGGCACCTGCGGCATATGGAGGTTCCCAGGCTAGGGGTTGAATCGGAGCTATGGCTGCGGGCCTACACAACAGCCACAGCAACGAGGGATCTGAGCTGCGTCTGAGACCGACCCTACGGCTCACGGCCCTGAATGGATCCTTAACCCCCTGAGCGGGGCCAGGGATCGAACATGCATCCTCATGGATACTAGTTGGGTTCTTAACCTGCTGAGCCACACGGAAACTGCCCGTCCACCTCATTTGAAGTTCTGATCTGGTGACTGATGGCTGAGAACCGGGTCAGGCTGTCCCGACACGGACTTTCCTCCCTGGATGTCCAGACTCCTCTTCCCTTCATGGGCTCTTCTCTTGCTCAGATGTCAGTTCTCTCATTACCCGCCAGTCCCCTGGCTTGGATTCCCGCTCTCCCTGTGCTGTATCCTGTAACTCGTGTTCACCGCGTGACAACCAGTTCCTTATTGGTCTGTGACCTTTCAGATGTCACGTGTGCTAAAATGTCATCATAAGGTCACTTAAAATGTACCTAGCACCCTACATCAAAGGAGATTGAAGCTCTCCTACAGACGGTATCTTGCTAGGACACAGCTCTCATGACCCTAATTTTACCCACGAGGAAAGAGCAGCTCAAGGAAGCTAAATGATTGCTTCCTCTCACATGCTGGCAGTGGGCTCTCCTTGGAGCCCTGGGCTTTCTTGGTTCGATTGTTAGTCTCTTTCTAGGTGGACAGTCTTTTTTTGGGGGTGGAGGCAAAGCTATGGAGAGAGACGGGAACAGAGATTGTCTCGCCTCCCCTCACCCCATTAGATTTATACCCCTTTTTCTTGTCGTATTTGGCCTAGTGCCTTAGGTGGTGTTTATTTTTCAGCAGAGTTGTTTATAGTCTGGGCTTGGAGCTGGAATACTGTTGAGACTTGAGTAAGTCACATGTCGGGAGAGACTGAACAGCTAAGGCTTCTTCTGGGTTTGGGAGCGCTCGGAAGAAAGAGCAGAGCTCAATTAGAGAGTGATTCAATCCAGAGTCAGAGATGCATGGGAAGGAGTCCCATGGTTTTTTGAAACTTCAGCCTCCTTAGGCTGAGAGCAGCGCTTCTAGCGGAGGGTGGAATTCTCTGGGTGAAGACCCTCATGGCTGAGCTATTTCGTGGGAAGCTGTGTTCCTGGGATCTCTCTGCTCAGTGGGCTGTAGCTTATCCCATCCCTAGCTTGTTCGCAATGGCTGCTAAATTATAGTTTTGGAGAAATTCAGAGCCTGCTTTGCCCGAGGACTTTTAAAACCGTGCTCAAAGTTGCAGGAGCTTTATCTCGAAATGTTTTATTGGCCCTTCTAAAACTCCCTTATGCAAGAATGATGAAGCCCAGGTATGTGTGTAGCATAAGGCGTGGTCTCCAGACAGTTGCCAAGTGAGACTTGCTTTTTTTTTTTTTAAGTTTTGTTGAGACTTGGGCAATCATGATGTGGATTTTTTCCAGGCTGATCTTCAGTGGACTCCCTCCATTGTAGGCTCTTGGGGCTGTGTCTCTTCACTTGGGTTGTGCAGACCCGGCAAGACCTTCAGAAGAAGCCTTCTTTTCAAGCCGCCCCCCCCCCCCTCCGATGTCTAGGGCGATGGCGCTCATGGCTTGCCGCTCCTACGATGAAGCTGAATTTGCCAAATCTGGCATGAGCTGGGAGGAGGCTGCTGGTACAGATTTGAGTTTCCAGCAGCTGGATTTCAGATAACTGGGTAGACGATTGGGTAACAGATAACCAGTGAGCTCAAGCTGGGGAGAGCGTGAGGGTTTTAGGTTGACTCTATAGCTGGCTAGGTAAGGCTTTCAAAAAACAGAAAAAAGCACGGTGGCTCTGCCCCTTGCCCTTGGCAAGCAGCTTGGATTCTGAGTTTCTTTTTTTCACAAAATGAGGGTTCCCGTCCTACTTATTGAGCAGGGCACGTAAGGATGAAGAGGAGAGCGTGTACGTGAAAGGTCTTTAGTAAACTGGAAAAGCGCTGTGGCAATCCTGGGAGATACCTGTAAAACAGGCATAAAGATACCCAACCCGTAGGGTTGTCGCAAAGACTAAGGGACTCATGATGTAAGACGCCAGCTCATTGCTTTACACACGGCAACGCTGCGAAGCTCCTCTCCCCCCACCCCGACTTTCTCCTGCCCGAGAGACGCTGATGCTGATCTTTTTTCTGCTTCTTGATTTCCTCCCCATCAGAGACGTTGGCATTTGCAGTTGGTCCCTGAACCGGGCTGTTCCCTCTCTGGGTCCATGTCCTCGGCTACCCACGTTGCCTCAGGCCTTGGCTCTCTTTTACGGTCGGCCTGCCTTCGGTCTCCTGCTCCTGTCTCCCTTCCCCGAGTTTCCTGATCGGATGCCAACCTCCTGTTGTAGTCCTCCCCAGAATTCACTCTTGGGCTCAATCCCTCTCCTTGGCTCCCACACCAGCACCCAGAGGTTTTAAAACTATTTAGCTCTCTTTTCATTCCCCCCCACACATATAGATGTGTGTGTCTATGTATGTACTTGTTTATTTGTTTTTAGGGCCATACCTGCGGCACATGGAGGTTCCCAGGTTAGGGGTCGGCCTGCACCACAGCCACAGCCACGCCAGATCTGAAGCTCATCTGTGACCTACACCACAGATCACGGCAGTGCCTGATCCTCAACCCCCTGAGCGAGGCCATGGATTGAACCCACATCCTCATGGATGCTAGTCGCGTTTGTAAGCTGCTGAGCCACAATGGGAACTCCCCTCTGCTTTTGTATTTAAGTCTCCTTTGATCGTGCAATGTCCAGGATGGTGGGGCCCATGTCCGTTTATTTATAACAAACGTGGTCTCTGGCACGTCGTGGGCCTGCCGTGAGGGCCGGGGTGTAAAGGCGTGAGGGACTAAAACCAGCAGGTGTCCACTGCTTCTCGGCAGATGGATGTCATTTTCCAGGAGATTCTGCTAAACAATTGCAGATTCTATGGACGTTTTTTCAGTCCTGGAATGGATCGGCCCTTAAGGGAGGGTCCAATCACACCCATCTCTGGAGACTGGAAGGTTCTGGTCACCTGCCATTTTGAATACTGTCCTCTGACTTCCGTCCCCATGACTCAACGCCGGCTGTCCTTGCAGTGCCAAAAAATCGAGTCCATGTGGTTTCAGGAGTTAAAAAAAAAAAAAAATGAGTCCCCTGGACTGACTCATGTCACTTGAACTAGTTACGTGGAGGTAGGTAGATGAAGCAACCTGGTTGGCCGACTTTCCCACGGGCAAGCTGGTTTTTTCAATCACAGCAGGGGCGCTGTGGAGTCATGATGTGACTGCAAGGGACATCAGAAAGGCTTAGGCTGGCCGGTGGCCAGGAGGCAGGTGTAGCACAGTGATGAGGACAGGTGAATTTCACATCCAACTCAGTTCCTGTGTGGCCTTGGGCCAGACACGCAGGTCCCTGTCAGCTATTTCCTGAAATGAAAAAGGGAAGTAGTGCATGGATAGCAGTGGTAATTCTGAGAATCTGTGCCCCGTTGTGGGTATAACGTGTACCTACCGCTCAGGGATATGGTCAAATACTTTGAAATGCCTGAGTGCTGTGGGAATGAATCGTGTTCTGTTTCTTACATCTTTTCTCCTGGGGGTGCACCTGCCCTTCCCTCCACCTGCCATTTGTACTGGCTTCCTGGACCTCTGAGGTCGCCCATGCCCTTGGAAATCAACTTTATTTGAATGATAATAGATACATCAGAGTGGTGGGATGCCTTTATTTTAAAAACTGGAGAAAAATCATGTGAAAGCCCCACCCTGTTTTATTGAGAGATCATTGGCACGCATCCATGTTTAGGGTAAGGGCATAACGCGTGATGGCTTGGGTTCCTTATATGGTGAAGTGATTACCACAGGAGGTGCAGCTAACATCTATCTTCTCATGGAGATACAATAAGAAGAAGTGAGAGAAGAAAAGAAAAAAGAAAAAGTTTTCTCCTCGTCATGAGAACTCAGGATTTATTCTCTTAACAGCTTTTGTATTGGAGTTCCATCATGGCACAGCAGAAATGAATCTAACTAGGAACCATGAGGACGTGTGTTTGATCCCTGGCTTCGCTCAGAAGGTTAAGGATCCGGTGTTGCCATGAGCTGTGGTGTGGGTCGCAGACAAGGCTCAGATCTGGCATTGCTGGCTGCGGTGTAGCGTAGGCCGGTAGCTGTGGCTCTGAATCGACCCCTAGCCTGGGAACTTCCATATGCCGCAGATGCGGCCCTAAAAAGAAAAAAAACCAAACAACTTCCATATTTATCATACCTTAGCTAAGGTCACCATGACATTCCATTCCCTAGTACTTATCTACCTTACAGCTGGAAGTTCATAACTTTTGACCAATTAAAAAATTTATTATTATTATTTTGTCTTTTTATGGCTGCACCTGCAGCATATGGAAGCCTAGGGGCTGAATCCGAGCTGCTGCTGCCAGCCTACACCACAGCCACAGCAACACTGGCTTCAAGCCTCATCTGAGACCTACACTGCAGCATGCAGCAATGCCAGATCCTTAACCCACTGAGTGAGGCCAGGGATTGAACCTGCCTCCTCACGAACACTGTGTCAGGTTCTTAACCCACTGAGCCACAGCGGGAGCTCCCTCCCACCTACTTCTATTCCTCTCTTTCTCCACTGTTAGCCTCTGGTAGCCACAGTCTGATACCTTTTTCTATGAGGGTTTTTTTTTTTTTTTTTTTTTTTTTTTTTAGATTTTGCATATAAGTGAAATCATAGAGTATTTGACTTATTTCATTTAGCCTAATGCCTTCAAGGTCCATCCATGTTGTCAAAATGGTAAGTTCTCTTTTTTCTTTTATCTTTTTTGTCTTTTTAGGGCCACACCCAGGGCATATGGGGGTTCCCAGGCTAGGAGTCTAATCGGGGCTATAGCTGCCGGCCTACACCACAGCCTCAGCAACGCTGGATCCTTAACCCATCGAGAAAGGCCAGGGATCAAACCTGCGTCCTCATGGATATTAGTCAGATTCGTTTCCACTGAGCCACGACGGGAATTCCTCTTGTTTTCTTTTTAAATATTTGAATAATAATCCATTCTCTATCTGTTTATTATCTATCTGTCTGTCTGTCTGTCTATCTATCTATCTATCCATCCATCTATCTATCTAATCTATCCATTTCATAACTGCTTTATTCATTCATCCATCATGGATACTTAGGTTGTTGCCATGTCTTAGCTTTTAAGTAGCTATGCACATAGGGTGCAGATATCTTTTTGAGTTAACGTTTTAATGTCGTTTAGCTGTATTTCCAGAAGTAGAATTCCTGGATCATACAATAGTCCTATTTTTAATTTTTTGAGGCTTCTCCATACTGCATTTGAAAGCTTTTCTTTTCAAATATGCCACCATTACAACAAAGGCGTCCAGTCACTGTGCACATAAAACATAGTTTCACATGATCGTTTTGCTTGGTAAAGACCCCATTTTTGAATGTTTAGTTTTTTCTTCTTTTTAGTGCTGCACCTGGGGCATATGGAAATTTCCAGCCTGGGGACTGAATTGGAGCTGGGGCTGCCGGCCTACCAGATCCTTAACCCACTGAGCAAGGCCAGGAATTGAACCTGTGTCCTCATGGATACTAGTCGGGTTCTTAACCTGCTGAGCCACAGCGGGAATTCCCACTGTTCAGGTATTTACTTAATGAATCAATGTTCACAGGTGACTGTCATTTCAAACCTATAGTGGATAAACTGCGCAAGAAAAGAAGGGAGGGAAGCAAAGGTAAGACAAAGCTGGAGTTCCCTCGTGGCATAGTGGGTTAAGGATCAGGTGTTCTCACTTCAGCAGCTGGGGTCACTGCTGTGGCGTGGGTTCGACTCCTGGCCTGGGAACTTCCACATGCCCCAAAGGGCACAGCCAGAAAACAAAAAATGAAAAGGTAAAGCAAAGCTCTGGTTCACTGGAGACGCAGGCTCTGAGCTTCCAGTCTTGTCCCTCCAGCCTTCTTTCTCGCTTTCCTTCCCTCTTCCTTTTCCCTCCCGTCCTGTCTCTTGCCATCTTGAATGCCCCTCTCGCTCTCGGTTCTTTTCCCTTCTCTTGGGGTAACTGGAGCGGGAGGATGTGGTCAGAATTGATGAGGCGAGAATCATCCCAGTTCCCTTTTTCCTTCACCTCAAACCCTTCGCAGATGTGCAGCTTCATCCGATCAGCGCAGCCCAGACCACGAATGGAAACTCCAGAAACCTCAGTCTAGGGACACCAGGCCACAACCACACTCTCAGGGGCAGATTCATTCTAGAAAGCCTTCTGACCATGCATGTCAGTCACAATGGTTAGAAAGTCACCGACATGGCGGTAAAGACGTCACCGTGGGAATTTGTTAGCGTTTTCACTTCAGGGTGCGATTGCACCCTCCCGATTTGATGGGGGAACAGTCCTCCAAGACCAGAGCCTTAACCTGTTGCTGGAGCCTGACTACTGCTGCCCTTCCCTCCCGTCCCTCCCTGGAAGGTACCATTGTTTGTATGATGGGTTCCAGGAGAGCAGTTATCTGCTGGGACACGTATGGGTCACTCTCCAGCTCTTCGTAACGTGGTTGGTGTCTCCGCTTCTATGCAATTAGATAAGATGATTAGTAACAGTATTGCATCCAGTTCTATGATGAATTAAAAGGCAAGAAGATGATGGAGTTCCCAGCATGGCTCAGCGGTAACAACCTGACTAGTATCCATGAGGATGCAGGTTCGATCCCTGCGTTGGGGGTCTGGAGTTGCCCTGGGCTGTCGTGTAAGTCACATACGAGACTCAGATCTGGCGTTGTTGTGGTTTTGGTGTAGGCTGGCAGCTGTAGCTCTGATTCGACTCCTGGTCTGGGAAATTCCATATGCTGCAGGTGCAGATCTAAAAAAAAAAAAAACAACAAAAAAAAAAAACACAAAAAAGATGACAAAGACAGGAAGCCGTGAGATGCTAGCGGTGTGATAGACTAGATCATGATTGAACTTGGATCCGTTTTCATCTCTTTTGCTCCATGGAAATTTATACTGGTTTTCCAGCTCAGGAGCTTAAAATTTTGCTTTATTAATTCAAGAAATTTTTAAAGAAAATTTAAATTTTTTGAATGAAAATTCTTTAAATTCTATAGTGCTCTACCATTTTCAAATTTTTACCCACAGGATCCTATAATCTCACAATAGCCCTTTTGTTTTTAATCCCCTGCCCCTATCCAGCCCTTCTGGCCTCCCTTTCCTCACTGGTAACCAGTAATTTGTGTCTGTGTGTTTTTCCGCCAAGCTCAGAAGCGTTCACACTCATTTCCAAGAGAGAGAACTGCTTCCAAGTTGACCATTTCTAAAATCAAGACCTTGGTGTCAGAAACTTTCTCCTAGGAGCTCAAATTTTGGGATATTCATTTTGATTGTGGCCGATTTAGTTATTGAAAATGTGTAGGTTTGGATCACAGAACGGCAGGGTAGTGCATTCCTGGAGAGGCCTCAGGTGACAGGTGCAGAAGCAATCTTTCCAAAGGATGTTCTTCAGAAAGACTTGCCTTTGTCCCAGAAGGCAACCTTGAGCTTGGGTAAGGCACCTGCTTTTGTAAAATGAGGAGTTTGGAGGAGATCAGAGTCCTTCCAATTCTGGCTGGTGAATTCAGGGTAAGGAGCCAGCATTAGAGTACTAGAATCGCATAAAATATAAACTATCAGGCTCCATGGCATGTATGCACTCTTTCTTGAAATTTTTCTCTGCGTCACATGTATGCCTCTATGCATGTAGTGTGTTGACGTAAACTTTCTTACTATGAAAAAAGGTTGCAGCCACTGCGATGCATGACAATTTTATTCTTACCCAGATCAGTAGAACCATGGTGAAGATAATTTCAGGTAGAGGAGGATACGTTGTCCTTGATTTATTTAGTACTGTATGTTCTTTTCTGCAGAAGGAAAGAAATAGCGTTTTAAAATAAATTTCTTTCCTTTTCCCTAAGAAACGCACACTTATTTTAGAAAACCATAGAGAACATAGATAAGCACAAAGAAAATTAAAATTTGTTCTCACCACCTACAGATAAACACTCAATATTTTGATGTAAGTATATTTTCAATTTTTAGCATAAGCGGGTATGTGTGTAGGATGTGTGTGTGTGTGTGTGTGTGTGTGTGTGTGTGTGTGTGTGTATTCAATGGGATTGTTACTACATATAAATTTTTGTAACCTGGTCTTTTCCAATAAACATAGCCAGATATTATGAGCCTATAAACTATTTTTTTTTTGTAAAGAACATTCAAATGAGGAATTGCATTCAATTTAAACACTTTTAAAAAGCAAACTGTCAGGAGTTCCCTTTGTGGCACAGCGGAAACGAATCCAACTAGTATCCAGGAGGATGTGGGTTTGATCCCTGGCCTCGATTAGTGGGTTAGGGATCCGGCGTTGCCATGAACTTCGGTGTAGGTGGAAAATGTGGCTTGGATCCCGCATTGCTTTTGCTGTGGTGTAGGCCCAAGGCTGCAGATCTGATTTGACTCCTAGCCTGGGAACTTCCATGTCGGCAACTGCAGTCCCAAAAAAGAAAAAAAAAATTGACAAGTAGAGAAATGAAGCTTGGGCTGTGGAAGAGCAGCCACCATCATGCAAACAGGGATTTGGGAACAAAAATACCACAATAGGTCTAAAGAGGAAGAAAGGCAGTGCCGTGGGAAATATATTGGGAAAATGAAAATTCGAGATAGTCATTGGAGTAAAAGAAAGAATTCATGTCAAAATGGTTCCATCCAGTGCTTGGCAGCTGTTGCGTTTTCCCTGGTGACTCTGATACCAACATGCAGTGGGGGGAAGTGCTTGCGTTTCTACTCTGACTGTAGGGGTGCCAGAAACGTGACTGAGCCTAGAACCCATGTCTCTGGTTCCTGGAGTCACTTCTTCATCTGGCACCACTAGACCTGTTTCCACCCAGTTTGTGAGTCACGTGGGTCTGGATGATTCGGTTTGGCCCCTCGTGGGGAATAACAGGACACAGCTGGATGTAGCCACAGCCTTTTATTTCTAGAAGCTTCTAATCCCAGACTAAGAGATGTTGTGATTATGGAGAGAAAGACTGGTGAGGAATTCTTAGCTTCTCAAACGGAGTAGAGAGCAACTAAACCACGAATAATGCTGCCTGATGAAACCGAGAAGTCTGTCTGCTTTTAGGCTGAAACATCCTCAGAAGGACGATGAGGGCTGACTCCCTCCTCTCGGGAGAGTCAGGCTGGAGGTATCTTCTGAAGAGAGTGTCACTTTCTAAAAAAGCGGGTGTGTTTCTACTGGGCCAGTTTCACAGTCCCATGAACAGAGTCTTCTGCTCAGATAGGGACCTTCCTGAGCACATCTATAGAAATAAACAGAATATTGAAACCCTAGCAGAGGATTAACCTCTGCTTCTCTCAGCCTTACAGTGTGCTGACTTGCTTTTCTTGGTTCTCAAACGATGCAATCTGACAGTTCAGCAGCTTCCTGTTTGAGGGTTAATTATTTTTTTTACGCCTATGTTGAAGATGCTCAAATTTGTGATTCATTCTCTATAATTAGATATAACGCTTAGACTATATCCATGTCCATCACATTCGCGTTTCTCCTTCGAGGGCTGTTGTTTTTCCCTCTGAGCAGTTGCTGGTGGCCTCAGCTCATGAAAATGTGATGATCAAGGCAACCCTGAATTTGCAGTTGCCGTGGCCATGCGTCAAGGGAGCCCCGGCTGTGTCCTTGCAGAAAACTGATGTCCCCCCCCACCCCACCCCAAGGTTGGAACGGCTGAGACAGCCCCTGGGGCGTGTGCGCTTTGTGGTTTGAACGAGGGCTCAGTGGCCCCACCTTGCTGGCTTCTCTGCCCCTTGAGAGTGAAACCAAGAAATGACTTAGCTGGAGAGCCATCAGCCAGAGGGCGGAGGGCGGAAAATAAGACTTCACGCGTGTGAGGGAAGGGTGGGGAATGGTTTGATGTTCATTTGAGGTGGCAAAAACGGTCTTCCCCCATCTCCCCTTCCTTGGCTCTGTTTCAAGAAATAGAAGCTTCAGCGGATTCTCAGAAATTCGCCGATTCTCTTCCAGAGGTGCTTCTTGCTCAAGAAGCGCTTGGTTGGAATGGAGCAGGTGGTTCTCTTTTCTCGTCCTCAGGTGAGGGAGGAAGAAAGAGGAGAAAGGGAAAGAGATGTGAGCCAGGGGAGAAAAAAAGAGGAAGTGAGAAATAGAGGGGAGGAAGGAGAGAGAGAGAGAGAGGCAGCCGGCCTCCAAAGGAAGAATGCGCTTTCTTGGCATTGCCAACAGCGTAATGGCTGTCACCCCAGGACCTGGGACTTCCTCTTTATCCAGACACGCTGCACTGGGGTTTCACTGGTAACAATAAGTTGATTGATCAGGCTGTCGACAGCTGGGCATGGTGTGATTCTGAGCTTGGCACTCTTTTGTTCCATTTCTGTGTGAGTGAGTCTGAAATAGCACCAATGTTTTAAAAGAATGTACGCACCCATGTCATCTTTCATCAAACGCCTCCCCTGCCTCTGCTAAACCTGGCCTTCCCACCATTCAGTCTTGTAAATGATTTAAGAAGGACTAGAGTACAGCTGTCCCTTGGTATCCACAGGGGGTTGGCTCCAGAACCTCCCAGGAGACCAGAATCTGGGTGCTCAAATCCTCGCAAATAGCATCCAATGGCGCAGTATTTGCAGGTCGCCCATGTGCATTCTCCTGCATATACTTGGCATGGTCTCCAGGTTACTCGTGATGCCCAACACCCCCCCTGGAAATGCTGCGTGCAGCGTTGCTGACGTGGCAAATACAAGTTTTGATTTTTGGAACTTTCTGGAATGTTCTTTCCCAACTCTTGGTTGAATCCACTCAGGGAACCTGTGAACCTGGAGGGCTCACGGCATTTCTCACGGGGCGGGGGTGGGCGGCGACGATGTGGGCTACTTGGTCAGGGACAAAGCCTCAGCACTCTGTGCTGCGGAAGATCGGCTCACACAGGAGAGAAACACAGGTACTCGACCGCAGTGCGGAAGTGAATGCGTCAGATCCCTACTCAGATCTTCACGCATCTGTTCACTAGACAGAGCCACCCTGTAATGCCCTTTTCCCTTTGGGGTGTGCGTTGTGTCCCTGTGCCCCTTCCTTCCATTTTCATCACATAACATTTTCGGGAAAGTCCTACTCGGTTGCAGGACGGTGTATGATGCTGGCTTTGAGTTGCAGGTAGCAGAGACCACTACTCACAGACCCATGTCCAATGCCTTGTCACAAAGCAGCTTACCCTGGGCTGGCTCTGTGCCTGTGACCACCTGGGCTGATTTCATTGAACAGACCAGTCAGCTGCTCTTTGGTTTCATAAACACGAATGAAATGAGGGAGTTCCCGTTGTGGCTCAGTGGGTAAAGAACCTAACTGGTATCCACGAGGATACAGGTTCCACTCCTGGCCTTGCGCAGTGGGTCAAGGATCTGGCATTGCTGCAAACTGTGGTGTAGGCCTCAAGCATGGCTCTGATCCACATAGCTGTGGCTGTGGAGTAGGCCAGCAGCTGTGGCTCCAATTTGACCCCTAGCCTAAACTTCCATATGCTGCAGGTGCTGCGTAAAAAGAAAAAAAAAAAAAAAAAAAAAAGAACCAAATGAATCATCCCACTGAAATCTTGACGTCAGCCAGACTGCTACCCCCGAGTTCATGTCCTACAGCCTTTAACCTGATGCAGAAGCTGGCAGCCTGAGGCCTGAGGTCCAGGATGCTGTGCCTCTCACACACCTGTGGGGTTTGTCTCACCTGAGCGAGGGTACGGGACTCCTCTCTTTTCTTGCTGAGGCGTCAGATAGACAACCAATGTGACAGGAGGTGCTTTTCCATTTGCCAGTGTATGACCAGCTTACGAAAGCTGGGCTGACCATCAAAGAGGCTTCACTGAGAGGTACTGCCAGGCAAGACCATCTCATGTCTGTTGTCAGTCAGGGGCCCTTGACTCCACAGATGCCTGTAGTTGCTAAGGGACTTTTTACCACTCCCACTCATATTCCCCTTTCTTTTTTTCCTCTTCTCTTCTTTTTTTCTTTTCTTTCTTTCTTTCTTTCTTTCTTTTTTTTCTTTTTTTTTTTTTTTTTTTTTAAGGGCTGCACCCACTGCATACGGACGCCCCCTGGCTATGGTTTGAATCAGAGCTACAGCTGCCAGGCTACACCACAGCCACAGCAACACGGGATCCGAGCCTCATCTGTGACCCACACCACAGCTCACAGCAATGGTGGATCATTTAACCCACTGAGCAAGGCCAGGGATCGAACCTGCATCCTCATGCATACCAGTTAGAGTCATTCCCACTGAGCCACATTGGGAAATCCTTGTATTCCCCTTTCAATGAAAAGCAAGGCTTCCCTCCCATCTAGAGAGGTCCCACGGAAGTTGACATGGAGTTGTCCTGGAGGTTCAGTTATTGCAATGTGGCCAATCCTCGTCCAGGCAGCTTGTTAGACATGCAGAGTCCCAGGACCCACCCCTGATCAGGTGTGGGTGGGGCTAAAGCATCTGCACTTTCAGCAAAGGACTGTGGGGGATTCTGGTGCAGGTGGACACAAAACTGCATTCTGAGAAACACTGGAACGAAGATTCACTCTCCGAGCCTGTGTCTCCCTAACAGGTCCCTTAAAAGCTCAGCACATCTACCAGATAACATGCCCCAACCACCCCAACTATGTGCTGTTATGTTGTGTTAGGTCTTGGGAGAGAAATAGACAAAGAAGTGTGACGGCTACTCCTTGTCTTCTGGGAGCTGACCTCTCCAAAGGGCCTGCGCAGCCCTCACAGGGAGGAGGAAGGTGAAAGGAGCGGGTGAGAGGGTCTCAGGTTGAGGAGGGGACGGTGGAAAGCAGCGAGGGGGCTTCACTGACTCGAACCCATGGAGATCTTCATGGAACTCAGTGCAGACCCAGCTCCGACTTGCTTGATACTGTTTATAGCGTGAATAATGGGGTAATTATTTGGTGATTCACTAGCTGTCTGGAGAGCCTTATCACATCCTTGGGGAAAAACATCAGGACCCCTTAGTAAGACGGGGATTTTCTGAGCTGGCGTCCTGCCACAGGATGCCCAGGAGGGAAGAGTGGACCCAGACCCTTTAGTGCTGGCACAGGAAGTCAGCCCAGGAAAACCCGCCCTGTGTGGGAGCTGGTATGGACTGAGTTTTGGCCAGGTGCTGTCCCCACATTGTCAGGAAGGTTTTGGGTAAAGAGGTGAATGGTGGGGAGTTCCCACTGTGGCTCAGCAGGTTACGAACCTGACTAATAGCCATGAGGATGTGGGTTCGATCCCTGGCCTCACTCAGTGGGTCAGGGGTCCGGTGTTGCCGTGAGCTGTGGTGTAGGTCGGAGACATGGCTCAGATCTGGTGTTGGCTGTGGCTGTGGTGTAGGCTGGCAGCTGTAGCTCTGATTCAACACCTAGCCTTGGAACTTCCATATGCCGCGGGCGTGGCCCTAAAAAGACCAAAAAAAAAAAGAGGTGAGTGGTGGACAGGAACGTTGGGCCAGCCTGGAGAAGGAGCTGGGATGGGGAAGGGGTGTCCTGAGTGGGAGAAGCTCCAGGTTCCAGTGTGGAGTTGGGGGGGGAAGCAGGTCACTGCGGGCAGGGAGGTGCAGTGTGGGTGTGTCCCGGAGGACAGGCTGCCAGGAGAGCACATCCACAGAGGGGCAAGGCCACCGCTGCCCTTCAGGCCACTCTGTGGTGGCCGAGCCGCTGGACAAGAGCAAGGCTCCAGGTGGCCTGGGACCGAGGGCTGCGTGGCTTCAGACAGCTTGCTGGGCGACGAGCCGACAGGAGAGCGGAGACTAACGGGAAAACCGGGAGCTCAGTTCCGCTTCCGGAGGCTTAAAACCAAGCTGTATTTCTAGCCCTGGTGACACCTGTCCGGAAGGAGGGGCCCAGGGCTGAAGTGGGGGGAGGCCTCAGCATCGGGATCCGGGCTGGGTGGACAGTGGCTTCTAGATACTAGCGATGCCAGGGCCTGGGGAGGAGAAGCGAGCAGAAGGGCCGAAAGGAAGGAAAGTGGCTTCGGGACCCACGATCCAGCGGCCTGGGAGTTTCCTTCCTGTCACCTGGAGCCGGTTAGCGAAGGATAGAGAGCATCCCTCCACGGTTCCAGAGGCCGGTCCCTCCTCTTTGTACCTGCATGAAGCCAGCGCCACCTTTGGCACAGGAAGCCCTTTCTTAAAGAAACAGGCACAAACTAGGTCAGTTTCAGGGATGGGGTGTTGCAATGCTTGTAGGGAGAAGCAAATGCGTGTTGCAACGAGGGATGGGCAGACAAGTTCGGAACCATGCCCCCCGCCCCACCCGCACTCGGCTTAACGTTCTCTTGGTTCATATCACAGCTAAGGGATAGTTCCAACATTTTTTTTGGGGGGGGAGGTTATTATTACCTTTTTATGAGTGAGCACTGTTTTCCCCCACACACCCCTTTCTATCTGTTTCCCAGTCGCAGTTCGGGACGGACCAGCAGTGATCTCCGAGCCTTGTGGGATCTCAGGGCTACAGGGTCCTGCCGATGGGAACTTCGAGGAAAGGAGACACAAGCATTCCTTTGCTTGCAAAGGCTGGAGCTGGAAGAGGCCTCCGAGATCACTCGTAACTGATGGCGTAGCTGAGATCGGGCTGTGTCCACCGTCTGGGAAGAAAGTCTTGGTGTCTCTAAGAAGCTGTTACAGCAAGGTTATTCCCAGTATCTGAAAAACCTCCAGAGAAGCAGATCCGTGGTTTCCTTTGACAACATTCATCAGCATCACCATTTCTGAGGCCCAGGAAGTGTGTGTTATTCATCACATTTTAATGTTTTTGTCTTTTTTTTTTTTTTTTTCTTTTCGTCTTTTTGCCTTTTCTAGGGCCACTCCTGTGGCCTTTGGAGGTTCCCAGGCTAGGGGTCGAATCGGAGCTGTAGCTGCTGGCCTACACCAGAGCCACAGCAACAGCAACGCGGGATCTGAGCCACGTCTGCAACCTACACCACAGCTCACGGCCACGCCGGATCGTTAACCCACTGAGCGAGGCCAGGGGTCGAACCCGCAACCTCATGGTTCCTAGTCGGATTCGTTAACCACTAAGCCATGACGGGAACTCCTGTTTTTGTCTTTTTAGGCCTGCACCTGCGGCATATGGAAGTTCCCGGGCTAGGGGGTGAATCAGAGCCGCAGCTGCTGGACTACACCACAGCCACAGCAACGCTGGATCCTTAAGCCACCAAGTGAGGCCAGGGATGGAACCTGCACCCTCATGGATCCTAGTCAGGTTCTCAATCCGCTGAGCCACAACGGGAACTCCTGGGTCTTCCTTTTTTCATGTCTTCATGGGCCACCTTGTATGTCCCTTCGCAACGATGCCCATCAACTTGGGGGCTGGAGTCAAGGCGTCGTCAGGACCCCAGCAAACGGGTGAGTAGGTGCTGTTGACTAACTAGGGGCAAAGCACGCAGACTAGCTTCTGAGCCTGGGGTCAGAGCTGCCAGCTTTTGGCAATGGCTCTTCATGGATCACATCTGGCCCTTTGGTGCCACGGGCTGCACGGTACACTACCTGTTGGCTTGTTAGAGGAGGGGAGGTCGCTCAGGAGGGGCCGGTGGGGGAAAATAAACAGCAAGAAGACAATTCCACCTTCAATGCCTACCATGATAATGAATTACTCGGGGTGAATTGATGGGGAAATACCCAATATTCGAAAATCCTAAAGCAATAGGGATTATTGAAGGCTCATCCCGTCTACTTTATTTGGCTGCAAAGAAAGGGATTAGGAGGAAATGCCTCTCTGTGTCCTTTCCTGGGCTCAGCTACATTGCGAAGTTCCTCGAGGTTGCGTGGAGGTTACGAATGCAGCAAATCCCAGACTCTCCACGTGTTTGCTGCTGGGGCAGCCGGCTGAGATCCCAGCTGGGTGTTTTTGAAATCCCCGCCCCCACTGCCGCCCTGGGTTGGTAGATGCTTCATTAGTTCTGTTCTGCTCAAAACCCCCTGGGGATGGAAAAAAGCAACTCAATTCCTTTTTGTAGCAAAACACTAGTCATTACTGTTATTGTTGTTGCTGTTCATGGGGGTGCTGGGTGGATTCTGGATCCAGGGCCACCATCACAGGGCCTGGGTCCTTCCACAGCTCCAGGGGCTTTGCAAACCTGTACACATCGGAGCCCCAGCACATGCTGGCTGGCTAGAGAGACGCAGAGAAAAACGTCAGAAACAGAAGGATTTTTTTTTTTTTTTGTCCCTTGACGGAAATGGGCATGCCTGCGAAATCGGATTCTCAAATACGAGATTATAGAATCCTTCGTCCTTCCTCTCAGGTGACCTGGTTACAAAAGAGAGCATTTTCTTAGCAGGGCTAAGGCGGGAGCAAGGTCAGCAGGAGACACTGAGCTGTTTTCTCAGGACGGGGGCTGCTTTGCTCTCAGACGGCCCTGTTTTCTCTGGTCCAGTCCTCCCTTTTCCTCCTCCAAGAACAAGTACAGCAGATAATCTCTGTTGAGTTCCAGGCTGTACATGGACAGGTGCTGTGTAAAGGCAGCGCGGGGCAAGAGGGAGGTGGGAGCAGGGTCCCAGCCCCCACGGGGCCTCTTTATTATTATTCATTTTTAGGGCCGTGCCAGTGGCATATGGAAGTTCCCTGGCTAGGGGTCAAATCAGAGCTGCATTTGCTGGTCTATGCCACAGCCACAGCAATGCAGGATCCAAGCCACATCTGCGACCTATGATGCAACTCATGACAACACTGGATCCTTAACCCACTGAGTGAGGCCAGGGATGGAACCCATGTCCTCATGGATACGAGCGTGGTTCTCAAGCCACTGAGCCGCAACGGGAACTCCACCCTCAGGTGCCTCTTGAGAAGAGAGTTAAACAGGTAGAAGGGGACAGGGGGTGTCCTGGGCAGACGGACACTGCAGTCCAAGTTCATCTAGGACAGACATTGCAATCCTCCAGCACTAACTGCCCCGGAAGCCTTGCTGGGAGGAACCGAAGGTCACCGAGGAGCTGATTAGGGCTGGCGGTGGGGATCTTCTCTTTCCGTCTGTCCCTTCCCCTCTCTGAGCTCAGAAGCCTTGGTGGAGACTGCCCATCACTCTGTTTTTACTTGCAGTGCCTGCTGGCAAGTGGAATGATTCAGCCTGACTGCTCTTGACTAAATGCAGTTTTCACGACAAAATAGGCATCCTTCCCCCACCTCCTCCCCGCCCAGGACTGCTAAGAAGGGGACCTGAAGTTGCCCGTGGAAATCAACCTTCTCAAGTGTAGACGTCAGCTTAGGGGGGCCATGAGGATCGACCCCAGAGCCCTCAGCCTTCCACTTCTTTCTCTGTCACTAGCAGTTTAACTTTAAGCAAATGAAATCATTAAAAGCGAAACAATTCAACTTTTTTCCTGACTTCCCCTTTCCAAAAATGGAAGTATCGTTGATTTATAATATTGTGTTAGCTTCAGATGTGGAGCACAGTGATTCAATATTTTTGCAGAATATATTCTATTGCCGGTTATTACAGGATGTAATACTCGGTTATTACAGATAATGGATATACTGTGTTGGACAGTATTTCCTTGCTGCTTATCTATTTTATTTAGAGTAGTTTGCAACCCCATGTCCCTAATCTGTCACCCCCTTCTTCCCTCTCTGCTTTGGTAACCCAAGTTTGTTTTCTTTTCTTTTCTTTTCTGTGCCTGCCTGGAGCCTGGGGACGTTCCCAGGCTAGGGATTGAACCTGCCGCACAGTAGCCACCTGGGCTGCTGCAGTGGCAAGGCTGGATCCTTAACCCCATGAGCCACGAGGGAACTCCACACGTTTGTTTTCTAGATCTGTGAGTCTTAAATGACTACGTTTGCAATGACTAAATCGATCATTTACATTAAAATTCAGCCAAAAATCATCTCGCAACCACAGCAATGGCGATGGTGGCAACAACATCGGAAGACGAAACCCGACAATGTATTGCCGACTGCTGTTAAGATGAAGGGCGCTGCAACCCTCATTCTCCACAAAATTGAATTCTTTCGCACTGGGTTCTCAACTTCGAACGGTCATTTATTTCATCAAATGTTTCTGTTTGTAAAAGGTTTGGTGTGGGATAGCTCAGGTTTGTATCTGGCTCTGCCATGTGACAACCACAGGACGGGGGAGTTTCTCATCCTGTGGGGACCTCACTTTTCCCCCCTGGCCGTGGCTCTGACCATACCTGTTTCTTGGGATGGCTAGAAGATGAAAGGAGACATCAATCGTGAAATGCTTAGCAGAGCCCTGGCATGTGTTAAGGGCTCAATAAATAGGGTTAAGGATCTGGTTCTTGTTTATGGGATCCACACAGGAGGTCTGCTATTGTGAGACGTGGCGAGGCCTTTCCCTGTCTCTGCAAGGTTGGGGCAGGCTTGGCTTGCAGGAGGGGTGGGGTGGTGTTAGTTGCTTGCCATTTTATTGATTTATGTTTTGGCCACACCCATGGCAGGCAGAGGTTCCCAGGCCAGGGATCAAAGCTGTGTCATAGCATCGGCCTGAGCCACAGCAGTGACAATGCTGATCCTTAACCCACTGAGCTGCCAGGGAACTCCAGTTTCCTTCCACTTTATTTATTTATTTATTTATTTTTAATATATTTTTTAAAATTTTCCCACTGTACAACAAGGGGGTCAGGTTATCCTTACATGTATACATTACAATTACATTTTTCCCCCACCCTTTGTTCTGTTGCAACATGAGTATCTAGACATAGTTCTCAATGCTATTCAGCAGGATCTCCTTGTAAATCTATTCTAAGTTGTGTCTGATAAGCCCAAGCTCCCGATCCCTCCCACTCCCTCCCCCTCCCATCAGGCAACCACAAGTCTCTTCTCCAAATCCATGATTTTCTCTTCTGAGGAGATGTTCATTTGTGCTGGATATTAGATTCCAGTTATAAGTGATATCATATGGTATTTGTCTTTGTCTTTCTGGCTCATTTCACTCAGGATGAGATTCTCTAGTTCCATCCATGTTGCTGCAAATGGCATTATGTCATTCTTTTTTATGGCTGAGTAGTATTCCATTGTGTATATATACCACATCTTCCGAATCCAATCATCTGTCGATGGACATTTGGGTTGTTTCCATGTCCTGGCTATTGTGAATAGTGCTGCAATGAATCCTTCCACTTTAGATCCATCACTCACCAGTTGTGCCGTTGAGTGAATAGTCTTAGGGGAGTTCCCATTGCGGCTCAGTGGTAACAAACCTAATAACCACGAGGATGCCAGTTCGATCCCTGGCCTTGCTCAGTGAGTGGGTTAAGGATCAGGTGTTGCCATGAGCTGCGGTGTAGGTTGCAGATGGGGCTTGGATCCCACATTGCTGTGGCTGTGGCTGTGGCATAGGCTGGCAGCTGTAGCTCTGATTTGACCCCTAGCCTGGTAACCTCCAAATGCTAAAAGCTGGGTCCAAAAAAGGCCAAAAAAAGAAAAAAAGAAGAAAAAAAAGAGTAAATTAATTGACTTACTGCTCTGTGCCTCAGCCTTCTCATCTCTAAAACAAGGAGACAAATCATACATACTTCATGAGGTTGCCACGAGAATGAAGGGGCTTCATATGCACAAAGCAATAAACAAACAGTTCCTAGCACTTGGAAAACTCTCAGCGCATGTTAACCATTTTAATTTATTATATGACTCACTTAACACATTCGAGTAAAATTACAATCTCAGTTCCCAAGGGGAAATGCAGTTTCTTCTCGGCCCCTGTGACCCTCCGTTACTATAAATTTTAATAAGATACAATTCCTGATGTTGTAATAGACTTTTTTTTTTTTTTTTAATGTCATTACAGCTTCCTGCCATGGACACATCATTGCTGACATTAGTAGGTGTAGGAAGACGTTGTGGTCTGGCTTATGTAGCAAAAGTGTTTGTGGGAGGTTGTTTGATTAGCTTTACTAGTGCATTTCATGCACTGCACATGGGCCGTCCAACATTCTGGAAAGAGGCCATGCTGGTTGGAAAGACAGACGATCCCCAATGAGCCTTCATTCTCTTGCGGATTAGAGGAATTCCAGCTAACGTTTCAAAGGGCTGCCACCAAATATTTGGTGGTATTCTCCCTGCCACTCCCAGGGTTCTCTTGACGCTTCCCCGCCCTCCTCCTGCCCGGGGTCTCTGAGGCGGAGAGAAAAGGACATATCTGAATTGTCGCAGTTTAGATTTTATTCGTATCAAATTTACACCCGCACATAGTTTAGAGTCAGCTTACAAGACTCATCCTGACAAACAGCAGTCCTTTGCCCAAGATGCGCTGCTACGGTCTGAATATTTATGCTCCCCCCGCCCTGCCCCCCGGCAAGTTCAAGTGTTTAACTCCCAAAGCCCCATGTGATGGTGTCAGGAGGTGGGGCAGGGGATTGGGTCCTGAAGGTGGAGCCCTCCTGAAGGGGATCAGTGCTTCATCAAAGAGACCCCAGGGAGTTCCCTGGTGGCTTAGCAGGTTGAGGATCTGGCATAGTCCCTGCTGTGGCTCTGGCAGCTGCTGGGGCACGGGTTTGATCCCCCCAAATTAAAAGAGGACCGCCCCCCACAGCAGTCCCTGGACATCTTCCCTTTGTGAGGACACCGTGAAAAGTCTGTGACCTGGACGCAGGTCCTGATTTTAAACTTGCAGCCTCCAGAACCGTGAGAAGTAAATTTCTGTTGTTTGTAAGCCACCCAGTCTGTAGCATTTTGTAGTAGCCGCCTGAAGGGACTCAGCCGCCCTCTTGCATTCTCCCGATTCTAGAGGAAATTTCTTTCAACTGCTTTAACTATTCTTTTTGGTATTAATCTCCATTTTCTTTAAATAAGATGTTTCTAAAGGCTCTTTCTTTTGGCCGCACCCTTGGTGTGTGGCAGTTCTGGGGTCAGGGATCACAGCTGCACCAGAGCAGTAGCAATGCTGGATCCTTAACCCTCTGAGCCACCAGGGAACTCCTGATTGTCTTGTTTTTATGCCGTTTTTGTTTCTAATGATCACTGATCCCACAACCTTCCTTTCACTTGTTCTACCCTCCTCTCCTATTCTAATTCATCAGATATGCTCTTCCTTCCTTGTTTTGAAAGGGCTTTCCGTCTGATCACCAGTGTGGAAACTGCTTTCCAGCCTTGAAATCCCCTTTCCCCCGTGGGGTTGGACCCTGTTCCTCGTCTCCCCGTCTCCTGCTTGTCTTCCCCCTTGCTTTCCTCACTTCACTTGTGGCAGAGCCTTCTCGCAGCATCCTTAGAAGGGAGAGGAATTTTTGAGACCCACGTGTCTGAAAATGTCTTTCGTTGATCCTCAAACTTAAGGGACAGGCTTAGTGTTACAACTCTTGGTCGTAAATACTATTTCTAACGCATTTTCAAGGCATGACCCCAAGGTCTTCCGGCCCCAGCACTGACATTGAGATGCCTTTGTCCCCTCTGATTCTTGGTCCTTGGTATGTTTCTTTTCCTCTCTTCAATATTTTAGGATTCTAGTCCCTTCCTTCCTTGCTCCCTTGCTCCCTCCTTCCCTCCTTCCTTCCTTCCTCTCTTTCTCTTTCTCTCTCTCTCCAGTGACTGAGATTTCACAAAGATGGGCCGTAGTGTGGCTCTTCTTTCATCTCTTCTGCTGGGCATTTAGGCTACTCTGATCCGGAAACGCATGCTCCTCAATTCTGTGAAATTTTCTCGAATAATTTATTCGAAAATTTCATCCTTACCTCCTTTTCCTCTTTTCTTTCTTTCTGGAATTCCAGAGCCGCTCTCTAATTTCCTTTTCTATTTTTTTTCATCTTTAGCCACTATGTTCTGGGGCATTATCTGGACTTATCACCCTTTTATTGAGATTTTAACTCTTGATACCACACTTTTAATTTTCAAGAGCGCTTTCTTGGTTTTCCCTACTTTTAAGGAATGTTCTTTTTGTATATAAATAATGATTTTTTTTTCCGAAGAATTCATCGTCCTGCATAGTTTCTCTTTTCTTTTGCTGCTTTCTGCTAAAGGCTTTTTGTTTGAGTGTCTGTTGGTATCTTAAGAGGAAGAAGCTAAAAAAGGGTAGTTGGATCCCCTATGTTCTAGTTGGGTCATTTATTGGGGGAACCTCCCCACATCAATTTTTGTGTTATTTTCCCTTCGGCTCGGCAACTTATCCAAAGAACACTCTAGTCTCCAGTCTAGATGAAGAACCCTACGTGACAGCATGCTGAAAGAAAAGGGCCAGACGGCTCATTTGCAGAAGGCAAATTTTAATTTTAAAATGTGAATAGTAATTAATTAATCTTCTTAGAGTTTGGTCGATATACGGTGCTGTGCCAATTTCTCCTGTACCGCAGAGCGACCCACATACATTCTTTTTCTCAGAGCGTCTTCCATCACGCTCTGTCCCAGGAGACTGGATGGCGTTCCCTGTGCTGTACTGGGGGACCTCATTGCTTCTCTCTATTCTAACTGCAATAGCAAACTGTAACTTTAATCCATATGCTTTCTTGTGCCATCCCTCCCTTTAAGCTGTGCCTTGGGTACCCCGATCTAGAGATCCTCCTTGTAGCTTCTGCACAGGTGCCACCTTCACGCTTCTGTGATGGTGGGAGAAGGTGGACCCCCGGCTGCAGAGAATATGCGTCTCCTTCCTTCAGAAGTCATTTTCCACACGATTTCCTGTGCAGAGTCCCAGCTCCGGTCTCACTCCCAGGGACCCCCCCCCACCCCCGATGGTACCATCTGAGCCTTTGGGGGTTTCAGTGGTAAACCTGTGATTGTGTCTTTGACTTCCCCTCTGTGGTTTAGGATCCAGGCAGCTTATGTCTGGCAACTCAGTGGCGCTGCCTATGATTCAGCGTATTCGTAATGGCTAAGTCCACACCTTCTTCCTTTGATGTTCCACCTTCCAAACTTTGGTCTCCTCTCCCACAGCTTTGTCCTTGTGGATTTACTTATTCCTTAGAAGAAATCTCTTTACTGTTTTTTTTTTTTTTTTTTCTGGGGTTTCTGGAGAGAACAGAGATGATTGCATGTTTTCAGCTCATTTGTGACTGGGAACCATGATTGAGGATATTTTGGGGAATGTTGACACATAAGTGAGTATTGGATTATTTTAAGGGGTTACATCAATGGGATATATGCTTATTTTAACTAAACAGCCATTGACCAACGTAGGCAAAGGTAGGAGATTTTATATTTTAATTATTCTGATTTTTAGAAGCGCTAAAACGTCACTTGGAAACTAGCCCTGTGAAAAAAGGCCAGTGTTCAACCTCAGCTTCTGTTTGAAAAAGATCTTGCTGACGCGCTGATGGCCACGATAAAGGCAGAAAATTCTTATTTTTTTGAGGATGATAGAGAGTTGGGAAGACATTTGTTACTTGCTTGAGAAGGAAGTTTTGACTAGTGTTTTGAGCCAGGATAATACGAGTGAAATAACTCATCATTTTCCAATATCCACATTAACTAGCATCCATAAGTACAAGTTTCTTCTTTCCTTTTTTTCAAGGATCACCTTGTCCCATCTCATGGTTATTCAGCTGGATTACCTTCCCCCAGTTAGGGTATCATGGATTATGTTTAAAAGTTTCAACTGAAGTTCCAACTTAGAGGCGCAAGACTTTCTTTTTAAAATCTGGACCAAACTTACACCATTGCCTTTGTGGGTCTAGGTTTCTATTTTTAACTTCTTAGTGCCTAGTGTCCCATTCCTACCCCGGAGTTACTTTTTCTTTTTCTTTTTCTTTTTTTTTTTTTGGCTGCACCCATGGCATGCAGAAGTTCCTGGGCCGGGGGTTGAACCTGTGCCATAGCAGTGACCACACCAAATCCTTAACCTGCTGAGCCACCACAGGTCTCCAAGGGTAACTTTTAGAAATGCGACATCTAACACAACATTGTAAATCAACCGTATTCAATAAAAAATAAAAAGGTCTAATCTAAGTCACCCAAGAGTGAAGTGAATGACTAATCGGACTGGATGTAATTCTGTGCTACCTTCTACACTTTATGTAAATGTCCCTTGAGTGCTAAGCAGAGTTATTATATAAGCAACCCTTGCAAGCTGACTGATCTTCAAGAGATGAGCCTGCAGGATGCAGCCGAGGGAAGGAAACGGTCGCTCCCCACCCCTTGGCGCAATCTCTCACTTCCAGCTCCTGTTAATGCAACACGTGTTGGAGACGGCTGGGGTCCTCTTAGGTAGTGATTCTCCATAACGTATCCCTGCTGGCTAAACCTCGCCAGCCTTTAAAGATCATCCTGAAAAATCAGTGTTCAGCTTAGAGTCTTCAAGCCAGAAGCGTTGGTAGAGATGGTTCAATTCCCATTCATAGGGAAGCGACAAAAGTCAAAGCTGGGAAGTGACTTGCTTAAGTTCACACACCCGCACCCAAGACGCTGATTTTAAAGGACAGTTTGGCTGAGAGCTGATGAGTCCAAGTCTTTGTGAGAAGAGGGCACAGGCCCTCAGTTTACTCTTTCTGTGGCTGTTTATTTTTGTCAATGGAAAAGGGCAAAGATGTGAACAGAATGTAAAATCGTGTAAAAAATGGGGTACAACTTTTTTTGTTTGTTTATGTATGTAGGTACGTATTCATTTTTTTTTTTTTTTTGTCTTTTTAGGGCTGCACTCACAGCATATGGAAGTTCCCAGGCTAGGGCTGGAGTCAGACCTGCGGCTGCTGGCCTACGCCACAGCCGCAGCAATGCAGAATCCGAGCATGCCTGTGACCTACAGTGAAGCTCATGGCAAGGCTGGATCTTTAACCCACTGAGCGAGGCCCGGGATCAAGTTTCTGGGGCTGCAACTGGGCCCGGTCCCACGTGTAGCTGTCGCCCAGATTTGGTGAGCAGAAAGAAGAGCCTCGATTGGAAAATTGTTATTTATAAATGAAAACCATTCTTGGTGTCTCTCAGATTCAACTGGATGCCCTACATAGTCTCTGACGATGAGGAGGGAGAAACACCCACGACTGGGCTCCTTCTCCAGGGCCCTGGAAACTTCGGGGGCACCTTCCCTCTGGGAGGCAGGGGACAGGCTAAAGGGCAGAAAGGAACATTAAAAGTCAAATCCACATTGGGTCTGGAGTCCCCCACAACCTTACTGCGATGACAAATGCACAACCTGTGATCCAAATGGCTCATGGGATTGGCGGGCCAAATGATCCACTTGGCTGGGAAAAAGAAGCCGCGTTTGATTGACTTGACCTGTTCAGAAAGCACACCATTTCCGGTCTCTTTCGCTGCCACTTACCAGCAAGGCTTGCTTTGGTTTGCATCCTCTAAGAAAAAAGAAGCTCCAGCAAATGGCATTTGGTTCTGTGCCTCTCCATGAGCAGTTAACAAATTAGCACAGGGGAAGCTTTTGCAAATGAGAGGTTACATTTCCTTGTTTATGTTGGAAATCTCCCTGGGTCTCTGTCAGCAAACGCGCAGCAACATTCTTTCCGAGTTGGGTTGGCTTTCAGCTGGTTTGTTATTTTTGTTTCTTTTGTTCTTGCTACGGGCCTTCGGAGTGACCGTCTCTCTCAGGGTGGACAGAACTCTTGCCCGGGGTTAGGGGAGCCTTCCTGGGGCAGGAGTGGGAGTTGAGTGGAAGGAAGTTTGCCAGAGAAAATACAGGATGCCCCTGATAATTTGCAGTTCAGATAAACAGTGAGTACTTTTCCAAAAAGTATAAGTATGTCCCAAATATTGAGTGGGACATACTTATCCTGAAAACAGTCCCTGTTGACCTGAAATTCACATCAAGCTGGCCTTTCCTGTATTTTTATTCACTGAATGTGGTCAGGTGCAGAGTCTTCACAGTGTGGGGAGCACGTTTCCCAGCCTGAGACACCTCAGGGCTGTAGGAAAGGGCTGCTTTTCGCCCTCTTCCTCCCAGGCTGGGCCAGACCAGATTTTACTCTGCACCTGAGCCTTGCTTTCTCTTAGGGTGAGGAGGGTGGGCACAGACCCAGTAATCGAGATAAAGAACAAGTGGGATATTAAAAGAAAAGTAAAAAGTGAACGATCCTGTCTTTATTACAATTTTTTTCATATTTTATATTTTTCAAGGGTATGATTTTTGGATCATAAATATTTTGGTTGAAAATATTTCATTCAATGGTTGTTTATCTTAATTACTGCCTTGTTTGACAGCCTTTCCTTTTTTTTTTTTTTTTTTTTTTTAGGGCCACATTCGTGGCATATGGAAGTTCCCAGGCTAGGGGTCGAATCGGAGCCACGACCACAGCCACGCCGGATTTGAGCTGCGTCTGCGACCTATATTGCAGCTCTCGGCAGTGCAGGATCCTCGACCCACTGAGCGAGGCCGGAGATTGAACCCGAATCCTCATGGACACCCGTCAGGTTTGTCTCTGCTGTGTCCTCATGCCGGTGGACACCTTTTAAAGTTTTGCTCCTGAGGAGGTGGGGTGGTAGGGATGCTAAATGCCAGCCTGCGGTCCTATAAAGAGCCATGCTGGCGCTCTTCATTTAGAATGGAAATACGAGCTTTTTCCATTTTATTTGATCTCTATTTACATATAGATTTGGAGACACCTGTGGCCTTCCCTTCTCAGTTTTAACATGGTGGTTACTTTGAACTCGAGTTTCTTACCTGCATTGCCCCAACCTGTGTCCAGGAAGCTACTTCTTGGTCCTAATTTCCTTCTTGCAAAGCAACAGAGATTCTGATCTCTTTTATGTCTGTATGTATGTATTTAGTTTTTTGGTTGCACCCCCAGCACGCGGAAGTTCCCAGGCCAGGGATCGAACCCACATCCCACAGCAGTGGCAACGCTGGATTCTTAACCCGCTGGGCCATCAGGGTACTCCCCTGTCTCTTTTGCAGTTTTAGACCTGCAGATAAGATCTGCGGATAAGACCGTAGCTCAGTCCAGTGGCAGAATCTTCCTGAAGAAGCTTGCAGAGGCTGTTGGTCTTGGCTGCATGGGGGCAGGACTGATCGGTACTGACTTAATGTCTTTTTAGTATCATCTTGCTGAGTATTTAAAAGGACATTTGTGGGTTACTATTCAAAAAACGTTCCAATATCATATTCAGCTGATGGCTGAATGTGCATGAAATAAATGTTCTTTAGCAATACCCCTCGTTGGCATCCTTTGGGCGATCATTTTATTAGCACTTGACCTCTGGGGTGTCTAGGAATTCTTGATAACCGTGGGCTGTGCAACCCTTGATGGGTGTTTATAAACCCAGTGCTTTAGACTCACCAAGTGGGGTAATGGCAGGAAGACTAGTCAGTTACATCACCCGTTCACGCAACAGTCAGGTGGATCGGCGCCTGTACACACGCACGCACGCACCTACTCTTTCTTTTTCTCTCCACGGCACACACATTTACAAGCGGAGATTATTAGAACATTTAAAAAATGCAGAAGAGGGAGTTTCCATTGTGGCTCAGCAAGTTGCAAACCTGATGAGTGTCCATGAGGATGCAGGTTTGATCCCTGGCCTCGCTCAGTGGGTTAAGGATCTGGCATTGCCAAGAGCTGTGGTGTAGGTCACAGATGTGGCTCAGATCTGGCATTGCTGTGGCTGTGGTGTAGGTCAGCAGCTGCAACTCTGATTCAACCCCTAGTCTGGGAACCTCCCTATGCTGTGGGCATGGCCCTAAAAAGCGGGGGCAGGGGGAGTGCAGAAGAGGAAGAGGCCAGGGCACCACTGACATGGGCTTAAAGAGAGAATGAATGAGTGAGTGGACAAAGACATGGGGTCAGGAGGTAGAGAAGGGGCGGGTCCGGGAGGGGCGGGTCCAAGTGGGGCGGGAATGGGCCACCCGTCTCACCCGCTGGGTGTTCTGACTCCAAGTCCGCCTTGCAGCGGAACAACTCAGCTTCTAACGACCGCTCCCAATACGCAGCCACGGTTTTGGTTTTGCATCATTGAATATCTTTCCAGTATCCTGAAGAGGGGTCAGCCAATGGGCCTATTTAGCAAATAGAAGTGATCTCGAAAATAAATCGGAGGTGTGACATTTTAATAGGTGGTGTGCATTGAACTTCAAATCTTTAAAATGAGCAATGGTGATGGAACAATTTTACCTTCATCTGTTTATCCTAAGAAACTTGAATTTGAGCAAGGAGCAGTTGGCAGTAATGGTCCCTGCAGAGTTGTTTTTATATCAGCAAAAGATTGCAAACAGCCTCAGGACAATAGAGGAATGGTGAAGTAAATGATGGGATAATTGTATAAAGCAATTGTGTGCACTCATTGAAAAAATCACTTAAAAGAATATTTAACAACATGGGGAATGTCTATTTTATTACATTAGATTAAAAAATTACAAAAGAATAAAAGAAGTATTCCCATATTAGAAAATCTATCATCCACCTATCTCATCTATGTATTTATTAGTATTTTAAATGATTTTGATTTTTTCCATTATATTTGGTTTATTGTGTTCTGTCAATTTGCTACTGTACGGCAAAGTGACGGAGTCACACACACATAATATACATTCTTTTTCTCACATTATCCTCCATCGTGCTCCATCACGCAAGACTAGATATAGTTCCCAGTGCATATACAGCAGGATCTCATTGCTCATCCAATTCTCAACTATTTATTAACAATCATCTTTCTCTCTGTCTTCTGTCTGTCTGTCTATCTATCTACCTATCTATCTATCTATCCATCCTTCTGTGTGATCTAATCTATATCAAGAGGGGGAAAATCGAGGCAGTACAACAAAGTGTTGATAGCAGCAATTTTCATGTGATGGTGGGAATAGAAATAGTCTTATTCTTCTTATTTACAGTTTTCAATCTTTTTGTTTTTTAGTGAACATATATTATTTTATAGTGATAAGAAATTAAGGGTTTTTAACATAAAATTTAAAGTTTAAATTAGAAAACTAATTTTTAAAAATTTTTAAAGGGAAAAAAATCCAGATTATAAAATAGTTATGAGGAAATTGATCAGAATATGTGTGTGTGTATATAGAATATAGATTATATGGATATAAAAGATGTGTACATTTTCTATGTATGTCTGATAAAATTTCAGGTTAAAATATTTTTTGTGATAGAACTTTATAAATCAACTATAAAGGAAAAAATGAAAATCTTAGAAAATATATTTTTTGGTATCTTATGCATTTTCTATGATAAATATGTATTGTTTTTGAAATCAGGAAGCAAGGTACAATAAAAAGTAAGTTCAGGCATAACAGAGAAAAAATGTATTTAAATTATATGTCATACTATTCTTTCTCTCCTGATCTTCTCATGAGATACTCTTAAGACAACAATTTTATAAGGAAGTTACATATAAAAGATAGTGCAAACTTTTAGTTATTCTTTTTTTTATTTCTAAAGTTTTATTGAAATGTAGTTGATTTACCATGTTGTGATAATTTCTGCTGCGTGACAAAGTGAGTCGGTTATACATGTACACACATCCATGCTTTTATTTTTATTTTTTGCTTTTTTTTAGGGCCGCACCTACAGTGTATGGAGGTTCCCAGGCCAGGGGTCGAGGCAGAGCTATACCTGCCAGCCTATGTGACAGCCAGATCTGAGCAGCCACACCACAGCTCACAGCAAGGCCAGATCCTTAACCCACCGAACAGGGCCAGGGATCGAACCCACATCCTCAAGGATACTAGTCAGCTTCTTAACCCGCTGAGACACCATGGGAACTCCACATCCATTCTTTTACAGATTCTTGTCTCATATACATCAGCACAGAATATTGGGCAGAATTCCCTGTGCTGGCAGCAGGTTCAGTTCCTCTTATACCTGGATCACTGCAGACTTCAGTCAACTACTTTTTCATGAGGATTTTCTCCATCCCATGGACAGTGGCTAGAAAAAAAATTTCTAAAGCACACAGACAGGATCATGTAGCAACCTTGTTCAAAAACATACAATTCTTAAAAAATCGTTAAAAGTTCCTTAAAATCCCTATTAAAATCAGGATACAGTCCACCTGTTTTTGTCCTTATTTGAGGCTCTTCACCGTCTCGGAGCAATCTCGCTCTCTCCTTTCAGACTTTACAAAGTTCATTTATCCATTAACACCTGTTTAGTGAGCTCTGCCTTTGCGAATATCCGGTGCTGGGTGTGGATACATGGTTTGTTCTAGCCAGACTAGACAGGGCAGCTTTCTCATTTATGACCTGGGATTACTCATCGCTGCGTTTCCTCTTTGGCCACTTTTTCTTTCTTTTCTTTTTTTTTTAGTATTTCAATTTTTTTTTTTTTATTGGAGGTTAGTTGCCTTACGTTGCTGTGGTAGTTTCAGGTGTACAGCAAAGTGATGTGGTTGTAATATACACATACCCATTCCTTGTCAGGTTCTTGCCCATGGAGGTCATGACACAGTATTGGGTGGATTTGCCCGTGCTCGACAACCAGTCCTGGTGGATTATCTATGTTATACAGTAGCGCGTGTATGTTAATCTCAGCTTCCCCATTTATCCTTCCCCCCGGCGTTTCTCCTTTGGTAACCATTAAGTTTGGTTTCAAAATCTTTGAGTCTGTTTCTTTTTGTGAATGTCTTTTTGTATCATTTTTTATTAGAATCCACTTTCTTTTTATGGGTATTCTTGCCTCCTTTTCTGCTTTTGAAATCCTACCCATTCTTCAGTTCCAACCCTTGATGCCTCTTGATATTTCCAGTTGGGGATGGTCCTTTTTTCTGAGATCTCGCATTTCTTACAGCTCTTATCCCACACTGCGTTTCACGGATGCTGGGACAGACTTTCCGTGTCAGCGATTATGCTGGAACAGGGTGGGAGTGGGGCTTGGGGGAGTAGAGCCGTGGGGGTGGCACTGCAGACAAGAGCGGCTGTATTAGCATCTCTGCTGGACCAGACCCGTGGTCGTTCATAGTAGCATATTAAAAATGGCCATCACTTCACTCATTTTTAGTTTTGGTATGAAATTTCTTTGGACTTTTAAAATTAGAGCATCAGAGAGTTCCTGCTGTGGTGCAGTGGGACCAGCTATGTCTCTGGAGCGCTGGGATGCAGGTTTGATCCCCGGCCCAGCACAGTGGGTTAAACATCCAGCATTGCTGCAGATGCAGCTTAGGTTCTGACTGCGGCTCGCGTCTGATAGGCAGAACTTCCATAGGCCAAAAGAAAAAAGAAAAAAAACAAAAAACAAAAAACCCAGAGCATCAAAAATAGCATGGGGAGTTCCCGTCGTGGCGCAGTGGTTGACGAATCCGACTAGGTTTCGGGTTTGATCCCTGGCCTTGCTCAGTGGGTTTAGGATCTGGCGTTGCCGTGAGCTGTGGTGTGGGTCGCAGATGCGGCTTGCATCCTGTGTTGCTGTGGCTGTGGCGTAGGCTGGCGGCTACAGCTCCGATTCAACCCCTAGCCTGGGAACCTCCATATGCCGCGGGAGTGGCCCAAGAAATTGCAAAAAGACAAAAAAAAAAAAAAAAAAGCATGAATTCCATATTGTGACTGCTTTATGAGATTGTGTGGAAGTCCTTACAGCCGTTGAACGAATGAATGTGAAAGAATGAATTAAGAACTACTCCCCCGGCCCGACCCAGTGTACATTAGAGTTCACTCGATGTTTTACATTCTATGGATTTTCTACAAGGGTATAAGGACATGTACTCGCCATTATAGTATTTTACAGAGCAGTTTCATGGCCCTAAAAATCCTCTCTGCTCCATCTGCTCACTCCATTCCTTCCCCAACCCCGGCAAGCAGTGAACTTCTTACTGTTTCCATTGTTTTACTATTTCTAGAATGTCATAGGGTTGGTATAGTATGTAGACTTTTCCGATTAACTTTTTTTTTTTTTTAACCTAGCAATATGCACCTAAGTTTCCTCCACGTCCTTTCATGACTTGATAGCTCATTTCTTTTTAGCCCTGAATACTACTCCATTGTCTGGATGTATCATAGTTTATTTACCTATTCACCCACTGAAGGACATTTTAGTTCCTTCCAAGGTTTGGCAATTTTGGCCAAGGAGCGTGATTGCTGGATTGCATGGTAAGAGCATGTTTAGTTTTGTTAGACGCCGCCCATTTGTCCTCCCACGTGGCTGTGCCGTTTTGCATTCCCACCGGCTGTGAATGAGAGTTCCTGCTGCTCCACAGCCTTGTCAGCATTTGGTGGTGTCAGTCCAGATTTTGGCCATTCTGCTAGGTATACAGTGGCATTTCATTGTTGTTGTCATCTGTTTTGCATGTGATGTTGAATATCTTCCCCTCTGCTTATTTTCTACCTGTGCGTCTTCTTTGATGAGGAGTCTGTTCAGGTCTATTGCTTCCTTTAAAAATCGGGGTATTTGTTTTGTTACTGAAGATCCACTTTGGACCCCAACGTGTGTTTTGGGCAACGAGTTCCAATGCTTCCGAGTTTCAGTGACCTACAGATGTCCATCACTGTCCTCGGTCAGGGCGACACTGTCCATCACTGATTTGCTGAAAATGACAACTTCTTGCCACGTAGGGTTTTTGAGAAGACATTTAAGCCAGTGTTTGGTTTTCCACGGCAACCTGACTTTCCTTTCCCTCCTTGCCCTCTGTGTGACCTTGTGAGTGAAAACCGAAAGGCTGATTCTAACCCGGACATCTGTGTTGAGCTACTTGGAATCCTGGACTCTCTATGTCCAAGCTTTTTTTTTTAATTTCTTTCTTTAAATTTTATTTTATTTTTGTTAAAGTATAATTGATTTACAGTGTTGGGTCAAGTTCTGCTGTACAGCAGAGAGACACGGTCTATATGTATGTATATGTGTGTATGTATAGGTACAGGCACAGACACATTCCTTTTCTCATATTATCTCCCATCATGGTTTATCCCAAAAGTTTGGCTATAGTTCCCCGTGCCGTACTGTAGTGTCAAAGCTTTTATGCACGTGCCACCCTTTGGCCTCGACTTCCTTCCTTTCTTCCACCTTACGAGGCCATTGGTCCTGTGCTTTGCTGGCTACTTCAGGCCCATCCTCCAGGGTGTCCTTCCAGACTCTCTCTTCCCCAAACCAGAGTAAGGACTTCTTATCTGGCATCCTTCCTCTGTCACAGCCCTACCACAGGGACAGCAATTGCTGTCCTTGCTGGCAGACCTGGGTTGGGAGCTGCCAAAAGCAGGTTGGATGCTGGCTCCCCGTCTTGTTTACATTTGTCTCCTCCATGTCTGACAGACATGGGGCAGATAGGAGCTAAAGGAATTCAGTCGTTCCCTAGATGCTTACGCAGCACCTGCTCTGCACTGGGATTTGCTTTATGTGCGTGGGCGTCATCCGTAAAGAAAATGGAAAGAGATTCCTTGCCACGAGCAATGGACACTTCTCGTGGGCAAGAATGACCCTCTGAACAGGTGAGCATAAATGAAAGCTCCAAGGGGGCAAACAGGATCCTGTGTTTACTCGTTCACAAGGTTATCAGGGATTTACATGACTGCAAATGCTCGTGTGCCCCCATGTCTTTCTGTGGCTTGGTAGCTTCTTTCTTTTGAGCACTGATGTCCCACATGAGAGGTTCTGTCTTTCCAGGATAAGGTCAGACATTGCCCTCTTGGCCCCCTCTTGGCCCCCTTTTCTGCCTGGGTTTCATCAATCAAACGCAGCTACGTGAGCGACTTAGATTTAGAAGAAAATTTCCAGGGGCTAGAGCTGCAGCCCCAAACCAGTTTGGGGGGGCCATGGAGGCCCCCAGAGGCTGCTGGTGGGAAGCTGGGCTCCGAGGAGGTCCCAGTGTTCTGGAATGTTCCTGCAGAAGGTAAGGTCTGCCCTTGGCTGGCTATCCTTCAAGCCTGGTCCTCCGGCCTTCTGGAAGCTTCCGGGAGCTTTTATCCAACAGCTTTTATATATTTTCTGCTCAGACCAGTTAGCTTGGGTTTGTGGCTTGCAACAAAAGGCCCTGGCAGGTGCAGACCTCTTTCCTGGGTGTTCCGGGAGCCTGGGCCTTCCCACCCAGGCTGCATTTAATCAGTCTGACTGCAAAGATGACTTCAACTCATCTAGGATCCTGCCAGAGCTGTCTCTTGATTGGGAATTAGAAATCTCCCAGCCCTGAAGGGCAGCAGCTGCAGTAAGAAGGGTAAACTTCTACCTTGGGCTGAAATCCAAATTTCTCTGTATGTAATTATGCCAGAATTCAGGTGAACCTCCAAACTGGGTTGACTCATAGTCCATGATATATAGGCAGGAAAACACCAGATGAGCTGCTGTCATGGTGGGTTTTGTCCCCCCCTGTACTTTGAAACATTGTTGAATTATTTGTCCTCTTTTATTTGACTGCAAAAGACTCGGTTCTTCCAGGCATCATGCTTTATCTGCTTGCAAAATAAATACCCCAAATGACTAGGAGCAAAGGACTATAATTAAATTATGGAATGCTGTGATGGACACTCTGAGGATGGGGGGGAGCTGGTGCTTTGTCAAAACAAACCCCAAATTTCCAACGACCAAAAAGTTTGGAGGTGGCCAACCTTGTCCCCTGTGCCTCCGAATCATCAGACAAGATCATGGCTACATCCCAGCCAGGAAAACCCTGCCCGAGGTGTTTTTGTTGGTTCTGCGTTTTCCATGTTGAAAACTTCCCTATGCTCTCTCTTTTCCCAGCATCTTTAGGTCTGTCTGAGACAGGGGATAGCGTGGCAAACCCAATTCTCTTGTTCGCTGGGGGAAGAAAAGAATGCAGAATGAATATAAAGTCAGGAGATGGCACACAGAGGCCGGAGTCCCCCCAACCAGGCCATGTCCCCTTTCGGCTGGGTATCTCATTCAAACCTGTTGGTTTAGCCTTTCTTCTCTCTGGTCTCCGAGGCACGCAGCTATGCTGGTGGTCCTCACTGCCTTTGCTCACTCTCACTTTCATTCCTTCCAAATCTTCAGACCTTCCCCCATCTCTGGCACATCCTCAGCTGCGTTCAGGGCTCCCTAGGGAATTTTGAAGACTTGAACTCATACTTTGAAACTTCCAGGGGAAGGAGGGAGACCTTCACAGCTGTATTTATCACCACACCATCTCCTGCTCACCTGTCTTTGGTTTCCAGTCAGTCAAACATCCTGCCCCGGATGGTACTTCCTGTGCTGTCCGGAATCCTTAGCTGGGGACAAGCTGTGGCGAAGCTGTCAACTTGTTAATTAGCTCTATGGTGAGTGTGTTACATTAGTCATAAGGGGCCCCAGGCTCAGAAAGTGGGCTTGCACATCCTTTCTGAGGGTCCACTTGACGAGTTGGTTTCCAAGGAATAAATAAGAATTTTCCATGGTGCCTTAAGAGGGAGTGCCTTAGCACCTGCCGTTCTGCTTATGCTTCCAGCCGGCTCAAATTTGAGGGGTGGGCTCAGGATGTGACAGCTGGGAAGCTTTCACTTTGTAAAAAGCTGTTCTTGAGGAGGTGGGTGCATGAGCTCCGCAGAGCAGAGGATTGTAGAATAAAGATTTCGAGAAGGGGATTTTCCTGGGGGCTCAGTGGGTTAAGGATCTGGCATCGTCGCTGCTGTGGCCTGGGTTGAATCCCTGGTCCCAGAACTTAGGCTGTTGGGCGCGGCCAGAAAGGGAAAAAAAATGATTCAAAGAAGGATATGAAGACACACAGGAGAGTTTGCACGTATTTGTGGAATGAATTTTGCTGCACCACTGATGTGGCTTCACTGCGAGGTGTACTGGGTCACCTCTTGAATGTGCCAGCACCTTCCCAGAGTACGTCCCCAGAGGGCTGGCTTCTTCAATCCTTGAGGACGCTGATTCCTCCGCCATCAGATGGGAATGTGCTCCTATTTCATTTTGCACAACCTAAATGCCTATGAACTATGGGATTTTTTTAAATTAAGAAAATTTAATTAATTAAAAAAATTTTTAGAGCAGTTTTAGGTTCTGAGCAAAATTGAGTGGAAGAGATAGAAATTTCTCATAGGCCCCCTGTCCCCACACAGGCACAGCCACTTTCCCCTTCGACGTTGCAACAGAGTGGGGGTATTTGTTACAATTGATGAACCTACACTGACACATCTTTATCACCCAGCTTCTATAATTTACACTGGGGTTCACTCTTGGGGCTGTACATTCAGTGGTTTGGGTGGATGTCTACTGACATGGATCCATCTGGTGTCCTGCAGAGAATTTTCATTGCCCCCCAAATCTGTGCTCCCTCTCTTTCCTCCCTCCACCCCCAGCCTCTGACAACCACTCATATTTTTACTGTCTCCATCATCTTTTCCAGTTGAAATTATACAGTGTGTAGGCTTTTCAGACTGGCTTCTTTCACTTAAATGTGCAGTGAAGTGTCCTCGTGTCTTTTCTTGGCTTCTTAAGCTTATTTCTTTTTGGTGCTAAATAATATTCCATTGTCTGACTGTTCAAAGTTCACTTATCCATTCGCCCACTGAAGGACTTCTTGGTTGCTTCAAGTTTGGCAATTATGAGTAAGGATGCTATAATATTCGTGCACAGGTTTTGGGTGGACATAAGTTTTCAACTCCTTTTTGTAAATACCAAGGAACATGATTGCTGGATTGTATGGTAAGGGTCTGTTCAGTTTTGTAGGAAACCACCAGAGTCAAGACTCTGACTAGTGTCCACGAGGACTTGGGTTTGATCCCTGGCATCACTCAGTGGGTTGGGAATCCAGCATTGCCTTGAGCTGTGGTATAGGTTGCAGATGCAGCTTGTATCCTGCATTTCTGTGGCTGTGGTGTAGGCTGGCAGCTGTAGCTCTGATTTGACTCCTAGCCTGAGAACTTACATATGCCGCAGGTGTGGCTGTTAAAAAATGCAAAAAAAAAAAAGAGGGATATTTTTCATATTTTCACCAAACAGTCTTCCAAAGTGGCTGTACATTTTGCATTCCCACCAGCAGTGAATGAACTTTCCTGTTTTTTCACATCTTCGCCAGCATTGGATGTTGTCAGTTTGCAGATTTTGACCATTCTAAAGTTGTGTAGTGCTATCTCATTGTTTTAATGTGCATTTCCCTGATAACATACAATGTGAAGCATCTTTTCATATGTTTATTTATAGCTCCTTTGGTGAGGTGTCTGTTAAGGTCTTTGCTGCATTTAAAAAATCAGGTTGTTTGTTGTCTTATTGTTAATTTTAAGGATATTTTGCAAATATTTTCTCCCAGTCTGTGACTTGCCTTCTCATTCCCTTAAAGAGACACTATGTTTTTAGCATATTTTATCTATAGGTTCTGTTGGACTATCTTTTGTAAGATACTCCCTTAGAAAATGTAAAATTACTATGTTTGCTATGAAATAGAAGACTTCGGTCACTCTTCCTGTGAGAACGGTTACTATAAGCTGCGCTCTTATTGGATACTTGTACCTTCAGACTAGTCAAACCGTAAACGAATCCAACCAATAGGAACACGGGATTCTCAGCATCACTCAGAAGAGTGTTCATCCATCCTTCAGCAGACAGGCAAGGTGGTAGAGCCGTGATGGGGCTTGGTATCAACGCCACACGTTAGTGCTTTCTTCGTGCCCTTGCATTTCAGGGACTCTCTTCACATGACAGCTCATCCTTCTCCACCGTGTTACTCTCCCATAGCTTTGAGGTTTTTCTGTGCCACCTTCTAAATTGCAGAAGAGGGTATGTAAGCCAAAGGGGCTGCCCAAATGGTAAAAGGGAATGGATTACCAATTAGCAGTAGTAATAACACTACACTATGCCTGCTGTAAAAATATATTCGTCACGCTCAAGGGGGGAAAACAGGTGACTTGAAGAAAATCACTCCCTTCTTTTTCAGATTTTATTAAACGATTTTTGTTATAGGTGATTTCCAATTTTCTGCCAATTTTTGCTGTACAGCAAAGAGACCTGGTTATACATACTTACATACATATATACATACATATATACATATATATATATATATATACAGTCTTTTTCTCATATTATCTTCCATCACGTTCCGTCTCAAGTGATCAAGTGATTGACTAGAGATCCCTGAGCTACACGGCAGGACCGCATTGCTTATCCATTCCAAATGCAACAGCTTGCATCTACTAACCCCAAACTGCCCGTCCCTCCCACTCCCTCCTCCCTCCCCCTTGGCAACCACAGGTCTGTTCTCCATGTCCATGAGTCTGCTTCTGTTTTGTAGATGGGTTCACCTGCGCCATATTCCTTTTTGCAGATCTTTTTCCAGGAGCCTTGTCAGTCCTTCATCTGCTCAAGTGCTGCTTTCTTTCCTCCCTCATCTTGTAAGTTTGCTGCTTCCTGCTCTGGATGAGAAAGGAGGAAACATTAGGGGGAATGCCAGAGACAGCCAGAAAGTAGAAGGGGGGTCCCTTTGGGTAGATACAGGATGGGCTTACGCACAAAGCAAAGCAAGGCTCCTGTGACCGTTACAAAGATTATTTCACATTGCGTTTAACCACCAAAGGAGCCTATGCAAAAGTCGGTGTTGAGGCAGCTGAGTTGGTTCTGTTTTAATTTTCATGAATTTTCCAAACCCTGCTCCGTATTTTTTCCTCTGGAGTCTGGGGTCCACAGTCAGAATGCTACTGTGTGGATGACCTTCTTATGGCTGTCCGCGGAAAGTATTTCTGTTTCTGACATTTTCTTTCAAACAGTGGGGTTGCCAGTGTTGAAAACACAAATTCAGATCAATAGCCCTTGGTGTCTGTCTGTTGGTTTCTCGTTTTGTCTATCAAAAATCCTCTTGGAAGATAATGGAATTAAATGCTTTCGGGGGGGGGGTCCTCTCTGTGAGTTTTTCTCTTTACACTTCCACCAGTTAGTGCATGAGTGGTGCTTTTGAGTGTCTCCAGCTCTTCCTTAGCCCACTCTTAGTGACACCTCTCTTTCCCGCCTCTATTGCTATTCCGGAGCCTCGAGGTTTTGTTTCAGCTTCTAGACTTCAGGAGGATGGACCAAGGAGGTTATTCCAAGGTGTCAGCTTACTACCTTTTCATTTGTTTATTTTTAAAAGCAGTATCCTTGCCATCAACCAACAAGCCCATTGCCTAACCCAATGGGAGGTGAGTGCCAAGTGGCACAGAAAGAGAGCTGAATATTCAAAAGGTTCTCATGTTTCTATCAACCTAGTGGCTGGACAGCGGGAGGCGGGGGTGGGGGCTCTGTTAGCCTTAAGCCCAGAGCTGCCCCACTGCTGCCACTGGGAGTGTCCTTGAGAGGATTTTAAGTAAATACCATCATGGGGCCAGTGCACCAGGTGTCAATTTGTATTTATATGATGGGTGACAGTGCCGAAGCAGGCCTCATGAATCATTCAGGATTACCCTTGTGGAGAGCCTCTAATTCTGCCTGAAGGATTAGGGAAACAGGGTTCAAATGCTATTCATCAGCCTTGTCTTTCAGGGAGCACCGGTGAAGTCATCCAGTGCCTGACCTATCGCTCAGACACTCCATTTCTAAGTCTCAGAGAAAGGTCACCTAAAGGTAATGGAATATTTTCATCAAGGTGGCACAGCCATGCTCCCTCAGCTGGTTTGGGAAACTATTTTCTGGGAGTCGGGGAGGAGGAAGAAGGAGGAACTCACAGAGCAGGGAAGGAGGGAGATGGTTCAATGCCTTGGGCATTTCTCAAAAATGTCTTCCTGGAAGAACGTGAGAAAGAATGGATGTGTGTCCACGTGTAACTGAATCACTTTGCTGTACAGCAGAAAAGGTTGTGACCTTGTAAATCAACTATACTTCAATAAAACTCTAAAAAGCGAAAGAAAAACCTTCCTGGATGATATAGATATTAATGTCGCTTTTCAGAATAATCCTACGGAAATGCATGTTCCCATCTGGCCAACGGAGAGTCTGTTCACCATCGGGGGCTGCTCACCACGTGAACAAGAAGGAAATTTTTCAGCAAGGGGTTTGGAACTCCCTTCCTTTTCCTTCTTTTCACATCAGAGACTTTGAATAATATCTCAACTTCTTGGGTGTTCAGCAGCCTTATCTTCATTCTCTATTAATAGCTCTGGATGTCTGGGGTTGCACTGGACATATTTCAGTATTGAACCAAACTTTTGTGGAGAGTGGATTTCACTGACTTACCAAGAGTGAGAGTGGGGAAAAATGAAATTCAACATCAAGGATGAAAGAGCCCAGATTTAGGGTTTGTGTTTGATGATTGGCTTCAGCCACTTGGACCAATTTTTTTCTGAAGATCTTCTCATCACTGCGGGGCTACCGACAGCTTTGACCCGGTAGATGGCTCCTCGAAATACTGTTTTCACTTCTTGAATGCGGTACACCTTTGGTGTTCCTCCCCCACGAGCTGCTCTTCCGCTGCCTCTTCCTCATCTACCCGCTTCCCCAAGTCGGGGCCCCGAGGCTCCTCCTCTCTGGGCCTTTAGTGACGCCATTTAATCTCATAGATTTAAGTACCATCTGTGCGCAGGCAGCACCCACACTGAGGACTCCTGCCCGGACCTCTCTTCTGAATTCCTAACTCACATTTCCGCCTGCCCACTCAAGATTTCCACTTGGTTTCTTGAATTTTGCACGGCTAATGTGGGAGTCCAAATTGTCATCGCTCCAAACCCACTCTGCCACCGCCGTCCTTATCTGGGTTCATGCCAATGCTATCAGTTTTGCTTCCTAGGCCAAAAATGCTTTCTGCTCCAATACAGGTCTGGGTTGTGTGGAGTGAGAAAGGCTGTTTTTGAACTTCCAAGTATGGTTTGAGGTTGTCCGATGAAATCCTGGCTAGGGTCCCATTTCCCCAGGCAGAATGTAGGGAGACGGGCAAGCTTCTCAGAGAAGTCAAGTGTTTGGCGTGGCACCATGTCCTAATGGCGTGGGAACAGTGAGGCTCTATCCTTTATGGGTGGGGGGGGTCAAATAATTTATGGGAGAAATATTATAATTTACAGCAAGACACCTTTGACACAAAGCAGCTTCTTGTATCACAGGTTGTTTTACCTTGAGTTAGATTAACTTTCCAATACATGTAATGAGATGGGGTCCATGGATCCCATCATTATACTGGATGATACTGAGGCTCTGGACAGCCCCACGTTAGCATTAACATAGGATTGATGTGTTAGGTGGTCTTGTATTCGCGGGATTACAAACATAACTTATATTATACATAATCCCAGGGGAAGCATCTAAGTAGCTAAGAAACATATTCCTTCCCCTCTAACATGGAGAATTTTTTCAAAGTCCTTTTGCTCTTGTTGCTATGATGTATGCTTTGGTGGTTATCTTTATGTACAAATCTTTGTATTTGAGACTTTTTACTTCGTGATAGACTCCAAGTGAAAATACTGGATGAAAACATTTAAGAGCATTGTAAGGAACTAGATGTGTATTGCTGAATTGTGCTCCAATGTGCATTCTCCCTAGCTGTTGTGATGCAGTGCAAACAGACCTATAGAGTTACGTCCCAGTGGGAGGTGAACCTTCAAGTCCTCCAACCAAAGAGCCAAGGACCCGAAGGAATGAGAACCTGGCAAATTCTCACAAGTGTTTGCATGAAAAAATAACGGAGTGGAACATGGGAGAGACTTAAATGGGAGACAGGAAAGAAAGGCACGATCGAGTTGATATGGAAACAATGGTTTTGAAGTTCAAGGTGGAAGAATCCGTAACCGCAACTAGCAGATGCCTGTGCCTGTGTTGTTATTTCCATTTTTACAGATGAGGAAAGGAAAGAGGTTTTGGTTGTTATGCCCAGGGTCTCAGAGTCTATTAGCGATAGAGCTTGGATCCCAGTCTTTGCCCTCTGTTGCTGTTCTACATTACCTTTCAATGCTTACATATCTTGTTTCCACTTAAAGTATTCAAGGCATCATGTATTAGCTAAGCAAGATGACTTAGGGTGGAATGGATGCTTTCTGTCCTATCAGCTATGGAACAACCGGCCAAGACTGACCTTGCTGTGATACGGAGGGCAACTGGAAAATTCACATCACTCTGTGGTCACCGTACTGAGATCTGTGGGTATCATATCCTGTAATTGCCACTACTCAAAACCAAAATGGTGCACACTTTGGAAAGCTGGTGTGTGGGTCTCCTAAAAAAACATTTCCTTTGAAAATAGCTAAAATTCTGGGTAAAAAGAAATGTAATCTTTTGGAGTTCCCATTGTGGCAGCGGAAACGAATCCAACTAGGAACCATGAGGTTGCAGGTTTGATCCCTGACCTTGCTTAGTGGGTTAAGGATCTGGTGTTGTCATGAACAGTGGTGTAGGTTGCAGATGCAGCTTGGATCTGGCATTGTGGTGGCTGTGGTGTAGGCTGGCAGCCATAGCTCCAACTGGATCCCTGGCCTGGGAACCTCCATATGCCTTGGGTGCAGCCCTAAAAAGCAAAAAAAAAAAAAAAAAAAGAAAGAAATGTAATCTCCTTAAAAGCACCAATGGGCTGGCAAAAATTTCAACAATAACCAGGCCAGGGACTGAAGGATGTAGCGAACCACAGGGAGGTGAGTGGAATGTTGCCCTAAGGGTTTATGCCAAACCAAGTGAACTTGAACTTCCTTTTTCTTTAAGTGATGTGGTGGTTCTCCGTAAGACTCAAAATTTACAATATGCTAGAAATTACATTCTTTGTAACCGTGGAACATTTTGTGGAATTTTGAATATTAACCTTAAAATGTATGAAGAAGTACCTAATTTTTGCAAAGCCTTTGAGGGGGGGGGAGATGCAAATAAAAGCAGGTAGAACCCTGGGTAAGATGTGAACAAACACAGAATCTGCTTTTGAGTGTTGTGAGCAGCAAACTGGTGATGTGTTCACTCTGCCTTCTCTGGAGAGCTCGTAGATAATGACCAGAGGACTGTGTCTGCAGCAGTCAGCCTTTACAATGCACCCTGATGGTCCCTGATGTGATGCCCTTGGCAGCCACATCCACACTGTCCCAGGCTTGATCTGTGTGACCAGCAGGGTTTGGCAGAAATGATAGGTCAGTTTTGAAGATCAAGTTATCAAAAGCTATAGCTTTTGTCGGGGGCATTCTTGCACTCATAGGTTTTTGTCTCTGTTGGGTCACTGGCTTCAAGGAAGCCACCGGCCATGTGGTTAGCCAGCCATTTGGAGAGATCTTTGTTGTGGGGAACTGAGGCCTCCAACCAAGAGCCAGAGAGGAACCTAGACAGGCTGGCAGCCATGTGGGTGAGCTTGGCAGTCTCTTCTCCAATGACTGCCATCCCATCTGGCAGCCATTGTACCAAGCCAAGCCATTCCTGGACTCTGGACCTGGGGAGAATATGTCATTTGAGAGAACAGTATTTGTTATTTTCAATAGCTCAGTTTTGAGTAATTCCTTAGGCATTAGGTAATAAATGCCTTGGCATTCAGCAGATGCCTGTGATTTTGGAATAGGCTAAATGTCGGGAGGGAGCAGTATTAACCCTTTATTACCCTCTAGGGAAGATGGGTACATCTCAGCGGAAGAGAGGAGTCATCAGACTGGGTGGGGCTTCAGAGAAGAGAAAGAGGAGGGGGGTAGGGAATTCATATTTTCTGATAACCCGGAGAACATCTGAGTGAGACGCCTAGGAAAATGTTGAGGAAGGGAAGCAATAGGAATGAAGTAGCCTGACCAGGTGCACGGTGCTCTTTGGCAGCTCCCCTCCCCTATCCTAACACACACCTGCAAAGGTGCACACACGCACGTGCATGCACACACTTTTGGACGTCAGCCAGGGCTTCCACTCGCCCGTACTGGACCTTCTGTGTCCAGTACGGGCGAGTACTGTGTCCAGCACTGTGGGTGTGCACCGCCTCTGAACAGCCTCAGGCTCTGGGCACATGGCCTGGCAGGCAGACGTGTGCTTTTGTGGCAGAAGGCACAAAGACGAAAAGTCCACCTCTTCTTCCACATGGATGCGAGCCAGTGCCAGGGCTCAGGATGGGCAGGTGAAGCTCAAGCTGGATCTCAGCCCACTCCTTCCCCTTGTGACATGTGCAAACCACACAGCTGTCCTGGTGCTTGAGCCTACTTGACAAAGCCCCCTAGACATTTATATGACTTTAGTTTAGGGAAGGCAGGAGAGCTGGAAGTTTTCTGAATCCATCAGGGAAGGGCGATTCCACTCCATGGCACGGTGGCTTGTCATGGACGCCGGACAGTGAGGAATACCCACATGCGGCTGATTGCCCATTTGGAGCAACAATGCCAGTTCCCCGATTTCCCTGCCTCTAAGGATAGAAAGCCAGGCCCGCCACCCTGGGTGTGCATCTATAGTAAAAATGCTCACTGCTCCTTTCCTTGAAGAAATGCAAGATGCCTTTCTTTTCTGTGTGTGCAAATAAATATTTATTCATTTTAGGAAAAAAATAGGTAAATGTGTTAAATTAAGGTCTTCTATATTATTCCTCAAAATATGAGTTGGGAGTGTGTGGCTGCCTGAAGCACTGTGTTAAGAAAAGTAGGAGGGTTTGTTCAAGGCTCTCTGAAAGGAGTGCAGGGATCGATTAGCTACGTCTGCCACGGGTGCTGGGTAGGAAGTCAGGGCATGTTTAGTATCTACCAGCACTATGAAAACAGTCAAATGAGAAGTTCCTGTTGCAGCTCAGCAGGTTAAGAATGTGACGCAGTGTCTGTGAAATGTGGGTTCGATTCCTGGCCTTGCTCAGTGGGTTAAGGATCCAGCATTACCTTAGCTGTGGTATACGCTGGCAGTTGCCGCTCTGATTCGACCTCTAGCCCAGGAGCTTCCATATGCTACGGGTGCCCCTGTAAAAATTTTTTTTCTTAATATTTAACATTTTTTAAAAAGTCAAATGTTTTTAGAGGCTGAATTCAGGAGACCACAAAGAAAGTTGTAAGAGTACACAGAATTCTGGCTACTTGGAAAAAAAATGATGAATGATTTCATTGGCTTAGATCTTCTAGCAGAATTTAGACCAGGGTGCCCAAGGACGGGGGGGATGGGGTGTATCTGATGGGGATTTCCTTGGGGTCCTTTCAATTTGTTTTTAAATCAAAAAGCCAACTTTCTGCTTTTACTTCTCCCACACATTCCTGTTTTATGTAACGCTTAGACTAAAGAGCTCTTAATGCTTCTATAGTTTAAAACCAAACCAGCCAACCCATAAATACAGGGGCCAAAGACCATCATAAGATGACCCCGAGTCACTCAAAGGTCAAGTGTCTGGTTTGCAGTCACATAACGTTGTGGCTACATTGCCACCGTAATTGGAGGCTCCTGCCTTCACCCACCCAGTGGGGACCAAGGCCAATCCTGGGACTTGCCGAGTGGGCAAGAGAGATTTATAAAATAGATACTTTTCCTTTTTTTTTTCTCTTTTTTGGGTCATACCTGCGGCATATGGAAATTCCCAGGCCAGGGGTCGAGTTGGGGTGGCAGCTGCCAGCCTGCGCCACAGCCACAGCAATGTGGGATCAGAGCTGATCTGTGACCTGCATCGATGCTTGTGGCGACGCTTCATCCTTAGCCCACTTAGCGAGGCCAGGGCTTGAACCTGCATCTTCGCGAACACTGTGTCCAGTTCTTAACCTGCTGAGCCATAACAGGAACTCCAGGACGTCTCATTTAAAGCCCTGTTATAGAGGAACTGTCTACTATGGTGGCCACCAGAAAAACACTCCTGGTCAGAAATTCTTCTCTCAAAGAGTAATCTTCTTGTGTATTTGTAATCATTTGGCAGCTCGTATCTGGGTCGAGGCCAGCTGCTCTACGGAAGATGAACAATACAGGAAAGGTATTAAAAGGAGATCATGCTGATTTCGCTTGGAAGCAATGGTCACACACACAAAAAATAAATAAATAGCAGTAAAAACCGTGGGATTCAAATCTTATTTTTAGAGTCTTTTGAATTAATCTGCAGACAAATGATTTGAACCCATCTGTAAAAAGGGGGAGGGTGGGGGCGGAATGCAAACATTGGCTCTGAGGACAAAAGAAACTCAAGCCCTCACGCAGCTGAGGAACTCAGCAAACCTTGAGTCACTTGGAGAATTTTGCAGGGTAATGTACAGCTGTGGCCCCAAGGGTAGGTTTATTATTATTATTAAATGTAATAACCCTAAAATTCAGGGACGAGTCAACAGCAAAAACAGAACCTCAGCAGAGAGATTTCAGGTGATGCGCCCGTCAGCCAAAGTGACGTTTAGAAGCCAGAAAGAAGGAATGACAAGTCTCGGGAGAGGAAAGGTAAGAACCCCCAGATCAACAGCAGGTCACTTTGTCCTGTAGATGTGATGTGCCAGGGACAACTGGATGAGAACTGGGGTGGCGCCTGTTGAGATTGCGTAGAAGGTGTGGGCGGCTCGAAAGCAAAGCTGTTTGTCATGAGAATTAGGGACACTGGGTACGGTCCCATCTGGATATGCCAGGACCTGTGTCCTCGGCTGGGGCTCGTGGGGGTGGGGAGGGAGAAGCCGGTGGCAGGGGGCTCTTTGAGTCTATGTGGCGGATAGTTTATGCATATATTTTGATATCTTTTTTACAGCTGCCCGTGCGGCATATGGAAGTTCCTGGGCTAGCGGTAGTATTGGAGCCGCAGCTGCCAGCCTACACCACAGCCACAGCCACGCCAGATCTGAGCCGAGTCTGCGACCTACACTGCACCTGCAGCTTGCGGCAACATGGGATCCTTAACCCGCTGAGTGAGGCCAGGGGTTGAACCCGCATCCTCATGGACACTATGGTGGGTTCTTAACCTGCTGAGCTACAATGGGCACTCCTACACTTTTTTTTTCATTTTTCAAAGTTTTATTGATGTGTGTTTGATCATTTCTGCTGTACAACAAAATGATTCAGTTATACATGTAGACATGGAATATTGGGTAGAGTTCCCTGGGCTACTCCGCAGGTGCCCGTCATGCTTCTTTATGTTGAGAAATCGCTCTCTTGTGCTGGTTTTTTACATGCACTTTAAAATCTGGTAACCCTAAGGGCTACACCTCTGCTTTGGTCATTTTTACAAATTTAGGTAATTTTGGTGTTTGGGGGAGCCCTTGTGCCAAAGCTTAGTCATCCACCAGAGCGCAGACATAACTTTGGTCCTTTACTTTTTCCTGCCCTGTGGAGATTCTCCTGGTGATTCTAAGATCTGGGAGAGTTGGCGTTTCATGCTACAGTATCTGTTCCCGCTTAAAAAAAAAACGTGTATGCTGAACGTGTAACAGTTGGGTAAAATAAGCTTTTGAAGAAAACAAAACACAGTTTTCGTCATCAACCACGGAGTTGAATCTCATCTCATGTTCAGTTCTTTCCCTCTCCACTATGAATTCTTCTTCCGGAAGTGGACACCAGCAGGCAGTGCTGGTGTCCAGAGTCATGGGATGTGTTCTTCATCTGCCTCGGTCTCAGACTCCCCTTTGCTTCGCCTGCTCCACTCATATAAGTCGTGGGTCTTCATTAGCTTGACTTTGGTGTATCTTCGCCAGGGATGGAAGTCTACCTTCTTTGGATCTCCCAGGGTCTTCTTTCTTGATGCATCTAAAGAAGCAAGGCTGAGATACTGTTTAGAGCCAATTTTGTCCTCCTTCCTATAACCTCCTCTGGACCATTGTTTCTCCAATCAGAAAGTTTCCTGGCCAGATTGAATCTACTCCATTTCATTTTTCTGTTTATGATTCTCTGGATCATGGAGAGAGCAGGTGTTGACACCACCATTTGAAAACTGTGGAACTGAGCTATGGAGGTGATAACTGAAATATAAATGTGCCCCTTGATACTCCATTAGGGGATATTTTGAAGAAAAAGAGATTAGAACTTGCTTCTTTTATTCCTTGAAAACATAAAAAATTAACCTGTACAGTATTCTTTTAATAGGACATCTTCTAGATCAGTGGTTCTCAGCGCTGACTACACATTAGTATTTACCTGGGAAACTTGAAAAAATATTAAAGCTCAAGTTTTACCGCAGGTCAATTAAATCAGCTGTGACTTTTAAAATATCTATCCTCCTTGGGATTTGTGGATCTTTGAGAATCTATGGATTGGTATCTTTTGTCAGTGTTAAGAAAATTCTCAGCCATGATTCTCTCCTCTTCTCTCCTTTTGCGATTGCAGTTGTACATTTGTTAGATCATTTGATTGTGTCTTATTCGTCTTTTCTATTCTGTTCATTTTTTCCTCTGTGTATTTTATTTTTTTCTTTTATTTTTTGTCTTTTTAAGGACGAACTCATGACATATGGAAGTTCCCAGGCTAGGAGTTGAATTGGAGCGGTAGCTGCTGGCCTACACCATAGCCACAACAACTTGGGATCTGAGCCATGTCTGCAACCTACACTATAGCTCACAGCAATGCCAGATCCTTAGCCCAATGAACAATGTCAAGAATTGAACCCAAATCCTCATAGATACTAGTCCAGTTCATTATTGCTGAGCCATGACAGGAACGCCCTATTTTTTTTGTTTTTGTTTTTGTCTCTTCAGGGCTGCACTCACAGCATATGGAGGTTCCCAGGCCAGGGGTCCAGTTAGAGCTATGGCTGTTGGTCTACACCACAGCCACAGCAACATCAGATCCGAGCCATGTCTGTGACCTACACCACAGCTCACGGCAATGCCGGATCCTTAACCCACTGAGTTAGGCCAGGGATCAAACCTGCAACCTCATGGTTCCTAGTTGGCTTCATTTCCACTGCGCTACTACGGGAACTCCAAATTTGCCTATTTTGACTATTTTAAAGTTTTCTTCTTTTTGAGTTTTCTAATCCTGGCTTCTGACTTGCCAGTCTGATGTTAAACTGATCCAAATGCATTCTTCCTTTTAGATATTTCACTTCATTTCTAGGTTGATTTTTTTCAGAATTTCTTCCTTCTTCTTCTTCTTCTCTCTCTATCTCTTTTTTTTTGCCTTTTAGGGCCAAATGGGCAGCATATGGAGGTTCCTAGGCTAGGGGGTCGAATTGGGGCGGTAGCCGCTAGCCTAGGCCACGGCCACAGAAACGCCAGATCTGAGCCACATCTGCAGGCTACACCATAGCTCATGGCAATGCCGGATCCTTAACCCACTGAGTGAGGCCAAGGATCGAACCTGAGTCCTCATGGATAGTAGCCAGATTTGTTTCTGCTGAGCCACAATGGGAACTCCTATAATTTCAATTCTCTATTGAAAGTCTCCATATTTTAATAGTTTGTTCACCTTTCCCCTTATTTTTTAACATTATTAATAACAATTATTTAAAAAGGTTGCCTGCTAATTTCAACATGTAGGTCATCTCTCTGCTTCAAAAGGCTCCCCCCTCCTCTTCTCATATCTTATAATTTTCTAGTTTATGCTAGACACTGTGCATAAAAGAACACAATGAAACTGTATAGAGACTGAAGTTTGTATTACCTTTTGATCCGGAAAGGATTTGCTCTTTGATGATTTAATCAAGGATAGGGATTTAGTCAAACTGAGTCTATCACTTGTTTCAAATGTTTCAGAGTTGAGAAGACCTTTCTGTGGATTTTGACTGCTAGACTCTCAGGTCTTGCCTCTTTCATTTCCACCCACAGAGCCCCCAGGGCAGGTGATATGCCTTTTGACAGTTTTGAATTTTGCCCTCTAGTCTCCAGATCCCACGTTTTTCTAAATTTGGTAACTATCTTAAGGAGGAGACTGGCCCTATGCTTGCAGCAGATGCTCCTCCAGGAGGTGGACTCTGTCTCCCCACTTCTGTAGGACCACAGTGTATTTCAGTCTGCTGTTTTAGAGGAGTTCCTTAACCTTCCAAGTGCCCCTTGACTCAGTAAATGAACCACAGAGGGAAAGGGACTTTGCCTATTTAGGGCTCCGGAAGTTTTCAAATTGTCATCCCAGCTCCACACAACCTCCCAAAACTCTGGCAGTGTTTTTTCTCACACTAACATCCTTGTACTCAGGCCAAGCTCGAGCCTCATCTTGCACTTGGAATTGGCAAACATCCCCAGGGCAGAAAGCAGCCAGTGGCCGCCCACTCATTTGGGTAGGGCTCTCTTGCCTCTGGTTGATTTCATTTAGTCGTGTCTGCTTCCACCATTTTCTGATGTCTTTGAGAACGTAATTTCAGAGGTTTAGTTCCCTTGTTAAACTTGTTGCAGCTGCAGCAGGGTTCTACTGCTTCCTACTCCATTTTATCTGGAACCACAGTTTAATTAAACCAGGCTCTCTGATGGCAAGCATTAGCTTTGGTAGATGGATCTTATAAACATGGAGGAGGGAGCCTAAGAGATAAATCAAAAGTGTCATATTCTAGAGAGCATGCTTTTTGAAAGAATAAGCTCTTTCACTGCAAAGTCTTACCTTCTAGAGAAAGGTCGTATGGAGATCCGCCCTTAGTCATCATTGTTATTCACTAATCCAGTGAGAGTCTCCTTCCTTCCCAAGGAACTAGTCATCCAGTTTAAAGGACCTAGAATATAAAACAGGAGAATCATTACCAAGAAGTTTACAAATGAGTTCTCAGAAAATGCACAACCGTATTAAGTATACTATGGGAAATTTTCCTGATGTAAATACATATTACATGATCATTTTCGCATATTTTACTCCTTTTCTCTTCTGAACTTCTGTCACCTATGTCACATATATATGCAGTCATGAGTAGAATGTGTCTATATTTTTTCTTATATGTTAGTTCTGCATCCCAAATGGACAATAAGCTTCCTGTGGACATGACAAATCTGATAGTACCCAGAACAGTACTGAGCAGATACTTTTTTGATTAATTAACTGTTTACTGTTTTCCACTGGCCTTTGACTAGGGCATTTGGACAGAGAGAAAAATAATATTGGGTTTGCAGAGCCTGGAATACATGTAGTGAATTTAGAGCAAAGATGTACACAGCAATTACAATTGTCCATTCATGGGAACTAATAGCTTAAAAGATGCAGGAAGTTTGCTAATTTGTTTTATATTATAAAACTTGTTTAAAATTGAAAACCTTCTTCAGAAGGTGTTTGGATAAATGTGTATGTGTCTTGAATTAGTTATGGGTTCTTTTGGAAGGCAATGGTATAGATTGAGTCATTCTACAAAGGTTTTTCTTTGTCTTCCATCCTTATTTCTTCATTTAATCAAACTATACAAAGGCTAGGGAGGGTTAAGAACAGAGCCACATAAAGTAGAGAACAGGTGTTGGCATAATTTACTTGGCCTTAGAATCAAATTCAATCCAATTATAAACTTACATGAAGGAAAATGATGTATAGAATCCGAGGTCTGAAAAGGCTAAAATCCATAGATTAAGGTCTCTTTGAATCACTTACATTAGATAGAGACATTTACTATACAAAGCATGCCTAAATTTTTTAATCATTCAATCTTTTGTGGGATAAATTTTATTGGAATATAGTTGACATACAAAGCTGTGTTATTTTCAGGTGTACTCATATTCAGACTGAATCAAGTATCCAATCTTATTAAGATCAAATCAATCATTCAATCTTAATACAATTCTGAAGAGCACAGTTCTGCATAGGTTCTTACACTGGGCATGGTGGATTATTTCTCTTTTGCATTTGCCAGATAATCGTTCTCTTTTTCTAAATGTAATTTTTATTTAAAAGAATTTTATTGGCTGACAAGGTAGTGGTAGTATACAGCAGTGTGAATCAGTTTTACGCGTATCCATTCCTTTTCAGATTCTTTTCCCATGTAGGTCATCACACAGTATTAAGCAGATTTCCCGTGCTATACGTTAGGTCCTGGTTCCTCATCTATTCCATGAAGAGTAGCATGCATATGTTATTTATTCCTTCCCCCAACATTTTCTCTTTGGCAACCGTAAGTTTGGTTTTGGAATCTTTGAGTCTGTTTCTGCTTTGCGAATAAGTTCTTTTGAATCATTTCTTATTAGAGTCCATGTATTAGTGATCTCATATGATAGTTGTCTTTGTTGGACTTGCTTCACTTAGTGTGATTATCTTTGGGTCCATCCAAGTTCCTGCAAATTGCATTATTTTCTTCCTTTCTATGGCTGAGTAATATTCCATTGTATATAGGTACCAATAAGTCATTCTGTTTTTTTTTTTTTCTTGGCCATATCTGTGACATGTGGACATTCCTAGGCCAGAGACTGACCCCGTGCCACTGGCGCCACCTGAGCTGCTACAGTGACAACACCAGATCCTTAACCCGCTATGCCCAAAGAGAACTCGAAGTCACTCTCTCTTGAATAAAAGGATGTCACTTTTATCTCTTGTGAGCAAATGAGTATAAAGGTGTGGGAAAAGACCTAATGCATGATTGGAAGACAATCAATTAATTCGTGATTGACAGGAGCATCCCTCCTCCTGGGCTGTTGGAGTGTAAAAGAGGGGGGTTTACTAGATGAATGTGTCTATTTCCTGGCTTCTCTCTTGCTCTCTATAACATTAAGCAGTTACCCAGTGTAGACAGGACAAACTGAGGCCTCTGTATGTGAAGAGATCATTAGGGCAAACTGTTCATGATACATAAATAAAGATGTTATCAAACCGCCAAGTACAATGACTCCTAGGACATCTGAATACACTTTGCAAATCAAATGTACAGCGCTTCCTGCTGTAACATATCATTTCTCCTTTTTTTTTGTGTGTGTGTCTTTTTGCTATTTCTTTGGGCCGCTCCCGCGGCATATGGAGGTTCCCAGGCTAGGGGGTCTAATCGGAGCTGTAGCTACTGGCCTACGCCAGAGCCACAGCAATGTGGGATCCGAGCCGCGTCTGCAACCTACACCACAGCTCACTGCAACACCGGATCCTTAACCCACTGAGCAAGGGCAGGGACCGAACCCTTAACCTCATGGTTCCTAGTTGGATTCGTTAACCACTGCGCCACGACGGGAACTCCCATTTCTCCTCTTGACCAGAATATTTGTGGATGATCTGAAGTCATAAATTAAAAAAGAACACTCAAGGTCAGATGGCTGTACCTATGTTATTCCTTTGTGGTCACTGAGTTGTGCATTATTTGTTGGAGTTCTCCTGATGCCGGCTCTTCTGCTCCACAGAGGCTGTGGTTCTTCTACTTCAGGTGCTCACTGGCAGCTGATGGGCTCCTTGGTGACGGTCGGTGATCTCAGTGGATGGTACAAAGAGTCCCGGTGTCGATTTCATGGAGCTTTCTCATTTACAGACACCAGAATGGACTCAGAAAAGTCCATTTTTGGCAACTAAGCCAAGCTCTGAGTCAGGGTCTTGGTATTCTGGTTGTGCTCTCTTTCTGCAGTTTTTGCTCTTCGGCTTCACACTTTTGACTGCGTCTTGTTTTCTGATGTCGAATATACAGATGGTGATGCAATTATTAATGCAGTCCATTCTGGAAATCCTTGGGCATGTGGCTCATCGAAATAAACACTTTCTTTGAAGAAAGCCACTTTCCACCTGGAATCAGAACAGGGGGACAAGTCCTTCAAAGTTTTTCTCCCACGTATTTTCCTGGGGGTAAATGACACTTTTCCCATTTCACTCTCTTTAAACTGCGGAGCTAAAATCTTGACCTGTAAATATAATACATACATCAAGTGGCTAGAAACACAGCAGGGGGGAAATCAGCCGTGCTGCATTCTCTGTTAGGAGAACATCCTTAAATTATATCAAATTCCTGGCTTTTAAAACACCACATGGCTCTCCTGCTTTCGTAGCCGTGGCTTTACCATGCAGGCTACTTGGAACGTAATTAAATTGAACAGACACGGCCCTTGATTTAAAGTCAGAGGGGGAAGCAGTTAATTGAATAGAAATGACAGTTCTTCTTCTTTTTTCAAAAAGGCTAAGCCAAGGCTAGAGACAATGTAACTATTAAAGGGAAACTGCCCTAAACAATCAAGATGAATCATTTGCTGGGTGAATACGATTTATTTTATTTCACTTGATAAGCAAGGGAAACGTTTGAGTCCTTTGTGTTTCTCAGGGCACCCTTTCTCTCCAAGTAACAGTTGGACTTTGTAATTCTTTGTCACCTTGGTGCAGAGGCTTTCAAACCTCTTCTCGCTGGGTTTTTCTGGTCTGTTTTCAGGTTAAAGGGGCGTGTGTGACAGAAGCTGGGAAAGAAAAGATGGGATTGTTTTCTTGTCATCCTGTACCCTTGCCACCTGGCCACTGTGATTCTGATGAGTGGAGATATATAATAGCCATCTCAATGCAACATGCTGCTTTATTTCCTGGAGGTCAGGCACCAGGAGGACCAGGAGGGCGTAAGATCTGTTGAAATAGGACCCTCTTTGGAGCAGGGGTAAGAGTCCCTCAGCATGGAGAGGGTGGAAGGAAATGACTTCAAGGCAAAGTTCATGGAGTTCTGAAATCAATAGCTAAGAGTAAAAAAATGCTCATTTTCAGGAACAATGTATAATTAAAATGTCACCAGGCGTGAAGGAAGAGAAGGAACCTCTTCATCCAGCAATAGACAGAAGATAAAAATCCAACATGAAAAACCCCCACGAATTTCAACTCTAAATTTCCCGGCCATAGAGAGAGAGAGTTGACGCTCTCGGGACACTTACATTGAAAGGCTTTCTCGGAGTTCCTGTCATGGCTCAGTGATGAACCTGACTAGTATCCATGAGGCTGTGGGTTCGATCCCTGGCCCCGCTTGGTGGGTTAAGGATCTGGCGTGGTTGTGAGCTGTGGTGTAGGTCGCAGATGTGGCTTGGGTCTGGTGTTGCTGTGGCTCTGGCATAGGCTGGCAGCTACAGTAGCGATTCAACGCCTAGCCTGCTCTTTCTAGCTCAATCACAGTTTCTGCTTTTGTGCATTCCTTTTTCTCTCCAGCCAAATTCTTAATCCTTTGCATGCCCTAGGAGCGATTCCCAGGATTCTACTGGATGAGATGCTGGAGGTGAGGACACAGCTTGAAGAGGAGCCTCTGTTTCTTCACGTTCCCAGCGATTCTTCTGGCACTCTTAAGAATGGAAGTCTGGTCACCTTTGCACTTAGAAGAAAGCCACCCAGCATTCACAATAAGTTGGCTTCTGTCTGCTCTTTGGTAAGCAAGGCTTCTGCTACGGAGCCCAATTTTCTAGTCTGAAGGTCAGGGAGGAAGCTTGCGTAACCCCGGGGAGGGGAGTGCAGGGATGGTGGCATGAGAAGAGGCAGCCAGGAGGGACTTGGGTGAACTCCTGGGTCTGCTACTAGTTAACCGTCCCTGAGGGATGGTGCCACCGTCTCTCTTTAGGTCACAGTTCCCTTCTGGCTGCAGAATGAAAAGACCCGATGACACAACCTCTAAACTTCTTTCGGCTCTGCTGTGGCTCTATGCTAACGCCTCCTCCTCCTCCCCGGGACGTTTAGTATTTATTTATTTATTGCAGTAGTCTATTGACAATGTGATATTAGGTTCAGGTGCACAGCAAAGGGATTCATGTACACACACACACACACACACGTTCTTTTTCAGATTCTCTCCCCGTATAGATTATCACAGAATGCTGACTAGTGTTCTCCGTGCTATACACTAGGTCCTTCTTGATTATCTATTTTTTGTCTAGCAGTGTGTATATGTTAATCCCAACTCCTAATTTATCTCCCCTTTACCTTTCCCCTTTGGTAATCATACATTTGATTTCCATGTCTGTGAGTCCGTAAATAAGTTTGTTTGTACCGTGTTTTAAAGAGTCCGCGTATACGTGATAGCGTGATAGTCATCTCTCTCTGACTTACTCCCCTAGAACCATAATCTCTAGGTCCGTCCATCTGCCGCAAATGGCATCATTCTGTTCTTTTTTATGGCTAACAGTCCATTGTGTTCCATGTTTTCTTTATCTGTCCCTCTGTCAGTGGGCATCTAGGTGGCTCCCCAGTCTTAGCTACTGTCAATAGTGCTATGGTGAACACTGAGGGGCATGTCTCTTTTCCAATTGGAGCTTTTGTCTTTTACTGAGATATGCCCCAAAGTGGGATTGCAGGAGCATATGGTAACTCTATTTTTAGTTTTCAAGGGACCCTCCGTACTGTTCCTCATGGTGGCGGCCCCACTTTACCTGCCCACCAACAGTGTAGGAGGGTTCCCTTTTCTCCACACCCCCTCCAGCATTATTGTTTGTAGACTTTTTTGACGATGGTGCTACCTCATTGTAGTCTTGGATTATGTTTCTCTAATAATTTATGATGCTGAACCTTTTTTTCGTGTGTATTTTGGCCACCTGTATGTCTTTCTGATTTTCCCCCAGGGCATTAAGTGATGGCACCACACTGAGTTCCCACTGTGGCACAGCGGAAATGAATCCGACTAGTATCCATGAGGATGTGGGTTTGATCCCTGGCCTTGCTCTGGTGTTGCCATGAGCTGTAGTATAGGTCACAGACACAGCTTGGATCCTGGGTGGCTGTGGCTGTGGTGCAGGCTGGCATCTGCCCCTCTGATTCGACCCCTAGCCTGGGAACCTCCGTCCATATACTGTGGGTGCACCTTAAAAAGCAAAGAAAAAAAGTGATGGCAAAACAAATCAGTTCAGTCTACCAGTCACCACTGGATGGAAGGGGATGAGTGGAGATGGGCCCGAACGTAGCCTGGAAACGCGTGCATTCAGCACACGTGAGCTACTTACAGGTGAGCTGCTTTTAGGCAGCACCAGTATTTTGGGGCTGAGTCCATGGAGTGAGGAGCATCTTCTCTGCTAAAGGGAATGGATGTCCAATTTACGAAGAATAAGACAGTGTTGATATTATTTTTGCCTGGGGAGGGATTTCTGTGTTCTTATTTCAAACTTTTTTCTTCCAGTTTTCCTGAGATCTAATTGACACATAGCGCTGTACAGATTTAGGGTGATGACTGGACTTATTACATCATGAAATGATTAGCGCAAGAAGTTTAGTGAACATCAGGAGTTCCTGTTGTGGCTCAGTGGTTAACGAATCTGACTAGGAACCATGAGGTTGCAGGTTCAATCCCCGGCCTTGCTCAGTGGGTTCAGGATCTGGCGTTGCCGTGAGCTGTGGTGTAGGTTGCAGACGTGGCTTGGATCCTGCATTGCTGTGGCTCTGGCGTAGGCCGGTGGCTACAGCTCCGATTCGACCCCTAGCCTGGGAACCCCCATATGCCACGGGTGCGGCCCTAGAAAAGACAAAAAGACCAAAAAAAAAAAAAGAAGTTTAGTGAACATCTATCATCTCATGTAGATACAGAATTAAGTAAAAAGACGAAAAATCTTTTTTTGTGATGAGAACTCCTCGGATTTACTCTCTTAACTTTCATACAGGACAAGAAGCAGAGCTAATTATATTGATCATGTTGCATGTTAGGAAATCCTGGAACTTATTTAGCTTTTGACTGGAAGTGGGCACCTGCTTTTGACCCTCCCTGGCCCCATGCGAGTCCTTATCTTTCCAGGTTCCTCCAGTATAAAATAAAGAGGCTGGGCTGGTGATCTCGAGCAGAATCTCCCATTGCGTCTTTCTCAGAGAAGTGTCAAGAACCACTAAAAAATGTTTAGGCAGGGAAGAGCTAGGCTTAAAAACAAGATTAAACAGGCATCATTACAAATTTTCAAATAGACTAATAGAACATTTTAACCTTTTAAGGTGAGGGTATAGAATATAGTATTTACTAATCTTGCTTAATTACAGAATTCATCCCTCCACTACAAACATATTATTATTTTTCAATTGCTATTATCTCAAGCAGCTAGTATTCTGAGGAGGACAGTTTGGGGAATATTGCTTTTTTTTTTTTGTCCTTTCAGGGCTGCACCTGTGGCATGTGTAGGTTCCCAGGCTAGGGGTTGAATCAGAGCTTCAGGTGCCGGCCTATACCACAGCTACAGCAGTGCAGGATCTGAGCCACATCTCCGACCTACACCACAGCTCATGGCAACGCCAGATCCTTAACCCACTGAGCGAGGCCTGGGATCGAACCTGCGTCCTCATGGATGCTAGTTAGATTCCTTTCTGCTGAGCTATGACAGAGCTCCAGGAACATTGCTTTAAGGAGTAAAAGCTTCTAATGCCCACCTGCCTTTCAGGTGAGATTTCCCATTTGTATGTGAGCAAGAGGGATTCAAGTTAGAGCTTTTGAAGAACTTTCCGCGTGAATCCATGCAACAGGAGTGGGAGATTACGGGATTTCCCTCACCAGACTTTGCTCTATCAGCCCATGCACTAGGGCTTGGGTCCCCACTCAATGCAGACTTTCACGGGATGCATGGAAAGCCCTCTGCTTTGTTAATTAAAAAAAAGAAAAAGAAAAAAGAAAAAGACAGAGCTTTAAACGAAGAGCCAACACTTAGAAAAAAACATGAACAAACACGCATAGGACTGACCTCGGTTTTGAGTAACGACGGGGAGAACAATGCCGTCGAAGTTCAGTCGTGTGGGATCCCGTCACTTTTGTTTGACATTGCGGCCAAGAACTCGGTGTCAGCATTTACACGAAATCCGTGGGTGTCGTTGCTTATCTCGACTGTTATATAATCTGTGTTGCTCCTTAGGCTGTGGTGCTCTCGTGTTGGCCTCCCCCAAGTCTCAGGCAACGAGGTCACACCTGCGATGGAGCGGGACAGCATTCGAACCTCCTCAAGGGTGTGCCTGTTTGCACCCTTTTTCTCGCGGCACGGGCAGCTTTACGTGAATGGTGCTAACTCTCTTTTTCCCTGTTGTTGCAGGTTTCAGTTTGAAAGGAACCCAGTTGTTTGAAAAATGTAGGTTACGTGCCACCCAGGAAAGTCCCTCTCTGAAGCGCGGTAGACGTGGAGCAGGAAGTCAAAGGTGGCCAGCAGAGATTGCTGCCACCAGCTTCTCAGTGCTGGCCCGGAATCTGAATCTGTTCTGATCGCTGTGCAAAACAGAGTGAATAACGAGTGAAGGCAAAGGGGCCTGCCGATGTTCTGCTCGAGTTTCTAGATCGGGGCAGTTTTCCTCAGGACCATCGTTTGCCATCACCCGTTTCTTCATTATTATTTTTTTCTGCCATTGCCTGCCCCTCCCCCCCTTTCTTTCTCTTTAGGGCTGCCCTTGTGGCATGTGGACGGTCCCAGGCTAGGGGTCCCACGGGAGCTAAGCTGAAGCCGATGCCACAGCCATGGCAATGCTGGACCTGAGCCACATCGGCGACTTATGCTGCAGCTTATGGCAAGGCCGGATCCTTAACCCACTGAGCGAGGCCAGGATTCAAACCCAAGTCCTTACAGACGCTATGTCAGGTTCTTAACCTGTCGAGCCACTATGGGAAGTCCTGTTGTTGTCCAATTTTGGTAAGTACGGTTTTGCGTTACCCCGAGATCATAATTCTTTTTTTTTTTTTTTAAAGTATTTATTATTATTATTATTATTATTATTTTTTGGTCTTTTTTTTGCTATTTCTTTGGGCCGCTTCTGCGGCATATGGAGGTTCCCAGGCTAGGGGTCTAATTGGTGCTGTAGCCACCGGCCTACGCCAGAGCCACAGCAACACGTGACCCGAGCCGCGTCTGCAACCTACACCACAGCTCACGGCAACGCCGGATCGTTAACCCACTGAGCAAGGGCAGGGACCGAACCCGCAACCTCCTGGTTCCTAGTCGGATTCGTTAACCACTGCGCCACGACGGGAACTCCCCGAGATCATAATTCTAAGTACAGAGGTGGTGCCCAGTACTGATTCTTGAAGGAATGACTGGATAACACGAAGGTGGATACAGTGAGAGGATGGGCATGAGAATTCGGGCTCCATCAGCAACCGGCTTCCAAATCCAGAGAGCACAGCTTTTCCTGGCTGTGTTTTTTTTCCCTGACTTAGGTTAGGGCTCCTTACCTCATGAGGTTGACCCTGTTTCTAGCCAAACACTGTCTTCCAGAAGAGTCATGAGTCAATTAGTCAATTTTTTTTTTTTTTTTTTGTCTTTTGTCTTTTGAGGGCTGCCCCTGTGGCACATGGAGAGTCCCAGGCTAGGGGTCGAATGGGAGCTGTGGCTGCTGACCTACACCACAGCCACAGCAATGTGGGATCCGAGCTGCGTCTGCGACCTACACCACAGCTCACGGCAACGCCGGATCCTTAACCCACCAAGTGAGGCCAGGGATGGAACTTGCCGATTCGTTTCCGCTGCGCCACGACAGGAACTCCCAGGGGTCAATTTTACGCCAGCGGTCCCTTTGCTTTCCCTGGATGTGTCAGAATTTCCAGCAGCAAAGGGAATGAAACACACTGTGTTATCTTCTTTCTCTTCCAGAGTCTCGGATCATAACTCCAGTCTTTCTCTTAGTGACTACGGAGGACCTCACCCGAGCACTGAAAGGAACTCACCTTCTAGTTATAAGATAAATAAACCCCGGAGATGGAAGGTACTGCATGACGGTGAACAAGAGTATATTGTATACCTGAAAGTGGCCAAGGTAGAACTTCACCACGCCCGAGACTTGTGGAAGTTCCTGGGCCGGGGATCGAATCCCAGCTACAAGAATGACCTGAGCCACAGCAGGGACAATGCCCGTCCTTAACCTGCTAGGCCACCAGGGAACTCCCTAAAAGAAGAGAGCTTAAAAGTTTTCATCGCAAGAAAAAAAATGTCCCTCTGTGTGGGGATGGATGTTAACTAGACTTTTTGTGATGATCATTTCATCATATAGACGTGCATAAAATTGCTGTCTTGGACTCCTTAAGCTAATACAATGTTATGGGTTGGTTATCTCTCAATAAACCTGGGGAAAATCTCAGATAAGGAGAAGATAAAGGTGATAATAAAACCATAAAGATCACGATCAAGAATAAAGATAACACTCATTTGTTAAAAGCTTACCATATTCCAAGTCATTCTCACACCTAAGTCACACAACCTGGGTGTTGGAATCATTGTATTTCCCCTTCTGTCAATGAGACAGTGGGGCTAAAGGAGGTTATTACTTATGCAAAGTGACACAATGAGAAAGTGTCAGAGCTGAGCTTGGAAGCGGAGGGTCTTTGTCTCCAAAGCCTGCGTTCTCGCCCCACAAAAGTGACGACGACCTTGAACCAGGTAGCGTCTCCAGTCCTTGTGGCTCAATAATTCTCCGACTTTCCATTGTCATTGTCTTTTGCATCTAGTGCCTCCTTCTTTGTTTCAGCCCCTCGAGTTTTACAGCCACCGTTAACGATAGCAATGCTTGGTTCTGGTGTGGCAAATATCAAGAAGCTTACTGAAGTCCGAGTTTGAGCCAAATACCCGATGGGGTTTGCAAGACATCCGTCAGCGAGGGCCAGGTTTAACTTATCTTTTCACGTCTAGGATAACCCAAGAGCCCAAGACGTGGGTTTTTATTATTGTCGCTCTTTTACAGGCAAAGGAACTTGCACAAAGAGAGGCTGCAAAGCTCCGAAATAATGAAACCAGACTTAAATCTGGGCCATTTGTCTAGAAAGCAAGCACTATTTAACTCCATTCGATGCTGTGATATTGTAGGCGCTTAACAAGTATTTGTCAAATGAATGAAAGCTAGCATGATGCCTCGATTTATTTCCTGTGCTCTTAAAACACTAAGAAGTCCAGTGGCTCCTGTGCAAACCAGCTGTGGATGTGCTATTTCAAGAGGCCCAGCTGTGCGTAAGCGAATCCAGGGCCAAACAGAAGAACACAAATGATGACTTTGACACCGTCCGCCAATGGGAAACTTCCCGGTGTAGTTGTGTGTGTGTGTGTGTGTGTGTGTGTGTGTGTGTGTGTGTGTTGGGGGCAGGGTCTGAGGCCAGAGGCTAGATTGTTGCCAGTACAGGCGGACTAGGTGAGGGTGAGGGTGTAGGACCTGCAAGAGAAAAGTGGGACATCACCGAAGTTTGCTGAGAAAGGTCCACAGCCCTTGGCAGGAATATTCTTCACCAAAGAAGAATTTTGTGCCCATATACAAAACTTCCTCGAGGAGATCAGAGTCTCACCAATAGTCTGTCCCTGGCCCCCCCACAAACTCTCTTGTTGATCTTTCACCGTGACTTCCGATGTTTATGGGAGACGGGAAATACCAGCTCAGTGCGATGAGACAGAGGCAGACTCTGGAGATATTTCAGTGGTTCCAGATCAATGCAAGCAAGCAAACATCCCAATAAGCAGGTCACACATATTTTTTCGTTTCCCAGGGTGTACAAAAGTACAAAATTGTTTATACCGCATTGTAGACTCTTAAATCTGCAGTAGCCTTACATCTAAAAAAAACCCAACAGTGTATGGGAGTTCCCACTGTGGCTCAGCAGGTTAAGAACCGAACATAGTGTCCCTGAGGATGCAGGTTGGATCCCTGGCCTCACCCAGCGGGTTAAGGATCCAGAGTTGCCGCAAGCTGTGGCATAGATTGCAAATGTGGCTTGGATCCGGCCTTGCTGTGGCTGGGGCGCAGGCCTGCAGCTACGGCTCTGATTCCACCCCTAGCCTGGGAACGTCATACGCTGCAAGTGCGGTTGTTTAAAAAAAAAAAAAAATCATTTAATTAAAAAATACTTTCTTGCTAAAAAGTTCTAAGCATCACCTGACAATACAGGGTTGCCTCAAACCTCCAATTCGTAAAAAAACAATCTGCGAGGCCCAAAAAGGATGCAACGCAACCCAATGAGCTATGCCGATAACTGAATGAGGGAGTTTTCTGCCTTTTGCAAGAAAGACCAATCCTTAAGCAACGGTTGAAAAAAAAAACAACTTTCCCACTGAGCGAGGCCAGAGACCAAACCCACATCCTCATGGATCCTAATTATGTTCATTTCCACTGAGCCACACGGGAACTCCAGCCTTCAGCTTTCATAGGTGAGAAATAAACCTCTTTTTAAAAACTGGAGTATAGCTGGTTTACAATGTTGTGTTGGTTTCAGGTGTATAGCAAAGTGATTCAGTTCTATCTCTGTCTGTCTGTCTGTCTGTCTCTCTCTCGCATCTATATTCTTTTTCAGATTCTTTTTCCACGTAGGTTATCCTAAGACATTGACAATAGTTTCCTGTGCGATCCAGTAGGTCCTTGTTATTCATCTATTTTATAAATAGTGCCGTGTGTCTGTTATTCCCAAACTCCCAATGTAGCCCTCTTCCCTTTCCTTTCCATGTTGGAAAACAGATGTCTGTTTTCTGTTTGTTTGTCTTTCTTTCTTTTTCAAAGCATTGTATGTACCTCTTAGAAAGAGAATAAGAGTCTGAAGCCAAGTTTACGTATCCTGTTAGGTACCTGAAACTGCTTGATCCAACAAATATTTGTAACTCAGTACTCACCTATTACTAAACAAATGAGATAAATGGCTATTTTTAGAAAGTGAAGTAGAGTTGGTGTGTAAGTCACAGGTGTTCGATAAAGTCACAATCTGTAAAGATTATACTCTGTTTATAGTTATTATAAAGTATTGGCTATCCTCCCTGTGTTGTACAGTATATCCTGTCGCTTATGATAAATGGCTCTTTTTGAGGGCTGACGTGCCCCAGGCCCTGTAATTTCAGGCATCTAATCTCATTTAGCCTCCTCATAACTCTCTTAGATAGTCATCAATATCCCCATTTTATAGGTAAGTGCACTGAGCCTTTGAAAGTTTAAGAAATGACCACATTCAATGAAGCATAAGACCCAGCTCTGTCTGCTTCCAGAATTCCTTCTCCTTTGAGGCTTTACTGCCTCCAAAAAGTAAGACCCCAGGCTTCCCTCCAAACCCTCTGTGAGAACACAATATTTGTGGATGTTTATATAAATATTCAGTAAGTATTTGTTCAATGAATAAGTCAGTGAAACAGCATTTATTTAATTAGGGCGGCAGGGACTAGTTCTAAAGCGAAGGATAATTTATGTAACGTTTATGAACCTATTTGTATTAAAGAATTGTTAAATGTTTATGAGTAATAACAGTATTGTGGTTACGATTTTAAAAAAAAGAGTTCTTATCTTTTGGAGATGCTCTCTGAAATGTTTACAGATGAAATGACACGATGTCTCATATCCATGTCAAAAAAGGGTGAGGTGGAAGAGGAGAGCTTAGATTCAACAAGACTGGTCCTGGATTGATACCGGATGTGTATATGGGGTTCATTTTATTAATTTCACCCTTGCTCTCTCTCTCTTTTTGGGCCTGCAGGTGTTTCTGGGTCAGGGATTGCACCTGAACCACAGCAGTGACCTGAGACACAGCAGGGACAACACTGGCTCCTTAACCTGCTGAGCCACCAGGGAACTCCAATTTCTCTCACTTTTCTACATGCTTAAAATTTTTCATAATAAAAATTTTTTTAATTAATTAGTTTTCAGGAGCTCCCATTGTGGCTCAGTGGTAATGAACTCAACTAGTATCCATGAGGTTGCATGTTCGATCCCTGGCCTCGCTCAGTGGGTTAAGGATCTGGTGTTGCCATGAGTTGTGGTGTAGGTCGCAGATGTGGCTTGGATCCCACGTTGCTGTGGCTGTGGTGTAGGCCAGCGCTTAGCTCCGATTCAACCCCTAGTCTGGGAACTTCCATATGCCGTGGGTGTGGCCCTAAAAAAAAGCAAAAAAAAAAATTAATTTTCAATAAGAAAAAAAGGAGGGGGTGAATAAAAGTCCATTGCAGGGATGTTTATTTTAGTTCTTTTTTAAAATGGTAACTTAAAACATATTTCTCTAAATAAGTATATTTACAGAGAAAAATGAAAATAACAGGAGGACACAAAACATATACGTAGAAATGAGGTAATAAAGTCATAAAAATTCTTAAGGCATAGTTGAGGGTGTGAACAATAGTGAATATTATATTTTAACAGTGGGGCTATGAAACAATGTTTTAAGGATGATTTTATTTTCTCTGAATATAGCTTAAGAAAATAGAGAGCAAAGCGTGGCAAACTCTGATGGTAATGTTACAGATAATTATCTTAATATATTTCTCCTTTTAAAAATGATCTACAAAGATCTTACATATTTTCTATGATTAGAAAAACAATTCAATGGTTTTTCACTTTCTTTTTTTTCTTTTTTTTTTTTTTTTCTATTTCTTTGGGCCGCTTCTGTGGCATATGGAGGTTCCCAGGCTAGGGGTCTAATCGGAGCTGTAGCCGCCGGCCTACACCAGAGCCACAGCAACACGGGATCCGAGCCGCGTCTGCAACCTACACCACAGCTCACGGCAACGCCGGATCGTTAACCCACTGAGCAAGGGCAGGGACCGAACCCGCAACCTCATGGTTCCTAGTCAGATTCGTTAACCACTGCGCCATGACGGGAACTCCGGTTTTTCACTTTCTTAATACAGACTTAAAGTTTGATTTCCTGAATTTGTGGTGTGAGTTTTTGTAAGTGGTTTTCTCATCTGGAAATGAGGGAATCAGTCTAGACAACATCTGGGATTCTTTCTATTCTGAACTTCTATAATTCTTCTTCTCTTTTTTTTTTTTTTTTCTTTCTTTTTCCTCAGGGCCGCACCCTTGGCATATAGAAGTTCCCAAGCTAGAGGTCTAAACGGAGCTGTAGCTGCCGACCTACCCAACAGCCACAGCAACTTGGGATCCAAGCCGCATCTGCCTGTGACCTACACCACAGCTCATGGCAATACCAGATCCTTAACCCACTGAGCGAGGCCGGGGATCGAACCCCAGTCCTCATGAATACTAGTCAGGTTCGTTTCCACGGTGCCACAACAGGAACTCCCTGAACTTCCATAATTCTGACTATCCCAAAAAACACCATAGGTGCTGCCACTTGGCTAGGTCATTGTCGGCAGTCACATTCGTGGACAGAGGAAGCATCAGGTCCGGCCACACCCTGAGGTCAGAAGTCAGGCCTAAAGTCACCGTGCCTTTGGGGCCAAGTGTACCGCTAGGTTGTTCTCTAAGGTGTAGCCTGGGCTTTTCCTCTGTGGCAGCAGAGATATCAGGCAAAGAATGGGGTGACTTGTAGAAGGCTCCTCCTTGCTGCGAGATGGAATTAAGCCAGAACATGATCGAGATAAAGCCCTTCCTTCTGAATCGTCCAGCAGCCAATGGATGTTGCAGCTCATCCTTCTGAAGACTGTTCCAGGAGTTAGACCTCAGTGGGAATGACTTAATCACAACAGCCTTTTAGTAACTCCAAGTGCTGAGCGTTGATAGACCTCGTGTGCAAGATACAATCCAATGAAATCCAAACCCTATTTAAGGACGATTCGAGGATATAAACAATAACATTCTCATGGGAATTCATCAGCCAACAGACCCACACATGGGTGGATGTGATTGGACAAGCTGTGTCCTTCAATGCACTCCTTTTGTGTAGATATCAGCTTATGTGTCCACCCACATAGGGGCACCAAGGGCCTGAAAAGGCATCTAAGAAAAGTTTAATACATTTAAAAAAAATGCACACAGAACGATAGCCAGTCTCTTGGGCTAGACCATAATGCAAGATAATAATACAGAAAAAGAATATATGTATGGCTGGGTCATATGCTATATACCAGAAATTGACTCAACACCATGAATCAACTATACCCTAATTAAAAATAAATTTAAAAATTCGATATTTTGTACAAAGATATTTTAATTTGAATATCCCCATGTTTTTCTCCTGCCTTTCTAAATTCATGCCATAAATGTTCTGCTATTTAAAAATGTCTTTTGAGTTATATGCAATATGTTTGAGTTTCTTTTTATTTAATATCGTTGGTCAAATTTTGCCCTTAAGTGTTTTAAATCCAGATGTATTGATTCTGCTGGGGGAAAAAAAAAACATTAAAAAGTGCTTAAATTACTGTCATGTACCATTAAGAAAATTTGTATCCCGAACTAGTATTAGTAGGATCAGGATTTCAGATTTTTCTCTACTTCAAATCCATTTGGAAGAGAGGGCCTTACTGTTATGATCTACCATATACCTAATATTAAGATTCATATGAGTTGTAACAGGTAGAGAGCAGATATTTTCCAACTTAGTTTCTTATCCTGAGTCCTTGCTTTATTAGTGAACTTTGGGTTCACTGCAAATTAGAGATAAAATAAAACACTTTCCTAAAACCTCTAGAAGGCTCCTTTATGGGGTAAATTATTTTAATTCACACAGTGCTCTTTGGAGTTGAAGTTACTTGGCTCCAAAGAATGACTTTAATTGGCTCTTAAGTGTGAATTCTTTTTCAAGTCCCCCAGGGGACAAGAGGTAAGAGGGGGCCACACTTTGATGAAGGAGAAAGGCTGAAGCAAATGAACGAACTCGTGGAGATTCTTCATTTTTGGCCATCTCATTTCTGAGGTTTTGTTGAAGGAAAAGCGTTGCGTAGCAAAGGCCACTTTTGGGTCCTTTTGACCCTCAAACTGTATCAGGATGGAGAGAGCTGAAGACCGGAAGAGCAGGAGAGCATGAAAGTAGCTGAAGGTGAGAAGGAAAGAGAGGCTTGGAGTTGGAATATTACTCAGCCACAAAAAAGAATGAAATCATGCCATTTGTAGCAACATGGATGTCCTAGAGATTATCCTACTAAGTGAAGAAAGTCGACAAAGACAAACGTACGATTTTGCTTATCTGTGGAATCTAAAAAATAACAAATGAACTTATTTACAAAAAAGAAATAGACTCACAGACATAGCAAATAAACTTATAGTTACCAAAGGGGGAAGGGATAAGATAGGAGTTTGGGATTAAAATATACACACTACTACTTATAAAATAGATAACCAAGAAGGGTTTACTATCTAGCACAGGGAACTACACTCATTGCCTTGTAGTAACCTATAATGGAAAAGAATCTTAAAAAAGGATATAGGGAGTGCCCTTCGTGGCTTAGTGGTTAACGAACCCGACTAGTACCATGAGGATGTGGAGTTGATCCCTGGCCTCGCTCAGTGGGTTAAGGATCCGGCGTTGGTGTGAGCTGTGGTGAAGGTCGCAGACTCAGCTCAGATCCAGTGTTGCTGTGGCGGTGGCTGTAGGCCAGCATCTGTAGCTCCAATTCCATCCCAAGCCTCGCAACATCCATATGCCAAAGGTGTGGCCCTAAAAAGGAAAAAAAAGAAAGAAATATATGTTTATGGGAGAATATATATGTATAACTGAGTCACTTTGCTGTACACCTGAAACTAACACAACACTATAAATCAACTAGATTCAATTTAAATTTTTTTTTGTCATTTTACACTAAAAAAAGACAATTTAGATCTTATAGCTTCAGATTGTAAATAATTAAATTTACATTGCAGATACATGTATGTGAACAAGAGTATAGCTTATAAAGATGCAGAGACATCTGTATCAGTGAAAGACAAATTGCTGCAAAAGAGATTTGATATAAAGCTTGCCTCCATTTTTTTTTTTTTGCTTTTTTTTTAATATAGGACCGCACCTGTGGCATATGTAAGTTCCGAGGCTAGGGGTCGAACTGGAGCTACAGCCGATGGCCTACACCACGGCCACAGCAACATGGGATCTGAGCCACCTCTGCAACCCACACCACAGCTCACAGCAATGCCAGAGCCCCAACCCACTAAGCGAAGCCAGGGATCAAATCCTCATTCTCAGGGGTACTAGTTGGGCTTGTTACCGCGGAGCCATCCCAGGAACTTCCTAAAGGTTGCTTTTATTACTTTCATAAAAGTCCAAATTCATCTGTAGGATCATGTGCCTTTTAAACATTTTATTAGAGATCATTTTTTGAGGGTGACGCAGAACCGTTGAGAGGTAGCGTCCATGCTCCTTTCCTAAATACCCTGACTCATGCTCACATCGGAGAGGAGCACGCTGACGTAAGAATTTACTAGAACAGTAATGGCCATGTTATTGCTTCCAAACCCTGGTCAGTAGGGTGATCTCCTTAACAAGCCTTATTACAGTACGTTCATTCATTTCCGGGAGGATTGCATTTTCTATGGGGCTCGTGTTGTGAATCCTCATCATTTTCATTGCATTTTTTTTTTTTTGGTCTTTTTAGGGCCACACCCACAGCATATGGAGGGTCCCAGGCAAAGGGTCGAATCAGAGCTGTAGCCACTGGCCTACGCCACAGCCACAGCCATATGGGATCTGAGCCATGTCTGTGACCTACATACACCACAGCACAGGGCAATGCCAGATCCTTACCCGTGAGCGAGGCCAGGGATCAAACCTGCGTCCTCAGGGATGCTAGTCAGATTCGCTTCCGCTGCGCCACGAAGGGAACTCCGTCGCGGCATTTCTTAAAATGTGCCTACCTTACATCAGCTGCTCCCGTCCGAGACTGCCAGCCTTTCCTATTCCTGCTGTGACCAGGTGCTCGGGCACCTGTGCAAGTCCCCTACAATCCACTGGCCCATTAAGTGAGAACTTTGCACCTTCATAAACGCCGTCCGAGCTCCCCCGGCCAAGCTCCTTCTTTTCCTGAGGATGAAGATGGCCCATGGTGACCACTGCAATGACTATTTACCAATCCCTTTGTGGCCCTTCTTGGTTCTCAAGCATAGAAGAACAGAGCTTGACCACATAGCCAATAGATAGGCTCCTTATTTGCAAGTTTTTATTTTTATTTATTTATTTATTTATTTATTTATTTATTTATTTATTTTTGCTTTTTCTAGGGCCGCACCCACGGCCTATGGAGGTTCCCAGGCTAGGGGTCGAATCGGAGCTGCAGCCACCGGCCTACGCCAGAGCCACAGCAACGCGGGATCCAAGCCGCGTCTGAGACCTACACCACAGCTCACGGCAACGCCGGATCCTTCATCCACTGAGCGAGGCCAGGGACCGAACCCACAACCTCATGGTTCCTAGTCGGATTTGTTGACCACGGAGCCATGATGGGAACTCCTATTCATAAGTTTGTAAATAAAGTCACCCAAAAGGTGTGAAAAATAAGTTTCCTGAACGTTGATTAGCTACCATAGATGGGGTAGCCATGGGCTGGGGGGGTTAGAGTGAGTGAGAAAACGGCATGAGGTTAAGGTTGAGAAAGAAAACCTGAACAGTAAAAAAGGGAAGAAAGAAATTTCTGTCCGTATCTGCCTGGGAAACCGTCCCTGTCCCTGCAGCTCGAGGGATTTGAATCATCATGCTGTCCTGAACCAGAGATGTCTCTTTTTTTTTTTTTTTAAGAACATCCAAATAGAGATGTCTTGCCTTTTTAAGACGTAGTTAAAAAGAAATTATTTAAAAATAGGAGTTCCCGTCGTGGCGCAGTGGTTAACGAATCCGACTAGGAACCATGAGGTTGCGGGTTCGGTCCCTGCCCTTGCTCAGTGGGTTAAGGATCCGGCGTTGCCGTGAGCTGTGGTGTAGGTTGCAGACGCGGCTCGGATCCCGCGTTGCTGTGGCTCTGGCTTAGGCCGGGGGCTACAGCTCCCATTGGACCCCTAGCCTGGGAACCTCCATATGCCGAGGGAGCGGCCCAAGAAATAGCAACAACAACAACAACAACAACAACAAATATATATATATATTCTTACACGTTTATAGTATAAACCTCCCTGGGGAGCAAAAAGAGGGGCTGGTCAAGGTTGATCACCTGCTTCAAGTCTCTGAGTTCGTCTCTCGGGCCCCCTGATCTCCGCGCCCCCTGCCCCGGTGCCGTTTGCCATTTCCACGTCCCCCACTTGGGTTTGCTCTATAAAGCTGTGTTGGGAACATTGCAATCTGCTGTATGTCATACGCCTCGGTGGTGTCCTGGATATCACTTAGGCCCTTTCTCACCCAGGATGAGAAGTGGGACCGTCCTTGCCTTCGGCTAATGTTAACTACAGGCTCATCAGCTGCTCTGCCATTTTCACTCTACTTTGTTTTCTGTTTTCTCTTCCGGTTTAAACCTTGGTTCTTCTCTGAATGCAGAGAAGTCCTTGAAAATTCTAGCCTGTGTCAACTAAGCACATGGAAGTGAGCAACTAGCCAACCTCCTCCTTAGCCACTGGTTAGCGTTTCAAAGGGAAAATGAGTGTGGCAGCTGAGGGGCACCGTGAGAGTCCCAAGGGCGAGTTTAAAGTCAGGGAAAAGCTGTAGGGCCCTTTCGTCGGCTGCCTGTCCCCACCGCAGGGTTTTTCTGGTTAAAGATAAAGCCCAAATTCTGCGTGCATTGGAATCACGTGGAGGGCTTGTCAAAACCCACTTTGCTGGGGGTTCCCATTGCGGCACAGTGGAAACAAAGCTGACTAGTATCCATGAGGAGGCGGGTTCGATCTCTGGCCTTGCTCAGTGGGTTAAGGATCCTGCATTGTCATGAGCTGTGGTGTATGTTGCTGACATGGCTCGGATGTAGGCCGGCAGCTGCAGCTTCTTCTGATTCCACCCCTAGCCTGGGAATTTCCATATGCCTTGGGCAAGGCCCTAAAAACCAAAAACAAACAAACAAACCCCCCCCAAACCAAAAAAACACAAAAACCCACCTTGCCATTCCTGCTTACCCACTCCTCCCCCGTCTCCCCTCTCCCCAGCCCCAGAATCACCAATTCTGTTAGGTTCAGGGTAGAACCTGAAAATTTGCCCTTCTAATACATTCCCAGGGGGTATCACAATGAATGAGATGCTGCTGCTGGTCCTGGGACCCCGGGCTTTGTGAACCAGTGAGGGGGAGGTTTCAGGAGCTTTTTCTTTCTTTCTTTTTTTTTTTTTTGTCTCTTTGCCATTTCTTGGGCCGCTCCCGCGGCACATGGAGGTTCCCAGGCTAGGGGTCCAATTGGAGCTGTAGCTGCCAGCCTATGCCAGAGTCACAGCAACGTGCGATCCGAGCCGCGTCTGCAACCTACACCACAGCTCACGGCAACGCCGGATAGTTAACCCACTGAGCAAGGGCAGGGACCAAACCCGCAACCTCATGGTTCCTAGTCAGATTCGTTAACCACTGCGCCAGGACGGGAACTCCCAGGAGCTTTTTCTCTTTCGCTGGATTAGGAAACAAAGATGCATGAGAGGCGATGGTGCGGAACAAGGCAGGTCCCCTGTGGTCATGAAGAAAATGTGGTCAGAGCCAGAGTAACTATGTATATGCTCGGAGGAAAGTGGAATTCATGCTCACTTGGGGCAATATAAGAATACTTTCCAGAAGCGATATTTAAGGTGCATTTGAAGGGAGAGCAGGGGGCTTATCAGGTGGGAAAGAATATTCCAAAGAGAGGCTGGAGGACAAGAAAAAACCATACGGTATTAGAACCTATGCAGTTTAGGAAGGATTGTTTAATATGACCTTCGTATTTACTGAATATTTTCAGCAATCAAATTTACCCAAGACTGTGGGTCTGCTTCTCTTCACACAACACTATCCTCTTTTTTTTTCACTCGTATTTGAATCCTCACTTATTCTTCCTGGAAGGCAGAAGAAAAATTATGAGCATAGATGGCCTTGATCCCAAACCTGCAATGATTAATTATAATCTTTCCTATGCATTACACATTCCTCATGAAACTAGCATGTGCCTAAATGCTACCCAAATAACTAGTGGAAAACGTCAATGAATTCAGTCATTTGGCGCCAAGTAATTGAAAAAAAAAAGGTTTGTAATTTTCAGAATTCACTTTTTAATGCTGAATTTAGTCAAATGGAGACAAAACCGGGCCGTTTGATTTTTTTTTTTTTTTTTTTACAACTTTCCAAGATCAGAGATGTTTAGAGTAAATATTACCTATGGGTAAAACAAATTATCATGGGAGTTCCCTTGTGATGCAGTGGCTTAGGGAGCTGGCCTTGTCACTGCCGTGGTTCGGGTAGCTGCTGTGGCATGGGTCCCATCCCTGGCCCAGGAACTTCCACATGCTGCTGGCACAGCCAAAAAAAAATTTATTGTGGTATGAACTCTGAAGCAATGCCCAGAAGCAACTGTTCTCTATGTGATCCACTTCTGGTGCTTTCTGTAAATATCACATTCACACTTTAGTTTCATTTACAATAATAATTAAATACGTAGTCACTTATCTCTTCAGTGTTCCAAGTTATTAACCTGATTTTAAAAAAACTGATTTTAGTTGGTTTCTTGTTTAGGCAACTGATAGAGAGATAGGATGGATTTCTAAGGAACAGCAGAGGTGGGAGTTGGAGATTTTGGCAGAATGTTGCTTGGAAAGGGTGAGCTTAGCTGCCAAGAACATCCAATATGAGTAATTCAATCCGTGCTTCCTGGCTAATGAACTTATACACAAGTTCCAAAATATGGGATTCAGGGACTGTATACCTTGTTCTGGAAAAAAAGCCTCACCTTTGCGATATTTCCGTAGGTTAGGTATAGTTGATTTTATAATTGCACAATACCATTTATGAAAGTATGGTAGAGTTATTTGTGAAAAATAATTAGGTAAACTTACCTTGTTAAAAAAGTGCAGACTATATGACATGTAAAGTCCATTCCAAGAGTTCCTGTCGTTTCGCAGCAGAAACAAATCCGACTAGGAACCATGAGGTTTCGGGTTCGATCCCTGCCCTTGCTCAGTGGGTTAAGGATCTGGCATTGCCGTGATCTGTGGTGTAGGTCGCAGACATGGTTTGGATCTGGCGTTGCTGTGGCTGTGCTGTAGGCTGGCAAATACAGCTCTGATTCGACCCCTAGCCTGGGAACCTCCATATGCCGTGGGTGCTGCCCTAAAAAGCAAAAAAAGAAAAAAAGTCCATTTCAACTCTAAGATTTTTATTATTTTATGCCTAAAAAATAATTTCAAATTTAAAGATTTATTTATTAAAAAAAAAACAACCCTGGCATTCCCATGTGGTTCAGCGGTTAGTGAACCTGACTAGCATCCATGAGGAGGAGGGTTCAATCCCTGGCCTTGCTAGGTGGGTTAAGAAACCGGTGTTGTCATGAGCTGTGGTGTAGGTCACAGATGCAGCTTGGATATGGCGTTGCTGTGACTGTTGCTTCAGCTCAGATTTGACCCCTCGCCTGGGAACCTCCGTATGCCATGGGTACAGCCCTAAAAGACAAAAAGACAAACAAACAACCAACCCCCCCAAAACAAAACACCCAACAGTGATTTTAACAAAGAAGCAATGAACTACGGACAAGAGCTGAGTATACTGCATTGCATCCACCGTTCTCTTTATACCAAACACGACACATTGTAGGTGCTTAAGTAAATATTGCATGGTCAAGTGACACAGAACTTAATTTTTCTTTATAGTTCACTTGTGATATTGATGTGTCGGACAACTTTAAAAATGAACCTTTCAGAGATGGTCCTATGTGAGCAAATGAAGAATTGAACCCCCTCATTCCAATAATTTTGAAGGCGAACTATTCTATATATTATATCCAGATAGTTCAAGCCCTAAACAAAAGTTTCCTCAATTTTCTCTTTGGCGGAAAAGTTTCAGAAAAAATAAGTTTCAGCTGTTAAGCAGTCTCAGGACTGCACCACACTTCTTAATGTGTTGATGACGCCAATGTAGTGAGTGAGCGGAAGTGAGGTCAACCTATTGTCTTTTGACATAACGCTTTTTTTTTTTTTTTTTCCAGAATTAATCCCAGGGTTTCACTTGTCTCCATTCGGATAAAGAGCTCTGCTGATTTTTGCCTGGGAAAGTACATCAGGAGCTTTCATAAAGCTGAGAGAGAAAGGACAGCCTTTGGAGAGTGGACGCAAAGCTTTCAAATAATGAAACGTTTGTCCTGTCCTGATTGGCTCAGCCAGGCGTCATCTCACCTTCTGCTGGAGCCCCGGAGCCGAACATCCTCTTTCTGTAAGCCTTTCATCAATGCCGTGAGATATTTATGATGTCACACTAACTTCTGAAGGTTGTGAAGACTATTTTGTTGGACATGTTAAGTGATTTTCGCTTCTGTGCCAATCTTTGGCCCAGATTAAACTTATCCAGGCTCTTAGGGTTTATCCTCCCCATGCCAAATATGGCCTAGAAATCAATTTCCAAACAGGGAAGCACGTGGAATAGCTTGTGGGTCTTACAATGAGACAAAAGGCACTCATCGCAGTTGTAAAGGGTGAACATGAGAGAAGACTTGAGAAGGAGAAGGGCATTGGAAGAAGAGGAGGAGGAAAAGAAGAGGCATAAGAAGAGGATTCAATTAAATTTCCTCCCCTAGTCTCAAGACTGACTATTTCTATGCAACACTGCCTGACATAGTGAGTCATCTGCTTCAGAAGATGTAAACGGGGCTTTGCATCTGAAGAGTTGTGGCATGAAAATTCAGATAATGAACTAAGTAGGTACCAATAAATTCTTACCACCAAGCCAATTATTGCACCCAATATGCTAAAGCATTTATCACCTAATGAGGTGTTTATGAAACAGCTGTATTTAGTGAACAATTCATTTTTTTCATGAAAAATCAAGAGGTACAATCTACTGCATTGTCCTTGGTTCTGTTCAAAACAAGCTATCTGAAACGGTTTCAAGTTGTATCTTAGAGTGCTGGGCAGTCTCCAGAAAATATTGCTAGACTGTTCCTTTAGTGAAATGAAACACATAACAGGTCCATAAAGAAGTATGAGCAGAACTTACTTATCTAATAACGTAAAACAAAATGGCAGTTACAATCAGCTGGTTAAAACTTACTAATTTCCCATACTTTGTTTATAAAATGATCAACCATCTCTCTGTACATTGAAAAGACTTGTAGGATATATTGGAGTTCCCATCGTGCTTAGTGGTTAACGAATATGACTAGGAACCATGAGGTTGTGGGTTCGATCCCTGGCCTTGCTCAGTGGGTTAAGGATCTGAGCTGTGGTGTAGGTTGCAGATGCGGCTCGGATCTGGCGTTGCTGTGGTTGTGGTGTAGGCCAGTGGCTACAGCTCCGATTAGACCCCTAGCCTCGGAACCTCCATATGCCGAGAGGGAGCGGCCCTAGAAAAGGCAAAAAGAAAAAAAAAAAAAAAGGCTTGTAGGCTCTATAGTTACAAGGTCTTTCTGAATAATAGTCGCCTTAATGCAATATTTTTGCTGTCATGTTAATGAATTGTCAAATGCAGATTGTGTTTTAGTTGGATTATTTGAAATCCCCTAAACCAGACTTGAGTGGGACATAATCCTATAGATATCTAACAATGTGGTTTAAAGACCCAGTGATGAAATTTCATTCCTAGAGTGTTATTTCTTGCATTTCCTGTTTGTTTTATGCATCGTTACTGTCTGAGCTTCCTAATGCCCTTGAACTAAGACAACAGGTCACCCCTATCTTTACCAAACGTGGAAGAAGAACACCACTGGCCCGTTGCAATGGCCAAGTCTGTGTGAAGTGTGCTAATATTATTTGAAATTAGAAATCGGTGTTTAACTTGTCCTGTTAAGATCAAAAAGAGCATTGGTGGCCGTGGACAAGAACAAATAGCCATGCACTTTACAAAACCCTGGAAAGAAATAATCAGGTTTCATGTTTTCTTTCCTTCCTTCCTTCCTTCCTGTCTTTTTAGGGCTGTACCCGTGGCATATGGAGGTTCTGAGGCTAGGGGTCCAATCAGAGCTGTAGCTGTCGGCCTACACCACAGCCACAGCAATGCCAGACCTGAACCTCATCTCTGACCTACACCACAGCTCACGGCAACATGGGATCCTTAACCCACTGAGGGAAGCCAGGGATCGAACCTGTGCCCTTATGGATGCTGGTCAGATTTGTTTCTGCTGAGCCATGATGGGACCTCCCAGGTTCATATTTTCAATAGAAGTTAAAATTGTCCTAGAAAAATCTGGAATTTCTCTTGGTTGTACTCAGAGACAAAAATCTTTCTACCTTTATAATCCAAACCCAGAAAAGAATTTCATGCATTATGTACTATAGAATTACTATAGCCCAGTCATTTTCAGGGAATGATTGATACAAGGGACCTCTCTCTTGGTCTTTTTGTACCTATGTAACACTTTGCACACAGTAGATTTCTAATTATTGTTCATTTGTTTTGACTTAACCTGCTTAATTAGTAAGATTCCTATATGGGTTTACTACTCATTGAACTTATGAAAGATAAAATCAAGAAAAAAGAAAATAGGCTAAAGAAACATTGGAGTATATGAAGCAATACTGAAAAACTGAGTTAGAAGGTATGTGTCATTTGTTTTCAAACTTTTTGGTGTCAGGACCTTTTGACCCTCTTAACAGTTACTAAGGACATTCCCCCCTCAAACTCCTAAGGACTTCAAGTGATTTTGTTTATGTTTTTTAATCTGTGATATTTACTCTATTGGAAGTTAAAAAACAGGACATTTAAAATATTTATTTAAAATATTTAAATTTAAAATATTTAAATTTTTTCATGTTTTATTCATGTTTTGGCTCTAATATTCTTTTTTATTACTTAAAAAAATTTTAAACATTTAAAAATCATTAATTTTACTTAAAAATACTTAAGAAAATGTTTCTTTTAAAATACAGCTAAAAATTCAGCTAAAAATAATGACAATACATCTATGACACATGAATCATATGTCTCATGAAAAATATCTACATTTTCCAAAACAAAATAAAAATAGTGAGAAGTCATCATTTTTACAATTTTCCACATTTCTATCAAGCAAACATCTAGATTCCCATATCTGCTTCTGAGTCCCATCCATGTGGCCTCACACATGTGTGTGGTGGGAAAAGGGGTGGGGTCTCTGACCCCCTCCCCAAAAGATCTCAGGGACTTCAGGTTTCATCAGATGACACGTTGAGAACTGCTGGCACACATACATAGCAAAAGAATTACTACAGTGAATAACCTGTTGAAATCTCTCAAAACTTGATCTGCTGGTCCATGGTATTGTTCTTGCTTTCACAGTGAAATAGAATTTTTTTGCAATGCAATGGCCATGATTCTCCTGCATAGCTCCTGGAAGGGTTTTCTTTACCTACAGTTCCATTTATACAACTTCAGTTAATTTTGCTAACTTCCTGTCCTCCAGCTAAAGAAATAGGATGATCCTTAAATGATATCAATTACTATCTGTGCTAACCATTGTGTTCATTATCACTCTGCAGTCTCCAGAAATGTTTGTTGGTCTGTCATTTAAAAACCTAAGATGACACAATGATGTTTGTTTCCTAGCATTTTCCTCCTCACCAAAGCTGACACTGCTGCTCTGGTGAAATATTCCAGATTTGTTTCACTCTTCACCTAGTGATAGATAATGATGAGTGGGCTGATAAGTAGATGAATCTGGTTACATGGGCTCAGCATAGTGAGATTCTGGAGATAACTATCCGGTTTATAGACAGGTTTATGAAGATATTTTTCAGACTTCTGCTATTGCCTTGAAATGGAACCATCAAAAAAAAAAAATGCCAGTTTTGCTTGTGGATTAAAAATCTGAGGGCTCACCCTAGATTGCATAGGTTGCAAATTTTAGGATTTTGTCAACATTTACTAATGCAAATTATTTTTCATAATTTGCCTACTTCTCAGCTTCTGATAATGCAAAAGATCCTAGAGTATACACAAGTACAGTTTCACAGTATTGGAAATTCTAAAAGGATTTGGAAAATCTTAAAGCATAAAAGAAAGAGAATAGAAATATGAGTCTATATAGATGACATTTTTCTAAACCCAGTTTCCTTAATCCAATGGCATTATGAAAGGAACCCAACGTTTTCCTTACTGAACTACTCTGTTCAATTTTTTAAATTTTCAAAAAATTTAAAGTTTTTACACAATTTTAAAGGTTACTTTCTACTTACAGTTATTACAAATATTGGCTATAGTCCCTGTGTTGTACAATAGATCCTTGAACCTAAGTTACACCTAATAGTTTGTGCCTCTCACTCCTCCCTTCCTGCGTTGTCCCCCTCCCCTTACTAGTAACAACTAGTTTGTTCTCTATGTCGATGAGTCTTCTTCTTTTATGTTATATTCACTAGTTTGCTGTATTTTTTATAGTCCACGTATAAGTGATATCACACAGTATTTGCCTTTCTGTCTGACTCAGCATAATGCTCTCCAAGTCCCTCCATGTTGCTGCGAATGGCAAAATTTCACTCCTTTTTGTGGCTGAGTAGTATTCCCTTGTGTATATATTAATATATACCACATCTTTACCCATTCTTTTGTTGATTGACACTTGGGTTGTTTTCATGTCTTCGATAATGCTGCTATAAACGTTCAGGTGCATGTATCTTTTCAAATTTGAGGTTTGGTTTTTTTTTTTTCCAATATGCACCTAGGATTGGAATTGCTGGTCATATGGTAGTTCTACTTTTGGTATTGTGAGAAGCCTGCATACTGTTTTCCACAGTGGCTGCACCAATTTCAGTCTCACCAACAGTGCGCAAGTGTTCCCTTTGAACTAAGCCCAGTTTTGAATGATTGACCTAAACAGGCCTTTTGACTTCCTGCAGTTTAATCTTCAGTACTCAGTGGACATGTTGACCAAATGAATCACTTAAAATTAAATAATTAGTTAATTAGCTATAAGGTGAGATTTGTTTGTGCTACAAAGCCCACGAATGTGGAAATAAAACTGTTCCCTAATATATAGAGTTCACCAAGGAGACGTTGGTGTTTAAGGGATTGTTTTTAAGCCAGAAGATGTTTAGTGGCAATTCTATAGGCAGCTGTTTCTCTCTCCGAATATATTTTAATGGCCATTTCTTTAGCTTTCGTTTAACAAACATTGTTCAGCTGACTTGTTCTGAGTGTCTGTCTTACCTCTCACGGACCAGGCACTGCCTTGGACCCAGCAATGTAAGACTGGAAAATTCAGTTCCCTACCCTCCGGATGCTACAGGTTCATAATCTAATGGGAAAGACCAACAGTGAGAGAAGGGCTGCGAAAGAGGCAGGCATAAGGCACTCTGGGAAAACAGGAGACTATGCTTGTCTTCCTTGGAAGGGCAAGGAAGGCTTCCTAGAGGAGGAAACATGGCTGGGAGGAGTGGGACAGGTGATACGGATGTAACTGCCGGAATAAATCATAGAGCTTTGAGTGAGAAATACACTCCGTGCATCCATCAGAACTTACTTGCTTGTAAGTGACAGAAACCCAACACTACTTAGTTCAAGCAAAAAGAGAATGCACTGGCTCAGAGTGGGAGGTCTGAATTCAGAAACAACTTTATTCAGCGTCTCATATAAGGTCATCAGCTTGTGCTCCCATTCTTTCTCTCTCCCTCCCTTTCCTTTCTTTCTTTCTTTCTTTCTTTCTTTCTTTCTTTCTTTCTTTCTTTCTTTCTTTCTTTCTTTCTTTCTTTCTTTCTTTCCTTCCTTCCTTCCTTCCTCCCTCCCTCCCTCCCTCCCTCCCTCCCTCCTTTCTTTCTTTCTTTCTTTCTTTCTTTCCTTCCTTCCTTCCTTCCTTCCTTCCTTCCATCTTTCTTTCTTCCTTTCTTCCTTTCTTTCTTTCTTTCTTTCTTTCTTTCTTTCTTTCTTTCTTTCTTTCTTTCTTTCTTTCTTTCTTTCTTTCTTTCTTTCTTTCTTTCTTTTCTTTCTTCCTCTCTTTCTTTGCTTCCTTCCTTCCTTTCTTCCTTCTCCCTTTCCCTCTTTCTTTCTTCTCTCCCCGAAGTTCTGAGTTGCCCTTATTCTCTCCTACTTCAGATAGGTTTTCTGCTCATAATAGAGAAGGGAGCCACCAGTACCCTCTAATTCACATCCATCTACTTCTTGATCCAAGAAGCTTCCGTTCAAACAATCTCCATGCTAGATCCCTACTGTCATTGGTGTCTGTTCCGAGGTGAGGGCTTTGAGTATTTGATTGGCAGCTTGATCAAAGGTAACTCAGAGCAGAGGAGGAGCAGGACAATGAAGAAATGGCTAAGGCACACGTGGTGTGGAGGAGGCTGGGCGGCTAAATGCACAGAAAGAGTTAACTGCCCACAGCAGTAGACAAATTTGACTCCACTGCCATGCATTTGACAACGATCTTTCTTAGCATTAGTTGTGATTTTTCCCCAAAGTTCATTAGACATTTACCTACATAGCTTTATACTTTTCTGGATTTGAAAAGAGATTTTTATCTCATCTCAGGAAGTACAGCCTTCTCAAGGAAGCTAAGAGCTGAGGGCTTTCTACAAATCATGGTTTGTCCTTTCTAACTCTTAGTAAATTTTTTTTTTTAACTTTTTAATTTTTTTTTTTGTCTTTTTGCCTTTTCTAGGGTCACTCCCATGCGGCATATGGAGGTTCCCAGGCTAGGGGTCCAGTTGGAGCTGTAGCCACCGGCCTACGCCAGAGCCACAGCAACACGGGATCCGAGCCGCATCTGCAACCTACACCACAGCTCACGGCAACGCCGGATCGTTAACCCACTGAGCAAGGGCAGGGACCGAACCTGCAACCCCATGGTTCCTAGCTGGATTCGTTAACCACTGCGCCACAACGGGAACTCCTTAGTAAATATTTTTATGCAGCTAAGTTTTGGTCAAGCAAATATCAAGAGGAAAAGAAATCCCCAAAGATCAGAGGACGTGAAAGGAGGAGAGAGTGGTAATGCCTCTTTTGCCTTGGTGATGCTGGGAGAAGGGTTACCGTGGACCTTTGAGAAGCAGATGTTGGAATTATTTCTTCCCCTCACAGTAACTGTCTTTTCACACAAAACCCAGAATGTGGGCTGTTCCCCAAAGGTGGGGATGTTCAGAGAGAGATCAAGGAACAGGTGGGGTTGGGCAGCCACCTAACAGAGGAAGTTAATCACTAAAGTGTGAGGAGCTGGGGACAACTGTATTTTATAGAACTCTTCTCTGCAGTAATACTAAATGGGCTCGAAACTGCTCAAGGCACAGGCAAGGCTTGGTTGATGCTAAAACAGCCTTCAAGGGCTGGGTCCACTTAACTGTACAGCTTTGCATTTGCTGGACCTCAATAAATACTGAACAAATGTTTACAAAATAGTGGCTTAGGACACCAGAGCATCACCTTTCTGGAGCCCTCACAGGGCTTATGTGAGGCATGCCCAGTTCTCACCCAGGGCCACTTTCTGTGTAGGTGCCATTTGTAACATGATCAGTACCAGGGCTGGTTATGGAGCCCTTGTGGACTGTGTAGTCATTCCTATGGCAGATTCTAGAAAACAAATCTTGTCTACCATTGTCAGGCATTTTCATTAAAAATGACTGACAGTGTTCCTTAACTTGTGACTTTAGAAAACAACAAAAGTAATTACCTGCAAATAAGAAAAACAGCACAGGGTTGCAACTGTTAATTTAGACCTATAAACACAACTAATTACAGGTGACTTCTGCAAGCATAGTCTTGTTTAACTCTCTAAGATGGCACCTCTCCTCGGTGGCGGGTCCGAATCAGTCTTGCTGCTTTTCTGCAGTCTTTTAAGATTGGTTTGTTCCCTTCTTGGGTGATAGTGGGCCCTTGTCCCTTGGTCTCCAGTGTCACATCTTCTCCCATGCACCATGGATTAAGAGAATTATTTCAGGATGCAAATCGGCCACCATTTTTGCAAATAGTCAACCATTCCTGCCACTCATGCAGGTTTTCTCTGAGTTCCACTGGTCTGGAGGTTGCCCTGCTCCACATGTGACTTCGGGTTTCTTGGGCTCACTTCTCATTTTGAGTTCATGGGCTATTTTGAAGGCTCTATTTTCTTTTGGGGGGTCTAGGCTGATGGCGGCTCTTAGGCATTCTGAAACTGCTAAGACAGTGGCTTTTCAAACCTTCTCGACCACAACCCACAGAAAGAAATTCATTTTACATTTCGCCCAGTGCACACATGCGTACATAACCAAGACATGTTACCACCCTTAATGCAAATGGTGCACCGCTCTTCCTGTCCAATTTCTTCTATTCTATCCCATTGCCTTCTATTCCATCCCATCTCTGAGCACACGTCTCATAGGCTCCCAAGATGAAAGACTGGCTGGGTGATGTCATTTTGTCTTAGTAGGCGGACTCTATCTGTGGCCTCTTTGTGATTCAGCTGACTCCTTTCTAATCCCTGGACTGGAAGGGAATTATTTATCTGTTTCTTAGGGGAAGATCATTAAATTAGGGATGCCCTTCGGAAGACAGTATTCACAGAAAATGAAGACTCACATAGGTTCTTGCCTTCCACTCTTTTCTCTTCCAAACTGTTTGCCTCACCATTGCAGTCCTAGGTGACTTTTTTTTTTTTTAAGTCATATGCTATTTGCTCAATATTATTCTGATTATTAGATTATTATCATTATTTCCCATATATAGTTGTATCCATTGATTACAAAAAAAATATCATTATAATCAACAAAAACTGATTTCCAGTGGTGAGTCAACAAACAGACCTGTCTTCCCCATTGGCCTCTAGCTGGATTTATAACTGGGACAGCTCCTTGAGCGTTTGTACACTTTTCGTCTTCAGCTTCTTCATACTTGTCAAAGGACAATGTTATCAGTTGTTTGAGTTTCATTATGTCTAAGGCGACTGGAGAAACTCTGCAGATTCCCCCTGTGGCGGGGACTGCTCATGCCCCCCCCCCCCCAAAGTGCCTTCCCCTTTTCCGTAGTAAAAGAATCCTGATTTTGTGGAGAGGAGCAAGGAGTCCAGCTAAGAACACTGGCGTCTTCAGCCTCCCATGCATCTGAGTTGGTCCCATGACGGACTTCTGGCCAGTGAGGCGGGAAACAGAGGGGTTCTGGGAAGGCTTCTGCTTTTCGGAACCAGGCACTGCTGTTTCGTGCTCCTCCTGCGGGAAACTGGGAAACACCCGGATGCCGAGCCACTGCCTCTTGGCCGGAAGGTATCCCCAGATGAGGATGAGAGGCAGGAGTTGTTTCAGCTGAATACCAAGATGTTCTGAAGGTCTATTTAGATAGCCCTTTTCCTGTACTGCTTCCGTTCTTTTGTTTTTATCTGTATCACAGAGATGGCAGTGAGAACCGGGGAGGCGATGAACCGGATGCTGCAAAGGTCCCGGTGGAAAGAATCAGAAAGAGCCCAAAGCCGTGCAGAATATATTCCACCGCAGTTACAAGCGTAGAAGAAAGTCAAGGCAATAAGGACGCCTTTCACGTGACAACCACACCATTGCTGAGTGTCATTTTTCCAGAAAGGAATTCCAACTAAAGCCAGAGGAGAGGCTGAGGATGCTGGGCAGTTCCTGCCTGTTGAAGATGATGATTGGACCCCATAAGTGCCTGTTGCTTAATGCCCTCCTGTGACAGATTGGCTTATGGAACGTGCTGGTTTCTTTCCTGTTCCTGTAACACTATCTCTGTTTTCTTTGCAGGACAATTAAGATCGTGTCTACTGGGCTTCCTCAAATTAATGAGATGCTCCCTTTACTCCCTTGATTAGAGACGAATCTCTCCCTGGACAACGATTCTGTGGGCAGATGAAAGAGTAAGTTGCGTCCCCATCTTCACAAATAAATTAAATAATTTTTGTGCACATGACCGTTGCTGTCGTATCTGCTCCCACAAGATGAAAGAGTAGACGTCTGAAATGCAGTGCCCGCTGCCTATTAAGATCTCCATAGTTAAGGCAGAAACATGAGTTTATTTTATTTTTTATTATAGCAGAGTTGATTTACACTGCCAATTTCTGCTGTACAGCAAGGTGACCCAGTCACACATATTTATACATTCTTTTTCTCATATCATCTTCCATGATGTTCTAGCCCAAGAGACTGGGTAGAGCTTCCTGTGCTGTACAGTAGGATCTTATGGTTAAGAAACTTGACTTTAAACATTATCATTTGCACCATACAAGCAGTATGAGGGGTTTGAAAGAAACGCAAAACACTTTACACATAGCATACAGCTTCTGGGACAGTGGGCCTGAAATAAATTCAGAGCATAAACATCATACATGTCTTGAGGAGAAGAAACTTCCATTGTGCTGAATCCTGTTACCTTCCCATCCAATTCTTAATGCTGACTAGATGTGAATATTTTCCAGCAGGGAGAGGCAGAGAAAATCCCTCCACTTGGAGAGTGGTGGGGGGGTGGGGGGTGCCGTGTTACAGAACAGAATGAACAGGGTGCCTAGTGCAGGAAGACCTTGATTTTAACTCCAGCTCTGGCACTTTCTAGCTCTGTGACTATACAGCAAGTTCATGATCCTTCTTCCCTTGTCAAATGGATAGATGGATAATATGCTACCTGCCACAAGGGAGAACTCTAAACCCTTTCTTTTCGCCATCTCCTGCCTCACACTAGACCTTGTACTCGGCCTTGAACTGCAACAGTCAAGTGGGTACTCTCTCTCTCTCTCTTTTAAGGTTTTTATTTTTTCTATTATAGTTATTTACACTGTTCTGTCAATTTCTGCTGTACAGCAAAGTGACCCAGTCACACATTTATGTACATTCTTTTTCACCCATTATCCTCCATCATGTTCCATTACAAGGGACTAGATATAGTTCCCTGTGCTATACAGCAGGCTCTCCTTGCTCACCCACTTCAAATGCAATAGTTTGCATCCACTAACCCCGAACTCCCAGTCCATTCCACTCCCTCCCCCTCCACAAGCGGGACCACAAGTCTGTTCTCCAAGTCCATGAGTTTGTTTCTTTTCTGTAGATAAGTTCATTTGTGCTGTATATTAGATTCCTGATATAAGTGATATCATACGGTATTTGTCTTTCTTTTTCTGACTTACTTCATTTAGTATGAGAGTCTCTAGTTCCATTCATGTTGCTGCAAATGACATTATTTTGTTCTTTTTTATGGCTGAGTAATATTCCATTGTATATATGTATATACCACATCTTCTTAATCCTTTCATCTGTTGATGGATATTTAGGTTGTTTCCATGTCTTGGCTATTGTGAATCAGGCTGCAATGAACATGGGGTGTATGTGTCTTTTTCAATGAAATTTTTGTCTGGCTATGTGCCCAAGAGTGGGATTGCTGGCTTGTAGTTAGTTTTTCCACATTGAGTTTTCTGAGGTACTGCCATATTCTTTTCCATAGTGGTTGTATGAATTTACATCCAAGTGGGTGCTTTCTCAATGAACACATTTCATGGCATGATTTATGTGCAATTACTTGTAAACTTCATAAATGTTATGGTATTGCAAAGTGGTTTTCCTATTCTTTTTCTTGATACGGTTATCTCTAAGCTGCAAGTTGAAAGAACAAACCTTTAAGGGAGAAACATAGAAAAAAGTAAAAAGGTTTTGAATTGGGGGTTATTCGATGGCCTAAGCCTTTGATAGCTGTAGTATGGGGTGAGATCTGGGGTCAGGAATATGGTTAATGGTCATATTTCACGGAGTAGGGAGAAAAGGCATGCTTTTTGGTGTTTGTGTGCTTTTATTTAAAACTACATGAAAAAGAGGAGTTCCCGTCGTGGCGCAGTGGTTAACGAATCCGACTAGGAACCATGAGGTTGCGGGTTCAGTCCCTGCCCTTGCTCAGTGGGTTAACGATCCGGCGTTGCCGTGAGCTGTGGTGTAGGTTGCAGATGCGGCTCGGATCCCGCGTTGCTGTGGCTCTGGCGTAGGCCGGTGGCTACAGCTCCGACTGGACCCCTAGCCTGGGAACCTCCATATGCCGAGGGAGCGGCCCAAGAAATAGCAACAATAACAACAACAACAACAACAAAAAGACCAAAAAATAAATAAATAAATAAATAAATAAATAAATAAAACTACATGAAAAAGAGACTTATTGGAATAAATACCTTTACATAACGAACATGTAACAACCCAAATAGTAAGCCAACCTCTGTTGGTGATATGGACTATTAGAAATCCTGAGGGGACCTGTATTAATGAGTAGATAAGAGTGATTTGTTGTTAGCACTTTATTGTTTCCATTTTACACTGGACATCAGTCATTTGGTCCATTTTTCAAAGACCCACTTGAATTGTCTGAACCCATGAACTTCCTGAAAGTCTAGCCACCAAACTCCATTAGGAGAGTCAATGGCTGCTCAACTAAAGGGTATTTATTTTATTCCTTCCCTCTATGCCCGTCACCCCGCACTGAGGCTAACAGATGTATTTCCTTTCAAAGGGCCATGAGCAAGGAAATTTCATGCCGTTGTGAGAGATGTAGTCTAATTGGTGGAAATCACTTTGGAATCTACTTGCCTTCTTAGAACAAAGACCAGACTTGGCGCTTCATGAAGAAAAATGTGTTTTCAGACAGGCGTCGATGTGTATCCAGCTCTGCCTGGATATTGCAAAGCACCAATGCAACAGGTAGACAAGCTTGTTTCTAGGATCTAAAGCATCATGAAGGTGGACCCAGAGAGAGAGCGATGCCATAAACAGACTAACTACAAATCTTTGTAGATAGGTTCATTTGTGCCTTATGTTAGATTCCACAACAGCAACAGACTCGAAGGCATAGAGAACAGACTTGTGGTTGCCAAGGGGGAGGAGGAAGGAGTGGGATGGACGGGGAGTTTGGGGAGAGTAGATGCAAACTATTCCATTTAGAATGGATAAACAGTGGAGGTCCTACTGTTACAGCCCAGGGAACTACATCCAGTTTCTTGGAGGAGAACATGATGGAAAATAGTATGAGAAAAAGAGTGTATATGTGTTTATGGCTGGGTCATGATGCTGTACAGCAGAAACTGGCACAACACTGTAAATCAACTATACTTCAATAAAAAAAAAAAGAAAAAACTACTCATCTTTCCCATTCACTGATTAGAACAAATTCCCTAAGAACGAAATCACCCCAGCTTAGTTTCATTGCCTTGTGCCCTTGCAATTAATAAAAGTGCATCTCCTAAAAAACCATCCGGGGGCTGGGGGGATGTGCTTGGGCTGTGGGATGGGAATCCTGTGAAATCAGATTGCTATGATCATTATACAACTACAGATGTGATAAATTCGTTTGAGTAATAAAAAAAAAACCATCCATAGAGATATCTATATTTAATGAATGTTTCTTGACATTCCACGGGCTTTATCCAAATTAAAGTTTTATTGCGATCTTTTAGTTGCAAGGTGCCAAAGGTACCAGAGATAAAGAGACCGTCTTATCACTGTCTGTGTGCAGAGATCTATTCTGCAGGGGTTGCCAACCGAGCTTTTTCACTGTGTAGGCAGGAAAGCAATTGCTACGTTGTCCTGCTGGGCAGTTTTCTTGGGACTTCAGGTGTATGATGAGGTGGGGATGACGGTTGTCATTTATTGAGTAAATTCTAAGAATCAGTATCTTAATGCTGTAGGAGGAATTTGAATCCCAGTGAATGCCACGGCTAGATGCTACGTTGCAGAGATGTCACACCAGAACTCACGTGGTAAGCGTTCTTCTTTCCCTGAACTCACACTTGGTGTACAATTTAGGCACAACCACAATTCTTCATCTTGTTTTCATTTTGAAATGACCTTGCATTTAACTTGAAAATGAGGCACATTTAGTGCAAGAGGCAGTAGCCCGAACAATGCCTAAGGTACAGTAAATACACAAGAAATATTTGTTAATGGGGGGACGATGGCCCCCCTTGGTGGGAAGAATGTGGACTAGAGATGGCTGGGAACAGTTATCAAAATTAAAGGTAGCCTTTTTTCATTATTTTAAATCATCAGTTGCATTTCCTGGGGAAGGGCCTTCTGAAGCAAGGGGCAAATTACAAATATCGTTAGAAAATTGTTCATAGCAAGCAGAGGAATAAACTTCAGAAGGTGAATAGCTGTGCGTTTTCCCATTTGGTTGATAGACAAAATCAGTGTTTAGGCTTCTCATTTAGAATTCACTGAAATGAAAACATAATCCCAGTTAATTACTGTTCCCTATGGTATCTGCTTGCACAATGTTTTATAAAATTAAAACCTGCTAGGTGCCCACGGATGGGGGAAAAAAAAACAAAAACAACAAACCCTTACCTTAGATGCAAAACATTTTTTAAAAAATGAAAAGAAAATGAAGAAGGACGAAAGGAAACAAACAAAACTCAGCACCTTCAGTTCTTGCCATGTTTGCCTGAGTAACCCAGACAAGGAGCCTGTGAGATAGTTTTGGGCGATTAGAAAATTTCTCAGGACTAAATTTGAGCAGGAAGATTCAAAGAACCAACACTCTGAGGGTGAATTCATGAATTCTGACCTGTTTGCTCCTCTTGAGGCTGAGGTTAAAATTAGGAAGAGACACCCCACAGAGGCACAGTTGTCACTTCAGGCTGAGCAGACTGAGGCTTCTAAGGCTTCTTATGTCATGTTTATTTCTCCGAGGAATAAAAATATGAGTTTTGGATTCTTCAGTGAGAATTGGGTTAGTAATCTTAAGAGGAATGACCTTATGACCCCCAGGAAGCCAAACATACACTTCAGCTTTTCTGGACAATGTGTGTGTCCGCACAGCAATCTTTCTTTCTTTTTTTTCCCTTCCTTCCTTCCTTTCCTTCTTTCTTTTTATAGCTGCCCTTGGGGCATATGGAGGTTCCCAGGCTAGGGGTCAAATTGGAGTTGCAGCTGCCGGCCTACACCACAGCCACAGCAACTCAGGATCTGAGCCACATCTGCAAGCTACACCACAGCTTGTGGCAACTCAGGATCCTTAACCCACCGAGCCAGGCCAGGGATGGACCCCGAAACCTCACAGCGACAGCGCTGGGTCCTTAACCCACTGAGCCACAGCGGAAACGCCACGCACAGTAATCTTTCTTATTTTTTGTTCAGTCTGGGTGGGCCTGGAGTTTCTGCCCATCTCAGCCGGACGCACTGGCACCTTGAAGAAAACACGTTGGGTCTGGTCTAGCTGATGTTGGTCCTAAGAGGGAGCAGAGTTGTTGAGTCACGAAGCAGAGATGTGTGCTTCTGTGGTACAGATCAGTGGCTTTGTGACTTTGTGACTTACGTCCCTTCTCTAGTGTCAGTTTCCTCATTGGCAGAGCCTGTGGGCTTGGAGGCACTCTGGGATCACTTCCCACTCTCACACAGGAGGGCTCTAGATGGCTGATAGTCCACGAAAAATCGGGAAACTTGATTGGTTGCGTAGGGTTCATGAGACGAAGTCCTTCACCAGTGAAAAATGGAGACTGTCAGTTGACAGTATTCTCTAATTTACCTCCTTGGGGACTACTTCTGTTTGTGTATTTTCACTTGCAGGACTGTGATCTGAAAAGGAACCATTTGCTGATTCAAGGAAACATAGCTTTGGGCATATGTTTTCTCCCAGAGTTTTTAATGATTAGAAATTTTACTTAAGTTAGCATTATGTGTATGTGAATTTAATAAGACTACAGCATACCATAGGTCTACCCCCTTTACTGCCAGTAATAACACACCGTCGTCATAAAACAGATGCAACGTCATCACATCTTTGTGTTCATCCTGACATTTGAGGGCACCTGCTACTGGCCCCTCTTCCCACAAGAGGCAGGGGAAAGACTCAAGGGTTTATAGTCAGAAGAGAACTTAGGTTTGATTTTTTTTTCTCAGCTAAAATATACATTCAGATACCCAACAGTTTAAGTATGAGGATTACTTGAAATAATATATGTAAACTACCTGTTAAATGGGAGAAGGCGATCAAATTTTAGTTGATCTTCTTTCATCTCCTCCCTAAGAACTCTTCCTGTCACAGTCTTCCAGCTTCATGAATCATCAACAGGGAGCCTTTGCCCTGGTTGAGCAGATTGGATTTTTCACCTCTGGATATGGCATCATATACCCTTTCTCCCACACAAAATCCTTTCCACATGCTTCTCTGGGATTCTCATAGGATCTATTTGATCACTACTCTTCTTTCCTGGGTACGCTTCTCTGGTGTGAATCCTTTGGTATCCTTTCAGTCCAAAATTTGTAGCTATTCTCATACTGATTGGCATTTGATGATGCGTCACTTTGTAGTGCTTTCAAATGATGGCTGCCATTCAAAGTATACAAAGTAATTTCAAGGTGTTTTTATCTCTGTGTACTCTACATTCCCAACAACTCCTTGAGAAAGGGCTCTGCTTTGTTGTAGCTGCACTGAATAAAGGATGTGGAATTAGTTCAGGATGCTGGAATGGGGAGAAACCTATACATTGGAGTGTATTAAAAGGGGAGCAGGTAGGATCATGAGGGAACTTCAGATGATTTCTACGTAAAAAAGTGTTGAAGGGAGTTCCCTCCGGGGCTCAGTGGGATCAGTGGTATTGCTGGAGCACTGGAACAGAGGTTTGATCCCTGCCCTCCATAATGCGGTAAGGATCTGGCATTGCCACAGTTGTGGCATAGGTTGAAACTGTGGCAATCTGATTAATCTGGGTCGGATCCCCAGCCTGGGGACTCCATATGCCATGGGGCGGCCAAAAAAGCAACAACAACAACAAAAAAAAGAGGTTGAAGAACTTGGGCCATCTATCTTGGAGAAGACAAAGGTTGGTGGGAACATAAGATAAATTGTCTTTTCTACAAAGAGTTACTGTATAGAAGCAGTATTGACATTCCAAATGAAGGGCAATGCTACAGAGCTATAAGCAAGAACTGTCTAACAGAAACAGCTGTCCGAAGATGAGTTCCGTGGCCTTGCAGGCATTCATACGTGGGCTGAAAAGTCCTTGTTTGGAATATTGTATACAGTTTTGAAAAATCAGATAGGTGATGAGACCGAGGGAAGCTTGAAGTTCTTCCTAACTCTGGGTTTTTCATTCCAGACAGAAAGTGCTTTTTGACAGCATTATACTTGTTCAACGGATAAATGAATCTTCCTCACACAGTGCAGTCTTGACACAATTGTTCTCCAAGCTGCATGTTCCAGGAGCCTGCAATAAACACTCAGTACTGTAAAAACAACTTTAAAAATCCCTTTCATGGGAGTTCCCGTCGTGGCTCAGCAGTAACGAACCCAACTAGTATCCATGAGGATGTGGGTTCCATCTCTGGCCTCGCTCAGTGGGTTAAGGTCCGGTGTTGCCATCAGCTGTGGTGTAGGTTGCAGATGTGGCTGGGATTCTTTGGATTCTTCGTGGCTGTGGTGTGGTGTAGACCTGCAGCTGTAGCTCCCATTTGAGCCCTAGCCTGGGAACTTCCATATGCTGTACATGCAGCCCTAAAAAAACACACACACACACACACACACAATCCCTTTCATATATGTGTGCTAAGCCATACTCAATTGCTTTGTAAACAAGACTTTCAATGAATACTTATGGATATACTCAACAGACACTATTTGCATTCCTGAGCACATATTGGGATCAAATGATACCAAAACCCAATCTCAACTTTCTTAGCAAAGTAAGAACACGGAGGAGATTAAATAGAACTAAGTGAAAAGATTAAATAGAACTAAGTGAAAAGATTAAATAGAACTAAGTGAGGCCGAGAGGCTGAGATTGGTTGTGTCTGAATCCTCTCTTCCCCTTAAAATCTGAGCAGCCCTCAGGAAGTGATTTATTCACGTGAACTCCAGTTTTTTTCATTGGTGAATATTAAGATAATAATGACAGCACTCTGGAGAGATCCTTCAGGGCCAGGCCAGTCAGAAATGATGCCTGGCCAGTTGTACTGGATGCCAGCCAGTATGTTGTATTAAGGGCAGACCAGATGAATGTCAGCTCTGGTTGTGGGGATTAAAGACAAGCAAAAATGCCTGTACCGTGTTGAGCGCATAGGAGACCCTGAATAAATGGTAATTTCCTCCTGCCATTGAGAAGCTGAGGCTGCTGTGATATGTGATAGGAACAAATCTACAGCTTCCTGTGGGATTCAGAATCAGTTGGAGTAGCTATGAAACTGTGACTCCCTGTCCTATTAGTTTAGGTTCAGTTCGTCTGACATTGTTACTCTGAAGACACCTTCATTGCCCTACAGGGCTCCTTTGGCTTTTGGTGTATAGGACAGCAAATCTGCCACTATCCTGATGAAAACAGGCAAATGTCTTCCATAGTGGTCCTGATACTTTAGATTCACCTGCTGAGATTAGACAAAGGTGAGCTTGTTCCTCTAGGGGGTGAAAATCACACTGAGTCTGTGAAGAAGAACATTAAGAAGGGATCTCTTTATGACAACGATTTTCTGAATAGGATTTTTATGTTGGATGTCGTGGTTAAGTAGGACCCCTTCTGCCCTCATCAGACTAGTACTGATGATGTGCCTACTTTCCACACGATACCCGAGGAGAATCCACTTCTGCATTGGTATGAGTTTGGGGGTTATTCGTACTCCTAGGGTACTGTCACATTTTATTTGCATTTATTTGTCATCTAAGTAGCTTTGTTTCCTCCTACAAGAAAGCTAATCCATTTAAAATAAAAATACCCTTGAGGTTTTGTAATGCTCTGATCACCCAGGTTAGGGTTCCTCTTAGGAATCAAATCCATCATTTGCTTTTGGGAGAGGGTCAAGTGGGGGCAGAAGGTGGTGGGACCAGGAATTGACACGCTGTGGTCAGGAACGTCACTCTTCACTGGAGAGGAAGGAATATGTCCCGCTTTTCATGAGCCCCCATGAAATCCTGGCATTTTCAAATATCCCAAGTTGTACCTCCTCGATTTAAAACAAAAATTTTTTAAACTCTTTGACTCGTAAAAGTGAGACCTTGCGATCTTTTCTCAACAATGCAGTAGTATTGAAGTTAGAGGAAGAAATCCTACGAAAGCCAGAAAGTTGTTTGCAATTAAACAGATGAAATCTGGTCCCAACTAGTTTTGTCACGGTCTGCCTAGAACTATGACCCAGGCAGGAAAATGAAGAGAGTCATCCTGATTTTCTACAGGTTGGCATATGCATCTTGTGCTTCCAAGCTGATAGGAGAGAAGGGGTGCTTTAAATCTTTAGCTCTGGGACATTTCAGAGATGCCCTCGATCTTTCCAGATTTAGGTTCTCTTCCAGGGGTCTGAGGCTAGGACTGGAGGACTTTTTTTCTGGGACTATAATTCTTGAGGAATTTATCGCCAAGGATGTGCAAAGGCCATCTTTTGAATGTTTGCAAAACGCTGATGGAACGGCTCAGAGATACCATCAGTTGCCTTCCTCTTATGACCCTAAAATTCATGTGATTGGTTACTTGAAGTTTCATAGGTCCTTTGCTCCATTCCTTCTGTGAGTGAAATCAGAGTCCTGGCATAAGCACCACTGGGAAAGTTACCTCTGCTCCAAAGGTATTAGTGGAGAATTTGCCTGCAGGAAGGTGGTTGATGCTGAAGCTTTCACTAAAGACACACACACACACACACACACACACACACACACGGCTCCCTTTTCTTCTAGTCTTCCAAACACTGCCCAGAGAGTTCCTTTAATAAATCAATGTTTTAGGGCCAAATTCCTCAAAGGCCTTCGTAAGAGATTTGACCCTGCTTGTTGTGAGAGTTTGTGAATGGCCTGGATAGAATCAATGGTATCTCGTCCACAAATCATGCCATCTCACAAGTATTTGGTGGCTTAAGCCAAAGAAATTGGTTTTTTATCATCCGCACTAATTGCCATTCACAGAGAAAAGTGTGAAGCATTGTCAACGAGTTAGTGGCTCCTCTGACGGTGGGTCCAGCAAGGGATTTCTGGAAGGAGGGTTAAGCTATAACAAGGGGGCACATGTCACAGGCAGGATCTTGACCAAGCGCACAGCACTTCCTCAGGCGCGCTGGATACTGCGACAGGGAAGGAAAAGAAGGCTCTGGAGCCCCTTCCTGTATGTTGCAGGTGCCCTGACTGAGCACCCCTCTTTGAGGCCAAATCCTCTGCAATTTTAAGTCCAGGAGGAGAGCTGCGAGGAAATGCTGAGCCTTTCCAGCCCTGGCATTGGGTGGTTCAGTCGCCTTCGCTTGAGGGTAGGATCAGCTGGGGACGGGGGAGAGCAGGAGGCAAAGGCAGACAGAGGGATGGGGTCCTTAGCCGGGTAGAGGCCCAGAGGAGCCACCACCAGCTGTTCTCGTGATATCCTCCGTGTGCAGGGCACGTGAGGCCCAGCCGTCCCCTGGTTTGCAAACGGCAGCTAAAGCAGAAGAAATTCCCTGGAGGCTGTTGACCCCTCGGGAGTCGCTGCAAAAGCCAGTTCCCCTGGGTTCCTGTGTTTCTCTGTTCCCTTGGCCCTGCTGATCTCAATGGAAAAGGTCTCGGAAGGTTTGTACCTGATGAATCACAGAGGCCGAAACAAGGCTTCAAAGCCTTGTCTCTGATGAAACGTCTGTGATGACAAACTGTTTACTGTATCCTGTTTTCCGTCGTCTCGAGTTCCTTGCGAGATCATGTACCTATTAATATGATGTATCATGTCTGTTTATCATTTATCCATCAGGCTATCTATCTGTTTCCCAAGGGCCTATCAGATAGGGACTTACGCATCCTGAACCGGTGCCCAGCAGGCGTGCTGGAACTTGTCCTGGCCCAAGAGACTTGGTTCTTGATCTGGTTTTATGGAGAGTAATTAGCGTAAAGGGAACAGGTTTATAGGTGGCATTCAAGCTTTAAATTGTTTCATATGCATCATAATCGTGCTCTTAAAAAAAAAAAAATCTCTGAAGGAAGCTGATTCCATTGCTCCTCTTCTCAGCCTCCTTGTGTGTGAAGGAGGGGACGCACTCTGGGCCAATTTGACCTTTCATTTAATGGTGTTTGGGCCATTGTCCTATTGAACCATCTGTTCTTTTTTTTTCTAAAAGCCGTGAGTGTGTGCCAGGTGGGTGGGTGGGGGTGTGTGTGTGATTTTAAGCAGTGATGTAGTCACAGCAGGCATTTTCCTGGGGCTGGTCCAATGCCATACAGGTGTCGCTTGTGTCTGCGGAAGCCAGTGAGCAGCAGAAAAGGGAATGGGTGTGAAAGGGAGTCTGGGATGGAACCAACCAGTGGGTGAGGGCCAGCTTCGCAAGCTGGATGGAGCGCGTTTGCTGCTAAAAGCAAAGAAGTGAATTTCACTTACTGTCACCCATGCTGCCTTCTCTGGGAGAAAAATGCACCATCAAATGAGAAACTATTGGAGGAGTTCCTATTGTGGCGCAGTGGTTAACAAATCCGACTAGGAACCATGAGGTTGCAGGTTTGAACCCTGGCCTTGTTCAGTGGGTTAAGGATCCGGGTATTGCCTTGAGCTGTGGTGTAGGTTGCAGACACGGCTCAGATCCTGCGTTGCTGTGGCTCTGGCGTAGGCTGGTGGCTACAACTCCGATTCAACCCCTAGCCTGGGAACCTCCATGTGCTGCAGGAGCGGCCCTAGAAAAGACAAAAAAAAAAAAAAAAGGGAGAGAGAGAGGCTATCATCAAGAATGGGCCACTTGAGTGTGGTGCTCAGAAGAGGCGTGGCCATAATATTTAGAGGATTTTCTGCAGCTGAAGCTGTAACCCAACAGAGGCCAACACAGTGTTCCCGATTTGCATGGCTTAGTTTCTAGGCCAGGGTAGAGTCCTGCTTTGCCCTCCCCCCTCTGTCCCCTGTCCCCATGCTGGGTCCCCCAGACACCACAAGGTGTTATCCTCACTGCCTCTTTGCCTCTCTCCACCCCATCCTTTCTTGCTCGCTCTCTCTTGTAAAGTCGTGTTGAAGTGTAGTTGATGTGCAAGCCTGGAATCATTTCCGCTGTACAGCAAAGTGATTCCGTCACGCACGCATCCAGTCTCTTTCAGACTCCCTTCCACATAGATCATCCCAGAAGGTCTCTGTTCTCTACCCCAGGTCCCCATTGGCCAATCGTTCCATCCACCAACTGCATCCTTTCTTTGTGGCCCCTTTGAAGTCCCATGCATTCCAAAGATGCTTCAGAGACCTTTCCTTGCTGAGAATTCTCTTAGCAGGGACATGCCCCTCTTCGATTTCCATTCTTTCATTCATTGAACGCCATCTAAGTGTCTTACCTATGGCTTTCAGATTAGCCTCCGGTTGGTTCATAAAATCTTTGGTCTTGTCTTTCTACCACCCGTGTCTAATTTGAGGCAGGGACCACATATATTGGTCTTCACTGCTTGATCATAGAGTTTTGTTCCGGGAGGGACACGTAAATGTGACTTTTAAATTTTACTGACATTTTCCAAAGGCTTATGACAACCAAAATTTCATTTTGTGCCTCTTGTCCTCCTCTTGAAATTCTGAATGTCCACAGGCTTTTTTTTTTTTTTTAATGATTTTTATTTTTTCTCAGAGCTGGTTTACAGTGTTCTGTCAATTTCCTGCTGTCGAGCAAGGTGACCCAGTCGCACATACACATTTACATTCTCTTTTCTCACATTATCCTCCATCCTGCTCCATCATAAGTGACTACATGTAGTTCCCAGCACTATACCGCAGGATCTCATTGCTTGTCCATTCCAAAGGCAATAGTTTGCATCTATTAACCTCAAATTCCCAGCCCATCCACAGGCCTTTAATTAACAAGGATGAGCCTGGAGTTGGCTGGAGAGGAGGAATAGTCCTTGTTACAGTTGCGAGAAGGTGAGAGACTAGACTTTTCATTTTCACGCTCTCTCTGGTTATGGGCTAGAAGCCCGGGAGTGGTACCTACAGATTTCTTCTTCCTTTGCCTTTAGATTTTCTCATTCTAAACCACACTTGAAAACTACTTTTCAAATAGCTTACCCTTCTAACGAAATCTTTTTGGTAATTCTTCCTAGCTCTCAATGAAAAGTCCTACTTACACTGTTTAAACCCCTTAACATGAAGTTGGTATAAACCCCTCTTGTCTTATTGTCACGTTTTGGTAAGAGATCCTAGTGTTACATTAATGGACTTATAATAACCAGGGGAAATTGAGGCAAGAATGAGAGATGGTATTTTATGACCCAGTAAATCACCGGTTGGTCATATTGGTTGAACTTCTACTACCGAATAAAATTATTACTTGTTGAGGAAACTGCTACTGTCATTCTGGCAGAGGAAGGAACAAGACAGCACAGGCCGGCAGTAATTTTTTGACATAGAGGTTAATTTTATTATGTGCTTTATGTATTTTCAATAAAATATATAGCTAATTAAACATTGAACTGTGGTGCTTTTTTGGATTTATGTTAATTAGCACATACATTGCACTTTATGTTTTCAAAAGCTTTACACATCTTTAATTATCCACTTCATGCTACACGAGTGAGGGAGCGAGTATCATTATGCCCATTTTACAGATGAACATGCTGAACTGTGAGGTACTTAAATGAATTGCCTAAGGGCTCCCAGCAAATCAGAGCAGAAGATGGGTTGGAGTGTGGATTCTGTGGCTCTGGTCCTGCCCTCATCTCTCCCATAGCCATCAATAGCTCAGATGTAACAGATGCCTGAGCTTTCTAGTGAAATCTTTTCTTCTTTTTTCCCAACCTAGGGATTTTTTTTCTTTCTTTCTTTCTTTCTTTTTTTTTTTTTTTTTGCTTTTTAGGGCCACACTCACGGTATATGAAAGTTCCCAGGCTAGGGGTCAGAGCTGAAGCTGCTGGCCTATGCCACATCCACAGCAATGTGGGATCTGAGCCACGTCTGTGACCTACACCACAGTTCATGGCAACACTGGATCCTTAATCCACTGAGTGAGGCCAGGGATCGAACCCATGTCCTCATGGATGCTTGTCGGGTTCATTACCGCTGAGGCCCAGCAGAACTCCCTATCTTGGGGATTTTTAGTAATACTTTGTTTTAATACAATGACCTCAATATTTTTAATAAAATCGGGTGGCCACATCTCTTGGGGGAAGATAAAGTCCAGAGTGCTTCGTATCTTTCCTAAGTGGGTAAATTGAAACACAGAGAAGTAGCCCAAGATGTCAGCACGTCAGTGGCACCCAAACAGATGGAGTCCGGAGGCGCCAGAAAGGGAAACCCTGCCCTTCTGACGCCCATCCTCCCTTGATCAGACCCTCACCGGCTGGTTTAAAATTGTGTGTAGTGACAGCACCCAGCCAACGTTTCCCTCCTTGCTTTTCAAGAGCATTCCCATTTCAACCCCTACACAGCGTCGTCCTGAAGGCTTCCAAAATGCAAAGATGAGCACAATCCTACCCACCATTCTCCCCTTGCCAAGAGGAATAAGAAACACTCCTTTCTCTTGACAGTAAATTCTTCCCACCTCCTCTCAAGATAGGAGCCATTGAATAAACTCATACCTATCCAAAAAAAAAAAAAATAGTTTATTCTCCCCTTGGTTTTGAGCATTCAACAAAGACCAAGAATTTTCCTAGAAACCACATTTTGCTATGCTTATTCCTCAGGTGTGGATACCAAGGGGTAGAATTAAATAGTCTAACTATTCCATAGGCCAAAATTCAGTTGCCCCTGCTTCTAGAAACTGGATAGTGATACAGGCAGAATTCTAGAGCGAGCCAAGTTTTTAGCTTGCACCTTCAAGCCTGCTCTGTGCGGTTAGTCTTATCTCTTCCCTGGAAGGTGGAACCACCACAATCTTAGACGAATCAGGGATCATGGCCCAAGGCTGATGTTTCTACCGACAGAAGGCAAGGGGCCCCTTTCAGCTTAGTCTTTAAAAATAGAAAAAGCAAGAGCTCCTCTTGTGGCTCAGGGGTAACGAACCCAACTAGTATCCATGAGTATGCAAGTTCAATCCCTGGCCCTGCTCTCTGGGTTAAGGATCTGGCATTGTGTGAGCTATGTTGTAGGTTGAGACATGGCTTGGACCTGGTGTTGTTGTGGCTGTGGTGTAGGCCAGCTCCTGCAGCTCCAATTTGACCCTGAGCCTGGAAACTTCCATATGCTGCAGGTGCAGCCCTTAAAAAAAAAAAAAAAAAAAGAAAGAAAGAAAGAAAGAAAAAGCAGCCCTTTATATGCTGTTTTCTCATTGAAGGAGTAGTCTTCAATTGGATTTACAGAACCCAATAACTTTAAAACAATTTTTTATTAGAGTGCAGTTGACTTACCATGCTGTATTAGTTTCAGGTGCAGAGCTAAGTGAATTGGTTATATATATATGTGTGTGTATATACATCTCCGTTCTTTTTTCCCCATATAGGTTATTACAAACTATTGAGTAGATTTCCCTGAGCTATACAGTAGGTTCTTGTTAATCACCTATTTTATGCAGTAGTGTGTATATGTTATTACCTATTCCCAGTAACTTTTAAGGTGAAATTGAAAACGGCAATGGGAAGGCTCAGTGGTGAACGAGCGGCATGGAAGCCAGGTCTTGGCACCGTGGAATAAGTAGGCAGTCCTGGGGAAATGAGATTGTAAAAGAAATAATTACACTGTGAAGACAGGGAAAGGAATTCTTGCTCCTTCTCTCTGCCATAGGCTATGGGGATAAAGTAATCCACTCATCAGCAGAATTTTGAGCTGCTGATCTAAAGAGGCTATGATAGCGCTCCCGCTGTGGCACAGTGGGTTAAGGATCTAGCCGCGGGTTAGATCCTTAACCAACCAGGTCCCAGCTGCAGGTTGGATTCAGTCCCTGGCCCAGGAACTTCCATATGCTGTGGGTGCACCATTAAAAAAATGCAGTGATGGCGGATGGTGGGGTGGGTGGTGAGGTTGCAGAGCTGGTACAGCAGTTGCAAAAAGCATCGCAACTGAATGAGAGCTTGGGAGAGACAAGAGTCCCTGAGTCTTTCCCTTTGCTCCTCCAGAAAGCACAGGGGCTTGTATGTTTTTGACAAAAGTCTCATTCCGTTCAACTTGGAAAATTCTTGACCAAGCGCAAAAGGTGAGGGACATACGCCGGGTCATGAAAGAAAAGGACCACACTTTTGTAGCTGAACAGAGAAGCTGGACTCTCTCGCTCTTTAAATGTCATTCTTTTTCCCACGTAGAAATATCATACTTGATATTTGGGGAAACATACTGTGCTCTCAGGGTTCATTTTCTCTCTAAGCACAAATCCCAAACAAAAGAAGATGACAATAAATAAAATGCAAATGAAATGGCATTTATATGCCTAGCACTTCCTATATCAGTTCCTTTAATCCTTGCAAGATCTCGAGGAGTCATAAACTATTATCTCATTTTTTAGATAAGGGAACAGAGGCTTAGATGTTAATTGCCCAATGTCACATATCTGTCAAGTGAAAGAACCTTATTGGATCTCCAGGTCATTTGATTCTAATTCTTTTCTTATTTACCTTGCAAAGTGTGGAGGCAGTGGGTGAAATCAGGCAACCACAGTAATGTTTACCACGTGTCTGGCACTTGGTAGATGCTCAATCACTATTAGTTATTATTCGTAGCAATTGTTGACGGCTATGCTACAACAACTGGTCTTCGTGGAATTTGCTGCATTGCTTTAAGCCAGTTATATCATAGCATCAGGCAATCCCCACTTTTTCTTCTTTTTCTGCAGGGATGAGCTACCTTTTTTTTTTTTTTTTTTTTTGTCTTTTTGCTATTTCTAGGGCCGCTCCCGCGGCATATGGAGGTTCCCAGGCTAGGGGTCAAATCGGAACTGTAGTCACTGGCCTACGCCAGAGCCACAGCAACTCGGGATCCGAGCCACGTCTGCAACCTACACCACAGCTCACGGCAACGCCGGATCGTTAAACCACTGAGCAAGGGCAGGGACCGAACCCGCAACCTCATGGTTCCTAGTCGGATTCGTTAACCACTGCGCCACGACGGGAACTCCGGGATGAGCTACCTTAAGCATGATCTGTCCATGCCACACTCTTGCATTCTTTTCTAATGATTTCTGTCTCAGACAGAGGTTATGGTATAACACAGACCCACAGACCCCATCTTTGTGTCCGCTGACTATCTTGCATCACCAACACGAGAAGGATTTGGGAGGTCCTGTTTCATGCCAACATATGCGACTTCTCCATCAGGATTTCCTCTGGCTTTTTCTGAGGGGGCGTTTGGTTGGGGCAGTTGACACAGGTCTCAGATGTCGCTAATGTGCCCGTGTTCATCATGCCCAAAGGCAGACGGGACCAAACGACAGGAGCGATGTAATTCTGAATTACTCATTTTGGACGTGCATATGCAAACAAACACTGATGCTCGGCCTCGTTTGGGAGACGGGAACGTGGAGATTCACGCTGCCTTTGATTTTATCAGTAATTTGTCAGATTGAGAAAATTAGTGAGACTTCTTGAGCGATGGATGAGGAAAGATGGAGCTGGCAGTTCTCTGTTCTTGCCTCTGTGCTGAGGAATTCCTCTCCTATCTTTCTGCCTAGTGTTTCACAGCTGTAGAGCTAGCCTGCTTTAGGTCACAGCTTATGGGGCTTTGGGTGAACACGTTGCAGGTAGGACACAGCAGGATTCAGAGACTCCAGCTTAGGACCAAGAGAAAGACAGATGGTTACACTCTGCACTAGTTGTGTTTGAGATCTTTAGGAAGATCTCTACATTTTTTAGGAAGATTGCTACTGAGTGATCATTCTGCTGCTTTCGAGTTTATAGGATCTTCAGCCAGTGGGTGGGAAATGCTAGGGAAAAAAGCACTCAGGTATTTATTTCCATAGAATAGCTCTTTTTGGTGGCCACAGTTTGTCTGTCAAGAGCTATTCCATGGAGTTCCTGCTGTGGTGCCATGGGTTAAGGATCTGGTGTCCCTGCAGCTGTGGCAGAGGTTGCATCTGTAGCTCGGATTCAGTCTTAGGCCTGGGACCTTCCACAGGCTGCAGGTGTGGCAAAAACCAAGCATGCGCACAAACAAAAAAGCCATGGCCCCACATGCATATCAGAGGAAGGAAGGCAGGGAAGGAAGAATAACTGAATGGTTTGTGGCTCCTGTAGATTCCTAGGATTTCAGAAAATGCAGACTCCAACTCCAGCCAGCTAACGTGCACCAGCTCTGCTTCTCAAGGTAACCTCTGTGGACAGTGAATTACTCTGCAAACACGTTTCGGATGTGGCTGCCACGTGTGACTCTTCATCCTAAAGTGTTGTCTCTGCATGAAGGTGGAGGCATGATTTCTGTCTTGGGAGTGGCTGTTTTTCAATGATCAATAAGCCTTTATTCAGAAAAAAATGGCAGAAATGCAAGGTTATACTGGTCCTACTGTGATGTGGGGTTTGCTCTTTGGTGTGCAGATACGTAACGATGTAGGTTTAAAATCCCTCGCCTGGCCCCCAAATTCAGGTCCCAGTTGCCATGTGGAAACTGGCTGACCATTACATGGAGCGCCAGCTCCTAGGATACAAATTGGAGAGAAAACTAATGAAAACAAGAAGGAGGGCTATGAAAATAAGAAAGCGTGATAAGATGCTTTCCCAAGCATCGTACAGGTGCTTGGCTCCTTTAAGGTATAGTCTGGAGTTCCCATTGTGGCTCAGGGGGTTAAGAACCTGACATAGCATCCGTGAGGATGCTGGCTCGATCCCTGGCCTCCTTCAGTGGGTTAAGGATCTGGTGTTGCCACCACCTGTGGTGTAAGTCACAGATGTGGCTTTTATCTCGCATTTCTGTGGCTGTGGTGTAGGCCTCAGCTGCAGTTCCAATTTGACCTCTGGCCTGGGAACTTCCATATGCCATGGGTGCTGTAAAAAAAAAAAAAAAAAAAAAAAAGGTTTAGAGTCTCAATCTGGGGTGTGATTTTGAGTATATTGTCACCCACCCCATGGGAGACTGGCTCCTTGGGGCCCGTGGCCTACTTGGTCATGGGGTCACTTCATCAGCAGAGGCAAAGGATGCCTCCCAGGCGTAATAAATGAAGACAACTTTCCTAGGGCTCCTCCTCTTGCCTCGGTTACTCGGGACGAGGCTCCACGTGAAAGAAGCTTTATGACCAGCCTGCTGCTTGGAGAAAGTGACCGCAGCATCGGAGGGAGAATTCAACAGCCACACGGACTCAGAATGTAGAAATGCAGGCTCCACGCTTCTGGCTGAGTTTCTAGATGCTCTGCCTATTTTGAGCCACACATTGCAGCACCCACACCGTGTAGCTTGTTTTTTTTTGTTGTTGTTGTTGTTGTTTTTTTCCTGCATCGAAAGGCACAAGAACAGTTGGTGATGGGAATGCCTCTCCACAGCCTTGGTTGGAGTATAAGCCACAAAAACCAAACAAAGCGAAGAGTTCATTGTATTGGTTGAAGAGATTGTGCTGTGTCAGCATAAGCGCTGTGTGTCTCAGGGTAGGTATTGGCCAGGGTCCTGAGAGGCAGTAATGAATACCACGCATTAGCTGCCAGCAGGGCAGCGTGGGCACTCTCTTCTTCCCCTGCCCTGTTAAGATCAACTGCAGATTTAAATCATGTCCCTAAGGAAAGTCATTACGGCGTGTCTCCCCTTTGGGGACAGATAGCTCTCTAGGTTACATTGATGTGGAGGCCATTCCTCTAACTTTTTTAAAAACCTTTTTTATTCGGGTTGATTCACAGGGTGCGGTCCGTGTCTGCTGTGCAGCAAAGGGACCCAGTTACACACTTATGTACATTCTTTTTTTCACCTTAGCCTCCATCATGTTCCATCACACGTGATAAGATATGGTTCCCTGAGCTTCTTTCTCTACCTTGGAACAAATCTCTGTCCCCTTCCAGAAAAGTCCTGGGTTTTGCTTCCTCCTTAAACTGTCGACTTACTGGGGCTTTGCTGAGGTTCTCCAAGGTCATGTCCTTTCGTTTCTGGGCTGACTGCACAGTCCCCTACCTCTCAGGCTGTTTTAAGGCTCGTTGGACCCATCCGTGCCAAGCACGTTGGGAAATCAGCAACTTCCTTTCCTAAAGTCCACATGAATCGCTTGCAGTTGTCCGCTGGTGGACAAATCTAAGAACACTTCACTTTTTTTCCCCCTAGGGAATTTCAAAGCCAAAGCACGCAACTCACTGTGAAATCTCAATGCCCATCGGACCTTCTCTCAGAGATCCCTTTCACTGCCTGGTGCAGAATGTGGAGGTAATTGTCAACGTGGGGAAAATGCAGGTCTGTCTCATTAAATGCTGCCACCGAAGTCCCTCTCGTTTCCGCCCGCTCTCCCCTTTGTGGGGGCTCGCCTCACCCAGGGATGCGAGAGAAGCTCCTGTGGCCCCATTTCAAGAGCCACACACCTCTGAGTTAGTCACGATGTTGATAACAACACAAGAACTGTGAAGAAACGAACCAAGCTCGCTGGAACTGGAATTACAGGAGAGCCGTTTCTTGCTGTTCCCTGGGGGTGGGATCCGGGGTGGGGGGTGGGGAGCTAAACAAGCCAGCAGTTGGATCAGGAGTGGGTAGGGCACCCGAGCCAGCCGAGAACGGCTTCGTGGCAGCCACCCTGACGTGGCCAGTGGGTAGGATGGCACGTGTTAAAACCCTGTTTACCGCTGCACCCGTCCCTTCTCTCTGCTCGCCATCAGCTCAGCTTGCCTTTTGCAGCAACGTGGATGGACCTAGAAATTATGATGCTGAGGGAAGTCAATCAGACGGTGAGACACCAGCATCAGATGCTCTCACTGACACGTGGAATCTAAAACAAAGGACACAATGACCTTCTTTGCAGAACAGAGACTGACTCACCGACTTTGAAAAACTTACAGTTTCCAAAGGAGACAGGTTGTGGGGTGGGGGGATGCACTGAGGGTTTGGGATGGAAATGCTATAAAATTGGGTTGTGATGATCATTGTACAACTATAAATGCAATAAAATTCATTGAGTAATAAAAAACCCTCAATAACTAACTAACTAAATCTGTTCTGTTATCACACACACACAAAGTTCAGCTTGCCAGGGCGGCATGGGGCATTCCCCTTACAACCAGCTTTGGCGTGAACAGATTCTTTTGAGTTTTCTTCCTTATTTGCATCTGGGCAAATGGCACAAGTGCTGCCTGGTCTCGAGCTGAATGTTAAGCCATAAACAGTGCAGCTTACTGGAGTTCCCGTCGTGGCGCAGTGGAGAGGAATCCAGCTAGCATCCATGAGGTTGTGGGTTTGATCCCTGGCCTTGCTCAGTGGGCTAAGGATCTGGTGTTGCCATGAGCTGTGGCATAGGTCACAGACAAGGCTTGGATCCTGCGTGGCTGTGGCTGTGGTGTAGGCTGGCAGCTGAGGTTCCGACTTGACCCTTAGCCTTGGAACTTCCATATGCCAGGGGTGTGGTTCTAAAAAGACAAAAAAGCAAAAAGCAAAAACTTCGACTTATTTTCAACCTTCACCCCTTTGCCATGTTTTAACTGCAAACCCTTTTCTCCTCTCCAGGGGTCAGTTTGTAGTATCCATCTGTGTTTTGAGTCAGTTTTGTACACATCTATCAGGTACATAGAGTAAAAAGTTTGAGACAATCTTCCTTTTACCGATAACATTTCAAAAGTGATTTTGTATTTAGACGCTGTAACTGGCTCCCTTCTGGAGCAGTTGCTTTAAAAATCTGAGATTATATTTTATGTTTTTGCAGCTGTATGGCTTTAATACAGGCTCCAAATCATTTATTGGCATTTATGATGGGACTTTTTGTTTTTATAGGCGTGTAAACGTGTTATCGAGGATATTTTGGCATTTACAGAAGACCTAAGTTTGTCACTTCAGTTAAAGAGACCCCCTGCTTTCCCCAAACACCTTCTGCTTGCTTGAAAGAAGAGAAATAGTTTGCTTGACTGGTGTTCTAGATTTCTGTACTAAGTCTTCCACTAAATTTATTTTCCTTGAGGTTGTTAAAAAACTAAAATTCCAGCACTCGTGACACGATTTTTTTCCTTTTCTCCTCTCCTCCAGGCCATGGCTTGTCTAGTGTCTTATGGGAATGCAACGATTTTGTCCCCATATCCCCTGAAGCATCGTTTTTACATCATGTCAGATTTTCCGACCAAACTTAAGTGCTGATGCCTAGCTGACGTATCCAAAGTGCGGGGGGGGGGGGCAGTTAAAAAATTAAAAAAAAATTTTTGGCCTTGCCCACAGCATGTGGGAGTTCTCGGGCCAGGGCTTGAACCTGAGCCATAGCTACAGTGCGAAATGCCAGATCCTTAACCCACTGTGCCACAAGGGAACTCTGGGAAGTTTTTTTTTTACATCCCTGTGTGAGGACCTAGGAATCTGCATTTTTACACCTCCTCGGGTGATCCTGTGATCAGCTGGTCTGGCAGCGTCCGAGGTAGAGGGTAGGTGGGGTTGGGGTCGGGGTCTTGATAATGAATGACCCTCTCCGTCAGTACAAGGCAGGCTGTAACCAGCTGTCCAGTTATGCTTACATTTCCTGAATATTTACTGAGTACCTACTAATAAGTGCAGGTACAATGGCAGGTGTTAGGATGCCGGAATGCAGAGGATCCAGTTCTACCCGAGAGGACCTCATGGTACAGCGAGTGTGACAGACACACAGCCAGGTGCTTTAATGTGTTTCCATCAGGGGAACTACGCACGGTGTGCGAGGGGAGACACTGAGCTGAGTCAGCGATGAAGAGCCAGCTTCCTGATGAAGGATGCGTCGAAGAGGAGCTGGAAAAGCATCAGGAGCTGGTCAGCAGGAGGGGCAAAGGGCCAAGTGGAGCCAGCGTGGGGCGGGAGGGCAGCTGGCAGGGATGGGAGGGGAGGCTGGGAGGGGGGGATTGGCTCCCCAGGGCCTTTTGAAATCCCCGATCCCCACGTCAAATCAGGGCTTCCTGGGAGCTGCCCTTCTGGAAAAAAAGTGCTCTCCTGAACTCCCCGTGTCCCCAGCGACCTGGAGCAGCAGACGCGGTCATCGTAGGAGAGGACACCGGAGCTTTGCTCTTTGCGACTACCAACGGGCACATTTCAAAAAATGATTCGCTCACCAGAAATCCTCAAAAGGTGTTACCTTTTCTCAGGGAACTTAAGAGGTGCTCGGATTTCATGAGAGAAGATAGAAATAATTTTAATTAAAACCAAAGGAAAACATAACCCATCAATTTTCCTCAAGCACAACCATAACCCCATACAGAGTGGAGGCGGTCCATGGAGTCCTATGTATTTTTTAAAAAACGTAAAAAATTGTAAATGACAACAGAGATATAGAAAACCATGTAAACATGTCTAGGTTAGTAGTGAATGAGTTATAAGGTGAACACCACACCTGGGACACAAAAGGGAGCTTTGCTGGTCACTCCGGGGCCCTTCCCAGGTCCTGCTCACCCCCTCTCCCCACCCTAAAAGGGTTAGGGTTAGGGTTAGGGTATGGTAATCTCTTGCATGCTTATAGTCTTTATCACCCAAATGGATGTTTCAAATCACTAAAGTTTAACGGTGCCTGTTTAAAAAAATGTTAGCAGCCACTGGTGAAAACAGTACGAAGCTTCCTGAAAAAACTGAAAATAGAATTACCATATGACTCAACGACCCCACTCCCGGCCATAGGTCTGGAAAACACGAAGGCTAAATACTAACTCGAAAAGTTCCCCGCACCCCAGGGTTCATCGGGGCAGTATTTACAACAGTCAGGACCTGGAAACAACCCAAGTGTCCATCAACAGGTGAGTGAATAAAGAAGATGTGGCACATGTATTCAATGGAACATGATTTGGCCGCAAAGAAAAATGAAATAATGCCCTTTGCAGCAACATGGGTGGCCCTAGAGATGACCATAGTAAGTGAAGGACGTCAGACAAAGAGAGACAAATATATGATGTCTTTTATATGCGGAATCTAAAAAATAGTACAAATGAATTTATTTCCCAGACAGAAACATACAGATGCACACTTCTGGGTATAAAGCAAATAAACAGGAGTTCCCACTGCGGCACAGTGGACTAAGAATCTGACCACAGCGGCTCGGGTTGCTGCAGAGGTGCAGGTTTGATCTGGGCCTGGTGTAGTGGGTTAAAGGAGCTGGCGTTTGTCACAGCTATGGCTCAGGCTCAGATTCAATCCCTGGCCCGGGAACTTCCACAGGTCCTGGGTTCAGCCAAACTAACACACAAACAAACAAAAACCTCAGATAAATAACTAGGTCCTACTGTAGAGTGCAAGGAACTATATCCAATATCCTGTAATAATCCATCATGGGAAAGAATAAAAAATAGAAAAATATACACATATACATATAATTGCATCACTTTGCTGTACACCTGGAACTAACCCGATATAGTAAATCAGCTCTTCTTCAACCAAAAAGAACATAAAAACAGACAATTTTATAGGTGTCTTTTAAAGTGTGTGGAGATTTGAAAACCCATGGAGTCAACTCTCACATGAGCCCACGAAGAACAGAAAAACACTCGGGAACAACCAGTGCTGACGTGGTTTGGGCATCAAAACGGGATGAAGCTGGGGGAGCAGAACCAAGGGAGGATCTGGGGTGGGAGCTGGGTGTCTCCCGTGAGGCAGGAGGCGCTGCCCACTGCTGTCACCTCCGTTTCCCCCGCTGTCCCCATCTGCTGTCCCCATCTGCCATCAGCCGGCAGCAGAAAGAAGACAAAGGCTCTGGGGAAGCTCTCTGCTCACCTTTGCAAGGGCAGGTGCAGAACGATGCCTCTGGAAGCCCACAGAGACATTTGCCACAGGCTCAAAGGCACCTGTGGATGCCTGTCACATGGTGACACTTTCGGTCTGTCTCCGACCTTTTGCTAACAACCACAGGGCCCTTTGTCTGGGGAAAGGGAGGCTTAGAAAGTGCCAGCCCTCCTACCCAACCGGTTACCTTTCCTGTTAAAGAAAAGATCTGAAAACAGAAGGGAGATTGAAAGAAAATTAGGTGAAATACAAGGAAAAAAAAAAACAGAGGCGCTTGTGTGGTGGGGCTGGCAGCTCTGAGCAAAGTTCAGGAAACGGAGGTGAGAACTGGATTTGTAAAAAGGGCAATTACAACTATGGTCCGCTCTTTTGGCCAAGCCTGCTGAATTTGGGTGTTCATTTTCTATCTGCTTTTTTTTTTTTTTTTTTTTTTTTTTTTTAAAGCTTCTGGCTGTAGCTGAGTTACATGGCACAGAAATAGAGCGGCTACAAATATAGAAAGAAAAAGAAAAGCAAGGATCCAAATACCAGGCCTGGACTCTCTCTGTGTGGGCAGAAGGTTTTATGACTATTTTGAAAAATTTTATCCATCATGAAAAGGCTTCGCCATTTCCCCCAAGTCAGCACGCTTTCAAAAAGGTTAACGAGGAAGGGGAACGCTAAAGAAAAATAAAATTCCGCTTCCTGGGAGCCAGGTGCTATGGAAAACAAGGACGTGGCCCTCTCCGTCAATCCTTTGGAGGCGTGGATCTTTCTAAACACTGAATGTTTCCCCAGGAGTGAGACCTCTCCCGTTCACCATCAAAAGTCAGAGAGGGCCCTTGATGCTGAGAGTACATCCTTTCTGTGGCCTTGGGCAAGGCGTTTCACCGCTGGGTGCCTCAGTTTCCCTCTCCGTAAAATGGGATAATAACACTTAATGACTTCGCCGTGCTGAGGTAAGGATTAATTAGCTGATGTTTGTACAGGGCTTTGAAGCCAGCAAACGCTACAACAGAGCTAAAAGTGATTATTAATAACACATTTCAACGGAGGGCATAATTGCCTGTGCCATCTCAGATTTCCCTGGCAGTTTGAGCTGGTGACTTTATCGTTCAGCTTCACTCATGAAAACAAAATCGAAGGCACGCTACTGGCGGAAAGAGCGCTGGTTTTCCCTGCAAAGATGGACGCTTACCTGCCTTGGGTGCAAGAATATCTGTGCCATGGGCATTTAATCAGAGATTCTGGAAAACACCACGGAAAGGGCTACGGTGGACAAGCAGTTTTAAAAAGGAAGAAAATGCTAGTTAGAAAAAGTGCAAGCTACAAGGATCGAGCAAGATCTGAGAGGTTGCCACTTTCCAGAATTGACTCAATTCCCATGCTTTGGACCTAACCACAGAGTAGTTTATCTGTTGTCTGCCTGGGGTTGTTTTTTCTCTCTGGTCCCTTTTTATGGCCTCCACCCTCTTCCTGTGCTGGGTCACTTTGGGGTGTGTTGGCGTGTGTGGCATGTATGTGTTTAGAATCTCTTGTTTGATCCCTGTCTACCTGCTTGCTTGTCTTCATCGCCGCAAAGCAGCATTTTTGCCTGGTTTAACGCTGACCTTGCAGATTGAGATGAGACTGTCAGGGAGAGGATGTCGCCGCAAAGCCCCCTGGCACGTGGCAGGGGTCCAACAGATATTTGTGTGATGGAGCCGGGTCTTGAGAATTCCTGAATCCCTGGTGTTGAACGTCTAGTAAAATGATGTCATAACGGCCCAGGCCGTGATGCCCAGGTTTCGCCCAAAGTAGATGCTTTTTACCAGCCTTTGTCTGGGTGTGCATTTGGCATATTTTTCCAAGAGAAGTGTGCGTCTGCTCAAATGCAGTCATATTCTTTTTCAGTGATTCTCCATCTGTATCTGCCATACCAGCAACATCAGCATCACTGGGAATTGGATAGACATGCAGACTTGGGAGTTCCCTTGTAGCTCAGGGGAAATGAACCCGACTAGTATCCATGAGAATGCAGTTTCAGCCCCAAGCCTTGCTCTGTGGGTTAAGGATCTGGCATTGCTGTGAGCCACAGCTCAGATCTGGCATTGCTGTGGCTGTGGTGTAGGCCAGCGGCTGCAGCTCTGATTCACTCTTAGCCCAGGAACTTCCATGTGCTGCAGGTGCAGCCCATAAAGAGAAAAAGGAAAAAATCACAAACAAAAAAATGAATGCAGACTCTCAGGCTCCAGCCCCATGGTGGGCCCAGTTGTCTGTATTTCAGCAGCCCTTCAGTGGCTCTGATGCAGGCTCAGTCCCCTCTTGATGGGTGATAAGCTCCAGGGAGCCTGGGTTGCTGCCTAAAGCCATGCAGCTGAGCAAAGCATCTCACACCCATGCCAGAACCAAGAGTCTTTACAACTGAGGTGAAAATAGCCTGGAAAACCAGAAGGGCGCCTTGCCATTGAGAGGGCACGGAGAAGGGAAGCTTAGGCTGCTTTTCTTGAAACTTCCAGAACTCCTACCTGGGCTTCTGGACCCTGTGAAGTCCCACCTTACCCAGGAAGCCTGCCTGGCCCAGTCCAGGTCCTTTCCTCGAGCATCTCGAGCCCTTACCAGTTGTGCCAGTCACACGGACCCCTCTGTGAACCTGGCCTTGTGAGCTTCCTGTAATCCCATGCTGGTCTTGACCTCATGGGGCAGTTGGACGGTCCAAGGCGATGGGTGCCATGCCTTCGTATCTTCAACTTCTTGCGGCAACTCGCACAAGGCTCTTTCTGCAGCCTGTGCTTGGTGGGGGTTTGTAGGTGGATTCTTCCAGACCTGTAGCTTGAGGCTGCTGTCATTTCCACAGAAAGTGGTATTTCAGAGGGGTAAAGGGAGTTGCCGGATTGTCCTCACTTTAGGCAAGTGCATTTGGGCATTAAACATCCAGTTTTTATCTGCGTGGCAAGAGCCCTCTGAGAAACTGACATAGTAGCATCGTAGTCATCCGACAGACTTGGAATGCTAAACTTTGTTTTTTTTCCCCCAGATTGAGAGGGGCTGACTCTACGTGAGGGAAGCAAAATGATGTTGAAAATATACGTAATCCTTATGGCAACTCTGACATGGAGGTACAAATGTCCCCTACTTGGTGACACATTTTGTCTGAATTATGCATCAAGCAGGCAAAGCAACAAAGGCTTGTTTTTTTGGAATGCTCGCCACATGCTAAGGTTTTCCTGCATCTTGTTTGCTGGCACCTGGAAAGCCCTCAGCCAGAGTCCTTGACTTTGGGAAAGGCTGGGATTTAATTGTGAGAACCCTTGGGTTCCTTCAGCAGATTCTAAAGCTGATTTGAGTAATTCAAGCCTAAGGGCCTGATACTGCCCTCCAAGCAGGATGAGTCGTAACCACAGCGACAGGACTGGCTTCATTCGCTTGGTATCTCCCATCGGCTGGGCTCCCAGGTGCTGTGCAATCTTGAGCTGATAGACAGGGGATAACAGTAATTAGAATCTTCAAAGTCCTTGGCAAACGTTCATTAGCAGCTCCCCGGGAGGAAGACCGGAGAAGAGGAGTGGATGACACAGGATCATCCCATTTTGCAGACCTGGGAACTCAGGGCAGAAAAGGGGGAGGCTTTGCCTAACCGCACATTCTGGAGTCGAAGAGAGGGGGCTTAACTTTCCCGGAAGTCTGGCAGATCCCCAGAGAGACACACCCTTTCCTTGTCTCTCATGGTTTCTCAACCTCTAGTATCCCTGGCATTTGGGACCAGATCGTTTTGGTGCAGGGGGTGGGGGCATCCTGTGCAGTGTAGGATGTTTAGCCGTGACCCTGAGCTCTAGCCACTGGATGCCAGCAGCATCTCTATTTAGATATTGGCGAATCTCCCCACCCCCCACCTGCTGCCGGGGCAAACATTGCTCCACTATGAACTATGGATTTATACGAAATATGTGAAATTAGCATCCTGTGTGATAAGACGGTCTCCGATGGTTGTCATCTGCTGAGCATTGGCTCACGACCTGCAAGAAACAGCTCCCTTTTCTGAAGAGCTCCCTTCCTCGGCAGTGTTCAAACACACATGAGATGGAAGGGAGAAGGTTTTAAATGGAAAAGTCTAGAGAGTCTCCAGTGGGGGTGCTTAGCTGTAGGACCAAGACTCACACCTCTTCCTATTCCCTGTTGGCGAGCGGGCACCTTGATTTTAACGTGCAGATGAGAGATGTCAGGACTCTTTGACCTTTGGGCATTGCCTTCTTTACCAACACGGGGGCTGGTGTGGGATGTGGGACCAAGGAGGCCGAGCCCCCTGCACAGCCATGGGCATCTTGCTCCCTTCATCTCAGATGGCATCTGTATCAAAGACTCATCTTGGGATAGCCCAGGTCCAGAATTAAGCTTGGGCTTGTCTGGGGCTCACCTGGGATGGGAGTCATACCACAGCGAGAGGTGAAGGGCGGGAGGGTATGGCTGTGCCTACACATGGGCTGGAAGGACCACGTAGCTTTAGGATGGGAGCGCTAACCCCGAGGCTGTCCGAGCAACACGTGGTGCTCGTTGCTGCTGGCGAGCCCTGGAGCTGGGTGTGTAAACCGAGTCACTCTGTACTTAGCAAAGCCTGGCCTTTACCTGATGGGCATCGTCTGCGGGCACAGGGCAGATTTGCGAAGCAGGGGGAGCTTTCTGATGAGGTCAGGAAGGGTGAGAGTCACCCCCAGGGGTGCCTGAGGGATCGGGTGTTTTTCCCTCCTCTTACTCTTCTGTCTGGTCTGGACTAAACCCCCTCAGAAGGCCCCATTACTCAGTTCAAGGGTAAGTCCTGTGAAGACGTGTTTCTGCGGTGTGCACGGGTGTGTGTGCGTGTGTGTGTGTGTGTGTGTGTGTGTGTGTGTGTGTGTGGGTGTCTCAGGCACTTCCGGATCTTGACCTTCACCGTGGGTTTGTCCTCTTCTTTGACTTCCCAGAAAGCAAAGGCAGGTTTGCCCGCAGCAGCTCTTTTCCTGTCCTGGAGACAAGAGGCCGGAGACCCTGAGAAACTGGAAGCACCGCTTTGTGCTCTCCTGGTGGACAGCAGCGCTTGGAGCGGTGGAGGGGTGCAGAGGGAGAGGGGCCCCATTTCTCAGCATGGAGGGATTCTCGCAACTGCAAATGACATCTCATCTGACTTCTTAAAAGGCTTAGCGAGTGAATCACACCTTTCCAGTGCGCAGCGTATTTAATTTCGCCGGTGAAAATAAGTCGGAAAAAAAATAAGGCAGCATAAAAAGAAACAGTGTTATGAAGAAGTAACTGTGTGCAGTAAGCGTTCATGGTTCAAGTGTATTATGTGTACATCCAGGAAACTGTCGATGAAAAGAGTCAACTTCTCTCCCACCACCAACTTTCCTCCTGTCACGTTATAATCCTTCCTCTGCTCATCCCCGTCCAGGCAACCAGTGATCTCTTTCTGTCACTGTAGATTAGTTTGCTGTTTCCAGAGTTTTACATGAATGGAATCGTACAGTATTGTATGTGTTTGTCTGGCTCTTTTCATTCAGCATAATTTCTTTGAGAGGCGTCCACGTGGGTATACCAGTTGTCCACTTGCTTTTATGGCGGAGCAGTGTCCCATGGCGTGGACGGACCTCTGTTTGTTTCTCCATTCACCTGCTGATGGCCCCTTGAGTTGTTTCCAGTTTGGGCTGTGATAAATAAAGTTGCTATGAATGCACAAGTCTGTGTGGCTATATATGCTTCTGCTTGGGTAAATGCTTTTTCTTTGGAGTGGAATACATGGGTCAAAAGACAGGCATGTGTTTTACTTTGTAAGAAAGTACCAAACTGGTTTTCATCACGATTGTACCATCTTGCGGTCAAAGGCTACATCTTAGTCTTCTTTGGAGGAGCAGCTAACTCTGATGATTATATGCAAGGTAGGAAAAGATACTTGTTGAGTTGGAGTGAAAGTACTCACTCGCCACATCTCTCTGGAAGTTCCCAGACAAGGGCTGTTTGTAGCCACTAGATCACCAGCCCGTCTTCCTGCTTATTTCTTCTTCAGGAGGGAATGCATTTCTTGGTACTTATTTCTGCAGGAAGAAGTAGTGACGATAATTTGTAAATATCCCTAAAACCGTCCCTTCAAAAGAGGCAGATTTGGAAAAAAAAATTGAATAATTTAACCCATTCCCTTATTTGAGACATGGAAGTTGACCTAATTGGATTGTTCAGGCTCTCGTTCAGATATTGGTTAAACTCCCCGGTTTCATATAGAGCCTTAGAACCCTGACACCAAGAATGAAAATAGTGGCATCACAACTAAATGAACAACGAAATTTCCCAAGGGATACCGATGTGGCTCTCTTCACATTCCCAGGTGAGCTGGTCATCGCAAAACCTTGACTGGTCTTCGTATTGGATACGTCAGGCCTAAAAGCAAGATGAGATGGTGCCTTTGGTTGTGGCTCAGTGGCTTCCGGCTGTGTTGGACTTAAACACAGCATCTTAGAAGGGTGAGCGAGGGCACGGGATTGGGTCTGAATGCAAAACACAGACTCATGGCTCACCAGGCAGCCTTTGAAGAAGAGAATTGAGGTGACACAGGCCACGCACTGTCAGCTTGGGGGGGGTGGGCAGGGCTGGCCTGGCATCATAGGCAGGAATGGAGGATGGTTCGCGCCTCTTTTTCACACTTAAAGAGAAGGTAAAGAATTCAGGTGTGTCCGTGTTTTTCAAGGAAAGAAGAAATAGAATTCTTCCGCCAACCCCGAACCAAGTTTTGGCTTAGCTCTTCACTCTGAGTGGCACAGGAACCAGATTTTAGATAAAGAAGAGACGTTTCTGTTACCTTGCAGGGCAGGAAATGGGGTTTTGGTCCTGGGATTCCTCTTCTGAGTGTGTGGGCGTCACCATTTCCTGTTTCTTTTTTCTTTTTCTCTCTTTTTTTTCTTTAAGCCGTTACATTTAGAAAATATATCAAGTGTCCTGAATATTTTTTTTGGGGGGAGCGAAGTAAATTCTAACATGTAAATCAAAATTCAACTTTATTTTCTGGATCTCAGAAAGACCATTTTGCATCTGTTCTTTGTTTAGTCTGTCAAGTATACGACGCAAAATGCTTTTTCCTTGGAGGAGCTTAGCACTGCCAGGCTGTTCAGCTTAGAGGACAGATTTAACTGACTGCTAAAGTAAATTCACATTGACAGCTGTGGTTTTTTACTATTCCATAAAGATGGATGGATGATAGCGATCAAACCGTCTTATTATTATTATTAATTATTATTATATCACTTCCGTCTTTCATTCTCAACAAGGAGCACTAGATCAGGTCCTTTAAAATTGTCTCCCCCTGCCGCCGGAGTTCCTGTCATGGTGCAGCGGAAACAAATCCGACTAGGAACCATGAGGTTTCGGGTTCGATCCCTGGCCTCGCTCCGTGGGTTAAGGATCTGGCGTTGCCAAGAGCTGCAGTGTAGGTCACAGACTCATGTAGGTCGCACACTTGGCTAGGATCCCACGTTGCTGTGGCTGTGGCGTAGGCCTGTGGCTACAGCTCTGATTAGACCCCTAGCCTGGGAACCTCCATGTACTGTGGGTGCGGCCCTTAAAAGACACCCCCCTCCCCTTAAATACAGTTGATTTGTGTCAGTTTCAGGTTACAGCAAAGTGATATATATATATGTACATATATTCTTTTAAAATTCTTTTCCATTATGGCTTATTACAAGAGATTGAGTGCAGTTCCCTGGGCTACATAGTAGGTTCTCCTTGTTGATCAGTTTTATACATAGTAGTTTGGATCTGCTAATCTCACACTCCTAACTTATCCCTCCTCCCCTCATCTTTTTTTTTTTTTCTTTTTTTTTTTGGTCTTTTGCCTTTTCTAGGGTTGCACCCGCGACATATGGAGGTTCCCAGGCTAGGAGTCGAATCAGAGTTGTAGGTGCTAAGCCTACGCCAGAGCCACAGCAACGCGGGATCCGAGCCACGTCTGCGACCTACCCACAGCTCACAGCAACGCCGGGTCCTTAACCCACTGAGCAGGGCCAGGGATCAAACCCGAAACCTCATGGTTCTTAGTCGGATTCGTTAACCACTGAGCCACCACGGGAACTCCCTCCTCCCCTCATCTTTTCCTCTTTGGTAACCATACCTTTATTCTCTAGGTCTGTGAGTCTGTTTCTGTTCTGTAAATAAGTTGATTGTATCATCTTTTTAGATTCCCCATACAAGTGATATCATATGATATTTGTCTTTCTCTGACTTACTTCACTTAGTGTGATAATTCCTTTTTGGGGGTTGGGGAGCTGCACCCGAGGCATATGGGGCTGCACCCAGGCTAGGGGTCGAATTTGAGCGATAGCTGCTGACCTATGCCACAGCCACAGCAACGCCAGATCTGAGCTGCATCTGCAACCCACACCACCTTCACAGCTATGCCAGATCCTTAACCCACTGAGCATGGCCAGGGATCGAACCCACATCCCCATGGATATGAGTCAGATTCATTAACCCCTGAGCCATGATGTGGCTCCGGTGTGATAGTGTCTGTGTCCATCCATGTTGTCGTCTTGAAGATTGTGATAGTTGTGTGCCTGGCAGGGTGGAGAGTCCTGCTCCAGCAGCTGGTTGCCTTCTGTGTGTTTTATCTTAAATTTGGCCAAGCTTGTATATATGAGCCGTATGCTTTATTCCTAGAAGTGTAAATCAGCCCCAGAGTTTGGATTTGGTTAATTTGATTCTTGCTCTCTCCTCTCTCTCTTTCTCTCTCTCCCCAGGGATCATTTCAGGAACAACAAAATTTTGCTTATGAATTTAGAGCAGTAGTTCTCACCTAGGGGTGATTTTGGTGCCCCACAGGGCATTAGACACTGGAGACACTTGGTTGTCGCAGCTGGGACGGGAAGAGGCACTGTGATGGGAGGCTGGGGGTGGAGGCCAGGGGTACACAGGGCAGTTCTCAAGAACCACAAATTATCTGATCCGGGAGTTCCCGGTTGTGGTGCAGCGGAAACCAATCCAACCAGTATCCACGAAGATGTGGGTTCAATGCCTGGCCTCACTCACTGGGTTAAGGATCTGGTGTTGCCGTGAGCTGTGGGGTAGGTCATCAGCTGTAGTTCTGATTTGACCCCTAGCCTGGGAACTTCCATATGCTGCAGGTGCGGCCCTAAAAAGAAAAAAAATTATCTGACCCAAAACGTCTACGACGCTGAGGTTGAGAAACCCTGGTTTGGAGAAGTGGACCCTCCAGTGTTTTCAGCCAGTAGATGTTACAAACACCGGGCTCCACTGCAAATAGGTTGGGTTGATAATATCTTTACAGCAATGTTTTAGAGCCTTAAAAATGTTCACTTGTGTATTGTTACCCTCAGGGATAAGCTCTAGGAGGCAAAGCTTTTCAAATGTGGATCATGGAAGCACATTTTTTTTTTAATTTATTTTTATTTTATATTATTTTTTGCTTTTAGGGTCACACCCGTGGTATATGGAAGTTCTCAGGCTAGGGTTCTAATCGGAGCTACAGCTGCCGGCCTACACCACAGCCACAACAACGCCAGCTCCCAAGCTGCCTCTGTGACCTACACCACAGCTCACGGCAACACCAGATCCTTAACCCACTGAGTGAGGCCAGGGATTGAACCTGAGTTCTCATGGTTCCTAGTCGGGTTTCCTCTGTGCCATGACAGGAACTCTCCCCCCCAACCCCAGCTTTTTTTTTTTTTTTAATGTTTTCGAGCACTAAGTATTTCCCTAAATCAGAACCTTCTTAACAGAAGGCAAACTTTGGGCAGACATAATGAATGAGGTACATTTATGGGTGAGGGAATCTTAGAAACCAAATTTTCCAGCACTGCAAGAAAAGTTATTGCATTCTCATCTCTTCTGCCTCCCTACCCCAATTCCCCTACAGATACCCTACAGAGAAATGATTCTGAGAGTCAAGCAAGCTAATTGTTAAAATTTTGGAAAAGAAATGAAAAGAAATAGGAAAGTCATTCTCAGGTCACTCGAAGATAATCGCCATATCAAAGATGGCCATATTGTTATATATTCCTTCCTACTGACCCTTTTTTGCAAAGTTGCATTGACATTCTTCCAGTGGGAAATCTTTGCTCCCTCCTTCTGAATCTGGGCAGACGTGGGTGAGAGCGGTGCTGTGTAACCTACGAGGTTAGGTGGGAGACAATGGTTCAGCTTCTTCCTGGCTTTCTCTCTCTTAGGATGCTTGCCCTCCAATCCAGCCACCATGCTGAGAGGAAGCCCATATGAATTTATAGAAAGACCAAATGAGAGAAGAGAGGCTTGGAGAGGAAACGGGACTTCCAGCCAACAGCCAGCACCAACCACCCACCAGGTGACTGAACGAAACATCAGGTGATGTCAGGCTCAGCCTTCAGCTCCCCCGGGTTAACAGCCAGTGGAGGAGAGAGGAGCCGTACCCCATTGAGCCCTGGCTACGGGAGCAAAATAAGTGTGTTGTTGTGTTAAAACTACTACATTGTAAAGATGTTTGTTACACGGTCTTAGGTAACTGTAACACAATGCACACACACTTTTACCTTATTGTATAATTGGAATCATGCAGCTTTTCTTCACGTCATGGTATATGATAAAGATTTTTCCATGACATTAAATGTCTTCTAGATCTTGAGTTTTTACTCATAATGTCACTATTTTCATTTATATCAACTCATGTTGCCAGATATTTAATAAGTGCATGTGAGGTAATTTCAAGGATAATTCAGAGTCTTAGTGCAATTGGTAATGGCAGGATTTTTCTCCTTATTCGCTTCAGGGACACCCTTGAAAATGTGGACAGTTGTATGCATGTTAGGGTGGGCAGCCCTGCTCCAGCAGTTGGTTGACTTCTACGTATTTTATTTAAATTTGGCCAAATTCACGTGGTTCTTTGAGCAATGGTGCTTTACTTCTAGAAATGTCAATCAGCTCCAATGTTTTGCTTGGAGTTGGTTAATTTGATTCTCTCTCTCTCTCCCCAGGGATCACTTATGGAAAAATTCATATTGAGCTAGAAGGTGAAAAGTCCCATGGACTCATGACGAGAGATAGTTATGCCAGTGGTAGGCAACTGTGAATTTTATAGCAGAGTTGGGCACATGAAAAGATACTCAATTCTGCTAATTATTACAGAGGTACAAATCAACACTACAATGAAGTATCACCTCACACTGGTCAGAATGGCCATTATTTAAAAGTTGATCAACAATAAATGCTAGAGAGGGTGTGGGGAAAAGGGAACCCTCCTGCACTGTTGATGGGAATGTAAACTGGTGCAGCCATTATGGAAAACAGTATGGAAGCTCCTCAAAAAACTAAAAACAGAGTTCCCATACGACCCAGCAATCCCACTCCCAGGCATATATCCAGATGGAACTGTAATTCAAAAAGATACATGCACCCCAATGTTCATAGTAGCACTATTTGCAACAGCCAAGACATGAAAGCAGTCTAAATGCCCATTGACAGATGAATGGATAAAGATGAAGTGGTGTATATATATATATACACCTAGTGGAATATTACTCAGCTATAAAAAAGAATAAAAAAACGCCATTTTCAGCAACATGGATGGACCTAGAGATCATCATACTAAGTGAAGTAAGTCAGGTTGAGAAAGATAACTGTTATAGGATATTCCTTATATGTGGGCTCTAAAATATACAACTGAACTTATTTACAAAACAGAAACAGACTCACAGACATAGAAAATAAACTTAAGGTTAACCAAAAGGAAGAGGAAGGAGGGATCAATTAGGAGTTTGGGATTAGCGGATACAAATTACTACATATAAAATAATCAACAAGGTCCTACTGTTTAGCCCAAGGAACTATATTTAGCATCTTGCCATGAACCATAATAGAAAAAATATGAAAAAGAATATATATATAAAATTATTCACTTTGCTGTACACCAGAAACTAACACGACATTGTAAATCAACTATACTTTGGTCAAGAAAAGCAGATCTGAAAGAAGAGAGAAATTACTTCACCTACTTTGAGACCTTCTATTTCTTTCTCAATAAGCCCATCGACTTTCAAATCAATGAGGCGCGGTCTGTTGTTACCACTCCTTAGAGCCAATGCCAGCAACTCCCCTGACTTCGTAAATCCTGCAACCTTCAGGGAGGGGCTGCACTCTGTGTCTATGACACACTCATGCGATGACTGCTCTTCTTCAGTGTTGCTTTGAAGATCTACATAGAGCCACTCAAGGGGCACACATGGCTTGTCTGAGAGTTCATTGCCAGGCATTGCTACACATCAAGGATAAAAATGAGGAGTATGTCCTGCCTTCGTGGAGTTCAAGCTTTTCAGGGCATCACACGTCTCTCGGGGTTCTTGCGTGTTTCTCTGGGTCTGTCCATTATACGATTCCACAGATCAGTTCCCGTATTTCTAATTTCAAGAGACAACAGAGTTTCATGTGTCCTGTGTCTCTTGCTGGAAAAGCAATCCAGTTATAAATTGATCCTGAACTTCAGACAGTTCAGATGGTGGCTATTCATGCCTGCCTTCCAGATGGCAGAAACCTTAGCTAATGGCCCGCTTCAGAGGATGATGGAATGAAAAAGTCAGGAAATCTAGAATACAGCTCTTTCTTTCTTCCTTTTCTCCTTCCTTCCATCCTTGCTTACTTTTTTTTCCCTTTTCTTTGTCTTTTTAAGGCCACGCTCACAGCATATGGAAGTTCCCAGGCTAGGGGTCAAATTGGACCTGAAGCTGCCAGTCTGTACCACAGCCACAGCCACAGTAACACCAGATCTGAGCCATGTCTTTGACCTACACCACAGCTCACGGCAACACTGGATCCTGAACCCACTGAGCAGGGCCAGGGATCGAACCTTCGTCCTCATGGATACTAGTCAGGTTCTTAACCTGCTGAGCCGCAAGGGGAACCCCCATCATTTCTTAATTGTGCCATTTTGGTTGAGTTCCTCTGGCCCCTGATTCCTCACCTGGATGATGAGACAGTTTAAAGAAACGGTTCCTGTTCAAGATTTTATGTTTCTAGGCCTGATATCTGCATAGACTATCCACAACCCTGGATTGAATGGTACTGGGATGACATATGAATCGAGTAAATGCCTTTTCTCCTCTGACAAGTCCCAACCCACTACCAGGAATGGTGTCGAATCTCTGGTATGTCCCTCTTTTTTTTTTTTTTTTCCACACCCGAGAACAGTTTTCTGCTGGGTTTTGCACCACTTTACCTGGAGATTTGAATCATGTGGAAGTTGGCACCATCCTTGGCAGGGAAGGGATTTACTGCTGACCACAGAACATAAAGCTATAAATCACGGAGATAGATAATGTTGCCCTAAGTAGGTTGCAGTGTACCGGGGAAGAGATGTGTGATCGCCAGCTCTGATATTAAATTATTCTTAGCTCAAAGAGGTTGAGATGGAAAAATAATTTATTGGTATTCGACTTCAGATGCCACCCATAGAAGTCATCCGTGATTACTTCAGTGTCAGAATTCAAAATATATATATATATATTTTTCCAGTTCTCTCACGTCTGTTCATTGATCTGTCATGGCTGGCTTTGGAACACCACCACTCAATATTCTTTGGGGAAATAGTTTAGGTTATGATCTAGAGAATAATGAGAATAATGACCCAAATAAGGCAGTTTGGGAAACGCAATTCCTCTTTGTTTTGTTTCTGATTTTAGGGCCGCACCCAGGGCATATGGAAGTTTCCAGGCTAGGGGTTGAATTGGAGCTGCAGCTGCCGGCCTCCACCACAGCCACAGCAACGTGGGATCCCAACCGAATCTGCGACCTACATGAGTCTGTGAACTACACTGCAGCTCTTGGCCATGCCGGATCCTTAACCCACTGAGTGAGGCTGGGGATTGAACCTACATCCTCATGGATACTAGTTGGGTTCGTAAATCACGAGGCACAAGGAAAATCCCCTCTTTGCTTTGATAGCACTTCATAGATACTTGGTAGGGCATCTCCTACATTATTATTCGCAGTCACTCTTGGCTTGCCTCTCGCATACTCAGCTTGAGGCTCCTTTGGGTAGGAATAACTGCCCCCTCGTTTTGTCTTCTCATTGGTGCTCAACACACAATAAGCCCTCTGCCATGTAGACTGGTTAAATGAATGAACAAACACCTCTATTGTAATTATTTGGTCTTAACTATCCGTTGAAAAACAAAGCGTAACTTTCACGAATATTTATGGACCACATTCACAACACTGCAAAGACTCCGTATAAGTTGCTGTTAAGGATCAAGGTATGGCAATTTCATATGAAGTCAACATCAGTAGTGTCCATAGCCGGAAAGTTAAATACAAATCACGGCTATTTACTCCCTCTCTTAAAAAAATAATCAAACGCACTTGCAGGTTAAATGTATGTGATGCAACCCTCTTGCAGTGGTGTGCTGCTTTTTCCATGAGCCGCCTTGGTTTTTGAAAGCAGGGAGTGTCCTTGATTTATGTAACGTTCCCTTCCCTGGCCTATGTGGGGCAGCAGGCAATGAAGTAGGTCAGCAGGTCCTCACTGCACTGGCTTTTTCTTGATTTGAAAATAGGAGATGGGGTGGGATGTGGGAGGAATCGCTCCCTTCTCAGTTATTTATTTAGAAGTTCTAGTTATGTGTTTTCTTTTTTAAAACATTGCACACACAGCTCTAACGTATCATTAAAGGTTTTGGCAGCAGTTTTGGAGTTAACACATTTGGCACTTAAAAATATGTATATATGAATGATACGACAACACATCAAGAATGGTGGCAGCTAGAACAAGGCTGAGTCTAGAATATTTAAGTTGTTCACTAGTTAACCATCTGTTATTTCCTCCATAACTTTACGTAGGGAAAGATACTACAAGGAATCAAACAATTATGTTGGTATTGGGCTTTTTACCTTGTGATGGTTAATTTTATTTGTCTATTGGCTGGGCCATGAAGTGCCCAGATACTTAATCACAGGTTATTTTTGGTATTTCTTTGAGTGAGTTTTGGTTGGGATCCACGTTGAAATCGGTGGAATTCGAGTAAAACAGATTGCCCTCCATAACATGGGTGGGTCTTGTCCAATCAGTTGAAGACAAAAAAGACTGGCCTCCCCGGAAAAGAGAAATATCTCCAGTGGACAGCCTTGAATTTCATCTGCAACATCAGCTCTTCCTGGTTCCACAGCATACAGCCACCATACTTGAACTGGAACCTTCCCTTTTCTGGAACCCCTCTGAAGATTTCCATAACAGTGGAAGCCAATTCCATATATAATTTATATCTATCTATCTCTTTATCTATCTAGCATTTATTTCTTATTGGTTCTGTTTCTCTGGAGAACCCTGATTAATACATTACCTTACCTTGTCTGTCTTCAATACACAAGGGATTATTGCACGAGTTTCTAACACTTCTTATGCGGACAATAGAAAGCCAGCAGGAATATAGGGAATAACAGCGAGATTAAGGAGATTCTGTCTACTGGGTGGATTGGAGGTTAGGGATGGGGCAGAAGGGAACCTGAAACATCGAGGCAAGGAATGTATCTTACAAAGAACAGACAGCATCAACCAGTCTTTATTTCATTTAACCATCCTCCTACCTTGTTATTTTGTCGAGATAAAAGAAAATCTCTGACCAAGAATATCTCCACAATATAAGACTTATTAAAGATATTCCTATCCCCCCTATTTTGTAAATGGTTTAGCACTCAGCAACACAAAGGTTACCTGTCCACCTTGTCTTCGTGTTCCCCAAATTCCCTGAAGCAGAGCGCTTGTCACTTAGAGGGAACTCAGTAAATACGTGTTAAATAAATGAACGAGCGCAAGTAGGTTTTGACCTTACCAAGCCATCTTCCCGCTTGAAGGAAATCCTGCAAAATCTATCTTATGATCACATCAAAAGACCTTCGCAAATATGGCAGCGTTGACTATTTGCCCAAGACAAGAGACGTCTGGAGAGCTTAAACTGAACAGCGGCTTGCCTTTAGTTGACTCTTTATGAACTAACCAAGGGAAGGACGGTGGAAATTAGTAAAGGTTTTGAGTGATTATTTCTGAGAACTTCTGATAAAGGGTTACTTTCCTGATGACAGGACATTGTGACATCAGTGTTCCTGCTGAGTTTCGGGATCGTTCTGGCCCTGGGTCAACCCACTGGGAGAAGATAGACGAGAGAGATGGAGAAGGGCTGATGCAGAAGAATAGCTGGATGTTTGCCTTGCCGGCTTGTCTTCTAAAGCCACTCATCCCTTTGCACTTCTCATGCGTTGAGTCTCAGTCTTCCCTGTTCATCCTGCTGCTTTCTAAGCATCATTCATATACATATGCACACACACATAAGATGGAGATATATATATACATAAAGACAGAGACAGAGAGACACAGGGAGACAGAGAGAGAGAGAGAGAGGAAGCTTTGCTCATGGGGGAAGCTTCCTCTCCCCACCTTGACATTTCTCAGGCCCCAGAGGAGGAGTTTGCCAAATATTCTGAGATGGAGTCCCATTTAATAGTAATAATTTCCACCAGTTGTCATGTCATCTCGGAATCGGCACACAGGTGGTGGTTTTACTTTTTTCCGTCCAAGACTCTTCAGGCACCCTAGAGACATTAATTAGGCTGTGGCCCTCTTTGAAGTTGATCCTGTACCCACAGACACGTGATGAAATGCAGAAGGGGAGAGGTTAATTGAGTAAGACCAAGACCACACAGAAATTCCATGGAAGAGCTGGGAAGGTGAAGCTTTCCCGGTCTGGGGCCAAAGCAGGGAACTGCTGGGAAGAGATGCCTGCTTGCTGGGCACTTTAAATTCACGTGGCATTTCCATCCCCCATTCATGTTAAAGTCAGCTCCCCACCCCCCACCCCGGCCTTCAACACCCAACACAAAAATACACCAAAGAACTAAAAAGTAATTGCTTTATACTTCAGGGGAGTCTTACCCCACAACCTAGAGCACCAGAATATTCTCTGGGAACAGCTGCCATGGGCACACCCGACTTTCAGACTTTCAGCTCTGAGCCCAAGCTGGTGTTCCTGTCTGGAACGGCTGTTTCCTTCTCTCTTCCAGTTACCTTCTCACAAGGAAACCCAGGTAGGAGAATATGAAGTTACTCAAGGCAAGGGTTTCACCTTCCTCCCACTTAAATTGTGTAGAGATTAGTCATTCCGAGAAGGTAGAAACAGCAGGTTTCTGGGGGAAGAGAAGAAACAGCGGGTTTAGAAGTAAGAAAGTCTCACACAGGGAACTATATCCAGTCTCTGGGGCTAGAACATGAGGGTGGATAATATGATAAAAAGAATGTGTATATACGTACGATGAGGTCACCATGCTGCAGAGCAGAAACGGACACAACGCGGGAAATCAACTACACTCCAATAAAAATGAAAATAAACTTGAACACCAGGAAAGTGACGCAATAAAAACAATATGTTTTGGACTCTTGAACTTCGATTCCTCTTTTCCGTAGTGTCTCCTTCCTCTAAACGGTTCTGACAAGGTCACGGAAGGAGGGATCCGAGAGGGAAATCTCTTCGCATCAGTCTGGCTGCCCCACAGCTCCTTTGGGAAGGGAGTATTGATGGTTATCCTAATTGGGTCTGGATCCTTAACCAGAAGCTGTGCAAGTGAGGCATTCGCAGGATGCTGGCGACAAAACCTGGATACTGATCTCTGAGAGGGGAGAGCAGGACTAACCCCCCAAAGACAGGAGGCTCAAATAAGACGTGTTGGAGACATTACTCTTCAAAGCCACGGGCTTCTTAACTGCGGAGAAGGAAGCAGCAGGGCTTTGCGTGCGTGCGTGCGTGCGTGCGTGTTTGCGTGCGGCCCAGAGAGGCTCAGATACGTAGCTTTGGGATGCTCAGCAGACCGTGGTTGGAGACCCTGGCCAGACAGTTACAACCGAGTGGTGGCGCATCATTTCTGGAGTGAGGGGACGTTTACATGAATACATAACAGGCAAGAAAAATGACAGAAAGCAAACCAGACGGTGGAGAACAAGGACACAAAGAATTAATTCTTTTTTTAAGGGAGCAGGAGAAAAATGTAGGGTAAAGAGATGAAAGGCTTTCCGTCCTAAGTGATGGAGCTACCAGATTTCCCAGCCAGAGCACAGCTAAGGCCCATCGAGAGGCGGATTCTGATGAGGGGAGAGACCCTGGCGTAGGCAGGTCAGGCTTAGAGCTGGGGGAGCACGAAGGGACTCCTCTGGCACCAAGACGAACCCTCCAGCCTCCTGGGAGCTGCAAGCAGCCTCCCTGGGCGAGGCTGCCTCTCCACTGCGCCCCACGCCAGAGCTCCTCTGAACACAAAGGAAGGCAGGGCCACCGCCTGCAGCCGCACAGCTGCTCCAGGAGGGACAGATGCCATCTTGGCCGGAGCTGGAGGAAGTGGCTGCCAATTTCCTCCAAGTTTGCCCTCGCTTTCAAAATTCAGAATAACAGCACACAAACAATCTCAGGTCCTCCTGGCTGCGTTCCCTTTCTGGAGTAATTAGTTGAAATGCACATCGTGTTCTGACCTTCTTCTGAGTTTCCATGGAGGCAGCGCTGCTTCCAGTAAGCAGAACCTGCTGTAGGCTGTGAGCAAGGCCCCTGTTCCTGGTTCCCCGAGGGCAGCGCTGGGCTGATGGGGGAGCTGGTGAAGGATGGGAGCAGCCGTCGGTTTCCCGTTTGGATCTGCCAAAGGCTTAGACTGGCTGACCCTTTGTGGTGTCCTCAGGCCTCTTGGCTATAAAGTGAGACAATTTTGGGCTCCTCTAACCCTCTTCCTAGGCATGGCTGGAGGAGTGATGGCTACAGGTGGGTAGGAGAGAGGGCAGGCACATTTGGAGAGGCTGCAAAGTTCCAGAGAGGGCTGTGGAGTGAAGCTTATCAACACTAGGAGGCACGGGTGGCTTTGAAGGAGAACTAGAACACAGGGGAAGCCAGATTCATGAGGTGGGAGGTGACGAGGGGGAACCAGCGAGTTAGGGCTGGAGACAGGTGGCAGCTGGGAAGCTGCTATGATGGTCCACACCCCAGACTTTGGTTCTGGGTCTGGCAGTGGAAGAGGAGTCGTTTCAGAGACTGGTCCAGCCAATGGCACACACACTAGCGTTCTCCCAAGTGGATCCCTTGGCCCCAACCCAGACCTACTGCCTCAGAAACTCTAGCGTGGGGCCCAGCCATTGATTCAACTAGCCCTCCAGAGGGTTCCAGCACTGGCTACAGTTTGAGAACCACTGTGGACTACTCCTGGGCAGACCCACTGTAAACTTGGAGGTTGGGAGTCCACGGTTCTCCCCTGATTCTGAAGAAATGGTTGAATGGCGTTAAATAATATGTCACGTAACCTCCATCTCTTATCTCTACTGTGTCGTGGGCCAGTTATGAGTTGCGTTCTGCTGTGGATAAAGGAAAAGCCCCTCTGAACAGGCGGAGACACCACAGGCACTGCTCGTCCCGTGAAAGGAGTCTCGACTCCCGGCTCCCAGGGCCAGAACGGCAGCCCCAGCCTTGTCAGGGACATGTCCCCTCTTTCTTTTGACTCTGCCACCCTCAGTGCTGTGGATACTAGGTTCCTATGGCTGTTCTCACAGGAGACCCCACACTCAGTAGCTTAAAACAACAACACTTCGTCATCTGATTGTTCTGGAGGTCAGGATCTGAAATGTGTCTGCAGTGAGGAGGTCAGCCGGGCTGCGTTCCTCGTTGGAAGGCTAAGGAACCTTCTCTTTTCTTGCCCTTTGCAGCTTCTCAGAGTCGCCTGCATCCCCTGGCTCGTGGTCCTTCCTCCACCTTCGGAGCCAGCTGGGTCAGGCTGGGTTCTCCTCACCTGGCACTCTCTCTCTCTCTCCCCCTCATTTTCTATTCCTTCTTCTCCTCTTCGGGACTCTTGGGATTATTTGGGGCCCCCTGGGTGATCTGAGATACTTTCCCTATTGTAAGGTCAGCTGATTGCTAGTGGTGTTTCCTGCATGTGGAACTGAATTTCGCTTTGCCCTGTGCAGTAACTGATGCTGGACTCCAGAGATTTCCACGTGGACCTCTTTGCTGGGGGGTGGGGGTGGCATCAGTCCACCTTCCATCCTCAAGGCCAACTCCTGGTCCTTCGCAGCTTCCCGTGGTCCCTCATACTGTCCTATCGGATTTCCAGGCAGCAGGAAAGAGGACGTGGGGGAGGATGAAAAGCACTCCTGCCAGCTAAGCCAGCTCCACACAATAGCTGTGCCAAGCTCCCCTTGGCCAGAACTTAGTCACATGGCCACACCCACCTTTGATGGAGACTGGGAAACGTGGCCCTTTTTTTGCTAGTGGTGAAGCGCTCCACTGAAATGAAGCTTCCGTTTCTGTGGACAAAGAGACAATGGCCACTGAGTAGGCGACCAGTACTTTCTGTCTCAGTTGTCTCCTAAGTTCCTACATCTAACGATTCCGAGACCCTCCAGGGTGAAGGAATGACAGGATACAGTTGAGAAATGAGATCCCAGAGCAGAAGGAAGAGGGAGTCTTTTGTTTCCTGTTTTCTTCTTTACTTCTGGGGGAAATCTCATTTGAGACACACTGTTGGGTGTCTCGAGGGGAACCAGACAAATTATAAATATTTGTGCAGCCACGTGCACCGTGTGAAGGAGGAGGTGGGTGGCTCATGCCTCTGTCGGCCCGATGAAGAAGGTTTTTATTTGTTTGTTTGCATTTTTTTTAGGGCCACACTTAAACGGCATACGGAAGTTCTCAGGCTAGGGGTGGAATCGGAGCTACAAGTGCCGGCCTACCTCGCAGCCACAGACACGAGGGATCCATGCTGCGTCTGCGACCTGTACCGCAGCTCTCGGCAATGCTGGTCCTTAACCCATGGAGTGAGGCCAGGGATTGAACCCGCAACCTCATGGATACTAGTAACCCACTGAGCCACCACAGGAGCCCCCAACGAGAAATGTTTTTGTCATTGAATAAATAAACTGCCATTTCTAATTGCAGCTAGAGGCGGAGACCAGAGCGTGTCCGAGGAAATGCATGCCTCTCCAGAGAGGGAGCTGCCTTTGTCACCGTGTCCTGCCCTCCTACCAGACGGCAGGCAGGTGACCCACATGCTGGCCGTCAGCAACCATCTTCTCCAGAGTGATGTCCTGTCTTGTTCAGCCAACACTGAACAAGTGTGGGCCTATGCACAGGAGATTTGCATACAAGCTGCTCACAGATCTTTCACTAAAAAAAAATGAATGAACGGATGTTCCGTCGCAATCCATTGATCGGTTATCTTTATGTACCTTAGCTTTTGAACGGGCTATTCTGTGAGCCTTATTTAAATATTGTCTTAAGGATTTCTCTAGTTTGTGATCACAGATTGGTCTGCAGACCCTCTATTTTGGGACATCGTCACACCGTCACTATATTTCTATTTGGGGCAGGACACCGCTTACCTTTTAGCTCCTGTGTCCTTAGGGTTTAGCGAAGAGCACGGGTCTGTTTAGCAGCCACGGGGATGCTGGGCAGGGAGGCTGCTTGCACTTTTCCGAAGTGTGGGGGGTACCTGCCCGACATGCCTGCTCAGGGAGCTGGGGGGGCTGTTCCTTAGAAAAGGGTTTGTAACCTGATAATGGGGACGCAGGGAAGGAAGGCTTCCCCAGGAATGGTCTCATCTAAACAACAATAACCGTAATGATAATCGGGGCTTTTACGGGCGCTTTCATCCGGGAACCAAAAACACACCAGGAGCTCTAACTCATTAATCTTCACAGCGCCCCCGTGAGGGAGACTTCAGAGTAAGTAATTATAATTATTATTGTCATTATCCTTCAGACAATTCCCAGATGTGCTGTGGCTGAACTTGAGTACTTTGGGGATTTTTTTTTTTTTAATAGAGACCCTAAACTTTTGGCAGGTGTTCACTTCTCTCTCTCTCTTTCTCTCGCTCGCTCTCTCTTCCTTTTCTTTTTCTCTCCGACTTATTAAATAAATACGGAATATTTAAATTCTTGTGCCTCTGGAAGAAATGGCTGGGAAAGAATTTCCAGGCCGTGGTGGCGCCTTTTGCTTTGCTGGAAAGGTGAGGTGGCTGCAGCGGGTCCCAGCTCAGGTCCCCGGAGCAGATCACAGGTTTCATTTTTAAATGTTGCGTGATGTTTATGATTTCAGCCTTATCTCTTCGGGTGAGAGCTTGGGGAGTTTCATTCTACATGTAGTATCCTGTTTACTCTGATACCATTTAAATTAGAGCAGTGTCCTGAACACCAAACATGGGAGGCCCCAGTACCATTGGCAGCCTCCTCTGCATGTAAGTACAAGTCCTGCATCTGTTCCACAGGTGCAACCCTACCTGTGCCCTGTTTTGGGGAAACAGCTCACCTCAGGGTTCCCGAATAATCACAGGAAAAGCAGGAGGCCTAGAGAAAGAGCCTTCGGTTGTTTTAATAGCAAAAAACAGCTACATCAGCTAATGAGAAGTGCCAAACATGGTTTTGCATCTTCTGTGGATTTTTTTTTTTTTTTTTTTTTTTTGGTCTTTTTGCCTTTTCTAGGTCCGCTCCCATGGCATATGGAAGTTCCCAGGCTAGGGGTCTAATCAGAGCTGCAGCCACCGGCCACAGCCACAGCCACAGCCACACGGGATCCAAGCCGTGTCTGCGACCTACACCACAGCTCACGGCAACGCTGGATCCTTAACCCACTGAGCAAGGCCAGGGATTGAACCCACAACCTCGTGGTTCCCAGTCGGATTCGTTAACCACTGAGCCACGATGGGAACTCCCTTCTGCGGATTTTTTTAAGCATGCTGTCTGTTTTAATATTACTTAAGTGGTATGCATGATAAAACATTCAGAAAGTGCTGGAAAGTATAAAGAAAAAAATTCAAGTTGCTATAAACTTGGTGGTGAAAAGTTAAAAGTCCCTACAATTTTGATGTATTTCCTTTTATTGTTTTGGTGTTGACCTTGAAGCAGATACTGGCAGGAGAACACACAGGTTTTGTTGCAGTGGTTGGTGATGACAGGGCATCGCCATGCCTTGTTGTTTGGTTTCTGGAGGTGGATAAAACTTGGGATGTATTAATGGAAGCTGGGATACTCACCCTTGAAACCCGGAATAGACCAGGCCTGGAGCGGGGAGGGCCGGCCTCAATGAACAGGTGGTGGTGGAGCTGTAATCTGGTCTAAGCCCGCGTGTGGTGCACAGCCTGGCACTGCCCACCTCCTGCCGTCATCTCCTCTCCCCAGGGGCTTACTAGGCTCTGGCAAGTCTGGCCATCCTTAGGTCCCTTGAAGAAACCAGGCTTGTTGCTGCCACAAGGACTTGGAATTTGCCCTTCCTACTTTCTAGAATATTCTTCCTCCAAATTCTGTCATGGCTTTCTGTTCACATGGGTAACTCTGTTCTTGGCTGACCTTTTCAGGTCTCGACTTTGATGTCACTTCTTCAGATACATCCACCTGCACACACAGTCACACTCTCTGAAGTGGCCATCCTCGTCTCTGGTCATGTTCTGTGACATTTGATTTCCTTCTTGGAATGTGTAACCATCCTGTTATTAATCTGATTTTTCATGTGTATATATATATATATATCTGTTTTCTTTTTACAGCTGTACCTGTGGCATGTGGAAGTTCCCAGGCCAGGGGTCAAATTGGAGCTGCACCTGCTGGCCCACAGCACAGCCACAGCAATGCCAGATCAGAGCCGCATCTGTGACCTACGCTACAGCTTGTGGCAACGCCAGATCCTCCACCCACCAAGCGAGGTTAGGGATCAAACCCACATCCTCACGGATACTAGTTGGGTTCTTAACTCGCTGAGCCACAGTGGGAACTCCTCGTGTCTGCTCTCCCCACTTGCAAGCACATGGGGGCGGGGATCTTGACCGTGTTTCTCTTCCCTTCAACGTCCGAGTCTAGAAGAGTGTCTGACATGTAGCAGGTGCTCAGTAAAAACAGTTGCATTTGAAGGAAGAGAAGGCACCAGACGATGCAGAACCAGGAGAGACGCCAGAAGAGATCCCCAGAGGTATCCCAGGACATGTGCAGTTAGAAGGTAAAAACCGCATGGCAGGAAAACAATAGCACATAGAAAACCAGGACCTAATCATAAATACTAATATCAGCCTCAGAAGGTGGGTGCTAGACCCCCATCTGGTTTCTTTTTTGGCTGCCCCGCGGCACATGGAATTATCAGGCTGGAGATCAGATCCGAGCTGCGGTTGCAACCTATACCAGAGCTGCGGCAATAAAGGACTACAGGGATTCAGCCAATCCTGTTGTGCCGCAGCGGGAACTCCCAGATCCCATTTTGAGGGAGATGCATGCAAGTAGTGAAAGCATCACACATTTGTAGGAGCTTGTATGGGAGGCTAAAAGGAAGAGACAAAGCATTGAACATACAAACGGGAGAAAGAGGAGTTTGATTTGGGTTTCGATGGAGAACGCTTCTGAGGAGTTCCCGTCGTGGCACAGTGGTTAACAAATCCAACTAGGAACCATGAGGTTGCGGGTTTGATCCCTGGCCTTGCTCAGTGGGTTAAGGACCCCCTGTTGCCATGAGCTGTGGTGTAGGTTGCAGACACGGCTTGGATCCTGCGTTGCTGTGACTCTGGAGTAGGCTGGTGGCTACAGCCCCGATTGCACCCCTAGCCTGGGAACCTCCATATGCCGCGGGTGCGGCCCTAGACAAGGCAAAAGGACAAAACAAACAAAAAACGCTTCTGAAAGCTGGGGATGGAGGCGTCATAAGAGCAGCAAAACACAGAGGAAAACAGCAGAGGCCATGACTGAGCAACTTTGATGGGAACAAAAACGGGAACCGTGCTTTAGGCGTTTCGCAGTCGTGGGGGATATGGGACAAGGAAGAGAAGGATGCTGGTTAGGAGGAAAGCCAGGGAGGGTGAGAACCCTTGCCATGAAGCAACAATTTTCCCTTTGAAGATATTGACAAGATCGTGGGTAAAGATGGAGACGCAGGCAGATGGATAAGGAGGACATGAAAGGCGGACGGCAGCAAGAGTCCCCTTGGCTTGGAGAAGCGGGGTTCCATCAGAGAGTCCATCTACCGAGAGCTTGGCAGAATTAAAGAGAGCAGTTCTTTGTAGTAATTAGAGCACCAACAGGAGCAGATAAGTATCTTCTCCATAGATTACATCATTGTTAAACCTCAATCATTTAAAATATAATTAACCTTTAATAATGCCTTAGATTTAATAATAGAGGTATTGCATGGGAATTGTCTGCCAACCATTATAAATCCATTTGTCTAGGTTTGCCATCCTGCTCATAAAAAGGAGGCGTGTCCCTCGGGCTGTGGTGGCGAGTGCAGAGCGAGCCGATGGAGCGTCTCAGCGCAATTGATCGTAAAAGCCACGTCACGTGGCACCAAGGAAAGAGCACAGTACAGCGAATTGAGAGGAATATTTCTCTTTCCGTTGTTGTCCCCAGGTCTTCTTCCTCTGCCATCTCAAGGTCTACCCCGGGGGCCGTCCCCCTTCCCACCTTGGCTCCTGCGGGAATTCGAAACTGCGATCGGTTTTCGTCATCCCATTTTGTCCCTAGAATGCAGAAAACTGGGTCACGGTTTATTAAGGCAACAAGTAATGTTCGTCTTCAAGGGAGAAAATCATTTTCTTGGTTCCTAGACTTTTTAGGGACTGGAAGCGACCAAATGTCAAAAGGGTTCCCTTTCCTAGATATGTTTTTCACCCACACACCTGTCAACTCAAAAGTGTATTTTTATTTATTTATTTGTTTATTTACTTTTTAGAGCAGCAACCCAGGCATATGGAGGTTCCCAGGCTAGGGGTTGAATCGGAGCTGCAGCTGCCGGCCTACACCACAGCCACGGCAACGCTGGATCCAAGCCTCATCTGTGACCTACACCAGAGCTCACAGCAACACCAGATCCTTAACACACTGACTGAGGCCTGGGATCGAACCTGCATCCTCATGGATACTAGCTGGGTGCGTTTACACTGAGCCACAAAGGGAACTCCCTCAAAAGTGTATTTATGTGTCAGTGCAAGTAGACCTAAATTCTTATTCTCTGTTGCCAATTATTAATTCTTAAAAAATCCCATGTCTTTCCCCCTTTATCATGGCTCAAAATGTTCCTAAATTTACTGCACAAACCGAATATCCATGTTTAAAGGACATCTTTAAAGACTGAAAAATGATGAAAAGTGCTGCAAAATTTAAAAATTACATCTAGATTTTTGAAATCAATTTCTCTTCAGAAGGCTTTGATTTATTATTATTATTATTATTATTATGATTATTTGCTTTTTAGGGCTGCAGCTCACAGCAACCCCGGATCCTTAACCCACTGAGTGAGGCCCTAACCCTAACCCTAACCCCTAACCCTAACCCCTAACCCTAACCCTAACCCTAACCCCTAACCCTAACCCTAACCCTAACCCTAATCCCTAACCCTAACCCCTAACCCTAACCCTAACCCCTAACCCTAACCCTAACCCTAACCCTAACCCCTAACCCTAACCCTAACCCTAACCCCTAACCCTAACCCTAACCCTAACCCTAATCCCTAACCCTAACCCTAACCCTAACCCTGAGTGAGGTCGGATCCTTAACCCACTGAGTGAGGCCAGGGATCGAACCCACATCCTCATGGATGCGAGTTGGATTCGGTTCTGCTGCGCCACAACGAGAACTCCCTTTGGTATATCATCATAAGCATTGCACTTAGACCGAGCAGTAAAATCTCGCTATCCATAACTTAGATGGAGTGGCAAGAACTACATTCTTACCTCAGTGTCGTGTTTGGGAGAGGACAATGGCAAAATTCATGTCAACACCCAGGTTTTGTTTCATTAAAGCTGTAAGAGTTTGCATTTGCCCAAATTTCAGGAATGGCTCAGGAAATAGGTTTTCTAGAAACCTGATTCTAATGTGCCTGCAGGTGGTCCCCTCGACTCTTGCGTTAATATCAGACATCTAGAAGATCACCAGGGACGTGGCACCTGAGTTGGAAAATGTAAGGCAGGCAGGCAGCCGAATGAGGCTATCGTTTTGGTGGCTCTTCCTGGGTTTTCTATATATTGGGGAAATTTTGAAGCAACTTGGATCTTAGCGTATGCAGTTCCCTTGCCTTTTATCTATTTACAGAACAGAGAGAGACTCACAGACATTGAAAAACTTACGGTTACCAAAGGGGACAGGTGGGGGGGGAGGGGGATAGACTGGGGGCTGGTATCGGCACGTGCACACTGAGGTCTATGGAATGACTGGCCGATGGGGACCTGCTGTGTAGCCCAGAGCACTCTGCCCGGTATTCAGTGATCACCTACGTGGGAAGAGAATCTGAGCGAGAATGAATGGACATACATGCGCAACTGAGTCACTTTGTCATATAGCCGAAAATATCACAATCTTGTGAGCCAACTCTACTTCAATAAAACATTAAAAAATGAAAAAAATATTGTTGTCCAAAATTGAAGTCTAGTTGGAGTACTCTGTTACGTAAGTGATGGGTGTATAGTATAGTGATTCACAATTTTTAAAAAGTTTTGCTCCATTTATATATATATATATATATGTATATATATATATATATATATATTTTTTTTTATTTTTACTTTTTTGTCTTTTTGCCATTTCTTAGGCCGCTTCCACAGTATATGGAGGTTCCCAGGCTAGGGGTCGAATCAGAGCTGTAGGCACCGGCCTACGCCAGAGCCACAGCAACGCGGGATCTGAGCCGCGTCTGCGACCTACCCACAGCTCACGGCAACGCCGGATCCCCAACCCACTGAGCAAGGCCAGGGATCGAACCCGAAACCTCATGGTTCCTAGTCGGATTCATTAACCACTGAGCCACAATGGGAACTCCAGCTCCATTTATATTTTTTATGAAACATTGGCTATATTCCTCATGTTGCACAATATATCTCTGTAGCTTATTTTATTTAACTGATTAATTGATTGATTAATTTTGGCCACTCCTGCAGCATGTGGAATTTCCCCTGCCAGGGACAGAACCAGAGGTGCAGCTGTAACTGGAACCACAGCAGTGGCAATGTTGGATTCTTAACCTACTGAGCCACCAGGGAACTCTCCTTGTAGCTTATTTTACATCTAATAGTTTGTACCTCTTAATCTCTTACCCTTATTTTACCCCAGCTCCTTCCCTCTCCCCACTGGCAACCCTGGTTTGTTCTCTGTAAGTCTGCTTCTTTTTTGTTATATTCACTAGTTTGTTGTCTTTTTTACATTTAAGTGCTATCATATAGTATTTGCCTTTCTCTTTCTGACTTATTTCACTTAACCTAATCCCCTCCGCATCCATTCACGTTGCTGTAAATAGGACCCTTTGTGCTTCTTTTTGTGGCTGAGTAGTATCTCATTGCGTGTATACCACCTCTTCGTAACCCATCTGTCAGTGAACACTTAGGTTGCTTCTGCATCCCGGCGATTGTAAGTAATGCAGAGCACATGCAGTTTGAATATGGATACGATCTTAGCTGATTGAATGACTATATGGCCTATTCAGTCTCACCTCCTCAGAGCCTAGAAGGAAGACTTGTTATATGGTGGATGTTGTGTCACCGTTTAAAGAGTAAACGAATCAACAGCAATAGTCTTATGATTGGCTTTGTGATTCATGGAAACAAAGGGTCCTGATCCGGTGGGATTATTCCACTGGTTGTTTTATTTTCTGCCTTCAAACCATTTTGATGCTGCTGCCTTTCCTCTAAATAAGCTGAACTCCCAGGGACACAGAGTAGAATGCGGGTGACCAGGGATGAGGGCATATGGGAAAAGGGGAGATGAGTAAAAATTCTAGGTTTAGAATGAATAAGTTCCGGGGGCTTAAAGGACAGCACGGTGACTAAAACTGCTGTGCTGTGTTACATACATGAAAGTCCTCAGGAGAGCGGATCTTAAGTGTACCAAACACAAAAAATGACAATTAACCCTATCGTGGTCATTACCTCACCGTGCGTATGTGCATCAAAGCGTCGTCTTGTGCACCTAAGACTCACACAGTGTCCTCTGTCAAGTATATTCCTGAAGGCTGGAGAAGGGGAAAAATGCACTTGAAAAAATGTGAGAACCTGTGTTTTGATTTTTAACGCCCAGGCGACATGATCAGTCCTTAAGAAATAGTTTTAAACTAAAGTTGTTTTAAAGGAGCCAGGCAGTTGGAAAAATGGAAAAACAGTCCCTTTTGTAGAAGAAAACTTTTGATGTAGATTTGCCAGATATTAAATCTGCATTTCAAGGTTGCTAAAATGGTGTTAGTTGGTATGTTAATTAATTTGGTACATTTAAATTGTGTGTGTGTGTGTGTGTGTGTGTGTGTGTGTGTGTGACGCTTTTGTCCAAAAAAGATTTTAGGCACCAGGCTCCTATGGAATCTTTACTTTTAAGGCACGTTGACGCATGGTGCACTCAGTGAGGCGACTAATGTGTTCGGTAGTTCCTTAGAACTGCAGCTGAAGGTACCATGAGTCATGCATTCTCACTCTGCTTCTTTATTGACACTTGCTCCTAGGATAGTGGATGCTGATTCGGAAGCTTATGTGTCACTAATTTTGTCTGCCCATCAGGCAGGCTCTTTCCCTGTTGAATGAAAACCAAGATGGTTTTCTCCCAGAAACCCATTGATGGAGATATTTATCGAGGTATACCCAACCCACTGGCTTTCAAACCCATGGAGATTTTATTCAATATATTTTTCAACATGATCTCCCACTTTCTACTTGCTGGTGAGTTCAGGCAAATCAAATATGTTTTTTTGAACTACGTGTGAATAGTAAGTAATAAGGAAAAAATTGTCATGATATGTATGCATCATCTTTTGGTGGACTGGCTTCCATAAGAACACTATTTATGACTTTTAAATAAAGCTGAACCTTGAGAAAACCATACAGCTGATTATATTCTTTATGATCTAACCCTCTTCAGGTCACAGGGCTCAACTAATTGTGGCAATGTGGTCAATCTGGGGTTGTTATCATCAAAGATTTGCCATGTGAAAATCTACTTTAAAAGCCTGGCTGATGTTATCACCTATTTATTACCATCTCTGCTTACTCTTTCCCCTGCCTGTACCCTCCTGTGCCAGTAGAAACTATAAAAGGAGAGCTTTTTAAACCAAAACCAATACTCACCCTCCTGGTCCCTAGGGAAGAAAGCCCAAAGTAGCATAATCAGCAATTTTTGTATTAGGGTGAAAAACCCAACGAAACCACACAGCACAATGGAAATCCCCGTGCATTTACTACCCTCTTTGTGAATAGTCAGGAGATGCTGGGCAAAGCACCTTACTTGCCTGGCCCTTAGGGTTAGACCCACACATGGCTTTATTCCTCTGTATCTTCAGGGTTCTTTCTTTTTGGGGGGAGGGGTACCTTCTTAGGTGTCACGTTGTCTCTTGTGTGGATGGGCCTCACGCAGCCCCTCCGCCTGGCCCAGGTGTGGAGTGTGGGTCTGTAGTGACCTCATTCTGTTTTCATCTGACTCTCTTCATTATGCCTCCTCGCCTATGCTCTCTGTTCTGCGTCCCGGAAGAACAGGGACCTTGACCTTCGCTCTTGGACATGTCCCGGGTTCCTTCAGCCATTCTCTTCCTTATTCAGAGACAGAGGTGAGCCTTCTCCGTGTGCATCCGTTCTGCTACCTGGGGAAGGTTTTCTTAGTCAGTTTTAGACGTGGCAGAATCAACACTGGCTGTCAAATGCCAGCAAGTCCATCTACTCATCTTTATCGGAATCAATCCCGTGTCTCTCTCTCTCTAAAGGTTTGAGTATCCTATTGTCAGCCTGGAATGCCCCTCTCACTTTCCCCATCTGACTCGCTCCTCCGCAGCCTTGAGATTTGGCCCAGGCTCACCTCCTCAGGAAGCCCTCCCTGATTTCCCACCCCTCCTCTCGTCCTTTACCTTCAAGGCGGGGGTGGGAACCCTCCTTCCTGTTCCCCTAGTACCTGGTCTAGGTCCCTAGGATCCCAACCTACCACGCTGAATTCGTGAATTCTTCCTTTGCGAGTATATATCTGAGTTCATCTGATGACCCGCGCTTAGCAAAGTACTTGGCACTTAATTTATCTTTGTTAAGGAATTAATACTTAATATAATTCAGCGCTGGTATGAATACCCCTAGTGACTTGAGCCCCTTTGGCCTCAGAGAGGCTCTTTCCCTCACAGTCACAAAACCATTCTTATGCTGAGTGACATCCCCCTGGGGCCCCACAAAACACATACAATCCCTTCTGCACACGACAGATGGACAGACCTTGGAAGGCACTGTCAGAGCTGCCTGGAGTCAGACCAAACATCCTCGTTTCCTCTGAACCAGATCTTGTCCGGATTTAAATCCTCTTCACCTTTTAGTAACTCTAAGCGCACTCGATCCCAGAACAATTGAGGGTGGGTGTTGCTGGGTGTAAGTGAGGGACGTTGGTCCTATAACCCATCAGCCTGTTGGAATGCTCGTGTCATCGTGAGGGTTAAATGAAATACTGCATGTGCCTAGCACGGGAGGGCGCGGTCCGTAAACATTCATCCGACTGGATCGTATTCCACGAGACCTGAGCGCAGACACGGCTTTTGAAGTTGGTGGGGAGAGGTAAAGATTTCCCAGCTGCTCACTCTCCAGCTTTTGACTCCACAGAGCTTTGGATGGAATCATGGTGCTTGGCGATATCCTGCTCTGAGGTAGTTTATCTTCTGGAATAACTTCATGTGTGGACTTTCACTCATGAAAGATACAGCATCCAAAAGGCCAAGTGTTCTGACGTCGCCTTCCCCACCCCATAGCCATGATGGGGCAAGACCTTTAATGATCTCTTCACTCATCCTCTGCTAGTGACCAAAGGGCACACAGTTCTGCAACAGTTTGCTGGAACGACTGATTCAGTTCACAGGTACAGAACCCAAAAAACCCCCATTTCTCTATGAAAAGGGAACCGCTCTGGCTTTAGTCTCCTTGGTTCTGTCCCATCACCAGTGAAGACAAATGCCTCAGGCAGAGACTCTTTGGGACATGGAGTATCTTTTGCCTCCTAGGAAGTTAATTCTGAATTTAACTTAAAAAAGTCTAAGTGGGGAATTCCCGTTGTGGCTCAGTGGAAACGAGCCCAACCAATACCCATGAAGATGTGGGTACGACCCCTGGCCCCGCTCAGTGGGTTAAGGATCCAGTGTTGCCATGAGCTGTGGTGTAGGTTGCAGATGTGGCTCTGCATTGCTGTGGTTGTGGGGTAGGCTGGCAGCTTCAGCTCCGATTCAACCCCTCGCCTGGGAACTTACTTATGCCCTGGGCGTGGCACCAAACAAAGCAAAAAAAAAAAAAAATTTCGAAGTGATTCTTATCTCATAGCTGCTCTAAGAAGACCTTCGATGATGAATGAACTTGAAAAGGCGTTTCAAATGAAAGCTGGTGCGTTGGAGGTGATGAACGTGGGAGCATGTTAGCAGTGGGAGAGAATAACAAAGGGAAAGTCCAAGAAAGGAAGGAAGGAAGGGAGGCTCTGGGAAAGGGTCACCAGCTCTTTTAAAGGAGAAACAGTGAGGGGCTGGGCTGGAATTGGAGGAAAGGTCAAGGTATGGTGGTCAAGAGAAGGGACATGTGGACAACTTAGAGGAGCTGGAGAGAAAAGCAAATCGGCAATTGGCTGACATCTATGACAGCAGGAGACAAGAAGACAGACTTCATCTTGAGTCTGCTCCTGTAGAGAGAAGAGACTCACACCAAAGTCACGGTCAAGGTACAGCTGTGTGTGGTCTAGAAGCACAAAGAGAAGGACAGAGGGAAGTTCCCAAAGAATGGTTTAAGAAGTTGACACAGAGGAGGTAAAATAAGAGAAATAGCAAACGTCTGCGGAGCGGCTTCTAGGGAAAATGCATTTGGAAGTTTTAAAAAGTTCTTCCTCAAAATATGTCAGAGCTGCCCTCAATTTCCTGTAAGGCTTTGTGGCGTTGCTGTGTAGAGTGTTTATGGAAATAGTCAAAGCCGAAGAAGTTTGAATCTTGCATAATTTAATTCAAATGTGTATTTTAGTGATAACTGAACCAGAAAAAAGAAGACAAAGAAAACAGGAGAAGGGGTGGGGGGATTAGGATGGTGTGCCCACAGTGGATGGATCTGTTAGGTAATAAGTGGGGTGTGGATGCTGATACCGTGTCTGGTGGGTGTCTGGCCATCTGTTATTAACCCCATATGTTAAAAAGAATCAATCACCTACAGAAGGGCAAACATGGCGTCATCTCATCACTTTCCTAAGAAAATAGTTTATGTCAGGAGATGCTTTGGTTCCAATCATGGTTGGTAAGGAGTAAGTTGTTTGTTTGTTTGTTTTTCAATTAGAGTTTATTTACAATGTTATGCCAATTTCTGCTGGACAGCAAAGTGACCCAGGGCGGTAAATTTTGATGGCTAACTTCAGGCAGCTCCATATTGTGCTTTCTGGGGATTAGCAATTTCTCCCTCTAGTTTTGTAGCTTTCTTGAGCTTCCCATTTTCCTAGCATTGGGCTCCTTCATGACAGCTTTATCTTGGAAGCTTTTTTTTACCTGTTTCTGGTAGCAAACTGTCACTCTTCTGGGAAACATTGAGATCCTAGGCTCTGAAGAACCAGATCTGAAAGACTGGGTTTCTTGCCATCTTAAGCCATTTTCCTTAAAAAGTAATTGATTACATGGTAAAGCCAGCTTGGAAAGAACTCTTGGGTTTCATCTGGCAGCTGAAACCTTAGGACATTTACCTGGTTGGACAATTGTGGGGTCTAGAGGTTTCCCACGATGGGCAGCTTTTATTGTCCAGTCCAATCTCATTGACTTCCTCCCCGTTTCTTATCCATCTTTCAATTGGATTTATAATGGTTTGGGTCTTATGAAGTGCGGGGAGGGTTTGCAGAGCTCTTTGAAGATAAGAAAATTCTTTTAATTAAAAGGAAGATACTATCATCTCCAATTATGTGTCTTTGATCTCTCTGGACCACTGTATCCTCTCTGGACCATCGCATCCTGGGACTTGTAGTTTCTCTCCAGTTGCGTCCCCCTCTTTCCTAAGCCAGTAGGAACCCTCTCACTTCTGGGAAATATCAGGGCAAATAAGATCAGCTCCAGTATGTAACAGTCAACCAATGAACCATCTGGCAATTTCTGAAAACTTTCTTTTCATCATTGCTTATCATGTTTTTATACCATGTTGAGTGGGTGGATGGGAAAGGAACCTGAAAATTAAGACTCTCATCAGGGAAATTATTTACATTGACATAGGTGACAATTAGGGCATGAAGCTAGCCCATCCTACCTCGCTGCCAATGCGTGGCTTCTCAGAAACAATTATACCCCACCGTGGTTCCTCCACCGATGGCAAGGTGTGAAGAAGCTGCCTCTTAAAGTGTGCAACACTGAAAAGAAGACTATTTTAATGACAAAATTGAAGAAAAAAAGAACCCCAGTGATTTCACCTGTGATTCCCCTATGAAGGTAAAGGAAAGGAAAACCAGATTGGATAGAGTAGAATGTCTACTTTGTAGATAAGATTTCACAGGAAAAGACATTGAAGTGCTTGAACCCGTCTTCCTAACTACTTAGGATTGTATTTACAATTCCTCCAGCTGAAGAATTTGACCTGGTTCTTTATTATTATTACTTTAAAATATATTAAAATTTTATTTGTCAATTATACTGCTATCAAGCTAAAAAAAACATGTGGTTATATGATAAAGCTAGGGTGCTGCTGCTTTTTATATTTGAATAACTGTTTAACTCTCTTAACTATGTATGTGTACAATTTTTTTAAATTAAAAATAAAGCTGTGTTTGCATTTGCTTATATATTCTTGGGATGTTTAAAAGGATATTCATAAAAATGGTTACATGTATTGGCAAATAATGCATGACCATTGTAGAAAAATTAGTATATATCAACAAACCAAGAAACAATAAAAGAAAACTATCCACTGTTTTTGTCTTAAATATATGGTTGGAATTAACTAATAATTTACTAATTACCTATATTTCTTACAAGGTAGCAAACTTACCATATCAGTTGAATTTCAAAGTATAATAATTCCTTTTGATTTGGGCTGTGGGGCCAAAGTATCTATAAATCTGGCAGTAATCATTATAAATGCAAAGAAAAAAAATGAAACACGACTGCACTTTGCTGTACAGCAGAAATTAGCACAACATTGTAAATCAACTACCCTTTGATTAAAAAAAAAATACCTGCCATTTATTGGGTTCTCACTAGATCCTAGGCACTGAACCTTGCATATAGAATTATCTCACTTCATCCCCAAAGTGACAGCATAAGCCACATCTAATTTTTTACTGAGGTTTACTCGACGTACAGTATTATATGTTATAGGTGTGTGACATAGTGTTTCATGGTTTTAAAGTTTATACTCCATTTGTAGCTATTACAAAATACTGGCTATCTTCTCTGTGTTGGCTGAGATAGGCTTATTTGATACCCAATAGTACCTCTTACTCCCCACCCCTAAACTTCCCTCCCTCTTCCCTCTCTACCACTAGTTTATTCTCTATATCTGCGAGTCTCTTTCTGTATTGTTAAATTCACCAGTCTGCTTTATTTTTCATGGTCCACATATAAGAGATGTCATAGAGTATTTTTCTTCCTCCGCATGACTTCTTTCACTGAGCAGGGTATGCTCCAAGTCCTTTCAAGTTGTTGCGAATGGTAAAATTTCATTCTTTTCATGACTGAGTAATATTCCATTGTGTGTGTGTGTGTGTATAAAACACCTCTTCCTTATCTCTTCATCAGTTGATGAACCCCTGGGTTGCTTTCATATCTTGGCAATTGTAGACAGTGTTCCTATGAATGTTGGGGTGCTCATATCTTTTCAAATTGCTATTTTTGGGGGTTTGGGGATATATACCCAGAAGTGGAATTGCTGAGTCATATGATATAAGCCAGGCATAAATATCATTATACCATTTCTATATGACCAGAAAGGAAACAGGCTTACAATCTTTAAATGAGGAGTCAAGGGCACTAAATCCAGCAGGTGTCGGTGCTAGGGTTTGAACTCAGGCAGCCTGACCTCAGAGCCTGTCTCAAAGAAACATTTTTTTCTGAGAGAAGTTTCTTAAACCTCCTCTTTACAATGATGAAAAAGTTCTGGATCCGACTCGGCCAGTAGCCAGTGCCAGCTTTTTAAACACAAGCACTCAAAGTGTACCTAGTACCATGGAGGAACGGGCTTTTTACTACTTTTACCTGATTTTAATTAACTTAAATTTACATATAAATGCCCACCTGTGGCTAGTGGCTACCACAGGGATCACTGCTGCTCATGTGGCTTCTAGATGGTTTTTATCTGATTGTTTGCCTCCATGAGCTTATGAGCTCAAAGCCCACAGAGTTAAAGCAAAAAAAAAAGGATAAAAGAATGAAACAGAAAGAGAGAGCAGCAAAGGGTTAGGAAGGGGGGAAGGAGGGAGGGAAAAAGGAAGGAAAGAAAGAAGGAGGGAGAGAGGGCGGAAGGAAGGAGGGAGGAAGGGGAGGGGGAAGTTGGAGCTTTGGTCGGGGTGGCTGACCTCAAGCCCCGGCTGGGTTTTGTATTTGGAGCTCTTCAAACTTCCACGCCAAAGTTGTGGCTATTGACAGTATATTGCCAATATTCCGGCCCACACAGACCTCAGCAAAGCCAACCCCACTGCCTAGGTCAGATTTTATTATTAGAACCTGTCCCAGAGTACGACTTGGCAATTTGGACTGTAAAAATGCATTTCAAAAGTATTTGATACTGATGCTCAAACTTAAAAAAAAAAGCACAAGACACCGCCAAGAGGGAACTCAAATCTCTCCAAAAAGAATGACTCATGTCCCGTCGATGAATCTCTTGTTCTATATAAATTTTATTCGTTTCTTTCTTTTCGAGCCAGAAAAGAGCTCAGAAATCATCTGCGTTCATGCTTGGTAACAGGAAGCAACGCGAAGCCCAAGGAAATCAAGTGACTTGGTGCTGGAGCCAAACCAGCTCCCACCGCCTGGTCTGGCGTTTGGAGGGGAGGCTTTCTTGGAATAATCTTTGAATCCTGATTTTTGACGGGCCCGCACTGAGGGTTCCAGGTGACGCTTACCTAGGAATCTTCCCGTAGGTAGCTGAGGTTCTTTCCTCTGCGTCTCCGTGCTCCATCTCTCACCTGGGCTGTGATGAGCCATAGATTAAAAAAGAAGAGGAAGAGAGGCTTCCCGATACCATCTCTAAGATGAAATACTGTTTTCTGTAACCTGTGCACAGAGATTTGGCAACAGCTCTTTGCAGCCTTCTCTTCGATATCGACAAAGCAATAAAAACAAACTTTTTGGAGACATGCGGCAGCTCATAACAAACGTTGGCTGTCACTGAGATCCTAGGAGACTGGGAGGGAATGTTTTCTGGGAACTTGTTTTTAGGGAGGAAAAAAAAAGTCCCCTGACTCTCCCATAAATGGGAAGCTGTTGTGAGTTTTAAATGGAAAACACCGTCACTGCGGAGCTGCTATTATTTTGGGGACCAACCCTTATCAAGTTCTGGGTAATTCAATGCACGCAGAAGAAGTGTGAAATGAGAGCAATTTAAGGAGATTAAAAAAGTAACCAGAGATTATACAATTTAAGGATTTGGGGTTGTTTTAACAACATTACCTAATTAGGCTGAAATTTTCTCTATGAGGAGGAAGGTTTTCAAGTTGGACGTGTACTGAAAATGAGGACTACTTTAGATTTTGGATAGGTCAGCCCAGAAAGAAAGGATCAGAGAGAATCAGGCAGAATTCTTGATGAAGGATGGGGCAGAGGTGGGTAGGGCCGGGGTCTGCGGTTAGGGCAAGTGGAGAATGATAGAATATTTCTTGGGTGTTTGGTGTTGTGTATGTTTATTTGGGTTAAATTAGGAGGAAGATGTAGGAGCAATTAGAAGGTGAATGTGGCTATTGGAGAACCAGGATGCTGAGAGGGGTTCTTCTCCTAAAATTCCAGAGTTACTTTGTGTGTTTTATCTCCACCTAAATTCTTCCGGGGCTCCCGCCTTGCCTTCGACCTCATCTGCTCCCCAGAGCCTGATGCGCGGCATTGCACAAGAGGCATTTGTTGGGCAACTGATCTGATTACAGACTGGAATTACAGGACTCTTTTAGGTTGTAACTTACCTGGGAAATATGAATTTTGAGATGAGGAGAGATGTTTCCAGGGGAATAAAAAGGATGAAGGGAAGAATGGGGCAGGCAGGGTGTCATCTGGGGCAAAGGTCCCCGCCGCTCTGCTTTCAGCCAAGAACACGAGTGACGGCGTCTCCTCTGTGGTCCTTGTGATGATTAAACGGGATTCTCTTAATCACCTTATCCGAGGCCCTTGGCACGGCACCTGGGGCTCAGAGGATACGAGGCTGTCCCACCCCCAGATTTACCCATGGCTAAATACCTTAATATTATTGACTCTAATTTTTCTGTCTCTAAAATAGGAATTATAATACCCATTTCTTTTCCACTTTGCAGTGGTGCAGCGAGAAGGTCTGATTTAATATATTGTGGCTGATTTAATATGTCGTGGCTCAGTAGCAGTGAACCTGACAAGTATCCATGAGGATGCGGGTTCAATCACTGGCCTCGCTCAGTGGGTTAAGGATCTGGCATTGCCGTGAGCTGTAGTGTAGGTCGTAGACGCGGCTAGGATCCCGCGTTGCTGTGGCTCTGGCGTAGGCCGGTGGCTACAGCTCTGATTCAACTCCTAGCCTGGGAACCTCCATATGCCACAGCAGTAGCCCAAGAAATGGCAAAAAGACAAAAAAAAAAGGGGGGGGCAAAAATGGAAACTTTGAAATAATACAACTACAGGGACCGTCCAGAGGGAATGAGCCTCGGGCCAAGGCTTCCATTTCCAGGCGTCTTCCCCTCCCTGGCTTTGTCTGCACATGAGGACATTAGGAGATGAATATGCATTTGGGGATAGAATTAATGGGAGCAGGAAAAAAATGTCCAGCCTCTAAGAAGAACCGTTGCTAATGGACAACAGGAAAAGTAAATGGTTAGGAAAGAGCCTAACCATTAATTAATTGGAATGATTCCGTAATCACCAAAGATGGAGAGTAGCTAGAATTTCTAGATGCGGATGCCCACTGGAATTTTCAAGCCGTCTGCATTCACAGTACCATCTGCAATATAACAGCCATGCAGCCACCGCCACTGCTGAGCTCTTGGAGCTGGTCTTCCTGGATGCCGTGCGGAGGAGTGGGCTATGACACAGAAACGCTGTAGGGGTTGACTGGTTTTCTGTCTGGGATTCCATCCGGATCCCTCCCCTAAGGTTTTTCTTCTCTACTTCGCAGATGAAAGGGGACTCATTCCTTACAATCCCAACACCGACAGGAGACACCTTGGGTGCCTTTTGGAAAGAAGACAGTTTTCCCTGCCCTCCTTCCTGCAAGTCTGAAAATTGAAAGAAGACGCACCCTCTTGCTTCTCTTTGGTATCATTTTAACCCGGCAGACTCAGCCCTCTGTGTAAGATACGGGAAATTGGGTGGGAGACAGGTCTGCATGTCCACACCGAACGCAGTTTCCCGGATGGGAAGCTGTGTGGGTAACTAGGCATGGCTGGCTCCCAAGTGCTTGGTGGGCTCCCTTTGACCTGGTCCTTGCGTTTCAAGTCATTTCTCGCTGATCAGCCCCCATCCTACCCTTCCAACCAGCTTCCTGATGGAAGCGGTCACCAGACCCAAGAATTCGAGGTTGCCTCTCCCCCGGGGTTCTTGCTCAACGAGCCTTTATCAAATCTCTCCTCTGCAGGCTCTCCTTGTGGAGGGGGCGCGGGCAGGGACAGGGATTCTCCCGCAGGTGCTGTTTGCTCTTTTCTAGCCGACTTGCTGTTGGTCCCTGTGGCATTCCTCTGGGCTGCTCCTGCAGCAACAGAATCTCTGTCAAATCATCTCTGCTCTCCTCCTGCTGTTTCAGGGGCGTCTCATCCTGCTGCTTGCCACTCATGGCGTTTTGTCGGCTGGGAGGGGACATGAGCTCGTGGCAATCTGTGACCCCAGTGCACTCCAAACAGGATCGACATTCTCGTGAAGGAAGGCACTGGTTTTCCTTAGGGTCTCTGTCGTTTCTCTTCCAGGGGTGGCCGGCCCAAAGCAATTTCTCGATTTATCATTTTTTGAGTGGAAGAACATTTTTTTTATACCATCCTTCCTCAACTCTGTTTACCCTTTTAGATCTGAGGCCAATGATTTCTGTTTGTTGCATTCCCTCCTCTGTTCCCAGGACCTGCATCTGTACCTGGCACCTATTACGCTCCTGAGTGTCTGTTGAATGAATACATGAGTGACTTGTCTCTGAAACCAGGTCTTCAGACCTAGGGGACTGGCCCTATGGGTCACGTTCATTTTTCTTAGTAGAGATATGAGCCTTGCGAGGGGCACATTTATATTTCAGCCTTTTGACCCATTTTAGGAGAGCTCATTATGGAGAGGGGGGGTCCTGCCCCCTTCCCATCCTTTCCTCCCCACAAGCACGTCCTAAGGTCCATCAAGGGGACAGTCAAGATTTCACCTTCTGGTGTACCCAGTGGGCGTCTCAGGTGATTGCTGAAGCCAGGTGGCCACAGGTTCCTGTGTGAGGATGGACTGAGTGCCCGTGGAGAATGGATGGCCTGTTAGAGGCTGGTCCATTCCCACTTGCTGCGATGAATTTGCTTTGGTTGTTGGAAAACAAGTGATCACAGATTGGCATCATGGGATCCCTTTTTGCTCCCCCTGAAAAAGAGATTCCAGGTGCCCAGGCAAATCCTTGATGCAACCTGCTGTCCCTTGCTTCCGGCGGGGGTGCTTGGGGTGGGGGGGACTATCTTCTAGTGACTCCCCGGGACCACTGCCTTTGGTTGGCTCTTTTGCCTTCCCTGCTCCCATTAAATAAGAGACTTTTCACATTTTTTCCTAGAAGCTACTGTGTTCCTCTTTCATTCTTCACCTCTGGCAGGATCCGCAGTGCTGGGTGCCGTGCTCCTGACCTATAATTAGAAGTGGAGCATATGAAATTTGTCCTTCCACTTTGGTACCCTTCCGAGTGAGGGGTGCTCCATTAACCTGAGCCATGATTGTTTCTTGACAGTTAAATATAAATTTTCCACTAAATGCCACTTAACATGGTTGCTTTAAAGGTATTAATTGGGCCTTTTAACTATACAATGCAATTATAAGTCTAATGGAAAATAATTGGTCAACATGGGGGAGGGAAAAATACCTGAAAACAACTGGGAAAGCCAAACTTTAAGAAAGTTAAGACTCCACTAGTTAAAAGTTTACTTTAGTTGAAAAAAAAAGCCAATCAGCTTCCTGGGGGGGGGGGGGAGGGGAAATAAACATTCTAGAGAAGTGAGAGACGCGGGCAAACCCGTAATGAATCCTGAATACAATGGTTGATAAGGGCGAGAAACGTGTTGAATTAGCCTACACCTCCTTACCGGAGCTTTCCATCAAAAATCTTTTCTCTGGCTTTGCAAATGCTCTTTTAACATCATTTCCGTGGAATAAATCCCATGCATCCCCTCTCCCCACCCCCCGCTCCCCCCTTGTTGGGGGGAAAAGAGGTTTCAGCTTTAGAAAACACTTTATGTTTTCCTTGTTGTCATCCACGCTTGTCTTAGACTAACAAAGCTCAGGGGAAAAAAAAAAATTGTTTTTTTTTTTTGAAAGAAAAGAGGAAAAAAAGCGGGGGGGGAACGTGAGCTGGAGATTGTGGCAAGCTTTACAAATTGGCACAGTCTTATCAACTGCATTTCATGGTTTCTTGGAATCCTTTCAAAAGAGACTTCGCTTTGTAAGAGACGGTTTCAGCTTTTTATTACTACAAGCTCTACTTGAGAGTTTCCAAAAATTGCTTTTGAGTTTCCCAGACTCTTAAAGCATCAATACTGATGTTTCCTTCTTGGGCGTTATCTCCTTGCTGATGTGATTTGCTGGGCATCTATGCTCTCTGCTCTCCGTCCCCCTCACGTCTGGTCTCCTTTCTTTCCCCCTGGTCCTGCTGCCTTAGGGGGACACCAGGTATGTCACTCTGAGCTCCTAGCTATTCCCTCGTCATTTAAGAAGAAATGAAGGCCAGACCTTTATGGTCAGGGACCTGTTTCTGTTGTGTAAGGTGACTGTCAATTTCACCAGCCAGAGGCAGGGATTCCATGTCCTTTCTGATTTCCGGGACGTGGTGCCAAGCTCTGAGCACTCCCACCTTTACACACTAGAACACGGGCTATTATTTTCACACCCACATGACAAATCCTGTTAAGGAATATAATTAAAGTGAACAATCTTTCTAATTAAAAAAAAAAACCCCAAGCCATCTCTAGCCCCAGCCAATGACTCACATGTTAAAACAATATTTGACAATGTAGAAATCGTCCACCAAAGAATTTCGAAATCTTCAGTTTCTAGTGTAAGATTTTACCTATAGAATCATATATTATGTGCTCTGTCCTTAAAGCTAAGAAGTGGGGATCGAGAGTTTTATATTTTAACGCACTGGTTTGGTTTTAAGGCTTTACCAAGGTGGCTCTATGATTCAAAACAGTGAATGGTAGTTCTTATAACTTTTACCGAAGTCTTTAAAAAAAGATAGGGTACAGAGTTGAAAATGGGCTGTTTTAGGTTCTCGCTCTGCTCTTAACATGTTGGGAGATCGTGAGTAAAGCATTTAATCGTGATAAGATGTAATCCTTTCTAATTTGTGAAATACCGCCTCTGAAACACTAGGGAGTGTATGTATTGCAATAGTCTTCCAAACTATATCTATATGTAGGCAGATATAGATATACAGATACATAGATACAATGTAGACATAAAGATATAGTTTGGGAAACTTTATACAAATTGTCCAAGTGACAGATATAAAATTTATAATACAGAATCTGTATATGAAATATGCATCAAGGTGACGTTTTGGGGGGAACTTAAGCGATGACATCGTAGCTACAAGACGAAGAAGGGATGAATGGAAGGGAAATGTCTGTGGATTGACTGAAAGGCAGTGCCTCAAAGAGAAAAGGGAAGGTTGAGCTAAGAATCAAAGGAAATACATGTTTTGTAAATTACAGCCATGCCTGTCTGGATAAGAGAGCGTCTGGTGCACTAGAGGTGTTATTTTTAAAAAATGAAAGCGTTTGCTAAATATGGCATTAGGATGGATGCGTGTGCCGATGAACGAACTTTTTTTAATTATGAGAGAAATGAGTTGCTGTGGTAATTACTTGGAAAGTGATTATACTGAAGCATCGCCTGGCCCCCCTCGCGCCCTGGGTTGTTGCTTCACCAGTTTGCTGTGATCAAGACCATACTCGTGGAGGATATTTCTTTACAAACAGAGCTCGGCTTCTGGAAAATTCCTGCTCCTCTCTTGCTTGACAAACACCCATTCCCGGCAAGGGGAGTCTTGCCTGAACCGCATCTTAAATGTTGTGGTGATGCATGAGTGTTAAGATTTGGGCAACGCTCTGTGGAAGGCCAGGCATATGCTTCGTGGTACCTATGATCTGTTCCGGTCATTGTTTGGGTTTCTAAGCAGGGGCATTTGAGAGAGCTTCTCACTTAACAGAAGCCCAAGAGGCTAGAAAAACTAGTTGGAGATAGAGAATGTGTTAGGAATCACGGTCCTGTGACTTTCAAATAAGGACAGAACCATGAGCCCTGGACACACGGGTGTTCTGTACCTTGCAGACAAGTTCGTTCGCACACATGGAAACGTACACCCTGCCTTAACTCCTATGCCGTGAATTGTGGCTCAGATGTCTCGTGGCTTCCTTATTTTTTCCTTCTTTCTCCGCAGCTTCCTCCCATAAACCTTCAGAGGAATGAGCTTCCAAAGTGATCCTTAAAATGCAGCCCCACCCACTGCTTGCCTAGGGGGCCTCGATTGTAAAACAATGAGGTTATAAAATGGCAAAAGCAATTCCCTGAAAATTCCAAGGAAGCCCCTCCTTTGAATGAAACAGGAATACAGGAGTCCGGCAGCCAGGGCACATAAAACAGAAATCAACCGATTAGCTCATTAAACATTTTGGGACTGAGGCTTGACCCCTAAGAGGCACCAACCACAATGGAGGTATTTTGGCCATTTGATATTCATGAGACTGGGACGGTTGAGGATGAGCTAAGGGCTAAATACTAGGGGGTTGGCTTTCTAATGTAAACATCATTATCATTTGGAAATCAATTAGCTCCTTGCAAGGAGCAGAACCAGGAGAGGGGGCCTTCAGAGCTACTATTGTGAGCTGTGGCTATTTGCTTTAATTAAGAGGAGACAGAGTGGATTATTGTCTCAAACTAAAGAGTTGGGAAGAGTCAGAAAATTACACTTTACCCTGGTGAACAACAAAGCTCAGGCCAGAGATGGGGGTGGGGGGCGTCTCTGCATCAGGAGGGTCTAAAACAAATTAGCTTTTAATCTGGAAACTTTGTGAGGATGCCTGCACCAAACAATTAGAAAAAAATGCAAAGCAGAGGCCCTTCTAAAGCATCAGGCTCCCCTTGAGGGCTTGTCCTGTTTCCATATCAGCACGATCTGGGTGATAAGCATTTTCTCTTGCCATTCACTTGCCAAAGATTTAGCCTTTATAGCAAAAAATAATTTAAAATTGGATCTTCAGGGCAAAGATGTTAGTAGCTTTTAATGTGAAATCATTGCACTGAAACCTGAAGGAAAAATGTAATACAGTCCATGATTGGCTGAAAACATAAATGTTTGGTACCTAGAAGTCTTCAATGTTATCTGCTTGGGCGTCCACAGCCCTTTTCTCTCACTGAGACTTTAGGTCAAACCAAGCCATGGAAAAGAATTGCAATTGCTCTTCTCATTCATTTCCCCATCCATCCATCCATCCATCCATCCATCCATCCATCCATCCATCTCTTCATCCATCCATCCATCCATCCATCCATCCATCCATCTCTTCATCCATCCATCCATCCATCCATCCATCCAATAAGTAAACATGAAGAGTGAGCTATATGTCAGAGTCCTGGGTTCTGGGAGATCCCTGGGAATAAGGTGTGATATTTCTTTGGAGAGAGAGAGAGAAATGAACATTAGCTGCTATGAGGATGTAGGAGAAGTGCCTTGTCTTTGGGAGTCAGGAAGTAAGTCCCAGAGGAGAGGCAGAAATGGCCAGCTCAGAAGAAGAAAACATAGGCAAAGGACAAGGTAAGGGAGGTTTCAGTCCTGACGGGCCGGCCATGAGAGCTGGGGTGTAGGGTGTGTGAGGGAAGAGTAAATCAGAAGACTGGAGAGCAAACGGGAGCCACGGTCTGGAGGCTTCTCCCTGGTGGGCAGACTCACCTTATCCCCAGGGCACGGGGAACCTTTGAAGCAGGTGCATGCCATGAGATAAATACACATATTTTAGGAAGATCATTCTGATAGCAAGGTAGAAACTGGTTTGGAAAGAGCCAGATTGCAGATAGACAGATTCCAGGGCTGTTCTGATAACTCATGTGACCGATGTCAGTGGCCTGGACAAGGATGTTGATTGTGGGGACAAAGAAAAGAGGATAGAAGGAGGAATCAATGGGACGTTGGTGTTAATTAAGAGTGGGGATGAAGAGTAAGGGGCTGCAAGAGGATTCCCAGGGCTCCCGGCTGGAAAGTGCCTCGATGAAGGTCCTACTATTCTCTGAGAGAGAAGATTCTAGAAGAAGCGCAGATATGCTTGGTTGGGGTTAGCAACTCAGTGAGATGCATCTTTAGTGTCCAGGAGGCTGTGCGTGTGTGCGCGTGCGTGCTTGTATGTGTATGTGCGTGTGTGTGTGTTTTAGTTTTGTGAGTGGGTAGAGTGAGAATAACTTCAAAGGCATAAAAGAAACTGATTTTTTATCTTAAGGTCTCTGCAACCTCAGAGAGTTCCTTATTTTTGAGTGTTTGATATTTTACATGTATATGTGACCACTTGTATTACTTAAGTGAATAAAAATAGCTCCGAAGGACTTTTTATAATTTAGGAAGCATTTTTCCATAGATAACATTCACCAAACGGGAACAAAAATCATTCCAAAGGGGCTCATTTTCTTTAAAAAATTAGATAATTTAAAAAGTTTTCTCTTGGGAGTTCCCATTGCGGCTCAGTGTGTTAAGAACCTGATTAGAGGAGTTCCCTTCATAGCTCAGTGGTTAATGAACCAACAAGGATGGATGAGGATGCAGGTTTGATCCCTGGCCTTGCTCAGTGGGTTAAGGATCCAAGGTGTTGCCGTGAGCTGTGGTGTAGGTCACAGATGCGGCTCAGATCCTGCCTTGCTGTGGCTGTGGTGTAGGCCGGCAACTGCAGCTCTGATCCAGCCCCTAACCTGGGAACTTCCATCTGCTACAAGTGGGGCCCTAAAAAGAAAAACAAACAACAAAATCTTTCCCTCCACATATTGACATATTGTTTTTTTTTAATGCCTTCCTTATCAGTATTTTTCTTTTTATTATTTAAAAATTTTATATGCATAATAATAGCTAATATTCCTTGAATGCTGTTTAAATGTTTTTACACATATTAAGTCATTTAATGCTCCCAACTGCCCAAAGAGGTTATTGTATATTATTATTATTCGCCCTATTTAACAGGAAAGGATATAGAGGTACTGAAAAGTTTAGGAAACAGGTCCAAGGTTGTACAATCACTGAGGGAAGGAGCTGGGATTCAAACTCAAACAGTCTGGCTTCAGAATCCACATTCTTTCCAGGGTGTGCACGAATCTGGGTTTCACATTCCAGCAGCATTCATGGAAACTTTAGAAGGAATCACCCCCCCGCCCCCGCCCCCCCGAAATCCTACTGTCCCAACATATCACATTGTGTCTCCTTTCCATCACCAGTCCTGCGTCCTTGTCTGGACGCCCGGCTTTTGCCTTCAGCCTCTGCATATTCGCTGGATTAGCCTGACGTTCCTCATGATCAGATGTTTAAACATGTTTCTCATATTTTAACTCTACCATCAGTTGGGACTCGGCTGTGAGTGAATACATTCCCTTTACTATTTATCAGTATTTCATTCTCCGATTACCCTGTAATACCTCCAAAGCAGGACTTAAGTCTCCTAAGTTTCTCGTAATTCCCCCAATACTCTTTTTTTTTTTTTTTTTTTAAGGCTGCACTCCTATGGCATATGAGGTTCCCAGGCTAGGGGTCAAATTGGGGCTACACCTGCCAGCCTGCACCCCAGCCACGGCAACTCGGGATCTGAGCCACGTCTTCGACCTACCCCACAGCTCACGGCAACACCAGAACCTCACCCACTGAGCCAGGCCAGGGATCGAACCCACAACGTCGTGGTTTCTAGTCGGATTTATTTTCGCTGTGCCGCACTGAGAACTCCTCCCCCAATACTCTTATTCTCAGAGAGTGTGGCAACGTCTTCCTTGGTAGGAAACGGTCCACTCTCAACAGAGGAAAAGTGTAACAAGGCCGAATCCAAGGAGAAGAGTAAATATGAAAACAACTGCACGTTAGTGAACAGGGCAACGTGTTGCTTTATTTAATCCTCCTTCTACTCCTACAACTGGGGTTATAGATGTTATTATTTTTTTGAGTTACAATTAACACACAACATGATATTAAGTTCAAGTGTACAACATAGTGATTCAATATCTTTATACATTGTGACATGTTCATTGCAAGAAGACCAGTTACCATCTGTTATGGTAGCAAGTTGTGACTTTATTGACATTATTCCCTATGCTGTATGTTACATCCCGTGACTTGTTTATCTTAAAGCTGGAAGGCTGTACCTCTTAATCCCCTTCAGCTGTAGATATCATTAACCCCATCTTACAGATGAGGAAGCTGGGGCAAAGAGGAATTAAATGCTTTGCCCAAGGTCACGCAGCTAGTAAACAGAAATAGAAACTTATGACTTAAAACCCGGGGTGTGCTTTCCTGTGGGTCTGCATCGGGCAGGCGTGAAATGCAAAGAACGTGGATTTAGAAGAGCTTCCAAGGACTGTTTTCCACCTGAGACCTGCAAGCAATCTTCACCTTCTGGAGTTACCACCTCCCTCCGCAGTCTGGACACAAAACAGAAATCATTCAACACAAAGATTAGCGTGCCGTTTGGAGGGAGGTGTGTTTACCTGCTCTTTGCTGTTCATTTGAATAACTTCTCCTTGATCCCAACACAGCTCCGACCCTGGGCTGGCTGCACAGAAAGCTGGTTACTCTGCAGGGGACTCTGTGTTTCTCACCTCTACCAATTAAACCTGCTCCGTTGGCCAGCATTGGTGCCCAGTCACCAGTCATGAAATCAGGAGACTTACTCAATACTTCACCAACCAATAGGATTAAATTAAGAGAGTTTAGTCCCTCTTACTATCATGCAATGTCTAACCCTACATATGTCGGCTAAAAGCATAAGCTTTCCTAAGGAATTAAGGTGAATCACTTAATGTCTGTATTTACGGTAGTCTTAGAGTATAAAAGAATCTCGGGAGGAGAGACGTCACGGTCTGGAAAATACCGATTTCTGTTAACGATTCCCCTAGGATGCGTCATTCATTGTTACCTGCCTCCTTTTTTGAATTCTTGACATACGTAAAATAATTCCGGTCAATGCCAAGGGCAGATTCAGGATTCGTGTTCAAGTCAGGCTTTGATCAACTAACAATATGTCCTCAACCATCCCTGGTGAAAGATTTTTGATTTTTTCCTCAATCCATCCTAGGCAGACACTTTTGTAAGTATAGTAAGAAGGTGGCTGCAGCGTCAAATTGCCGTCAAAGTTTCTGAGCACCTGCTGTTGGTTTTCGTGCTAACCTTGGTGTCGACTGGTTATGAACAGTTCATGAATGGTCTACAATTTGAGGCGCACCGGCCAGAGGAACCCCCAATATCTCTTCAGGTTCCACCCACAGGGCCTTGGCTATTGTTTTTGAAATTGTCTTATAAAAGAGGGACAAAGGTCTCATTCTTATATACCTTTTATTTATTTTTATTTTTATTTTTCAGATTTGGGTCTTCCCAGACATCTGGGTTACCTGACCGTCAAGAAGGGGACATTTACTGCAGGAGAAAAGCTCTTCCTCTAGAATTTGCTTCGGGCTCTCGACTGTTTCCAAGAAACAAGGATGAGGTTTCATTTTCCTTTAAGCAAACACTAGACTAAATATTATTCGAGTCAGACCCAAGGGAAAGTCAGCCATCCTTTGCAAAGTTAATCACGGCCTTCCTTCGGCATCCAGTAGCTCTCAGGAAAGATTCAACTACTGCTGTTGCTGCAACATCAAAGATAACTTTTATCTAAGGGTTGGAATTTCTCTTCTGTTTTTAGAAATATGGATGCGCATTTGTTTTGTTTCGTTTGTAGGAAGGAGTGCAGAAAGCCATAGGGTCAAAAGCAGGTGCCCCCAGATATGGATCAGGTGACATTAAAAATGTGGATATTCTTTAATTTGATAATTACCATGCCTGAGAATTTACCTGAAGAACCTACCTGAAAAGAAGAAAGTAAACCATGAAGATGTTCCCTGAATTGTCACTTGAAAATAACAATAGTAAAGAAATGGAAACGACCTTAAGGCACAACTCTGCAAAAATGATGAGTTAGAGTTCATATATACAGCCTCTCTATGAGGCAGAGCAATTTCAAATAACGTTTACGGAAAAGATGGAGAACGTGCAAATATTTAGGTTAATGTTAAGTGAAAAAGCACAGTTCAGGACCATGCCTCAGGCTGGAGAAAGTTATCCAGGTTGGCCCTTGGTCGGCTTGCTCTGGCCTTGTCTCTGCTCTGCTCTGAGTGGCATGGGTACGGACCCCATGGGTTCCCTTATCAGCTAATATGCAGCTGGATTCCACCAGTGCAGGCATGGCTGGAGACAGGCGAGGGGGAGGCAGGGAACAGCTGGGGGGCTCTCTTCCCCTTCCTCTCTGTCTCTGGTGATAGCATCTCCACATGGATTCTTCTCCCACCCATGGACCCACCCGCTAGGGTTCAGCTTCTGCTGGGTGACCACAGGCACTCCCTCTACTAACACTGCCTCATGCCTTGTTTTTCCAATCTAAGGATGTGAGCATTTGCTTCAAGGCCTTCTGTTTGTCTTTTCAGCTCTGCCATCATTTGTGTAACTGAGTCTCTCTATTATTTTTACTCTATTTTAAATATGTATGAGTGGTTTCCTTCCCTCCTTCCTGCCTTTCTTCCTTCTTTCCTTTCTTTCCCTTCTGTGTGGATCTGAGAAACACACCTGTGGCTCGAAGTCTGGTAGGGCTATTTGGGGAAGCCTTGCCAGATGGCAGAGCTGCGTGGTGGGAGGCCCATGGCTTGCGTGCGTGAACCAGCAGGTGGGTTAGGGTTTAGAGATGGTGGTGAAGTGACACCCCGCTGGGCTTTGGCACTGGGAAGGGGTGGAAGGTATGTAATGACACATATGCCCTGTACCTCAGCTGGGACAAAGGATACGGGCAAGGTTGTGGTGGGAAATTCGAGCCACAGTTGGGATCTTAGAGACCCCGATGCTGGTAGATCCAGCAGTCATATAAATGTAAGTGCGATAGGCAGCATCCAAAATGGGGGTTCCTGCCGTCCATGTCTCTCATGGGTCCCTTCCCATAGTAAAGACCGTGTAGCCTGGAAGACGTGAAGGAAGTGTCACCGTGACTTCTGAAGACAGGCTTAAAAACCGTGTGGCACCTGCCTTGCTCTCTTGGATCAATTGCACGGGGGGAAAAGCCAGCTGCCAGGAGGTCATGCCACCATCATTCAAGCAACCCTCTCGAGAGGTCCATGTGGCAAGAAGCAGAGACTTCCCACTAACAACCAGCATGCACTGGCCAGGGATGGGCCCCGGGAGCCCCTGGGACTGGATCTTCCTGCCCCATTTTGGCCTTCAGGTGATGCAGACGTGGCCAACAGCGTGCGGGATGCCTTGGCAGACCCTGAGCCAAGCCGCTCCTGAACCTGACCTGCAGACACGGCGGGAGAAAGTGAGTGTTCATGGCTGGTTTTAGCTGCCAAGTTCGGGGGGATTTGGTACCCGGCCATACGCAGCTGCTATGGATGCTGACTGTGTGGCACGCTGTTATTTAGGAATTCAGATCTCGAAGCTCAGCTATCACACGAATAGCAGGTTTTATAGCCTTTTCTGCTGTGTAAGTGTAACTTGTGACACCTTTAAAAAAAGAACTCCCTTCTGCTGTGTGGTTTAAATTCACAGGCTCTTGGAATAGCTCCTTTCGTGTCCGCTAAATTTCCTCCTATAATGTCAGTCATGGGAGGACCACGAACGAACGAGATGCTTCCATTAAAGACCCATTTCGAACTCCTGGACATTTGAAACGTTAACCTTTCCATAGCTGAAGGTTAAACTCGTCTTTAGATTTTTCAGAGATATTAGTGATTCGCTTTGGCCACTGAACGCAAATTGATTCCAAGTGAAATTAAGCATCCTTAAGACTCCATTGAAGCAGCGCTGACCCTAAATCAGGAAACAATTCCTGGCCTTCACAAAAACCATTCAGAGGTATGGGAAAGACCGTTTGCGGCTGACAAGCAAGCGTTTTCTCAGGCACCATCAATGCCCGGTTTCTTTTGATGAACTGCTTGTGTGTTTCCTCTTAATCCCACAAGGGTAGCATCCTCCGCTCATCGCTCCTGTTGCCCCCTCTGGAAACTCCATACCCACAACCTTTCCCAGCCTTTCCTCTGCCTCTGGAGACGTGGAGAAGCCAGTGGGACCTTTTGTTGGCTTGGCAAATGTGCTGATCTGGGTGTGGAGCAGCCGCTGGGCGTCCCTGAGCTCGGGGGCCCGTGGGAAGGGGAAGCATGAAGTACTGTGCCTCCTGCCACAGGTTGCTGGCTGCCTCTCCCTTGGGATGCTTGGCGGGGGGGGGGGGGGGGGGGATCACGGCTGTTTGCAGTTCTATGTGTAACCTTGGCATGCAATCAGCAGAGGAAATATTCATTATTGCCCGACTGTCTGCCGAAGACAATTTCAATTATTCTGGCATTTCAATGGATGAAGAAGCCCTTTAGGCTGGCCCAAGAGATTAGATTTAAAGGCTCTGTAAATTAGGAAAGTTACAATCAGTATATTATCTGGCAGGCAGCTGTGGAATACACCACAGCCGGCAAAGAGAGACAAATTGCTCTATGCCGGTTGTGGTTTTGATATATCAATTTACTAGTTGAACAGACACATTTGTGAAAGAATGATTTTGCATTTCTTAAATCACTTTTAACTGCCTGCACTGGAAGTTTCTGAACCTGTAACTTGAATAGTCTGCTTGCACGGCTGACGTTTTGTTTTAAAGCCCAATTTCAGCCGGGAAAAAATATTGCTGAGGACAGAGCTTGAGAATTAATCTTTCCTAAAGTTATTCAAATAATATAATATATGGCAGTTAATCAGAAAATTCCATTTGCAGAAATGTGAATAGTGTCCCATATAAAGACTTTTTCTTTTAATGGGATGCTTTTCATGTCTTTTTTTCCCTAGATTTACTCTGTTGTGATAATTATATCTATATTTTTAATATATAGTATTTCACTACACCTGTTTGATGGGATAAGTTTGAAAATAAAAATACTTACCATAATAACATATCCCAATACTTTATAAACAGTTGTGTAAATGAAGTCTGTGGGTGAGTAAGTTTTTCTTGATTCTTCAAGTTCCTTCTAAACATTTTTTGTATTTGAGAACGCTGATGTCATTTAAACAATGGACCTGTATTTTTCACCTTTATACAAATGCCTTTAAAAAGAAATACCTTTTGACACCAATTAAAAGGTGTAGTTAGGCCCCAAATAAAGTTAACATTTCCCGGGTCGTTTAAACCATTGTTCATTCTCAGATTTTAAGAACAAATTTTTTTAGCTTTCTGTTAGGGTGAAAAATATTTTGGTGTTGCGCCAGATGGTTAAAGTGAAAACAGTTAAAATATTAACATGTATTCACGTCCTTTGTAAAACAAATCAAGAGACACAAATAAATACTCACATATAGGTGTTTTCAAGAAAATTTCATAAACAGCGCGTGGCCGTTTATGGCCAAATCACTTCTACTTGCCACTGCTCATCTATGAAATCCGCAAGTACATCCAACCCCAGAGAAAGTTGTCTTGGGTTTGGAAATATGTATATTTATTGAGCAAAGCGGATGAACTGGTTTGGATAGATCCTCATCCCCAGTATATCCCAAAAGACTTTTAGAATTTTAACTCCAAGAAATCATATGGGGCGTTTGTTTGAAGGCCAGAGATTACATTCCAATGACCCACGTCCCCACAGCATTGGGCTGGGGCCCTGGCTCTCAGGGTTGGATTCAACAGGGCCTCGATCACACGGTCCCTCGGCACCTTGTCTGAAAGGGGTTTATCAATCAATAACACGGATTCATCTTTTTTTCTTTCCTGTTTACAGAACCGGATTACCCACGGGGGACAGCGCTTGTCTTGTGACAATACCCAGGAAGTGCCCTTCATCACAGACACTAGAGTTTGGCTGTGGCCGTGCGCGGGACATTGTGCTCATCTATTTTCTCATGGGAACTGCTGGGCGAGTTCAGGCAAGCATCTGCAATCCTTAAACGGACAGTTTCAGGTTGGAGAATTTAAGAGACAACCAAATAGAGTTTTAATGCCCTGTGAGATAATAACGAAAGACGTTTATGGAAAAGAAAAAAATTCCAGTTAACTTGGCACGCCGGGGCCCTCCCTCCGCACTTTGACAGCAGACGGATGGCCCGCCGTCCTGATCCTGGTTTACTTTCTGACTGGGATTTGCCTCACTGGTCCTGGGAGATTGTGAGGGCTTTTCCTCCAATCTGGTTAATGTTCAGAACCAATGTTTGAGTTTTAGGCTAATTACGGGCCAAGCACTGACATTTTTTTCTATAATGTGAAGACTGGTGCCAGCAGTAACTCAGTGAGATTTAACATAAAAGCAAGATAAAACAATTAAAGGGGAAGAATATTTGATTAGGTGAATCGCTGATTTATAGTGGGGTAAATTGAAATTGAAGGGAGAGTGAACTTTTTATGGCAATCATATATCGCGTTCATTATCAGAGACTCTGGGTTCTTTGTGCTTTTGTGATTTACAAAGAAATAAACCAGTGTAAGGAGAGCAACCCTGGCTGGCATCATTTTTGTCTTCTCTTGAGTTATGGCTTCTTTCCATTGCAAAAGTTAAATAAATCATATTCAAGTAAACTCGTTGCAAAACATGCCATCCACATTTAAATAGATCAGAAAAAAACAAAACAAAACTGTAGTACCAAGGCCACACATGGCAACACACACACACACACACACACACACACTCACTTTTGTTTTGGTGACAGGCCTTGACATATGCTTCAATCATCCTTTATTTGGTATTTGCAAAAATTGTAGCTGTGGCAACATCCCTTAGGGGGTCTTGGGCCCGGTGTCTGGAGGAGCAGAACGCTGTGAGATTTGGTATCAGACCCAGGGATTGTGAAACGGCTCTGAGCCACATGCCTTTTCTTGTCCCCTTCCTGGCTCTGCTGCCAGACTTTCCTTTACCTGGAATGAAACAGTTTCTTGAAACTTGCTTTAGCAGGTGCTTGCCGTGGGCTCCCCGCAGCCCACCCACAAAATATCTGGCCTTTTCTTTGGCCAAGCAAAGCTGCTCTTTGCAGGGGTGGTGTTGGCATCGTTTGTAGCAGAGAAGCACGTGTGGCGGGTCTGCCGGCGAGCTGAGCTGCGAGGGGCAGGGTCAGTAGAGGTTAAGGGAAAGAAAGGGCAGAGAAGGGTGATTTGGGACATGCAGAGGGCTTTTTAAAGAGGGGACAAACCAGCTAAGAGTTGATTTTGTGTTCCTGTGGGGTATTGCAGAGGGAGGGCTGGGGGGTGCGGGAGAAGAGGTTGGCCCTCGGGCGTATGGAGTGCGTCGCATGTCTGTCTACACTGCATGAGCCGCTTTTCTAGCTGATGCTGCTCTCCGTGTCTGGGGTCCTGGGCGAGACTTGCACCCCTGGGCCCCACCTCCCTTTGTCTCTGAGGCTCTGACAGATAATGACTCTGTGATTCTTGCTTCAAGAGGAGGAAAAGAGCGCTTCTCCTGACAGCTATGGCCCAGGCTGACATTTCAGGGTTTCCCAAGAAAGCTCGAGGGGCAATGGGAGGAAGTTAGGGAAGAAAGCCTCCCCTCTGCAGAGAAAGCAGTTGGGGAGACTCTGTAACCGAGATGCAGGCCGATACACAATGCAGGTCTTGGTTGTGTGGCTGTTGCCAAAGGAGACGGACTCCAGTTTTGTCAGCGTCCCTGTGGTTGCCAAGAATCCTCACCCCAGGCTTGAGGGACCCTCGGTGCCATCTGTTCGTCCTTTCAGAGACGTGCCTTTGTAGGGCTGCTCTGTGACCCTTCTTCCCCTAGGTACCCCAGCTGAGGACATCCGCTTTCAAGACATTCGAAACCAGGGTGTTGACTGAGCGACTGGACACCCACCGAGTGGGACCCACGAGGGCTGTGATGGGGTGACAGGCGGCCGGAAGGACGACTGGCATAGACTGCCTTTACGTCCCTGATCATTTCATAGGTTGTTCACAAAACTGCCTCTTCCGAAACGATTTTGCCTCAAAGGACCGTGAGCATCTTTCAGCTGGGGAGAACCCGTCTTGCCTCAAACCCCCCGACACTGGGGACCGTCCTTTAGAGACAAACGCCGCGTGCTGGTTAGCAGGTGCCTGCCTCATTAATTACGACTACATTCGTCCCTGCCATTAGCACGCGAGTGCTGTGCTCCTACGATGGGGGTCGCAGAGGTGGCAGCAGACACACCTTACACCCTGTGAGGAGCCACGGGGCTTTGGGCTTATGACTTAACCTCGCAAAACTGGGTGGAGGGATTTTACGAAGCTACAGTGAGGATGACATGAGGTGACGAAAGAGGGGGGCTACTGAAATGGGAAAGTGTAATGGAAAATTGTTGTAGGGATTTTTCAGAGAAGCGCATTCTCAAAAATCGTCCTTCCCAGAAGTCCCTGTTGTGGCTCAGCAGTGACGATCCTGACTAGGAACCATGAGGTTGCAGGTTCGATCCCTGGCCTTGCTCAGTGGGTGAAGGATCTGGCATTGCTGTGAGCTGTGGTGTAGGTCCCAGATGCAGCTCAGATCTGGTGTGCCTGTGGTTGTGGCTGGCAGCTGCTGCTCTGATTGGACCCCCAGTCTGGGAACTTCCATATGCTGCAAGTGTGGCCCTGTAAAGCAAAAAAAAAAAAAAAAAACAAAAAACAAAAAACAAAAAACAAAAACAAAAAACAAAAAAACCCCCCCCAAAACCAACTTCCTTCCCATGGTGTTTTTAGTCTTCTTACACTGTTCTCCATAGTGGTTGCACCAGTTTACATTCCCACCAACAGTGCAGGGAGTTTCCCTAAAGGGATTTTAGATGTGAGAAACCCACATGGGTCTTCCTTTTTCTGTCCCAATAATTGTCCATATGTAAAATGAAGGTAAGTGGAACTTTCTTTTAACTGAAACTCCATCAGGTTGCGTTCGTGCTTTGACTCGCAGGCCTGGTACAGTGCCTGGCCCATAGTAAATGCTCATTAAAAATCCATCGGCTAAAAGAAATGAATCGACGGCACAGGAGGCAGCAAAAGAAGCCACAAAAGTCTCCTTCAATGAATTTACTACCCCATGCTTTCTTCCATCCTCTCCTTCTTATCCTTTCTTTTCTTTTTCTTTTTCTTTTTTTTTTTTTTGTGTGTGTTTTGGAGCCAGAACCATCTTTTCCAAGCGGAACTCTGGTCAGGCTACACTTCCGCCTAAGACTTTCCACAGCTTTCCATTGCTGTTTATGTAACAGACCAGCTGCATGATGTGACCCTCAGGTTCTGGGCGGTCTGCACCCCCGTCTTCAATTCCATGTCATAGCACTTTCTCCCTTTTCTCTGCCCCTGTTCTCACATCATGCTCCCGGCGCAAAGCCTTACCTGATCTTCTCTCTGCTTGAATTCACCTTCCCTTCTCCCTCGTTTAACTCCTACAGGTGAGCATCAAATCCTCTAGGGAACCACCATCCACCTTTCCCAGGCAAAGCCTTCTTTTTTTAAGTTTCCATAGCAACATCTTCATCTGCTGTGTTCTGCTACAATTGTGGGGCAATACTTACATGTGTGATAGTTTGGTTAATATCTGTCTTCCCCCATGAGCCAGAAGGGCCTGGAGGGAAGCAACCATTTTCTGAACAAGCATCTCCATCCCCTAGCCCAGTGCCTGACCTCGGGTAGTTGCTGGATAACGAATAGATGTGAGAGGAAAAGGACCTGGCGCATCCTTAGAGATGGGATCAAAAGTGGAGGGTGTCTTCAGTTGCTGATAATGGTGGTGGTGGTTTGTGGGCCGATTATTGTGCAGAATACTTAGATGGCTTTATTTTTTTCATTTTCATTTTTGCGTTTTTGTTTTTGTCTGTGCCCACAGCGTGTGGAAGTTGTCAGGCCAGGGATCATGTCCACGCCACAGCAGAGTAACCAGAGCCACAGCAGTGACAACGCCGGGTCCTTAACCCACGGAGCCACCAGGGAACTCCCCTTAGAATGAGCTGGTAAGCACTGGTTTGCCCTCTTTGCTTTTCTGGGTCACCTCCCACTAAAAGCATCTCGAAGTGTGTGCTTACACAAATAAAACACACACACACACACAAGTTCTGAAGCTCCAAGTGCCTCCTATAATATTGGTGATGATTCAGCAGCCCACGATTTCAAGCATCTCTGTCGAATCAGTTTTCTGCGAATACCGATGGGTAGAACTTTGCCGGAGTAGGAGGCTGCTGGAGATGTGAGGTATGAGGGTGGGTGGATAGGAAGGGCAAAAGTGGCTGAGGGACCAAGTGGCAGACACTTCCAAAGCCTCTTAGATGTTCAAATAGTCAAATGCATATTTTGAGTTCTTGAGGTAGTTAGCCTTCAGTTTTCAAAGGTGCTCTGCCTTGCAAGTGTGGGTACTTGAGTGTTGCATCCCTCGCTGCTCCGTAAAAGCTGCATGCTCGTTTTGAAATGTGGCTCTTGTGGGTAAAATACTGACTCACACTTTTAACATTACAAAAAGCCATTCCATCTGAGCTGCTGTGAGAGCAGCCTCCAGCTTCCTTGTAAGAAGGAACACCGGTCTATGAAAAATCAAGTTGTTGAATAGGCTTGTCTATAAATATAAATATAAGCCTTTCCCACTCCTTACCATCAGGTGGAAATTCTCCCCCACAATTTTCAGAATAAAACTCTTCTATGGCATGGCTTTTAGTACTGCTTGTGGTCAAGATGTATGATTCAGTGTTAACTAGTTCAGCGTGATTAATTCGGAAACCAAGTAATTCATCCGTGTCGAAATGTGCGACACATTTTCTCAAAGTTATATTTAGAAATCCAGAGATTCGAGTGGTTTGGATGTAGAACAAGACTATGTCCTAGCAATCCCCACCTCCTCTTTCTCCAAAACACAACAAATTGTGAGACCTTTGTCTAAGAGGGCTTTTCAGGAGTTCTCCTGTGGTGCGGCTGGTTAAGCATCGGGCATTGTCTAGGAAGCAGCTGGGGGTCACTGCTGTGGCGCAGAGTCCATCCGTGGCTGGGGAGCTTCTACTTGCCGCACAGCCCCCTCCCCCCAAAAAAAGGGGGAAGGGTTTTCAAAACATTTACTCTATTCCCTTAATGCTGTGCCTCTGCTGATGCCAACAGACTCTTTCTCTGCAGCCCCATCACCTTCAAGCTTTTGGGGGGGTCAGGCCTCCGTTGTCAAACAGTTAGAGTTTGTGAGATGCTCCTTCTTTATCCATAGCACCTCTTTCCTTTGGGTACATGGTAATTGCATGCCTTTCCTTCTGGATCGTTCTTGGTTAAAGATACTATATCATCAATAACATGATAATAGTAAACGGGGTCGATGGACACTGAGTCCTTGTCTTAATTCACAGTGAAGCTCACTTATAAAGGAGATGCTCTTTCTTTTTATCCCTTTTTACAGTCGGGGAGAATGAGGCTTTACAAGGTTACGCAACTTGGGACAAAGTGGAGAAGGTGGGACTCAAATGCTTCAAACTTTAGGCTGTGATTTGGAGCCCTCCCAACCCTGGTAATCCTGCGCTTTACCTGTCCAACCATTCTGCTCTGCACAGGTAGGGTCAATTCCATGCGTGTCTCGCTGGTGGTCCCCACGGAGCCTCTACTAGTCTGGGGATGAGCACTTTAAAGGCAGGACACTTGTTTTAGTCATCTTTATGTCTTTGATCTTAGCTCAGTATCCAGCAAAGGACAGGTGCTTAATACATATTTGATGAATGAATAAATGGAAGTCCTAGAAAGAAAAGATGAGGTCTGCTAACCACCGATTCCCTTTACAGGAGACTCTGCTTTCTTCTGTCTTTGGGGGGATGCTGGTATTCTGCTCTCCTTCTCTGTCAGGTGTATCTGGAAAGTGACAAGATCACTATTAAATGGTAGAGACTGGACTGTGACTCAAGGAGCAGTGGTGGCAGAGAAACGCTTGAAAACATTACAAGCAGACAAACAGCACACGGGCCTTCTTTCCCCTTTGTCTCTTTGCAGATTGGCTCCCCTGGTCTGTGTGGACAGTCTATGAGCATAGCTGTGTTGACTGGTCCATGGACTCCATCCAATTCACTTGCATGTGATAGCCAGATTTGGACTTCACTCCCTCCTCAATTCTTGGGTATTTACCTGTCCTCGATGCCCTGACTTAGGGACTTAAAAGAGCCATTGACATGTAGAAAGAAGCACACAGCCATGTGTTTACCTGTGATCCAGTAAGTGGAGGACTCCATGTGATAATTTTCAGTCTGAGTTGAACTCACAGACATGGGTACCCCAAAGCCAGTACATATTTCCATTTCACAGACAATGAAATCAGCTCAGAGAGATTGAGAGACTTGCCCAAAGTCGTACAGCAAAGCCAAGCCAGAGCCTACTTCCCTGATTAGTAAGTCTGCCTCTCCTTTACTTTATTTTACCTTTGTATTCTCTTCTGATTAGTCTAAACTCTTAATATAAAACGATTTAGAAGGAAGAATTTTATTTATTTGAATTTAAATCCTTAACTGCAATAACTAGATAAGCAAGACTACGGACAAATGATACCAGATATACACCAGTTTATTTATATACGACTATCATTTCTATATGGATACATTATGAACCATTTCTATGTTTATATTATTTATACACTAGTTTTCCCCAACATTATCTTAGAAGTAAACATACCTTTAATATTTTAAGAAAAATGTCTCAGATATTAACTCTTCATGAATTTGATATTGGTGGCCGACTTTTGTTGTCTTTTCCAAAATGTTTTTTCTTTATTTCCCCAATCAGAATGACATTTTTACCAGTGTATATGGATACCCAGTCTAAAGACTATATTTTCCAGCTTTCTTTGCATCTTGGTGTGGCTGTATGTGTAAGTTCTAGCTAGTGAGCCCTGACAGGAAGTGTCAGAGACCCGGCTTCTCCTTCCTCATTTTTTTTTGGTTGAGATGTGGAGATAAAGGCTGGTGCTTGGCAGCTCTTTTAGACCATTTGGCAGCATGCTAAAGATGGGTAGAGTAGCAAGATAAGGAGGTGTTTAAGACAATGTTGATTGTGAAATCGCTGTATATGACTTGGTCTGCCTACTTCCAGGCTTATTCCTAGCTTCACATTTTATGACCTGTTAAAACCACTGTTATTTGTTAATCCATGACAGGCAGATTTACCAGATCTAAGTGATATGATATGCTGTATGATTTTAGAATCATTGGCTTAGATGTTATCCGAGAGGTCCTGAATAGACCTTTCTACATGTGGGGAAGGTGAGCACTTGACCTCACCAAAGAAGGTGGGTATCTAGACTTTATGCCTTTTGGAAAATTCCCCCTGAATTATGATGGGCTTTAGTGAACAAGCAGAAGCCAAGATGCTTTAAATAACCTATGGAAGGCATTCTAATTTGCTTTCATTTTATTTCCCAAAGAAAGTATCCTTTAGAGGAAACAAAAATTATGCTCTGGTCCTTGGCTCCTCTTTGGGATTCTCAAATAAGCCTGAGACTCTAACTACGGAGAGTGAATGCGAGCATCTTCATTCTCTTATAATGTAACTGATGAATAATATGGTTACAGTAACTTAACACACAGCTGATACCTGTATGTAAATAACAACCGGTTAAAGTGACATTAAAATGTTTATGTTCTTGATGGAAGATAAGAAAGGGAACATGTACATATGTAGGACTGGGTCGCTTTGCTGTACAGTGGAAATTGGCACAGTATTATAAAGTGACTCTGCTTTACTTAGAAAAAAAAAAACAAATAAAATGAACGATGAGGAAAAAAAAATTTTTTTTTAGTTCTGACCAAATCCACATCTCAATTATTTCTAACTCCACATTTGGTTTCTTCACATCATCAGTTCTTGAAAAATTGCCAGAGGAAGTGAAAACCAAGGGGGTTCCTCACCAACACTTGGCTTCCAAGCCTTAGAAATTTTACAAACCAACATCAACTCTCAAAAATACTGCAATTTAACTCTAACTTTGGAATTTGCTGTGGGAAAATACTTTGGTTGCATCCATGAAATCACCTTAATTGTGCTGCACTGAGGCAATGAAAGTGGCTGTGATGCAACCAGGGTATTAGAATTTCTGTGGTTCTTGTGCAAGATGAGGGCATCTTGTAGCCTCTGTATCTGTCAGGCAGAGCCTGGGGCAGTGAGCGATCCTGAAAGGAAACATCAAAGGAGCACGAATAATCCCAAGGGTGGAACTGTGCATTCCTGCAGGTCCCGCGGACCTCCTGCTGCCGTCTCACTTCTCAGGCGGTAGGGTGGTGGTCATGGCCCCGTCTGCTTCTTTTCTACGTGAGCTTCTAAGCAAATTGCACCTCGCTAGATGGGTGACTTTGTCTTCTACATCTGTTTTATGAATTATTTAGAAGCCTGTGAACTCTTAAGTTGCTGGCCGACCAGATCAATTAAATCTTTTCTCCAAAGGACTTATTCCCAGACTCTTTGTGGAGACTGCGTGGATGAGAACTGTCCAGTCGTGTGGCCCTTGGAAAGAAGGAAAATGAGATCTGGCATTTGCTTGTTACCTTTTCATGTTGCGTCTATAAGCTCCGGCTTTTGGTAGAGCTCATTCTAGAAAGACATTAAGCCCGGAACCGACATCAAAACTCACTTCCTCCCTCAGACTGATTTGAGTAGTTTTCATTTGATTGACCTGAAGAGTCAAGATAAAAAACAAACACAAAACCCAAAAAACCACACTTCCTTTCCTGGCTTACCCAAATGGAAAACAATACGGTGTTCTGGAAAAATGTCGTGACATCGGATGCATACTTTGACGCTCAAGCCTTTGGATGGAAGGCCGGAGAATGAAGGAGAAAGGCTCTGAATGCTTTAATAGTTTCCGACTTTTTTCCCAAGTGGGGAGGAATCTCTCTGGTAAAGGTGCATTGGTTGGCAGCAGTCTATTATCTTAACACAGTGTCATGTTCTACTTTCAGAGGCTGCGCTGTTAGTCATCACAGAGAAGAAATTCATGTATCAGGAGTGTTCGTTTCCCAACAACTGAGTCTGCATCACTGACCCACCACACCCTCAAATTAACCATTCGAGGTCGGTGGAGTAAAGCATTTCACCTGTTGCACACCTGGCCAGCAAGGTCCTTGGTGCCCTTGATAACCGCTCCTCCTCATTCTTCCAAGTCCTTTCTTGACTATTTACAATCGTCAAACTAACTGGGTTCAAGGGCTATAAAGATGGACAAGGATGGCATTCTTCTTTCTGCTGGGAGAGATCTGGCTTTCAGCTTTCCGGGGTCTACTCGATTTAACCATCAGATACATTCAGTGGGGTGGCCAGCTGGAGGCGGTGGTGCTAAGAGGTACCCTGGAATACAAAGGCCCCACCAGGCACTCATGAGTCCTGAACATCTGTGACTGCTTCGGCGAAATCCCATTTATTCCCTTGGAAGCATGGCAAGGACTGCTCTTTTTGCCCTTGTCTCCATCATCAAAAGGCAGCCTTGTAATGTGCTTGTGATCAGGCCGCAAGGGTCAGACTCATGATTGCAGCTGGGAGGGAGGTGTGGGTCTGGCGGTGGGCGCCGCCTCAGCTGCTCTTACGTGGAGCGGGTCGGGAGGCTGGCAGCCAGGCGCCGGGGCCGTTTCTATGCGGTTGCTAGGGATGCTGCCTTAAATATCCCTGAAGCTCTGTGATCCAAATGGAGAAAAACTGACATTCTGACTTCCCATCTGAGAGTGGAATACGTGATTCACAGCCCTTCTGCCGCATTCATCAAGCCTTGTTTACATGGAAAGAAGCCAGAACAGCCAGAGCCAAGAGCTGCATTCGGAAAGCCAAGTAATGACGTCATCCGGGCAAAGCAGCCCCGGTAAACCACTTAGCTGGCTTAGGTGCCTAGTATTTAGCTGTGGAGCAAATCCCAGCAAAGTGTCGGAGGAACACCACAGCGTTTGGCCCTGTTCTTGGGATTTACATGGTTGTATTACGGTTTGTTTATCAAATAGTGTAACACCATCATTTGCTATTATCTAAGTGAGAAACAGCCCGCTCTGCCGGTGAGATGGCAATAAGAGACTTCCATCGCCCTTGCAGGGAGCAGGTGCAAACCGATGCATACACGCACGCACTCCAAACATGAAGGAGAAATACTATTTGTCCTGGTATAACACGATGCTCTATTAGTTATTTCAATCATATTCCTTTTTTGGGGATTTGTGTTCACAGCCACACATCGTTGGTCCCAAGATGGAATTATTCTTACCCCTAGAGAATTGCCGAGGAAAACTTTGGTTTTGGATGGATTGATGTGTTCCTTTCCCCTGGGGTGCTCCAGCCCGATTATTATTAGGAACCCATTTTTAGCTGAGCCTCTGGAACCTAAAATTTGTCCTTAGGGTAATGTAAGGTCCTGCTGCATGTCCAGTGTTGAGCTGAGTTAGGGATTAAGGCCGAGGTGGTGGATGCAGTGGACATGCTTCTTGTCTGCACGAAGTTTGGTTAAGTCAATCAGTCAACAAGGTTGATTTTCTCTGAGAATCACAGTGGAATCTGGCCATTCTTGTGTAATCCTATGAATGCCTGAATTACAGGCATGGTTTTTTGATTTTTTTTTTTTTTTTTTTGGAGACTCCTGAACTACCTCTTCTGGAGGGAAATCAAACACTTCCAAGTTAGAGTTTTGTCCAGTTCCAAAAGATTCATAAAATCCTCAAAATGAGAGCTTTTTTTTTTTTTTTTAAAAAAAGTAAATACCACCAAACAAACAAACGAACAACCCCCAAAGGGTCAAGTAAATCTAGAGACTGACAAATAGCCCTTGAATAATTACAGTTAATTTTATTCTATTTTGTATACAAAGAGGTAGGATCTTTTTTTATAAAATGAGACCAGGGTGGATTTGAACTTCTTATTGAGCCAGTCCCTTTATCCAAAGGAGAAATTGTGCTGTTATGATCAGTGGAGTGATGTTTAGCCATTTCCTCCCGGTGCCGTTGGGGCTACACGTGGGTCATCAGAGGAGTAAGGACTTAAATAAAACAGTGAAATCATCTGCAAAGAATAACAGGAGTACAAGGGCCTTTGTGGGATCCATTCTTGGAGAAAAGTTTGCTTTCTGGGTTAGACAAACGACAAGGCAGTGGCAGCAGGCTTGAAATAACCTGACTCCTTGGAAGCCGAGATTCTACTTTCTGATAGGAACTGACACAGCACTTAATCTTCGGAGGCAGAAAAAATGGAGTTTTGTGCAATTTAGGAGACTTTCTGAAACGTTCTTTAAAACGAAGGCCCTCTCTGCTTGGGCTTTTAGATGTCAAGCCATGGTTGGTTTGTGCTCTGGTTTGTTTTTCCCAGATGCGCATTCAATCTGGGCTTTTTTCCTGAAATGTATTATGAAATTTCAGAGTATTTCACAGTTATCTACCCAACTCTCTAGTTACATTGCGTGGGAAGTTAGCCCTACCGTGTGAGCAAGAAGAGCAGGCAATTGCCTTACATCTTGAAAATGGGTTTGGCGGTGACCTCCCCAAGAGGTGTCTGGCACGCTGGTAAAGGGAAAGATATGGTCAGTTCAAGGTTTCATGACAAGACACCTGCTCATCGATACTGTACCATTTTACGAAAGTATTTTCCTTGTTGCCTTCTCTTGTCAGAGAATATCACTTGTGCACCAGGCTAGGTTAAGAAAAGTCAGTAGCCTGTGGTTGTTAACCACTCAAGCCTCAAACACTTTTTTTGTTTCAAGGAGTATAGACTACATTCTTCCTTTATTAACCTTAAACTGAGTCTATGTTCCCCAAACTCAAGTGGCATTTGATATTTAGCCACAAAAAATAACCAATGAAGATGACAAAACCATTAACAATTAGTTCGCAAAGAGAAACTTTTGGGGTGTGTGCCTGCATAAAATGAAAGAGAATGTTGCTACAAATATTTTCATTTTGAGCCACAGTGGGATGATCATAGAATCTTCTTTTAAGGAAAATGGTTTCATTTTTGGGGACACTTAATAATACGAGTACGATCAGTAAGCAGAACTGCTGAATTCACCTGGATAGTTGTAAATGAAGGAAAAAGAAGCTCACTTTCCTAGACATAATTACGGAGTAGGCAGTTTACTTCACTTTGAAATCCTTTTATTGGCACCAGCAAAATGTTTGAATGACTGTTATGGAGTCTTTCACATTGCACCACGTGACTTCTTCAAAGAGCTATCTGAATAGTGAGGGCTTTAAATCATACACCCTTAAGATGCTGGTTTCACAGAGTTGGGACAAAGCACGGGGGTTTGTGCTGGTTCAGGCATTGCCCACTCGGGCAACCTATGGAAGACTTTGCACATTCAAAATAATACTGGACTGAATTAGAATGTCCCCAAATCTCTTCACCTCTGCCAGTAATTGCCAGAAATCCATAGCCCTATGCTGTTGCTTCTTACATGGCCAAGCAGAGGTGAAGCCATCTGAGGGCAGCGAAGGAGGAGGTCCCACACCCAGTCACAAACTGCCAAGAAAACGTCACCCAAATTCCCCCCCACGTGTACACTTTTTAAGATTTTATTTTTATTGGAGTGTGGTTGAGTTACGGAGCTGTGTCGGTTTCTCTAGTGCAGCACAGTGACCCCGTCCTACTTTTTCTCATACCATCCTCCATCAGGGTCTACCCAAGAGATTGGATAGAGTTCCCTGTGCTGTACAGCAGGACCTCATTGCTTATCCATCCTAAGTGTAATCGTTTGCATCTACCAACCCCAAACTCCCCATCCATCCCACTTCCTCCCTCCTCCCCCTTGTCAACCACAAGTCTATCACTTAGATGTGGAATCTAAAATATGGCACAAATTAACCACACATGTACTTTTTGAGGAATATTTTCTCCCAGGTTCTTATTAGCTGACCTCGCTTCATGTACAAATGCCGGCGTGGGAGAGGTGAGAATAGACAGAGGTGGGGCTCAACCCTCTTGACGCTGCTGTCCTGGCTAGAGAGGATGGCAGTATTATTCATTGACTGAAAGCCTCAGATTAACAAACCTGAAACAAAATAATCTGAAGCACCACGTCTGGGCATAACAAAGGGCTGTGCCATGAATTGCCAAGGGGAAAGTCGCATCTCCTGAAAGGTTTGGGTTTCTTCGGATATAGCTCATCTCACGGTTATCAGAAAGGACTGGTAAAGCATGCAGCCGTCAGCCTGGTTCTTTCTCTTCTGCAGGTGAGTGGCGGGAGCCTAGATCTACAGTGGGGCTTGTGTTCCATTCACTTTTATAGATGCTTTCTTCTTGCATCTTTCGTCTTCAGGGTGGGAGTACCATACCCTTGATGCCTTTGAGTCACATTACAGCACTGGAGTCAGGCTGGCTCTGCCTTGACATCTCTAGGTTATGAAGATTCAAGAAAAGGTAGACAAGTGGAGACTGCTTTTTGGTGGGCAGTGGCATTCGCAGGCTCCATATCACGTGCAAGTGCCGTGGAAAGCACCTGCGGGAGCCCTCACCTGGAATGTCACTCATTCAGAAATGACGGACCAGAGGGCCAACATGTTGGATTTCAGTTTTCTCCAGGGCCCCCTGCATGTAAACTTAGGATACTGGTTGGGTTGTGGAGCAGAGCTTGTTTGTTTATGTGGCAGCCAACAGAGTTTTCAAAGTGAAAGGAAAAGCAACGAATGGGATGGGAAACAGAAATGCAAGACCGAAGGATGATTTGCCATGTTCATCTCTTCCGCCTTTTCATGTAAATGTAAAAATCATGCCATTAAGGTCATAAAACACCTTGTCGGGTTTTTTAATGGCTATTATTTGGAATCCATGAATGTATTAAATTGGGGGGAAATGACATTATTACAATATTGAATCTTCCAATTCTTGAATATGTTATATTCATCCATTTATTTAGGACTTTAAAGTTTCCCAGTGATGATCTTGCATGTATGTGTGTGTATGTATAAATATATAGTCTTACATGTATATCATAAAAGTATATGGTATATAATACATATTTTATATATAATAGATGTATTCCTAAGTATTTTATATTTTTGTACAGTGCTAAATGGTGTTTTTTTAAAAATTTAATTTCCTAATTGTTCTGAGCATAAAGAAATATGATTTTGTGTATTGACCCCATACCTGGCAATCTTACCAAATTAATAATTACGATAATTTATGAGAAAATTGTTTTCAATTTTCTATACACCCGGTCTTATCATCTGCAAATAAGGACAATTAAATCTTTTTCTTTCTAATCATCATATCGTTATTTCCTTTCCTTTCCTGGCTAAAATACCCTGTACGAGATGTAATAACACAGTAATAGGTGGACACTTCTAGCTTGTGTGTGATCTCTAGGGGAAGAGTTTGGTTTTCCCTTTTCTCTCTCTCTGTTTTTGTAGAAATACTTTTATCAGATTGAAACATTAACCCCCTATTCCTATTTTACAAAGAGTTTTAATTAGGATATTGGCATTTATGAAGCATTTTCTCCTTGTTTTTTGATAAATATAGAGAGTTACCATGGTTGACTTTTGAGTATTACATCAATTTTGCTTTCTTGGAATAAACCCACTTTGTTGTGATGTGTTATTTTCTCAAAACAGCTCTAGATACCTTTGCTAAGATTGTGTTTGGGATTTTTATACTTTGGCTGTGGGTAGACGGGCCTTGACTTTTCCTTCTTGGAATGTCTTTGCTGGGCTCTGCTATCAGTGTTACAATGTGCTCACAGAATGAGGCTGGAAGTGCTCTTTCTATTTTTGTGCAGAGTTTAAGTAGAAAGGCATTAGTTCTTCCTTTCAAGAGTTGATATCTGGGCCTGGCATTTTCTTAAACTCTGGGTTCTGTTTCTGTAATAGGACCATTCATATGTTCTGGGGTTTTTTGGTGGGGGGCGCTCAGTTTTGCAAAGCTGTATTTCTCTAGGAACTTATTTTTCCCAGATTTTAAAATGTATTGGCACACTATTTCTTCATAATATCTTCTTATTATCCTTTCCATGTCTGCAGAATTTGTAATTCCCTCCCACCCCTGCTATTCCCCCCCTTTTAAGTTCATGCTCTATTTCTAGGATCTTTCCTTGTTATTTCTTGATCATTTTTGCCAGATTTTATGCAACTTATTAACCTTTTGGAAGGCCTAAGTTTTGACTTTGCTTTGATCTGACCTATGACATGATTGTTCCCACTTTGTTATTTTTCTACTGTTATATTTATTATTTTATTTCATGTTCTTTGAATTTTATTTTCCCTTTCATTTTCAATTGCTGCTTCTTAACTTGGCCGAGCAGTGGCTTCTACTCTCTTCTTTCCTAGCAGTCTGCGCCTCAGCTGTAGGGCTCGCAGTTGTGAGACTGTGTCTTTGAGTCCTCTTTTAAAATACATTTCGTCTAGGAGTTCCCCGTTGTGGCGCAGTGGTTAACCAATCCGACTAGGAACCATGAGGTTGCAGGTTCGATCCCTGGCCTCGCCCAGTGGGTTAAGGATCCGGGGTTGCCGTGAGCTGTGGTGTAGGTCGCAGATTCAGCTCGGATCCTGCGTTGCTGTGGCTCTGGCGTAGGCCGGTGGCTACAGCTCTGATTCAATGCCTAGCCTGGGAACCTCCACATGCTGGGGGAGCAGCCCAAGAAATGGCAAAAAGACAAATATATATATATATATATAAAATAAGTAAATAAATAAAATAGATTTTGTCTAAATAACATTTAACCAGTGCCTATAGTGTGCCAGGCAAGCTCGTAAAACGCCTTTCCTTACTTCTCCATTCTGCAGATAAGAAAACTGAGGCTCAAAGAGCCTACAGGATTCATCCAAAGTAGCTAAGCTAGAAGACAGAGGAGCCAGGATTCATGCTCACACTCTCTGCCTCCCAAGTTCTTCGTTCCTTACCGAGGGCAGCACTGGCTGTCACTATTCGTGGCATTTCTGCCTCAATTTCATATGAATAAAACAGCAAAAACCTCCCACGGTTTATCTTTACAAAGTACAGCTTTTTGGGATGACTTCTGATGAGCGACCAAGTCCAAAATTCTGTTTCTTCGCTGCCTCTCCTCTCCAGTGCTTTCCAGTTCCACGGCCTTAGCTTTATTTCAGATTCTCTTCATTTTCTGTCTGGAGCCTCGCAATGGTCTCAAACACATCCTCCACCCAGCGCCAGTGGGATCGGTCACTAACAGTGATCGGATCCCTTTTGTTCTCCAACTTACAACTGTTTTGTGATTCTCCACTGACTAGCGGAAGAAGGCTGGATTTCCTAGTGGAGCACACGGCAGGCAGGTCTTTCCCCAAGCGGCCTCGTCTTGTGGCCTCTTTCACACCCAAACCACCACCAAGGCCCGGCGTTCAATTCAGTCTCCCTGGACCTTCCGCTCACCCTTCCCCTCTGGCGATCCCTGACTCAACCCTCGAGATTCGTCTCGAGCATCATCATTCTGAAACAGTTTTCTAACGTCTTTCAGAGGATTTTCTGCTCCCCTCTCTGTGCCTCTATCTTGTGTAGAAGAGTCCATGAAAGCCTTTGCGATACTGAAGAATCCTTTATTTATTTACTCTTAGTGTCTCTCTTTGTTTCTTGGGCTTTAAGCTCCTTGAAAGCACCAACGATGGCGTAAATGCCTTTGCGTGGGTGCCCAGCAGAGCACCTGCCCATTAGCTCTTAATAAATGTTTGCCCAACACATTTAATTAACTTTCTCAAAAGAGTTTACAAGGGCAGAACACAATTCTTCACATCCCAGAGAAAATGCTTTGGGGAGAGAGAAAACAAAACAAAAGCAAAGCCAAAAACCAACATTACTGCCTATGTGGTATTCTGAAATTTGGTATTTTTAAAACTTGCTGTGGGTGGTTAGAGAAGAAGGTGAAAAGAGATGGCAGTTGGGTGAAGGTTAATCAGCCGGGGGTTGAAATTTCAAGCTCAAAAGAGCTGAATTCAAGGGGGGAAGAGACAGGTAATGACAGGAGAAGCTGATCTGGTTGGGCAAGGATGATGAATTTTTTTTTTTTTTTTTTTGTCTTTTGTCTTTGTTGTTGTTGTTGTTGTTGTTGTTGTTGCTATTTCTTGGGCCGCTCCCGCGGCACATGGAGGTTCCCAGGCTAGGGGTCCAATCGGAGCTGTAGCCACCGGCCTACGCCAGAGCCACAGCAACGCGGGATCCGAGCTGCGTCTGCAACCTACACCACAGCTCACGGCAACGCCGGATCGTTAACCCACTGAGCAAGGGCAGGGACCGAACCCGCGACCTCATGGTTCCTAGTCGGATTCGTTAACCACTGCGCCACGACGGGAACACTCCGGATGATGAATTTAACACAAGATCATGTCCTAGCTCAGCAGTGACTTTATTTTCATTTTGATCCTCGCTGCTGTATAACAAAAGGATGCAAGGCTATCAGCGTTAGTCCTGGCGAGGGAGATTTCAGGGCTCGCACAGGAAAGGGCCGGGGGGGTGTACGTCAAAGAAAGGAAGAGCCAGAAAAAGATGCCTAAGCAACACCATCTTACCATGAATCCTGGAAGGTTTTAGAATATTAATATGACCCAGGGGTTTTCTTCTTTCTGGGCAGGTGTTAAAAAAGTAAGAACGAAAGTAAATCTTCTAGCAGCACTTCCAGTCTCCTCTTTTTCTGATCTCATCAATATTTTAGTTAATTTACGAATTATTTACTTTGTAGGACAGCCAGGAGCCTTGCCACTGCTTTCTAGACTTTCATCTGCCGCCTTCGGCTTTCATGAAATAGTCTACAAATTCACCACAATTAACGTAATTCATTGTATTTTATGACTTTGGGTCAGAATGCCAGAATTTCGGTGCCAGTGTCATTGTGCTCATTGAAACCTCAGGAGTATCTTTCAGCTATTGGCTTTCAGACCTTTCTTTTTGAATAGGTGGCTCTTTACTTCCTAGGTGCCAAAGCCACCATGTCAATGTAATTGAAAACAAGCAAGAAGGAGACTGGATGGCTCAGATGAATGGAAACGTGATCCAGACTCTTCCACCCACAACCCATTGGCTGAGATCCAGGCGAGGCTGATGGGAACGAGCAGTAATTACCACCTGATGGCTGGACAATGGTCTGTGTGAAATGAGCTGGTTATCTCAAGTCTAGTTCCCCATGGACAGGTGTTCATATTGCAGTTTCCACCTCCAGCGACAGTCGCCCAGGGCCTGAAGGAGTCAAGAGCCCAAAACTAGCGTCTCTCTTATTTGAGGTTGGCTGCCCATTTGTGAGACAAGGAAACCTCTGGCTCCCGACTTCAGCAGAGGATGAAATTACCAATGTCTAATCAGGCTCCCTCTCTCTGTCTATCTCTCTCCCCCCCCCCCCAAGTGTAAAAGTTATTTGGAAAACAAGGGCCAGGGTGAGGCATTTCCCATTTGTCTATTTACTTAAAAGTTATGCTACGGTTCCAGAGGGAGAACGCAATCGTGGAAAAATGAGAACAATACGAAATTTTTCTTTAGCACTGTGGTCATGTGCCCTGACCCCTTAAAATGCCAGTCTTGCCTTATAAACCACTGAAGAAGAAGAAGAAGGAGCATTCGCTCCCCACATCTGTTACAAAAGTCATAGGCAGCAACCAAATTCAGTATCAATCGCATTATCCATCCTGCCAAGGCTGAAGATTATCTCCCCCTCTTCACTGGAGCAAGAGATTTTTCCAAACTTTATAAATATTGTTATGTCTCTCCAATGCATTACCTCACAGGTCTCTTCTGAAAGATATCCAAATCCTACATTAAGGCACTTGTGGGAAAAGAAGAAAAAATAAATGGTTTACTTTAAATGGGGTTTGGATAGGGTATGATTACGGTCTGAAATGTATCGCACTGACATAGTAAAACTGAACTTCCTAATGGATTCTTAAATTTTGAGTAAGCATTAAATCCATTTATTGAACTCCCCGCTGTATGTCTAAAAGTTACAATAAATACATATGCATATATATTTTTTTCCCCGATGGGCTTTCTGCCGTGAAGGACGTCACGCATTCGTTGTATGGGCTGGGCTTGAAGAATGCTGAGGACACAGAGCTGAATGCGGAGCCCGAGTGCAGGGAGGGAGGCAAAATGTTTTCGGAGCGGACAATTAAGGACCTGAATAGGGAGAGATTAGCTCCGCCACAGAAAGAAGAATGGCTAAAATAGGCAGAGGGAAATATCCCTCAATAGACTTACAAATGGATCCTGTCTCTACCCACAGTGTTTTTATGTCATCAGGTAACCAGAGCTGAACTGTGTCCAGAAACACATTAGATCTTGCTCCTCGATGGTGCCAGGCGGACAAATACGCAGAAGGACACACAATGGCAAAATTCAAACGTGAATAGAGAGCTGGATTTTCATTGTTTGCTCACAATACCTCTCGGGTAGAAGGAAGGAAGTAGGCTGTATTGCCTAATAACTCCGAAAGGCCCCAGAGAAAGAAAAACACACCCATTCCCATTTTGGTGGTGTGCTGGGTCCTGCGGCCAGCCGTTCCCGGTGATAAGTGAGAGAGGGCTATTCCGTGGGTCCTGCTCCAGTTGTAAAGCCATAAACCATCCACGTCGTCCATGAGTCTGTCTCGCGGTGAGGGGTGCCAGGGTATGAGTCACAATCTCTGCCAAGGAGACGGCGAGGTGGGAAAATTTGCTGACACGCTCTGTAGGAAAAGAGAGACCCCAGGATGGAAGAATGGTGAAAAGCTATTGTTTCTCTGCTTGATAAGTTAAAAAGAAAAAAAAATACATACATACATACATACATATAGAGTTGAAAAAAGTTATGTTTGTGCTCTTGGCTCAGGTTCTAACAGGGATAAACTTACGTTTTGGCATTTGGTCAATAAGAGCCATAAAACGGGAGCTTTAAGATAAAGCAGAGTAGAAATCATGGAACCTAAAAGCACACAGACATGCAGAGAAAGGCTAACTGATCCTAAGAAAGTGCAATAGGGCCGTGGAAGGCGTCTGCCCCTTGGACGTGATGACAGACCGGAACAAGACCATGTGCGAAGATCTTTCCGTAGTTGTTGGAAATGCGTCATTTTCGGATGTCACATGCGAGACAGCGACATTCTTATCGACATAGCGAAGTTCAGTGGTGTTCAAAGAATAAGGGCAAGGCTGAGTTTTAGAGGGTTTATTTTTAATGTTCCTGCTCTCCTCCCCAGCCCACGGTTTGGCGTGACAGACCAGAGGGGCTAAGTTGGCTTCAGTGTTTCCGCAGGGGTTTTATTGCATTATGGGATGAGCTAATATGAGCGTATAAACAAGAGCCTGATGTTTCTTGGATTGTAATTAAATTAGCCATTTGAAAATAGGCATTGTATGCTAATACTGCCTTTATACTCATTTAAGCACAGAGTTTTGGAGTGAATAATGCCTGCTGAACAATATACCGGAGGGTAACACTATCCACACGCTAAGATACGTCACATAGTTGCACATCAAACGTGTACACAACGTCCCTTGACTCCTTGCTCATTTTAAAAATGTTCACCTAGCAAGTTTCTGTCGTGGCGCGGTGGAAACGGATCCGACTAGGAACCATGAGATTGCAGCTTTGATCCCTGGCCTCACTCCGTGGGTTAAGGATCTGGCATTGCCATAAGCTGTGGTGTAGCTCGCAGATGTGGCTTGGATCTGGCATGCTGTGGCTATAGTGTAGGCCGGCAGCTGTATCTCCCATTCGACCCCTAGCCTGGGAATCTCCATATGCCTCGGGTGTGGCCCTCAAAAGCAAGAAAAAAGAAAAAAGAAAAAAATGTTAAATTTCTAAGAGGGAGGAAAAAGACACAGGAAACTATTCCTTAGATGTTTACCTTGTAGCAGCCTTTTCTGGAAATGAATCATGAATTCCTTTCTTAAAACCAGTAGAGGCTTGGTGAGCTGGTATTTCATTCACCACAAAATCAGAAGTGAGACTACCCTGCACATGGAAGTTCCCTGGCCAGGGGCTGGATCTGAACTCTAGCTGCTGGTCCACACCACAGCCACAGCAACACCGGATCTGAGCAGCTTCTGCATCTACGCTGCAGCTTGTGGCCACGCCGGATCCTTAACTCACTGAGTGAGGCCAGGGATCAAACCCGCATGCTCATGGACTCTAATTTCAGATCCTTAACCCACTGAGCCACAACCGTCACTCCTGCATGTTATGTTATAAGGAGCTTTTTAAAAAATTCTGGGTGTCCTATGTATCCTTATTCACTTTGTATCCTAACTAAATCTTTAGCAACTGAAGTTTTTAAATGTTCAAGGACTCCAGGGGAACCATTCATATCAATATTTAAACCTCCATATGTACATAAAATACTCCTGTAAGGATAACATGCCAGAAAAGCAATTAGAACCTGTGGTACACGCATGCGTTACGGACGCCAAAAGAAATACGACTCATCATTTCTTGGTAGACCCCAGAAAAATCAACTGGCTCTACGGTTTCACCTACGGAAAGAAATCTGTTTGAGTCGTTTACTTTCTCCCATCATTTCTATCCACGTACATGAATTCAGTTTTTTTTTTTTTTTTTGTCTTCAGGTTAATACGTTGAGCGGGGGGAAAAATGAGTGAGTCAGTGCCTCAGTCACTTTCAGGCAAAAGTCAAATTGAACTCTTCTGAGGAAAGACATTGTATTATTTTCAAAATGAGTAAGACTCTCAAGTCTTTCATTTACATCAGCTTTCTTTTATATCGCCTTCAAAAATACCTCACTCTTCATATACACACACACACACCACGTGTTTCCAGCTTGAATTTGATTTCCTCAATTTGCAAACATGGATAAAAATTGCGAGAGAGCCTCGAATGAGAGAAACTAAGTTGGGTGTGTCCCAAAACGTGCTCATTAACTTCACCTCCTCCTCGAAAAGCTTCTCTCTGGAGCAACCCCCACACTTTTGCTGGGTTTAGATGGATGCATCGCTTTGATCATATTTTATGGCTTTTGCAGCAACTATCAGATTGATTAAAAGTAAATAAAATGGGTCAAAGAAATTCATGCAGTATCTGAAAAGACGCCTGAAATGTGCTTGGTGACCTTTCAAATACTTGCGAACTCAGACTGGAAAAACCTCTAATCGTTGAGGTCTTACAAAAATTGGGTAGCCCTATAAATATTAACCAATATGGGGCCATATCAATACAGCTGGATATGGCCCTTTCACGAAATGATAACGCCTTGTTGATGTCATCAAGAAAGGAAGCATGGAAGTGTCTACGAAATAACCCTGACCTGTTTCTAACCTCACACAAGGAGTGGGCTATTTCTAGTTCTCCTTTCTAGCTGGAAACAACAGTTAACAATGGTAGGGTTTCCATAGGCTTAAAAAAATACATCCTTTTAATTTTTTAGGTTTAATCAGCGAGTCGGACCGCTGACCCGCTTCTTGGCTTTCATCCATTTTCCACCTGATACTTGCTGCTGCCGAGGCTTGCTAAACCCACCCGCTCTGCTCTCCGGGGGGGAAGTTCCCCCGGGGGTCTGGGTGGACGAGGGGGACGGGCCGAGAGCAGTGTAGGTCCTACAGGCACTCAGGGCAGGGATGGGCATGTCTATCGAGGGTACCTGCAGGGCACTTTTCCATGGTCATTTCAGGTACACAGAACGGTGTGTGGCTGGGATTGGTCCCGTGAACCTGTGGCTTCAGGGGATGCTGGAATTACCCCCAAGCGCAGAGTTAGCAAAGGGGCTGTCGGGGGTGGGGGGAGCAGGGGCTACCTCTCCAGCATGTGTGCGGTCCCCCCTCCCAGGCAAGACAAAGAGCATGTAACCTGCTTTCTTAGAAGTCTACCTTTTTTTTTTTTTTTAAAGTTTTGTTGAAACAGAGGTGACGTGCAATGTTGTGACTGTGTCTGCTGTACAACAAAGCGATTCAGTTCTCCATGTACACATATCCGTTCTCTTCCAGAGTCTTTTTCCATATCAGTTATCACAGAATGCTGGGGAGCGTTCTCTGTGCTCTACAGCAGGTCCCCGTTGGCCCGTCCATACACCTCGGGGTGCCTATGCCAATCCCAAAGCTCCAGTCCCTCCCTCCTCCCCCAACCCATCCCCTTTTGGTAACTATAAGTTTTTCAAAGTCTATGCATCCTTTTCTGTTGTGCAAATAAGTTCATTTGCATCTTTTTTTTTTTTTAAAGATTCTGCTTTAATGACTATGATTTTCGAGTCTTAAATATGCCTTAAGCTTGACCATTGGCTCCGTGGTCCCCCAGTCCCTCCTTCCAGAGAGCATCCTTCTATCTCTTTTGTATTTCACTGTGCCCTCCCTACCCCCACCCCCCGAGGAGACCCACGCGGGATAAGAATCTAGCCTAGAGTTCACAAGCTCTTCTGCTATTGGTGCCAATCTTGCAACATGAGAATCAGACAGGGCCAGATGAGAACCCAGTGCCTCAGTGAGGACAGCGGAGGGAGAGGAGAGAGGAGGGGAGCCAGGTGAAACAGACACTGCTCAGATGTCCCCCATTTTTCCATATTCAGGAGGGTGCCTGTGGGGCAGGACTGGAAGAGGGGTGCTATTGTGACTAAGGGGAAAAAAAAACCCACAACGGACAAGAGCTCCTCTATGAAAGCAGCTTTGTTCTTAGGTGCCATTGAAAAAGCCTTCCAACACATCAATTCACAGTGGCATTTTCCCACCTTTAAAGTTGTTTGCACAGATACAGGGAAACGCACATGGGCAGGCAGGCTGGGCGGAGTGGCACAGAACAACCGTGAGAGGCTGTCAGTGGGTTCGATAAAAATATCATGGAGGCCAGAAAAAATCATAGGAAATGTTAGCCACCAACTCCATCAGAAGGTTACATAATAAATAAGCCAAACAGGAAATGATTAGGACGGCAGCACCGGAGGACGCTTGAATGCTGTGTCATATAAAAGAGCACAGCCATTCTCCAGCAAAGTTGTAAAGCTTATGATTCCAACGCTCTGTGATAAAGCAGGTCCATGTTCTGCCCACAACAGCACCCCAGGTCAGCCACCGCAAACTCCTGCCCAAGCCAGGAGTCCCCAGGTTATTCCCACCAACACACCGTCTTTCCAAAGGCATCTCTTATGCCCCGTGACTATCCTTGGATCCATTCCCATTAACCATGAAGGCAGAGAAGGTAGCTGCCTGGGAAACCGGAGACTAAAGTTTTCAAAGCCCCATTAGGCACCATTTGGGGGGGGGTTTATTGGCTATTCCGGGCTACTTTTCTCATCAAAAATCTGCATTATTTTTCCAAGAGGGTCTTAGATGGAGAAGAACAGAACCAAGAACACTCAGTGGATTGCGTTTAGTCTGAGAAACCACAACGGTTTTGTCATCCCTAGACTTCTGAAAACTCAAAAGTTTAACAATAAAGAGTGCCTGAGGAGAAAAAAAAGTTGAGCCTGAATTTTTGCTCTTGTTGGGATCTTGGGTGTAACACTATTTCCTAGCATGGAAGGTTTTCATTTTAAACCCCCACCATCACTTTGATGGAGCTGCATGGAGCTGTGTGGGATCTGTGGCTGTAGCTGGCTCTGGGAATGAGCCCGATTTTTGACATGTAGAGCGACTCAAAGTCTTTTTCTTCCTGTTTGTGCATTAAGTTTCTTTATTCACTGCTGCTACATCTAAGCAATCATTACATTAAAAAAAAAAAATTGGAGTTCACGTCGAGGCGCAGCACAAACGAATCTGACAAGGAACCATGAGGTTGCGGGTTCGATCCCTGGCCTTGCTCAATGGGTTAAGGATCTGGTGTTGCCGTGAGCTGTGGTGTAGGTCGCAGACGCGGCTCAGATCTGGCGTTGCTCTGGCTGTGGCGTAGGCCAGCAGCTGTAGCTCCGATTCGACCCCTAGCCTACGAACCTCCATATGCCACAGGTGAGGCTCTACAAAACAAAACAAACAAACAAACAAAAAAAATGATGCCTTATTTTCTGGCACTAAAGTTATTCCCATCGCAGTGTGACTTCTGGGGGCCGTACTAGTGGTAAATGCTAAAAAAAATGAAGACCTCACCTACCCATCTTACAAGGCCACCTAAAGCACATTTTAAAATAACAGGCAGGGAGTTCCTGTTGTGGCTCAATGGGCTAAGAACCCGACTAGTATCCATGAGGATGGGGGTTTGATCCCTGACCTCGCTCAGTGGGCTAAGCTTCCAGTGTTGCCGTGAGCTGTGGTGTAGGTCGCAGACGTGGCTCGGATCCTGCGTTGCTGTGGCTGTGGGGCAGGCTGGCAGGTGCCGCTCTAATTCAACCTGTGGCCTGGGGACGTCCATGGGCCCCGGGTGTGGCCCTAAAAAGAAAAGAAAATCCCAGGCAGGATAATAATGTGCTGTCATCCTGGGCAGTTTTGCATTGTGTTTGTGTTGCGTCGTCAGTTGTGTTCTCAAAGCTGGCTCTCCGTCTGGGAGAGCACATCTCTGTGGGAAAATCAGTCGAATGTCTACAGGTGACATTGCCTTCTTGTGGCCAAGCCTGTTCCCGAACCACACGTAATTGAACAATATAGCCTTTTACCAAACACTATCTTTTTCTAGATGATACGAAGCCATCATCTGTTTCTTTACTGTTTCTTCAGAGCAATTACCTCCTACGGCGACCACTCTGTACCGAAAGGCATTTTGAGCCGTGCTATACGCTGGCCTCGTGGAAGGAGTGCAAGAGTGAGCCCAACTTGGGACTAACACGGGAAGAGACGGAGAATGGAATTCAAAATACAAAGGGACAGGAAGCCATACATCATTGCACAAAGTAACGTTATGACTTGGTGGCCTCCGCAAGGCCTTCTACCACGCTGTAAGCTGTAGCCAAAAATACTGCAAGAGCTGGAACTTCGAAACTGACTGTAAACGTGTCTGGAATGGCCCCCAGACACTCTGGCCTGTGTTTATAGAAGTCTTTGTTTTCCTCTGACAGTACCAGGAACCTAGCATTTTCCTAGGCGGGTGTATTTCTGTATTCATTGTCCTGGCAGTACCAGGTTAAGTTGACAGCTTGACAGCTTGGCTCCAGGAATGAAAGATTCTTTATTGACGATCTTCCTTATCCTTCTCTTTGGGTGCCTATTAAGTTGAATGCAATTCTATTTTTTTGCCGCCCAACCCGGTCCAAGGCTACTCCCTTTGGGAAGGAGCGGAGAACTGAACGTGATATATAGACAACTGCACCGAATTTTGTGGTGAGTCAGGGATATTCTCTCAGGATGAGAGTTAACAGGGGTTTGGCTCGACACAGAATGGGTTGGTGTCAATCCCAGCCCTTCTGCGAGCTTGCTGTGTGACTTTTGGGGAAGTCGTAACCTTTCTGTTTTTAGTTTCCTGAAAAGTGGAGATAAAGCCGCAGTGCTTTTCATCCATCTCCCTTGGAGGCGTTTTGTGAAGGCTTGTTAATTAATTGTCAAGGCGTCTGCGTGGGGGATGTTTTAAGGGAATGTCAAATGATGGGTCACAGCAGGAAAGAGAGAAAAAGGGAGTGATTGTGGAATAATTGCTAATTTTTCAACATCTTCAAGTTTCTAGGGCAGTTGTCAGGTAAAGTTCCCAAATGTGATTGCTCTAAAAAAACAGTGAGATGTCAGAGGAGTTATTTCTGGCTTCATTTCCTTCTATCGGATTCTGTGTAAGAGTCTGTGGGTTCAATCCTTGTCTTTGAACCCAGGGAAAGTAGAGCAAGCTTTGGAAGGGCTTTTGCCTACAAATATGAGCTTCATTTGACCATGGCGTTAAGGACATGTTCAATCAATATTCATGCAGAGGAAAAGATGGGATCATTTTCTTGGGAGTCTGATTGCCTCTGGCCAGGCCAGCGAAGGTAGGAAGGATTGCAGAAGCTGCAGCAGTGAAAGATACCTCCTCCTGAGTACTGAATTTACCCCAGGAACCTCGGTTCCATTGTCTTATTTATCCAAAAGGCAACCTAATGAGGGGGAATGATGGTTTTTGGTCCCCGATTTCTCTGTATTTCCTTAGCAACAACGTACATGACTCCAAGACAGTAGCCCTGGGTCCTGACATGTGGTCGTGGACTTAGAGTCATGAACTGGCTCTAGGGACTCACAGTTGTGGAGCCAGGCTGACCACACGAGCGTCAGGTTTTGAGCAACGGTGCTCACTGATAATAAACACGCGAATGGTGTAGGCAAGAAGGAAGTCCAACGTTCACGGCCAGCGTGTCAGCCGACCCTGATGACTCCAGAATCTCGTCCTTAGAAGACAGCATGGGTTGGGCCTGCACATTTCAGGTTTGAGCATGTAAATATTTCTCAAACTGGAGACACCTTGGGACAAGGCAGGGGAGGACAGAATTACAGGACTGCCGGAGCAATTGCTTTTTTGCTTGTAGACAGGTTTGGTGGAACCAAGAGAAAAGATAAGAAAAATAGTGCATGTGTATGTGTGGATAGGTGTGTATGTATGTGTGTGTGTGTGTGTTGCTTTTATTTATTTCACCTTTGGACAAACTAGAGGAACGTATGGACCAGAAATCTGTCTTCCTTCTAATGTGCAGAGAAACCAACGGCCTCCTATGAGTCATGGTGACTCAATGCCCAGTGCCCCGAGAACTGGATTGGGGTGATCTTTGCATCCTGCTGCTGCTGCTGGAGGTTTTAGGGGGCCCACTCATGCCCGGAGGGGGTTACTGACTTAGCTAGAAATGGAAACCCACTTCCCCGACTCTTGGTACCCAGACTGTCAGCTACTAAAAGTGGAAGCGATATTCTTTGTGCCAAATTGGGAGGATAAAGGCAGTCTGTAGAACACACATTCTGGTAGTTCAAGACCATGCACCCTAGCAAATCAGTGTGTACAAGATTCATGCCTAGTTTTCAAACATAAGAGTTGTATTTTTAGACACACGTAAACACACCAAAGAGCGACGTTTTCTTCTTTCTTCCTTTGCTAAATTCTGAGCATCTCTTCAAGGCATTTCGGAGGAGGCCTTGCTCCCAGAGTTGACAGTGTGGGTGGCATACATTTAAAACTCAAAGCTCAAACAAAAATAACAACAAATGCTTGGGCGCAAGCACCGTCTCTTCTCATCACTGGCATATTGTGGAAAATGTACGTGCGGGGGCCGTGACCCGTGACTGTGCAGGTGGGAGTCAGAGCCGCTGGGATCCGAGGTTCGAGGCCAGGGTAGGTAACTGAGCACAAAGCCACATGTGCTCCTCTATTTATAGCTCCCGGTGGTAAAAATGTAAAACCAAAGTGCAGCTTCTACCTGCTGTTCCCAACTGAAGCGACAAAAAACGGATAAGACCTCCTTTTGGTTCCCTTTGTAGTTTCAACTGACACACACACAAGTGATGACTTGGGTTGTCAGGGCTTCTCAACGCCCGCCACCCGCCCCCCCCAAACAGGTGAGGGAATCAGACACACAGCAGCAGAACCCTTCTGCCTCCGCTGGGTCCTCAGAGACATCGCTGGTCACGTGACAGGCAGAAATAAAACGAATTGTACTTGTTACTCTTCACACTTTTCTCTTTCAAATTCATCCCAGTAAATAAATACTAAAGTACTATCAAAAAGCATTTATCTTTCAGATCTTTTTTCCCTTCCAGCTTGTGTGCAACACACACACAGACACACACACACACACACACACACGCTGAATTGCAGTTCTTCACCAAAGAACCTCAAAACCAAAGCAGTAAGAGGGCAGAACCGCGCTTTGTAAACAAGACCTAATTGCAGTAGAGGATGTAGCCAGCCCCTAGCTGAAGTTCACAAGCCTTCTAGCCTCCCTGGATCCAAGTAACTGGATGTTAATGGCCTCATTAGCATTAAAAGTTCAAAAGCTGCCTTTTGCTGATGAGTCTGCAAGGAGGGCTGATGATGCGCCGTTAGAAACTGTTGACCAGAATTTATGAGGATCTTTTTAGTAAAAGGCAAACTTCTCCAGAGAGAGTAAGGCCACTTGGTGGTGGCAGTGGCGGTGGCGGTGGGGGCGGGCAGCGCCCCCTAACCTTGTGGTCCCCGCGGGGGGCTGGCAGCGCCCCAGCGCGCGCAGGGTAAGCAGGAAGCTGCGGCAAGGCTGAGTTACTGGAGCTAATAGATTGTGGTCAGGAGGAGAGCGGCAGCATCTCGTAGTGATGGGAACACTCAAAAGCATCGTCAAAACAGCTGCAGAAACACGCTGAGCTCTGCACTCCTGAGCCGCTGCCTGCTGCAGCCCCCTTGGAGTTTGCTGGAAGCCGCAGGCTCTCCGGGCGCCGCTGCAGCCCGGCCCCGCGGCTCCGGCTCCATCCATCCTTCCCCGCCCCGGATTCTGCGGCCCAGAGGAGTGGGCGCCCCCGGCCGCAGCCGGGGCGGGGTGCTGGTGGTGGGGGCGCCCGCCTAAAAAGCCAACCCGGGTCCCCAAGTCCGCCGCCCCCTCCCCTATGGGCAATGTGGACTCCCTACCTCCCCAATAAGCTTCCCCAGCAGAAGGGACCGCTCCGCACTTTTCATAGGGGGTGTCTGTTTCCACCTATCACTGTGCGGGTGGAGAAGGGTTAAGTAAGGAAGCTAAACCCTCTCCCTTCCTTTCCTTCCTTCTGTCCTCTCTCCCTCTTTACTCCTTTTTTTTTTTTTTTTTTTTTTTTTTTTTTTTTTGTAATGGGAAGGAGACGGCCACCTCCAGGGTGTGTGGATTTTTGCATAGAGATTTCCAGCAATCGTTACTATTACTTGGGTCTTTAAAGCTTGAGACAGTCTTAGCGAACGTCTCCAAACGCCTTCCTTGGATGAGAAATAGTCCCAAAGACCCAGACAGGCCGCACCAGCCAGAGGAAGGACAGCACGGCTTGGGGGACTCCGCGTACATTCGGGTAGCAAATGTTTATGGAGCGTTTACTGCAGGGCAGCCACTGGTCTATGCCTTGTGTACCCAGCCGCGGAAAAACAGGCATAAATCCTCGACTTCATCTGGTTTCCTGTGTGCCAGACACTGTTCTGAGCACTTGACTTGCAAGAACACGTTCACCTGTGAACAACAATTCAAGTTCCGTGGTAGCTGTTATCCGCTGGTGACAAGCCAGGAGGCTGAGGCAAGGAAGGCAGTGGCAAAGCCTGGATTCAGATTTTGACACTCAGACCCAGGGGCTCCCACTCCTAATGATGAACAGTAGTGTGTGTGTGTGTGTGTGTGTGTGTGTGTGTGTGTGTACAGACATACATTTATTCATTCTTACAGCCATATTCCAACACAGGCCTCTTGAAACTGCCTCCAGAACTCTTCACATCACGTGACACCACCTCCTGTGCCTTAGAAAAAGAATCTGCAGGGAAGATAGCCACTTCTTCTTAGGAACCTGTCCCGCCGGCCGAATCTTTCATGAAACAGCTCAGCTACTCTCAGTGTGTCCTGGGCATTTACAAGGCAGGTCCATGGGCTTTCCTTGAGCCTCAGTGCCATCCTCCAGGCCACCTCTGCTTGTCACCCAGCAACGTGGGAGCCACGCCCAGGCCTCTGTCTCCAAGGCTGGAAGCGCATCTCCCTGTAGGAACAGAGGGTCAGGTCATTCAAAAGAGAAATGACTTGACCCTTTGCCAGATGACGGCAGAGGGTTCCTGATTAGGATGGAGGCTGGCAGGTACCTGGCTGGCACGGGCAGTAGATGTTGCCATCCCGTAGATCACGTAATGACATAATTCCCAGTTCAAATAATTTTAAGGGTTTATTTATTTATTTATTTTGTCTTTTCAGGGCCACATCTGCAGCATATGGACGTTCCCAGGCTAGGGGTCGAATCGGAGCTGCAGCTGCCGGCCCACCCCACAGCCACAGCAACTCAGGTTCCGAGCTGTGTCTGTGACCTACACCACAGCTCATGGCAACGCCGGATCCTTAACCCACTGAGTGGGGCCAGGGATCGAACCCGTGTCCTCTTGGATACTAGTCCGGTTCGTTACCGCTGAGCCACCATGGGAACGCCTCCAATAATTTCAAAGAATGCACCAGACTGGAAAGCTTCTTGTTGGGGAATAATCTGAGAACATTAACAAAACACAGCATTTTCAGGTACTGTCTGACTCTATAACTTTTTTTCTTCTTTCCCACAGAGAACTGGAGACTTTGAGAGAACAGAACAAATGTGAGCGGGTTTGTGCTTTCCTGCCTTCAACAAATGTATAGGAAAAATGTGGTAGGAAAATGATGAGGTTGGTTATCTTGTTAAAACGCTCTCCTGCCAAAGAACAGGCTACCCCAACTTCCTGGAAACATACTTACCAGCTTCTGCACGGCCGAATCGTGAGGAATTTTTCTTTTTTCCCACCTCCTTCCTTCCAATGATTTCACCCTCCAAGGACTGTTTTAGAAAAAAATTAAAATGTTGGGTGGTGTTTGCTATTTTCCCTATTCAAGATAAAAGGTTTATTGAGTCTCCTGGGGAAAAAAAGGTGTTCTTACAACCGTTTTATTGACTAAGAACAGCTCCGTGAGATACTGGAAGCTTTGTCTTTTTTTAGCCACTGAATTATTCCAACTGAGGCACATATGAAAAATGGCAGAAAGAAGTCACCGCCCCGTATGAGGAAAGCAAAGCTGAGAAGGGGGCACACGGGCGTAAGTGCCCCAGAGCTGAACTTGAGGGGCACAGTGGGGGAATACAACAGGGGTCTCTGATGGACTAGGTCTGCGTTCTCTGCTTTCTGCTTAATGCCCCAGAGTTGACTTGTAGAAAGAGCTCCACCTGTGACCTCATGGCAGAAAGTGCACCTCTTAAAGAACCCTCTAGAACACTTCAGAGCCACGAGCACTGTGGCCTTTGACATTAAATAAACAGGACCAGACAAACCCCTCTTTGAGTGGGTGTGACTCCGGAGTGCTTTCTGAGTTCTTCAAACTGACGTGAGCCCAGTGCTTGAAGCATAAATGGCCCACACGTCCCTTTAAACAGGTTTCATTATTCTGTTGTCTGCGATGCTCACCAGTACGAGTAATGAATGCAGTTTTTTTGTGTGTGGTTAAAAAAATAAACATATACCATGAGATCTACCTTCCAAATAAAGATGTAAGCATACAGTTTTATTCCTTATTCTCTTCATGTTGTCGAGAAGACCTCTAGAAAATTTTCATCATGCATAACCGAAACTTTATACCCACTGACTCATCTCTCTCCATTTCCTCCTCCTCCCAGACCCTGGCATCCACCCCCTTCTACTCTCTGCTTTCAGGGGTTTGGTTCCTTTAGGTTCCTTGTGGAAAACAGCATGGAGATTCCTCAAGAAACGAAAAGTAGAACCCCCGCATGGCCCCACGGTCCCATTGCTGGGTACGAGGCATTTGACATCTTTCTTGTTGGCCCTTTGAAAGAAGGATGTTTACCTTCGCTGGATTTGGAGTGACCTCTGGGTAGAGCGGATGGGTCCGTTGACAGGGGGGTAAAGAGATTCGTGGCTCAGATGATAAAGACGTTAAAGCTCCTTTTAAACAATTTTAGGAGGGGTTTCTCTGAAGGGAAAGGAGAAGGACTGTTTCATCATGCACACCTTTCAACACAGCAGAGAGAGGGAAACAAGACACGGCAGTCATGCCGTCGCTTCTCAGGAGGGACCATGAGCTGGGACTCAAACCTCACGGCTGTGCTGTTGGCTTTCTGTGGGTTTATAAGGGATGTCACCTGCAATGATATCCGTATACGTGAAAGATCGCCTATAAGGGGTTTGTTTTTAGGGGTGCGTGGCCCTCAGCTTGATAGCCCCACGGTATGAGTGGTGTATTCTTGTCTCAGCTTAGACACTTTATTTAAGCTGCAAAACGCACCCCCGCCCCGTCCTTTTGAAGACACCAATGTATGAGTTCCCTTTGTGAGAGCAACGAGAAAGGCATCTTGCTCTCCCCTCTCAGAACACTTGCACCGATAAAAATGGAGCACCTGGGTTGCTGCCACCATGTAAACATCCATTGCTCTCATATCTCTGTGTCTGATGGGTACTGTGTCAGGAAGAGAGACTTAACTTTTACTGGTGCTTTCCACTTGTGAGTTTTCTCTTTAATTTCCTTAGAGTCATTTTCAGAGTCATAAATTACTATTCGTCCCTTTCCTGCTCATCTGCCACCCCCTGTTTAGAATGTACAGCTTCTCCATGGCACACAAGAGCTTCTGGTCTGGGCTCTAGCCCATTTCTGCTGCTCACTCGCTGTGTGGCTTTGGGCACGTAACTCCATCTTCCTGGGTCTCTGGTTTCTCTTCTCTGAACCATGGGTGTCGGGCTAGAAAGATGATGCCTAAGTGCCTTTGAAGTTTAAAAATTGTTATGATGCTGTGGGGCCAGGTGCGCATGCGAGCTGCTTGGGGATATGAACTTAGTACCAAGGACGCAGCATCACAAGATTCTTATTTCAACAACGGGAAATCACGGGTAAGTTTTCTAGAGAAAACCTTAGGGAGAGGGCGAGATGGATGGCTTTCTGGAGCGATGAATTCAGTCGGCTTGATGTTTTCGATGGTTTTTTAACAGCATCCCTTCGAGCAAGTCATTTCTGTCTTATGTTTTCTAACATTTTAGAAAAGTGGCAATCGTGTTGGATGCTGGAGGTGTCCCAGTCAAAATCTGTTGATGAGGTGAACCCCTCAGACAGTGTTAGCATTTGCGATTCCTGCTCTGTTAAGAAGATGCTTCCCAATATGGCACATCCTCAGTCTCCCCGGGAGACTCACCTCTGTCATTTCTGAGCCCTGGAGAGGCCATGGTCTCTCTTGGGTGGTAAAAATGTGAATTCAAGTGATTGGTAATGATTTTTTTATATATAAAAAATTTGCCTATTTCTTTTTGTGTTTTTGTTTTAATTTGATTTTCATCTTTTATTGTCTGTCTGATGGACAGTGTTGTGTTAGTTTCAGGTACACAGCAACATGGTTGAGCTGTGTGGATACACATCTCCATTTTTCCAGAATCCTTTCCCTCATAAGTTATGATGGAATGTGGAGTAGAGTTCCCTGTGCTCTGCAGTAAGGCCTTGTTGATTATCTATTTTATAATGAGATAATGCCATTTGCAGCAACACGGGTGGACCTAGACCTTATCGTACGAAGGGAGGTCAAAGGCAAGTGTCCTAGGATATCACGTCGGTGTGGAATCTGAAAAAAAGGACACAAATGAACTTACTGACAAGACAGAAACAGACCCACAGACTTTGAACACTGACTTGTGGTTACCAACGGGGGAAGGTGCTGGGCATGGGGAGGGGGAGGGATAAATTAGGAGTGGGGGATTAACATATGCACACTACCATTTGTTAATGATTAGGGGCCTAAATACCTGATGCTATGTTGACCTATGACCTAGGCTTATCTGTTCATTGATCTGGAGAGGAAGGAGGCTGGTGGAGGGGCGTGGGAGGAGGAGGAGAATTCATTGTCCTTGTCAAGTTTTAGTTTATTAAAATATCATACCAATCAATTCTGTATGCCTGTGAGAGTGGATGGACAGTTTTGCCTAGTGAAGAGAGTCAGGGTAGCATCTGAGAAATGATTGGACAGAATTCAGTCTGTAGACAGGTCTGTTTAAAAGTTGATCGTGTCGAGAGATACAATGACGTTTGATTAATTCCTTAGTCGCAAGCAGAGCCTACCTGCTAGCACGCCGTTAAGGTGGAAGCTTAGATAACTTCTGGATGCAGCTGGTCTGACACGTCTTTGGGATCGGAGGTGTGATTAAATCCACACACAAAGTTTAACTTTGTTCTGAAATGAGAAGCAACATGGCCTAGTGGGCAAAGTGTGGGCTCTGGCTCTGAAGTGAGTCGATGATTTCTGAATCTCCTCTACTCTTTGTAAGAAGGTCATTGTGAGAGTGAAATCATTCATGTGTGTAGCTGCTCAAAGTGTGTTATTTTCCTTTGTGTCTCCTTTAATGGGGAGAGTAGCATGGGTAAAAATCTGTGGACCAGAATCTGGCAACTAGACATTCTAATTTTGTCTATGCTAAGCAGTTTGTTAGCACCCGGGAGACCTTGTTCTCCCGCGTTGTAGTGGAAACGGAAAGAATGGATGGGGTTGATTCCACTACAAATGAATGGCACTAACCTCCAAGAGTCTGTTATAGCTCAGCCATCACCATGTGTTCCCCAGGTCACCTTGTTCTGCTCCCTTTCATCACGACTATTTCAAGTTTCTTCACGATCAGACCCTCTGAACATCCTTTTTCTCCCTGCCCCATCTCATACTCCCTCTGTTTCAACTAATGACCCTGACTCCTGCACCACGGATGAAACAGAAGCTCTCACATGGCAACTTGCCTCTCTTCCGGGCGTCTGAAGGGGAAAACTCCTGCCTACACCTGTCCTTCCTTCCTTGACTTCAATGGCTTGTTTTCCGGCTCAAACCAAGCTCCCCACCTTTGCTCTGCATCCTGCCCCCTTCCAGCTTCTTCGAAAACTCCCAGTACAGATGATCCTTCTTCTTTCTATATACCCAGCATCTCCCTCTCTGACAGGACCCGTCTGCTGGCATCACATGATATGATGTCTCCCATGGTTCAAAGTCTTTCCCATGAAACCCTCTCCAGCAAGTCTTTCCTCCCCTCCTCCTATTTTCTTCAAGGCTTTCTTTATACTCAGCGTCCACACTTCTTCACCACCAACTCAGTCCTAAACAAATCTCATTGCTTCCGGGAGGTGGCTTGCCTTCAAGTTGCCAGGGATGCCAGTTCCACTAAAGCCGGTAGTCCCTTCTTTCATCTCCGCCTGAATGTCTCAAAGGCACTTCTAACGCACCACGTCTGAAACTGAACCCCAGATCTTCTCCCCTAAGCCCGGTTCTCTTTTGCTCAAACCTGCTTCCCTCCCCGACTTACTCGTTCGTCGTCTCTGACCTCAGTCCCCCCATTTTTCTCCCTCCCTCTTTCTGTACGAATGCACCTGCATGACCTTTGGGCTTAACCTTCTCTAGCTCTGGCATCCCTCCACTTTCCCTCATCCCTCCAGCCTGCTTATTATCTCATCATCTTCATCCTGCATTTTGCAGCGCTTCTCCCACTGGTCTCTGCAGTATTCACACTGTTCTCAGTGGTGGAGTCTAGGTGGTGTTTCTGAAATAGATGTTGCACCATGACCCCCTCTTGCTTTACATACAAAAGCTTTTCATCACTCTTAGAGTGAAGGAGCACGCCACTGACTTTGTATAAGATGCCCTTTCCCCTTCATGCTTCGGTAAGTTGATTCTTTCCAGATATCACTTCAAATATGACTTTGCTGAGCGTCTCTGGACTCCCCAGACCGAAGCTGGTTACTGCTGCCTTTATCACTGTGGTGGTTTCACATTTGCATGATGACTGGATTTATTTAGATAGACCTTATGCCCTGAGAGCAGTGTGGGTTTAGGTATTTTTAGCTCATTGCTGAATCCCCATGAAAAAATACATAAAAGTATCAACAACATGGGCCATTGAAAACTGTACATGTTTTAAGGACAAGAACAGAAGGAAGAGAGCAGACACATCTACCTAGTACCGTTTTGTTAAAACCGAGGCATTCCCCTCCTGCAGTGGCAACCCCTAGCTGTCCATCACACATTCTTGACTCTCTTTATTAATAGGGAGTGGTTGCTGAGAGGGGCTGCTGGTTTGCCAGAGAGTCCATTCCCCAGCCCCTTTGCATTCAGCGGAGGCCACGGGATCAGTTCCTGCAATGAGGGAAGTGTGGAAGCTATGAGTTTAATTTCCGTGTCAAAGGTGTTGGAAAATGGCTGTGTGCGTGTTTCCCACCAACTAATGGAAGGAGAGGACTCTGAGATCCTGGAGGATGATGGGACCTCAGGACAAAAGACCCATAAAGCTCCAAATTATCACAAGGAGGAAAGATGGCAGTAGCCAGTGACCTCTGTACCCACTGTTGCATGAGCAAGAATTGATCAGCTATCATGGTGGTTGTGGTGGTGGGGGGGAGGGTTGCCAGTCTGGCTCCTCCATGTGTTTTTGTAAATAAAGCTTTTTTTGGAACACACAGTCATGCCCACTCACTCACATGCTGATTTTGCAGTGTAACAGCAAAGTAGTTGCCACAGAGACTGTGTCACCCTCGATGCCTAAAATATTTACAATCTAGTCTTTTATTTGGGATTGAAATGTTATAGGAATCAGCATTTCCCTCATTAATACATCTCTTTAAGCATAAATATTATTCCCCTCTGCAGCCTTTAATTAATTGATACATTATTTCAAGAAGTCTTTTTTTTTTTTTTTTAAATTTAGCCCCGCTGAAGTTCCCCAGCCAGGAATTGAACCCAAGCCACAGAAGCGACCAAGCCATTATAGTGACCACCCTGGGTCCTGGGCCAGCTGAGCCACAAGGGAACCCTTCAGCAAGTCTTTCTTGAGCACCTAATATGTTCTTGGAATTGAGCCTAAAAAGGTAAAGGAGGGGTGATTCCTGCTTTCAAGAAGCTTAGAGTTTGATAGGGAGAGAGAGCACTCGACTGAGCTCAGTGGTGGTAAATACAGGGAGATGCTGACACCGTGTAGGCGGGGAACTTAGCCAGACTTGGGACAAGCACGTGCTGAGGACCAGTCCTCCGACGTGGATGTGCCTGTGCTGGCTGCGCATCGCGGGGCGTCTTCAGGATCCACCTTCCTGGGGAAGGGAAGGAGGCAGGAGTAAGCAGAGGGGGAAGCTGGGCACTTCAACAGCAATGGCCTCGGTCAAAAGCACAGGCTCTGCTGAGCCGTAGGTGTCCCTTCAGAGCTGGGGCAAGGGGTGTGGCCTCCTGCAAGGAAGTTCTCTGCAGCTGAAGAGAAGGTCAACCACAGTACTTCCAGCTGCCAGGGGAAACGTTCTTCAGTCCTGCGGGGGCCGTCGGATGGTGCATCTAGAGGCCACCACAGGACACTGCCATGACCATCCTTCGGGGGGAGTTTGGCCTAAGCTTACATCTAAACTTTGAGCCGCGAGTTTCACCTGGCAAAAGGAGAGGGCGGGAATGGCTAGTGGAGTGTGCCCTGGAGAGAGGGACTAAAATGTTCAAATTGCTGAAAAAGAACATGGGCAGATTAGAAATGTGAATTCCGTCCTGAAGGACCAGCTGATTTCTGTGAGCAGACCTCCTGCCTCTGCCTAATGGAGAAAATGAGGAAGGTGTCAAAGCCATCCTTCTAACTGATTTGCAATCTCAGAAGATAGTTGTGCCTTGGTATCTGCAGGGGATTTGTTCCAGGACACCTAAGATACCAAAATCCAGGGGGTCCCGGGTGTCCATTGGGGCAGTATTTGCATATAACCTACCCACCCCCTCCCATATCCTTTCACTCACCTCTAGATTACTTATAATACCTAAGGCAGTGTAAATGCTAGCACGTGCAGTATAAATAGCCCGAGTTTTGCTCTTTGGACTTTTCCGGATGTTTTTGGTTGTTGCTGAATATTTTTGGTCCAGGGTTGTTCAAATCCAGAGATGCGGAGCCCATGGAGATGGAAGACCAACTGTCCCCACACTCCAAGAAGCTCCTGGTCATAATTGAATTATCTGACGTGTTTTAAACCAAGTATCCTCTATACAGGGACAATTTAACTAAGCCTGCCGTCTGGAACAGCTTTACGAGATCTGTGTTAGAAATGTGATATCTTTATTCTCGCATAGTTTGAGTTAATTATCTTGAGTCAGTGGTTTCTCATCCAAATCATAATTTCTCTCTCTCCTGAAATTCTCCTTTCTGCTCAGAAACCTATCTGCTACTTACCAAGAGACCCTGATTGACTAGTGCCGATGTGAGTGGAATAGTCAAATTTTACACTGCAATGGAAAACAGCCGTTATATGATTTATAAACACAAACACGGGGCAACTTTGAACAGTTAGACAGGTAAATAGTAAAGTGATTGGGTTTCCAGTGTAAGAATGTTTGGTCACTTAGGACAAATGACTGACTAGCCTCTACAGCAGAAACACTGCAAAATGTGTGGCTGTCAATTCCCTAAAAGAATTGTTGTATTTGAAATCCTACATTTAAAATTCTATATTCCCTACCATATTGTTTGGCCTTTTTTTTTTTTTTTTTTTTTTTTTTTTACCATGTATCGTTAACCATATTTTTGGAGTTGATAAATAGTGATTCTATTTACAAACTTCTGGCCATGATCTTCTCTCTTTTTCTTTCGTTATTTATTATGAGTTTATGATACTCAATTTTGATCAAAATTGAGATTTAGAAATTGTGTACATGTTAAGGTTCTTTCGGAACAGAATTTTTTTTTTTTTTTGTCTTTTTGCTATTTCTTTGGGCCTCTCCCGCGGCATATGGAGGTTCCCAGGCTAGGGGTCAAATCAGAGCTGTTGCCACCAGTCTACGCCAGAGCCACAGCAACGCGGGATCCGAGCCGTGTCTGCAACCTACACCACAGCTCACGGCAATGCCGGATCCTTAACCCACTGAGCAAGGGCAGGGACCGAACCCGCAGCCTCATGGTTCCTAGTTGGATTCGTTAACCATTGCGCCACGACGGGAACTCCAGAACAGAATGTTTAATACCATGTAATAAACATATGGACATTTAAACATTAAAACATGTTGATTACATGTTATTTGTATGAGTGGTTACCTAAATCTAAGTATAAAGCCCACAAATGAAGATGAATATACTCTAACCAGTCATTCCCCTTAGGACCAGGATACTGAAATTTTAAGCTTTTTCTGGAAGCCATCCTGGCCTCTCTCCCTTCTGCTTAAAGTATCTATGACCCTGAAGAGCCATCCTTGCTATGTTAATTGTTAAAAGCACTACGCATATGTTTGACCTAAGAAATCAGGTTGCTGGGTTTGAGTATAAGAAAAATACTGCACTAAATTTAGTCTTCTGCAGAATTTCTTTTTTATTCAGCTTCATAGATCTAAGATCCATCAGTGCTTTTGCACAGAGTCATAATTCATTTATTTTCACCTGTGTGGTGTTCTGGATGAGTATGCCACAAGCAGCCCACTGGCCTGTTGGTTGATGTTTTTTCCCCTTTTAATCTTTTTTCGGTAACCCCAAAAAATGGTGCTCTGGTGCTATGACAGCTTTTATATGTCTCCAGAAGCAGACGGGTGAACGTTTCTTTTGGCTCCATGTATGGGAGTGGGACTGCTGAGTTGAGAGGTATGAAGATGTTTAACTATAAGATGGTGAAAATTGTTTTCCAAAGTGGTGGCCCCAATTTAATTTCCACTAGCAAGTCAGAAGCCTTCCTATCGTTCCCTAGACTGGCCAGCACCATGAGAGCAGTTGCGTGGACTCTGGAACCCAAGATCCAGGACCCCATGTCTGCCCTGTCCTTTACTGGCCATTTGACCTTTTGAACTTGGACAAAGACTTTAACTTCTTTTTACCTCCACTGCTTTCTCTGCAAAGTGGGGATTATGGTCTAAGGTTTCTAAGTTAAAGAAGTGAATAGACATGTGGCACACAGAACAGTGTCAGTGTACGTAGCAGCACTGTGTAAGTAATTGCTATTATTTTCTTAATTTTTGCCAGTCTGATAGATGTAAGATAGCATCTCATTGTAGTCTGATTTTCATTGTCCTGCTTACGAACGAGGTTGTTTATTGACCTTTCTTCTATTACACGTATTTATATCAATTGATCATTTCATTACTGGATTGTTCATTTTTTTCTTCTGTGGTTTAGACTATAAGTTCTGGATGTTTAAAAAAGCGGTTGATTCTATTTTTTTTTTTTTGCAAAGTATTTTTTCAAGTTTGTAGCTTATCGTTACAACTTTTTAAATGGAGTATTTATTTCTTTTTGTGGTTAGAGAATTTTTTTTTAAATTTGGATATCATGTTTAAGAAATGTTTCCAGTTGTGAATCGAAAGGATATTTTTTTCTATCTACTCACCTAACATGACAAAAATTTTGTCTTTCTTAGTTAAGTTTGTAGTTAATCAGGAATTTGTCTCAATGATTAATGGGAGGTAGGGAATGTTTCACACTTTATATATACATACATAATTATCTTAGCATCATTTATTGAATTATCTTTTTGTTTATAACCTTTTTTTCTAGTGGACAATAGGGCCATCTAACCTATTTAACAAGTTTTTACATGTACACTCTCTATTCTGTTTCACTGATCATTTTGTCTCTCCAACCATATCATTCAGTCTTAGTTATCATTATTTTATAATGCCTTTTTTTTTTTTTAGGGCCACACCTGAGGCATATAGAAGTTCCTAGGCTAGGGGTTGGATTGGAGCTGCAGCTGCCAGCCTACACCACAGCCACAGCCATGTGGCATCTGAGCCACATCTGTAACCTAGACCACAGCTCATGGCAGCTCTGGATGCTTAACCCAATGAGCAAGGCCAGGGATCAAACCTGCATCCTCATGGATACCAGATGGGTTTGAACCTGCTGAGCCACAACAGGAACTCCTTGTTATCTCATATAAAAAGAGCTTATCCCTCACCTTTTTTTGGGGGGGGGGGTTGTTGTTCTTTAATAGAGTCTTGAATATTCTCAATTCTTTATTTTTTCTTGTACATTTTAGAAACAACTTATCACAGTCCTTGAAAAACTACATTTGAATTTTGGGGAAAATTACACGGACTCTAATGATCAACTTAGGAAACATTAATATCTTGTTGATATTCCTATGTGTGGGTCTACGTATTTTTTAGGACTTCTATAATGTATTTTGATAAATTTTAATTTTTTTTTTCCTCCATAAAGGTCTTGCAGGTGTTTTGTTGGAATTATTCCTTGGTGTGAGTTTTTATGTATAACGTTACCTTTGGGTAGACATACAGTTTATTCCACAGTGGCCTTCAGCCACTTTATTAAGTTCTTTTAGTAATTCTACCTCTGAATCTCTAGGTATTTGTTTAGTTTTCCCTAGAGACAGTCCTATCCTGATCAAATAAGGACAGTTTTGTTTTATGCTATAGCGTTCTTGCCTTTCAGATCGTTTTCTTGGCATGGTGTGTCAGTATGGATTGTGAGCACCGATCACCTGTAATTTCATTTGTCACACCTCTTCTCATCTTCTTGTTATTTTTCAAAGATGCACTAGCCTTGTTGAGTTGCCAGAGGTGGCTGCTCACACACGTTTGTATTCTTGGAAGAGTCTAAAGAAGGGTCCCATGATCAACTCCTTGAAAATTTGTTCGAACTCACCCGTAATCAGTCTGACCTGGTGGTTTTTGCTTTGCGTTGTTTTGTCTCTGGGGCTCTTTCAAATGGCTGGTTCAGCATCTTTGGCAGTTCTGCCTTCTTAGTTCTTCTGGAGTCACTTTTGGAAAATTATATTTCTATCGTCTTACTTCATGCTTTCTATTTGTCTCCCTTTTCTGTTTTTTTTCCCCCTCTGTTTTTATTTATTATTATTATTAGTAGTAGTAGTTGGATCATTTGTTTTCCTTATGCATTTTTTCTAAAATGGAAATAAAATTGTATGTAAAACTTAGAATGCACAATAGTTACATAAGATTCGGTGTGACATTGAGCATTTTTGTTTCAGTTGTTGGCAAGTAGGTACTTCATTTGCAGTCTAAGACGTTTTAAAGATGCTGCTTTGGTGAAACTCTTTGGTGGTGAAGCCTTTCAGTTCTTGTTTATTTAAAAGTGCCTTTAGTGTTCCCTCATGGCTCAGTGGGTTGGGGATCTGGTGTTGTCACTGCTGCGGCTCTGGTTCCATCTGTGGCACTGATTCGATTCCTGGCCCAGGGATCTTCTGCATGTCACAGGTGTGGTGGCCAAAAATAAGTAGATAAATAAAAGTACATTTATTTCGCTTTTGTCCTCGAGAGAGATTTTTGCTGAGAGCAAAGTTCCAGCTGGACGGTCAGTTTCTCTCAGCAGTTTTAACTTCTGATTCCACCTGTTCTGATTTTCTCTGTAGTTGTGATGTCTGTTGTCACTGTTTTTAAGGGCTTTTGTAAAATCTTTGCTGATTTGCAGTTTCTCTCTGATTTATCTAAAATTTTTCCTTGGTAAAATTTTTGCTGTTTTACATTGAGTTTTTGGATTCAAGTCTTTTATCATATGAAATAGTCTCAAGCATTCTCCCTTTGGAAATTCCCTCTCCTTCATTTAGCTTTTCCTTCTGCTATGGCACTTAGATTTATATTAGGTCTTTCAGGCTTTCCTCTGTTTTTCTTAACTCCTCTTTTAAGATTTTTGCATTTTGGCTAATTTCTTCAATTTATCACCTTATTCACTAATTTACTCTTCAGTTGTGTCTGACAGGTTCTTTAACTCAACCATCATTCTCATCATTGAAAGCCACTACATTTTTCATTGTATAAAACTATTTGATTCATTTGCACATTTGTCTGAGGGTTTTGTTTTAAAGATCTCTTGGGTTTTTTTTTTTTTACTTTTGCCCATGTAAAGAATTTTCTAGGTCTTTAAACATTTCATACAGGTATTCCATATTTTGCCTCATACTTCCAATATCTGAGGATTTACAGCTGATTCTAAGTCTAAATCTGATTTTATTGCTTCTGTTGATTATCACTGATGGTGGCTTGTTTTTAATGTGGGGGTTTGACAGTTATTGATTTTAGGTTCCTATTTGCTTGTTCTTAATCAATGGAAATACTAGCAGCTAAACTGGGAATGCTTTCCTTCATGGAGAATTTATGCTTACTCTTGTTGGGAGCCAGCATGACACTGGACTACTTTTGTTTTCTTTGCATCTTCATGGGGCAATCTAGCTTTCTATTTCTACTTTTGGTTTTAGCTCATTATTATTATTTTGTTTTTGTTTGTTTGGAGAGTCCTCTTAGCTTTGCTGAAGCCCAGCAGTGCACTACAAAGTATGTTTCTTATCATTTATCCAGGATTGAGTTGTGATGTATGTGGAGGAACTTTCAGGAAATCTGGTCTCCCCTACTATTATTAATTTTTAGCCTCACCTGTAGAATGTGGAAATTCCCAGGCCAGGGATCGAACCAGAGCCACAGCAGTGACAGTGCCACTAGGCCACTAGACCTTTATCACTAGGCCACCAGGGACCTCCCTCCCCTACTTTTAGAAGCAGAAGTTAGACAGCTAGCTTTAATGATGTTGATAATAATAGTACCCCTAGCAACAACAAGAGCAATCTTACCCTATTTGTATGACCTTAGCTGGTTTCACCGTATCTCTGCTAGGGGCAGACATTTGATGATCTAGATGCTAATACCCAAGACATTAAGTGTCTTCCTAAATCCCATCAATGGGTTGAGTCAGAGCCAGGCTAAAAGCCTAGATTTCTGTCTTCTTCTCTGTTGATTTTTAAAGAAACAAAACAACTTGGGCTGATGTTTCCAGTTTTTTTCACATCAGGTCTCCCATCACTTAAACCACGATTTGGGAGGCAGAAGAACGAGCGTTCGCCTCGTCTCTGAATACCACGAAACTAGAAAATATGGTTCCAGAAGACTCCTGGAAGAGAACATTTCATGAGCTCCCCCAGTAAGCTAATTTAGGACTTAATAATTCTTCTGTAATGACTTCCTTTACTTCACTTGCTTTCTTCCTGTTGAAATATATGCTCATTTCCTTCATTGCTCTCCGGCTTACATTTCCTTTTTTCATGCTAATCACCTCTGAGCTTATTCAAAATCACCGTGTATACATTGATGCCCTGAAAAAAATATCGTGTCCTAATATTGGTCTTAATTTTCTCTTTTTTGGATTAAAGCTATCGTTAGCTCACCTATCGTCAAAGATGATATTCGCCAACCGTCTCAGCCTTTTTTGTCATTCTTTGTCTGTATATTCTCTAGTGTTTCCACATTTCTGGTAAGTTTAGAACACCTTTTAGGTTACAGAAACATCTTTTTCTTGGTCCTAGCTTTTTTTAATTCTAAGCCTCTGAGGGATCAGAAGGTAACTCTCTCCCTGAGTGAACCATCCTTTTCTAGATGAAGTGTCTAACGGCCTAGGCCTGCAGTTAACGGCCCCTTTCTAGTTTTTTCTTTGTTGAGTGTACTCTTCAACAACTCTCCCCTCCATTGTTTTTTATTCTTCTTCTCTTTTTTTAATGGAATAAATATTTTTAAAATTTGGGCTTGAAGAATCCAATCAAAAGAAAGTCAGTGATTTCAAATCCATAAACATGTATCACCTTAAAGAAACGGGATAGAGATATTCCAGCAAATTCTGGCTTTGGTGCTAACATTTGGCTTCGTAAATATGATGCTTGGATTAGGAAGTTGCAGCCACAACAACAAAAACAGCAACAACAACACGATCCTACTGCAACCCACCACCCAGACTGACTTGTCGAACAAATATGCTTAGATTCAGGAAAACAAACAAACAAAAAATGAACCGAGGTGGTTTGCAGCCTCACATTCTACCTCCTCCTGACAATGTCTGTTTTTGCTGCACTGGTTAAATTCAACTCTAAATCATTTTATTTTCTAGCTGCATGGACCATCCAGTCTGCCCGAGCCTAATCAGATCTTGTTTTCTGCTTTAAATATCAGTTGTATGTAGCATTCCTGGAATCAACCCACCGTTCCTACTTCTTAAAAAAAAAAAAACAAAAAACACCAGAGGATTTTGGGCTTTGGTTACCTCACTTTCATTGCTTCCTGCATTTCGAGGCAGATTTTCACATTTCCTCCACCCCCTGCTGCCTGGCATCACAATAGGTGTAATTGTCAAGTGTGCTGGGGTGGCAGGCTACTCAGGCCAGAAATGGAGCCTCTAGGCTTCTAGAGCCTCCCACACTGCCTGCCCCCACACGTGTAGGTATCTGTGAAGCCAGCAAGAAGGTGAAGGTCTTGCATTTAGTAATATGGAAACCTCCTGGTCTGGGTTGTGGCGCCCCCAAATAAAAAATAAAGTAGTCATTTTTTAAGTTTAAGTCATGCCCTGCTTGAAAAGGCGGCGGCAACCATTTAGTCGGAAAGAACACAGAGCAGGACAGGAAGATGAAACAGAAAAGAGCACGGACAAAAGGAATTGAGTCTATCAGAGAAGACTGTCTGGGAAAAACAAGGAAGATGCCTGAGATGAATCCCATCTGAAGGCAAGAGTTTTCCTAGATGCAGTACTGGTGTTCAAGCTCCCATGGTGTTGCTGGAGCAAATTGGTAGATTGTTTTCTTTAAAAATACTGCCTGGGGAATGTGTTTAGATGGAGAGAGAGAATCTGAGAAGGCTTTATCTGAGGACGCCTTGGGGTGTGGGCAGGATTTGGAATATGAAGGTGTAGGACCATGGGGGTGGGGGTGGGCAATGCCAGGACAGTCTAGGTAGAGGCAATGACACCGGACACCACGGATCTGATGTGGGGAGAGTAGAGCAAGCGTGTGGTTTGGCTAGAAGGCAGAATTTGAGTCTGGAAGAGGTTAAAGACAGTGGTTGGCTCACAGGTGACCTGGGCTTGATGGGCAGGACGGAGACACTGCAAAGTTTTGAAGGGCCAGAGGCACAACCAGAATGTGGCCTCGGGGAGACGAGAATGGTAGAGGTTTTGATACATGAACATACTAACTTTTGTTAGGAAGGCCCCAACTTTCAAAGACCATTAGAGACGGGGCGATTCCTCTCTGTAGCCTTGGATTGGAGGGCCAGGTTGGGGCCTGGCCGCAGAGACGTGGATGTCGGCGGGAGACGCCCAGCTAACTGGGTCAGAGAGCTTTGGGGTCCTTCCTAGTAGGACCTGGTCCTTAGTCCTAGAGCAGGTCTTCTGCTGAGGCTACGGTCAGCCCTTCTTAAAAAGATCAGAGACCTTGCCACCCCGCTGCCCCCAACTTCTCTATGACCTTTCTTCGTGTGACTCTTCCTAGGTTGGATTTGGCTTTGAACTCTGACCCAGGTTTGATGGCGTGTGTGATTCAGGATGGCTCAGAGCCCCTTTTGTGGGGCGGACTCTGCTGTCTTGGATCCGGAAAGCCATGCTTTTGGATCACAGGGTCTTTATCCCAGGCTCCATCCTATGGCCCTTCCTCCCCTTTTTAGTGCAGAGACCTCTGGTCTCTGGCTGGGAAAGGTGGCCTATTTACAGTGTCTGTCCCTTTAAAGGAGCGTTGGACATGGTTTCATGCGACTTTTTCCCCTGATACATTATTCATGCTGACTTTATATTTATTCTACAGCCATTAAAAATTCTTACTTTGACTCTTTGCATGTAGCCAATTGCTCTTGTTATCATCCTGGGGGAAAACAATTGTATACGCATAAGAAATTTTAAAAGACCTGGCATATTAAATCTGCTTATTCCCTTGATCGTCTAGGAAGCAGTTAAGGGCTGTATATTCACTTCTTAAGTCTGTGAGTGAGAAAGTTGACAAATTACTTTCTACCCCTACGTATGCTTCAGACAACATGAAAAGCGCTTCGAAGAAAGGGTTCTAGATTCTACGGATGAATCCTCAGCCCTTCTACCCACTTGCTCTGGAGACCCAAGAATGTGGCATTTACCTTCAAGATGGATGATTAAAATTCTGACTGAGATGTAATCACTTTCTTCAAGATTTCTGTGTTATCTCTTATTCTTTGGGGCTTTCCTCAACATTTCCATTGAAGTTGCATATAGCCGTCCTCCTCCTCTGACCTCTGTACACTGGAAAGAAGTAAAACTTCTTGCATTAGCATAACTTCACAACCTGACAGGTAGTATTTAGACATGGATTTATGCCCTCAAACCTACATTAGTTTCCATCCCCGTCCGCACCTCACGGAGACCCTTCTGCACGTGGAGGATGCATGATGTTTTTAATGGATGTGGACTTAGCCATTAAGGTAACATCTCTGGTTTAATGCAGATACTTTTGTTAAATGACAATATAATTACTAGTCATCGGCAAACCTCAAAAAGGTTGGAAGGTTGGGTTCAGTTAAACACCCACGAGCTCCGATGCTTATCTCAAGTTTACCCCTCGAGTGGAGCAAGTCCAGGCTGGAAAACGCTCCAGACCCGTCTTACACAGGAGACTTGCGTAGGAATTTTGTTGCTCTGTGACTCCCCGTCAGCATTTCTGCCTTTCAACCTTGGCCCATCGAGCGCAGTCGACTACCACATAAAAAAAGATAAAAGAAAAAGTCATCTCCATCATATCCAGCCAAATAAAGTTCTCACGAGATGTAGAGAACAGTTAGGTCAGCGTTTTCTTTTTTTCTTTTCTTTATTATTATTATTTTTGCTTTTGAGGGCCATACCCGCAGCATATGGAGGTTCCCAGGCTAGGGGTCCAATCAGAGCTACAGCTGCCAGCCTACACCACAGCCACAGCAACGCAGGATCTGAGCTGCATCTGCGCTCGACCTACATCACAACTCCCAGCAACACTGGATCCTTAACCCACTGATGGAGGGCAGGGATCGAACCTGCGACTTCACGGTGCCTAGGCAGATTCATTTCTGCTGTGCCATGACACGAACTCCAGGTCAGCATTTTAAACTGCAAATGCTACCTTCTTGGAGTGTTCTGAAATATTTTGCCTATCTCCTTTACCCTGACTCTTGTTGAAAATGTTTATTGCTATAGAATTTTCTAGCAGGTTTCCCTGACATCAAACTGGGGGTGGGAGGAAGAAGACTGAAGATGACTCAGATGAATCCTGTTTGGAAACAAGTTTGTTTTTTGTTGTTTTTTTTCCTAGAAAAAGCACTGATGTGTAAACTTTTTCAGTTTGCTGGGAAAAGCCAGCAGGTTGTGTACTTTAAAAAAATAATGACCCCGCTTTCAACACTGTGTGTTTTGCATTTAGTTTAGGAAGCACATTGCATTTAGCTCTAAATGACCTTTCTGTTCTGTGCTTGTTATCTGTGTCATAAGAAGGTTTTGAGATGAGGAAGAATTTTAGTTTCTTGGATACTTGGAGCATTGACTTCGAATATTGTCTCTTGTCAGCTGTTGCAGTTTGGTCATTTTTACTTCCTCATCCAAGACTATGGATTAACTATGAACTCTTAGGGGCTATTATTGCTGGATACTCTGTATGCAAATCATGGTCTTGTGGTGAACATATGACATTTTGAGATACTAGTATAAGGGAAGTGAAACTATTTTTAAAAGTTAACTTCAGCATGACGTCATCCTATTCACAACAGCCAAGACATGGAAACAACCTAAATGTCCATCAACAGATGAATGCATTAAGGAGATGTGGTGTATATATATACACAATGGAATACCACCGAGCCATTAAAAAAGAAAATAATGCTATTTGCAGCAACATGGATGCAACTAGAGATTCTCATACTAAGTGAAGTAAACCAGAAAGAGAAAGACAAATTCCATATGATATCACTTATATGTGGACTCTAAAACGTGGCATAAATGAACCGATCCACAAAACAGAAACAAACTCATAGAGAACAGAACAGACTTGTGGTTGCTGAGGGGGAGGGAGAGGGAGTGGGATGGACTGGGAGTTTGGGGTTAGTAGATGCAAACTATTCCATTTAGAATGGATAAGCAAGGCGGTCCTGCTGTGTAGCACAGGGAAGCATATCCAATCTCTTGTGATAGAAGATAATGTGAGAAAAAGAATGTATATATATATGTATAATTGCATCTCTTTGCTGTACAGTAGAAATCGACAGAACATTGTAAATCAACTATAATAAAAAAATTAAAAAAAAAAAAGAAAGTTGTCATCAGCTCTGAGAAGTTTTGGCGTCTGTTGAATTCCAGTCTTGGTGAGTCTGAGAGGTCTGTCTTGGTTCAACATCTTGAGAGGTAAGTTTTTGAGTGTCCAAGTATGTTAATTTCTCTTCTCATGTAAAAAGGATGAAGCTGCATAAGTTTGGTTCAATTTCATACGTTTACTTGGACTAGTTTCTGTGTGCTTACACTGTGTAACAAGGGGGTAGGAGAAGAGAGAGAAAAAAAGTTTCCAGTGACCCACCCATTGATGAGATGAGTCAAATGAAGCCAAATTTTCTTGAGTAACATTATTACAAAAGCCGATCACCTACGCTAGCTTATTCCAGGCCTTTACCAATTTCTATCTCTGGGAAAAGTTCACACTGCTTTTATCTCAAGACACATTTTAAAAGTTTCTTTTCTGAGAGGCATATAGATAACAACATACCTTTTAAAAGTAAGAGTGGCATTGCAATGAAAATATTGGCATGAACTTAGAATCCGTGAATAATGCTGACCTCAGTAGAAGAGCTTAGAGGAAACCCTTGGATAAACATAGGTTTTAACCCCCTAACATAGTGTCTAGAACATGAAATTATTATTATTATTATTATTTGGATGCACCCGTGTCATGTGGAATTTCCTAGGCCAGGGATCGAACCCTTGCCACAGCAGTGACAAAGCCAGATCCTTAACCCGCTAAGCCTTGCGGGAACTCCCAAAATTCTTATTGTTAAAGCTTTATATCTTGGGGTGAGGGAAGGGAGTGGGATGGATGGGGAGTTTGGGGTCAGTAGATGCAAACCGTGGCATTTAGAAAGGATGAGCAATGAAGTCCTGCTGTGCAGCACAGGGAACTCCATCCATTCTCTGGGGAGAGACCATCATGGAAGATACTATAAGAAAGGGAAGATGTGTGTGTGTGTGTGTGTGTGTGTGTGTGTGTGTGTGTGTGTGTGTGAGACTGGGTCACTTTGCTGTACAGCAGAAATTGGCGCAACATTGTAAATCAATTGCACGCTACAAAAAAAAAAAAAAAAAAAAAAGCTTTGTTTTTTATTCCCGCCATACCATTGCTTGATTTCTAGTAGCTTGATTCCCATTTGGTTTCTGTGGTGTGTATTGGGCTAGGACATGCTGGCCTTTCTGTATCCTTAGAGATGGCGGATTCCTTCCTTGCAAGCCATTGCGGCAACACTGACCAGAGAGTCTGCTCTTTGCCTCATGCACTCAAAGTTCACCAAGTCATCGAAGATATCTTAATTGGTTATGTATCTCAACAAGCACCATACGCAATGTTTCCAGAGGGTTGGCTTGCATAATCTGCTCAGTGCAAGACATCTTTATCAACCAGAAGATAAACCCCAGACTAATTCAGACTGTCACCAGTCTCCACCAGTTAGTTAATGGGGATTCTTTCTACCAGAGATGGGACACACCAGAGGCCACCACCCATTTGGGGCTCCTTCACATCATTGCGATGCTTGAGTATCATTCTTTTGGGCTAGGTAGTCAATTAGGGGGAGGTGAGCCGGGTGCGTTTTCTGGTTGAGCATCTTTGTTTTCTGTGGCAGGCTTTAAAAGGGTATTCAGTAATGCAACCAAAGAGGGTTTTTCCATCATTTAAAAAGGGCTCATTAGACACTGCAAATTGATGCAGTACAAACAACATTGAGAGGGTCTGGGTTCCCACATAAATTAGCTCAGTTTGTGCAAGACGAAAAATGCTTTGGCCCTAACTGCCAGCACTACAAACACAGCCGAGCTTGGAAAAAAAACAAGGTGTGCCACTGTGCTTCTTACATCACCAGCAGTCATAAGAGTGCTGTAATTAAAATGCAGCTGACAATTTGCTTAATGATTGCGAAGAAGACTTATCCAAGGAGGGCCCCGTGTGTGGTTGGCCGTGGTCTCTGCCATTCCAGCGGGAAGAGCTGTGGGACTCTTCTCCACCTGAGAACGTGGTGACTAATCCAGGAAGACAGTGGGGAGTACGGGGAAGCCAGGCCAGCTGTTTTAAATCATCAGGACCATTTTTATAATAATGAGTTTGTATGAGTGAGAAGGTACTTAAGGTGTTTTGGAATCGTCTATTTATAATTAGCTAGGTCGAATTGAAGAAAATTACGCTATTTCCCACAATATAACTTAGACCAATTAACAGCTTAATTAGTTCACTATAATACTATGAGGTAGGATTTCTAATTCTGTCATCTTACTTCAGAATGACTATTATTATATAAGAAAAGAATCTTTTGAAAGTTTGTGAGACATTAAGGCTCAATTGGAACTGACACAATGCTGTGAGTCTGGATAAACTCTTTGATCCAAATTCTGCCACAGACGCACTTTGACCCTCCACTAGGTGCCTGACCCATCCTTTCCTGATCCGTAAAATTAGAAACCCAACTGCATAGACAGATGATTTAGATTCTATTCCCCATAAGCACTATGTGCTTGAAAATTTGGGAAACATTCTAGATACACATGTAGAATGTATCTAGATGCTCAACTATTGGAATACACAATGGTACTCAAAGTTTCTTGAGTTATTCTTTAATAATTTAAAGATACATTTCCTTAAGTACCCTTATGCTAAAAAAAAAAAAAAAAAATCATTGAACTACCAGGAGAATTTCCTAACATAAGATGTTAAACATATAAGCTACAAAGTTTATAGCCATGGCATTTCTAAAGGCCAACCTACCACTAATTAATAGAAAAACACTGTCTATATATTTGTGAACTTTCAAATCAAAGAATCACTTCTGATAACCCTGCTCTCCAGCTAAATACCTCTTTTACCTTATGAAGGAAGGTTTAAAAGTTAACACGAATATTGAATAATATGACGAGTCAAATAGAAGGCAAGTCTGAAATCCGATATCCACTCTCCTCTCATCTGCCCTAAAAACTTCCAAATAATTTTATACTATTCACTTATCAAAATAAACCTTTTTTTTTTGAGTCAAAACTACAGGAGTGCTTTTTTGGTTCGGTTTTGCTTTATGAATTTCATAGGGATGTCCATTTACATCAGAAGCTCATGGATTGCTTTGTTCAGAAGGCTCTTAAGATATCATACCTCTTGAGCCATAGCCGGTCCTGAGCTTCCACGGTAAAACAGGAGTTGCGAATGATGCCAAGGCACTCAATCTGCTTCCCTCCCAGAAAATCGGGAAAATAAAATGGAGTTTTGTTCACCCCAAGAGCTAGAATCATATCTGCTGAGATTCGAAACAGCTTATGTGTGAAGATCAAAGGAACATTGCTGGAACTTTCTTCCGCATCTTGAGAACAGCGGTAAGTGCTGCTATAGGGCAAAACTAACCCCCATCTCGGAAAACCAGAAATGGTCCACACTCTAGCTGTTCTCTTTTGCAAACCATTGTTTTAGTGCTGTTTCATTTTCTTAGCCTGCTTAATGTTTGGTTGAAATGTTCAGTTGTTTACTTTTAACGGCAGGGCAAATAAGTTAACAAAATATGCTTAACAGAACATACATAATGAGCCTTGATTTAAGATCACACTAGCTAGTTAAAATCACAGTAAACAGAAAGATAAATTTTGGAGTCAAAAAATCTGGAGTTAAAATCTTGCTAGTTATTAACTGAATGACTTAAGTAGTTATTAAACCTCTCTGAGCTTCAAGTTTCTTAGCTACCAAGTAGGAATGATAAATTACTTACCTTTTGATGTCTATGAGAATTAAATAATATTTGATAAATACCATATCCTCACAAAGAATATAGCACATACTATGCACTCACCATATTGTAATGTATACTGTAAGAAATTTGTTGGCATTTCTTATTTGCTTTTTATATCCAATGGCTGGCTTTTTATATCCAATGGCTAGCTCTTTGCCTAGGGCTTAGTAGGCATTAAAAATGTTTAGTGAATGATTAAATAAATAATATTCAAAAAATAGGCCTTAACTCTTTAGAGAGTACTATTGTATGCATAATTTCAGGTAACAAAAAGATGCTAGAAGTAGTATTGGCCAATACTACATTCCAAATAAATCAATATGACTTAAAGGTATTTGCAAGCTTTACAGAAAAAGACTCTGACTATAATCCTAAAGGTTGACTGACTTCATTTCCTTATTAATAGAAATCTTCAAAATTCATACCTTTTTAAAGATAGCTTCGATTAAATAATCCTCCCAAATTATGTACAGCCAGAGGGGTCTAAGACAGACCGTCAGATTGACTAATTGTCACTTCTCAGGGTAAGTATAGTCAACTTAAGGCCACCTGTGTATATCACCATAGCCTAATTTCTCCACATTGCTGCCAAGGATATTGTCCCAAAGTTTTGTAACCAGAGTCCATTTTTCAGGCCAGCTGTGCTTATGGATGAAGAAACAGTATTTACTCTTGGTGAATTCATGTTGATTCCTAAAGGGGATTGATTTTTTTCTCTGAACACTCACCACCCATTTTCTGGATCATGCACCAGTGCAGCAAACAAAAAAGGTTAGAACAGAAGCCGAGCTAGGTTTAAAAACATTCTCATAACAAGTGCTTTTTTTCAGTATTGCTGTTACCTGTAAAACACACAGAAATCTTCTTCAGAGAATCTGTAATAAGTTTGGTGGGAACTGCTTGTTTTATGACCCACGAAATGGCAATGGTGATGGAAATGGAGACGAGAGCGCGGAGAGGTTGTGGTTAGAAAAGAGAAGCTGGAAGACACTTTTATAAATTTGCCCATACCCCAAATCTTTTTTAACCCACTGCTTCTGCCCACGAGAAATTGAAGTCTGGGACACTGGAAACGGAAGTGTTTCCAGCTTCTCTTTTTTTGGATTGTAGGAACTCCTTCACGAGCTTGGAGAAAGGAGGGCTGTTAGAGTGAACCCTTAGCGTCCTGGGTTCCGAATCTGCAGAATCCACAGTCAGTGGAATCCGCGAATGAGAAATCCGCAGAAACTGAGCATGTTCCCAATGACTCCGTTTTATACAAAGCATCCTGAGCACCAGCAGATTTTGCAGATAATGAGGAATGAGTGTATCTGCATGTTACGTAGGTGGGAATTGGGGCTCAGGACGCATGTGTGACATGCCTCATCGACACGGCTTGTTAGAGGTGGACTCTACAGAGGTACTATCATCCGCCTGTAAGACAGACGTGACATCTTCAAGACCCCAGACACATTTCTCCTAGAATTTTCATTCTTGAACGGTGGGGTCTTAATAAAAGAGCCACTCAAATGCTTTTATTTTTTTTTCCCCCTGCCTTCCAGTCCAACAGTCTACTTACTAAGTCATTTGATTTCCCAGCTGCACTGCTAAAAATAAATGGATGAGGGAGAAGACTTTTCTTGGCAAAGTATTTGATGTGTTGTCTTCCTGAAGGCCCTTCCTGATGTAGTTACTAAGAAATAGCATCAGCAGAGCCGGCCCCAGGATGAGATGCTCTCCTTACTGGCGTTCTTCTGCCGAGGTACCTAATATTTAATTTAAATGGGTGTTCATAAAAGAAGCAGAGGCCATTGGCTTGGTGGAGGGAGGGGGAACCACATTCTATTATGATTACTGAGAGTATTTTGAGAGGTTAATAGAAACCAATTGATTTTCTTTACTCTTTAATTCTAGAGCTTACAAATGTAAGCCATACATGAGGTCTGGATTTTGTCATTTGCAGGGGATTTGTTGGTGAAATAAAGGACCCCGGAAATAAAATGTGTGGATTTTCCACCTTGGTATTCCTGTAAAGGAGGACAATCAGATTTCCAAATCCAGGATCAATTTTCTACTCAGCTGGAAACCAATCACCTGCAGAATGTTCTCGCCCTTCATCCTCTCGTTCATAGGTTCATTTGCTTTCATCCTTTCATCGTTGGTTCGTTTGTTCCGTCCTCCTTTCCTTTCTTCCCCCCCTCCCTTTTTTCCCTCTTTCCTTCCTTCTCTTCCTCTCCTCCTGTTCCTTTCTTCCTAACTCCTTCCCTTTTTGCATCCAATACCCTCTCATTCAAACTCTAAGCATGCATATGGGTCAGATGCTATTCTGATGAACTGCTTCCCTCTCGCCTACGTGGACATCTCTCTCGACTCCGTTTTCGATGCCTTTAATAGCTGGACCTTCCCTTCAAATATGTGTGAGGCATTCCTCTAGTTTTTCGCCATAGACTTCTCTAGCAAATAGCACTTTTCAGTTCAGAGAGAAATGATCTGGCCAGTATTTGTCCAGGCATGAAGGGCAAAATATTTCTCACATTTGGAAAATCCATAAGGAATTGCCTTGGACCGTTAGGGAACCCACCACAGGAAATCCTATTCCTGTGTTCTGTGCTGAGCTTCTTGAAGAGGGAAAGACACCTTCCTTCCTGAACCTCCCGTCTTCTTTGCTGTCCCTGGAGGATATCCAGGGAGGTTCTGCTGGGACTTGCTTCTGCTTTCCTTTGGGGGGCTGGTGAGGTCATAGACCAAGGAGGAGTCATTTCTGAAGAGATGGGTTGAGGGCTTCTTCACGTGGCTTCTCGGGAATATGAAATAACTCAGCAAGTGAGAAACATCCTACAGGGAGCTGTGGGATGAGTCAGAATTAAAAATGACTTTCAAGGCCAACTAAGAAATGGGGTTGAAGCCCTCGGGTTCTCTCGGGGCAAAGAGAACATAAGGAGAAGGCCACCCAGGAAGTTCCTGAGTCAGAGGATAAGGTAGAAAGGGGCTGGGTATCCCTCCACTGGTGAGAACCCCTCTTTGAAAGTTGGATCAGGGGATCATGGATTTAGTTTTACTTGAGGGGCCCTAAGTTGAAAGGTACAATGCTATTTGGGAGGATTATTTTTTGCATCTAGAAGAGCACCTTTTCTCCAAAGTAGTCTTTCAGAAAAGTTTCCAGTAAGTGGGTAAGGAAAATCTTTTGGCCCAGTGATGCGACACCAGAGCATCAATGCAGCTGTACTTTTATTGACTAGCCCCTTAAAAGGCGAATGTGTGCGTGTCATGTCTGAGAAGCTTTTTTAATTGATGTGTAATTGACACATAATATTATAAGAGTTTCAAGTGTAATGTCTTAGTTCCTAATTTTTAAAGACACGGGATGAATGAAAGTGTCTTTTTTTCTGGTTTCACCTAGGCATTGAAATTGTGAAGGCTGCGTTAGGTCTAATGACAGATCTAGGCTTTACCTCTGGAGTTTTCCACGAGTACTCTCACGAAAATCCGAGAAGTTGTATGTGACTAATTATGAAATTCTAAATTAGGAGGGAGCTTTCCACACTTAAAAGTTATGGACACATTTGCTTTGGAAAAGATAGTGTTGACCACATAAAAGTGAAACAAATAAGGTTCTACTGATCACCATCTCTCTAGATTAAAAAAAAATTAGAGGCTAAACAACAAGCTACAAAGATATTTATAACCAGAACCATGTCAAATGTAGGCAGTCCTAATATATAATATCCCAAGTATAAATGGATTTGGAGAACAGTTAGCTCTTGAGAGATGAATGCATCAATGATATACACTTTAAAATTATGAAAATAGTTAACAAGTATGAAGACCTTAATAAAAAATGCAAATTAAAATAAGAATGAAATACTTTTTTTTTGAACACCCCTCCCTCTTTCTTTTTCAACTGTCGGTGATTAAAAAAAAATAAATGCCCAGTTCTGCTGATTTGTGGAATTTTTGTACATGGAATCTTGAAAACTTTACTTTGTGTAGAAAAGTCAACAGTCAACAGCAGCCTATTGATGCTGAATCTGAAAATTGCCTGGGTAAAAAGAAAACCCATTTTTGTGATAAGGGGTTATTGAGGCCAGAGATAGTTCCAGAGGAAAAAAGTTTGTTCCTCCTTCATTGTTAGAATCAGTATACTTGGATGCAGGGGTCTAACTCTTTCCCCCTTCATATGTGTATATTTTAAAATCCATAGTTATCTTTTTCCAAAAAACAGCCAAATCCCAAGATTTTTTTGGTTTTGTTTTGGCCACGCCCACAACTAGGGATTGAATCCACATCATAGAAGTAACCAGAGCCACAGCAGTGACAAGGTCAGACCCTCAACCCACCGAGCCACCAGGGAACTCCCAAAGTTTAAAAAAAAAAATCATTATTGGCTTCTTCCTTTCTATTATGAGTCTCCAGTAGACTTTTTTTTGGTAGTTCATATTTGCATTTTTGGTTTTCATCAAATGTTAGACATTAGTCTCTCTAACCTTTTTATTGGAAATAAACAGATTGATTTTATTTGTGAACCTATAATTGAATATTACTGCTTAAGCTCCATATAAGCGCTCATCAAATGCCTACCCCAGTGGTAGCAACATGGGCCCAGAGACTGCATGCAGAGCTTAGAGCTAAAACAAACCAATCATTAATTCTTTCTTTGTGACCCAGGTCCCATCCTTACCTTTTATGTTTCAGGGATCTTCATAAAAAATAAGAAGAACAATACTTACCCACTCTAAGAGGATAGTCTTCAAAACAACCAAGTGAATTGACTGAGCGGAGCTCAAAAAAAAAAAAAAAAAAAAAGAAAGAAAAAAGAAAAGAACAAAGTGCTCTAAAAATGTTTAATAAGAAAGGACTAAAAGGATAAAGAATTTCACTCTAGGGCTGTTAATCCAGCACCTTTTATAAGCACTAAATTTATTTAAGCTAAATAAAAATAGCACATGACAGGTCGTATTTGTGTGGGAAATCACAGAGAAAACAGCAAAGACATTGGAAAATTGCATTTTTTCAGGTAATTAAAGGTCATACTATTTAGCTGAACCATAATCCATCACAACGAGCAAGGCATTGATTACTGCTCTGGACCACATTCATTTTTAATTCCATTAGTGAAATAAATGACAGCCTTTGAATTTGCCACTTTCTTGATACACAGCAATAAGAATGGCAAATTACTCTAGGATCCAGAATAGCTGAATAGATAAGCTCCTTTCTGCCGCTTTGGCATCCCGAACGACAAAGTTTTAAGTAGCAGTAAACATAAGAGCACCTGTCTCCCATGCGTTGTGACAGCAGCTCTTAGGTGATCTGAGAATGTGCCAAGTCAAGTTACTCTCCTGATGTTTCCACTGATGGGCTTCGGAGATGACACACCATCCACACGGCATGGCAACCGGCTCCATTCCTCCAGGGGCAGAAGTTGGCTTCCTCGGGGGGTGGGGGGAGGGACCCTGAAGCGAATGGTTCTCATTGAAAGGACAGCACAAGTGTCCTGAAAATAGGCTGAATTATATTTCGAGGTACAGGTGTCGTACACGCTGTCAAAGAGAAACACTCAAGAAGGTTATCAGCCTCCCCATCTTCTTCAGGTGTAATGCAGTCATTCATTTTGTTAACTCTCTCTTTGTGTTTAAACACAAGGGCAACCACAAACTGAAAAATACACACGAGTCTATTTTTGCTTTCTGTCGCTCTGTTTGTGGGAGTAATTGTTTCACACTCAGTGAACCACAAATGAGCTTGTGTTTGTATAGGAACTTTTAGGAGAACAGAGAGGCATTATTCGTACTTGGTGCGTGAGGGCACGAGGGCTCCGCGTGTGTAGGACGATGCCAGTGTGATGCCTTGGCCACATTCTCCACAAATAAATGCACTTGAATTCTTGCAGGGTCGTCTAGCCGGGAGGAGTTTTGCAATTGGTGGTGGCGGTTACTTCTGTGGCCCCAAGCCGGTCTTGCAGAGTGATGTAAGCTAATCACTCGGGCCGTCCCCCTCCTCGGGTTTTCACCAGATGGCCCCCTCCTCCCCTTAGGCTGAAGCCTTCACTAGCCTCTGACCAGGCTTTCGCGTCACCACCTAATGGCTGGAGGAGCAACACCCCACCCACGAACCCAAGAGCCGGTGTTCACTCTCCTCAAGCTACTGGCATAAAGCCTTGCCCAGAAATCCACAAAGACCCCCCCCCGGGAGACTGCAGGGACCATCGCGGCATCCCTGAACTAAAATCACTGCGGTTCTTACTCCACATCCCGCCTTACTAAGTTTGAAAGTTTGGTTCTTGGCATTCCCCTTGTCTCAGAGGGTTGAGAGCTCGACTCGTATCCTTGAGGATGCATGTTCGATCCCTGGCCTCGCTCGGTGGGTGAAGGATCTGGTGTTGCTGCAAGCTCTGGTGTAAGTCACAGATGAGGCTCAGATCCCGCGTTGCTGTGGCTGTAGTGTAGGCCGGAAGCTGCAGCTCCAGTTTGATCCCTGGCCTGGGAACTTCCATATGTCATGGGTATGGCCCTAAAAAGAGGAAAAAAAAAAAAAAAGGGTGGTTCTTGTTTTTTAATGGAGAGAAGGCTCTTGAAGTGGCTGTCACAATGATAAGCAGCAACTAAACAGACAGGACAAATAGTAAAATATTTTCAGTCCGTGGTCCATAGGGTTCCTTGCAAATACTCTTCTCAGCCCTTGGAGCGAGACAGCAGCCACTGACAATGCGGCCCTGAATGAACTGGGGTGGCTGTGTGCTAATAAAACTTTATTTACAAAGTGAAGCCGCTGGACAATGGGGCCCAGAGTCACAGTCTGCCAATCTCCAGTCTAAAGTGAGGTTTTTAGACGGGGCAGAAGAAAGCAAGCCACTCACAGAACATGTTTTCATGTACTATTTGAGCAATATTGTCCAGGTCTCTGGAGTGTGCTTTGTTTAAGAGGCGTTGTGGTGAGATTTCTATCCTTGACTAACTTTAAGTGATTTCTCTGCACCCTTTAAATGATTTAGACAAATTCCCTGTCTGGCCTACCTCATTCCCTAGGAGCTAGTGGAAGAGGATGAAGATACTGCATATTTATGGGCGCCAGGCCTTACCTATGATTTCTTTAAAGACCTGAAGTAGTGTTGAAGAAACATGTTGAATTCGATTAGTTTAATTTACGTCATTACTAGCAGGGGTGTTTTGAGGCTAACCTAGACCTCTTTTTTAGAGGTTGACAAGCACTAATTTCCATAATGAACTCCCCCTTCCTTCGTCCCCGACACAGAACACACACACACACACACACACACACACACACACACACACACACACCCTACCCACACATACACCACAATACCCCATGCACTGGCACGTGAATTTGTAGCGAGAGGCTAACTTCACACTTTGGTCTGGTTGGAATCTTTTTCATCGAGAAGCCAGTCACAAAACTCACGATACTATTGTGGTTTTTTTTTTTTTTCATCTTTGATTAATGACATTTTCTTTTTTGAAAAATGGAGGTAGAGTTGATTTACAATGCTGTGTCAGTTTCAGGTAGACAGCAAGGTGATTCAGTTTTTTATATGTATACACACACATATGCATATACACACATATATGTACACAGACACACACAATTTTCCCAATTCTCTTCCATCATAGGTTATTGTAAGATATCGAGTATTGTTCCCTGTGCTATGTAGCAGGTCCTCGTTGTTTCTCTATGTTATAGACAGTGGTATCTGTTAATCCCAAACCCCAAATCACCCCTCCTTCCCTCCTTTCCCCTTGGGTAACACCCGTTTGTTTCACGGATATTTTCTTTTGTCCACCACACTCTTAGAGCAGACAGTGCATTTCTTATGAGACCATCCGTAAGCCAACCTCGCCATGGAAGACAGAGTGTCCTACTAGAAACATGGTCTCAAGAAAAATATTCCATATCTAAATTAAGCCTAAATTATCCACAGAGGCTTATGCTCCATGATTAACTGGGCCTGTTGTATTTCGAGGGCATGAAAAAAAATGCTGACTCTTCACTGATAAGAGGTCTGACTCGGTAAACTGAGATGGTGGTGAGGGGTCATTACACTTAGGCTTCAGCTGGCCCCTTGCAGGAGTCAGAAAGGAATTTCTCCCTCCAGGCAGAACAATGCTACGCAGGAGTTGAGTTCAGAGAGTCTGTAGGAGCTCTAGGATTTTGCCTGAAGCAGGAAGTCTTGCTTGGGACAATCTGATTCTACCTGCAGAATCCGCCTTCCCTTGGCGTTTTCTGAGCCTGCAAGCAGATATGCATCTTGGTCTCTGCCTTGAGGAGGGCCTCTCAGTTGGTCTCCTGGCTCAGCCTCTCCTTGGTCTCACTCAGAAGTTGATGCAAGTGGTGCTGAAAGGTACTTGCCTCCCTCCTATTCTCTTGCTGGATGTTCCAGTTCACCCCTGATGTTCAATTATTCGAAACACTATTCTCAGAACAGAGGCAGAAATACTACAGCATTTTCCCAGTTATACCTCAGGCAGAGAAAGAGAACAGATATTGGGCTTAACACAATGAGTGGACTACTGGGATCGAGCTCCTTTTTAGCGTGTGTGTGTGTGTGTGTACATACATGTATATGTATGTGCATATATATATGCTAAACAGTGCATAAAATAAATGCTAAGTAATTCTGGACCTTTAAGTCTTATCTTCCCTCTGTCCACCTTACACCATGTGTAAACCCTGGGTGTCAGTGACCCAAGTCAAAGAAGAGTAAAGAGACAAGGAAAGGAAGTCACAAGGTCATCCCACAGAGGAGGTGCAGCACAGGAACACGTCTACAGGCATTGGAGCCAGAACACCCAGAACTGTGTCTGGACTTTAGTGAGTTCTCCCTAAATAACACTCGCCAATTCTACAGCTCCCGGTAAGGTGGAGAGTAGGTCTTACCCGTCTTTGTATTTCAACATCTGGCACCATTGCCGGCACATGGGAGATGCCCAGTAATGCCCTTCCCAGGTGAAAGAGAGGGCCCGTGGAGGAAACAGTGGCCAGAGGGAGAAGCCAAAAGGAGGGAGAGTTTCAAGGAGGAGGGCGTGGTCACGTGCCACCCAAAGGTTAAGTAAGATAAGGACTGAAAGGTGTCCATTAGCTCGGGCAATTAGTAGGTCATTTGTGACCTTAGGGGCTGCTGTTTCAGTGGAGTGGGGGGTGGGGGGAGTCAGGCTGCTGAGGGGGGAGGAATGAGTGTAAAAATGGCAGCACGAGGTCTCCTCTTGGCTTTTGTGAAGCTGGGCTGTGTCGGAAAGAAGAGGCACTAGAGATGAGCAAATGGTTAGTGTCCCTGAAATGACAAGGCACGTCAGCACTCAGGGCAGGGAGAGGGGTCGCCTGGCTCTTACCCTTTCTTAGCCAGTCTGGGAATACCTTCTTCAGCATCCGGTGCCTGAGCAGAAGCTGGGTGCTCCCTGCCTCGAAGGTACCAGGTCTTACAAAGTCCTTAATGACGAAAACTCCAAGTTTGTCTCCATCTATTGCTTCTACTTCGGCTTTCCGGAGCCATAGGTGTGTTACTTGGTCAATTGTCACTGTTCAGTTTTAATAAACCATGAGTTAAAAAAAAAAAAAGTTATATTTGGAGCTACAAATGTGTTCTCTTCGTCTTGCATGGAAATGACTTTGATATACTCTGTCAACCCTAAGTATTCTCTCAGAATCTCTAGCAAGGTGGTGGTAGACTCATGAAGTGGGAACATTTTTAGGGAATACAACATTGAATCCCAAAACACATTTCATCTGAGGATCATTAGGAATACAGGAAAGACAAAAAAAAAAAAAAAAGGAATACAGGAGAAAAATCACCATTAAGTTGTGCTTATTAAAAAGAACTTATTTAAATAAACTATTAAGACAAAATCAAAATTAGTCTTATAAGCAAAATAAAACAGTATTTCTTTCTCTCTTCCCTTCAATATTTTTTCATGCGGCAAGAAAAAGAAATACATTTAGGCCCAGGAAATTTTGATTTCAGTACTTGAGTTTTTAAAAGTGGAGAAAGCTAATCTGTCAACCGTAGACATTTGCTTAACTATTAAAAACTCAAAAACATTGGTTATTTGACTTAATATCTAGACATCCTTTCTCACTATAATTTATGGTATCTCTGTAAAGTCAAGCTTGAGGTGTTACTGTAAGGTTAGCTTTCAAAGTTCACTATCCAAACTCATCTAATTGCAGATATTCAGTACCTACCACTTTAAAACCAGAAATTACAGTTGATCCATTTCAATCTGAAAATAGATCAGCTTTTCATGCTTAAATGAAATATCTTCTAGGATGGCTTCAGAGCAAAAATTTTAAAAAGCTAGTCTGGTGGTCAACATGATTTAGGTGGCAGTTAGCTAGAGTTTTATAAAATCCAGTCTCCAGTGCCCTAGAAACAGACACATTAACATGTGGTTAAGTTCTGGCCACAACGCTCACAAGGCCCAATTTCCCAGCTCTGCTCCATTTTTCATTTTTTTCCCCTTTTGCAGTTTGTTTGTGGCCACAAAACTGCACTCGCATTTTTGCACTTTTTTTTTTTTTTTTTTTTTTCAGAGTCATGGGTTTCAGGAGAAGTCTTTCAACACTGGGTGTGAGGCTGCAGCCCCTTCCAGCTGCAGAGAATTCCTGATTCACGCCCAGATCGGGTACTTTCCGCGGGCTGGGGGCTGTCTGCGCTGCCCCACTCAGCTCCAGGGCCAGACGCACCCACCCGCCTCGGTCCCTTTCGCCTTGGGCTTCAGAAACCTATTCTAGTGTGGTTTGGAAACATCAGAGCATCAGAAGCTGGGATTCCTCCGGGATAGCTCACCCGCCTTTCTACTGGACCTGTGACTGCTTTTCCCCCGGGGTTTGAACTGGGCAAACCTTTCCCCCTTAACCCTTGCAGGGAAAACCAAGCCTTATCTCTTCTCAGTTGGGAGAAAATCATTCTTTCGGTCTGGCTCCGTCCTCTGAGAGGTCTACTCTGCAGAGCAAAGGGCTGGGAATGAGACTGGAATGGACCTCGGGGCAAGTACTGAGCATCTATTATGGGTCAGGGATGTGGTGGGTGCTGCAGGTGCCAGGATAATGGTAAGCCATCTACTCAAATAATTCACAGCCCAGCATAGAAAATAAAACTGTTTATCACTGTTCTTAAAAGGCCAATGATCTTATGTTCAAGTAGTAATATAAGCAAGGTGCTGCTGATGTGAGAAGGAGGTGTGCTTGTTGGGGGGCTGAGGGAGGGCAATGAGAGAAGACTTCCTGGAGGAGGTGACTTTTGATGTTGGTCCTTGAAGGATGCACAGAGCTGCCCGGCCGGAGAATCAGAGATCCTGCTTTCCAGGTTCCCTGAGGAATTGCTAATAAACATGTGTCTTGACTGTTTATTATTTTTTAAATAAAATTGTTCTGTATTTAGGGAGGAAACATGATTTGATGTCACTTACATAGTGAAAGGATCACTACAGTCAAGTTAACATATCATCGCCTCACATGGTTTTTCTTTGTTTGTGTGATGGGGGCAGGAGAAGCTGCTGTCGTAGCAAACATCCCGTGTTCAGTACAGTATTATTAGCCATAGCCAGCCTGCTGTTCGCTAGGTCTCTAGGCTTACCCATCCTATGTAGCTGCAACTTAAGCACCTTGGACCAGCATCTTCTCATTTCCCTGCCTCTCCATTAACAGGTGTGTTTAAACACATGAGCCTAACTTATCCCAGACCCTGAAAAAAACACAAAGTGAGCTAAAGACTGTAACCCAAGATCTATCATCAGACAAATCTTAGACAATTCAAACAGCAATTCCATGTGGACCTTCAGTATTTTTCCCCATTGCATGTGCATTCTTTATTGCAATGAGAGACTTTCTGATTTGGCGGCTCCCAGAATGCTTTCTATATTGTCTTTTATAATTGGTCTTCTAGGAATTCCCATTGTGGCTCAGGGGTTAAGAACCCGACTAGTATCCATGTGGATGCGGGTTTGATCCCTGGCCTTGCTCAGTGTGTGAAGCATCCGGTGTTGCCACAAGCTGCGGTGTAGGTCACAGGTGCGGCTCAGATCCGGGGTTGCTGTGGCTGTGGCATAGGCTGGCAGCTGCAGCTCCAATTTGACCCCTAGCCTAGAAACTTCCCTATGCTGCTGATGTGGACCTAAAAAGAAAAAGAAAAAATATATATTTTTAAAATTGGTCTTATAGGCTAAACATAAACCAGAGGCAACATGCAGCTTATTAATTACTAAGGGCATATTAAAAAGAAGGTAGGTCCTCAGGTGGGGGGGGCTGGGTTTGGTTTCCACGGCAGGCTGTCGGCTCTTGTGCTTGGTGATCTTTGAAAGGCTTCAGTTTTCTGGGTAAGCGTGGTCCCCGCTTGTGGGGGGGCATTCGGGGAGGGGACCCCTGCAATCAGTTACTTTCCCTGTGTTCCCAGGAGCTTTCCAGACTCACAGAACTTTTGCTTGATGACTAAACCAAGTCCATTCTCCTGAGAATGCTTTTCCGCAATAGGTCAGAGACTAACTTTAGGCAATTATTGACTTGGGTCCAATAAGGGGGGTGAGGGCAGGGGCAGAGGGAAATCTTTCTCCTGCTTCTACCGTCTAGGGGATCACGAATCTCCAAGGAAAGAGGCAAGTCCTCCCTGCACGGGTTCGAGCCCGTCCAAGGGTTGAAAGCTCGTCTCTGCTGCATACAAGGACGTGTGATGGATGTCTCTAAAGCCGTTGTTTCCTCCTCTGGAAAATAGGGATTGAAAATCCCTGGCCCACCTCCCAAGGAGGTGGTGAGGATTAACCGCCGTGATGAATTTAATGCATTTGGTACACAGTAAGAGCTCAATAAATGGTGATACTAAAGGGAAGAGCAGACCCAGTCACTGCTACTTCCTCTGCAAGCCAGCGAGAGAGCATTCAAAAGAAATCAAACCCGTCCACGCCTTGATCTGGGACTTCCAGCCTCCAAGGGTGGGAGACGGTAAATTTCTGCTGTTTGAAACACTCCGTCTGCGGTGTTTTGCTACAGCAGCTCTAGCAAATGACCAGGTTAGCATATGGCTTTTGCGTTACCCCGGCAGAGTGAAACCTTTGCCATAAGATACACATTGACTCTCTGGCCCCTGCAGGAAGTTTGCTGACCACTGCTCCAAAGCGCCCCAAAGCTACTCTAAGTAGACACGGCAGGGGGGTCATGGAAGCTTATTTCATTTCTATGCTTCTTTGGCCCCACTGACTTTTGGGAGGGCAGGGATCGCATAGTTTGTGGAAACTAGATGTGGAAACAACCTGAGTGTTGGCTCATGGATGAGTGGATGAGGAAAAAGACAGGAATCCTGCCACTTGTGACAGCAGGGATGGTCTCAGAGGACATCATGCTACGTGAGAGAGTCAGAGAAAGACACGTGCCGTCGAGTCTCTCTTGCAGTCACAAGTGAAGAAATAAAACCCCGAACCTGCAGAAACAGAGTAGAATGGGGGTTCCCAGGGGGAGGGGACATGGGGCAAGAGGGTCCTTTCAAAGGTACAAAATTCCAGTTAAACGATGACTTCCAGGACTTCCTGTCGTGGCTCAGCAATTAATGAACCCAACTAGGATCCTTGAGGACGGGGGTTAAGGATCCGGCGTTGCCGTGAGCTGTGGTGTAGGTCGCAGACGTGGCTCGGATCCCATGTTGCTGTGACTGTGGTGTAGGCGGGCAGCTGCAGCTCCGCTTGGACCCCTCGCCGGGGAACCTCCATATGCCACGGGTGTGGCCCTAAAAAGACAAAAAGAAAAAAAGATAACTTCCTTCTGGGAAATAATGAAGGTCCTAGTGAGGAAAGTGAAAAATAATATATATATATTTTTTTTGTCTTTTTTGTTGTTGTTGTTGTTATTGTTGCTATTTCTTGGGCCGCTCCGCGGCATATGGAGGTTCCCAGGCTAGAGGTCAGATTGGAGCTGTAGCCACCGGCCTACGCCAGAGCCACAGCAACGCGGAATCCGAGCCGCGTCTGCAACCTACACCACAGCTCACGGCAACGCTGGATCGTTAACCCACTGAGCAAGGGCAGGGATCGAACCCGCAACCTCATGGTTCCTAGTCGGATTCGTTAACCACTGCGCCACGACGGGAACTCCAAAAAAAAAATAATATATTTTATGTTTAAAAGTTGCCGGAAGAGCATATTTTAACAGCGCTCATTCCCTCCCCCCACAAATTGTAATTACAGGAGGTGATGAATATTAATTAACTTTATCGTGGTCAACATTTCGCAATATATACACACATCCAACCACTATCCAGATACTTCAAACATGCATGATGTTACATGTCAGTTGTAGCTCAACAAAGCTGGAACAAACATAGGTTGAAGGAACATCAGTGAGTACGGGCTGCCCATTTGTCTAAGTTTTTGCTGTTGCATTTTTTGCTGCTAATAAACAAACACTTGTCATCTAAAAAAAAGGTACTCTTCGCTGAGCACCTGCTGCTGCCAGGAACTGTGTTACATGCTGTCCTCTCAGTTACCCCCCACAAAAGCTCTGTGAGGTGGGTGCATTTCTTATCCACATTGCCCAGATTTTAAAAAAATGAGAAAAGACTCTTTTTCAGATTCTTTTCCATTAGAGGTTCTTACAAGACATTGAGTGTAGTTCCCTGTGCTGGGCAGTAGGTCTCAAATGCAGTAGTGTATACCTTTTATTAGTTTATCTTATTTTATTTTACTTTTTGTCTTTTTGCCTTTTCTAGGGCTGCACCCGCGGCATATGGAGGTTCCCAGGCTAGGGGTCGAATCGGAGCTGTAGCCACTGGCCTACACCACAGCCACAGCAATGCAGGATCCGAGCCACATCTGCGACCTACACCACAGCTCACAGCAACGCCAGATCCTTAACCCACTGAGCAAGGCCAGGGATCGAACCCGCAACCTCATGGTTTCTAGTCGGATTCATTAACCACTGCACCACGACGGGAACGCCAAGTAGTGTATATCTTTTCATTCCTCCCCCTTTTCCCCTTGGGTCACCATAAGTTTATTTTCTATGTCTTTCTGTTGTGTAAATAAGTTCATTTGCCTCATGTTTTTAGATTCACATATAAGCGATGGCACCTGATCTTTGTCTTCGACTTACTGCACTTTGTATGGTCATCTAGGTCCGTCCACGTTGCTGCAAACGGCATTATCTCATTTTTTTTCTGGCTGAGCAGTGTGCCATTGCGTATATATACACCACATCTTCTTCATCTATTCATCAGTCGTAGACTTATTTTTATGGAACTTTTTTTTGTGTGTTCGCATCGCTCACGATTTCTAACAGACACTCAGAAAATGCTTCTTGAATTAATCCCTGGCTTAATGCTTCTCACAAATATGGCAACCCTTCTGCCAACAAATATACGTAAACACACAAGGACCTACTGTATAGCACAGGAAACGACACTCAATATTTTGTAATAACCTTTAAGGAAAAAGAATCTAAAAAAGAATATACATGTCTAACTGAATCACCGCGCTGTACCCTGAAACCGATACAGCATTGTAAGTCAACTGTATTTCAATAAAAGAGACACAGAGAAAGAGGGAAAGAAAGAAAGGAGCGAAAGAAGGAGGGAAGGAAGGAAGGAAAGAGAGAGAGAGAAAGAAAGAGAGAGAGAGAAAGAAAGAAAGAAAGAAAGAAAGAAAGAAAGAAAGAAAGAAAGAAAGAAAGAAAGAAAGAAAGAAAGAGAGAAAGAAAGAAAGGAAGGAAGAAAGAAAGAAGGAAAGAAAGAAAGAGGGAAAGGAAAGGAGGAAGGAAGAAAGAGAGAGAAAGAAAGAAAGAGAGAGAGAGAAAGAAAGAAAGAAAGAAAGAAAGAGAAAAGAAAGGAGGGAGGGAGGGAGGGAAGGAAGGAAGGAAGGAAGTAGAGAAAGAAAGAAAGACACGAATATACGGTAAACACCAGCTCTGAGCTGGGCCGTGTTCTAGGCCCTGGGGACACAGTGATTAACAGAAGACACCATTCCCTGCTCTCGTGGAGTTGGTTCGTTGAGAGCTGGTTGTGTGGTTTTCAGTGGCTTCTCGCCACAGTCTACAGCTCGCCCTGCCTGATTCTGTACTCTTGGGGTGACCGAGGCTCAGCCACATGGTCTGCCAGCTCTGGGAGTCCGGAGTCACCCCGGCAAGACTGATCGTTGCCAGAAGCTCTTTTTTATCATCTATGGAATAAAATGGTTTCAAATCCACTTCTTGGCCAATGTCTGCCTCTCACTGTTACCGAGGGGGACGGCTCGGTCCCTGCCTGTTTTCCTCTCCTGCCCGCATGGTGCAGATGTATTTGAATAAGCTATGAAATCCGCAAGCCACACAGGTGCGTCTTGGGTGGAAAATGTGATCTCCCAATAGTTCTTGGGGGGAGAAAGAAAACCCACAACAAAACCAAATCTGGCTCTCCAAAGCAATGATGTCTTGTTCAAAATGAAGTGTGAAGCGGGGGCAGGGATTGAGGGCTTTCTCAAATTTCTCATCATTTTCTCTGAAATCAAATTAGATGTGGTGGCCCAGCGGGACACTTCCGCTTAATTTGGGACAGAGCAGAGTGGCCTCTCATGGGGGCCACATGGGGGACTTGCAGCCATCGTGCTGGGGACTTAAGCTCAGCTGTGAAACTGGTCGCTTGCTGGAACTGGTCTGACCTTGTGCTGGAACTGGTCTGACCTTGTGCCGGTACCTGCGGAAAAGACTCGTCATCTCACCCCCCACAGGCACCTCGCGCTTTTCAGCACAGCTTTGATTTCCACTTGATATCCCAGAGATCTAGTTCTGAGTAAAATGGAGGTCTAATTGGGGGGAAAAAGGTCTATTTTCAACGAAACAAAGCCTCCCCAAAACATGACCTCAGATTTTATAATGTCGCCCCCATTCACCTGCTGCCACGGGGGGAAAATCACCTCCCCGGGGAAAAGAGGTATGTGGCTTCCTTAAAATTTGGGCTTTCTGGACATACTTGTACAAGGAATCATGGAAGTAGTGCCAAAATGTCACTGCCAAAGACGAGCTCTTTCTTTTGGCTTCTCTCGCTCTTTTTTTAAACCTGAGAAATTAAGGCATTAAACTAAATACTATTGAGGCTCTCTCAACACTCACTAACTTCTCTATCAACCAAAAGGTGAAGGGAGCCCGTATATGTTTATATCTGTAGACACTTCCGTGCAAATAATTTACACATGCGAAGACATTGGATTCTATCCCACAGTTAATGTATTTTCAACAAAGCAGGCTTCTTGACTTCTGCCCTAGCACCAGGAAGTTCTGCGAAGTTCTCTGCAGCCTGCCAAGGCCGGACAAGTAGCAGAAGTCTAAGGACTGGGCTTTTGGTGGAGGTGGCCAAGTTTCAGATTGTGGATGGGACTGGACTCTCGGGGAGCAGCTGGACCTTGGCCACTCAAATCCCTTGTCCACCTATTTAAAAATGATGGCGACGAGGCTGTTTAAGGCTGCTCCTCACAGTAACAATTTAGGGGTTGACGGTGTTAGGATTCCTAGAACTCACTAATTCCCAAGAAAGACTTCAGGAGGTGAGCTTTGTTCTTGGCATAGCACAGCATTGGTAATGGTGCAAAGAGTGAGGATAAGATTTTTCTGGAATACGGTTTAAAAGAACAATAAAGAACACATACCAACAACTGCCAAACAAAAGCCGCTCCAAAATTCGGACCCCACGATAAAAGCTGCAATGGCTTATTCTTTGTCTCTCTTGAAAAGCTCTCGAGAAGCCAGTGGGAGCAAGTCAAACTGTTCTTGCAGAGCCACCCTTGGTCACAGCACCGTTTTCTATCTTTATTACTTGGGAGAGGCAGGGGCTAAGAAGCTGTATTTCTGACATGCAGGCTCTACCAGAGTTCAAAATAGCCTCGAAAGATTTCCAAGGTGAAAGGAGGTTTTATTATGTAGAACTCCCTGTAGACTCTGGCTCCTATGAAAACCCAAACAAAGGAAACAACAATTGGGAGTCTTGGAAAAGATCCTTAAAAACCATTTACGTTTGCGGAGCAAATAAATAGTCGTTTAAAATTCTCTTTGGGGGCCATTGAGAAAGTGCCTCCAAGGCAGGAGAGGTGGAAGAGGCTGGTTTAATACAGCCTTCCTTCCGGGGAGATGCTTTCCTTGGGGTGTTGCCTTTTGGATTAAAAGGTCAAAATGACAGTATCACTGATAATAAATGATATGCTCCCAGCGCCTTCTCTTAAACCCTTTAACAGCCTCGTGAAGGGAGGAGACACATCGCGTGTATGTTTAACGTGGCTCCTGTTGGAACGAAAACTTCCTCCAAGCCGCCTACATCTGATGTGGGCACCCAGGAGTGTAGACGAGGACCCTTGACCAAATAGAAGCCGGCTTGTCCCGTAATTTCTTCTGAAGGCAGTTTTTTTCTTACTCTGGCCCAAAAGGAGGCCTAAAGGAAAAGAAAAAAAATTTTTTTTTGGTGGAATAGCAAGGCCATTTTGCATTTCAGAAACTACATAAATGGGAGGTCCATCGTGGCTCAGTGGAAACAAATCGACTAGGAACCATGAGGTTTCGGGTTGGATCCCTGGCCTCGCTCAGTGGGTTAAGGATCCGGTGTTGCTATGAGCTGTGGTATAGACTGGCTTGGATCTGGAGTGGCTGTGGTGTAGGCTGGCAGCTGTAGCTCCAATTGGACCCCTAGCTGGGAACTTCCATATGCGTGGGTGCGGACATGAAAAGAAAAAAAGAAAGAAAGAAAAGAAATTCCGTAATCGAATGGAATGCACTCTGTGATAATTATATATAATATCATAAATTTTCAAATGACATTGCATCTTTCACGTTAACCCTTTAGAGAGTCTCGAGCCCAGCGTTCCTATGATTGGCTTCCGTGGAGAGCAGGAAAGATAAAGGATGGAATTAGGTTAAAGAACCTGTCTACCGGCTCTCCCGCCCTGAGACCATGGGCATTGGTCTCCACTTCTGCTGCTAACACAATTGCCGTGAGAATTGGGATGAAATACTTCCCACACTGTCCCTGATCTGTGACCTGCCACTCGTTTGTGAGAGGACTTTGCTGGGGACTCAGCACACAGACCCATTTCCAATGGAAAAAATCAGGTAAATAGAGGGTTTTTTTTTTTTTTTAATTGAAGTTGTTGATTTCCAATGCCATGTTGGTTTCAAGTGTACAGCAAAGTGATTCAGTTACACGTGTGTGTGTGTATACTTTTTCACAAATGGAGGTTAAAGGTAAAACACACTTATAGGGAAGAGAAAAGTTGGCTGTAAACTTGCCTCTAAGAAGAATCTGTAAGGAGGTTACTTGCTTTGAATGCCGTGTAAACAGAAAAACAGGGCAACACAGGAGCACTGAGATAATTCCCTTTCTCAATCTTATAATAAACTCTGTTAAACCATGTATATCGCCACAAGACTCTTGTCCTTATTTATTTTGTTGTCTGCCTTTTATCCCTCTCCCATCGTAGCAGAAGGAAATAAAATCAACCTTCTTTTTTTCATGTTTCTCCGTTATGGCGGCTTTGTTTCTCTTGGGCTCTTGGACTTGGGCGTATTTGCAGGGCTTATTTATCAAGAGAGCCGTCAGGGCTTCCAAAGTAGAGGAATTTCCATTTCCATCCCTGTGAGGCTGCTGCTGACAAGGCTGTAAAACCGGGCGGCTTCCTGCCCATCCAAACAGAAAGATGGCAGCCCCTGGCAGGGGCTGAATTCGGGGGACCTGGGGCATCTCAGTGTCATTTAGTGACACTTACCCTGCTCCTTTCTGTGCTGCCCCACACGGGGACTTTCTCTGGGTCTTGGCTAACCCACAGGAATCTGATGTTTAGAAAGTCACTTTCCTGTCCTCATAAACAATTCCACCATAATGACCTGGCTTCTGGCACCAGAGCTTCATTTAAATTTTGTTCAGCTTGGTTTACAATTAAGATTTAATTAGTAAACTCGTTACAAAGACAGGAAATCTCTGACTTTCCCCTAATTCTCTCTCAGGCCTCAGCAAGGACCCAGCCTGTCCCTGTGGCGCTAGACCTTTGCAGAAAGTTTTCTCCAAACATTGTTATTTATGTTAACTTTAATTTCAAGATAAAATATTGTTCTCTGCTTTGGAAAATAGAGGGACGTAAGCGCAGCATTTAGAATGTAGGGTTTCAAGGTCTCTATTTAGAAAATATGCCTTGGGCATATTTTTAAACTTTTTGGACGCTGGGCGTCTGTTTAGATTCTCCAAGCGTTTCCCAAACAGTTGAGATAGGGACTACCGTTGTGGCAGGGGGGAGGCAGTGGCCACCGAGAGAGTAAGACCAGAGTATAATCGCCACATGGAAACACCCTCAAAATAATCCACAACACTGGACTCTTTCATGGCAACGCCAGGAGCACAAAAGAAGGTGTGGCAGAACTCCGTGAACCAAGACGAAGGGTTCCTATTTTGTTAAAAACAACAAAACAAAAACCAGTGGGAAGGCATTTGCCAAAAGCCTACAAAGAATGAGGGATAAAGCCAACGGGTACTAGCGGAGCCCTTTGCAGGGTTAGAAGCCCAGGACGAAAACATTTTTGCTGGGAGGATTTCTATTGGACAAAAGCTACGTAAATCCATCCTGAGAAAATCAGCTAGATCCCTTTGGGAAAATGATGGAAACTTTTGGGTCAGAGCCTCAGTGTTCTTGATATACTTGATGCAGTAAGACTCCCATGAAAACGTGGACTTTGACGACACAGCAATGATTTCAAGACACCGAAATTTTCTTCCCCTTTCACATTCTTCCCCCAGTTTGCTTTCTGCAAAAAGCAGAAGCCCGTTGTGTGATCTTTGACCCTTAAGGAAAGTTTTGTATGTTCAGATGAATGACTCCATTTTGGAAATTCAGTCTTTTTGAACGTACTCACTTAGAAGTTGCTGTAAGTTGCCCCTGACTTTACGTATGTTTGAAGTGATGAATTAAAGATTTTTTTAAAAAGTCAACTCAATTGTTATGATGAAGATTTACTCTTTTAGTGATTTCTCTGGTCATACTTTTTTTTTTTTTTGTCCTAACTGAAGAAGAAAAGAAATATGGATCAGAAAGGTTAAGTGACTTTCCGGAGGTCACACAGCAAACGTGTAGGCAAGGCAGAAATAAGGTTGGTGTGTTTGTTTTAATTATGTGCAGAGCTCTGGCAAACTCAAAGGGAAAAGTTATTAGGAGCTGTAAAAATCAAGACCCATGATCCTTAATGGGGGTTTCTCTTGGGCCGCCTCTGACAGGTTTTATGAGGCTTTGGAATGTGTCACTAGATAGCACGGTGACCCTCCAGGAAGGGGTAAACCAAGCCCTTTCCTCTGGGAAGCCTCATCCCAAAGAGGAAATGCAAACTTGCTTTTGGAATGGCTCGGAAGACTTTGGAGAACACAGGACTTACAGGGTACAGGCCAAATGACAGAGGTGTGGATAAAGCCATCAGATTAACTACGTGGCTTCAAATAACCTGTAAGTAAAAGAAAAGCTTCCTCTCCCTGTCTCGTGGGTCTTTCTTGGAAGACTCGGCAGCCAGTGTGGGGCCATGATGAGACAGAGCTGAGTGTAGGATTTTAGTTCTCACCTCGGAGATGCTGGCTGCTGTCCCTGATGGCAAGAAGGGCAGAGAAAAGGAAGAGGGGGCCAAGATTTCTAACAGAATCATTAACAAAAGAGAGCAGAGAGACTGCAGGCCCAAAGGAACAGAAAACTCCCAGGAAACTTCAGCACCAAGAGGGGAGGCAACTGGCCTCCAGGGGTTCTTGTTTTCAGTCGCTTCATTTAATGGAAACACAACCCTTAGAAGCCACAATCGATGCCCCTCTGAGCCACGTGGAGAGCAGCAGAAGTCAACAGAAAGGGACCCGAGCTGGGGACTCCCTAAGGTCTCTGGTCAAGGAATTCTATCTGGGAAGGCATATGAAAGCATCGTGGGGAAGGGATCTTTGCAGTTATCAGAGGCGTGAAAACCACATGCATTGCTTGGACTTTGACCGAATCCTGTTGGGAAAATCAGGGGGTCAGGAGCAAAATGAGTCATTGACGGTCTCAGGTCTGACAGTGGAGAGAGGGTGGGGGCGTGGCGGGAAAGAAGGTACGGGGGCTTCTGGAGTATGGAGGTTCTGAGGTTTCCACCTGGTGCCCTGCGATTCCTTGAGGTGGAGACTTGGAGTCGAGAAGGAAGGAAGTCTTCTCCTCGCCCAGCAGCTCTCTTGACTCCTGCCAACACTGGCCTGCCTGGAGAGCCTCTCGCTTTCCCCCTCAGGCAGATGCTTGGCCCCTTTCACCGTGGGCATTCATAGGCCAGTGGTTCCTTCTCCTAACTTGGGGGGCGCATCAGATTCCCAGGTCCAGCTGGGTGGGGAGGCACTAAGATGAAGAAGTGCCCAGCCCAGATCCCACCAGGGCATTGTAAACGGCCCAGAGCAGGTGTTTCCGCCTCTGCATGAGTAACACTCTTGCCAAGACTCCTCCCTTAGTCCAGGTCTTGAAAGAATTTTGTCTATCCAATTACATAAGCAGCATCCTTTGCCCCATGGACCTCCCGAGCCGAGTGATCTGGCCTGAGAGACGGGGTCAGGGGTGGGGCTTGGGGAACCACCATCAACGGGGTTCACGTCACAGCTTGGTCCCGCAAAACCAGGTTCTCAGAGACCAGAGGACCATGCTTCATTTAAGGGTCCCGAAACCTCATGTAAGCTTTTGAAATTCATTTGTAGGAAGTTATGATTCATTTCCTCATTTTTTATTATTCAAAGTAAATCAGATGGAAGGTACCATCCTGAGAGTGACAGCAGATGACAAGAAGCAATAAACAGGTTAATTTAATAACATGGCAGATGGCTGGCATTGTACCACGTGCATCTTCAAAAGCAATGTCTCGGTTTCTAAGAGGCTCTTTGAACTCTTGACAAGAATCATCAAATTCCAGGTGAGATTTTTGGGATTCAAAGACCCCATTTAGGGATTCTTTGTGGTATAATTAAAATATATAAATGAAATAACCCCAACAACAACAAAAATATATAGTTCTCTTGCTTTGTCTCTCTCAGTTTGTCACCAAAATCAGTCATTTGTGCTTCCTGGCAACCCCCCAAGAATTCAAACATTTAAAAAGTATGGGTAGAACCCTAAAGATGTTCCCCTACCAATTGTGGGTGCCTTTGCAAAAGCAACAATCCACAGATTTCCCAATTTGGATTGGGTCGTGGGGTAGGGAATGATGTCATATCGCAATATTCTGTTAGGAGACGGCTTGCAAAAGCATTGACTCAACCAACACGATCTTGTATTTGAAAAGGGTGGAAAAAGCACTGTTTTCATAGCACAAAGAACACACAATAAATCTTGACAAAACTGGCTGTGAGATTTTGAACAACTGGTTCCCACCTTGAAGATAATCTCAAAAGGGAGAGTGTTAGACTTTTAGCAGGAAAGGCATGAGATATTCATCTTGATGGGAAGAAGGGGAGAGTTAAAAAAAAAAAAACAACAACAGCTGAGCACAATGGATCTAAGGCATCACAAAGTTTCCCAAAGAATATTTATGAATATGTTAAAGGGGGTGGGTCTTGCAGAAGGCTGAAGGAAGAGGTTGGGGTTAGCAGATGTCATGCTATTATACACAGCGGGATAAACAACAAGCTCCTATTTTACAGCACAGAGAACTACACTCGATGTTTCCACGACAAACCATAGTGAAAAAGAATATCACAAAAAGAATGTATATATATATATGTGTGTGTATGTATAACTGAATCACTTTGCTGTACAGCAGAAATGAACACAACATTGTAAATCAACTCTACCTCAATTAAAAAAAAAAAAAAGGGACATGTTAAAAAAGAGAGGGAGAGAGAGTGGCCTGTCCTGCTTACTGGCAAGAGGAACTGGGAGCAGGCCATTTCCAGTTTGTAGTATCCAGACACATGGCAATCTCAAAGTCTGAACATTTTCCGAGAGTGGAGTAGTCATTACAACCGAAATCTTTGTCAATTTGTCAGCACCTTTGAAGCCACCTAATTCTTTCGAGAGCGTTAAGATCGACCTTGTGGGTTTGTTGAAAACACGTGTTTTTCAAATAAAGGACATTAGGCCTCTTCCTTGAAATCTGATTTTTTTTTTTTTTTTAATTTGGTCACCAGGGACTCAAGTGTGTCTAGCCTTAGGTGAAACTCTTCATTTTTCAAATTGCATGTGCTTGCGCTGTAGAAAGTTCTGGAAAGGACCTTCCCAGACCTTGAGTCCACACACATCTTGGCTCAGCCCATGAGCGTTTTCTTTGTTTTATCCCTGGACCTATATGTTTTACTTTACCTTTGCTTTCAGAAACGGAAAGGGTAGTCTTTTAAAAACTGCTTCCCTCCCCAGTAGTTACGAACATTTAAAATATTTTAGGAGTTCCCTGGTGGCTCAGTGGGTTAAGGAGCTGGCGTTATCATGGCTGTGGCTTGGGTCGCTGCTGTGACACGGGTTCCATTCTTCCCCAGGAACTTTCACCTGCACCTGGTGGGGACAAAAAAAAAAAAAAAAAAAAAAGAGCCAGGCATGACACCAAGTGCTTTGTGTCTGTTATAAAAATAAGTAAAATATTGTAAAAGGACTTCCTTGATGGAACAGAACTCTCCCCACCCTGATTATTAATAACCCTCTGACCCCGAAGCTTTGGTGTTTGCCTCAATGGAGACGGAATAGAATTGAGGCAAGGAGAAGGAAACCTCCACCTAAAATACTGGGTGGGGGGAATCCACATTTCTGAAAAATGGTGAAGAAGAGAATGAATTTTGGGTTTTTGCCTCCCCCACCCCCCCACCCCCCGCTCCCCCAGGAGGCTGGGGGATCCCTCCAGAAAAACAACTCCAGGCTTGGAGGCTCCCAGCAAACAATGTCGGCCCAGCAGTCTCCTGATTACTTGCGTCTTTCTAAATCTAATCCCAAGATAAACCTTGTTTCCTCCCCTCGACGCGCCCCTCTTTCACTCGTCCCAGATCCGTCAGGCACATTGTGGTTGGCTCATTGTGAAGAAACAGAACTGACAGTTTCCTTCCTCTAAGTAAACAGTCCTGATACTTAGACACAGTTCAAAGAGCTTGTCACCCCAACGGGGCTATTCTTCTAGGTGGGCAGGGAGGGCCAGCTTGAACTTCTAATTAAGCTGCTTTCTTCCCAGCAGACGTTCCCCCATTTTTTTTTTTTTTTTTGGCTGTGCCCAAGGCATGAGGAAGTTCCCAGGCCAGGGATCGAACCCACTGCGACTGGAGCCACAGCGGTGACAACACCTGACCCTTAACCTGCTGAGCCACCAGGGAACTCTTCCCGATTTTCACCAGCAGAAAAATACCATAGAGCAATGACTCAGCCCGTGGCCTCTTTCCATAGCCCCACCTGGATTTGTTTTGCGTTCGCTGAGATAGCACTGACCCTCGTCCTAACTCCATTGTGTCGCCATGACCTGACCTTGCAGAGTTAAAGGAGTAGGTGGCCCCATTTATGCCATGTCCACGCTAGGCGTCTCTCTCCTTAGCCCTGGGTAAATGATGAGGAGGCAGGCCAGCCTGCTATTTCTTTGGCCCTTCCTTTGTCATTCTCATGGTTCCCATTGTGGGGGTTCACGGGAGGAAAGGTCTAGAGATGCAGGGGTCTCCCCTGGCGGAACAGGACAGCCGCGATGTGAGATGTCATGCCAACTCTGCCCAGAGGACCCGGTGGGAAAACAATGCCCAGCCCTGCAGCAGGATTCCCCGGCTGCCAAGGAGAGGCCCCGTTCTCCCGCTGTCCCGAAGACACCCGATTCCTATTTCCTATTGTTTTTCTAGGCACTTGTTTCCTTTTGTTTGTCCCCAGGTTCACAAACCAGTGAGTCATGGCACTTGCTGGAGTGCAGGCGACTTCCGTTCTGGGGGTTATTCCAGAACAAGCCCCATCAGAGATTTGAACAGCAGCTGGGGTGGGAGTTTTGTTTTGGGTTTTGCTCTGTAGGCGGGACCCTGTTTTATGATTTCTTAGAGGGAATGGTCTGATGGAAAGGCCTTCAAGGGTCCTTTTTTTAGTGCTTTTTTTTCGATGGCAAACGACTCAGAATTACTGAACCAAATCCCTGTGTTGCTCGAGATATTTGGGGACCATTCGTTTACACCGCTTGGCAGGGGGGCCAGTCCCAAGACAACATCTATTGTGAAAAGGGGCTCTAAAGCATCCTCTAGGTCAGTGCTGTAAACAGTCAGGAGGATGGAGAGTGGTCTTTAAGGAGCTTCTCAGAATGCGCCCTGGAAGCCTCCACGCCTACGAGGCAGTGGTTCTGAACAAAGGACCTGCTGACAGAGTGGCTGAGAAGCGCCCAGAGATAGCGTTGTTGGTGTCACATGAAGTGAGCTGTCCCGGGCTGGCTGGTGTGGAGGGGACCTGCAGGTGGCTGTCAGCTGCCTCAGAGCCATCTGCCTTGCTTCTGCGTGTGTGTGTGTGTGTGTGTGTGTGTGTGTGTGTGTGTGTGTGTGTTGGGGGGGTTCTATTTCAAGTGGAGATGGAAGAGAATGAGAAAATGGACATTTTATAGGCATCGTAGTTTGTATAAAGAGGAGACATATGTCCCTTTCAGAAAGGCATCTTTTTGGTTTGTTTGTTTGTTTTTCTTTCTTTCAATCTTTTTTTTTCTTTTTTAGGGCCGCACCTGTGGCATATGGAGGTTCCCAGACTAGGGGTCGAATTGGAGCTACAGCTGCTGGCCTACACCACAGCCACAGCAACACAGGATCTGAGCAGAGTCTGCAACCTACACCACAGCTCACGACTTAACCCACTGAGCGAAGCCAGGGATCAAGCCTGCAACCTCAGGGTTCCTAGTCAGATTCGATTCTGCTGCACCACGATGGGAACTCCTGTTTGTTTCTTTGGAAGGGTGCAAAGGGTTTATCCAGATTTACATTTAACTCACCAAACACAATGCAAAAACTGTTAATGACTTTGTCTCCTGATGGGATGGAGCTTTGCAAGAGTTTGGAAGAGGCAGGAGCTGCTCGTTTTGTTTCCTTTCCGTTTGGATCCCTCTCCTCTTCCTTTAGGTCCTCACATTACTTCCTAGCCCAACCCACTCCCCAGTCTCGAGACCTTATTTGAGCGCAGAGGTCTGTAAAGGCGTCTCCAGTCTGTCACCAGGAAACCTGGGTTTGGGACCCAGCTCTGGCACGGCCTTTGGGAAATCCATTTATCTCCTCTTTTTAGGCTGCAGCCCCTCCCTCTGTGAAGCAGGAAAAAGATCTCTCGGGGGGACCTCAGAGAGTCCTTGCTGTTTCAGCTGGGCGCGAAGGATGGGTGAGCCTTAGCCCAGGGAGCGGGCAAGGAGAAGTTCCAGGCAGAGGGCACAGGTGTGAAGGCTCCGGAGAAAGCAGTTGTGAAAGTCTACATACCTGGAGCTTGGATGCGGCTGTGGGTTGGGGCAGGGGACCAGCACGACTGAAGCCGACCATGGAGACAGAAACAGATTGGAAGCTGCTTGTATGAGTATTTTGGGGATTTTGATATTAACCCGAGGACAAGGAGGAGCCAGTGAATGTCTCAAGCAAGGCATGTGGCTAAACAACAGCCAGGTAGGACCCCATCCTCAACTCACTGACATGAGAGGAGATTGAGCCATAGAATGAATGGACCTAATACAATGTTTTTAAATTGTGGGCATAAATATAATACTGCCTCTTTAATTTTTTGGGCAGAACAGGGCATTAAAAAAAAAAAACAGTAACAAAAAGTCTATCATCACCGTCACCACCATCATTTAAATACAGAAGGCACTTTAAAAAAAGGAAGGACAGTCTCGGACTAATGGAAATTATTTAGATTTAACCAATTTGGTTTTTATGAAGAAAAGCTACCTTGCTGTGATTATTATTGTTACTCTTACTATTTTGTCTTGGAAGCTTTTTTGCAGTGTGACCTTCGTCAGTGTCCTGGCCCTTGGAAACCGTTAGTCAAGGAAAGCAGGTCTTTGGATGGTGAGAAACGCTCGAAGCTGGTGTAGAGGAGTTTAAGGAGAGGAGATGTTTATGCACGAGTTGGAGGCAGTTAGGGATGCAGGGAAAGATGATGGATAGGAAAGGTCCTAAGAATGCTTGCAACACAGTCGAGACTCAGCAAGGGTCAGCTGGGGCTTAAGTTGACTTGGTAATAAAAATAGATAGTCTTTATATAGTGGACCGTTTCATTACCACTGTTTAATCCATGACCACTTCAGAGGTCGCTAAGAGACATATTCTGCAATTAGAAAAATTTCCTTTGCATATACGTTTCTTTCGCGTTATGTTTCTATTGCCATTCTAGAGGGTGCTGGAACTGTTTCTTTCCCAGGATTAGGGTTGTCTTTTAGGATGTGTTGACATACGAGGTAGCAAAGCTGTATAACCATGGGTCCCAGCAATTGCAGCTTCAAATACATTGAAGCAATGCGAGATAGTCCATCTTGTGGAACATACTGTGTCCATGAAATTGAAATAAGATGCTTGTGTCTTGGAGTTCCTGTTGTGGCGCAGTGAAAATGAATCCGACTAGGAACCAGGAGGTTGCAGGTTCAATCTCTGGCCTTGCTCAGTGGATTAATGATCTGTTGTTGCCGTGAGATGTGGTGTAGGTCACAGAAGCAGCTGGGATCTGGCGTGGCTGTGACTGTGGCATAGGCTGGCAGCTGTAGCTCCGATTCGACCCCTAGCCTGGGAACCTCCACATGCCTCGGGTGCAACCCTAAAAAGCAAAAAAAAAAAAAAAAAAAAAAAAGCCCAACCAAAAAAAGATGGTGGTGTCTTAATTAGGTATAGAATCTCTCTTGCCAACATTTGCTGAAACAATCGAGGAAAAGAAATAAGAATGCCATGTCAAAAAGGGAGATGGAAGAATTACCAGATCGTCACTGCTTTGATGCTGAGGGCTGGAACCGGGGGTGCTGGTGACAAATGAGCTCTGTCTTTGAATGGGGGAGAGTGGGTGGATACTTTTTTCTAATTAATTATCTATGTCCCAGATACGGACTAGAAATGAGTACATTTATTTCGTGACCTTTATAGTTGATACATAACAAATTACTTTGTCAACTAAAAAAAAAAAGACGAAGTTGACATATACCTTAGGCCTCGTATCTCATTTATCATGATGTCAGCAATAAGTAATCCATCCGTTTAATTATTTATTCATTAAGAAATCTCGTATATAATTTGTTCGTTTTTACACAGTACCTGGATTCGGAAAGTCCAGGGCCCCTTCGGGTTCCTCTTCTCCTGGGAGCCTCTGGGCGCGGTGCGGTTGGGGGAGCAGCACCAGCCTCCTTTCCTGGGGCCTGGGGCCGGTTTGCGGCTGTGCTTGTGGAACGTGGCAGTGAGGTGGGCCAGGAGAGGGCTCATCCTCTGGCTGGCCCTGTCGCCCCTATGGCCTGAGTCAGCTTCACAGCCACACAGCGGCGCTCTGGCTGGATCATCAGGTCACACAGCCAGTTTCTAGGGAGGTGACTCGCCTGGGGTCCTGAGCCTTCTCAGCCTGCCGGGGGGCCTGTCCTCCCCATGCTCTGTCTTCGTGAGCGAGGCCCTTGTCTCCACGATGCAGCGGCAGACGATGCACTGGTCCAGGGCCACCTGCTGGTGCAAACGGGTCTCCGGGTTTTCCTCCATTGCTTTTCCTGCTACGTTTCCTCCAGCGGGTAACAGACCCCTTCTCGTGGCGGGTGCTGACCACCGGGCACCAGCGCTGGTGGCTACCACAGCTTGGGGCGGCTCCTGGATGCTCCAGAAGCTGGTCATCTCCGCAGCCTCCATCAGCGCTTCGCCTTTGGAGGTGCGCCTCCCTGGCAGTGACCGAGGCGTGGGTGAGCAAGGTGAGGTGGGGGAGGGCAGGCCGGTGGCGGTGCCCCCGCAGCTCTGGGTCCAGGATGTAGATCTCACTGTCACATCACTGAGGGGTTCCTGGCCTCGGCGGACCCTGCCGAAGCGGCTGGCAGCGGTGGTATCGAGGAAGCACCATTCGGAGGACACTTTGGGCCTGTCGGGGATGTGACTTCCCCCACCTTTGGACCCCTGCTGGAGCATCTGGATGTGGGCCAGGCAATTGGCTCTAAGCCATTGTCTCCTAGGCCCACCACAGTGCCCAGTGGCACAGAGACTTCCTTGCTCTGCGCCTGGGTGTCGTGGTCGTGCGTGCTGACTGCTTGCCTGGGTCCGCCCGCAGCTGCTCGGGCACCAGCGGTGTCGCTCGGGCAGGGGTGGCACTCCGAGGCTCGGTCTCTGCACCCTGGTGGTCTGGCTACACAGAAAAGTGTGAATGCGTGAGGCTGCGAGCTTGCAGGGCTTCCCATCCACCTGCCCCCAGGATGGCCTCGGACGCGGAGAGCACCACCTCTTGGCGCTGCGTCAGCCGCTCCCCGAGCGCACGCCCTTGTGGCACCGCCCGGGGACCTCAGGTGAAGACAAGGACCTCGCAGAGGAGACCTGGGGCTCTGGTGGAGGTGGTGACTCCCCAAGGTGGCCCCAGGCAAGGTGCCTGCGCAGGACCTGGGGATGTTTGGGACAATGATGGCCTGGGGTTTCAGCTCCTAAGCACCGAATTCTTTGGAAAGACCCCACCTGAGCAAAGCACACAGGTCCTAAATGTGTTTGGGATGTACCGACAGAGCCAGATTAAAGCAAAGAGGATTAAAACACAGGCTTTCGATGGAACTTTGCAGTGCTTAGGGATCCTAACTAAAATGAACATTTCTCCTTCCTTGCTCATCACTTTAGGGTAACACAGCGTCTGGCCCTGACTGGAAAGTTTCGCTAAAAGATCTTAGGCCACCCCCCATAACGCCTCCACACAGGCACCACCGCTGACCTTCCGGGCAGCCCGTCGTTGACTTTTTACCTCTGCTGGGTCCAGACGGTTCCGACGGGGCCTGAGAGCTCCTGTTCTGCCTTTCACACCATCAGAGAAGTTGTAAGTTGAAGCAGCAGTGAGTCAAATGTCACCGTGAAGGAGCGGGGGGTGTCATCCACCCACACTGGGCACTGAGCTAACGTCCTTGAGCTCATGCAAGCTGCTGAATCCCATGGGCATTTTCCATTACCTGCTTGGCTCCTCTCCCTCATTTGATGCTCTTTAGCTGCCCCATCTCTGGGTGCTCTTCCTGGGTCTCCCCTGTAGACTCCTTCTGCACCCCCCTGCTTCTAAGCTGGAGTTGCCCTGGTTCTAATGTTGGTCTTCTTCTCACTGCACCCTTGTCCCGCGTGAGCCTTTCCCAGGAGCAGGTGCATCCTGACTGTTTCTAGCTCCGATTCCTCTCCTGAGCTGCAGATGAGTATATGCCACTGCCCACTGCGTGTCTGTGCTCCCTCCTGCTCTCGGACTCCAAGTCGAACAGGTCAAGCTGACGTCATCTTCCTTCCTGTCTTCCCGGTCTTCCTTCCTCTCCCCCTCTTTCTTCCTTGGTGAATGGCATCCTTGTTTTCCGAACAGAAATCTGGGAGTCATTTTTTTGGGGGGCGGGGTCTTTTTAGGGCTCCACCTGCTGCCTATGGAAATTCCCAGGCCAGGGGTCGAATCAGAGCTGTGGCTGCTGGGCTACACCCCAGCCACAGCAATGCCAGATCCGGGCCTCGTCTGAGACCCATGCTGCAGCTAGCAGCAACACCATGTTCTGAACCCACTGGGCGGGCCCGGGGATTGAACCTGCATCCTCATGGATACCAATCAGGTTCTTCACCCGCTGAGCCACAATGGGAATTTCTGGGAGTCATTTTTAACATCCCATTACTTCCAACCTAATTCAGTTAGCAGTTCTGCTCATCCCCACTCTGCTAAAAAATCCCTAAGTTAGAAAGCAGGTAGAGCAAAGAGAACCCCACCCAGTAATCTGCGATGACCCATGGTGGAAGAGAATCGGAAAGAGAATGCCTGTGTAGAGATGTGTACCTGAATGTCTTTGTCGTAGGGCAGAAATGACCACGACATTGTCAATTAATGCTGCTTCAATAAAACTTTAAAGACTGAAAATAAATTTAAAAAAGAAAGCAGGTAAAGAGCAGCTAGGAAACACCTGAAGGAATTGACCTGCACTATTCGCAGTCAGGGGACTGAATGCTGGTGTGTGTTTACCATTTTCCAGGAAAAGGGGACATTTTCACGCCAGTCTCTCAACTTCAACTCACCCCTCACCTCCCACTCCACCTTTAATCTCTTCACACTTGTCATCAGAGAGTCTTTTCTGAAACTGAAATTTGACTATACCATGCCTCTACTTAAAGTCTTACTGTTTTCAGCAAATAATCCAAATGCCCTGACAGGTCCTTCATGAGCTGCTCTGGCCTTCCTACCTCTTTAGTCTCATTTTGGAGCCTTCCCATTTTCCTCCCCTGCCCTGGGAAGCCTCTAGAACTGTTGTTCTGGGCTTTCTCTTGACTCTGCGCTTTCGATATGTTTCCCCACGTGCAGCCCCAGCGCTGGCAGAAGTAACTCCTACTCTGGAGCCACAGCCTCTGGGAAGTCTTCCGGGACTCTCTCACCTTGAGTCTGATGCTCCCGCCTCCCCTTTGCGTTCTCATCACAGTCCACGCACAAGCACACCGCAGTTTTTGCTTTGACCAATGACGCCTATCTCTTTACTTCTCAGGCTTCTCAACTCAATGATCCAGTCCATCCCTGCCTCTTCAGTGTCATCATGGCAGCCCAAGACGCATAAGAAACAGTCACTAAGGATTGACTGCGGAGGCAACAGTGGCTCACCGTCGCTGACATCCGCTACTGGGAAATGGAGTGAAGGCGAGACAAGAGAGCTGAGAAAAAGAACCAGATTCCCTCTTTTGCACCCATCAGACCTTTGAGAAGGACTCTCTGTTCTATTGTGCAGCATCCTTTAAACGCACTTACACATCCAGTCCTGAGTTCCGTCATGTCTAGAGCATAGTGGAAGAGAATGACGTGGTGTGTGAAGGTATCCGATGTTATTTTGGGTGGACTGAGGGTCCTGTTATGTCTGGTTCTCTGGGAGTCTACTCTGGGCTGAATTCTCTACCTCAACTTTGTCCTGATAGGACCCCCTTCCTCCAGGGCTCATCTGTGAGCCTTCAAGGACTAGGGTTCAGGAAGAGCCAGATCTATTCAATTGTCATTCTGTGGGATGTCCAGCTAGGTCCAGATCTATGGCTGTGTGTGTGTGTGTGTGTGTGTGTGTAGAGAAAGAGAGAGAGAGAGACAAAACCAGAGAAAGATGGAGGAGAGACAGAAAAAGATGGGGGTGGGGGTGGGGGTTAGAAAGAAACAGCTTGATATGGCTTTTCATTCCCATTCTCTCTCCTCTCACTATCTATTTTCCTCCTGTGGGGGGCTAATTAAATGCCAGGCCCTCTGCTCCATACTTTGTATGCATTCCGTTATTGTACACACCCTGTTTAATCATATTGATCATGCCTATCTAGTCCTCGCAAAGTTTTCGACTAAGGTTTAGAATTCTGGAGTAAGATTTGCTTGGTCACACAGCTAGTAAGTTGCACAGCTGGATCAAAATTCAAGTCCTTCTGACTCTAAACAAACCTTCCCAATTTGTGTGAATTTTTACGTTAAACTGCCTAATAAAATCCCACTAGAAAATAATTATTTTGCGGATGCCCTCCTCTACTTCCTCTTCTTCATTTCTTTTGCCTGAAAATACATCCCAAAACCCGTGACTGTCCGGATGTGTTCTCCCAGAGCAAGTCTTAGGTTCCATGTCAGGAAGCTGCATGTGGCCTTAAGTTGAGACCAGCTCATCAATACCCTCTGAGAACAGAGGCCACGCCTCTAAAAGCATTTTAACAATTCTGCTCTGAACCAAATCTGAATAACAGATGCTGACTCTCGGCAAGACTGTTAGGCAGTCCAGTCATAATTAAAATGATGGCCTTGGTTCCCGTTTCTCCAGCCCCACTTCTGCTCCGATGCTTTTTCTCTTGCGGAGAGACTGCTGGGAGACGGCCTTGGAGGGAAGAAACGCTGGTCCTTGTGTATGGCCGTGGGTCCCAGAGTTTTGCTGCTCTGGGTGTGAGGTGTGGCAGTTACGGGAAGGGCCTGGGAGGGGCAGGAATGGGGTGGGAGGGCGGGGAAACACACAAAGGCCTCAGGGTGGGTCCCTTGGCTGCGGCTGGACCCTTTGTCCTGGACAGTCCGGGGAGCCCGTGTTCTACCAGTGAACTAGGAGCTGCCCAGCCACGCAGTCTCCACAGGAAAACGTCTGGCTTTTGCTCCACAGTCTTGGGGGCAGTGACTGACGCTTCCCTCTTTTGTGACTTTCAGGTCTTTGGTGAGAGGGAAATCACACACTTAGCTAATGGAGCCTCCAGTGTCTGTCTAAAGACATTCCAAACGACCAGAGCTGATGGCCAGAGGTTAAGAGGAAGGTGAAAAACTGCTCCTCCTCCTTGCAAATTTGTTTTGCTTTCTTTTTAGTTTGGAGTGACCGGAGGCTCTTACTAGAAACCTATTTTGTTATGCAAATGCATCCTCGCCCCGACCCCACCTGCCCCTTCCAGCCCCTTCCAGAATTCCTAAATTAGCAGGTAAATTGTAGTTAGGAAAAACGCCCAGAGGAAGCTGAATCTTGGTATATGTTAGAAATTCTGAGTTAAAAAGGAAGTGCTTTCATGCACCAGTGTTTGGGAAAGTCTCCTTTGGATTATTATTATTTTTTTTTTGGTTGCATATTTGTGTCTGTTTGTTTTTTGTTGTTTGGTTTTTTGGTTTTTTATAGGCACACCTGCAGCATATGGAAGTTCCAGGGCTAGAGGTCAAATTGGAGCTGCAGCTGCCAGCCTTCAGCCTGGGCCACAGTCACAGCGACGTGGGATCCGAGCTGCATCTGTGACCTACCCAGATCCTTAACCCACTGAGGGAGGCCGGGGATTGAACCCACATCCTCATGAATACAAGTTGAGTTCTTAACCCACTGAGCCACAAGGGGAACTCCTGGCTGCATATTTGATTCAACCCTTCTTCACCCAGTGCTTCCTACCTGAGTCAGGGAGTGTGTGGTAGCTGCTGAGAGGGAAGCAAAAGGCATCACAAAGATCTCTGTCCTCAGGAGTTTTCAGACTCCGGAGGAGCCCAGCTATTTATCCCAACAGACTGGGGACCACTGGGGTCTGTGTTTATGCAGCTCTGTATTCCCAGCACCCCACAGGGCTGGACACCTGCTGAGTATTTCAGAATAGAGTGGCTGGATGAAGAAATGGCATCCAGAGAAGGGGCATCCTCTATATGCTGTGATCAGCTAGGGGTACCTTCTAGAGATACCCCAGGAAAAGCAGGTGAACCCTGTGGGGTGATCCGAGAAGACTTCCTGGAGTATCTGACCTAGTTCTTGCACGAGGAAAAGGTTAAAAGTCGTGATGAGGGCCTGTTCCTTGGAGAGATGATGGGTAAACCGAGAATGGACCAGTCTGAGCTTGAGTGAGTTTGTGCTGGAGAGAAGAGGATTAAAACAAATACATAAAAACAAGGAAACACTCTGAATAGTGGGTACCATGGCGCTCAGGGAAATTGTAATTCATGTTTTTTCTTCTTTCTGCTGAAGTTCTACCATGGAATGAGGTGCCATTCTTATTTACTAAAGGGAACTGGTATGATTCTGGGCCTGGCCCAAAGATTCAGAGTGTGTAATGGCGGTCATGGCTGTCGCTAAAGGGAACAGAAGTCCAGGCTCCACTGAGGATGAGAATGGCAGTGTCTTTGCCTTGAACCCTGGTGTGCTCATTCTTTTGAAGACTTTTACTAAATATTTAAGCATACTGCTTTCTGTTTGTCTTTTTTTTTTTTTTTTTTTTTTTTTTTTTTTTGGTGTTGAAAGGTTGACTCAGTTGAAGAGTTCACTTGGTCAGTGTTTGCAATAGGATGTGGGTATTTTCCACATCCTTAAGCTGTGAAACCATCTTGGAGCAGTCTTCCCCTCCCATGTAAAATGTGTGAATTTGCAACAGGGACAGAGGTAATCTAAAGGGCAACCCACCTCCCCGAAGTGCCTAATGTAACCCTAGGCTTGACACCAGGAGCTCCTGGACATCCCCAAACCCACTGCTGGCAAGTCTCAGCGTCCTCCTTCATCTCCCCAGATAGAGAGGCTAGTCTAAGAGTGCAGTCAGTAGACACATGCACTGCAGGACCATGGATGGACCTGGAGATTAGCACAGTAAGCTAAGTAAGTCAGAGAGAGAAAGACAAACACCATATGATATCACTTACGTGTGGAATCTAAAATACGACACAAATGAACATATCCGCAAGACCGAGATAGACTCAGAGACATATAGACCAGACTTGGGATTGCCAAGGGGGAAGAGAGGGAAAGGGATGGACTGGGAGTTTGGGGATTAGCAGATGCAAACTATTATATATATAATATAGGATGGATAAACAAGGACCTCCTGTAGAGCACAGGGACGTATCTTCAATATCCTGTGATAACCCATCATGGAAAAGAATATGAAAAAGGATATATATGTATAACCGAATCACTTTGCTGTACCACAGAAATTAACACAGCACTGTAAATCAACTGGACTTCAATAACGTTAAAATAATCAATAAACAAAATAGGCAAAAGCAGATGACAAACCAAACATCAGGATCAAGGGAAAGTACCAAGTCACTTATCACTAACTGGGGATCCTGTGTACCTCGTCCGCGCAAGGGGAAAAACGTTCACGTTTCTAATGGAGCAGTATGCAAATATATACAAATCAATGACATGCAAATGAAGTACGTAATTTCTGAAAGGACACAGAGCAAAGGAGATAAAAGGTGTGGTTAAGGGAAAAACATCCCGAACATAAAATGACTCGAGTGGATGCATTCTTGTCAGTACCTTTGGAGACCAGAAGGTTCTGACTCAGAGTGGAAAGTGAATAATTTTTGTACAAGTGAGATTAAGCTACAGCCACATAACCAGATAGAGCCCTGAGCTATCAGGAGGACAGGAAGTTGGTTGTCTTCGTTGCTCGGCTTAACGTCCTGTGCAGAAACACAGAGGGATTTGCATGAAGCCTTTCTTTTCCATTTTGTTGGCTGCTTTCAGTAATATTCGATGAATCAGTCATGCCAACCTTTAAAAGTTAGGGAGAGAGAGAGATTTGAAGAGAGAGCAGAGATGTTGCGAAGCTCCACCGAAGCTCGCTGCATTGGAAGAGCTTCAGCGATGACAATATTTCTTACTTTGCTTCCTCGACACCTTCCAATGAGTTCAAAGCATTTGATAGACACTATCTTCAACATGCCAGTGGGGCGGGTGGTGCGGAGGGTCGTTTGTTTTCACTTTATGGATTCAGAAATGGGACCGAGTGACTGCTCAGAATTTCAAGACAGTCGCCAAGGGTTTCTGAGCCCATTTCTGGATTTTTCCTACTGAACCCTCTCTCATCTCATCCTCACATCTCTTTGATCAGATGTCTGAAACACCAAAAAGAAAGAGAACAGATGCATTTTTAACAGATTACGATCTTCTTAGGGTTTCAGCATTGGGTTTCCGCTGTATCTGAATACTTGAATGGAACCATCTCTAGTCTTCAAAAAATTGCCTGGATCATCTGAGAACCCAATATTTACGAGCGAATCGTTTTGTGAATTTCCGCGTCCAGTTTCTACATTTGCATAGAAGTTCCCTCTCTCCAAGGACCACCATCCTTTACCCTCTCTACAATGTCGTGGGCTCTGAGGTGTGCAGAAATTGAGAGGGTTTCACTTTTCCGTTTCCCAGGACCCATCACAGTGTCCTTCCCAAGACAGGTGTTCAGTGAATGTTAGCTGAACGTATAAATGTATATACTTGTGACCGAGGTGGAACCCAAAAGCCACTCGGATATTGTTATTTAACCTCAGAGTCTTTCTGACTCTGTCCCAGCAAAGTTTGGGGCTAGGGGTCCAGAAGAGGGCATTTTGCCCTTGATGCTACTGATGCTTGAGTGAATTTTTGGAGGGCTATGCTTAACATGGAGCAAGTCAGACATATAAGCCTCTTTCAATTTCTAATTTGAACGGAGACACCCTGGGCCCCGGCAAACCAGTCCTGTAGTGGTGAGTTCAGATAGAGCATTCGGTGGCCTTTGCCTAGAAGCTCCCTGCCTCTTCCCCCCAGAGCCACCCCAGGAGTCTAGGTCAGCCCACCTGCGCGCGCTCGCCAGGTACGGCCAGCTGACAGTCTGTGGAGCACTGTCACTGTGGAGTTTGCTTTCCTTGGTTTTCCCGACCATTAATGGCTAAGAAGCTTGGCCTTCCTCTGGTCTCTCAAAAGCAGGGATGCAGCTGTGAGCACCAAGTGAGCTTTTTACCACAAAGCTGCAGGTACAAACCCCCTTTTTAGATACTCTGCTTGGGTCACAAAGGACCCTCGGCCTGGGGACACCCTCCAGAGCCTCAAGCAGCTGGGCCTTCCCTGGCTGTCCAGGAAGACAGCTGCCACAAAGGGTGGGGGGGGGGGACTTAGACGTGGGGGGAGATGCTGGTCCTCAGAGTCCTAGGGACTTTGGTCTTGGGTGGCTTCCTCTTTCTTGGTCTATCCCTGTCTCTTATTTTTTTTTTAATTTATTTTAATTATTATTATTATTATTTTTTTTTTTGGGCCACACGTGCAGCCCATGGAAGGTCCCAGGCCAGGGGTTGACTTGGAACTGTAGCTGCCAGCCTGTGCCACAGCCACAACCACACCAGATCTGAGCCGCAGTTACGACCTACACCACAGCTCGCGGCAACATCGGATCCTTAACCCACTGAGTGGGGCCAGGGATCGAACCCACATTCTCGCGGATGCTATTCGGGTTGTTAGTCCACTGAGCCGCCACGGGAACTGCCTATCCCTGTCTTTTAAAGGCCATCTTAACTCAATTTACTTTCTGGGCCAGGGATTCTGCGCTTTTGGTGAGCGATAAAAGTAATTGAAAGAAGGTGAAAAAAATGTCACCGGGGAAGCACTCTCTTTTTGAATTTCGGAGTGCTCCTGGCCTCCCCACGAAACTTCCAAAGCTTTTAAGAAGCCCCAGTGATCTTCAAATGTGGAAGAAAGCTTGCTCCCTCTTTTTCTTCCCCCCACCGGGCATGTGAGATTCAAATTCCTTCCCAGAGTACGGAAAAGTTGGTTGGTTTCTGCTTGTCCCTCCAGGAAACTCAATTAAATTGTACCAGGCAGGTTTTTTTCCATTTTTTTTTCTTTTAGCAGTTTCATTTGTGGGTGTGTGGTGGAGGGACCTGCCCTATGGGAATCCAGGGCCTCGGAAAAAACTTTTGCTTCATTTGAAGTTAAACCCCTTTGAAAGAGAACGGCGTTGTCTTTTTAAAAAAATCTGCGATGGAGCCTCCCCCCCGCCCCGAGTGTAATTTTCGAATTTTTAGTTTCACTTTGGAATTTACCTCTTGCACTGCGTTCCCTTGGCTACCTGTGGTTTGTACTAGTTTTGTGGCTGGGATGTCACTCTGGTCACCTTGGCAATGTGAACTATTTGCAAAAAATAAAACCAGACTCTTGCTTTTCTTTGTGCCTGGTTGGAAAAAGATTAATTGGGTACACACCTGTCAAAACCAGAAACCCATTCTTTTTCCTATTCTGCCGATAAGGGATGGATCATGCTGTCCAGGTTTACTTTTCATTTTTACTTTTATTATTTTGTTTTGCTTTTGAGGGCCACACGCACGGCATATGGAGGTTCCCAGACTAGGGGTCAAATCGGAGCTACAGCGGCTGGCCTACACCACAGCCACGGCAATGCCTGATCCGAGCCGCATCACGGCAATGCCGGATCCTTAACCCACTAAGTGGGGCCAGGAATTGAACCTGGATCCTCATGGATACTACTCTAGTTCATTACCGCTGAGCTCCCCGTCTGGGTTTTCACTCCCTCAAAACCCTCCAAATAATGGTACTGATTTGCCTGATTGCTCAGTATTAATCTAAACTAAATGATGCCCCCCTGCTCCCCAAATTCTTCCCTTGTCTCTCTTCTCCTCTCTCTGTCTCTGCCCCTCTCTCTCAAAGTGGTTGTTCTCATCTAAGCTCAGGAAGAATTGGCAGGGACAGGGCCAATCTTCAGAATCTGATTTGTGAGGACAGATGTGTAAGAGAGAGATCAAGAAAATAAATTCTGGAGTCAGAATCACTCGATTTCTGTTCTGCAGTTTGCTAGCTGTGTGACTGTAGACTTGCTGTTTGGCCTCTCTGAGCCTGTTTCTTCTTCTGTAACATTCGGGATTAATAGAACCTGTGACCTAGGGTCCCTGGAAGGGTTAAATGAGATGCAACGTGAGAAGCTTAGCACAATGCCTGGCACACAGTGAGAGCTCAAATGCGGTCATCTTGTTGTTATTATTATTATTGCTGTGCCCATGTCACGCGGAAGTTTCCGGGCCAGGGATTGAACCTGTGCCACAGCAGTGACAATGCCGAATCCTTAACCGCTAGGGCACTGGGGAACACCACCTTGTTAGTAATATTAATCTGATCTAATATTATCTTATTAGTCCCATGAAAAAGAGTCCCTGGAAAAGAAAGGCTCAGTCAGCCAAGGGGGGGGAGATGGAGGATGTGGGGCTGCCTCTTGGTGGCCGTGATAATGACGTTACGCAAGGCAGGCTCCGAGAAGAATGGGAAAGGCATCTGTGTATTTCACTTGACCCGGTATATACCCCAATCATTTGTCAGTGAAAGTCCTCTTTCCTCTTGAGTAATATTCCTGGGAGCACTCTTGGGCAAATACGGAATCAGCGTGATTTTTTAATCCCCTCCCCCCCCCCCAAATGACAGAAATTTGAACTAATCTTCTGTGGAGTTGATTACATAGGTATGTAATAAATAAGTTCTACAATTTGCCCCCCAGCTTTTGTCACCTTGAGAAGCCCAGGAGACCATGCCTTCACTGAAGATCAGCTGGTAAGGGGATGCGTTTGAACCCCCGCCACCCCCGCCAACCTCTCGGAAAATTATCAGTGTATTATAAATCACATATGTCAAACGCGAATATCTAACTCTTACCCAGTTTTTGCACATCGAGCTGACCTTTTATGAGTCTTGTGCTACGGAAATAAAAACACAGACTATAGAAACGAGGTGCCCTTTATGGAAGCCGTGGAGGTCTTTAGATCATCGGTGAAAATACATGGACTTTTTACAAATCCTGATTAGCAGGCATGCAGGTTATCATCCTCATGGAACTGCTGTTTCGTAGGGGTCAAGCGTTCTGATGTGACAGTGCTCACGTGTAGGAACTCGGGGGGTCCCTTCCTGCACAGTTCAAGGTCACGTTCTGCTGACCCAGGATTCCTGGGACAGTCCCAATTGCAAATATTGGGTTCGGTCCTCTCTCTGTGCATGCATTCATGACTCTATTAGAATCATATCTTGATCTTAAATTAAGGCCATGGTCACTCACAGCCCCCAAGAACGAGTCAGGAAACTCAGTCCTGCCACCCACAAGCTGTGTTTGATTTCTCTGGCATTTGCGTCTTCCCTGGGCTACGTTTTACTTCTTTATAATATGAGGGCTTGGAATAGATCATTTCAATGCTCTCTTCTAGAACACAGGTTTTGGCATCGAATAATATGAAACAAAGTATGAGGTACTACTCTGTCGTCAGGGATCGTTACACTTTGTGACGTGCTCACTATTTTCTCTGTGTTGCTTTTTAACTTCCAGAATAGCATGTGCTCATTTGGAGCTCAAAACCCCGTCCCTGTGATCGCTGCCATCAAGCTGGGCGGTTTTGAACAAAACGTACGCGCTCCAAGTACCTGTGGTCATTGCTCCGGGTTTAGTCAATAGCACAGTTCGTAGTAAAAATAATCAACAATTTAACAACTCGCCAGGTACTTCTTCTAAGCTGCCCTAAAGGCAGACACAGCCAAATGCTATCAGTTTCCATCTTCCATCGAAACCCAAGATGTAACCCCAATCCTGGTGTTAGGACAGCGTGTGTGTTTGCATCTTGATGTCGGAAACAAGGATGCCATCTTTTGTCAAAATGGGGCCAAATCTTGGTAGATAATACAAGGAGCTTTATTCCCTCTCTGCCTGATTGCTCCATGCTGTTTTGTTTGTTCTGCAGTTCTGCAAATAAATGCCAGGCAAAGGCGCATGCAGATGAAGACAGTGGGTTCCTTCAAGGGAGGCCAAGTTTACAAACAGAATCCTTAAGACAAAGCAGGCATTCTGGAGCCTCTGTGGGCGCCTGTGAATTCCACCTAAAGAACACCTTGGCCCCTAAGAAGTGAATGCCTGCAGGTATTCGTCTCCTAGGGCAAGAATGGGGACTTCTTACCTCTGCTTTAACAGTAATAATGGAGTTAAATATTCTACTTCCCTGGGTCTAAAACCTGGGGACCATCGGTCTCCTCTGAGAGATGATTCTAAAAGGAATGAGACTCAGACCTGGGCCAGAGGTGAGTGGGCATTTGCTTGAGGATTTACCCAACTTAACCAAACAAAACAAAACGTGAGATGTGATTGACATATAACATTGCGTATGTTTCAGGTGTTCGGCAGAATGATTCAGTATCCGCCTCTATTGAAAAATGATTACCACCGTAATTCTACCTGTTACCACCTGTCCCTGCCAAGTTTTTTCAAGCCACGCTTTCCAAGATTTTAAGAAAGTTAAAGCCGAAGACATTAATTTTTGTCATATCCTTCAGAAAAGCTTGAGTGTTAGAATATAATGACTGTATTATGATACAGTGACGGAATTCATGAACAAAGGGGTGGAGAATGAATTTCTAGGGAATCAGGGGAGATCGGGTTACAACGGTAGTCCAGAACCATAGACTTTGAAGTGGTGACTTTCTCCCGAGACTCTTCCTTATAGCATTTGCTCCGCAGCGGAGTCTTGGTGGATGCCTGGACAAACTACCCTCAGGAGTGACTTGACTAGAACTCAGTTTTAGAATAATTTAAACAACCATGGCTTGGGTGGAGGTTAAACTGCATAGATAGACATGAAGAGCTTCATACAGTGTCTCTGAGAACAGAGGCTTCTTTTTCAGAAGCCCTTTCTCCTCTTATCCATCGGGAAAGCTCCAGTCCGTCCTTCATAGGTGGCTCATTCCATTCTCGGAGATACCTTCTCTAATCACAGAATATTTAGAGGTGCTGCTGCATCACTTCCAGCCCTGGGTGTCATTTTTTAAATGCACCTTATTGATTTTTTAAAATTGGTGTTAGCTTTGTGACCTATTTAGAGAGGCTTGTTTAGAAATGGTCGCAATTTTTCTATAAATTAATGTTTATTTCGCTAAACACTTGAAATACTGGTAAATTCTGTTCCTAGGCACTTTCTTATATGCTTGATTATTCTGAGGGGAAATTGCTGTGCTGTGCACATTACTGTTTCAAACATTATTATAAAGGTTTTAAACATTATTACACAGGTCTACGATAGGTGGGGAGAGAAATAAATTAGGAGTTTAGGATTAATAAATACACACTATTGTATATAAAACAGGTAGACAATGAGAACCTACTGTATGGAACAAGGAACTATACTCAATATCTCAAAATACCTTATGATGGAAAAAAGTGTGGAAAAAGAATACATAGATGTATTTATAATGATAATCGAACCACCTTTCTGTAATCTGAACCTAAATCAAACATATTTCAATAAAAACTAAACAAACAAACAAACAAAACAAGACCAAAACCAATCAACCAGACAAAAAGGTTTGCCCTAAGGTCTTTTTGGAACAACGCTCTATTATTCTTTCTCCAGAATTTGTTTCAAAAGGATTCATGGATTAAGGTAAGAAATAGGATCTGGGCGGCAGCAAAGAAGGGACCTAGGATTTTACAGCTTCTCATGATGGCTCTTTCTAGACTTTCTGCTGTTATCTTAGGTATCTTTCAGTGCTTATCTCAGGTCCTATACCTTCAAAAAGTCTTCTGGTTTGATGGCTGATATTCCACCCACACCCTCTGATCCGTAGAGCTGCGTCTGGGAACGTGGCTGACTTGTAAGGGACCGCATTTCCCAGGTGCTACTGAAGGTCACAGACGAAGTCCTGGCCGGCGGAATATAGCAGCAAGTCGTGTGTGCCACCTCGGGCTTACGCCTTGAACTATTGCACACATGCTGTTTGTGCTCCTTTTCCTTTGAACTGGAGCTGATAGACTGAGGACCAATGTTGACCCCAGAGATGAAGACAGAGTTGGGTCCATGAAGGAGCATCTGCAGGAGAACTGCCTGCTCTGGGTTACAACGGGAGAGACACACCAACCTCTCTGTTCTTTAAACCACTGCATTATTGATTTTTCTTCCCCAGAGTAGCTAAGAATTTTCTTCTAGTGACGTAAAAATTGATATCGAAGAGAAATGCCATAACCAAAATCTAATATATAAGTCAATAAATTTCGTGGTGGTTTAACAGATAGTGTAATTTGGAAAATTTTGTTAGGGCAGATGAGGTCTCTGCATAAAGGAATCCAGGTTATGGCCTCAATCTCGACCAGTGTTTGCCTCCGTTGATCTTTGAGTCTTGCTTAATTTTCTGTATAATTAGCCTGCACGGTGAAGGGGTTCAGAGTATTCTGTAATGATAATCCATGACGTTTGCATACCGTTTTGCAGTTTTTTCCAAATGTTTTTACATTTCTTAGGGCATTTAATCTTCACAAAAATAATGCTATTTGGGAAGCATTTCTCTAGTTAACATTTATGAGCCATGCAAATGGGCTGCATTTGCAGGCGACTTATCTGACTGATGTTTTTGTCCTGGAAGTGATTTCACTTATGATCAAATTAGGAAGACAAATAAGAATCTCTGGTGAAAATATTACGATCGTGACTTTTTTTTTTTAACATATTTTCCTCCATGTGTTGCTACCATGAAGCAAAGAACAAATTGTATTGTTCACACAGAGGGAGGCTGTAATTCAATCTGCCAACCTTGAGTTTATTAAATTCTTAGCGTGCAGGGCGTCATATACGCTTTTGGTGGAAAAGTGCTGTGGCCCAGAAAAAACTTGGGACAGGCTGGCAACAGTCCCTGGGTAGTAGGTGGATGGTATTGTTTCTTAGAGTACCTAACAGAGTACCATTTATCATGTTCTGACTCAAAGGCGGATGGATGATTTGATCTCCGAACAGGTCACCTTGCTAACGCAGGAGGCTGACAACACAGCCAGTGGGGGTGACAGCAAAATAAAATCTATGACGATGGAGGGTGAAGAATGACCAGGCGGAAAGGGGTGGGTGAGCGGGAGGAAGAAGGAGTGTGTCGAGGGCCTGACCCTGGGTGGGGGGAGGGTGGGGGGGCAGGTGTAGGGAGGTGTGGGGGGAAGGATATTTAAAAGGACTCGGGGCTTGTGACCAAATGAAAAAAGAAAAGAAGAGGAACTCGTTCGACTAGGTTTGTCCAAAATGAAAGTAGAATGAGAATAAAATGAGAGCTGCTTTTGCGTCTCGGGGCCTCATTAACTGTAATTTGAAAATAAGAAGAGAGTAGATTCTGAGATTTCAAAGACAGGGAATTCCTTCCCAAAACATCTGTTGGGGTCTCCTCTGTGCGACTGAGGGATGATGAAAGGAAGGTGAGGTCCTTGGCATCTTGAGGGGACAAACGGGGACAAGAGGGGCGGAACTTGCTCTGTCTCCGAGGTCCCCTCTTGGCTTTCGTCACCAGCAGCTCCCAGGAAGTGAGCTGCCTCTTCTGCCACCTGAGGGGTTGGCACAGCCTCGGCGTTGAAGGGCTGCAGGCTGGACGCTCTAAGGTTTTCTAGCTTGTGTTTCCCATCTCAGTGCCTTGAATTGCCTGCTGAAGCCAGGACCCGAGTGGCACCAGAACTGGTTCTGGGACGGGGGAAATGAAGGGTCACCTGAGACGCCTGCTACCCTCTGTCGGCTCGGCACAGAGAAGCCCTGGAGCCTGGAGGCTTTGGCTGGACTTCTGTCTAGAAAGTGGTCCTGGAGCCTCACTCGGGTTTCAATTGGTTTTGAAGTGTCGCTGAAAGAATTCTTTTGTTTGTACTTGAGGCTGGCGGGTTTGCACTGTAAGGGTATCTGCTTTTCTACATCTCTCTCTGACGCTGCGCTGACCTCTGCTTACCTCATGCTTGCTAAAAAGAAACACATCTAATACCCTCCACCTCTGCGATAAGGGAAAGAGAAAACAAACAGTGGAAAGACCCTTTCGGAGCCGATGACCCGCTGTTGGCTGGAGGAGAGGGGTCTGCGGGGGTTGACACCATCGGGGAGGATAACGTGTCTGGGCTCAGGGGTCCAGGACTCCAGAGCAGCGATGGAGACTGACTCTGGCCACACACAGATGGTGTGTGACAGGGCGAATGGATCAATAAAGGAAAATGCAATTTCTTAGCCTGTGATTCTTCAAACCGTAAATTCCACGGCTAGAACGTTAGGTCGAGTTATTAGAACCTCCGGGGGTTTCCTTCGCAAGCAAGCCCATCTTCCCCAGGGAGTCTCTCTTCTTCATCTCCACATCCGTCTTCTTTTAAAACAAGCTGCTCCAAGATCATCTACACCGCTGCTTGGTTGTTCTAGGAGTAGGATCTGGGGTCCCCTCCACCAAGATGTGGGGCTGCAATAGACAGGGTAGGCGAAGAGGAATTTCATATATCACTCATCTGTGGAATCTCAGAAGAGGCACCAGTGAACGTATTTGCAAAACAGAAACAGACTCGGACACAAGCTTCTGCTGACCAAAGGGGAAGAGAGGAGAGGGATAAATTAGGAGTTTGGGATTAACATACACACTACTAGACATAAAATAGATGCGCAAAGACCCACTGGTTCCCGGAATGTAGGGAACTATATTCAGTACCTTGTAACAACCTCTAATGGAAAAGAATCTGAAAACGAAGATCCATGTTTATGCATATGTAACTGAATCACTTTGCTGTACACTGGACACTAACACAACATTATAAATAAACTATACTTTAAAAAAAAATGCAGACGGTGAGCTCCAGCGAAATATCAAGGACCCAGGATATTTTTAAAAAGTGTGAACTCGGGATGGTTCTCCTTGTCTCTCAACCGGCACAAATACCCTCGTCCTCCGTCACCACGAAAAGGAGATAAAAAATAACTTCGAGTTTAGGAAGTAAATCCTATTTTAGCTTGTGTAATTATTTTAATATCTGTCATGATGAATTAACTGACGAATTGAGTTTAAAGACTTGTGAAAACAGTTTTAGGTCTGGGGGGCCAAGTCTGAGGAGTAGTGCATGCGTTGGAAGCAGTCATGGTCTAGGAGAGAAATTGTACAGAAAGAGGCTGGAGAAATGCAGGTTCCTGAAAAGAGGGCAACACAAAGATTCCAAGGAGGGGGAACTCCTCCAGGAGGGGAGGGAAGTCGCGCAGACGTTGTCATTTACATTCTGTGCCTTCACGCCTGTGCCCTCTTCATTTCTCTCCTGCACATGGAACTTTCTCAGGCGATCTCATCTGGGCTCAGGTCTTCCATGTGCTGAGGCCTCATGGCCTTTTACCTCCAGCTTCGGTCTCTTCCCTGTGCACCTTGCTTCTTCAACCACCTGCTAATATTTCCACTTGGATGTCTAATAGGCATCTTCAGTTAACATTTTATTTTATTCAGCTTTCTCTTTTGGCCATGCCCGAGACGTACAGAAGTTCCAGGGCCAGTGATCAAACCTATACCGCACCAGTAACCGGAGCCACAGCAGTGACGATGCCTCATCCTTAACCCACTGAGTCACCAGGGAACTCCTTCAATTAACATTTTAAACATAGGTCTTTTTGTTCCATATTCCTTGAAAACTTGTCCACCCCAGCTCCCTAAAAACTTTTTACCATTTTTCAGCATATTGGCATGCCTCTTCTCAAGGTGTTTTCTGCTGGTAATTCATCAGCAATTCTCTTGGCTCTTTAAATATACATATATTTCTCCCAATTTTTTCTGCCATCACCCTTGGCCGAGTATATCACATAGGACCTGGACTACGGCACTAATCTCCTCAATATACGCTTTCCTCCCTCTCTCTCTTTCTCTTTTTTTTTTTTGGTCATTTTAGGGCCACACCCATGGCATACGGAAGTTCCCAGGCCAGGGGTTGAATCGGAGCTACAGATGATTCACCACAGCCACAGCAACACCATCTGCAACCTACACCATAGCTCATGGCAACGCCAGAAATTCCTTAACCCACTGAGCAGGGCCAGGGATCGAACCTGGGTCCATGGATGCTATTCGGGTTCGGTACTGTTGAATCACATTGGGAACGCCTACTTTCCTCTCTTAACCAGTCCCAAGGAACGGGCAAATGACCCTGAGAGTTAGACCCCCTTAAATTTTGTACCTTCTGGGCAGACCCCGCCTCATCCTCATCCCAGCCCTTTGTCATAGCCTGAGTCACAGGTAACAGCCGGTTGGCACTGGGTAGCCCCCAGTGGAAGTGGTGAGATTGTATCTGGGCTTACTGGGAAACCAAGTCACTGTTTCCTGCCTGACCGTAGGAGGTCAGTGAGAGAAAGAGAGGCCTCAAGGATGGCTCCCAGGGCTCTGGCCTCAGCGAGGATGGAGTTGCTGGGATGTGGGGGAGAGGTGACAGCAGGCGAGCAGATTTTGGGGTCGGGTGTGGAGGGGAGGAGTTCAGGCTTTGACGCGTGGCGTTTGAAACGTCTTAGCCATCTGGAGGAGAGGCGGTGGAGTGGCTGGACGCCCCAGCCAGGAGTCAAGGACTCAGGACACCAGCACCCATCCTAGAAGATGAGCCTCTTGCTGCTGCTTCAGGCCTTTTGGCCTCTTGCTCCCTTGGAGCCAAACGTTTTTCTTCCGGATCTTCAAAGGCACCTACTTCATGAATGTATCGGTTTGCGGGTCAGCTTTTTCAAAGTTTGGGGTCTTTCCCAGTCACCCTAGGGTTGGTCCTTCTTTCTCCTGTTTGTTCCCTGAATGGCGTCATTTCTACCTGAAACCATTATTTATTTTTCTTCTTACTTGTTTGCTGTTCATTCATCCTAGAATCACAAAAGTTTGAGGAGAGCTTGGATCTGTAGGTCTTGTCTCAGCATCTTCCTTTGTTGTCTTTTTAATGTTGTTGGTTAATGAAAACTCTAGCAACTGTGGGCAGCATTTTGTTAGTTTGTGCCATTAAAAGTGGAATCGAAATTCTAACAGGGACAAATATGATATGGATGATGTTGAACAAGAATTTTTTTTGGAGACTCAACTAAGTAAAAAACTTTGCATACATAGAGTATTTCAATTAAGGTTTTAATATGGCCCCACAGTCAGTCAATTGTAACCTAACGTCGGTTAAGTTCATTGTCGACAGTTAGTCTGGGAACATAGCCAGGGCTACAGATCCAGTCAATGTAGCAGAAAATGTGGTGGAAAGAGATCTGGACGTTGACTCAGAAAAGCTGACTTCAAATTCTGGCTCTAACTCTTCCGAACTCTGTGATCTTCAGCAAATTCCTGGATCCCTCTGGTCCTTCTTATCTGTAAAAAGGAATGAGTACCTATATTACATGGAATTATAGGAATTAAAAATATGATAGATGTTAATATGCTTGGTAGATTAATATCTACCTAATGGCATGCGAATGTTCACCTGAGGGATATTCAAAATTGGCTTAAAAGATTCCAGGTGCTTTCGGGTGTTTGAGCGAATTTCCTAAAAATATGCAGCCCCAACGTATGTACCTCCTTTCAATTGTATAAAAAGAGATGCCTTTGGAGTTGCTTATGATGCTTTTAGCCACAAGGGTGAGCGTGCACAATTAAATGGAGTTAAACAAGGAGGAAAAATGTCTTATATGAGAAGAAAGGCCGTGTAGGGTGATTGGTTGCAGGCTTGGCTTCATAAATTCCTCGAGGAGCTCAGTGTGCTAGGGAGGTCCTTCTGTCCTGCATCTTGTGTCCTTCAGCAGCTCCTCTGGTTCTAAAAGTCGCATCTACATCCCCTTTGAGGCACACCAGGGAGGAGGAACCCTCCTGAGAACTCCTATCAGACTTGCTCTTATGTCCGTGTGGCCAGACTTGCTGGGCTCTGTGTATCTGGGACCGAGCATGGTGCTGGCAAAGGGGAGTGGACCTGGCACTGAGGTCTTAGGAGTCCACAATTTCTCCCTGGAGGTCACGGGGGGACCCACGTTCCAGGAGCACATGGCCCCTGATACTTGGACAAAAATAGTGTTCTGTTAGCGAGGAAGAAAGGCGGGGAGGGAGAGGAAACGGTTGTGGTGCAGGCAACCAACTGTGCTGTTCACACCATCCCCATTTTTTTCGAAGGGAGGAGGGAGTTCGTGGTTATTGCAAAACTCAGAAAGAGAGAATGTCATGATGGCTGAGAGGCTGGAAGTTACAGTTGTGTCGGCTGTGCACTCAGTCCTTGGCCATGGGTTTTGTGTTTTTCTTTAAATGTCACTTCTCATGTAGCCAAAATGCATGATGCGCACAAGAAAGCTCCCATATGTAAAAAATGCCTAACTGCGCTACTATTTTTGGTTTTGTTTTTATCTATTTATATATTTTATTTTTTATTCTTTTTGCTTTTTAGGGCCACCCACCCCATAGGGAGGTTCCCAGGTGAGGGGTTGAATCGGAGCTACAGCTGCCTGCCGACGCCAGAGCCAGAGCAACTCGGGATCTGAGCCGCATCTGTGACCTACACCACAGCTCAGGGCAACACAGGATCCATAGCCCACTGACCGAGGCCAGGGATCGAACCTGCATCCTCAGGGATCCTTGTCAGGTTTGTTGTGCTGAGCCATGATGGGAGTTACCAAAGTTATTATTATTTTTTTTTTTCAGAGTAACTAGAGTGGAGAAACACGAAGAAAAAATTATTCTGTGATGTTTCCTATTACCTGGTATCATTTTTCTGTACTTCTTGTGTTACCCTCTTATTTTTTTTTTTTTAACATTACTTCATTTTATAGCTGAAGACGAACTTGTGTTTTATTCGTTTGATGTTTTTAATAGTGTTTTAATCATTGTGTATGATCGTGCAATGCCCCAAGCACGCCGGCGGGAAGATGGTTTATAAACAAAATTATTGTCATTATTGTTATCTTTATCTCTTGCAACAATACTCATTATATTCAGATTCTATCTAGGCTAGAAATAGTTCGCCCTATGTGATTATATGCAATCAGTCTATTTTTCTCTCTTTTTCACAAATGCGGCTGCTTGCCACTCAACTGTGTTCTTATCGCTAAACAAACGATTGCTTGTATGTTGTTAGGGACTCTGCCTTGCTTTGAAGAGTAATTCCTTGCAGGTTTCAGCAAGAGTTTGCTCCTTGTGGGACTGGGAGGCAAAGATGCTCCTTGTTCCCAGGGGCCAGGTCTGCATAGTAGGCGTTGCAACACGTGGAGGTGGAATTGTCAGAACATCCGCTCAAAGCCCGGAACCCCAAGTGTCTCTGGAGCCTAAAACTATGACTAATAGGAGGACCTGTGAGGAGGCCTATTTCAGCCTCATCGTACCAATGGCTTTGTGTTTATAGCGAACAGAGTAGATGACACTGTGAAATTGGGAGGGAGCCATCATGCCAGGTGTTCTTATAAACAGTCAGGCCACTACTTTGGGGAGATATAAAGAGAAGTCCTATGTTCCCGGGAGGCTGGTACCCCACGGCCTGTCTGATGGCTCCCCTTGCTAAGGCACAATTTCCCAAGTAGGTTGAAAGGCCTTCGTTTGTCCCTGTGGTTGGGTATTGACCGTAGGGCCGCACATTTAGCGTCTTTCCAGGGCAAAAAGGCAGGGTACCTTCTAGTCAGCACCTTGTGACATGCTACAAGGAATACTGTGATAGGTATCCATCTTAACCAAGGGGTGTTAGTTGTCTGGAGTTTCTGGCTGGTTGGCTTTGGGGGTTAGAGGTTCAGCTTCAGGAGATCAAGGTTTACGTATCTGGTTCTTTATGTGGGTCAAAGCATTTTCCTCTTCTCTGTGCCTATTAACTGATCTATGTGATATAGAATTTTGGTTAGGGACCGTTACAGTAGTTAAAGGTATTTTGACTAAGGCCACAGCTTGGGCCCTTCCCACTGAGGAGTGATTTTTGCCGAAGCATGCAGCTGTCGGTGTAACAAGTAACACAGTGCAAATAGAGTCTTGCAGCCAAGGGAAATAAATAAGTAAGCAAGCAAATCCAGGCAACAAGCTAGTCTGAGTGTGGGAGGTGGTTTATTTTATTTTATTTTATTTTATTTTATTTTATTTTATTTGCTTTTTAGGGCCACACACGAGACACGTGGAAGTTCCCAGTCTAGGGGTCCAATCGGAGCTACAGCTGCCGGCCTACGCCAGAGCCACAGCAACGCCGGATCAGAGCCACATCTGTGACCTACACCACAGCTCACGGCAATGCCGGATCCTTAGCCCACTGAGCGAGGCCAGAGATCGAATCCAAATCCTCACGGATCCTAGTCCGGTTTGTTAACCGCTGAGCCACGAAGGGAACCCCCAGGAGGTGGTTTTTAAGGGTGACATGACATTCATGGGAAATCTGAGGCCAGACATTTTGCCGAAACCGACTGTTGAAGGAGAGGGAACTGGTCATTTTTGAGGGCACCATAATTAATTAAAAAAACAAACAATGAAAAGTACACTTTGTAGCTGCCAATTTTTCAAACCTAGCTCAAGTTCAGGTTTTTTTTTCTGTGAACTGTTTCTAATGCCTTCACAAGGCTGGAACCTTCTCTGACTTCCAGATAGTCTAGGGCACCCTTTGGGTCATGAAATGTTTATTTATTTTATTGCTAGTCTAAGCAGCCAGCTGGTTGTAACTACCTCAAAAAAAATCGAAGCTTGTAATTTTTTTTGCAGTTATTTTGACTATGTCAAATTGTAAAAGGGAGTTATATGTATATAAATAAATAGATATAGGTATTTTGTTTTGTTTTAAAATCAGAGTCTACTGATTCACTTTGCAGGACGCCTGAAGCTGATACACCATTGTAAGTCAGCCATGCCCCAATAAAATTTATGTAAAAATTGTTTGTAGGAATGAAAAAAATAAAAGCAAAGTCAATACCTTTAGCCCTCGGTGTACATGTGATTTTTAAAACCAGAACTCTACTGATTTTGAGTTCCTTTAAGCCTATGAGTTGTTGTTGTTAAAGCTGATGGGTCCTGATGGGTCCTGAGGTCCTAATCTCTGGTGACAGGTGGTTGTCCTTCTGAGACCGACGTTGTCTGGGGTGGGCCCCGACAGACTCGTGGTATACCAGATGTCCTTCTTCTCTTGTAGCTCTTCCTTTTTCAAATCTAGCACAGAGATGCTAATTGCTGAGTGCAGCTACCCAAAGTGTTTGTTGGCAGGCCAGGTATCATTCCAGTTTTCAAGGAGGGCATAAACGGGTGAACAAGAGGCAGCTTTGTTCCAGGTGGCGCGGAGATGCTGACCTGCACCTGTGAGATGCCACTTTGTCCGGGATGCAATATGAAGATTTTAACAACTTGAATCAGGGGCAGATGAGTTGAAAGGCAAAAGGAGAGATGCCCACGAGAGGCACAGGGCTTCCTCCCCACGGTACTGCTGTCTCCAGTTTTAATTTCTCTCCTGTCCGATAGATGGGGAGAAGGGAATTGTGGACCAAAACGCACTTTCCATCAGTCCATCACTGTTGCATGGCTCTTAGAACCTCTTGGATTTGGCATACGACCTTTCATTCAACTGTTGAGTGTCCGGACAAAAGGGGAGCCACAAACCAGCGCCCCCCGGTCCTACAACATCACATCTGGGGAGGCGGGGCTTCTGTCGGGGAGCCTGGCTTGGCTTTGCCAAGTCATAGGCTTTTCCAAGGGAAGTGAGTAGCTCCGCTTCACCTGACTGGAGGATCTGTCTGCTGTTAAAGTCGTGCCTCTGCCTGTGCACAGCCAACCTAGGGTCTAAGGGTAACTGCACCAGAAGGAAGAGTCAGGTGCACACTGCTAACTGCTCTCCTAGCTGAGTGTTCAGTGTGTTTGGTAGGTTTGTCAGGCCAGGGGACATTCTTTTTCACTCGAGTGGATTTTTCTCCTTTTCATTTTCATTTTTGACCTCTTTCACTCTTTTAAGTGCAGGTGATTCAAAGTTTCTTTTTTCGTTTTCGAGCAAAATTAAGCTAAAAAGAGGGTTTGTATGTCCATGTTGAAAGGCTTCCCCTTTGTTGCCTAATTCTATGTGACTTCCTAGTATAATCACCAATCTTTGATTTTGTGAGAATGATGTATGTCGATTTAACCTAAGCTTGATAAGTTCTCCTTCGAAATATTACCTTGGAACTACTGCTTTGTTTTTAGGTAACGCTGGGCCAGTTCAGTCTCGGCAACCTTCTGGTGGTTTTGAAGGGGAAAAAAAAGTCCCATTTATTGAATTTGAAAATGAAAAATAATGCTGATAGGCTTTCACTGGTTGAATAAGCCCTCCCCAAAGCAAATGAATCAACAGGTATTAAACTTGTTCCTTGCCACTGAAGTTCTAATTTTCTTAAAATGCTTATACATAATGTCAATATCAACTTGCTAATTTTGACATCCAGCCAAACATGTGCTGTATTAGATTTTCTTGTTAGTGCTTTCTGTATCGTATTTTAATTTCCCACCGGTGTGTTCCTCTTTCTGTTTTCATTCTAATTGCTTCCTCTACCTCTCTACCTTCTACCCTACTTACTGTAAAAGATAATGGGCTGAATGCAGAGGCTTTCCATGTGTTTGTTGGGTTCCTGGATGAACGTATCTTGGCGAACAAGGTTTGGTATACAGTCAGAATATCTCTTCTCTGCCACCCGTGATGCTTTGCGAGTTGTTTTGTTTGAGCAGCTTGTGAAGGTCATGGTGTCTGTGGTAGGGTGACCGAAAGAGAGGCGTTTAACCACTGGGATATTCTCTTGTGGAGTTTTAAAGACTTATGAAACATTCTTTTAGAGGAAAACAGTACAAACTTTAATTTTCATTCCATCCTCTAGGGCAGAATTTTTCAACCTGGGCAAAATTGCCCTTTGGTCCAGGTAATTCCTGGCTGTGGAGGGCTGACTGTGCATTGCAAGAGTGTATCCACTCGATGCCAACCGCAGATGTGACAACCAGAGATGTTTGCAGACAGTGCCACCTGTCCCCTGGGGGGCACAGTCATCTGGCTTGAGAACCCCTGTTTAAGAGTGAGGGCCACACTGAAATCATTCTGAGATAAAGAGCCGGTTGAAGGCATTGAGATTTGCGCTGTTGCATTGAGTCTTTCTGGTGTGTGAGGCAAGCCTCCCAGCCTATGTGAATCCCAATCACAGGGCAGAATTAACACCCCATTGAAATGTGATCCTGTCCACACGGCCCTTCTCCCTTCTGTTGGCCTCAGGGGGGCGCTGTTGAGGGTTCTGTGCTGAACCTGCTTGTCGGATATGCTTTCCAAGAACTTCCCTCATGGCAGAAGCTCTGGTTTGTGCCGGGACAGGCTGCTTCCTCCACTGCTGATGCTGGTCTGGGCTTGGGGCAATCTTCCGGCATTTTTCCAGCATCCCGGAATCATTTTGTTTGGCTTCGTCATGGAGGTAAGAAAAAAGCCACAGATCCAGCCTCAAAGCATTCAAGAGGACTTGCTGTGTTCTAGAGCTCCTTTCCCTCTGCCTCCCCAACGACTTGGTTTTCTCTCTGCTCCCCACCTTCTGGCGAGGTAACAGTTTAACCCTTGGAAGGAGGAGGACACCACTCATCCACAGGACACTTGAGCAGAGACGGCTTCTCAGGTGACCAAGTCTGAGGATCCCCTGAACCCAGGGTGGGAGAGGAAGTGTTAAGGGTGCAGCTGAAATTCTGAAGCACAGCCAATCAAGAGAAGATTTGCAGAGGCTCCCCACTGACCCAGATACTCTGCTATCTTGAAAGCTTTATCTTTGAAGAGAATGTTGGCTAACAGCTTGCCTTTTACTCTTGTTTCTGTTTGAAAAGAATAACAAATACGCTTCGTTCTTCACAAAGTCTTCTGCAAATGCTTTTAATCCAACACAAAGGTAGTTGGTGGTCTTTTTTTCAGTCCGGGTATTTTTCCCCGTGTACAGAAGCGCTCGTCACATTTAAGCTTGGCTTACACCAAAAAAGCCACATTAATTTTGTTTGTGTAGAACGGATATAACCATCTCCCCCTCTTCTCATCTTTCTTTTTTATCAGCTCCCCAGTAAGCCTTACCGTATAAATAATTGTTTAAAACACACCCACCCATACACACACACACACCCCCATACATACACAGAGAAGAAAGTCCTAGATACCATGCATTTTTGCTCCCTGTAACGTCTGGGACTTGATTCCACACCCAAGTGATGTTTGTTGGAGGAAGAAAGGGTTGGTCACGCACCATGTGTTCGTGGAGAGAAAGGGTGTGGGAAAATAGCTGATGCTTGAATACAATGTTGCTCTCGCAGAAGCTGGGGAGACGGGTGGTGAGGTGCAAAAGGATTGAGGGCTCCTTGGCCCCACAGGGGCCCTGGGGGACTCTGTTCTCTAGAGATAAGACCAATCTAGAAATTGGTGATGGATGTTACAGGTGCTCTGCCTGTCTCTGGTGGGGCTTCCTCTAGTTACCATCTGCCTTCTAACACCAGAATTTATAGCTCTTCAAAGCACCTACGGCTCCAAGTTTAGTCTTCTCCTCTCCTGGCCCCACCCCATTTCTTTTTAAATGCATTATTACTGTGAACGCATTTTAGATTTAGAGACAAGGGCCTGTCCTGCACCCAGTCTCCCCAGTGTTAACATCTTCAATGGCTCTGGAAGCCCCCACCCAGTTTCAGAGACGGTTTTCCTTTCCGTTCTGAAGGAAACCACAGAACTGCCTTCTGTCCCAGCGATGCTGAGAATAAGTAAGATGCCTAGTGTTTAATCAAGTGCTGAACCCTTTCCAACTGGAGTTTGCTTTCCTTTATCATTTAAGAAGTAAAGCGCTGTGTTCAAATGCACTCTCCTCTGAGCAAACTGCTGTATAAGTGGGAGATGACGCTTCAAGAAGTGCAAGCAGGGGCTAGACCGCATTGGTTTCTCCTGCTCTTAGATCTTCGGCAACATTGATAGATTAGACCACCTTCACATTCTGAAAAATCTCAGTGATTTTCTTCAGTGTGACCCTGCTCCATCTGTTTCCGAAGGCTTTCTTTACATCAAATGTACACCGCTAAGACTGACATGGATGGAATGAACAGAGATCCTTTGCACAAAATGGGTAAAGCTTTGGCTAATGTCTGGCACATGGTGGTTATAAATAATATTGCTATATCAAGATCTATTCCTGGATGAGGACGTGTAAATAAGTATGAAGAGTGAAGCCTCCGGAGAACCCTGAGGGGCAGATGTAGTCCACACAATAACAAAATAAAGTGATTAGAAGGAATTAGACAGGACCGAACTGGGAGGGCCCTTTCTGCTGTAACTACGCTCTGAACAGGTCATGCCTTTCTCTCTGTCTTCTGTAAGTGGCTGAGAAAAGGGCACAGATGAGAGGTGGTGATTACCAAGGAACTGTCCTCTTTGACCACATGATAGTGCTTTTTAGGACAAAGAAAGACATGTCCACAGGAAGCATTTGGGTCATGACCACGCTCAATTTCGATTTGAGGCTCTTCTCTATTTCAGATTCAGGCCCTGAATGTCAGCCACTCCGTGGGGGGGGAGGGGGGAATTTCCTGGCTTAGTCACACCTTGTGCAGGTGCATCGCTCCTCCCCTTTCTTCCTTCCTCTTCCGTCTTCTCACCCTCTGAAAGGTCTTATTTGTATGTCCAGGAAAAACTCTAGGTGAAGTGAGATAACGCCACGAAGGAAGAAAGATGAAATTAAAGATATCCAGTGGACTTGGATTTTTTTCCTTAACTCCTTGACTGTAGTTACTAAAGCGATTGTTGCTGCAAAATTTTTTAATTAAAGTGTAGTTGATTTACAATGATTCTTCAATTTCTAGTGTATAGCAAAGTGACCCAGGCACACACACAGTTCCCTGTGCTGTACAGTAGGCTGCCATTACCCACCCATTCCAGATATAACGGTGTGCATCCCAAACCCCCAAAACTGTTCATGCATCCCACTCCCTCCCCCCTCCGCCCGGAAACCACAGGTTTGCTGCCCTTGGCCATGATCTGTTTCTGGTCGGTAGATAGGACCGTCTGTGCCGTATTTTAGATTCCACAAATAAGAGAGGTCATTATTTGTCTTCGTGTATATGGACCACATCTTAATCCATTCATCTGTTGAAGGACATTTAGGTTGTTTCCATGTCCTGGCTCTTGGGAATGGTGCTGAGATGAATGTAGGGGCGATTGTTTCTTCCAATCCCAGGTAGGAGGCTGGAATCGGAAAGCAACCACGTGGTCCCTTGTCATAAACCATGTCTCAGCCCAGGGGGAGAATGGAATCCGTATACTGGAGACGTGTGCTTTTCAAAGAAAAACAAAGCAGAAAACTCAGCTTATAAGGGCTTTCAAGGAACTTCCGTTGAAGAATAAACTTTGACAGAACATACTCATTTCACATGGTATCATGTGATTTCATACGGTATCATGAAATTATCACACGGATCTCACATTATATAGAAAATCCAGACAGAAACAAAAGTCGGTGTGGTAGCAGGATTTTGTGCAGCTAGAATTGGAGACCTGGATATCAGCTTAGGCATGGAGGCTGTTAACTGAAATGGACAACCTAGCTTTTTTTTTTTTTTTTTTTTTTTTTTGCTCTTTTCAGGGCCGCACCCATGGCATATGGAGGTTCCCAGGCTAGGGGTGGAGTCAGAGCTGCAGCCGCCGGCCTGCACCACAGCCAGAGCAACGCCAGATCTGAGCTATGTCTGCGACCTACTCCACAGCTCACGGCAACGCAGGATCCTTCACCCACTGAGCGAGGCCAGGGACCAAACTCGAATCCTCAGGGATCCTAGTCGGGTTTGTTACCGCTGAGCCACCGTGGGAACTCTGACAATTTAATTTCCCAGGTGCATTTTTACCACAAAGGATCAAACTGATCTTTGCTCAGGTGACAGCTATGCTTTCTCTACCGCTTCTCCATCTCAGTGTCTGCTGTGTAAACGCGCGGCCACAACCAAATGCCCATTCTCCACGTTAGCTTCCCACGGGGTCCCCCAGGGCCTCCTCTGGTTAAACCTTCTGGCCAGCTCCAGTGCCAAGCTTGATCCTTGCCACCATGGTCACTTCATTCAGTTCACTGTGGCTATCATTACCCGGCAGTGGCAATACTGGGCTTACTGGTTAACCTGGGATAGCACTCGTCAGGACTCAGGTCCCGGCTTGCTCGGCGGTGGGTAGTGGGGTTGCTTAACGCAGCACTTCAGTTCAAAGTGAAGGCAGGAGGGAGTGGGAACCGTAGATCATAGATCACAGAGCAGATGCTAACTCGGAAATGCCAGCCTGCCTCTGCCGCAGCGCGAACTTGCAGGCACACGAATTGTCAGTGGAACTCACTGGCATGTGCGTGGGGAGAGTGAAGCCAACAGAGCACTCGGAGGAATCCATCCAACGAACAAGAAGCTTATAAACTCGTGGGCAATTTGTTTCACTTGGGAGTTATTGCAACGTCAGAAAGGTATTGGCCCCAGGATACTGGCAACGTTGCTGGGAGTCTCCCACTGGGAAAAGAAAGCTTTGCCAGTGGGCTTTTTTTTTTTTTTTTCCTTCAGGTGTTCAGCGTTGAGATTTTCAGGCCAAGACTTCTGCAGAAAGCAACATTAATCACATCGGCATGTCGGGTTAATGGAGCTGGTGGCTGCACAAACGCCCCCATTCAAATGTGCGCTGCGAAGAGCTTCCAGTTTCGATGATCTGATTCATCCATTCGTTTTGCTCACTCAGTAAATGCTTACTGAGGTCCTAGCATGTGTCCCGAGCTGCACGGAGCCGGCATGGACTCCTCTTCCCAGGTCTCCGACCTCACCTCCTGCATCGCTACCTGCTCATCCTCTGTCCTTATGGCTTGATGGCTTTCCTGAACGCCTGATTGTGGAGTCCTGATGTGAAGGAAAAGTATGGGTCAAGTCCTCACGTGGAGAAAGACGTCCAAAGTCCTTCCGGGTGATTTTGATTTAGAACGTTTTTGTTTAGCACCTATTCCTTGCAGTGGTCTCCAGACATAAGCGATTGCGGGAGACTTTCTGTCAAGGACATCTTTGCCTGTCCACATTCCAGGTCATCGGCTTTCTGACAATAAATGCCTTGGACCCCACGGAAGTGGGAATTGATTGCTGTCCGTATGCTAAGGTCCGAGAGAAATACGAAATTTGTAGGATTCATACTTTAGCGCAAAGGAAACAGTCCGCAAATCACCCATCTAGTCTTAGGAGTTGGAGGGACTGTGACCTAGTTGGTGTCCCCAGAGACCAAACCCACTTTCTCCAAGCTCCTTATTCTCACTGTCAGCTCTGACCACTAGCTAGGTCCTGGCGACTCTACCTCCATCATGGTTTTCATACGGATCTTTCTTTCCTTTCTTTTTCAACAAGCTATTGCTTCACTCTGGAAGTTTTATGTTTTTAATTTATTTTACGTTTAATTTTTTTTTTTTTTCTTTTTAGGGCCACACCCGCTGAACATGGAAGTTCTCAGGCCAGGGGTCGAATCAGAGCTTCCCTGCCGGCCACAGTAATGTGGGATCTGAGCCGCATCTGTAACCCACACCACAGCTCACCACAATACCGGATCCTTAACCCAATGAGCGAGACCAGGAATCGAACCCACAACCTCATGGTTCCGAGTTAGATTCATTGCTGCTGCGCCATGGCGGGAACTCCTGGAATTTTTCTTACCCTTGCCTAAATAGCGTATCAGTGGCATTCCCTGATCTGCTTCTTTCCAGTATCTGTCTGCTTCAAATCACTGTCCTGCTGCCAGATTTATCTGCTCTGTTCTAGGAGTCCCTCCTTCAACTGACACTGCTTTTATGGCCTCTTAGACTAAGTGTCCCTTTCCAAAGGGGACACTAAATCCCACATCCCAAGCGAGCGTAATTGCTACGAATGTGGACGTTGGGGTTGGCAGAGGCACACTGAGGTGTGTGGAAGGATGGGCCAACGGGCACCTGCTGTTCAGCACAGGGGCCTCCACCCAACATCCTGTGATAACACAAGCGGGAAGAGAATCTGAAAAAGAATGGATGTGTGTATACGTACAACTGAGTCACTTTGTTGTAGAGCAGACATTATCACAACCTTGTAAATCAACTACACGTCAACAAAACTTTAGAAAATGAAAAGAAAAAAGAATGTGGACTCTGGAATCTGAAACACCTGTGTTAAAACCCCAGCCTGGTGTCCCCATTGTGGCTCAGTGGGTTAAGAACCTGACTAGCATCCATGAGGGTGCAGGTTCGATCCCTGGCCTCGCTCAGTGGGTTAAAGATCTGGTGTTGCTGTGAGCTGGGGTGCAGGTCGCAGACTCGGCTCGGAGCTGGCGTGGCTGGGGCTGTGGTGTAGGCCGGCAGCTGCAGCTCCGATTCGACCCCTAGCCTGGGAACCTCCATGTGCTGCAGGTGCGGCCCTAAAAACCCCCCAAACCAGCTCGGCCATTAAGCCTCAGTCTTCTCATCTGGAAAATAGGAATGATACTCACATCCAGTCGGCAGGAGAGGGCGGCACAAGACATCTGCATTCTCGGCACACTGAGCAGGCCCACAGCAAAGCCATCCGTCTGATAACGCTCAGGATGGGTATTGTATTCCAGAGCTCCGGGCTGATTTAGCAGGTGAGCGTCTTTATTCCCCACCTTTGCTTCTGCAGTACATTCTGTATAGAGCACTCATCCCCTCTCTGCCCTTTGATAGTCTTTTATGGTGCAGTGTATATACTACAAAGCCTTTCTTCGATTCCTCTGGAAGCAAGTATTTGCCTCCCTTTCACTAATTCCTTGTTGGCACCTCTCCGTGGCCCCGATTTTGCACCTGGGTTTGCAGTCTCCACCCCCTCCTTGGCCCTCTCCCTTCTGTCACGCCGGGGGCTCCTTTGCAGCAGAGATGATTCACCCTGCCTTCCACCAGCAGGGGCTGCGGGGAGGGCCTTGTGGAGCCCTCTGTACCTTCCTCTTTTCTTTGTATACATAATGATTTTTATTTTTGTCCGTGATAGCTGGTTTAAGAGTGTTCTGTCAATTTTCCACTGCACAGCAAGGCGACCCAGTCACACATACATGGATAGACCCCTTTTCCTCGCATCATCAGCCTCCATCGTAAGTCACTAGGCATCGCTCCTGGTGCTACACAGCAGGACCTCATTGCTTATCCAAAGGTGAGAGTCTGCATCTATGAACGTGTAGCCTTCTTAAGGCTGGACGTGGACTCTGGTGTTTTGGGAGAAACACGGGGGTTGTGGGGGAGCGGGCCGCTAGCTCCCCGTCTCTGGGGCTCGGCCCTGCAGCACAGCTCCCAGCAGCTTCCCACCCCACAAGCCCCCAGTCCCCTCAGAAACCCTGGATGTTGCTGGTTTTCTGGGTCTCTTGGATTTTTCCCTGCAATGACTGGATTTCCAAGCTCTAAGAAGTCCGGGGCCAACATCTTTTCCTTTGGCCTCTTGATTCCTCACGTGGGGTTCTGCCGAGGAGTCCTCTTCCTTGAGAAACAGTCCCTAAAACTCGCCCCGAATGGAGTGAATAACTCTAATCCTTACTAATGCACCGTGTTACCTCTGCAGAGGGGTGGCCCATTCAGGACTGCAGTGAACCTTAGGGTCTCTGCAGGCAAGGCTGTAGCTTATTTTTCTTTATGCCTTTAGCATGCAACGCAATGCCCAGCGCATGTGAGAGAGTCGATACTTATCAACGAAACCGAGTGGAATCTGAAGAGGTTAAGTGACGGACGGACGGCGTCGCATCTCCTGATCCCCAGGCCACCATCTTTTCAGGGGTCCAGGCTGGTTTGCCTCATCAGATTTCTACGCTTCTCATTCCTGGAGGTCTAAGAAAAACGCCAGGTGATCATGGGATGGTTGAAAGATTCCGTACTAACTCTTGAAAGCCTACGAAAAAGCTCTGAGCAGGAGAAATCACTTACCTCTGGCAGGAAAAAAAAAAAAAATCAAGAGAAACAGTGGTGACTTTGATTGCATTGGTAGGTAGCAAAAGCCACATGAGACACGTCCAGGTGTGCTAACAGTTTTTCCTTCCTAAATATCAGCTCTGCGGTACCTGAGCGGCGAGGGAAACTGGGTCCCTTGCTGCATCCTGAAGGTAGTGGTTAGATCACTTGCAGGGTTAATAAAGGCTGTTGAAGCTGAGCTTCCGTTCGTGGTTAACCTCCTGCCTTCTCCTGGTTCCTGACTGATACTCTGGGCTGCAAACATGCTCCAGCTCATTAATACCGCGCCTCTGTGTCTCCTCCCGGAGAAGCCAGCAAGTGGAGAACAGAACGGTGAAATGGTTTTGCGTTCTCGTATAATTTAGAATTTGATGACGCAGGTGAATGAGCTCTCGTCCCTGCATACGAAATGCTAAAGGTGGATGAGACGAAGGAATGTCCTACCCGTCAGAGGAGGACACATGATTGAAGCCGAGGAGAAAAGGAGATTTTAGCTACCTACCGCTTGGCCTGCGTGTGGGTAAGCCATCATTAGAAATGGGATTTTGGCCAGGGCTTGGCATCTGTGACGTGATCAACATCCTGCATGGCCATGGTGCCTTCCTGAACCTCACGGGCTAGGCCACTTTAGAAACAGGACCGTATCATTGCCAGAATTGCCAGGGCCACAGACCTGTGGAAAGGTATTGTTTGTCTCTCTGGTCCAAGGTTGCCCAATGACATTCCTAAAAAGCTTCGAATGCCTCCAAGGGGCCTGAACAGCTTGTAAAAGCCTCCGCCAGGCTCAGGACACAGTGGGTTTGGAGGCAAGGACGACCTAGATTTGAATACACGACTGTTCCTCTCCAGATGAAAGACCTCGGGGAAGTTAGCAAGGCAGGCAGTCCCCGGGGGTTACTGGGGAAGGTGAGTCTCTGAAGCTTCCTTATCTAAGATGGGGTTCAAGATAACCGCCTGGATGGGGGGCGGTGAACAGCCCTTGATGTCCTAGATTCATTAGGATTCCCCAGAGAAACAGACCCAGGAAGTGCTATAGGCACCCAATACAGAAAGATTTATTTGAAGGGCATGGCTCCTGCGCTGGCAGAGGCTGGCCCTTCTGGAATCGGCTGGCAGTGGAAATGGGGAGGGTTTCCACATTGCCTTCAGGAGGCAGAATTCCTTCCTTTCAGGGAAACCTGTCTTGGCTTGTAAGGCTTTCGACTGATTAGATGCGGCCCACCCACAGGCGTCAGGGCCTGGGATAGAGAGAGAACGTGAGACACCAGAAGCCAGGAGAGCTCTGTGGGGTCCCAGCTCTGGGGAAGGCACTTTCACACACATCTGATGGTTAGTTTGAGGTGTCAGCTGGCCTCATCTCTGGAGTCCCATTGTTTGACCAACACCCGTCCAGACTCTCTTTGTCTCTCTGTCTCTGTCTGTCTCTCTTTCCTGCCTTCTTCCTCTCCGGCTCCTTCTTTCTCGCCTCCATCATATTCATTCCTCCTTTTACTATTTTAGCTTCACTTGGCCGATCTTGGTCCAGTCTCTCATCTCTTCATTTCCTGCCTCATTATCGCTCTCTGACTTTGCCTTTTCTGAGAGCCTCCTTTCCATCCACTCTTCACCACACTCAAATCTTTCCTTTTTGCATCCTTCTAAAAATCCTCTAACCCTCCCTCTCCTGGCAGGGACTCCCTGACTCACCCCCTCTTCGGCTTCCAGGGCGCCTCCCTCTTCATCGCTGACAACCCGGCCTTGGGTGCGGTCACCCCTCCCACAGCTGGTGAACCCCACCCCTCCCCCAAGGGCATCCCCAGCCCAAGTGCCACCCTCGTCTGCTGTGCGCAGGGTCAGGACCAGGCGGGCTGCATGGCTGAGGGCCTCGAGGGCACACAGCCCACGTGGTCCAGGTGCGGGCATCCTTCCGGTCATGATCCTGGGGCACAGGGAGGCTGCCCGCGGGTGCGTGGGGGTCACATTGGGGAAAGGACTCCGGGGGCTGCCAAAGGGGAGGGAGTTCCCCAAACAGCAATGTTCAGCAGACCCTCCTTTTCGACTTAAAAGGGATATTCCTTTGAGAGGCCAGGGTGCCCTTAACACCACTTGATATTTGAGGAAAGACTAAAGAAAGACATCTTGAGCACGTGTCTTGGAAGAAGCCCGACCTGATTGGAGAGCCTTTGAGCCGGAAGGGGACATTTTCAGATGATGAATTCTGAATTCAGAGAAACAAGCTGGGATGCTCAGAGCCAGCTTAGTCAGGGCGCAGACTGCAACATGGTCTCCTGACTCCCCCCTCCCCCCCAATAGTCTCAGTCTTTTTCTCAATAAGCAACAAAAGTCTGGTATGTCTGGGAGCCAGGGAATAATTCCCTGGTAAGTCCCCGGAGCTCCTTTTCCTGGAAGCTGTAAGTCATCCTTAAGAGCGAGACTATGTGGCCCTGGTGCTGAAGGTCTGGGGCTGCTGGAGAAGGACTGTCTTTTCTAGGTCTGGAACCACCTCTACTCACCAAAATATGATCTTCCAAAGGCCAGAGTGCAGGGACCACGCACATCTGATCATCTTATGAAATAGACATCATCTCCCTCAGTTTTTCAGTACAGAATTTATGGTGAATACGCTAAAAATGAATTTTTAGTAAGCTCCTATTTTCCCAGAATTATTATCATGTTTATTTTTTAGAATCACGCCCAGGACCTATTATCCACTGAGGATTGTCAGGATCGTATGAATTTTCTTTGGAAACCAGAGGCTCATTGCCTATGCCTTTCTCTGCTCTCAGACACCAGTGTACAGCCACCAATACCCACTTGGGCTGCTAAGAACATTCCATCTGCAGCCGATGCTAATGTCCCAATCTCCCTACTAGCAAAAATTCCCAACCTATTAAAGACAGAAAAAAAAAAAAAAAAAAAAAAGCCCAAATCCCAGAACACTTTTTGCTCAAGTGTCTTCAGATATTTTGCTTGATGTCACCTACATTTGAGTAAATAATAAGGTGGCAAGGTTATTTTTATCAAATCTGTAAAATTTCTAGCTCGGCAGTCTTGACTGTGCGTTTCCCCAGAAACCCCAGACTTAATTTCATGGACAACCTTGGATCATTTCTTCAGAGCGTCCCTTTTTGGAAATCAACTCTTCATTCTTCCTCTACCTGCCCTTCCTCCTCAAAGTGTAAGTTCAATGTGCAAGGATCATGGCCCGTTCCGTTTGGGGGGAATGCTCATCTTATTTTTGGAAATGGTGAAAGTATCACGATAATACCAGCTACAGCAACAACATTACGTATGTTTGTTGAGCTGCTACATGGTGGCAAGTTTTTACACCTATTATTCACACTCATTTTTTTTTTCCCACATTCATTTTTATAGTCAGATCGAGAGGGAAGCATGAGTTCCATCTACGGGCAGATAGACTGAGACTCTGAAAGGTTTGAGCGATTGCCCGAGGCCATCTAGCTAGAAGGAGGGTCCAGCCAGTGGACCCCAGGTTTGCCATATCCCTAAGCCTCCAGGCTTGGTTCCAAGCCCCCCCTTCTCAATGGTCATCACCACAGTCATTAGGAAGGACCAGTTGTGCCTCCTACTTGTGCCTTCCCTCCTGTGTGGCACGCCCATGTCTAAGGGTCCCTGAAGCAGGGCTCTGGGTCAACGTTGTCCAGGAAGGGGAATCCACACGTGCAAGAGCGTGATGAAGAGCCTGGACTTTGATTGGATGTCATCACTTCCTGCATTTGGAGTCTCGGCCCAACTGAGTTCTTTCTTCATCACACACTGAGGCAACCTAGGGAAGGAGATGGAGTTTCCACAGGAGGCGGGGCTTTGAAGAAAGAGGCTCTCTGCTCCCTTGAAGAATGCAGCCAGGGCTCCAGTTACCCATCGATGGGTGACAAGTTAGCTCCAAACTCAATGGCATAAAAAAACCGCATGTTATTATTATCGCTCACGGTTTGGTTTGGGGTTCTACTAAGTGGTTCTTCCTTGTGGAATCTCACTAGGAAAGCTCTGTCACTTTTATGCTTGACTCCTGAGCTGGGAAGACTCAGAGAGCTGGGGGCTGGAAAGTGGGGCTGCTCAGACGCCTCTCTTTGGTCTCTCCAGGTTGATGGCTTTGGGAAAACCATTATTATGCATGGCTCCAAAGATGTGTGAAGAAAGAGAGGTAGAGATAGAGAAAAATAGATAGATAGATAGATAGATAGATAGATAGATAGATAGACAGATAGATAGACAGACAGATGGATAGGTAGATGGATAGGTAGAGGATAGATACAAAGGAAAGATGGAAGGTAGGACGGATGGATGGATAGATTGATAATAAATAAGCAGAGGATAGATAGATAATATATAGATGTGAAGGAAAGAAGGAAGGAAAAAAGGAAGGAAGGAAAGCTAGCTAGCCAGCTAGATAAACAGAGACGGACACACACATGCAGACAACCATGCCAAAGCCATGTGTCAACTGTGATCCATCCTCAGAAGTTGTGCAGCATCTCTTTGGCTGCGTTCTCGGCCTCAAAACGCTCATGAGGAGAAAGGAAATTGACCTCACTTCGTGATGGAGATATGACAAAGTCCTGAACGACCAGCTGGGGTCAGGAATGCTCTGCTGACGTTTTTGGGAAATGCAATCTGCTACACACAGATTCAACTTGTTCCTTGGCCCCTGGGTCTTGGTTTTCTACTCCCAGAAGAGAAGGAGCTCTGAGAGGCCCCGTAGCTCAAACACTTGGTTGTCTTGTGAGGGAGCCAGTCCACCTGTCATGCTCTACAGCCCAGGACCTTGGTTCCTGACAAATACCCTGGAAACCACATCCTTTACAGGGGTTACCACACAATCCTGGTCTCTTTGCAACATGTTTGATCTGAGGACAGTGTTTCTGTAGCTATTCCCTGGGGATCCCCCAGATGAAGAGAGCTGTGGAAGGGGAGGTTCAAATCAGTTCTTTTAGGGGTAGAGAGATACAATCATATTAATCTGCCATTTTGCAGACCAGAAGATGGCATTTCAAGGAATGCATGCATAAAGTTGTATCACACTAAGAGTGATGCTTAAAAAGAAAATACTCAGAAAGAGGCAATTAAGATGGGGAATAATTTTTAAAATCTTGTCACATGAGAAGTGATTAAAGAAATTTTAGCCTGAAAAAAAAAAGGCCTGACTTGTATTATCTTTAAATATTTGAATGTGCTTCCTATAGAAAAAAGAGATTGGAGATTTAAAGCTTGATTTAAAAGCATGTCTGAAATTTGGTCTATGTATATATAAAGAGAGGGAGAGTCTAGTTTTTATTTCCAATGATTCCATGTGTTAGTTTTGCCTACAGCATATACTCAAACTTTTTATGAAGTGAACTCTATATTCTGCGACTACAGAAAGGGTAGTTTCTATATTCCAGAAATGTCTCATATTTACTTTGTGTCTCTTTCTAGAAATAAGTAATATTCTGGGCACAGAATAAATACTTAATAAGTATAGATCAGTTGGTACATGTCAATTATGTGAGTACTGATACTTCATGTTCATACCTTGTTGTTGGTTGGGACCTGCAAGATAGTGCCTAAATGAATAGGACTGGGCATTCGCATGCCCTGATGAATTTTTATCCTCCACTGCTGTCATTGGAATGAGCGCATTTTCACAGATTAAGAGAAATCAAACCTTTGTTGCCTCTACCACCAGGAAGCTCCTTTTAATGGCTGTGCTCCGTTTTTTCAGGCAAGTTGGATTTTTATAGAGCCTTCTCAGTGCCCATCCCAGGAAACATGCTCATCAGTCACTAGGAATGGAAGCGCATAAAGAAGACTTGGTCTTCTCCCAATCAAGTCTTGCTTATTCAACTCCAGACTCTACATGGGGCTTAAGAGACAGTGAAAGAGGAGGCCAGGGGCATGAGCTACAAATAAGTGGGACTTCAGTCCCGGAAACAAGGCTTTGAGAGCAACCTCCTCATGCAAACAACTTCCTGGCGTGGTAACACCTGCCTTTTCATAGCTGAGAAAATGCAGCAGCATTGTATGTGGTTAACTGGATACAATCAGGATGCCTTCTAAGTTCAAAACCAAGTGTGAGCCCAGAAACGTGATTTTATTTGACCCGTTCATCATCCTCAGTGCTCCTCTGCCTGCAGGCATTTCTAGTGTGGGGAGTCAGCCCTCCACACAGCAGTCATTGCATGAGTGGCAGTGATGGTTTACTTTCTCTTAGCACGGTTTAACATGGTTTGGCAGATGCAGGTGGCGGTTTGCCACTATGCCTGTTGGTGGTGCAGCTGCCACCCCCTAAGAAACAGAGCAGAGGGTGCACAGCAGGGGCCCAGTGCTATCCTTCCAATGCTGTATAGAGAGGCTGTGGACCTTGGTGGCCAGTTAAGACCTTTCTCTCTCTTTAGACCTGGGTTTTCTGAAAATATACTTGCTGATTGTGAACAATTAGCCTCCATTTTTTTTTTTTCTGGTGTCCCAATCAATTATCAAAGAACCTCGGTGGCTAAAGGACTGTATCATTTTTGATGCCCACCAAAACCATCATCATCATCCTCAAGTATTAATAAAATGACAGCTGTACCAAGAAAGGGCTGACGGGCTCCAAAGCCACCTTTAAACTGCTTTGCTTGGTTACAATTAGACAGACTCTCCAATGGGACAATTGAGGAACAATAATCAAGTGATGCTGTCTTTCTCAGCCCCAAGCAGTCATTTAAATATATTAATGTGTGAAATGATCATTGGCCAAAAATTTACACAAAGTCATTATGATTTAAAATATGTCTGAAATTTGGGCGGTAGGTAGAGTTTGTGTTTTATTTCCAATGATTCTTCTTCTTCTTCTTCTTTTTTTTTTTTCGGCTGCATCTGTGGCATGCAGAAGTACCCTGGCCAGGGACTGACCCTGCACCACAGCTGGGACCCATGCCACAGCAGTGACAATGCCAGGTCCTTAACCGACTGTGCCACAAGGGATCTTGTATTGCCGAGGATTCTCTGTGTGCTGGCTTTGCTTAGGGCCACACCTGTGGCATATGGAGGTTCCCAGGCTGGGGGTCAGACCAGATCTGTTGCTGCTGCCCTACGCCACAGCCACAGCAACGTGGGATCTGAGCCGCATCTTCTACCTACACCGCAGCTCATGGCAATGCCAGATCCTTAACCCACTGAGTGAGGCCAGGGATGGAACCTGCATCCTCATGGGTGCTAGTCGGGTTCGATAACCACTGAGCCATGATGAGAACGCCTAGTTTTGCCTACAGTATATACTCAAAAGCTTGTATCAGGTGAACTAGGCACTAAATGTTGACTAAATATTGGACTTTGCTCCTTACCTGGCTGATGTTAGATAGACGTAATGCAAAACTCAAGCTGGGTCTTCTTAATGTGGTGAAAGTTGTTGTGATGTAGCTTTTATGTTACTTCCAATTTGCCAGCTGTGTTTTATGGGCAGACAGTGACATACGTCTCTTGGCTGTGTGTTAAAACCGTATTTTGCTAATTAGAGGCCTGTAATAAATAAATCACTCATTTTTATGGCAAATGAGCCCACTTGGTTCAGAAAGTTTGGCATCTGGCTCTGATTACGTCTCATGGTATTTCTGTGGAAAGTTCCCTGACCCTCTCTCTTCACTGGTTTGAGGAGAAAAAGGACTGAAACGCTACTTCTGCAGAGAAAAGGTAAAAGGGGGGATTTTGATCACTGTAAACAGGGTTGGTTATATGGGATGAACAGGGAAAGCCGGACAAATATCCATGGCCTTAGGACCCTAGGGACGTTGTCCAGGGCTTTTAAGTGTTTGCTATTTCTTTCTTTCTTTCTTTTTTCCGTCTGTGGAAAATATCAAACCGCAAGCTCTCGCAAAGTCTTTGTGGGAGTGCTTGCCGTGGCACTGTGGGTTAAGAATCCCACTGCAGTGGTTGGGGTCGCTGCCGGGGTGCAGGTTTTTTTACACCTGGCCCGGTGCAGTGGGTTAAAGGATTGGGCGTTTCCACAACTGACTCAATCCCCAGCCTGGGAACTTCCATACGGGGCAGGTTTGGCCATAAAAAAAAAAAAAAAAAAAGTCTTTGTGGAATGAGGCACAGTATAAACAAGTAAATATACTATATATGCTTAATGATGTTGGGGGAAAGTATTATTTTTCCTTAGGGAGGTCCAATTACAGCAACAAATTGTATTTTATATATTGACTTTATTCTTTGTTCAAATGCACATGGACGCCAGGGTAGCATAGACTCAATTTGGACAGCTGCAGACAGAAGCTCGGATTCGTGACCTTGTGTGGGTTTGTATGACCTCCTTATCCTCAGGCTCTCTTTCTGCAAACTGGGCTGGGGGAATGATCAGAAGCTGTGCAAACTGATTCTCTGCTGCAAGTTTGTCCTGCTCGCTTGCTTGCTGATCTCAAACCAGAGACATCGACTGTTATTATGAAGCATAAGGACCTGCTGTTTTCCTGACTCCGATGGGGAAGAGCTTGGGAACCTGAGTCTCCTAACGTATAAGAATCCTTAAGAGATCCTAGAAAGCATCCCTCACTCACAAATTGATTGGCCAACTGTCTGGTTAGTGCGACCGCGTACGAGCCTCGGGGATCGGTGTATCAAGACACAGGATGCTCGATGCTGCTTCTGTAACTTCCAGATCTCATCAGCCTGATTTATGGGGCCTCCAGATGGGCGGGGCTGGACTATGCGGTGGGACGTGCAGCCAGTTACCACGTGTGGAGGGATTGCGTGCACCCTCCCCCCGCCCCCAAGGTGTTTTAGAACACAAGCAAATCCTGGGTTGGATGGGTCTTTGGGCTAATTCAATATGTTACTCTGTATATTCTTGTGAACTCTGAGTTTATAGCCATGCTCCATAATTATAACTGAGCCAACAAACAATAGGCAATATCCTGTCAATATCTTTTATTTCCATAGCAAATTGCCACACAACCGGTAGGATCACTTGCCTTGAGGCTGATTACTGCTGTAGAATTGACCTGTGCTGATCCATGAGGATCCCTAAAAACGGCTTAAATTGCTGGTCCATCTGGGACACAGTGCTGGTCATTTTCAAAATGATGGAACAAAGGATATGAAGTTATAAGTGAAATGTGCCTAAATTTTTGTTGGAGAAAGGTATTTGATTGATACACATCAGTAAAGATACAGACACATTTTATAAACATGACTCATCTGAGACAAAACTAAGGAACGCTGGGGGACCTTCAAGGACATCTAACAGGAGGACTGTCACGTCTTCAGAGCAGCTGCATACATTAAAACATATCACGTACTTTTAAATACATAAAGTATTTCTATCAGAAAAATACATTTATGAATAGCAAAATAGCTGAGAAAATTAGAAAGTTATTCCATGGATTTTAATCCCCAATTTTGTATGGGAAATAAACACTTTCACTAGTTTAAAAAGGGGGGGGGAGACAAGAACAAGGAAAAAGCAAATATGCATGTTTAAGAGAAGATGGCTATTTTTATCCCAACCTGGTAAAGCTGAAATTCATACCGTACACTTGAACCTAACCTGTGGTTTTTCCATAGTAGAGCGATGACTGGTCTTGTGGTGGGTTTGACATGCATGTAACCAGCTCAGCATCTTTCTCATGTTCTAATTTTCTTGGGAGTCAGGGCAGCACTGCCTTTGACTTTAACCTGACCTACTCAAAGACTGCTCTTCATCTTTCCTTTTTTTTTTCTTCTTTTTTTTTTTAAAGCCAGGAGTTGTTTTTGTCCTCCCCCCCCCACCCCGCCCCCCGCCCCAACTTCTGGGTTGGGCTGCTTTCTTTCCCCTGCTAGTGACGGGGAATCTCCTTCAGAGGTTAAAGCTGTTAGTTACTTGGGTGTGTAGCTCTGGTCTTAGGTCTCCCCCCTGGCTCTTCTCTCCTTAGATTACCTTGGCGTCTTGATGTTCATTTTAACTTTCTTAGCCAAACTAGCATTTCCATACCCCATATGATTGTCTCTATTGTCTTCTTTCTGTTTTTTCTTCTTCTTCTTTTTATTCAGGCAACATATTTTCTTTGTGGAGGAAATATTGAAAGCAAGCTGATGGCTCTCTCGACCCCCGCCTTTTCTGGTGCGTCTATCTTTCTTCCGTCTGCCTGAAATATTGGAAACAAAATGCAATTCCGAAACTGCAGTGAGCCTTTCAATGCAGCTTAAAAAGGGAAAACCTACCCGATTGTTTCCTGCTGAGACAGGAGCAGGGTTGGAGAAGAGGCATCAATTCTCAGGAAAATATGTATCTTGAAAATATTCCATAAATGTTTAGGCAGTAATCAAGCCTGAGCCAGCTAAGGTAGCCCAGAGGCCAAGAGAATGACTCAGAAGCCAGAATGCTGGGTTTGACGCCTGCCTTTGCCACAAACCTTGGGCATGACATGTAATCCCTCTAAACCTTGGGTTTCCTAAACTGCAGAATGGTAATAATAGTACTTACTCAATAACATTATTGCAGAGAATATGTGAGCTAAAACATCGGATACATTTATGCCTGGTACACATTGCAAGAAATTTTGGCTCTTATGGTTACTTTTTATATAACACATTATAGCTGGGAAACGAATGGCTTTTGCTGCTTGCTCCCAATTCCAAGAGCTTTTCCAAGAGCTTTTCAAATCGGCGCCTCCAAATAGCATCTCTGGTCTTTTCTTTGCCACTCACTGTTCTCTGTCTGTATGTCACTTTCCCCCCTTTCTTTGTGTTACTCTTTTCTCCCTGCCCTCCCTCCTAAAATGCCACCTCTTTCCCTACTTCTGTACTCCCAAGAATGGCAGGTGGATTCCCATCTCTGGTTATTTCCAATTCTCTCCACATCCCTGGTCCAAAGCCTGTTGGACCAGACTTTCTCCCTCCACCTGATTCTGGCTCTGCTTCTTCAGTGGCTGCTCTGCCCCAGCTGATGTGTCCAATTCTGGGTCCTGGCTGCTTCTGGTGCTGCTAATCGGCATCCTTCCCTGGAGAACCTGTCAGTTACGACCTGAAATTTTCTCCCTCTTGGTTACTCTTCAGAGTCACCCCATCACAGAAAAAGGAACTCTTCAAATCGGCTTTCTGTTTATGCCCTTAATCCTCGTGCATTTTCCTTTTCTGCCCATAGTTCCTCTTGGACCCACATACATGTATTTATATTTTCCACAGGGGAAAGTGTGCCTTGAATTAATGGAACAAATGTTAAGTTATCCGTGTAATGTGCCCATATTTTTATTGTGTACAGGTATTTTATTGATACATATTAGTAAAATGATACAGACACATTTTATAAACATGAATCATGTAAGAGACAAAACTAAGGAACGTGGGAGGAGCTTCAAGAGCATCAAACAGGAGGATTGTCACTTATGCAGATCAACTTACTGGGGTAGCAAGTCTATCGAAGTGGCCTTTAATATCCAGACCATGGAAATCCAATATTATGCTGTCAACAAATATTCCTTAGCCAACACAAAACTTTATAAAAAGACTTAATAGGTTTTTTGTTTCTTGGTTTTTTTTGTTTGTTTGTTTCTTTGGTTTTTTTTTTTTTTTTTTAACCAGGTCTTTAAACATTCTCAATGACATTTTTGAGTCTCAAATCTGCAATCCGAATTTCTCTCTTTCTAACTGGCTATCTCAGAAAGCTTTCTTCCTGCAACTCGCCAGCCACATGTAATCATGTCCGGACACCACAGAGAATATCACGACCCATAGAGAAACTGAATGACTTTTTCAGGTGAATAAATGAACACACCGGGGGACATTCTCTGGGAGAATCCTAAGTGGGTCATGGTTGTCAAGTTGGCAGTTTTATTGCTGGAGAATTTTGATGTCTGACATGTAAAGTATGAGGATTTGTTCCTACAGAGATAGTGATCTTAAAATCTAGTAAGTAATGGAAAAAACATAGTCAACAAAGAAAAATAATCCACCCTCTATTGAGATAAGTGAGATGATCTGCTTATTAATTCATTTTCTTGTCAGGGTCTCATTACGACAAAAAATGATAAATATATAAAAAGCATAAGAAGCAAGCAAACATCACCTATCATTTCTTGACCCAGAAATAACGTTAGTTAATTTGCTTTATGACCTCTTCATTCTTTATCTCCTTTCATTGTTTTGAATGTTTGACACTTTGCATCAAAACAACGTGGTTGTCAATAAAACCAGTCCACTGTCAGGTTAATCAGATTTATGCGCCATTGAAACCTGCCCCCTTTTGAACATCCTGAGACATCTTTGGGAAAACCTGACTTGACCGCCCCAGTGTCCGTCTTAAAGGGCCACAGACGACCAAATTTTCTCCTCCCTCAATCGTGTCACCATGGATCTATCAGATAGCATCTCCTGATCTTCTGTAGAACATAACTGCAACAACACGAAACAGGACGATTGTGATAAGAAGAACCAGGAGCTGTTGACCGATTACTGTGTGTCATCTTGCTGAATCCTCACCAAAATCTCCTTAGTGAGATTGGACCGCTTTCGTCCTTTTAATTAACTGAGTGAGGAGAGAGGAAATGTTTGCCAAGTTGCACAGCTAGGAAGCAGCAGATCTGGGATTCGAGTGTAAGTCGCCTGACTCCAAGTTTGTACCCCTCAAAAACTGTGCAACACAAATTCTTAGATACTTCCAACCCAGTCTTCCTAGGTGCCATTCCAAAGGAATTCTTACAAAGACCTCCTCTATTTCCACTGGGGGAGGTTCAGGCGTGTGTAATTTCACATGCCATCCCAGTATACCTGTCCGGTGACAAAAAGTTCATTAGATTTAGTCTATTTGATGTCATCTCAGTAAAACCCCAGATCTGCCCAGTGAAAAACTTTAGTACATACGTTATATTCCAGTAAAAATTGTAACCCCCTCCCTGTTAACGTGTTCCGTTATTTTCATTGGTTCACTCCCTGCGATAATCTGTGAGTGGAGAAACCCAGGTCCCTTTACTTTTGCCCCCAAAGTGTCACCAGAGGTAGGGCGCTAAGCATGTGGAGAGATGCGTCTGATCTGGGCCTGTCCCACAGAGGCCCCCAGTCATGCCAGTGTTTCTTGCATGGACTCTTCCATGCTTCTGAGATGTGGGGAAAAAAGTCTCAGCAGTTCCCGCTGTGACGCAATGGGATCAATGGTGTGTCTGGAGCCCTGGGACTCGGGTTTGATTCTTGGTGCTGCAGCTGTGGCTCGAATCTGATCCCTGATCTGGGAACACCATATGCCGCAGGGTAGCCAAAAAAAAAAGTGTCAGAATTTCCTATAACTAGTCCCATCGCCAGCAGCATCTTCTTTCCATTTTATCAGAGTTTTGTTGTTTTTTTCTTTAGTCTTTACATAAATATCTGTTGAAATCCTGTAGGTGTCAAAGCACTTAGTTACAGCTCTGGCTCACGCCACAGGCATTTACGGAGTGCTGTCCTAGGCGATGAAAATACGGAGGGGAGGGATGCAGTTTCCTGTCCTAAAAGAGATGTACATCTGGTGGGAGGGGAAAAGGCCAGGACAAAAATGACAACACGGTGTAACAGACCCTACGACTGGACTAGGAGTGGTGTCAAAGGAGCCGAGAGGGGGGATTTTAAAATGCGAAAGGGGTCAGGAAAGCTGCTTTCTGGAGGTTAAAAAAAAAAAAAAAAACTCACCACGTGAATTTCATTCATAACATGACTCTCACTTCTATTCTTAAAATTATTATTTTTTCCTCCCCAGCTCCGTAGCCTCAATGACAATAGCATACACACAAGAAACACGCAGAGCGTGCTCCAGAAAAGTAATTCAATGTTTCCTTTGAAAATTATGAAAAGAAACATATTCCCAAGCTCAGCAGAACACATTTTATTAATAGAAACAGCCTATACAACCCTGGGCCATTCCATCTCAAAAGGAAACAAAAATTCTGCAAAGATCTGACACTACCAGGAGATAAACAGGCTCCAGGGCTGCAAACCCTGAGAGGCCCCAAAGTGAAGCTGAAAACACAGACACGCGACCTTGGGGGACCCTCGCTGACCTTTTCCTGGGGGTAATTTCATATTCCTGGGCATTAACACGCTATGTGGGACCACCCCCCTGGAGTCTTTTTTTTTTCTGCAGAAACTCAATGGAAACTGCCGTTCTGGAAATTTCTTCACGCCAGAAGGAACCATCCAGAATGCTTCCATGTGGTGGCAGTGATCTGCCAAGCGAATTTCCAGCAGCTCATCGTTTCTGTTTTCCCCATAAATGTCCCAAATCGCAAAGAGCGCATGGGGGGGGGATAAGGTATGATACCGCGGTGGGCTTCAGGATATATGCTTCCTGGGTCTCGACTCTCTTTTGCTGAGATGGAGAGCCACTCAGGCAAGGGACCTGCCCTTTTTGCGAATTTTTTTTTGTCTCTTTTGAAAGACTTGTATTTTCAGGATGCACCACCTTTCCAGGGCTGGATTCTTCTGGAGCTCGGCTCCCTCCTGTTTCCTGCTCCTCTGGATTTCCTTGGCGGCAGCAGCCTTTGAAGTTAACAAGAGGCACTGCAAGCTGGGTCAGCAGAACTGGGCCAGCAAAGGTGGTTCCAGTGGAAACGGGTGTCACCTCTCCGTCACCTCCATGAGTCTTCTTCATTCTGTCTCGAGCATAAAACCCAGTGTATAATTTCCTTGACAGGATGAGTCATCTAAACATTAACTTGGGCCTGTTTCAATTCTTGTGCTCAACTTTAACACAAGGATACCTTGTGACAGTGGCTTTTATATTGGCTTCATTGGGCATCGAAGCATCTGTAGGTTGTGGGTAAGTAGAGGGGACAGTGGAGCAGTTCAAGACACAACGAAGAAAGAAAGGAAGAAATGCTTATGGGCGGAGTTGGGAATCTAAGGTTTGAAAAGCCGTGTAAAACTGTGGGATGATGTGTCTTGAAAAAAAAAAAAAAGGTTTAGTTTAGAAGTAGTAGAAAAAAAGGGAGTCATGGCGGGTTTATGAATGAGGAAGTAAGAAGATGAAGGCGTGCTTAAGCCAGCTTGGTGTTAAATAAAAGCTGCTGAAGAGGGAGTTCCCATCACGGTGCAGCGGAAACAAATCCAACCAGGAACCATGAGCGTGTGGGTTGGATCTCTGGCCTTGCTTTGTGGGTTAAGGATCCGGCATTGCCGTGAGCTGTGGTGTAGGTTTCAGATGCGGCTCGGATCCCGTGTTGCTGTGGCTGGGGTGTAGGCTGGCAGCTGCAGCCTTAATTCAACGCCTAGCCTGGGAACCTCCACATGCCCCGAGTGCGGCCCTAAAAAGCAAAACAAACAAACAAACAAAGGTGCTGACGAGGGGAAGGAGAGAGGAAAAGGGTGATTATATCAATAATTCACATTTGGGAGAGAACCAGGGTCTAGCATAGCGGAGTTTGTGGAGATGGAGAGGAAATCGTGCCATTTGACTTGGGAGCAGAGGAATTTACACCGAGCGATTTCTAACTTGATCCAGGAGAGAAGAGAAGTGACCTAGAGGCATCCGGGGCTTTGCGTTTGGGCAGAGAAAGAAATCGTAGAGCCGCTGCTGGAGATGGTGACACCGGCAGCTTGAAGGAATTAAGTGTGAGCAGAGGACAATTCAGCTTTGGACATTCCGACCGTTAAGAATTGATGGCCCCCCGAATGTCAGTATCAGCCGGGTGTTCAATCATCCATCCACACAGAGGAGGTAAAGGCAGCAAGAAACAAAGGAGGATCCAAAAATCCCGTTTCCCCACCAGACTGAAAAAACTCCAAGGAAAAAAATGTTTGAAGACTTACTGTGTCTGCACCTGAAAGTTCCGAATGACAAAGAATTTCTATCAAAATTCCCCCATAAATATCTGATGTCTGCACTGTCTGAGTTGATGGAGAATAATTTGTCTAATTGATCTAAGAGCACATTTGTTTCAGAAAGTCATGGTCAAGCTTCTCCTTTACAATCTTGGGGGCAACTTTAGCCCTTTGGTTTTGAGATGACACACGTCTGCCCATAGTTTTTCAGGTAACATTTTCCTAATAAAGAGCTGCAGGGACACTGTGACAGATATGGGTTCAGTACCAGCAATAGCTCTCACCCGTGGGTACCTTATTCAAATCCTCTGGGGAGTTTTTAAATATTGTTGATCCCGGACCAATGGAACCCGTGTCTCTGGGGGTGGTTTCTGGACATCATTGTTTTATAAAACTCCTCCAGGGAATCATAATGTACATTCAGGTCTGAAACCACCAGACAAGTGAAAGGAGTGATTCTGAACCTTAACTGAACCTTGGGAGCTTTAAAAACTATGTAGATACTTGAGTCGTATTTTCAGAGACCCCGGGCATGAGAAGTTTCACAGGTTCCTAGGTGATGCCAGCTGCCATTGCCCAGCCAAAACTGAGACCCCCCGAGCCAGCCCCCGTTTGTCTTAAGGCACACTTTCCAACTTCACTCTCTCCAACAAGTTTTTGCACCTGTCCAGGAAGGCAGAACGGCTGCAGCTGCGGGAGAAGGCGCTTGAGATTTTCGCCACAGGCACAATGAACTCAATTGTCAGCCAACTTTTGATCCCGGTCTTTCTTGCTGGTGATAATGACATAAGAGGCCGAAAAACATCCCTCGGATTTTCAGATCCCAGGTTGACTTTGCGCTGTTGGCAGTTGGAAAGATCATGTCGTAACTTGCAAAACTGAACCGATTTTGAATGAAAATCACAGACTGTAGATGTCACTTACAGGTGATGCTCTGGGGGTGGTGGGGGAGTCCTTTCTAAAGCTCTGTGACAAAATGAAATGTGTGCTCTGCAAATCATAGTCAGCGACGCCAGTTTACCACAGGGAAGTATGAGATTTACTAAAGATTCTCCCCCATTATTATAGAAGGCTACATGGGGTACCCTCGCACCCAATCATTTTTCTTAGACAGTCACGTTTTTTCCACCTCCCTGTGTGTATATATATATGTGTGTGTGTGTGTGTATTATATCTGTATATATATATATACACATAATATATATATGTATGATCTAGAGCTATTCTGAATATCTTTTAAAAACAATGCAGATACTGTTTTTCTTAAATTGTCTTTTCTTAAATCTAGCTTTCTCTGGAGCTTGTTCAACAGGTTATCAATCTATGAACGGGCGTGTTGCTGAAAGAAACTTCTGCCCCTGCCTGGAATGTCCCTGCCTTGAGTAAAGTGCTGCTTCTCCTTATGGTTCACTCAATTCACAGCCCTTCTGTCGTCCTCACCAGTCCGGCAGCTGGAACAGAGGACCATGGACCTGGCCGCTGCAATAGCAGACGATTACTCGTCCGGTTCTGGAGACTGGGGGAGTCCATGGTCAAGGAGCTGGCTGGTTGGGGTTTGGTGAGGCCCCTCCTCCTGGCTTGCAGGCAGTCACCTTCTCACTGTGTCCCTGCACGGGGGACAGAGGGGAGAGGGAGCCTCTTCTTATGAGGGCTCAACTTCCATCCTGAGGACCTCATCCCAATGACATCTAAACCCAATCAGCTCCCAAAGGCCCCGCCTCCTAATTCTGTCATACAAGGGGTTAACACTTCAATGCATGGATTGGGGGGAACGTACACTTTGGTCCATGACATTTGTGAAATCTCCCTGCTTCTGTTTCCCAGTGATTCCTTCCTCCTTTGAGTCATTACAGGGTTTGTTTTTTGTTATTGTTTTTTTTTTTTTTTGTCTTTTTAGGGCTACACCTGCGGCATATGGAGGTTCCCAGGCTAGGGATCCGATCGGAGGTGTAGCCACCGGCCTATACCACAGCCATAGCAACGCAGGATCCAAGCCACATATGCAACCTACACCACAGCTCACGGCAATGCTGTATCCTTAACCCACCGAGTGAGGCCAGGGATCGAACAGGCATCCTCAAGGATGCTAGTCAGGTTCATTAGCCACTGAGCCACGAGGGGAACTCCCCATTAAAGTTTTTTGTCTGTCCCTTTCACATGTCACATATTGTAAGCAACCTTGTTCCGGCTTTTCTTTTGGAGTGGAAGTTCCATGAGGGTAGAGGTGGAGTATAGTCAGTTATCATATCCTCAGCCAGCAAAATGCCTCCTGCATAGGAGATGCTCAGTGGATTAGTGTTGGTTGGTAATGGATTGCCTGGCTCTGCTCTGTGATCTGGAGCAGGTTACCCAGCCTCTCTGGGATTAGAGGCATGGAGGTGATGCTACAGATCTTCTAGAGCCGTGGTGAGGGTTTAGAGGTGTACCTGAACTGCTTAGCAAGTCTGGTACTCCGGGGCCTTTGATGAGTGGTGACTAACAATTAAATAAACTGACAGCAATGAGAGGGTCCGGCTTTCCTGTCTCCACAGAACAAGGAAGGTGGGCAAGAAGAGCTGGGCAGCGGTGGGGAAGTGGAATCTGGACCTTGAGATGAGTAGTCAAATTAGGGGTTCATGGTAATTTCATCCAAGAAGGGACCAGAAGGAAGTGAAGTCACAAGGTGTGCAAAGACCTGGGGAACCGCCGTCTGGTCACGGAGACAGCAAGTGCAAACGTCCTGGGGTAAGAATGTGTTGGCCCCATTAAGTTCAAGGACTAGGGACCAATGAGAGAGTACCAGAATATTTCCTGGCTCTTGGAGAGGGGAAGGACCATCGCATGGGTGATGCATAAAATATCCCCTGTACTAGGAGTTAACATTTTAAGTTTTGAAAATGGGACCATCTCCCCCAATGTTTCGCGTGTGTGTCATACTTCGATTCTTCCGAGTGATAGCGGTGGGAGGCAGGTGCCTGTGAAAGCAAGATCACTTCACTGTGCGTGTTAATGGCCAGAATGAATTTGGCTGATTTTTCTCTAGTCTGGGCGTTTCCCTTCCTTCTCCCTCAATACGAGGGGTAACCCTCCAGAAACTGTCCTTGCTTGAGGATGGCAGCCTCGTCAAAGGCAAAAAGGATGAATTTGAATCAAGAATGCTTGAACGGGTGTTTCTTTTCCATGCTTAGATTTCCAAATAAACCCTCCTAATCCAGAAGACTTAGGTAGAGTGGCTATTATTATCTCCACTTTATAGACGAGATAACTGAGATTTCACAATACTTCTCACGAGTCAATCTGAGGATAAATATTTTCATAGAAGTGATTTATAGACAAGTGATTTGTGTATGTGACAAGTGCAGGTGAAACCAGTTAAGTTTTTGTCATGAGATTCTGTAATTTCAAGGCAAAAAGACCTCTTAAGAGTTACTTTGACTGTTGAAAGCTTGTCCCTTTGCAATCTTTTTAGGATGCTTTATCTAGCTCATACATGAAGATGGCCATTGGTGAATTTGACTTAAGTTAAACAAAGTTATAAAACCATAGTGGTATGGCATATAGAAAAAACATTTTAAATTACGTAATATCCTGGTTTATTTTACCTGGGTCACCTGTAGAGTTAATTGTCACAGTTCAGTTACTATGCACTTTCAAAAATAGTGCTAAGCCGATTATTTTAAAGCCTAGCCACATTTTTTTTTTTTTCTCCCCGCAAGGGACATAGGCAGAGACCATAACACCAGTCATAGATATGATAAGAATTGCCATGCTGGATTACAGCCACCAAAGGGATCTTTCCTGAGAGATTGTGTTTGCAAACATCAACCCCCACAGATCCAGCAAGTATGCTCAACATCTCTGCCTTTTCCTGAGTCCCTCATTAGAGCCTGTTATCTGTAACCGTGGACCTTAGGCTATCCGGGGCTATTTTATGAAAAGCAACAAATTCCACTGGTCTATAAATTTGTGTTTTTTAATATATTTCAGTCTTGTCTTTCTCTTCTTTGTCTTTTGCGCTTTTGCCATAGAGTCCTATTAATATTTATTTCTAGAATCAAAAGTGAGCCCCTGTCTCGTTGGTGTAACTAAGGAGACAGGGAGAGGCAGGCTGGGGACCGTCTCTGAGCAGCTGAACAAGCTCAACTGCGGGCAGATTTCCTCTGGACTCTTCAGTCACAGCAGCAAACCTTCCTTTCATCATCACTGAAACAACAGCCGCAGAACCAAAAGCCACAGTGACAAGCTTCCCTTGCTTTCTTTAAAACAGCGCTATGCCTCCAGTCTCCAGTTTTCTTGAGGGGCATCTGCCCTGAATTTTACACAAATTCTAGAAGCTTTCCCCCCACCCTCCCCCAATGCATGTTTTATGAAGTTTAGCACTCTCTGGATTTTTTTCTTTTTCTTTTTCTTTTTTTTTGGCCTGCAGTTATAGCTAAAAACTTATCTCTAAAAAACAATTTATGGATTCTGATTTTTTTTTTCTTTTAAGGCCGAACCGGTGGCATATGGAAATTCCTGGGCTGCAGCAGGTCAAATCTGAACTGCAGCTGAGACCTCCACCACGGCTTGTGGCCATGCTGGATCCCTAACCCCCGGAGCCAGGCCAAGGATTGAACCCACATCTTCATGGGTACTGGTCGGGTTCTTAGCCTGCTGAACCACAATGGGAAGTCCTGATTCTGATATTTTTAAATGACAGGTCAGCTCCCTAGAGTCTGTATTCTTTTTCTTACTGATCCTATTTTGCTTTGGAAAAGAGCCCCCGAATCTCTCTAAATCAGTGTGTGTGTTCTAGTCTTTATGGAGAAGGGGGCAACATGATTCATATATACGTATGTATGTATGTATACGAAGGTCCTGGTGGGTTGGTGGGATCATTGCTGATGTCAAGGATGAACGCCCTTCAGGTGAGAGCACAGCGTTCAGCATTCTGAAACCTTCCTTCCCGTTTCTCTGCTCCTCTGCCAGTAAGTTCCATCACTTAAACAATATCCTAAGGCCAAGCTTCCCACATGGGGAGGAAACTTGCAAACGTTTGGTGTTGTCAATATCTCCAGGAAACTTCTTCTAGACATTTGAAAGCCAAAAACCCAACCCCTACTACTCTCTCTCCCCAATCTGTTCACACACAGACACTCCCTGAATTAATAAGGAAGGGTCACAATAACATCATTCAGAAGTTGAGCAACAGCAGAAGACACGCTTTTGTGGGCAAACAGACAAAAAAGCTTATTACACAAACAAGGTGGCGCGAGCTTCTTTTAAAAAAAAATTCCAAAATATCACCACCGCAACAAATTTCCACCTATATTCAATCAAAATTTCCCATGTCTTTTTTTTTTTTCATAGAAGACATGGAAATTTTATTTCTGTGTTAAAACCGATCACCAGCATTTTCTCACGGCGACCAGACAATGTGAAGGCAGTCAGGAGGGGTAAGGCTTAGCCATTGTTTTCAGGCTACCTGGGTTTACATATATGGCTCCACAGTATATGTGCCGTGGGACCTTGGGAAAATTACTTCACCTCAGTTTCTCATCTGAAAAATAAAAATTTAAAAAGACCTCAGAAGTGTGTCTAAGCCAAAACAGTGCGCTGCAGATGCAAAGACCGTATATCTAGAATCTTCTCCTTTAAAGGAAAGTGGGATCAATTGATTGGCGAATTCAACAAAGAAGAATGAGAAGTTGGGGAGAGAGGCACATTTAGACAAATTGCTTCGGCAGATCTATTTAGAGGATTCTGATGAAGTGAGAGGTGCAATGAACAAACTATTGGTGGGGTCTGCTGCCCGGGTTTTGAGTCTCTACTGGGCTAAGGTCGGTAAAAGGGTAGTGGATCTCAACCCACTTGATGATATAGGATAGAACCAAGGACGGAATGAATGAATTTTCCATCAGTTAAAAAAAAAAAAGGTGTGTTGACTGGATTTAATGGAATAACATAAGACAATGAAACAGCACCTAACCAAACGCTCCTTGAATGTTGGCTATTATTATATTTGTTATATTTATACGATTATATAAGGGCATTTCTATTTTATTTAATGAATATGTTATTTTAGATTTTGTTTTACGTATATATTAAAATAGTATTTATATTATATTTTTAAAAACAGATTAGAAAATACATATTGATGGGATACTATATTGTTTAGGGAGCAAGTGCCAAAGCTCCTAGAGGTGGCATCCAAGTTATGATCAAATACAGTGGTGTTCTCCTTAACTCCTCCACGTGCCTGGAGAAAGTATTCATGGTTTTGTTTTAACCATCAAGAGTGAAAAGGTTTCAGAGATGGTCCCTAGAACGTAGCCGGGATTCATGACAGATCCAGAGGGAAGAACGCCACCTACTGAAATTCAAATTTCAAAATTTATCTCTCCATCATGAAAACTTAATGATCACCATAAACTTAGTAAGATGTAACACTTCATAGTCATTAATTAGTTAATCTGAAAAACATCTTTGTGAAGTAGAAAGGGGTCATTATGACTATTCACAGGATGCACTGATAAAGCCTTTGAGACGGAGGCCGTGACTCCCCAACGTCAAGTGTTCAACTTCCTTGGGTGACTCAGGGGAAATTTCGTCTGGTCATAAAGGTTGGAATTCGGTGTTTGTGAGGAAGTTCTCAGGCCCCGTAATACATGTCACGCTCTCTGTTTCTATCGGCCCTGGAGATCTGCAGAACCACTAATCTCCGTTCATACTTGGTCAGCTCTTACCAAGAGAAGCAGAACACCCTGGGAAGAAAGACTTTCTGTTGTTGGCACCGATAAACCAACACATTATGGATGTCTTCAGCTGGTACTTTGCATATGTTTTCCTAGCTTTATGAAAGGCATAGACTTCCTACTTCTCTTTCTTCAAGGTAAAAGGAATTTGATCACTTTCTGAATATGTTGATATTTTGCCAAAATTCAAGATGAGAAGACAGGTTCTCCAGAATACTTTGTGTTTCAGATATAGTCTCCTCCAACAGGTCTAATTTAGAGCACTTAAAATACTTGTCCAGTTCCTCCTGTCTTTATGTATACTTACATGATGTAGCAAATATAGAGAGAAACATTTGATGCATGGCAGTAGTGCACTGAGATTGATTTCACTGGGTAAAATTTACTGTATAACAGCTAACTAGACACAAACCCTGAATTACTGTTAAGTCCAACCTGCAAAGCAATTTTCGACAGGGACCCAAATCAAATAGAAACTTTTAGACACAGTATATTCAGTAAGCTTAAAATATCCTGGGTTTTCTCCATTTAGTCAATTCTTCTTCTTTTGTCCTTATTTATTCACTCAATAAACATATATTTAAAGACTTGGTACCAGAATACGTATCGAATATGATAAAATAATATATTGACTTTAGTTTGTCAACACTTTCACAAGAGTAATCCATGGTTTAAGATGGAGAGAGCATAGCCGTAGTTAAGAAAACTGGCTTAAGGCTCATTCCAGTCTAAATTCAAATCTCCACTTGGCCACATACCAGATCTCTGGCATTAGAAAATTTATTTGGCCTCCCTGAGCTTGAGTCATCTGTAAAATGTGAAGTGTAGCCTTTCTGTCATGCAGTTATTCGGAGGCTCAAAGAAAATAATAACTATAAAGCAGTTAATGTACTGTTTGAAAATGTAATGTTTGTTTGCTGTGTTAAAATCTATCTAGGAGTGTGGGTTTTTTTTTTTTTTTTTAAGTGATTCCTTTAGGTTGAAATTTACTGGGAAACAAATCTTTTAACTCGATGTGGTGCATCTTCAGACCAAGAACTTCAAGCACCCTTCCCATCTGTGATGCAGTGAACAAAATTCCCTGACAGTGACTCTGAGTCTTTCTTCTGGATTAACTAGGTAGCTGCTGAAGACCAGGAGGTGTCCCCTCTCCAAGTGGAAGGGGCTGCTCCCAAGCTCAGCTTCCCCCCAGACCTGGGCTACCTCCCAAAGGGAGGGTATTACTACAAGTTCTATTTGCCATATGGTCTTCTGGAACTGGGCAGCTGGCATGTCCAAACTAGACCAGTCAACAGCTACACCCCGTCCCCAAGCAGCCTGTATACTGTCCCACTGACAAGGCTTCTTTTTCACTGTTACCTTATCAAGGCTTAAATGGCAGGAAGCAAGAGTTCTCTAGTGGAACATGGACCTGTGTGCCGGGAGCAGGGGCCTCTGGACCACGTGTGCTCTCCGTGGGAGAATGGCAGTCAGAAGACATAGGCCCCCTCTTCTCTTGCTGGTCCAGCCTCACAGGTTTTCTTTTGCCCAGTGAAGCCCAGGCCATAGGATGATGAAGAGGTGACCTTGAGCCCTCTGCATCACAGGTGGTGGCCCAGAAAGGACGCCCCAGACATAATACTGCCCGAAGACATTTTCCTCATGGGCTCCTTTTCTGTTTGCTAAGATTCCCAATGGGAATGATAATACAACTGGCAGCAGTCCCGGGTCCACCTGGTTCTGGATGTACCACTAGAACATTCCCCTCTGTCCTTCCAGGAATTTTTAAAAAATGAAGAAAAAAAAAAAATCCACCCCGTTACTATTGTCATCCAAGAGTTCAGTAAAGCAAAAAGGGTTTTTCTTCACAAAGGCTTATGGACTCATAGATAGCAGAAACTCTTGATTAAGAGAATGGAAATAAGTTAGAAGATTTAAGAATGCAGCGTGGAGTTCCCACCATGGCAGAGTGGGTTAAGAATCCTACTGCCGCAGCTGCAGCTTGGGTTGCTGCAGAGGCACAGGTTTGATCCTTAGCCCAGCAGGGTGGGCTAAAGCATCTGGCATTGCCATGGCTGTGGCATAGGTTGCAGATTCAGTCCCTGCCCTGGGAACTTCCATATGGCTCAGGTGAGGCCATAGAAATATAAATAAAAATAATGTAGCCTGTTTTTAGTTGTTCTGTAATGTGCTAATTTGCCTTTGCTTTTTATGCTTGTGAGGAAAATGAAGACTTGATTCTAATCAAGTTCACTATTTTGTTTGCAGACATAAATAATTAAAGCTACTATAACATATTTTTCCTGTGTTATAAAGTTAAAAAAAAATACCTCTAACTTGATGAAGTATTTGTATCACATGGAGGCATGCTTTCTTAGGTTGATAGGAGAAATATCACAGCATAGTGTAAAAAGCAATTTTCAATTTCTTTGACACAGGTTAGGCTGAACTTTTTCTTTTTTATCTTCATTGGTAGTTTTTATTTCTTCTTTTGTGCATTGCTTCTTAGTATTATCGAAATTTCAGATATTATCTGCAAGCATTTCTTAATTGGAAAATTCTTTATATGTTGACATTGTAATCGATACAGTCAAGTGTTTTATCATTCGATCATTTCTCCACTTGGTTTATTTATACTATAAAATTTATGCATGCAAGAATTTTACATTTTTGAATAATTCGGCCTTTTTCTTTAGAGTTTCTGTTTTGCTCATATGTTTAGCACATCTCTGCCTAATCTAAGATTACATATTGATCTGTATTTCTTTCTCTTTTTTTTTTTAAAACAAATTGTGTAGTGTATATTTAACTAATTTAAATAATGGAGTAAAGTCTGCTTTAAAACGTAATATAAAATTCTATTTTTCTCCAATAATGGAGGCTGTCTTTCCATAGCGATTTGAATAATCTCTTTGTAAGTGTTTTTTGTTGGTGCACCTCTCACCACGTTCATTCTGCTCAGTCTCCTTTCAGAGAACCACACCTGGATCATCCTGTTATAATTGTCTCCGTCATGCTGTATTCTTTCCCTCTCTTTTCTTCTTTTTTTGGGATGCTCCTCTGTTTTTGGTCTCACTCAAGAGAATTTAAGTTTCCTGAAAGTTGGAACTTTCCTGTTTGTTCACAACTGCATCTCCATGCTTCGAAAAGACCCTGCATATTAAACAAAACAAAACAAAACAAAACACTTTCTATATAGATATTGAATAAAAAAGTACTTAGATGCAAGGTGCCTTTTATGTTATCTGACTTTGTGAATACTTTCCTCAGACAATGTGTCTGGGAAAAGGTGGAATAAATGTCTCATTTTACTGTTTGTACCTCTTCTGAGTAACGGAGTTCAATTGTTTCTCTGCATGTCTCCATTTTTTTTTTTTTTTAAGTGATAGGCACTTTGAACATGTTCTATATCTCAGTGAGATTGTGATTGGGTTTCTTTTTATATAGATTGCTAAAGTAAATGACATTAAGTACCTTTTTGATTTCAGATGCTCTTAAGAAAACAAAAAGAGCAAGCATGATGATATTTTTCTATAAAAGGAAGTTTAGCTTATTCTATCTGGCTTTTTTTTTTTTTTTGGTATTTTTAAACTCCTTATAATTTAGTGTTATCCTAAGAGGCCTTGATCTTATTTATTTTTAATTTTATTTTCCATGGAAGCGATCCATCTTCAGAAGCAATTTGGCAGCTAATGGCACTTTTTTTTTTTTTTCTGCCAGTTCTCAGACACATAAAATCATGATACAGGAAGGGAAGGAAACCAGTTTGATGGTCTCTGTGGTATTAACTGGTTGCTGAGCAGAGACCCAAACCTCTCCCGAGTTCCTCTAGGCTTTCCGGGAGTGTTTTGCTAAGCTGTAAGGAGGCTGCCGTTGGAATTCCACTGCACTGCTGTCTCAGGCTAATTGGCTTTATGTTATCACAACTGAGGAAAGGGTGGAGTCCACAAAGAACTGGGTGTAATTTATTCGGGTGAGATCCAAGTGCCAGCTACATAGCCTGTTCAGTTCTCTCCGAGATTAGCTGAGGATTGAAGCTCTAATTCATCTTACTAATTAATGGATTTAGCTTAATGGCCATAAGTTTAGATTTTGTGCAGGAGCCTAAAGATCTTAAAGTACTGTACACGTCATAAATCGGCCATGCACCTAAGTCACCGCAACCTTTTGGGGCCACCTGTCTTCCCAATGTGATGCCCCACCTGGCCGTCCTCAAAATAAAGGGTTGTCTTTATTCCCTCCCAAGGAAGATCCCTTGACTTAAAAGAAAAATGACTGCGTGTAGGGTGCATCTGTGCACACCCAAGAAAGTTTCTTCTGCTTTTCATCTGTTTTAAACATTGTTTTAACTGTGCTATGGCACGTTTTGGGCAACATTCATCAATTTTGATTTCCTCTGTGGCACACAGCCAAGGAAATGGAGACAAGGCTTTATTGTGGAAAACCATCGAGTTTTGGGTTGGGAAGCAATAAAGTTCCTTTTCATGTGTGAGGTCTGGGAGCCCTTCAGCACTTCCTGCTCTGCGGATGCCAGCGCGCATCTCCAAAGACACACAGTGCATGGAATCCTCTAGTGCTGTACAGGAAACGGGAAGAGGATCAGGTCTCTGCAAGGTAGGTCAGACCAGTTCCCAAGTGGCAGGTCCATGGCAGGTGGCTCGGGGCTGAAGTGTGCCACTGTACCCTCACCACCTTGGAGAGGTACCTCAGCGTCTTTCTGAGCCAGGCTTTGAGAAGGGAGCCAGAAGACGTTTGAGAGGTTACTTCTCTGCCTTTGATTTCTTCCTGTGTCCACATCAGTCTTTTACTTCCGATAGTGTAGACGGACAATACAGATGGGACATTTTTTTTTTTTTCCATCACTCTGAAGTAGGGTGAAAAAAATCCCTAAGTAGGATAATATTTTAACTCTGATCCATTGCAGTTTCCAGGTCATTGGGCACATGTCCAATTGCCTTCTGAGGTCATGAAAAAAATGGGGGGGGGGAGCATAAAGTAGATGCTTAGTCTAACTTGCTGACTGAGGGATAGTATTTTATTCAGCTTTCTTAGCTTACCCGGAGCATGAGAATATGATTCATGGTTGGAGAAGGAAAGTTCTCAAGATAAGGTAGAAAAAAATGACTCCCTTAAAGACACAATTGAATCAAGCAAGTCTTAGTACTTGAGAGAGCACCAAGTAAGTATTTAGTGCATGATTTCATGAGTTTTAACACATGCCTAGATACTTGTAACTACCACCAAACAGGTTACAGAACAGTTCCAACCCCACCGAAATATTCCATCGTGTCATGTAGACACTCTCTCTCCCCCCTTCCTTTAAGCTCTGGATTTGGCAGAGTTCTTTGATGTATCTGACACCAGAACCACTATCCAGAAAGGAACAAAAAGTAAGCTGGACCTCATCTAAGTTAAAACATTTTCTTCTTGAAAAACCCCGTGAAGAGTGAAAAGCCAAGCCTGGGAGAAAACCGCTTCAAATCACCTAAGAGACAAGGCACTTTGAGAGAGAGGAAATTGAATGAGGCATGACATTTTTTCTACACCAAAGTGTAGCCAAATGGAGAGAGAGATCAATATGGAATGAAGTGTGTACGAAGAAGGAGGTGATGAGTGCTAAAGCCATGGCGCACTGACAACACAGAAGCATTTGAGATGGTGGGGGGGGAGTTTTGGTCCAGCTTGGAAAACTGAGGATGGCTTCATGGGGCATGGAAAGTGGGGGGAGAGGGTGTTCCAGAGAAGGAGACTGTGGAAGAAAAGCCACAGAAGAGCAACAAAATGCAGGACATAAACAGGAAAAAGCAAGTTGTCTACTCTGGCGGGCTGCAGGTGTCAAACCTGCGTCACTGATGGCAGGACGAGGATGCACGTAGACCGTCTAAGCTCCGGATGAATCTTCACGTGAACCCATCCTTCTGTATTTATACCTTCCTAGGCCATGAGGGGGAAAAAGCAGCTCTCTTAAAAGTCATGTTGCTCCCGAAGAATAGACTCCTGGTTGGGCTGAAACACAGAAAGCCTTTCAGGGTATTTAAGGCCCACCGCACTGTCAGGAGAGGCCATTAGAAATGCCAACGTTAGCCGCACGGTGATGAGTTCAATAAACAAAACAAAGAAACCAATTAGAAGGTACTTTTGAGGCCTTTCGGCTTTGATTAGTTATAAAGCCAGAGAAAGACAGCCAGCAATTTGATCTTGTTTGCCTGCAAGGAGAGTCAATATTCAGAATCGTTTTTCGAAAGGTCCTGGATGACTTAGGTCCCACCATGTCTCATGCGCTGTTGACATCCTGCCGTGGGACCTGGCTCCCCAAGTCATATTTCCTGTGTACCCTCGGGCTTAGCTATAAATGAAACACCGGGATGCGTAACACTGAAGTATTTTTTTACTGGGCAAAATTCCTGAAAGGACGGACTCTTATGCTATTGGTCAGCTGTTGAAAGGAGCATAGAATTAGCATTTAAGTTATGCTAAACAATGCAGGAGTGTCAGAATATAAACATATGCCACTTTCAGGCTTGCAGATAGATGTCGGGCTTAAAGGTTGTTTTTAAAATTCTGTTTGATGTTGTTTTAAAATAAAAACAAGATTGTATGCATTGGAAAGATCAGGTTCATGTCGTTTGCATTTTACTTTTCTTCAGAATATTAGATGGGAAAGATTTTTTTTTTTAAATTTACACTCACTTTTGTGTGTGTGTATGTCTGTGTGTATAGTTCTTTGTGTTTTAACTTATGCCCATATTTTTATTTTTGTAACCCCTACTACAAACAAGATATAGAATAGATTCAGCACCCTCCAAAAATTCCCTATTTCTGATCCTTTGTAGATAAGCCCTCCCCATGGGTTTGGCAAATACCATCCATAAAGGAAAAAATTGATAAATGAGCTTTCATCAAAATTTTTACAAATTTGCTCTTCAAAAAACATAGCTGAGAGGTTGAGAAGACAAGCTTCAGTTTGGGATAAACAATTTGCAAATCACATATCAACCAAGATCTTATATCCAGAATTAAGAACTCTTGAAACTCAACAGGAAGTAAATAAATAACCCAATTAACTATTGCCTTTGGAAAGGATTAGCAATGAGATCCTGCTGTGTAGCACTGGGAACTATGTCTAGTCACTTACGATGGAGCCTGATAACGTGCGAAAATAGAATGTGTTCATGTATGTGTAACCAGGTCACCATGCTGTACAGTAGAAAAAAAATTGTATTGGGGAAATAACTATTAAAAAAACAATAATAAATAACCCAATTAAAAAAATCACCAAAAGCTTTGAACAAAGACTTCACCAAGAAGGTAAAAGATAGGCAAATCAGAAAATGAAAAGTCATTACGCTTATATAAATTAAAACCACAGTGTGGAACCATTATATACCTATTAGAACGAGTAAATTAAAAAAAAAAATACTGGTGATACAAACCAATAACGAATGAGGAGCCAGTGGAAGTCTTTTACACAGCTGGTAAGAATGCAGAATGGTCCGATTACTCTGGAAACCAGGAAGAGTGTTTCTTTAAAAGGCAAACATAGTCATCCCCCATGGCTCAGCATCACCCTTCTGGAATTTGAGTTAGAGAAATGAAGACTTCGAAAAAACCCGTACAGGAATGTTTCTAGCACCATTATTCATAGTCACCCAAATCTGGAAACAACTCCAATGTCTGTCAAAGGCCGAATGGATACCCAAATCATGGTATATCCATAAAACGGAGGACAGGAAACATCACAGCCGGATCTGAAGATAATTACACTGAGTGAAAGAAGTTATCATTTGGGGCAAATGAACAGCCTCTTCCTTGGAGGTATATCTCTTCTTAGCCTGCTTATGAAATACCTTTTTCTTGCCTCTCTTAGGCCTCATATTGTTCCTCCTTTTTCATCCATGGTGCTTCTATCCTGAAAACCTCAATTGTGCATATTTTAGGTATCTTTTGCCGCATAAAAAAACACTCCAGGAGTTCCCGTCATGGCTCAGTGGTAACGAACCCAACTAGTATCCATGAGGACACAGGTTCGATCCCTAGCGTGGCTCAATGGATTAAGGATCTGGCATTGTTGTGAGTTGTGTTGTAGGTTGTAGACACAGCTCAGATCCTGCATTGCCGTGGGTGTGGTGTAGGCTGACGGCTACAGCTGCAATTCGACCCCCAGCCTGGGAACTTCCATATGCCTTGGGTATGGCCCTAAAAAGCAAAAACAAAAAAACCCAAAAAGCAAAAAGCAACCCCCCCCAAAACCCCACTCCCCAAACAGAAAAACAAAAACAAACAAATGAAAAAACCACTGCAAACTGAATAGCACATCACAACCACCATTTTATTATTCTCCCGGATTCTGTGAGTCAGGACTAGTCTTTCTACCTCTCCCATATTGGCTGTGCCTGTATCCCTTATCTGCGTCTCTCCTCCCAGAGATTAAGTTATCTGGGGCCTGGACTTTTCTCCTGAATACTAGACTCATGGTTCACCTGTCTCAGTAATATTTTATTTGAACTCACCAGGGTCAAAACCAAATAGAAATGGACCCACTTAGAATCATAATTCAGAGCATCTACCCTAATAAGAGTACGTAAATCTACTCAAGGCCAGGTGATTCAAAACAGCAAAAAGTCATAAGTAAGCGAAATGCCCAGCAATAAAAGAAACTGTGAGGTCATCTCTAAAATACCCACTGGATGAGATGGGAGGTACCTATGAAAAATCAGTATAAAGATGACGTAGCAATAGCATCACTTTGAAATATCATGTCATGAAAAAGGAAAGAGCATCTAGAGATGTATATAATTCCACCGCAATTAAAAGCAAAAAGATGTCCACAAGACTGTTGCAAGAAAAACACTCGAGGCGTTCCCTCGTGGCTCAGCACGTTAAGGATCCATCATTGTCACTGCTGTGGCTTGTGTTTTATCCCTGGCCTGGGAACTTCTGCATGCTGCTGTGGGGCCAACAACAACAAAGCTTGGGGCTAATTGCTTTGCAAAAGGTGACATTACAGAGGATTTATTCTTGCTCCTCTCTTCCAATTTTCCCTTCTGTTATTACATTAATAACCTAAAAAACTATTTTTAAAAACCCCAAACAAAACAAACTGTCCCAAACTGAACTTGTCATTTCATGCCTCCTGCTAGTCTCCCTCTCTTTTCTCACTCTCTTTTTGTCTTTCCTTGAATCTCAGTTAAAGCCATTACCATCCTCTTAGTGCTCCAGGCTAGATGCTTCGGAGTCTTCATTTTGCCCTTTTTTATTTATTAATTTAACAGTCTTGAGGTACAATTAACCTTTGAATATCCTGAATTCTACTTCTCCCTTGTCTTTGCAACCATTAATTGTTAAATAATTTATGGAATAGACATAAAACTACTTTTAGGATTGTCTAGAACTGTACGTGTCTCTACTGGGTTCCAATCCCTGCCTCCCTGCTCAGTCTCTGGATGAGCCTGGGCAGATTTCTCAGTCTTCCTGAACGTGTTTCCTTATCTGGAGAGGGAGGATAGCACATTTGTCTCAGGTAAAATTTTGCACACAACATAGGTAATAACAAATACGGTGTCCGGAAAGGGTAAAATAAATAGCAGTTGCTGTATGGAATATAAGCCTCTTCCACTGCAGCCATTTATCGTCCCATGGTTCCCTAGCACTTGGGTAAGAAAAGCAAACACACAAAACCACACGTACATGGAGAAGCAGGATGTCATATTGAGACAACGGTATCTTAGTATTTTTCTCTCCGCCTCCCCTATGATGACAAACCACTAACCAACCAGCCTCAGGTGCCTGTAAAACAAGTTTACTATCAGAAATTAGATGCAGAGAAAAATCAATGGCCTTGTGGTCAATATTAATCTCCCACCAATAAAGACCTCGGGTCTTTCACGCTTTATGGCAACTGTCCCAGTGATCTACTTAAAGTGCTTAAAATACTTAGAGGGCCCGCTGATAGCATCTTATCAAGGCTCTGAACGGCAGTGTCAAAGAGCGCCCACCCAGCAGCGGGGGCTGGTTCTGTCACTTGACAGAGGGTGTCCTTGGGGCTCACAGACACCAGATTCTGTTTGCCAATGGGTCGGCCCATGGGTCTGACTTTCCCTCCTCTTCTCGGAGATGAGGGGGACTGTCCTTTCTTCTCCCCAGGCTTTCAGGCTCCACCGAGACACAGAGGGCAAGGGCGCCACTCCTCACTTGAGCCAGCGTTGGTAGGCATCTCAGCGCGTGTGCTCTAGAGGGCCTTCGACAGAACACTACGCTGCTGGCAGCCGACGCGTCCCTTCTTCTCCACAGAAGTCTCTGCACATTCATACTCAGGGCTTGTTGGCATGGAGGGCTGCTGTCCAAATCGCTCAGGTTCACTTCCAATAAAAGCTTCCTCTTCTCATAGAGATCATACTTCCACCAAGTGACCGGCCCAGCTCTCCAAATTAACGTCTAGTTTAGAAATGTATAGATCTGCTGTCAGTGGGGTAATTTGGGTTCCAGATGCTTGGCAGGGAATGAAGACATGGCTCCGGGGGGGCTGCTAGGCCCCTTCCTGGCTCTCCCCTGGCGTCAGTCATGTTCTTTTGGGGCAGCCCGCCCCCACTCCCACCTCAGCACCACTATCACAGCACCTTGGAGGTCACGGAGGCAAGAATCCTTCCTGAGCGTGGTGTTTCCTGTAATGAAAAAGCATACTTTTTTTTTCTTTTCTCATTTTTTAAAGGTTTTTGTTTGTTTGGTTGGTTTTGTCTTTTGTCTTTTTTGGGCCGCACCCCCGGCATATGGAGGTTCCCAGGCTAGGGGTCCAATCGGAGCTGTCGCCGCCGGCCTACACCACAGCTCACAGCAACGTCGGATCCTTAACCCACTGAGCAAGGCAAGGGATCAAACCCGCAACCTCATGGTTCCTAGTTGGATTCCTGAGCCATGACAGGAACTCCTAAAGTTTTTTATTAATATCTAAAATTTTATCGCAGAATGGCTGGTGTACAGTGTTGTATTCCGTTCAGGTTTAGGGCAAAGTGAATTCTATAGCATGTGCATAAGTTGATTATTTTTTTCCCATATAGGTTATTGCAGAACAGTGGGTAGACTCCCTGGGCCACACAGGAGGTCCTTGTTCGTCATCTATTTTATAGATAGTAACGTGTATGTGTTAAGTCCGTCATCCCCGCCCCCCCCCCCCACCGCCGCCATGGTTTCCTCTTTGGAAAATTGAATATTCTTTCAAGTTTCATTGCAGTAAAGGTGACTGACAATGTGGTGATCATTCCTGCCGTACAGCAAAGTGATTCCGTTATAGGGCACTCACGTCCATCCTTTTTCAGATTCTTTTCCCATATATGCGATCACAGAATGTCGGGTAGTGTTCCCTGTGCTATACAGCAGGCCAACCATCCCTACTCCGCAGCGAAAACACACTTACTTCTGAGGCATTTGCCATTGAACAGCAGTCCTCCTGTATGACAGACACACCTACACACACATACAGGCACAGATTGTTGTGCAAAGTTGGAATCTCCAATGGGCCTGTTGACTTTCGGAACTGTATTTGAGATTTTATACGAGCAGAATAATTTGGAAATTTACAAGATAAGCGTGCCTGTGTGGCTCAGCAGGTTAAAGACTGAGCATTGTCACTGCAGAGGCACAGGTCACTGCTGTGGCACGGGCTTGATCCCTGGCCCTGGAAGTTCTGCCTGCCGTGGGCGCGGCCGAAAAATTCTACAAGATATCTCACTTTCTATATGCCCATAGTCTATTTTAGTTAGTCGACCACATCCTTTTTTTTTTTTTAATATCTTACCCAAACCTTTCCAAGTGGCACATGCTGTTTGAAATCAGAATGACAGACATTACTTTGATGTTCCTTTTTATTCTTAACTTAGTCATCATTCACAGCTGCTTCTGCTTCAATTGAACAAGGCACTTAAAAAGGGAAGATATTATATAAATTAAATTTTCATTGCTCTATAACTTATCAAAAGATTGCGCCATTTCTGATTTACAGTTAGGATTGGAAATTAACTTCAAAAGGCAAGAAATGGAAAAGTGGAGGCATACTCTTTCATGGCTTATTACTGAAAAGGGAGAAGTGATGTAATGATAAAAAAAAAAAAGTTTCTCCTCTTGAACAAAAGAAATACCCATTCCTCTGGCACCTGTGTGTTTATATCCATTTACAAGCTTTGTCTACCTCTTAACCCTTTGAACTCATAGCTACGATGCCAACAACTCCTATAACGCAATCGGTATTGAACCCAGACTAGAACTATGGAGTAAAAGAAATTAGAACTTGAAGATACATCAAGAGATTTTAAAAAAAAGGCCAGCCTATTGCTTTCAGGCAGATGTGATACATATCAGAAAGTTGATCTGTCCCCCTTACACCTGATTCATGGTAGAGGAACCCTGGAACCACGTCATCTCACTCATTCCTGTTCAACACGCTTCCCGTTACCACACAGAACCGAATTTGGCAACACGAGCGTAAAAGGCTCACGGGGAAATTGTCGAGTTGTGCCCCCAGGTTTTGAGATCTTCTAGATTCCTGATTTATGTGATGGCTTCATCCACAGTGGCTTTTCCTCTCTACCCGGAGGATGGCTTGCATCTCAGGCACCCACCTGCATTCTTAGCCTGGTTACTGAGGCACCCCTCCAGGACCTCACATTTGATGAACCCATCTCCAAACCCTCCCTCTTGACTTGGCATCTCTTTCACTCCTCTGTACCCACGCACTTCCCTTTTGGCTTCTCAATCTTGCCGCCTTTCCATTTTGCTCTCTTGAGTAGAATCCAAAAACCTACACCACCAGTCACTTATATAATGCCTACACTAAAATTCTAGATTCCTTCTTTTTTTTTTTTTTCATATTCTCTTTATCCTCCAAGGACCTCCATCACTGACTTTGTCATTTGCTGCTCAGAGAGCACATATCCTCCTAAAATCCATGGCCCTGAGCACTTTCCAGGGTGGCCCCTTCATTACAAAACTTCAGACTCGGGCGTCATCTTGCATATTTTCCTTTCATTCTCCTTCTCACGCTTTTCCCTTATCCGTATCTCTGGCGTTTCTTGCTCACACATACATATAAATACACATCCATATTTTATTGAATGACAGAGCTTGGAAAAGGAAACCAGCAGGAAGTATGTTTTTATTTTCTGTACTTGGCAAGTGAGTGCATCAAATTCTTGGTGGTTTAAGTTAGGAAGAACGTTTGGTTTGGAGCTAAGAAAACATGATTTCAGCCCTAAATCTCTTGCTAATTAATTGGGTAACCTTGGGGAAGTTATGTTTCCTCTGTATCTCAGGTTTATTATCTATGAAGTGAGTGCAACAATACTTTCTTTTCCTAAAAGGAAGAAGTTAGGCAGCATAATCCTTTGAAAGCCCATCAAACATCATCTGATGCAACAATTGCAATGAGTGCGTGGATATTTTTAATTGCCCAAGACTATTTAGTAACTCCTCGGTTATCCCTTGAAAAATATATCATTTCCACATAATGTCACCTGTGGGATTTTTTATAATTATAGCGTGGATACATATATACATGTCACACATATATTTGATAACAACTTTTTGTGTGGCATTGCTAAGCTTGGGGGTCACATTATATATATTTATAACTGCTAAAGTCTACTGAACATTTATGTTGGAAAGAGTAATTAATCTTGATTATATAATTGTTTGACAAATGTAATCTTTATCAAGATCATGGATCGATTAGAATGTACTCTGGTTTCTTGATTGTAAACCTTGGATTGTTCCTAAATATAAATTTTCTCTAATTTTAAATTCAGTTATAGAAACATTTCACAGGAGCCTAAATATGTAAATTATGTTCTAGAAGCTCAACATGAAATTTTGAGTGAAACCCTCTTTCCAGCAGAAAGATGGAAAATGCAAAAGACTGTGAAACTGGACTAAGTGTAAATGTTGAAAGAAAAAACAAAAGACCTAGGAGTTTGAGAATGGGAGAAAACCCGTTCTTTTGGAAGTATCACTAAAAGCAGGTGAGCTAGATGGTCTTTTGTTGATCTCTGATTACAAATTTTAACACCTATTTATTGTACAGAATGGATACTTGAAACTTAAGGTCAAAAGTACTTTCTAAACTGGTTATACTACTTTATATTCTCATCACCTGTGTGTGGAATTCTTAATTTCCTCTTAGTCGTTCAATGTTGGCAACTATCCCATTTTTATGATTTTTCAATGACATTAGTTGGATAGAAGAATACTATTTATATCTAAATTTGCTTTGATTTTATATCATACTTATATCTCATTGAATAGACCCTTACTTAATATTTTTTCTGAAGGTTTCAGACCAATAAATAGGACAGGAAAAACAAAGAGATGCACACATATTGAGGAAAAGATGGTTATTATTTAGAGGTGAACTATTTAGAGATGAATGTTTCTCAACCCAGAGTTAACTCGAAGACTAATAGACAAAATGAAAACATTAGTAAGATGCACCAAGAGGTAAAATTTCAGAGACAAAGAAAAGATCCATGTATGTTTAATACCATTTTTCCCATCATATAACATCAGAAATAGATATTAATTTTAACCAAATACCTTTCTGGCATTTATGCACAGTAGAACATTATGTAAAAAAAGCAAGGTACAAAGCAGTATATAAAAATGGTTATCTGTATGATATGTTCTTTGGATGAATTTTTTATTTTCATTTTTGACATAATTAACTAGTATTATTAAGTAAAAAATAAAAACATACCATAAGCATTCCTTGAGTTATTAAATATTCTTCAGGTGATATTTTTATGTATTATGTGATTCCATCTTGTATATTTATCATAATTTATTTAATTAATTGTCCAATAATGTAATATTTAGTCTTTTTCTCTCCCGATATAAATAAAGTTGCAATGGCTGTCCGTATACATAAAGATTTATGTACATTACTGATTCTTTCCTTAAGATAAGTTCACAGAATGATTTTACTAGGGAAAAAAATATAAATCTTTTAAGGCTGACTGGATATATTTGCCAAATTCCCTTCTAGAAATGCTATAAATTTTACTTCCTACTAGTAGGATATACAGATACCTGCTTTTCTTCATCTTTGTCAATATAGGAGGTTTTAAAAAAATTATTCCCTTAATTTTTGGCGACTCTAATGGGTGAAAAAGTTTCTCCTCATTGTTTTCTTTGGCTTTAATTTTTAGTGAGGTTAATCATTCTTGCATATGTTCCTTGACTGCTTTAAAAAGTTTTTTTCTTAACTGTTTATTCATATCCTTGCCTTTTTCTTTGCCTTCAATACTGGTAAGTTTTTTTTTCCCTCTCCCTTCAGAAAAACCCAATAAGACCTCTCTACTTTATATGCATTCCTTTATATTTTTTTGTTTCTTAAATTTAACTTTTAATGGGGGGGGTGGTTAGAATGTTGATAGGTGAATAGGATGAAACGAAGGAAGAAATTTTCTTCAGGAGAAAGAGCACCCACATAAGGCTCCGTGTTGGAATATGTAAGATATTTGGGGACAATAAAAGTAGGCTAAATTATTTATAGGTAATTGTCCTTTTCCAAGTCATTCTTCTCAGAGAAGCTGTCTCTTTTGAAAAATTCTCTAGCTCTTACCAGTTATCCTTAGGATAAAATTCCTTAGGTCTTTCCTGGTCATCCCATCAAGATAGCCTTTTAATCACTCAATCCCATCTCCTGAGTTAATTTTCTTTGTGATAACTTACTGCACTTAATGTAGTACTATAGATGTGTGCGTATTTTTCCACATACGATTTGGGGCTCTCTTTCCTTAAATACGAAGTGCGTGAGAACCAGGATGGGCCCTCGTGTTGGCACCTCTACACCAGCACGTGGAAGGGTGGCTGGCACAAAGTAGCTGCTCATAAATATTATGTTTCGAAAACTCTGTACATTTCCCGATACGTCCAGCTGTGATTTATTTCTGTTTCTGCTTCTTCTAACTCCGGGATCTCTGCTCTCTTTCAACTGAGCTATTATTGATCCTTTAGGACTCAGCTTTGAGGTTGTATCACTAGGAATCTTTTCCTGAGTCCCTTCTTATCAGTCAATGTGTTTCCATAGCAACCAATACACTCCCTTGTCACCGCATGATCATCTTATGTTATAAATGCCTATCTCTTCTTGGTTTCTGGTGTAGACAATAAGCTACCTGAGGAGAGGTTTATGTATCCTCAGGACTGGGCAATTAACAAAGAAGTTCCATACGCACTGAAAAAGGATGTTATAATATATAGTAGTTATAATACTCATATATTTCGATTATCACTATTTATTATTTATAAACATAACATTCAGTACATTACAAGATTGTTTATATGAGCCACTAAGACAATAATAGTTTTAATAAGACAAAATAGTTTTAATAAAACTAAACTAGTGACATCATGCAGAATTTCTTAACAAAGCATACAACTAAAAAACATAGGCAATATTTCTAATTAGAAACATTAGAAGCCAGTGGTTAAACTAACACAAAGGGATAGGACTCAACTTTCTGGAAAATCCACTGAGAGTGTTGGTATCATACCATAACTTGGGGTATAATACAATAAATACAAGGAGTTATAATAATGATAAATCCAACTGTGTTAATAAATAAATCATGCCATTACTGTCTTTTGTAACAAACGTTCCTGCCCTATTCCTCCACTGTCCCCTAAAAAACAGGGAAACCAAATAAGGACTTCTGGGGGGCAAAATGGTATATCCAAGAAGCACTTGGCTATTGGACAGAGAGCTTCTTAGCACTAAATTCCGTTGAAAACTGTTTTGGGCATTTCGAGATTTAGTTATTTCTGGGATTGAGCGGCAGCGTTTTTCTAGGTCAAGCTCTCTGTTTTGGAAACTCCCGGCCTATCTAGGTGGCACAATTTGGTGGTCTTTAGCCAATGACCTGGGTCACGTTGATCTGTTTTGGCTTCTTTGGAACGCTGCTTTCTGTGGGTCAATTCTGCTCTCTTTGGGAAGCTGGTGAGCTTGATAGAATGTCCCCGTCACTATGTGGGGAGACTTTCCTGGCTCATGGAATGACATACACAGATCTACGTAATAACGAAATCAGTGGCCACGGGGAGAAAGGCCACATATCGAACAACAGCCATTAACACCACCCCCCAAAACTACAAACTCTCTGACTTGTTAGTGTTTGAACATAATGTAAACCTCCCCCCAATAGCCAAACACTGACATAGTTAGATTGTCATTCTGCCCCTTCCTCTATGCCTTCCTGGAGATGTATTTCCTCAACTGTTGGCCTAGGCTGAAAACCTTCGTTTCCCTCTAGTTTTACTCTTCAGAACAATTAATGTGCCCTCTGTTGCCACAAAAGAGAACCCTCTCCCCACCCCCCCAAGAGATATTTATTTCTTAACAATTAATATATCGGGACACAAAAATGCTGCTTGCATGTGACTCTCCATTTGATTTGAGAAGAATAATCAGGGCAGGAGATAGATAAATAGATGGATAACAGCTTTTAAAATAATAATTGCCGCCCTCGAAGTTAACATATTTTGACAGGTTATATCGTCAAAGCTATTAACAAACAGCTGTTTAGCTGTAGGGAATTTTGCTCTTAGGCTGAATCCAAAGATACGTGTTGGTATTTATTCAGTAATCAATCATAGAAAGAAAGGACCTTGAATTTTAGTTGGAAGTTTTTATTTTTATCCTTTTCCTCTCTCCTGGTCTTTAAACCTGCTCTCTGAGGAGAGCTATACATGCCAGGCTAGTGCTCATCAAAAGCTAGCAATCACAGCTAAATCAGCATGCAAAATGCCACTCAACCTTGGGCCTTTATTAAAATTTGCTGGGACTCAATTTGAGATAGCGATCATTCTTATTAAAAAGCAAAATGTAAGATAGTTTTTTTATATAAATCTCTGGATGGAATGGAATTGTTAATCAGCATAGGCTGATGTGATTTCTCTGTTGCAAATCCTGCCGAGGGCTCAGAAGTGGCACATTACCATAATTCGTAGGCTAGAGCTGGCAGCTTGAAAAAGACCTGCAAGAATCTTTAAAATGCTTAAGCAAAGCTGCAAGTCACAGCAAAACAACACAGGAAGAGCTGCTCCTCCGTGTGTCTCCCGTTATATAACGAAGTTTGGGCCTCTTCCTCATCACTTTCTTTTCTGGATGTTTCCCTCGTGTATGTTGCTGGGCGTTGTTTATAAACAACCACGGGGCAAGGGCATTTCTGCGCTGGAAACGCAGCCCATCCATGTACCGTGTTCTGGGTTCCCCGTGGAGGCTGATGGAGGGAGCTTGGGTTTTTTAGTTCAGAAAGTGGAGTCAATCAATTAACCACATGCACTTACCGCATTGTTTGTCTCGGCCACCGTATCCTTTTCCCCTGCCTGACATCACCCTCAGTAAATTCCGCCCTTTAAAAAATAGAGCAGCTTCCCAAAGATATACAACTCTTGGTGGCTGCACAATGGCCTGTTTCTTTAATGCCTATTTTTCACCTACAGAGAATACTCTTTGACGGGAGGAACCAATCCTTAGATTGAGTCAAGTCAGAAATTTACATCATTTTTCCCCACGGAGGGAAGGTCACACGCTCTCCTTTGCGGAAGGAAAATCCCCACGCATCTCCACTAGGAGGTGTCCGCTAAAGGACAAACACAGGATTGGTTCGATGGGGGGAGAATTTGCCCCCCAAAGGCCATCGACTCTGTGTGAACAGAGGGCGATCCGACCTAACATTGTAAATATTTACAAGGATTTTGTATGAGTCTATGTACACAGGCCACGCCACACACACACCTTTCCTAGGAGAAGCCCAGCGAGCGCGGTCCTTTGTAAGCCAACTCGCTGTCAAATAGTCTGTGTGTGAGGAGCCGGTGGTGGTGGCGGTGGTGGGTGGCGGAGGAAGAGACCCTTGCCCCTTGCTCAGTGCCCTTGGACGTGGGGGTGGGGCAGTGGCTTTCTGTCCATCTTTTGAGTTATGCTGGGAATTCAGAGGCGTTGCATTTGAATGTGAAACTACAAAAAACAGTGAAAGGCTCAAATTTTTCGTGGGGAACCAATGAGAGGGTCACGCAGATGCATCCGCACTCAATAAGAGGTCAAAAGATAGCGCTTCTGGATGTGCTCTTATGGGAGCACGAGGGGAAACTCACTAGAGCGTTGGGATTTGGGGAACAGATTTAAATGCGCATCTATGAAGGGACGAGCACACGGGTTTTAATGCATGAGCGACCTCCCCTTTCTGTGGCAGCTGACTTCTGTCGCCCTGATTAGGCTCCTCAGGTGTACTCAGAACTCACGGCCTTCGAGGGTGCGAGGTGATGTCTAACTTTCCGTTAGGAAATCTGAATCCGTTCAAGTTGGAAGGGACATGCGTTAAATGTGTTGGAAATTTATCACCCAGTGGTCAGGAAACCCGGTGGGCAGGTTTTTCAGCAGAACACATTCAAAACGGCAACAAAGTGCAAAAAGACCCGGGGAAGAGACAGGGAGCCGGATTCAAGGGGCTGTTCGCTCTGAGTCCCCTTTGGACACCCCCCATCCGAACCCCTTCTTAAAGCCGAGGAGCTGGAAGTGATTTTCGAGGTAAATGCAGCCATCAGATTAAACAGATTAGACGATGCACATATTTTTTAAAGTCCGAGAACACATGATGGGGGCCTTGTTTCAGAGCCCTGGTACTGGGGTGGGGGTGGGGGGCTTGCTTGCCTCCAGCCTCTCTTCCCCGCTTCCTCCTCCCCAAAGGACCGAGATTGCTCGGCGTCAAGTCCCCGTGCACAGCTGGACTTTACATCCCCATTTGCAGGGGATGCTTCATCTGAAATGCTGGTAGTATTTGTCAGCCTCGAAGTGTCTTGAGGCTGCTTCTGGGAGATACAAGGAGGAAACTGATAAGGAAAGCATCAGAAGGGCAGTTAATTGCCTCCAGTCTCTCGGTGCTGGGAATATTTAAAATCTATGGGATTAAAGGCAGATTAAAAACTGTGGAAGCAGGGGCCCAATAGCGCTGAAAGATCACAATCAGCAAGGGTAATGGCAGAGAAAAAATGAATGTGGCAAATAAAATGACAGATAGGAAATTCAGATCCGAGTCTAATGCTCCAAGTTCCATCTTGTAAGCACAATTCATCTACGTGTAAATCATTTTTTGGCTTCAAGCTTATCAGCCAATCGGTGAATTAAAAATGCTCTTTCCTTGGAGGATTAAAGAGGTTGATTGAAGTCAGTGTGAAAACTGGCTAATAAGTCTGGAAATGTCAGGAGGGGGCTTCAGAGAAACTCAGTGTATTTCTTCTCCCCCCGCCCCCTTCTCTCTCTCAGTGCTGTGAAACAGGAAGTTTGCACAGCTACGAAGTTCTATTACTTTGAGAAATGCTTTGGCATTTTCTGTGGGTGACAAAAGGGTTGGGATAGAGTGTTTGGATTTGCAAGGTGAGTGGGAATATTTACACTGAAGGCACATAGGCAGGAACACAGGAATGAAAAGCTTTGCTACTCATGGAAATCAGTTCTCCAAAGGGAGGGAAGGCGTTAAAAACCCGGGGCTCCTAAATTTAAGAGCACTGTGTCTATTTTAAGTTGTAGCACTTGACAAGGCGTATATGATTTTGGGAAATAGGAGAGGTGGCGTACGTTCCTCTTATATCAGAGACTTGTGAGTTTTTTATTTATTTTTATTGCTTAATTTTCTTGGCTGCACCGTGGCATGTGAAAGTTTTCAGGCCACAGCAGTGACTCGAGCTACGGCAGTGACAGTGCCGGATCCTTAACTTCTAGGCCACCAGGGAACTCCAAGACTTATTTTCAAGTATGTGAACCTATGCCATTTGATTCAGATTTTCTCATGAGGCTGTTTTGGTAAGGAAACTTGGGTTGGCTCTGCGCTTCACAGTGAATTCAGCAGAGGTGACAGGTTAGTGATCGGAAAAGTAAAGTGGCTCAGGGGGCTGAGGGCATGCTAAATGCAGGTGTCCCCTTTTCATTCCAAATGCCCAGGTGAACAAGGGATCTTTCAGCATAAGCACCACATTAAGACAGGTTGTAGGACAGAGAAAAACACCTTTCCTCTTCCGTAGTTTTTTAATCCCCCTCTGCAGCAAGTTGGGTAGTTACTCTGTGCTAAACCTTGAGTCAGGTGTTTTACCTCTGGGGTAGAATTATCTAGAATCAATCTAACAGCATGGTGAAAATAAGTTTTATAGATCTGATTTATAGATGACCTAGCAACTTGCTCAAAGTGACTTAGGAAGAAAGTGGAAAGATCTGGACTTCAACCAGGTCTGTCTGTTGCCTAGAATCTCCCCACACAGCAATCTCAGCTCCTTTTTGCATTTTTGAATAAAAGGTAACACACACACACACTCACACACACACAGCCTAATATGGAGCCGTGGTTATGCATTTATTTTTAAATCATAAATGTTGTCTCAAGACACAATAATGACTGACATGGAGGAGCTAGGGGCACACTGAAGTGACAGATCTGTTGTTTAACGTGAAGAGTCTTGAGAAAGTTCCTCCAGCCCTTTCCATCCCTGATTTGTAGGATGTGGCCATTGGCAGTTTTGTTTCATGGCATTAAGATTTTCCTGTAAACTCAGAATTCTTTTACAAAACCAGCTCTCTCGTAAATGAACACCTTCCGTTTGGATTATTTTAATATATCCGCATGTATTAGGGTGGGGGAGGAGGTGGAAACAAAACCCAATAAGGAGGACCGTTTGGTCCTGCCCTGTCCCTCCCATGGCCATCAAGGTCGTTGCCAAGGACCGGCTCTGCTGGGCTTCATTCCTGACCCTGGAGCTACTTACTATCTTTACTTTGATGAGGTCTCCTTTCTTTATTTGCTAAATGAGGTCACTCGTATTTCCTTTTCTCTCATGGCTCTCTTTCACTTCCATGGAAATTCTAGAGTAGGACGAGCCCATCAAGTACTTGGCTTTTGAATGTGTGCGTGGGTTTGGCTACTGGAAGAAGTGGGCAGTGGGTGATATTTGTCTGAGCGCTTCCACACGCGCCCTGGATGAAGGTAGGGATGCTGTCATCTGGAACCTATGGTTTAGCTCTCATCTCTTGTCCAGGGTCTCAAAGTCTCTTCCAAATTTTTTTTTCTTTGTTCTAATACTTCCATAGTCCTTACGCCTTCAGTGCCAACTACGGGCAGAGAAAGAGCAACGAGACCAACTATTTTTTTTTTTCTACTAATTAATTCCTTGCCCGAATCTCAACTTCTCTATTTTTTGGACTAGAATTTTGATAATTAACCTTCACTGACTTTTATAACATTGTTTTTCTTCCATTTGAAATGCTATTGAAGATTTGGAAAATTTATAAAACTATGCAGAGAAAAATTGCGTCCCTGCCATCCTGTGATGCAGGGATAATCCCTGTTTGCATTTTGGGAATCCATATATTTTGTTATTTATGGTCAAATAAAACTATATTTACTTCATTTTTTGTAAATGAGGAATTAATTTCTATTCAGTGTTGTTACTTAATCTTTCAGGCACTTTTTCATAAGTAGTTTCTTATGCCAATAAATATCCTCCAACATTCCATTGTAAAATTGTGGGTGCATCATTGAACCCTACTTTATTCATGGGACTAATCTCTATTTATTGACACTGTTTTCTCGTTCCCATTTCTTTGTTATTAGAAATAAAATACAAACATCACTCTTTTCCATAAGGCATTAATTAGTCTTTTGTACATTTTTATGGTCAAGCTAATCATATTTATTGTAGGGAATACTGTCTAAATAAAAGGAAACAAAAGAAGCAGTTATAGAGTTCCACTGAGCTATTGTATATTCTCGTATGCATTTATTGTACATTCTTCCAGCACTTTTCTGTAGATTACGTGTGTGCATGAGTGTGTGTGTTAACAGAAAGAAAGGCTAGTTGTGGGTTCTTTTTTTTTTTTTTTTTTTTTTTTTTTTAGGGCTGCACCCACAGCATATGGAGGTTCCCAGGCTAGAGGTCGAATTGGAGCTACAGTTGTCAGCCTACGTCACAGCCACAGCAACGCCAGATCCGAGCTGTGTCTGCGACTTACGCCACAGCTCATAGCAATGATGGATCCCTGACCCACTGAGCGAGGCCAGGGATCAACCCCGCATCCTCATGGATACCAGTCAGATTCTTTTCCACTGTGCCACCATGGGAACTCCTGATTATTGATCCCCGATGCTGTTAACAGATAATACGGTAATTTGTATTTACTCTGTGCTGCACACAGCCTATCTTACTTAATTCAATAGTCTGAACGCACTAGGTACCCCTGTTACTCTCATTTTATAGGTGAGGAAATTGAGGCACAGAAAATTTAATTTAGAAAGGGATAGACCCAAAATTCACCCACAGAGTCCAGATTTTGGACAACAGACTCAGGTGCCCAGGGTCACAGGATGCCTGGGGCTGGCGGCCGGGAATGAGAGCCTGACAACCATGTGAGCGTCTGGTGACCTGAGTTTCTGGACTGATGGCTCCCAGCCTAGAAGAATGCCTTTGGTCTGCCCTCCCCATTCCCCGCTTTGATACATTTACCTGCCCTGGGCTTCTTTTCCTCAGGGCTCTGCTCTGCTAATCTGATACACTAATCTGGACTAACGTGTAGCCCTTCTGGCGTAAGAACATGTTTGCCTGTGAAGGGGGACTTTCTAGAGGCTTCTCCAAGGCATAAAGACTTGGTAAACTGGAGAGAAAAGTATTTAGGGATTACGGATTTTTGTCTGTTTGTTTTTGTCTCTGAAACGGCAGAATGTAACGGACAAATGTCTCAAAAATCTGATTCTTGTACACACACAGAGAAAATTATGTTAGCCCATGAGGCTTGCTTGCTTTAAAATGGTCCCTCTTTGAAGGGCTTCTGCATAAAATTTCATTTTAATAAAAGGAGTCAGGATGTAAACAGAAGTATTGTTCTAAGACCACAAGAGCTTACCCTTAGGAGTCTTTTTTTTTTTTTTTTTTTTTTTTTTGTCTTTTTTTGCCATTTCTTGGGCTGTCCCCGCAGCACATGGAGATTCCCAGGCTAGGGGTCCAATCGTAGCTGTAGCCACTGGCCCTCGCCAGAGCCACAGCAACGCGGGATCTGGATCTGAGCCGCGTCTGCAACCTACACCACAGCTCACGGCAACACCGGATCCTTAATCCACTGAGCAAGGCCAGGGATCGAACCCACAACCTCACGGCTCCTAGTCGGATTCGTTAACCACTGCGCCACGACGGGAACTCCGCCCTTAGGAGTCTTAACAGCAGGTTCCAAGTTGAAAAAACGGTGAAGTGGACTGTCTTAGGGGCATGACAGGGATTTGGGGATCTCAGACAAGGACCACAAACATCAGATTTTCTTAAAGAATAGAATCTAGGCAACAAAGACTCTTGGCCCATCTTCCTCTTCCGTGTTTGTGAGCGATTCATAATGGTCATTTCTGTTTGGCAATTTATAAATATGAGCTATTCCTTGCTCCGACACATAAGAACTATTTCTCTACAATGATGGATTTGGCCATTTTACACCGTAGATAAGGCTGGTAAGAAATAAGCTTGAGGGGAAATTCAAGCAGAACTCCAGTTCCTTTGCTCACATTCAATTGTGCCTTCAAAGGTCAGCTTTGGGAAAGATCCTGACATTATATAAAGCAAACAAAATTACTGAGTGTCCTAGTAAATTGTTCTCCCAGCCACCACCACTTGGCTTTACATCGCCTGTAATTATTAAACCCTAGGTAGAAGGGCAGGAATTGCCAGGGCTCCGAATTCTTTGGCGTTTGCATCACAAAAATCTTCAGCTCTTTGGAATTTTCCATTTATTTGTTACATTTACTGGTAAGGCAACTTCTTCCCCAGCCCGCAGTGATCGGTATCAATGTTGATCTCTTTTAGTCCTGAAGGAAAAAGCCTCAACTTGCCCTGGTTCTCTGAGAATGGGGAAAAGAGCATCCCCAGTAGAAATTTGGGAAAATACGTTCATTTTTTGAGGTAGGCACTGAATTCTGCAATTCCAAGGGAAAAACGCACTCGTTCCAATGAAGGTACATCCTGAAGCAAAGAAATGGGATAGAGGAAGCATAACCTGGGAGGATGGGAGTAACACATACACACTACTTTCTATAAAATAGATAACTATTTATATGTTTGTATAAATATACAGCCCAGGGAGGGCTACTCAATGTTGTGTAACAACCTATTTGGGAAAAAAGAATAAATATATGTGTATAACTGATTCACTTTGCCGTAAACCTGAAACTAATACAACATCAGTAATCAACTATACCCTAATTTTTTTTTTTTTTTTTTTTTTTTTTTTGCCATTTTCTAGGGCCGCTCCCGCAGCATATGGAGGTCTAGACCCGCAGGCTAGGGGTCTAATCAGATCTATGGCTGCCGGTCTACACCACAGCCACAGCAACACGGAATCCGAGCCTAGTGTCTTCGACCCACACCACAGCTCACGGCAACGCCGGATCCTTCACCCACTGAGCAAGGCCAGGTTCCTCATGGTTCCTAGTCGGATTCGTTAACCACTGAGCCACCACGGGAACTCCATCCCTAATAATTTTTTTAAAAAGAAATGGGATAGAAAAGGACTTGCAGAGTTGCCGTGGTGGCTCAAGGGGTTAAGAACCCAACTAGTATCCATGAGGATGCGGGTTCCATCCCTGGCCTTGCTCATTGGATTAGGATCCAGAGCTGCTGCAAGGTTCAGCCTAGGTTGCAGATGCTTCTCAGGTCTGGAGTTGCTGTGGCTGTGGTGTAGACTGGGAGCTGCCCCCTAGCCTGGGAACTTCCATATGCCACAAATATAGCCCTAAAAAAGCAAAAACTAAAAATAAAAAAAATAAAGACTCACAAAGACCACCTTCATGAATCTGTACTTCTGCAAATGTAAACCGTTGGAGGGCGGTACTCGTTAGGTTATCTGGGTAAACACCTGGTCTGTTGGCTGCATAGGTTGAAGTAAGCCCTTGTCAACTACTATGTGAATTTCTCGTCATCACAAATCCCAAAGACTTTTTTTCTCTCCTCCATTCAGAGTACCTATCATTCATTATACTTTCTCTTACTCTGCCTAACTGGAGAATTTCCTATGCTGAGAAATCTCTGTCCCCCACCCCCACCCCTGCCCGTTCTATCAGATGCCCAGTGCTCATGGTCTCAGGATGGGCTCTGATGATGGAAGCAGGCAGCTGGCCTCTCCATCGAAGTACACGCAGACCGTGTACCACCTGTCTGCCCTTTTTTACTTGCAAAATGGAGATCTAAGTTCTATCCTTTTTGACCTTGCTATTAAAAAAAAAAAAAAAAAACCAACAAAAAACAAAAACACCAGTTTTAGTGATAAGATGAGCCAAGCAGAATGGCAGTCTGTGATATGCGGTAGGGATATATTTTTGACCCCATATTTTAAAACTTTGGATGCCACAGACATATCTAAGCGAAGTTGTGCCTTGCCTGCTAAAAGGGAAGATTAATATCCAATAAATTACTTCCCCAAGTCCTTAGTCCGGAACTGCAGTTCTTAATATACAATCCTGGACTCCATCATGGAAAATCAACTCATCTTCTTATTTTATTTTTTCACGTTTTTTGATGAATGTGTTTTTATTTTCATAAATGTCTCAAAGGTCCTTGCCTGTTGCCAAATTTTAGATATATTATTAATATTTGATTTTTTTTTTAACCAAAGTCACAGAAGTTTCCTCTCTGAATATTTAAAAGGAGACGAGAGTGAGGGATTATCGCTTGAGAATTATTTTGATCCAATCCTTTCTGGAGGCGGTAGAATTAATTTGACCTTTAAATGTCTACTTCAGACCTATGCTTCTCTAAAAACATAATCTGAGTTAGGTAGGAGAGAGGCAAATTCCTGCTAAAATGGGACATAATACATATAGTAGGTACTTAAGAGACAAACGATCTTATTTTTTTAAATTGTAGCCAGATCAAAATGAGAGAGAGTTCTTTCTCCGCGTTTCATATGCCCTTTTGCTTTTAGGGTCCAAGAATGAATATGTTATAGGTTTGGTTGATAGAATATGGATTATTTTCAAATTTGAATCTTATCTTGTGATCCTCGGACCTACTTAGTTTGTCTGCCTCATTTCTTCATCTATAAAGTGATGGAAAATTTATTACTTTTTACCCTTCAAGGCAATATAATGTGGTGGAAAGAACTTGAGTTTTGAGGTCAGAAGTACCTGAATTGGGGGTTTTATCTTAATATCTGGGTAATAATAGGCAAATTCTTTTACCTCAGAGTTTCACTTCCCTCACTGTAAAATGAAACAGTTACTTTTTTTTTTGGCTGTGCCCGTGGTGTGCAGAAGTTCCTGGGCCAGGGATCAAACCTGCTCCCCAGGGGTGATGTCAGATCCTTAACCTGCTGAGCCACCAGGGAACTCCTGAAAACATTACGTTTTGGTCTTCAATTCATTATAAAGGATTCATGAGATTATGTATATAAGTCACTTGGCACATAGCAGGTGCTCAGTAAAGGTCAATGCCTTCATCCACTCTTCCTTCTCTGAGAGGGTCGCATCTTCCAAGGGTTCATATTGAATAATAAGACTAACATGTCTATGGCACTTAGTAGGGTTTAGTATTATGCGAAGCAGTTGATATGTTTTGCCAAGTCATTCAATCCTCATAAAGATCCTAAGAAACAGACGATATGATTATCTCTGTTCTGCAGTTGAAGGAAATACGCTCAGAGAAGTTAACTAACAGGACTAAGGTCACACAGCAAAAAGCAGAGAAGCTGCAGGTCTGAGCCCCAGAGTCTGTTTCTAAGGTTCCATATTCAGCCAGTATTCCTCTCTGATACCAGTAACAACACCCAGCCAGCCTGCCCCTGGGCGGCCCGATTATAGTTAGAAGGCCTCAGGAAACTCTTGTCCAGCTACCCAAACAACTTTAAAGGCACTAGGACTCCTGGGCAAATATGTTTGGGAAATGCTATCAAATCAGTTTGTCAGTTTTTTTAAGAACGTCCCAAGGAGGCGTTGGATATACGAATGCTTATTGTAAATCTCCCAGTGTACGCAGTGTGTGTGTGTGTGTGTGTGTGTGTGTGTGTGTGTGTGTGTGTGAAATCCAATGATACCCCAAATACTTGACCACATAAATCTTTGCAGGCAGCACTTCGTAACACTTCTGAGGTGCACAGTTTAAAACGTGTGCATGCTATCCAACGGTCTCCTTTTACAGTTGGGCTCATAGATGTTCTGAGATGGGGCAGAACTTGCTTGGGGTGAGACTGGGGCTCTGCCTTCTCATCCAGGGTTCCCACCACAATGCATCAGCTAACCGCGCCCTAGATAAAGAAGCACCGTATTATCTTCTAGTGCTCTTGCCCTACCAGTCAGGACGTAGACTAGAACTGACGTGCAGCTTTACATCATAATATTTCAGTTGGTTTCTTTTTTTTTTTTTTTTTTTAAAGAAGACAATGCTACTTTTAAGTGCATAATTGATGCCATTTATGATGCTGTGATTTGCCTCTAATTTCTGCTTCTGGAGCTCTGTGCCGAGTTCCTAAAAGCCAGACAGCAGCCCGAGGGCTGGAACGTGGTTGGTGAGCCTGCTTTCAAATGTCTGGAGATCACATCTCTGAAGTACCTTTTAGAGAAGCGGGGCCTGCGGATGAAACCGTTTTGAGTCACAATTCTAAAATCTCTGAAGTGTTTTTAACCCTACCAGAGATTTGAACAGGACACGCCACTAATCTAGCAAACACAGGCTGTCCTTTTGAAAGGTAAACGGTGAATTGTGGGCAGGCGTGGGTTGGTGAAGGTGGGCAGGTCCAACACAAAAGGTATGAGTAGAATTATGGTAGCTCTCGGAGGAGTTCCTGCTGTGGTGCGATGGGATCGGCAAAGTCTGGGAGCGCTGGGATGCAGGTTCGATCTCTGGATCCTCTGGGTTGAGGAACCTGCTCTGCTGCAGCTGCAGCTTAGGTTGCAGTTATGGCTCAGACCTGATCCCTGGCCCGGGAAGTGCATAGGCCGAGAAGCAGCCAAAAATGAAAAATAAAAATTTTGGTAGCTGTTATAAGGCTGTACATCCCAATTCCTGGGATGTACCATAGAACGGGGGAACTTGATTTGAATCCATAGCCATCATATGATGGGCCTTAAATCAGAGAGAAATTGTTTCAGGGGAAGAAGGGGCCCTGAAGCCCATCTTCCCCTGTTCTGTACCCTAATTCTCACACCCTTCAGTGGACTCACCTTAGAACCTGCAGAGACATCCTTAAAGGTCAAGTGAGGTTGGGACACCCAGGAACCTCAAAGTTTAAATGCTGGAGAATCCCATGTCTCCTTCTAATTGTAGGAGAGTAAATACAGGAAAAATCAGATCAATCAGTCAATCAACTAAGCACATGAAAACAGGACACATGAGAGATCTAGACTTCTGGAAGAGAGCATCTGAATAGGCGAGGGGGCTAATCCCCAGTCCCCCATTCTTCTCCCGGAATCACAGGGGGTTTACAGATGTTTCTCAGCAGCTCCCGTGGGCTACGGGGTCTGTTACTGCCTGCGAGCCATGGCTGTGAGGAGCCTGTTTAAAACGATATATTTGATATGCAAATGCATGAAAAGGCATAAAAAGGAGCAGGCTGATAAGACTCAAGACCAATTTCAAGTGAGGGGTCACCGTGGGGGAATAAACAATGACCAAATTCATGAATTAGACTTCTGTTTACCCTGCCTTTGTCAAAACTAAATACTTATTAATTAAACCAAGGGAGGCTGGTGCAGGGGGATGCGCAAATTAGCACATCAAAACCTGGGATGAGAGTTCGTGAGAGGCGTGCGCGGGCCAGGGGGGGACCCTGGCAAAGGAAACGGTCGCTGGTGTTTACCGCGAGATCCAAGGCAAAGGCTTCACCTACGAAAAATAGTTGTTAATCAGCTTAGAATAAATTTTAGCTTTTTTCTTTATTGGCAGCACGGATGGCAGTAAAGACACAGACGGCCATGGCAGGAAATGGGTTGTCATTGCCACCAGATCATAACTGTGTGAACGCAGCCCTCCTGTAAGAGTGTATTTAAAGGACAGTCGAAATTTACACAAACGTGGTGAACTTGGAGGAACGGCTGCCTAAGCCGGATGCTCACGTCTCCCTGCCTGGAGATTTTCTTATCTGTCCAGTTCTGGAATTTCAGAGTTTGTTCTTCTGCCCTGCCTACCCCCCACCCCCCAAACTGTAAACTTCTAGTCAGAAGTTTCCTATCTATTTTTCCAAAGCCAGGTGCCTGGTGGACACACAGCCGGGAGGATACAGGATTTTAGCAGGATTCACGTTTTCATGGGACCCCACCATGGTTTCACCGTCCTCACCTTGGCAGCTGTCACTGTATTTCTTCTGGCTGGCAACCCCCCTGCTTTCTTTTCCAGTCTTTTTTTTTTTTTTTTTTTTCCTTTTTGGCTTTTTTAGAGCCGTACCCGCGGCCTATGGAGGTTCCCAGGCTAGGGGTCAAATCAGAGCTACAGCTGCCCGCCTACACCTCAGCCACAGCAAAGCGGGCTCCTTAACCCACTGAATGAGCCCAGGGATTGAACCCAGGTGCTCATGGATGCTGACTGGGTTCATTAACTGCTGAGCCACAATGGGAACTCCAACCTTTTCATTTTTTAAAGCTTGAACTCCCCAGTGGATTTCAGGTAGGCGTTTTTATTTTATTTTATTTTATTTTATTTTATTTGCTCTTTAGGGCCACACCTGAAGTATATGGAAGTTTCCAGGCTAGGGGCTGAATTGGAGCTGCAGGATTTCCCGTCGTGGCTCAGTGGCTAATGAACCTGACTGGTATCCATGAGGATGAGGGTTCGATCCTTGGCCTTGATCACAGGGTTAAGGATCCAGCGTTGCCATGAGCTGTGGTGTAGGTCGAAGATGCGGCTGGGATCCCTTGTTGCTGTGGCTGTGGTGTAGTTCCAATTTGACCCCTAGCCTGGGAACCTCCTTATGTCACAGGTGTGGCCCTAAAAAGAAAAAAAGAAAGAAAGAAAGAAATAGTACGAGGGAAAAATGTGTATTCTTCTAAGTCTTCAGAGGGAGATAACGTTTGAACATTCAAGCTCGCCCGTGTGTAGAGGCGGTAAGACTGTGTGCACACGTGGAGCTGGTATGACCCTGACAGCTGAGGGGGAAACACACAGCTTTGCACACATTTTCTAAGACTGAGGGGGCCGAGGGGAGGGGGCTGTTATAGGCCCTTTCGTTTACCTGATTGGGAAGAAATAAGGGTTGAAAACTCAGTTTCTCTTTGTTTTGTTTTGTTTTTTTTTCTTTTTAGGGCCGCACCCGTGACATATGGAAGTTTCCAGGCTAGGGACTGAATCGGCCTGAGCCACAGCCACAGCAACTCGAGAGCTGAGCCACATCTGGGACCTCCACCACAGCTCACGGCAACCCTGGATCCTTAACCTACTGAGCGAGGCCAGGGATTGAACCTGCGTCCTCATGGATACTAGTCCTGTTTGTCTGTGCCACAACGGGAACTCCTCCCTTTCTCTTTTGTGTCTGAGCAGAGCCTAGAATGATGGAGAACCAACTTTTTCACTTACCGATAACTTGCCGCTTCGAGGATATAAACAGAGGCGAGAAAAACAAGGTTACGACTTGAGCCAACCTTCAAATCTTAATCTCACTAGGCTTTGAGGCAGCTTCTTGTGGGATCTGGGACTTGGGTTGAAATGAATATTCCCTGTTAGGGAGGAGAGGCTTCTAGCCGTGCGTAACCTAAGTGGCTTTGTGGTTTGGGCCTCTAGTTCATCCCTGGAAGCGGGGATGCGGTGGAAGAGTGAATATGCCCTTCAAGATATGATGAAGTGAAGGCTCTTGAGAGAAAGCACTTGACTGGGCTACTTGGGCGGGCCCTAAATGCAATCCTGGGTTTCTTTTTTTCATTCTTTTTTTTGGCTCTTTAGGGCCACCCCTGTGGCATACGGAATCGGAGCTGCCAGCCTGCCTGCACCACAGCCATAGCAACATGGGATCCAAGCCACCCCTGTCACCTACACCACAGCTCACGGCAAGGTGGGATCCTTAACCCACTGAGCGAGGCCAGGGATCGAACCGGAATCCTCATGGATACTAATCAGGTTTGTAACACGCTGAGCCACAGGGGGAACTCCTGCAATCATGAGTCTCTTTATGAGAGAGGCAGGGAAGAGGTGACAGTGACCCACCCAGAGGAGAAGGTCCCTCATCCTGGGAAGCTCCCTCACGGGAGGGGAGAGCAGCTGGGACAAAAGGACAGCTTCTGAGGCTCGGAGGAGAGCCCGGGGGCCAGCTTGCAGCAGGCAGAACAGAGAGATACCAGCACAGAGTGTCTGTGCTACAAACAAAAGAAAAAAAAAGAAGGATGGAAGGAAGGAAGAAGAAAGAGGAAGAAAGAAAGATGTGGAGTTCCCATCGTGGCTCAGTGGTTAACAAATCCGACTAGGAACCATAAGGTTGTGGGTTCAGTCCCTGGCCTCGCTCAGTGGGTTAAGGATCCGGCGTTGCCGTGAGCTGTGCTGTAGGTTGCAGACAGATCCTGCTGTGCTCAGATCCTGCTGTGGTGTAGGCTGGCGGCTGTAGCTCCAATTAGACCCCTAGCCTGGGAACCTCCATATGCCACCAGTGTGGCCCTAAAAGGACAAAAGACCAAAAAAAAAAAAAAAAAGTAAGAATGAAAGCTGTAAATGGAAGCGGAGTTTCCGCAGAGCCCTACCCAGGCTGGTTTGCTAAAGCTGCCATAACCAAAGCGCACAGACTGAGTGGCTTAAGCAAGGGACTTCCACAGTCTCAGGGTCCTGGAGGCTGGACTCCAAGGAGGGGTGCTGGCAGGACTCGGCTTCTTCCGAGGGCTGGGAGGGAAAGCGGGCCCGAGGCTCCCCACTGGCTCGCAGCCGCCGTCTTCCCCTGACTTCCGCTTTGTCTGCCCTCGGTGCGCATCTGCCTCTGGCTCCAAACCTGCCCTTGGGCTTGGAACACGGGCACCTTTTGCATCAGGACCCACGGCAATGACCTCATTTTTCTTTGATGACCCCCTGGAAAGACCCTCTCTCCAAATAAGGTCCCTAAACCTATCAGGGGATAGGACCTTCTGATGACTTTTCTTCTGGGGGTGGAGGGACACAACCCAGCCACGACACCTGCTGACCAGAGAAGCTTTGGCAGGGCGGTCCCCGTTGACCCCTTCCCTCAGCTTCTTGCCCACATCTCCGCACACTGCCTCCCACTGGGTGTTCTCTCCCTTCTCGCTCCGCCTCCCCGGGAGTTTGAGACAGTCGTCAAGGCAGCAGATCAGCTGCGTCAGACAGCTGGCCCTCATCTGGAGATCTTCGCTCTTGTTTTCCTGATGATTGAAATCATTTTGGAGAGGCCATGAGGACTGGTGATGGGGGGAGCAGGTGCGGGCTGGATGTCGGTGAAGCAATAGATCCCCATTCCGGGAAGAAGGCAATGGGGCTGGAGTCAGGAAATCTGCCTCTTCAAGGCTGCAAATTGAGCAGGAAGAAGACTGGCCAGAGGTATGGGCAGAGAGCCCATTTCAGTTTTGATAAAAAACCTTCCCCTTTCCCCGGGGCTAGAAGAAAGTAAGAATGCAGGGTTCTCAGTTGTATCCTCCGGGTAACCCCAATGTTTATCATGCATTATGCAATATTTTTCTATATGGTGCCTGGAGGTCCTAAGAGGATTTCCAGTCTAAAGACTGAATAATAATTGATTTTTTTTTTTTTGAAAATGCAAGGCTAGTTTGGAATGGAAAGGCATTGATGCTAGGACGTGGCAAAGGGAAAACACAGGTCAGGAAAGAAACTCTCACACATCGATGGCATATGTGGTTACCTACTGTGACTCGAGGGCCTTCGTCGATCAACAGGTATCATTCACCTTCAGGGGCCAGTGTTAAAATTCGCCAGCGTGAAAATGCCCCACCAGAGATCCACGGGGCTTGGGGTCAGCGTCGTGAAAAGCCCAGACGTGGTAGAGTAAGCGCCAGACGGACTTGGGTTGGAAGCCTGAAACTGGCATGGACTAGCTTGGTGGTCTTCAGGGATTTCCTTAACCTCTAACAAGGGACATTTAGGCTTAGAGGAGAAGTTTATCGTGAGGATTAGATGAAACAATCGCCGTGAAAACAGCTTCTACGTGTGTCTGTCACAGAGTGTGATGTTTGTGTATCTGGAGAGCTTCTCCACTCTCCACCCAGAGGGGGTCAGCGCGTTCCAGAATATTTTAAACTCCAAGCATTCTGGAGGAAATGATATATGAAGGCACAGATACCCTCACCTTGGTCTGAAATCACCTTGGGTTGCCAGGTTGTTTTCGCTCCTTCCGAGTGGAAAGGGCTGGAGTGCCATGGAAGCCTCCGAGGGCGACGTGGGGTCAGTGGTGGGATGGTGGGGGCCTTGGAGAGTAGGACGCGTTTGGTTCAAAGGCTTCAGGAAAGGACCCGGAGGAGAACTGCCTTTATGTGTGTCTTTGGGAACAGAATGACCTTATCACTTAGCGCCCCTTGATGTCATTTCTAGGTGGGTTGTTGCCTCCACGTGTTAATGAAGTGGAGAGAAAAATGAAATTATGAATTTTATCAGACATGATGATTTTGGTCAATAAGCAATCATTTTCATTCCATGATCGTCCAATCGAACTTGACTGAAAAACTAAGTGGTCTCATTTGTGACTGGTTTTAAGGTGCACCAAGTATCTAGTGCACTCCCAGAAGCCTAAGACCTGTGTCAAGATTGTGTCTTCGTCTGTTTGGGTCGTTCACATAAAAATACCATAGACTGAGTAGCCTGAACAACAAGTGTTGATGAGTCACACATCCGGGAGCTGGACGTTCAAGACCAAGATACCGGCAGGTGCTGTGTCTGCTGAGGACCTGCTTCCTGGTTCACCAAGGACCGTGTTCACGCTGTGTCCTCACCTGTGGAAGGCTGGGAGGCTCTCTGGGGTCCCTTTTCTAAGGGCACTAACCCCACCCATCGCCCAGTGGCACCCTGTGGGTTAGGATTTCAACATATAAAGTGTGGAGCAACACATTCAGTGCCAAGCAGGTGACAAATGGGCAGATCAGACCACCTTGATTTTGTCAAATTCATCCACAGTTCTAAAAGCTTAGTCTTGGGAGTTTTTGTTTGTTTGTTTTTTGTCTTTTTAGGGCTGCACCTGTGGCATATGGAGGTTCCCAGGCTAGGGGTTGAATCCGGAGCTATAGCCACCGGCCTACACCACAACCACAGCAACTCGAGATCCAAGCCGTGTCTGCAACCTACTGCACAGCTCACGGCAACACCGGATCCTTAACCCACTGAGCAAGGCCAGGGATTGAACCCACAACCTCATGGTTCCTAGTCGGATTCGTTTCCCTCGGGAGTTCTTACTGTACAGCGGGATCGGCGGCATCTTGGGAGCCCTGGGCCCAGCCCAGTAGGATCCGGCCTGCAGTTTAGGTCACAACCACGGCTCAGATTTGATCCCTGGCCTGGGAACTCCATATGCTGCGGGACGGCCAAAAAAAAAAAAAAAAAAAAGGAAAACAAAGTTTAGTCTCCGTTGGCTGTGTATCATCAATAATATTAACGTATATGTTAGCTTTTCCCTCCTCGTAGCCACACTATTTAAGTAACAACAACCATAACAAAAAATAAGCCCCGATCAAGGCTTTTATGATACAGAAATAGAATTTCTGAGCCGGATTCCTTAAACTTGAGCAGGAGAGATTTTCCTGTGTCGCGCTTTCTCAACGTCTGGCTCTTTGGCACAAATAATCAAATTACCCTGAAAACTTTGTTGCTTTATTGTGGAGCCTCATCACACTAAGCATTTGACAATCCACAGAGGCCAATGCGTCGAAGTGGCTAGTCCGTGACCGCGTCCCACATTTGTAATTTCGTGTGGACTGTCTATCGTCAGTGTGCCCTTCAAGCCCGCTTGACAAGGTCGGGCAGCACCACGTGCAAAGGAACGCCGGGCTGGGCTGCGTGGTCCCAGCTGGAGGAGACGAAGCACTAAATGCACCTGCTCCGCCCAGCATGCGAGCGTGCGGTGCCCACCCCGGCCTGTCTCTGTTCTCCGAGGGAAGGAGAAAACACACTCACGGGAGGAAGAGGAAAACCACGTTTCTGCTCTGCAGGCCGAGGAGAAAACAGAATCAAGGTCAAGGTCCCTAAAGACGTCGAGGGAACTCCTTTCCAATTCGTCTTAACTGAGTTTATTCTCAGCTTTCTTCTTCATGCCTCGAGATGCAATTTGAATAGGATATTTGATACGTTGATTTTCTGAGGCAATAAGCCGGCCCGATGATTCTTTTTTGGCCATGGGTGGTTCGCTCCTAGGTGTCACTACTGCTCATCATCACACTTCCTTTCAGGTGTTTAATCCAAGACTGACTCAGTTAAAAGTATCAATTACCCAGGGGAATTTCCTAAAGCTCTTTGGGGTTCTTTAATTCCAGGGTTGGCCAGGAATGAATTTATTGATGTAGGAATGCTAAATATAGCAGCTTAATGTTAAGTGACAGACATCAGACGCAGTTTACTTTGAGATTATCAGCTGTTTATTAGAATCAGGAAAGTAATGAGAGAAATTTTAGGACATGTCTCCAGGAAGATTTTCCTATGGATTTTCTTTTTCTTCTCGACGGGCAGGTCTTGGAAGACTGCTTTGCACAGCTCAATTGCCAGGGTTCCAAAAGTATTTTTTTCCAGGTCAGATTTTAGGCAAAGATGTCCTCCATTGACTTAGAATCTCCAGATTTTATTTTCTATAATCAGGTCCCCCCTCCCCGTGGGCAGAAGTCCTATATTCTTTTCTCTCTTCATATCCGTATTGAAACACTAGGACAAGAGTAAAGGGTCACTCACTGTCGCTATTTTAAGTGTGGTCTTTGCCAGAGATATTTGCATTTTCGTAGGGAACCAAGCCTTAAACCGAAGGAACGATATTTTAATGGTATAATTTCGGCTATTAACAGATGAACTGAGAGGAGGGTTTTGGAGGCTGGGCCAGCATGGCTGTCCCTAAAACCACACCAGATCTATCTGCTTAGCCAAAGTTAAGTCAACATGAAGTATTTGCAGAATTGGTGACTCAAAACATTACAGAGGTTTGTATTTCACATCTAGCGGTTTAGAGTCACAGGGACTATAGAGCCATTCTTTTCTAGATCAGATTGTACTTTAAAGAATGGGTATATGTAGATGGGAGCTGATCCACTTTGCCATAAACATGATGCTATCACAACATTGTAAATCAATTCTATCCCAATAAGATTAAAGAAAAATTCATTCTCATTTTCCCTCCCTAAAGAGTCTCAGAGTTCAGGAATTTCCAATTTAAAGAACTATAATAATATTTAAAAAAAAAAACAACCGAAAAACCAACCAACAAACAAAAAGGAGTTCCCGCTGTGGCGAAGCGGAAAAGAATCCTACCAGGAACCATGAGGTTTCTGGTTCGATCCCTGGCCTCTCTCAGTGGGTTAAGGATCCAGCGTTGTCATGAGCTGTGGTGTAGGTCACCGACGCAGCTTGGATCCCGCGTTGTTGTGGCTCTGGCATAGCTGGCAGCTGTAGCTCTGATTTGACCCCTAGCTTGGGAACCTCCATATGCCGCGGGTGTAGCCCTAAAAAGCAAAACAAAACAAAACAAAGCAACAACAACAAAATAACCTAAAAAATTGTAATCAAGTGAATTAAATTTCCAAGCTTTATGATAAAACTACACCCAGGAAACAAAAGTCCACTATCAGACTATGTTTGGCAACTAGGGATTCAGAAAATGCAGATATCATGGTTAATACTTTCCTAATAAGTGGCGAATTATCTTTATGTTCGATTGAAGCTACTAACAGGTTGTGTCTTTAAGGCTTGGTGCCAGGCTTCTCAGGCCATCCGCAAATGTTTTCTGGAGGTCCGTATGTTTGTTAAAAGGAGACACTCTTTCTAGTGGGAGTTGGACACGTGTCTGGCCAGGTATTTCACTCAGGATCTGTCAATGTGCATTTGCTGACAGAAATGGAGACTTTGGGAGCCTTTTGCAAATGCCAGTTTCATGGTTCACTTTGAGTGACCTCTTTCCTTCTCACGTACCCTGTTTGTGTTTGCGAGTAGACACTTGTGTGGAAATGAGAAAAAAAAAGTCAATAAAGAGGAAAAAGAGAGTTCCCACTGTGGCTCAGCAGTAATGAACCTGACTAGTATCCATGAGGATGCAGGTTCAATCCCTGACTTCACTCAGTGGGTTAAGGATCCAGCGTTGCCATAGGCTGTGGTGTAGGTTGCAGACACAGCTCGAATCCCACATTGCTGTGGTGTAGACCAGGAACTGAAGCTCTGATTAGACTTCTAGCCTGGGGATTTCCATATGCTGTGGGTATGGCCCTAAAAAAAAAAAGGAAAAAAAGATTACAAAACTCATTTGTTCCTAAACTCAGCAATTGATTGATCAGATGGCACAGCATTATGTGACTTTAGATTTTCCATAGCTATCATTGACTGAGCACCTGCTGTGTGTCTGGCATTCAAGTCAAACAATAAAGATAAAAACCAAAATAGTCTCCGTTCTCAAAGACAGTAGAGGAGAGAGGCACAAAAACAAACACTGCACCGTAGCATTTGTACATTGGAAACAGGAGTCCAGGGGCAAGAATAAAACCCCTTTGGGGGGCTGAGGTCAAAGGTCATTCTCATTGTGCTTTGAGAGACCCCTACTCTTCTAGGCAGAAAACTCCAATGAAGGCAGGAGATGGAGTTTCACACCTGGCACAGGGCAGGTGCTCCGCTCACATTTTAGACTGCTTGGCTAAATAAAAACTGATGCCTAAGTGAGTAAATAAATGCAGGCACAGGGATTACCATGGGAGCAAAACGGGTGCAGCGTCTACGCTCATGGACCTTGCTGGGGGACCAACATTTAAGAGACAAACTTTTTTTTTTTTTTCCTTTTTTGGCCACACCTGTGGCATATGGAAGTTCCTGGGCAAGGGGTGGAATTGCAGCTGCAGCTGCAGGCCTACACCAGATCCTTAACCCACTGAGTGAGGCCAGGGATCAAACCCACATTTTCACTGAGACAACATTAGGTCCTTAACCCACTGAGCCACAGCAGGAACTCCCAGACAAGTACATAACTGGTGGCCATGGTCGTACACCCTCTGAGAAACAGTACAGGGTGCAATGGAAGAGGAGGGCGGAGCAGTGATGGAGTTGGGGCCCGAGGACCGGGCTTTCTGACTTGATTCCTGAGTTGTTCTGGTGCATCCGTTCCTTAAGAAGGATTTTGATTATCTGTTGCCAAGGACACAGGTAACAGGAAGGTGCCTCCGAAGGGTTGTTGTGTTGGCTCGAAAGAGCCTTTCAAGCAGTAAGAGGTCACAGTACCTAACAGGATACAGAGCCAGGACCCCCGCAAGCTTCCATGAAAGAGTGTGAGTTGTTCTTCCACCTGCTTGCCATTTGGGGCTGAATTGCATCTCATCGAATTCATATGTTGAAATCCTATCCTCAAGTACCTCTGTCTGTGACACATTTGGAGAGAAGGCCTCACAAACTGTAATTAAGGTAAACGGAGCTCCTTACCGTGAGCGCCAATCAAATAGAACAGGGTCCTTAGGAAGAGAGCCTAGGACACAAAGACACAGAGACCAAGGGACAACTGTGTGAGGAGCAATAAGAAGGCCACCGTCCAAAAGCCAAGGAGAGAGACCTCAGCAGGAAACCACCGTTGCTGACACCTTGATCTTGGACTTCTGGCCTTCAGAACGGTGAGAAAATAAATTTTTGTTATTGAACTTACCCAGTCTGTGATACTTTGCTATGGCAGCCCTAGCAAACAAAAACACGTACAGATAAAAATGTATTTAATGGAGTTCCCGTTGTGGCTCAGCAGGTTAAGGACCTGACTAGTATCCATGAGGATGTGGGTTCAATCCTTGGCTTTGATTGGTGGGTTAAGGATCCGTTGTTGCTGTGAGCTATGATGTAGGCAGGCAGACGTGTCTTGGATCCTGCGTTGCTGTGGCTGTGGTGTAGGCCGGCAGCTGCAGCTTTGATTCAACCCCTAGCCTGGGAAACTTCCATATGCCACATGTGTGGCCCTAAAAAAAAAAAAAGGAGACTGCAGAGTGAGAAATCTCTTTTTTTCTGAAACCCTTAAGTCTGTGGAGAGCCTATTGCCAAGGCATCATTTCATCATCCCGCCTTCGCGGCATCATGTCTCAGAAAAAGTCAGACTTTCCAGAGATATCATGCCTGATTCCCAGTTTGAAGGGGTCTGCAGCTAACAAACCACCTAACCTCTTTCTAGAGGCAACTGGGTTTGCATACTAAGGATCTTTGGGGATTTGGTTTGGGCCAGCCGTCCTGAGCGTGTGCAGTAGTTACTATCCCCAGTGAAAGAACTAGTTTGTTTGTGTTTTAATTATCTCTTCTTACAAGATCTACCCAGCAGTATTGCTCCATACCGCTTGAAAGAATTTAATTAAACCACAAAAAAAAAAAAAAAGCCTTGCTTTTGTTGGTGGTGGTGGTGGTAGTTGCTGGAATGAAATCAGACTGATTGTGCCAATGCGTGGAGATTTTTTTTTTTTCTTTCTCTCTCTTCTTCTCCTGAAGACACTGCTATTAAGACCAAGGACGTACACACTTAGGAGCACAATAGGTGTATTTATCTATTTACATTAGAGAATTCTGTGGCGGGTGTCCTCCTCCTAACGGGCCAGAAGAACGCAACCTCCAAGAGAGCATCATCCTTCCTTCCACGGCAAAGACTGGAGATTTGTGGGCTCACTGAAGGGCAAAGAGAGGATTTATGGAAAACTTGAGTGGATTTTTGGTTCTTGGGAAAGGCCACGTAGACATAAAGGAAGGTGGTTGTTAACAGCACAAAAGATCAGCTCTGGAGAGAGTTTGGGTACCATCCGGTAGAGCTGTTTTAAAGGTACCAGGGAAGGGACAGACCAAGAGTGGTCACGTGGCCGAGTGGGTGGTGTTCCTGGGCTAATAGTGACGTGAGACTTTACTCACAAATGAATACATCGTTGTCTTCGGAAAGGGAATATTTCTCTCGTAGGAAAACTATGAAATGCAGACCAGCAGATGCCGCAAACACGCATCGCATCAAAATCCCTAGAAGCCCTTGGACCGTTTCTCTTTGTCTCATCTCCTTTTATCGCTTTCTCTCTCCCCATCAGAGGCTTGACAGAGGAAGAGAGAGTAGATGAAAATGAAAGCAGACTCTGCTGCTCCTTAGCAGCTTAGCCAAGTGTTTGCTGCAAAGCAGAGGTGAAGAGAGTCTCACTTTCTTAAGAAGCCATCCAACCCAACGCATTTCTATGAAACACCATGTACTATGCACAACCTGGCCTTCGGACCTTTAGATATAAAAAATGGATGAGCAATTGTACCTGCCTACCCTCAAGGCACTTACAGTCTGGTTGGTTCCATTGGCAAAGCAGGGTGTATTTTTAAACTGCTGATGTCTTTGGAGATATTTTTCATATTTGAGACGCAGAAGACATGTGAAGGTGAGACAGAAAAGTTCACCTCTCTTTCTGTTTCAAATTCTCCATTGTAAAGGTTTGGGTGGTATTTAAGAATCAGAAAAAAGAGCAAATGTTGCTCCTGGGCCGTTCTCTTAGTTACTCATTTTGTATGTGATTTTGTATGTGATTCTTTTCTGCATCACCTCACCTTAGGTACTGACAGGTGGATAACCATTTCTTTACGGTAACACCTTTTTTCCCCTTCATTGAGGAAATGTGTGGGCAAGTAACTTATTGCTAAGGCTTTCAGAACCGATAAAGAGATATTTGACATGTTTAATAACATTTTTTAACCTCATTCACGAGGTATTAATTGACTATCTAATGTTTTAGGTCCAAAGTGCTAGATGTTTAACAGGGAACAAAACAGCAAAACCTGGTGGAACTTGTATTTATGTCCAATTCCCTCTGTGGAAAAGAGCAACGGAAATATTCTTTTACCCTCTTAATTATGTTGCCTATGCGATGCTATTTGAAGAGTGCCTTTAAACTCTGTACTTAAAAGTCTCTTTCTATTGCACCTGTATAGATACCCTCAATTCCACCAGCTTCCCTTCTTACAAAATACAAACATCTTTGAGACAGATAAACCTTTAAGACTTAGTGGCTGCCAGTAAATCAGTAAAAGATCAGAGTTCCCATCGTGGGTCAACAGATTAAGAACCTGACTTCTTGTCTTTGAGGATGCAGGTTCAAGCGCTGGCCTCCCTCAGTGGGTTAAGGATCCGGTGTTGCCATGAGCTGTGGTGTAGGCTGGCTGCTGCAGCTCCAATTTGACCCCTAGTCTGGGAACGTCCATATGCCACAGGTGTGGCCCTTGAAAGTAAAACAAAACAAAACAAAAACCTAGTAGATCTTCTCTGACCCTGTATGGCTCTCATCCAATCAGGTGGCTAGCAGGTGAGTTTTGACTGAAGGATGGTGTCAGATGGCAAGGAACGTGAAAAGAAAACATCTTAGAGCCCTGGTTTGGGATGACGGGAGTGAGGAGGGGAAGACAGAGAGCCTGGAGCATCAGGAGAAGGGCACCAAAGATCAGCTCATACATTCACCGCTTTGTTGGGCTTGACCTTGCTCCCCCCCATCCCAACACCTTTCTGCCAGACCCCTCAGCCACTGTCCGTCTAGATAGCACAGGGGTTGACTGCAGGCCAATGAGAGGGACCCATTGCTGCCCGGAGGACCTACATTTACAGTTAGAAGAGGAATGTGACAGACCTATTTTTTGCGTGTGACAAAAATACCTTGTTCTCAAAATACTGATGCATTTGCAGTTTTCCAGAACAATCCCATGTCGATGTTTTTGCTCTAACTGTTTTTTTTTTTTTCTTGCTTGTTTTCTTTTTTAGGGCTGCCCCTGCGGCATGTGGAAGTTCCCAGGCTAGGGTTCAAATCAGAGCTGCAGCTGCTGCCCTCTGCCACCATCACAGCCACACCAGATCTGAGCCGCATCTGTGACCCATGCTGCCGCTTGCAGTAATGCCGGATCCTTAACCTGCCGCAGCCCACAGCAATGCCGGATCCTTAACCCATTGACCAAGGCCAGGGATTAAACCCGCGTCCTCACAGAGACAAGGTTGTGTCCTCAACCCCCTGAGCCGCAGCGGGAACTCCTGCTTGTTTAACTTATCATCTCAGCATTCCATTTTTGCCATAACTATGGGATGCAGTCTTGACGTATAAAATCCCAAGGTCTTTGGGATCTCCTTCTCTACGTGCCAATGGCAGGCAGCTTTTCAAACTTCGAATCAGCCCAACAGGGATGCTCCCAATGACTACCCCGCGTTCCAAATTCAAAGCTGAGAATTATTTTTTAAACAGACTGTGTCCTTACCCCTGGAAGCACAGGTTTATAATTGAAATGTTGACACAACCTTCACGTATCCCAGCATGAGCGGTGTTGTTCTAATAAATCTTGTCCCTAATCCTTGGAGGGAACCTCACTCAGAGATTCACTTTCTGTATCAGGTTTCATTTACTGAAAGGCTTCTGAAGATAAAGCTCATAAACTACGAAGGGACAGATACGATGTGGGCTAAAGGGTTAAAGGGCTGGAGAAAGCTCAGTAATTCTCAGAAATGGGAAACAGATGTTGTTTGACATTTTGAAGCAGTTTCCTTCTTCTCTGCGCACGTTTCTGCTATCACGGTTTTCAAAGCAAAGACGTATGGCTGTAAATGAGAATTGCTTTGCAATGAGTTTCCTGCTTTGAGAACAGAGGGACCTAATATTAAGACTAATTTTTATTGAATATAGTGTCTTTTCACGTAACGGAATCACAAATTGCGTCTGAAAAACGAATAGCATCAGTACGATTTATCAGGAAACCTCGGGAATTAAATAACACCTCACAAAAATGAGTAAATAGAATTGGAGAGAAACACTGCCTGAGCCTGGCTCTCTCCTACATATTAATTTTTTGTGGTGCGGGGAACTGCCCTGATTTGCACTGACTTCTGGTGACTTCTGTACAGATAAACACCTGCAGCTGCATCCTTGCAGGTGCAAATAAAACATCAGGACTTGGTATTATGCTTACAGAAAGAAGCAAGAAGAATCAGATGAACGGTGCACACTTAGTACTGAGGACCCTGGGAGGCGAGATCAGAAATGAAACAGGGGCAGATAAAGCCTCTGGTTGCAATGGGCTCCTTCAAATGGAACCTCTTTTTACCACTGGGGTGATTTCCTGGATGGTAGGGAGAGACCACATTCCGGGGAGGCACTGAGTGAACAGAAAGAGACGAGACAGTGCTGGAAGTTTTTAAGCTGCGGAAAGTCAATCTCTTGGTCTAGTTAATTTGTATCTCTGCTACCAGTCGTGATGTCTTTTTCAGCTTAGGGAGATGTAGAGAGTGAATGATGGCTCCGTTGGCCCTTATTATGGGCTGGGAGACGTCTGCTGGTTCCAGAGGGTGTCAGATCAGAAGGAAAGCTAACGAGATGGACTGAACTGTGTGAGGCGTTGGCAGCTTGTGCTGGAGCTGTTCCCATGGCTACGGGACCCTGTATTTATGCAGAAGGTGTGAATTTCCTGTGTTTATAAAGTCTAGTGAGTGTAACTGTGTTTACTGTGCAACATTGAATATTTAGGGAAGTAAAATAATAAACAAAAGCAACAATAAAGTAACAAACAAAGCAACGGTATATGTTTAATAGAAAAAATGTAGTTCTTTGACTAAAGCTATCATGGCAGGAGGGTCAAAAAAATTTTTTTTCAAAGAATGGATTTCTGGGGGGGTCAGGGGAGGATGCCAAATTTTCATCAGGCCTGCTTTCCACTGGCGATGAGAAAAAGATGTACCCAAATATCCAAACACCAGCTCTCAGCTCAAGCCTCATCTCCTTCCCGAAGAACTCCCCATCGTCCCAGCCTATCACAGCTTCTCTCTCCTGTATTAGCTTCCAAATCCTCCGCTTGATGACCTCAGAATATTGTCTCAATCAAGAGAAAAGCAAACCCAAAAAGAAAGAACAGAATGTACCAAGTAAAACAAATTAAAAAAACAAAAGCAAAAATTACTCACAACAAAAAGTAAGCACTGGTAATCTAACTCTGAGGAGTTGGTTTGGATAAATTAGCAACAGACACCCAAGGCTTAAATGTTACAGGCACACATACGCCAAGGCTTAGGTATAATAATTCTGAGCTCATTTTTTCAAATCTTATCATGGTTTAATTAAAATGATCAAAATCTTTTGGAAGTGGTGGATGCTCTGATACAGCTTTGTTTTGCTGTGGGGTCTTCCCTGAAAATTCTTTCTTGCTTTCCCTCTGTTATTATCCAGTCATTTTTGCCATTTGGTCCTATTGTCGCTAGGACATTTTGCTGTGCTACTTTCCTGAAAAGACAGTGAATTCTAGACATTGGGCTTTGTTCGGCATTCTGTTTATTCCTCAAGAGCCACTGCTGTGGTGCGGGTTTGATCCCTGGCCTGGGAACTTCCATGTGCCGAGGGAGCAGCCAAAAAAATGATAATAATTTTGGCTCTTTCTGATTGCTTGGATGCTTTGACTATTTGCTGTTAAAGAAAAAGATGCGGGGGGAAAGAGAGTGAAGTTTAGAAGACTTGAAACCCTCAAGGTGGAATTATATTTATGAAGCCTCTTGAGCTGAGAATTTTGATAAAAATATAGATAACATTTACGGAACTCTTACCGAGAGCCAAGATTTGTAACCAAGTGCTTTATACATACTATCTCACGTAATACTCAAAGCAAACCTATGAGGCAGTCACAGTTATTATACCTATACTTAGGGAGGCAGCCCTAGAGAGATTTGATAATTTGCCTAATTTCACAGGGCCAGTGATGGCAGAGGCAGGGTTTCTTTTTTAACCTCATTGATTCCAAAGGTTGATTTTCACCTTCTATGTTCCTCCCCATTTCATAATGGTGAGGCTAAGAGGACCGCAAAATAAGGATGGGAAACATCTAGTTCAAAGCTCTTACCGGTGGTTCCTTTCTCTTAAGCTTCTACTGATGGTGGATCTTGGCAGTGATGTGTGTGGAATGGATCCCGATTGGTCCAGGGATGGAAGGATGGACTTCATCCTTTAAACCGCATCACAATGACTCATTTCCTTGGAATATCCAGTTGGCTTATGGAGGAACTGAACAGAAGGGAAACAGAATTGAGATTGAGTGATGTGAGCAGGGACTGGCATCTGAGGATGGAGACCGGAGGAGTGTCACGGTGTGTCGCTGAGGTGGCTAGGACGGCCTTGAACTCAGAACTACTCTGCTTCTAGCTCCTGGGTGTCATGCCTGGAGACCTGAGTCTCATGGTCTCAAGCATCTCTGTTAGGGGTACAATGAACCCTTTGATGTCAAGTTCATTTAGGGGTGCTTCTGCTTCTTAGAGCCGTAAGGACCACACGTGTAACAGATCTCTACCTGCATTTAGAATCGATTTTCCTGAGAGAGTAATGCAGCAGACACTGAAGCCAGGCTGCTTGGGGTCAATTCCAGTTCCCTCCTTACTAGTTATGTGACCTTGGCCACATTACTTTTCCTCTCTATGCCTTAATTTCTACTGTGTGTGGACATCGTTAATATCACAGAGGGGTTTATTATTATTACTCTGTGTAATCTTCTATAAGAGAAATAGCCTCTACTGCACAGAATAGAAAGAATAGTAGCAAAAAACAATAATGATAATAGCTACTATTTATTGTTAATGCCTGATGGGCCAGAGATCGTGAAAAATTTTATGCAAATTAGTTCATTATTGCTCCCAACAGCCCTGTGAAGTAGGTAATTTTATCCTCTTTTTTTTTTTTTCCCCAGTAGGGACTTGAGGCCCAGAGAAATCAAGTTGCCCACAATCATGAACAAGGGACCCCTCAGGATGCACACGTAGGTGTGATTCTGAAATCTGTGTTCCTTCCCTGGACCACGAATCACTTTGCCCCATGCAAAGTAGACAGTGGAGATGGTCCAGGGTCTCTTTAGACCTTAACGAAATATGCCATATATTTCTCGAATTCCTTGCACTTGTATAGTTCTTTTTTGTATTATGAAATTATTTTAACATGAATCGCCTCATTTTCTGTCATCTATGCCAGAGTTCATTGGCATAAAAAGCATGTAAGTCTTTTGAGCCAGTAAGAAAAATTCACTCCAGGCTTAGTTAGTATCTGTGAGGGGTATTTTTTCCTCCCTCAGCTCTGACCCGTAAATGGCTTATTTTATCAGTGTGTTGGGCACGTAACTTTCAGCCGGTGGGCTGTAAATGAAGTCTGGGGCTGGTGGTGGCAGAGTCCGGGGAAAGGAAAAAAAGCGAATGACAGAAAAAAGAGGCAATCAAGGTTTAAACAATAGCCCACCCTCAGCCAAAGAAATCCCCCGTGTGCTTCGGAACTCTGCTTTGTGTGCTAGGAGCCAGAAAGACCACGACCACGCGCTGTCTCATGTCTTTTGAATCTTTCTTGGCAAATTAGCTACTTGCTGGCTTTTAAATGCACTTGGGCAGCTTGTAGTTGTCATGACTGACAGGCTGGGGAACTCGGGACCTCTACGGAATAACGGTCTTGGGGAAGAGAAAAGAAAATGTTCTGATTAGATGCAACTGAAGGCTTTATTTGCACCATTCACGACACTAAATTATGAGGGTACCATCCTGCCTTGATCTATTAAAAGGGCTTAAACGGGTCTGGGAATGACAATACAGGTTCTTCTATAGTTAAGCCTAAAGTGGAGCTGGTTTTTATCCAAACGGGCTTGAAAGTGGGAGAGGTTACGTTTGGTGTCAGGTTTGAGCAGACGCTGGTCTCGTTCTAAAGCCCTAAGAAAATTTCTAAAGAGTCGTAACGCCAGACATCTCTCATTATTATTATTTTTTTCTTGCCAGTTCCCATTTCATGTCCCCTTTAATATACTTAAAACATTTTTTGGGGGGGGTCAGATATTCGGGGGAAATGGATATCAAGACCTAACTGGTTTTGCTGCTTTATAACAGGAAATGACATTCGTATTCCACACTTTATTACAAATATTCCTATTTGATGGACAAATATTTTAAGACTAGTGAGAGAATCCCATTTAACCTCATCTCCTGGGACCAGAAAGGTTATGGTAGAACGCAGCGCTAGAGATGTTTTTATTTCAGTTCAGGCATATTTTGTTTCTGCATCTAGGCAGTAACCATGGTTGACTACATAATATTTTTGTACTTAGCTATGCAGCCATTTCTTCATATGGCCTTGCTGCACAGCATCTGCCTTAATATCCAGCTGGGATGGCTCGCCTAGAATAGGGATGATGGAAAAATTGAAAAATATGATTGTTTAGAAAGTAATACATGCTAGCTTTCATTTCATAAAACTCTGATGAAACGCATGTCAGTGTTTCTTATGTAAGAGGTTGCATTCCTACAATTTTGATATATCAGGTCACAAACATATGGTAGCATGAATTTTTTTCTCGGTTTGTCGAGGTTGCAGAGCAGTTTCACCTGCTATCTCAGAAATAACCAGAGTTGCTGATTGGTTCCAACTTAGAGATGAGAAACCTCAAGTTGATGGGCCAAGGAATTGATCTAAAATCATGCGCTGGCAAGTAGGCAACATTCAAACCAGGTTGTGACTCTAACGCCAAGCGGTTTCATCACTCTGTGAGGATACGGCCGGACGGGGAAGGTGGAGTTATGCTGGCCGACGGCCAGCTGCAAGGGGCCAGAGACCACTGGCCTTTCTTCACCTCCCCATCTGAGAAACTTTAATAAGATGCTGTGCACTCAATTCAAAAATCTATTGGGAAGAAAAAAGAATTTTATTCCTATAGATGGGCTCCACTATCTGTTGTGTTAAGTCTTCTTCCTTTTAAATCCCTTTTGTCCCTCCAGTTAAAATCCCCATGGATCAGATCTTATCTTTGTGTTTTCCAGTAAAATTCAGGTTTGGATGGGTACAGCCCCTCGAAGATTCCCCTGGCTCCCAGGTTTCCCACTGAAAGCAGGAGAGCGTCATCCAATGGCATGCTTAGGGAGACAGATTAAACCATATGATTACCAGCGCTGTCATGACCTCGGCTTCTAAACCTCCGGGTAGGATCCTTCTGCTACTCCCTTTTGAATGGGACCGAGTTCATTGTTCTAACTGTTATGACAGAGCATTAACTCATAAACCCAGCCGAGCTACCTGGTAATCCAAGGGTCGTTGCATCACAGAGATCTGGTGACTGAAAGTGTGATCAGTGTTTATGAGATGTGCAAACTGCCTCCGCCATCAGATTGATGTGGCTTGTGTTGAGCTGCGGATTATAGCGCTCGGAAAAGTCTTAGGGGTAGGGTCGTGTCCTGAGCTCAAGGCTTGGAAACACCTGGGACTTCACAGACACTCAAAGCCCTTGCACATTTGACCACGCGTCGTGCTGCTCTCGGCACTGAGTGTGTGTGTAGGTAGAGAGTTTAAGCCTGGATCTCTGTGTGCACGTGGAAGGACTCAGGGCATTTGGGAAGGAGGAGGTGTGTCTTCATGTTCAGCCAGCAGGAGAGCCTGTTATACTGGTCGTGCTTTGTAGAGGAGAGATAGAAGAACTGGTTTGGAAAAGTTAGGCTCTGTGTTCATCCCGCTCAGGCTCTGACCTATCACCCAGTTTTGGTTTTTTTTTTTTTAAAGAAGCATCAGGAGCCAAAGGTTGGAACATCTTCTCCCTCCTTGTAATGCACCTTTCAGTTCTGCAATAACAAACAGGTATCTTTCCAATTATACCCTGTACCTGGATCTGTAGCTTGGTATCAGTCCATCTGCGTATCTTCATATCTTTATATCTATGTATATGTCTATTTGTGAACTTGCGTTATCTCCTCTTATATCTTTATGGGACATGCTGGCATGAATAGACCCAGATTCGTAACTCCGGTCGGTCTGGAGTTCATGGATAACAAGAGGAAACTCGAAGAGGACCTAATCGTTTAGCGCCTGAGGCTTTCTGGCTTTCCGGAAAATCCTTTAGCTTTTAACCCCCCCCCCCCCAACGTGTTGCTTCTGTGATGCTTCTCTGCAGCTGTCTGAGCCAACTGCTACCATGCCAGCTCTGTTCTTTATTAGCCATTGACTGGACCATTATAACAGTTTAATAACCAAGCTCCCTGCCTCCTCCCTTCTAACCCGTCTGAAACCATACAACCCACCTCCTGTTCCGACATGGCCAGTGATTTCCTAAAGCTTGGCTGGATGTTTGTGGATTTCCTTCTGTTGACTTTTCCAGCATCTTTCTCCTTTCTCTTTCCTGGTGAGGCCCTTTTACTTAAGTCCCACCAGGGTGGCTGCTGTTTTTGAGACGTTATGTAGCACTTCCTTGTTCCGTGCCGTTGCTTGCACGAGTCTTTCCAACTAAAATACTCTTTCGCTCATCTCAGGATTCGAGCCTGTCTTCGATGACATTCTGATATATAAAAAAAATGTCCTCCCCAAAGAGGTTACCTCAGCTAGACCTTATATCTCCTAATTGTAACCCTATTGCAGCCAGGGACTCTTTCCATTTTAAATATCTCCAGCTTGAATTCCCCTGTCTGCCCCACCCCCCACAGTCGTTGCTTTAGTTTAGGGGGTGATTTTTTTTTTTCTGCAATATTGCAAATGATATTCCTTAGCTCTCATCTTCCCATCATCGACACATCGCTACCTTCGTGATATATTTAAAATGCTAATATGATCATTTACTTCTTATTCCTCTACTTAAAATCATGGCATAAGACGAGGAAGTTTGGGTAGATGTGTGAGGGGGGAGTTATTAATATTCTAATATAAAAACACACATTCCTTTTTAGACTAAAAGTAAATCCTCTCCTGGTTCCTTTCTTCCTACAGATTGGAAACCAGCCTCTTTACGTGCCATGGAAATCCCTTCATAATTGAGTGAGTGGCCTGTTGAAAAGCCAAGCAACCTTGGATACCAGTCTCCAAGAAGCACTCGGACTCTTGACTTTTGCATCCACTGTAGAAATCTGAGAGATCTTTGGCACTCCTGTGCCCTGGCATACGCCACACTCCGTCTCTGCCTGCATCCTTTTCAGCATTCCTGTATCCTTTACCCAATGCCCCAGCGCCACCTCCTCTGTGTAGTTTTATTTCCTCCGGCAACCCATGTCTCTGTTCTAGTGCGTACCACGTGGTCTTGCACTCTTCATTGATATTTACTTTAGACACCCAGATCCAAAAAGATTTAAGGTAGATTTCTGGAGTCTCCAGGTCCAGGAACCTGGTGTTTCGTATGCTGTATCCCGGGCACCAGCCATGCCAAATTATAGAGGCTCTTATTATTATTTTCACATATATTTGTAGACCAATCCAAAAAAATTAATGTTGGAAGAATAAGTAGTGAGTTTTTAATGTAAACTTTTTGTGTGCAACTGAGGAGTCAAGGGTTTTGTAGTTAGCATCCAACACAATGTGCTGTATTTAAATAATTTAGTTGTTTTCTAAATAAATGTTATTAACAATGCATGATTTGCCTTTATAAGGATTTGTCCATTTTCTTCGAAGATTTTCTCTTCTGTCTCCTCCATGGGTTGTTTCTGAAAAGAAATCTGCTGTCTGCATCTTTATTTCTTTATCTTTGATCCTTTTAACATATAAAGATACAGAGTTTATCTTTTTCCTTTTATGATTTTTTTTTCCTGTATCACTGGTTTTTTTTTTTTTTTTTTTTTTTTTGGTCTTTTTTTTGCCATTTCTTGGGCCGGTCCTTGCAGCATATGGAGGTTCCCAGAGTAGGGGTTGAATTGGAGCTATAGCCTCCGGCCTATGCTAGAGCCACAACAACACGTGACCCACACCAGATCCTTAACCCACTGAGCAAGGCCAGGGATCGAACCCTCAACCTCATGGTTCCTGGTCGGATTCGTTAACCACTGCGCCATGACGGGAAATCCTTTTTTTTTTTTTGCAACACTTTTGACCATTATTTCTCCACATAATTTTCTCCCCTCCTCCTCTCCCTTGGAAACTCCATTTACATGTATCTTTGGTTGCTTGAAATTTTCTTACAGCTCAGGGATGCCCTATTTTTTATACTCCATTTTCTGTGTATTTCATTTTGGATAGTTTCCATTGCTATGTCTTCAAGTTTGTTAATATTTTCTCCTATAATACCAAATCTGCAACTAATCCCTTCTAGTGGTTTATCATTACACACATGGATGTTTTCATCTCTTAAGGTGGGATTTGGGTCTCTCTCTCTCTATATATATACATATACATACACACATACCTATACATACATACATATATATATATATACACACATACATATATCTCTATCTATCTCTCCTCCATCTTTCTACTTAATTTTTTGAACCAATGGAACATACTTCTAAGAAGGATTGTAATGGCTTGTCTGCTAATTCTAATATGTGCCTCTGTTCTGGGTATGTTTTGATGATTTTTTTTTCCTAATGGATCATATTTTCTGTCTTCTTCACCTGCCTGGTACTTTTTGATTAGCTGTCAGAATCTGTGAAATTTACGTCATTGAGTGCTGGATATACTTTATTCTTGTACGTGTTGAACTTTGTCATGGGATGCAGTCAAGTACTTGGAAGCAAACTGCTCCTTCTGGGTCTTGCTGTTCAGATTTGTTAGCTGGGCTGGGGCAGGGCTCATTCTAAGGGGTAGTTCTCCCCACTACAGAGGAAAGACGTATTCGAGTTCTCTACTCAATGCCCTGTGGGTCTTGAGGCTTTCCAATCTGGTGCTTAGGAATTATTCCCGACTCCTTGTGAAAGCCAGGCCCTGCTGCTCTGAATCCTTTTGGATGGTTCTTTTTCTGGCCTTGGGTGGCCTCCTCACAGGGGTGAGCTGATCCGTGCTAAGTTGAACACCAGGGCAGATTTCCTGCAGGGTGTCTGCGTTTTCTCTCTGAGCACCTCTCTTTTATCTGATACTCTGACCTAGAACAGGACTGCCTTGGTCATCCCAGAGCCTCAACTCCAACTCTGTAACTCACAGAACCTCCCAAGCTGCACCTGAGTGAGCTCTCCAAGCACCGTGGCCTGGAACCTCTCCCAGCGCGGTAAGCCAGGCTGTAAGATAGCTCAGTGTTTGTGTCTCATCTTCCAAGGATGGCTGTTCTTCATTGTCTGATATCCATGGTCTTAGAGGCCATTCTTTTAGCACCTAGGTCATGCCAAATTAGCGAGGTTATTATTATTATTGTTTTCTTTTTTGGCTGCCCTGCCGCCTATGGAATTCCCAGGTCAGGAATCAGATCTGAGCTGCAATTGCAACCTAAGCCTCAGCTGTGGCAACACCAGATCCTTAATCCATTGTGCCAGGCAAGGGATCAAACCTGAGTTTCAGTGCTCCCAAGATGCCACCGATCCCGTAGCACCACAGCCGGAACTCCCATCATTACTATTTTAATACAGGTTTCTGAACCAGTCGTAATTTAGTCGCCATTATTCCATCTTGGCTGGACTTGCTTTATTTGAAATTCTATTTCCTCATGTTTCTCCTCAAATATATGATTGTTAAGCTAGAATTAAGTCTTCCCCTTACCCAATCTCCTTTTGACATTTTTATATTTTTAATATTTTTTTTTTCTCCAAGAGAATTATTGCAGCTTACTGGAGCAGAATGATTCTTCTGAATAAGGAGCCCATCGTTCTGCCGGGTTTTTTTCTTCTTCCTTCCCCCAATTATTGTCCTTCACCATTGCAGTGTTTTGATACTGATCTGCAAATGTCCGGGGCAAAATAGGTACTGACATTTCTGCCTCTGCTGTGTCTCATATTGTCATAAACTGTTTTATTGCAACTACAATATTGGTGCAAATTGTGGGTTAAGAAAGTTCAGACCAACATTGGCAAAAATGATACACTCTGGGTAACTAGAAATCATTTTTAATATTCCAAACAATTCAATACTGTTACTACTATCTTACCTGCAGTGGATAGTAGTATCTTTAATTCTTTCTTGTCTCTCTCCATCCCCTGGTATCAGATGTCTCATTATGACAACTGTATTTCTCATCCGTTCTTCCATCTGTATTTATACTTCCTTGTTTAGTTTCTAATAAAATATTCCTTGACGACTCGAACAGTTTCTATTTCCAATACCTGTGCATATCTGACAAGTCATCAAACACGTGTTGATTATATTCTTTGTTCCAGAAGTGCTGAGAGCCGGCTTGGGATGGAGCCACAGTGTTAAAGCAAAACTTTATTGTCTGTCTCTCTTTCTGTTGAAAAATCCTTAATGAATTCCTCCCTCCAAGGGAATAAAATTCAAAATCCTTTGTATGATACCCGAGGATCTTATACCTCCTACCTTTTTTTGTTAAAGAAAAAAGTTTTTGTTCTCCTCACTCATGAGACATTCTCTTTGCTTTGCTAGACCTTAGAACAAAGTGCCTTCTTTTTCTTTCTCTTTCACGTTCTAACTCAAGGCCTTCTTTACCCCCAAACTGAATTTGATCATCTCCAAATGAGAGAGTTCATTTTATCATGGGCCCTCTCACTTTTTATTTTATGTATATGTTTATATCCATATATCTTTTCTCCTTCACTGACTGTAGTTGGTGCTGGCTTATCTCTTTCCCAAAATGCTTTGCAGTTAATCATAGGTGTCAATAAAAGCCTGGAGGATGGGTGAGTAAATGAATCACTTCAATTAGTTTGATCAAGAATTCTAGGTGAACCATGGAGTTCCCGTCGTGGCGCAGTGGTTAACGAACCCGACTAGGAACCATGAGGTTGCGGGTTCGGTCCCTGCCCTTGCTCAGTGGGTTAACGATCCGGCGTTGCCGTGAGCTGTGGTGTAGGTTGCAGACGTGGCTCGGATCCTGCGTTGCTGTGGCTCTGACATAGGCCGGTGGCTACAGCTCGGATTCGACCCCTAGCCTGGGAACCTCCATATGCCGCAGGAGTGGCCCAAAGAAATAGCAAAAAGACAAAAAGACAAAAAAAAAAAAAAAAAAAGAATTCTAGGTGAACCAGAAACATCCTGGAATGTTTCATCTGGTGCTTACTTGTGACTATGGGAAGAACTCAGGGCCCCCTGGGCTGGGCAGGAAAGAATAGAGTCTTGTGAGATTTTTTTGAAGGTTTCCTTTTGGGTCAATGCCCATTACTGTGTAAGCAATTCAACACGAAGCTTCCATCAACAAAGTTCCAAGATGAATGATATCCATAACCATTTCCTTTGAGATCTATCATTTGGGAAGTTGAGCTAAGACTAAGGAAGATGACTTCATAACAAGTAGTGCCATTTGCTTGACACATGAAGATGCACGGTAGATTTTTTTTTTCCTTATGTAAAGATTACTAATGCACCTTGTGGGTAACTTGAGGTCACTGAAATTCTGAAAATATTTTAGAAAACATTACAAACAAAATCTTAGTTCTGCCACTTTCTAGCTACATAACTTGAGCCTTAATTTCATCCAAGCCTCAATTGTCTCATCTGTACAATGGGAGGAGTAGCACGCCAGAGAGTTTTTGTAGGTGTAAGTAAATTCGTTATTTGGAATTAAATTCCTAGCACAGTACTTTCTGTTAGGCTAATAAGCATCCTAGGAGTTCCCGATGTGGCTCAGGGGTTGAGGATCTGGCACTGGGACAGCTGTGGGGGTGTAGATCACAGCTGCAGCTCGATTCACTCCCTGGCCCAGGGACTTCCAGATAAACATATGGCAGGGGGAAAAAAAAGGAAAGCATTGTGTAAGTTCTAACTATTACTGTTATTAACCACGACTTACACAATATTTCCATTTTCCTTTTTATCCTAGCCCGATTTGGGGCTATGTAAAATACTTGCTTTGCAGGTTGGGAGTGCTCTGACTGTATTCGTTGGCTGAGTAAGTGAGTCTGGGCCTTTCCTCCTGTCTTGCCGTGGAGGGCCTCACACTGGAAAGTGTTCGGGACAATGAGTGACGTTAAACGCTGAAATGAGAGCGAGATTCAGGAGGAGTCTTTTCCCTGGGGCCTCTAGGCTTAGGACAGGAACTCCTTGGCATCCCCTTGGATCGGGTCCTGCTAGACGGCCTAGAAAAGACCAGAAGGCCGGCAAAGTCACCTCCGGTTCGATTTGAAAATTGCCAATCTCAATCACTGGGCGAAGCACGCAAGGCCGCCTCCCAGAATAGTATTCCAACCCAAGTTATCTGCTGCAGAGAATAAGGATGAACTCCTGTTGGGGCGTGACGCCTGCTAGATTCCTGCACTCTAACGTTCCAAACGGCAGGTCCCAACTTACCATCAATATTGAAATGTAAGACAAGAACTGGCAAGAATTAATGGGCAAAAACTAGACTGCAGGTGGTTACCAAAGGTGCTGAAAAGGCAACTTATTTCCAGAGCCGCTCCCCTTCTTCTTGTCACAGTGCCTAGAACTTTCTAGCTCCCCATCCGCTCGAGTCAGGACACAAGACTTCCTAGGAGCGGGGGCCGCAGTGACTCAGTGTGGCTGGGATGAGGGCAGGTCAAAGTAGAGACAGAGGACCGAGAAGGTACCACGGTGAAACATCTCTGGTTTCTCACTACTGCATAAAGTCAAGTCTCAGGATACTCAGTTCAGATATGATTGTTGGATTAGAGACAGAGCTTCCCAGCCCACTTTATGCTCCGACTCTATCCCTCCATCCTGGATCAAAGAAGAGAGAAGAGGAGGGCCTGTTGTGGCTTAGCATGTTAAGAACCTGACTAGTATCCATGAGGCTGGGGGGTTCAATCCCTGGCTTCACTCAGTGGGTTAAGGACCCGGCATTGCTGCGAGCTGTGGTGCAGGTTGTAGATGCAGCTCAGATCTGGTCTTGCTGTGGCTGTGGTGCAGGCCAGCAGCTGCAGTTCTGATTCGACCCCCGCCTCAGAACTTCCATAAGCTGCAAGTGTGGGCCTTTTTTAGGGAAAAAAAAAAAAAAAAAAAAAAAAAGGAAGAGAGGAGAGGTTTGTGTGTGCTCACAGGTGGGAGGAAGGACCTCGACCTCAGCTCCTGCCAAGGTAGAGAGAGCACACAACTCCTTATTTTTGCAGAGGTTTTGCCGAATCCGTGCTGGGGGCTGAAACCTTGGGCTGCATACCGCCCACATGCCCTCCAGCTATAACCTGCTCGGATTCTGCAAACTCAGCACAAGATTCTGCCATGCCCATGTGCCAAGTTCATCCATTGGGATGAAATGTACAACCCCAACTATTCCCAACTTAAATCCACCGTCCAGGTGTCTGTATATGGGATGCCATAAACTGAACCAGTTGTCCACACAACCCTGGAAAAACAAACTCCAACAGAATGTAGTGCTTCTCCCTCCTGTATCTCTTTATTACCCGTGGTTTTCGGGGCTAAATTATCTACGTGAATTGTTTCAGCATTTCCCGTCAATTTCTCGATGAAGATAACTCAAATGAGGGCCAGCGTTTCTGCTGCCCCATCTCTCGTAAGCGTCAAGATAATCCACATCGCCTAACAACTTTAAACAATGGCGATGCCCTTTTCACTTTGACCACAGAGATGGGCAAGTCATAAATAACAGCTCCTCGACACTCTTCGGAAATAAAATGTGATGAAGCGTTGGGTCGTCTGATTAAATTCTCCAAATAAAATCTCACCTCGCCTATTCCTACCCTTGGGGATAAAGGGCCGAGCACACAAAGCGCATTATTTTTCTTTTGAACCTACTTGTATCTTGTCAAGATGTCATCAATACAAATACTCTGACGTTTTTAGTGCCACGATTGGGAAGCAGGTTGAATTTTCCAATCCTCCCAGCCAATATAAGTCAGCCTGAGATACTTAATTTCTACTTGAGATCCTTCGTTTCTATTATAAACAGATCCCGCAGTGGGAGATAAATTTCATGGTAACAGTTTGGACTTTTTTATGAACCACCTGCAAGTTTTCTGCAAACAACATGTTTTATGGAAGCTCAAGGCAATGTTCACCCATCAAGACCTGACAGTAAGAAGAGGATGGATGGGGCCTTATCTCGGGCACACATGTAACCTTCCTTGTCCCCTGGCCTGACCTCCCTCTGCACTCATTTATGAAAATGATTCATCTTTAAAAAGCTTCCTCGCTCTGCCTGCAGGCTGTAGATCTTTTTGCACCGGACTTGTGTAGGCTGAGGTTATAAACTTCAGTGGGTGAGCTCTTTGGAGGGGCTTCATTTTGAATATTGGCAGAAGGAACACGCACCATCTATGTGTTTCCTTAAAGGGACAGTTCCCAGCTCTTCTCTATGGAAAGATGCTCCCGGGGGGGGGCAGGGGGGGTTCATTGAAAAGAGCTTTGTTGGGATTTTTATTTATGTTGTACCATGTTGCCACAGTTAGCAGGTTGAGATAGAGGATGGCGAGGGCGTGGCAAGTGGTGACAGGGACCTGAACACGCCACCCTCCACGGGGAGAGACCCTGTATTTTGCATCCCATGTTTATAAAGGGCGAGGCCCCGGGGATTACTTGTGTCAGGGTGAGGGGACATTGCTGAAACCCCGAGGAATATCCTCTCAAATGAAAAGCCTTAGAAACGGTGACTTAGGGAATAATGAGCTGAACGGAAGTAAAAATGGGAAGAGAGAAGACAGGCTGAACGGACTCATCCATTCAGGTTGAATTGATGGGTTGGAAGAGCAGGACTATTTCCGCAGGTCTTAAGAATCAGCTCTCACGGTGGCAATAGGGCGAGACACCCCAGGAAATCAATATGCACAAGCATTTTGAGTTAAAAGAGAGGGAGAAGATAGACAATGTTGATGTAATAGTTTTTTTATTTTTTATTTTATTTATATTTATTTATTTATTCTAGGGCCACACCTGCAGCACATGGAAGTTCCCAGGCTAGGGACTGAATCAGAGCAGTAACTGCCGGCCTACACCTCAGCAACTTGGGATCCGAGCCATGTCTGCAACCCACACTGCAGCTCACAGCAACGCCGGATCCCCAACCCACTGAACGAGGCCAGGGATTAAACTTGCATCCTCATGGATACTAGTCAGGTTCTTAACCCACTGAGCCACAAGGGGAACACCTTTTTTAATTTTTAAATTGTTTCTTTTTCTTTCTTTCTTTCTTTTTTTTGTCTTTTTGCTATTTTGGGGGCCGCTCTGGTGGCATATGGAGGTTCTCAGGCTAGGGGTCGAATCAGAGCTGTAGCCACCGGCCTACACCACAGCCACAGCAATGCGGGATCTGAGCCGCATCCGAGACCTACATCACAGCTCATGGCAACGCCAAATCCTTAACCCACTGAGCAAGGGCAGGGACGGAACCCGCAACCTCATGGTTCCTAGTTGGATTCGGTAACCACTGGAACACGACGGGAACTCCTATTTTTCATTTTTTTTTCTTTTTTCTTTTTATTGAATGAAAAATTCTTTAAATTCTATCCTGCCTTACAATTTTCAAAAGTTTCACATATGTGATTCTATATAATCCCATAATAACCCCTTTTCCCCAATCCCTGTCTTGCCCCCACCTCCCTCTCCCCAATGGTAACTACTAGTTTATTCTCCATATCTGTGAGTCTGCTTCTTTTTTACTTTATTCACTAGTTTATTTTTAGATTCCACATATAAGTGATATTGTATTGTATTTGTTCTTCTCTGTCTGACTTATTTCCCTTAGCATAATGCCCTTCAAATGCATCCATGTTGTTGCAAATGGCAAAATGTCATTCTTTTTTATGGCTGAGTGGTATTCCATTGTGTGTGTGTGTGTGTGGTATATATGCAGTATATATATGTGGTATATGGTGTGTGTGGTATATATACGGTGTGTGTATATATAGATATGGTAGGTGGTGTGTGTGTGTGTGTATACCACACATACCATATCTTCTTTATCCACATATAATGGTTTTTAAAATTCAATTTTTGTGAAACATGGTTTAGGCAGGAATAAGATTAAGTAGGATGGTTCAGTAGCAATGTTTGTCCTTGGCAAACACTTTCTGTCAAGGGGCAGATAGTAAGGCAGGCCGTGTCATCTCTGTCACAATTACTCCCCTCTGCCGCTGTAATCCAAAGGAGACATAGATGGTATGCAAACCAACGGGCGTGACTAGGTTCCAATAAAACTTTATTTATAAAGACGTGAGGGAGGCCAGGTTTGGCCCACTGGCCCTGGTTTACCCACCCCTGTCCTAGACCACTCTGGTCCACCATCAAGCTTCAGACAGGTCTGCCCGGGTGACGGATGACTACAGGGACGCCACAACCAGAGTGGCATTTTGCTACAGACAAGTGGCAAGCATGAGCCCGCTGAGAGCTGGTGTTCTGCAAGACGGTAGGAGGTAGAAGGCTTCCACGGCTGAGGAAGTGTGGTTAATGTGGGCAAGCCTTCTCAGGACTTCTGCTTGTTCACACGCCTGGAGGCTGTCTCAGAGAAGACGGAGGAGGCACTATTTCCCAAACTCGTTTGTCCTCGACTCCTTTGGAATCCATGCCTGTCCCCATCTCTGGGGCTCTAGATTCCCACTTGGGTGATATTCACCAGATGGGTTTTCCAGGCAGACGTGAGTTTCTAAAAGTGTCCACCTGCCGGGTCACAAGATAACAATCAGCCTACGCGCCTTGGGCAACCAGTGTCTGCCCGACACAGCTTGCCTCCGACCTTTCTCCCAACCTCCCAGAAGCCACCGGAATACAGCTTTTCCTGGGTCTCCTGTCCTGATGGCTGTTTTCCTTATGCCAGCTTGCCTTCTCCTCATAGGTATTCAGTCACGGGCTTCACTGGCTTACCTGAGAGCAGCACAATAGTGGTAGAAACTAGCCATTCCGCTCTAGCTCTTTCTAAACTCTACTTATTAAAGATATCACAGAAAGACCTTAAGAGACTTGCCTTCTGAAATCTCTGACGCTGTGAAGTCTTGTTCCTAGAGCTTATGTCCTAACGGGAACTGGTCCATCCTCGTGGACAGCAGGCGTTAAACCTGACGGCTGTGGAAAAGGATGGCAGTCCTTCTCTGGCATAATGTTTTGTGTGACGGAGAGCTGAGTGGTTCAGCCCGTCTCTCCCGAGCACCCTCCATGGCTCTGGCGCAGAGCAAAGGGCCATGGGAATTGGTCTGATTAGTAGGCTACTGTTCTGGTCTTCGAGGGGTTTTAAATCCTGCAGGAGTTAAGGGAGTGTAATAGCAGAGGTTTGGCAAACCCGGGAAACGTGGAGCTCTACAGAGATCCTCAGGGAGGGGGGGCAGTGAGCTGAGGGGTCTCTGGGTCTCTCCACACTGCTTCAATCAGACTCACTCTGATATTATTTATTTCTCAGGCCAGAAAACTAGCAGACATTGGAGTCAGAAAGACACCTCTCTTCTACCTACCCGTGATGCCACTTAATTCTTCTGAGTCTGTTTCTTCCTTTATCAAACGTGAGCAGCACTCAGGACTCACAGATTTGTTGTAAAGATGAAATGACCGAAGCATATGAAGAACCCAGTTTAGTTCCTGGCCCATAGTGGTGCCTCACTCAAGGACAACTAAGACAATAAAGTCGAACATGCTAAGAGTCACACCCCTGGCAGTGTTCTTATGAATAGTTGGACTGGAAAAGGTATTTATTGAAATACAGAAAGTGAATGAACAAAATGAAGACATCATCAGGGAGAGAAAGGATGGACAGCTTCTGGCTGGGGGACCACAGCCGCTTCGTTTGAGCTGCACTCTTATGCCAGCTTCTGGGCACAGATGGAGGGGGTCTGGGAACCAGTTAACCTTAACTGAAGGATGACGGATGTCGTCTGGACCACACTGATGCCTCAGGATCTAAGGAAGTCATCTTTAGTGCAGGTAAGACGGAGCGGCTACAGAATGTCAGGTGCTATTAGGGAAAGATTTTCCTAGAGGAAGATAGGGAGTGGGAAGGGGGAAGGATGTGGTGGGGAGGGGGCATACTTCTAAAATATAACACCAGCTATATGGAAGACAACCCTCATTTGACTGTTGACTGTTCTTTCTAAGCAGGCACAGCAGTCAGTGCTAGATTGCCTGTTTTCTCCGTAAAACCGGCAGCCTCCTCTCAGCCTCCCTTCTGCCCCCCCCTCCTCGGCTTTCCCTTGTTTTGTCACTTTCCCTCTGTGTCATCAGATGTAGCATCACGTAGTGGAAAGTCTCCGAGTGACTCAAGGTCATGATATCTTACTGGATTCTTGGCCAAACCTCTCTTTCCTCCTCCTCCTCCTCCCTCAGACCTGTGAGCTTTTGCCCAGATCTTTGTTATTACTTTGTATCTCAACCAGAGAAGAGGCGGCGGAAATAAAGAGAGATAACAATCAAAGCAATAAGTGTGGCCATTGGGAAGGACAAGCATGGCGCCAGGGTTTGGAAAAATGGGCAGACTGCAGTCAGCTGTGCTTTCTGCCTTATTAGGAGGGCGGCGACGTGGACTCTGAAGTCTGGGCACATCAATCTTTAGCTGCAGACCTCACCCATAAAGACCATGGCCTTCTCTGTGGGAAAACTGATTCTACACAATTCCTAGCCTTCCCTTAGCCTAGACTTGAATCTCTAAATACATCACCTTCTTTCCGATGTGATTGCTCAAAGAGATTTTTCTATTTTTCCAAAATAAATTCTGCATAGAATAATTCTTTGTATGAAATGTACTCTGGAACATACACCTGTTCCATAAGACAAGATGGTCTATAATCAGCAGCGGGTTTTGCCTTATTTACTTCGAAGGGATTGACTTTCACACCTTTGCTCTTGGATTTGAAATTTTTGGCTTTGCAGTGTCTGGTCAGCCAAGCTGCCACTGCACCACTGTTTTTATAACATCTGCTCAGTGCCTTTCCTCCTACAAGTGGCCCACGCTTCAGTACAAGGATGCAGAGCTGTGTAGTCGCTGGGTGGGAGCCAGCTGAAAAATTGACATGGAGTGAGAAAAAAATCTGCCCAGGTACTGGCTTTGAAAATGCTTTTGCCTTCAGTCCCACCTGAGTGCTGACCATGGCGCCCTAGAATTCATCTGGTTCTTTGCATCGTCAAAGTTCTTTGCCTGATTGACTGAGATTTATCCTTATTCCACTCTCGCCAGGTAAAAGGTACAATCACGGTGGGTTAGAAGATTAAGGGAACCTGAAATCCTTGCAGTACTAAACCCTAAGTCCCCTCAATAATGCCTCCAATCAGAAGCCCCCCTTCACTGGTAACCTCCACTGTATTCCTCTCCCAAAGTAGATGGCCCCTTGGCTGGTTCTAAATTTAAACCTCGAAAGGATAAAATAGCGTGTTGGGGTTTGGGATTGGCATACGCACACTGAGGTCTAAGGAATGATAGGCCAATGAAGACCTGCTATAGAGCACAGAGAACTCCACCCAATATTTTGTGATAATCTCAGTGGGAAAAGAATCTGAAAGAGAATGGATATGTGTATATGTATGACTGAATCACTTTGTTGTACAGCAGAAATTATCCAACATTGTAAATCAACTATACTTCAGTAAAACTTGGGGAAAAAAAGTGTGTGTGCTGGCAGGACCAAAACCAGGATACTTGAAAAATACCCATCTGCCTCACAGAGCTGCAGAGCAGTGTTAAAAATATTTTAATTAAAAGAAAATACTTTTAATTAAAAAAAATTAAGGTTAAAAAAATTAAAGCATTACTGCTGTGGCACAGTGGGTTAAGAATCGACGACAGTGGCACCAGTTTGATCCTCCAGTCTGGTACAGTGGGTTAAGGAATCTGGTGTTGCCACAGCTGCGGCTGGAATTCAGTCCCTGGCCTGGGAACTGCCATATGCCACAAGTTTTTTATTTTTTATTTATTTTTTTATTATTCAATGAATTTATCACATCTGTAGTTGTATAATGATCATCACAATCCAATTTCACAGGATTTTTTAAATTAAAAAAACTGAAATGTAATTTACATACAGTGTAATTTACCTTTTTTTTTTTTTTTTCCTGTGCACGCCCCTGTGTGTTTTCACAAATGTCGACAGCTGATAACCACCATCACCGTCAGGATATAAAACAAGTCTGTCACACCCACCAACCCTCCCGCCCTCAGCCCACAGGCAAGCCCGTCCTTAGAGTCTTGTCTCGGCAAGAATGTCAGGTAAATAGAATCATGTAACGGACAGCCTTTAACTCTGGCTCCTTTCACGTAGGGTGATGCTTGGCGTGCATCCGTGTTGATATGTGCAGTAGTACAGTAGGCTGTTCCTTCTTTTTCATCTTTTTAGGGCCACACCCGTAGCACATGGAGGTTTCCAGGCTAGGGGTCAAATCAGAGTGGTAGCTGCCAGCCTAAGGCACAGCCATGGCAACATGGGATGTTAGCTGCCTCTGTGACCTACAACACAACTCATGGGAACAGTGGATCCTTAACTCACGGATCGAGGCCAGGGATCAAACCTGCATCCTCGTGGATGCCAGTCATATTCGTTTCTACTGCGCCACTATGGGAACTCTGTAGCTGCTCCTTTTTATTGCTGAGTAGTATTCCACTATAGGGATGTACCACAGTTAATTCATTCCTTCCATGCATGAGGGACATTTGGATAGTTTTTAGTTTGGGGTGGATGTAAATAAGGCCTCTCTAACCATGTGCGGGCAGCTCTTTGTGGGGATGTAAGTTTTCTTTTCTCTTTGGTGGGGGATATACTTAAATTTTTTTCAGATGGGAAAATAGGGATGGATATGGCACTTGTTGGCTCCTTATAATACTTAAACTATTTGAATAAGAATTTCTTTAGCCCTTAACTCCCAAGTCACTCAAGTAAAAAAAATAAATTAATTTAAAAAAACAAAAATAGGAGTTCCCATTTGGCTCAGTGGTAATGAACCTGACTTGTATCCATGAGGATGTGGGTTCAATCCCCGGCCTCGCTCAGTGGGTTAAGGATCCAGCATTGTCATGAGCTGTGGTGTAGGTCGAAAACTCACCTTGGATCTAGTGTGGCTGTGGCTGTGGTGTAGGCCAGCAGCTGCAGCTTCAATTTGACCCCTGGCCAGGGAACTTCCATGCGCTGCAGGTGTGGCCCTAAAAAGCAAAACCAAACCAAACAAAAAACAAAGCAGTGTGTTTTCAGACTATTCTTTAGGTACAGTTTCTTGATAATGAAGAGATAAGGCTGTTTCTGAATAACTATAGATTCACATTTGCTGTCTTCAAATCCCACTGTTCTCTATTCTTGTTACTCCTTCCTGAAGTGTGTGTGTGTGTGTGTGTGTGTGTGTGTGTGTGTGTGAGAGAGAGAGAGAGAGAGAGAGAGAGAGAAAGAGGGAGGGAGAGGGAAGACTTTCTTACAGATCTCCTGTATCTTACAGCAGGAAATGGTGAATTGCATTTCTACTGTCTGTTAATTCCTTGGAAGATTTCAGGAAGCCTTGTTTATAGCAAGCACTAATCTCTCTTACTATACCCTCCACTTGGGTAATGGATTGTGAACCTAAAGCCAAATGGCATGTCAATACAATCAGCGAGGAGGTGGCCACTTACTGGTGTGGGGTGCGAATTCCTTGGCAGGGTCCGACTGGCAAATTTCATCCCCACTGTCTTGTTGTAAATACGTGAGATGCTATTAGCTATGCATTGCCTTGCGTTAAGCACTCTTATAATTTTTACAAAGTATCACAACTCACTGTGCTGGAAGAGAGCATGTTTCCTCCAGCACTACATTTTTCTTGACAGCTCGGAGGAGGCTGGAGGGAAGCAGCTCGGAGGAGGAGAGAAAAGGGGACAAGAGCACTGGACGCTTAGAGGCTGCCCTGTGCAGAGCTAAACGCGACTTTCTTCCCATTTTTGCTTCAGATGGATTTCCTGGGGTAAAAAGAGACAGAATCCTGGGCCCGATGATCCCACTCTTTGTTCTTAGAGTGTTTAAATTTACAACCGAATCAAAAAATTAGCTGGACCAGTAGGTCTTCAATCCAGTGAGTCATTTTGTGGTTCTGGAAAAAAAATTAATAGGATATTAAATCAACGGAGTTGTCCCATGAGTATTAACTGGTTAGGGAAGCAGCAAAAGCTCTTACTCAACTCACCACAAGACAAAGTGTAGAGAAAGCCCTTGAAATGATGGGGTCTCGTCCTACCGAGGAGGCTGGGCCTTGGCCTGTGGGAGATGGACTGGCTGCAGATACTTCCAGTGGAGACGCTTAGTGGTTAAAATGATCTGGGCTCTGATCCCTTGACTTCACATCACCACACGTTGCAAGTGACAAAGAACCTACTTCTTTCCCGCACGGGGCCGGGCTCCTTCTCATTGTTTGAGACAACCGGGCTCACATTTGGCTCCCGTGATGGAGAAACCTTAAGATCACAGGCAAGGCGTTTTCTGGGAAGCATCACTCACCCCTTTTCCTGATGAATCGTCGTGCCCTTCTGAGAACGTAAAACCCATCAGGCCTCTGAAACAGAGGATCAGATAACTCGGTGATGCTCAGCTGATTTGCCAGCCGATAAAGGATGAACTTTAGCAGTGCTACCTGCCCACAAGCCTTTCGAGAACAAAACGGCCAGGGCCTGAGATAATGACAACGAACAGCAGAGTCATGCCTTCCCTCAGCCCACGCGGCCGAGGCGGCGATTTCCGGATCCTCGTCAGCATCTTATTTGCTCATTTCATCTGTGGCACAGATGCTGCTCTAACAGCAATGACGAGAGAACTCTGCAATGACTGAGACACGGTCAATGTTCGATGAATTTTAGAGAACGAGGCTCCCCGTGGGGATGACGGCTGTTCTCAGTGTTTAAGCAACATGCTGCAGGAGATGTACGGCCCTAACGACTCCCTCCACGTGGCATATTCCACTAAACGATGACACAAGTGAACTTGTCTGTGCAACAGCAACAGACTCCCAGACAGAGAGCACAGACTGGAGGTTGCCAAGGGGGCGGGGGCCGGGGGAGGAAAAGAGAGTGTTTGGGATTCCCTGAGTCCACTCTACCCATACCAGTGGCATCGTGGTATAGACAGGATGGATAAACGGGTATAGATGCAAACTGGTAGAGAGAGAATGGCTAAACAGCAAGGTCCTCCTGCAGAGCACAGGGAACCCTACTCAATAGCCTGCCATAAACTATCGTGGAAAAGAATATGAAAAAGAATGTATGGAAATAATATATATAATGTGTATTATATATAAATATATCTATCTATCTGAATCTCTTTGATGTCCACCAGAAACTAACACAACATTGGAAATCAGCTATTCTTCAGTAAAGTAATTTTTTTTTTTGTCTTTTGTCCTTTTAGGGCCACACCCGCGGCATATGGAGGTGCCCAGGCTGGGGGTCTAATCAGAGCTAATCAGAGCCGACCCCACAGCCACAGCCACACCAGATCCGAGCTGTGTCTGCGACCCATGCCACAGCTCACGGCAACGCCGGATCCTTAACCCACTGAGCGAGGCCAGGGCTCGAACCCACAACCTCATGGTTCCTAGTCGGATTCCTTTCTGCTGCGCCACAACAGGAACTCCCAACGAAATAAATTTTTTAAAAATAAAGCAAAAATCCGAAGTGGCCATCCACACCCCTACAGCCTGATTACATGGGGCAAAAATGCGGTTGTTCTAATCACAGAGGCTCTTCATGCAGGTCTTTCTCCCTCCTGCTCTTCTTGTGACCTGTGAGCTTTGCAAACAAGCACCAGAAAGCTAAAGACGGGGAGTCAGTCACTGTCACTGCAGCAGTGTGTTCTGGAGACAGACAGCAAGAACTCTGCTAGGTGCTGGGCAAATGAGAGTTTTGTTTTCTAGAATAGTAAGAATATGGGGTACGGTGGAATTTCTTTCCCTGGAGGCTGTGTTTGGCATAGTGACAGTATCGTGGGGAGAGTGGGGAAGGTATTGGAAGGAATTGGTTTTTGTTTGTTTTTTGTTTTGCACCCACAGCATATGGAGGTTCCCAGGCCAGGGATCGAATCCAAGCTGCAGCTGTGACCTACACCACAGCTGTGACAATGCCAGATCCTTAATCCATTGCACCACAGTGGGAACTTTCTGAAGGACCTTCTAACTCATCTCTGAGGTAGAGAATCAGTTGATAGAATTACAGAGGTGAACTTTGGGAGATGTGCTATTTTCACGTTTTTACCTGGGGTGCGATGACGCCGATAATAGATTAGTGCCAGTGGTCGTAAGAGTGAATGTTTATCGAAACTTGACAGTGTGCAGGCCAGCTATGGCAATTGCTTTGCTTGCATCATCTGATTGAATGCCCACAACACCAACCCCAGCTCCTGTTACTACAATGAGGAAGCAGTGGCTCAGGACTGAGTCAAGTGCCCGTGGCCGCACGCTTGTTAAACACGGAGATTGACCTAGCTTCCGAGGTTGAACTGTATCTCGTTCAAGTGATAGAAAGACAAGCAAAGGACAATACTTTTCAGACTGAAATAAATACCGTGTGAAAATGGATGTAAAAATAACATCATGATTCATATTTCTTTCCAAGCGTCTTTGTTTTCATTTTTTCCATCTTTTTGATCAAGGGTCAGCAAAGCATTGATGGCCCAAACCTGGCCTGCTACCTGGTTTCAGATGGCCTGTGAGATAAGAATGGTTTGCACATTTTTAAGTGGAGGAAAAACTCAAAAGGGTTCATGACACATAAAACCAGTGTGAAGTGCAAATTTCCGTGTCCATAAAGAAATTTTTACTGGAACACAGTGAAGCCCATGGGTTTAAGTACCACCTAAACCTCCTTTGGGGTTAGAACAGCAGAGATAACTTTTATGACAGAAACTCTGTGGCCTCCAAAGCCTAAACAGTTGTTATCTGTCTCTTTACGGGAAAAGCTTGCCAACCTTGCCTTTGATTTTTTGTGATAAAGGAGTTTAGAGCAAAAGCTTTGACGTCAGGATGCCAGGTTTATATCCCTTACTTGCGGTGCAAGCAGGAGAAAGATGGAAAGATGGTTTGACCTTTCTCCACCTCAATTTCCACATCTGTAATTTCCACATCTGTAAAATGGGAATGATCGTGCCTTTCCGGCCTCAAAGGGCTGAGCTCTAAAATGAAATACTTCGCGAAGAAGTTTAGAAGATCTGTGCTATGAACTTAGCTACAAAGCAGAAACAGACTCATGGACAAAGAGAACAGATGTGTGGTTGCCAAGGGGGATGGACTGGGGGTTTGGGGTTAGTAGATGCAAACTATGACATTTAGAATCGATAAGCAATGAGGTCCTACTGTACAGCACAGGGAACTAGATCCAGTCTCTTGGGGTAGAACACGATGGCAGATAGGATGAGAAAAAGAGTGTATATATAAGTAGGACTGGGTCACTACACTGTACTGCAGAAATGGACACAACACTGCAAATCAACTATAATAAAAATAAAATTAAAAAAAGAATATTTGGCACATGGTAAGTACTCAAACATTTATTATTACCCTTATTATGCTGGGGCGATTTCCCTATGATAGCTGGTCCCTGATTTCTCAGGTAAGGAAGGTGAGTCTTTTCACCCCATCTCCTTGGCCTCCAGCGCCCCTTCCCCTATCAGAGCTGGAGTACTGGCCTTGGCTCCGCTTGTTTCAGATCGGGGTCTGGTGAGACCCAGATAACCCATCTACGCCTCCCCCGTTACAGGTGGCTCCATCCTCTCTGCCATTGGCTTTGGGCCCCACAGCCAGTGCAGCTCTTCCGGTGGGTGTGGGAAAATCGCTGCGAACTTGGAGCCTAAAGCTTGATTTGGCAAGTCTGCTCGTGACCCCCAAAGGCTAGGAGGCCAAGAAGGCTTTGCTCGGGTCTGCAAATAACACCAAGGGAAGTGGGCTGTTTGACGGCGGAGGGGGTGGGCGGCTGTTTCTACGGGGACCTTAGGATTGCCATCACCTGCTTGTCCCTGTCAGCTTTGTGGACTGTGGCTCTACTTTCAGATTCTTTTCTTCAGCAGCAGAAGGCCTGTCTGGGGGCGGGGGTGGGGGCGGTAGGAGAGGGGGCACGGGCAAGAAAGACGAGGCTGAGTACAGGTGAAGGGGTTGTGGACCAAAGCGTTAGCAGCAAAGCTGACCTCCTCCTTAGAACTCCCAGGACAGGCTCTTTCTAGAGCCTTTATGGATCTGACTCCTCAGCAGGTAAGGACCTGACATGACGATTTTGAAACAGGTCCTTACCTGCTGATTAGTCGCTGTGGCTTGGACTCTTCATTATCACAAAGCACTAGTGCAACATTCTAGCTTCTTTCTCAAACCCACCATCTAGGTTTGTCCAGGGCTTTAGTCTGCGCTTTGTTTATCTTTGTCTTATTTCTTAGGGAAATTACACCAGAATACAATTGGGAGACGGGTCGACAGGTTCTAGCTTGCAACTGAATTACTACCTTCCAGATGGCTCAGAATTTTTGAGATCTGCAGTTACCTTTCCATTTTTCTTTTTTTTGCCCCCTCCTTTTTTTTAGGGCTGCACCTGCGGCATATGGAAGTTCCCAGGCTGGGGGTGGAATCAGAGCTGCAGCTGCTGGCCTGCACCACAGCCATAGCAACGCCAGATGCCAGCCGCATCTGTGACCTACACCACAGCTCATGGCAACGCCAGAAGATCCTTAACCCACTGAGCGAGGCCAGGGATTGAACCCATGTCCTCATGGATACTAGTCGGGTTTGTTACCACTGAGCCAGGACAGGAACGCCAACACTCCGTTTTTAAAGAGATAAGGGAACTGGATCAGAGAGATTATGGTTAAATGCATGGATTCTCGGTTCAAGTCCAATCTATAACCAGTACTTACACCATCATCATCTTGAAAAAAGAAATTCACCTCTCTGTGCCTCGGTTTCCCCATCTGTAAGACAGGCATAATAGTAAAATCTCACTCAGGAGGTTGTGGAGAGGCTTAAGTGGGCTGATCTAGGTGGAAAGCTTGGAATGGTAAGTGTTAGCAGGCCATTTGTTATTATTCACTTTTTCCTACCGAAGATCAGTCATTCCCTTTAGTGTTGGTTATATTATCACAGTGAATGCAGATAGCAGCCGTCTGAGATAGGTGTCAGTCCAATAAGATAAAATCATGGTTCCGCAAGGTTGAGTAACTTGTTTAACCCCACACAGCTGGTGAGAGAGCTGGCTTTCAAACCCAGTTTGATAAACTGGAGCCCAGGCGCTTTCTGTGAGACCCCTTGCAGTGCTCAGATGCATTGATTCTATGCTGACCGGCTCTAATAATGCAAGGTGTGTTAACTACTCGAATAATTCATCAGGTAGCACACCAACCCTTGAATATGGCCATGTAACATATTTTCCTTACATTCTTTTTATTTTACTATTTTTTCTTTTTTTCTAGGGCTACACCTGTGGCACACAGACGTTCCCAAGCTAGGGGTCAAACTGGAGCTGCAGCTGAGACCTACGGCACAGCTGCGACAATGCTGGATCTGAGGCACATCTGTGACCTACACCACAGCTTGCGGCCACACAGGATCCTTAAGCCACTGAATGAGGCCAGAGAGGCCTCATGGATGCCAGTCAGGTTCTCAGCTTGCTGAGCTGCAATGGGAACTCCTGCTTTACCTTTTTTTTTGTTTCGGAGTAAAATGTGAACTGGAAATGCTATTTAAAGATGAAGCTACATGACTTCCAGGACCACATTTTTAGTTTTTCTCTCTCTCTTTTTCCCTATTGCCAGGCACTCCGTAGAAAACCTGTAGACAGTGTATTTATCTGTCTCCTCCGAGCACCAAGCAAGTGAACCTTATATGAGCTCATAAAGCCAGAGCAAGCGTGTGTGGCCATGGGGAACACGTGACTGGGTGTTGGGGGGGTGGGAAAAGAGAAAAATACAATTAATTGTTACCAGAGGGAAAATCTGAACTGGGTGGAGGTTCAAAATGAGTCACCTGGATCTTTGACTCAAATGAGTTAATGAGTTTCTGCAACGCCTCCTGATAAAAATTTGGCCAAGGACCCGATATTTTGTTCGGGGTGTAACCACTCCAAGGCTTGATTACCACTGAGAAGCAGTGACTGCCATCTTGCACAACGATGACTCAAGGATTGAAAAGCAAAGGGAGACGGCACACCACAGCTGGATCGCTGATTTAGGATTCCAGATGGCACAAGTGTTAGCTGATTACCCTAGGAAGAATTAAAAAAAAAAAAAAAAAAAAGATTTAAAAACACCCAGGAGCTAAACTGTGTGCTACAAGTGGGGCAAAACAGACCAGAAGATTAAAGACACAGATCAGAGGAGACGAAATAAGCCTTTGTTAGAAAATCATTCCAGCCAGACGACAAAAAACAAGTGACAGCAATAATGGGACTTGCCCTCCCATGAAAAGAAGGGGTTCAGCAAACATTTATGAGTCCACAACGAGAGGTTTAAAGGCACCGTGTGTCCTGCTGTACTTTTAAGCACCTGTTTAGTGTACTGAACTTGAGAGCCATCCCCTGCTATTAATTTGTAAAAATGGATTTGAAAATATTGAATTCCCCTTGGGAAATCACCAAAAGAGAAAAACGAGTTGGTCCCTACGAAGCCAGAGGTGGTTTTCTAAAGTAAAACCATTAAGTCTTTTCTTAAAAAAAAAAAAAAAAATCTCTGATGTTTGCAGTTGCAAAATTGAGTCTAGGTTCACCAGCATGAGGTGTAGATCTTGTAAAGACAGGTGATGGCTTGTGTTTTGATTTGTTATCCTGCCACTTCCTCTTTCAAGCCCTATGCTCTAATTACTCTGGGATACCTGGCTTTTTTTCAGGCCACCCTAAGTATCCTTATGCTTTTAGCCTCTCTCCACATTATACTTCTCCTTCGTCTCCTTCTTCTTCTCTTTTCTCTTCTTCTACTTTTTTTGGTTTTTATGGCCACACCTGTGGCATATAGAAGTTCCCAGACCAGGGGCTGGAGCCATAGCTGCTGGCCTGCACCACAGCCACAGCCACAGCAACACCAGATCCAAGCCCCTTCTGCAACCTATACCACAGCTCATGGCAACCCTGGATCTTGAACCCACTGAGCGAGGCCAGGGATCAAACCTGCATCCTCACGGATACTAGTCAAGTTCTTAACCTGCTGAGCCACATTGGCTTGGAAGGTAATCCATTTTTCCCACCTGAGAAACTTCTATTTTTCTTTAGGAGCCAGACCCTAACCCTTCCAAAAAGTTTATGTATTGGCTGCATTTCTTCCTATGCCCATTTAGGAATTCCCCAAAACATATTTGTGTGTGTGTGTGTGTGTGTGTGTGTGTGTGTTTATGTAACAGAATAATCTACCGAAATTTATTTAACCTCTTCTCTAATAGTTAGGGCATTACTGTTTTTTTCCTTCGTAAATATACCACAAGAATTGACCCTGCACATGAATCCATCTTAGCTTTACTGACACTTTTTTAGGAAAGAGTTTTAAAAGTAAAACAACTGGATTGGAGAGTTTCACCAATGTTGCTGTGGATATTGAGTTGCTTTCAATAAAGCCGGTCACCTGACAGTACTTGTCTCAATAGATCTGCTTCAACTCTGGGTCTCATTCTTAAAAAATAAAGGTAGAAAAACGTTGCTTATTTTGTGAACAAAATTGGTGTTTATATTTAATATTTATTTCTCTGACTCGTGTGAAGCCAAAGTTATCTTTTTATGACCAATGAGCATTAGTAACCCTTGTTTCATGAATGGGCTTCCCCCCCATCTGCCCATTTTCCATGGCATAATATATACCAGCGGATTACAGCATTCATACAGGAAAAAACCCACGTATCCCCTAAGCTCTTACAATATTCTGGAGGCTTTGCATTGATTATCTTTCCTAATAACATCAAGAACATCTAACTTACACCCATTTTAGAGATCAGCCAAGTTGAAGCGCAGAGAGGCTAACTGTGGAGGGTGATGGAGCCAGGGAGGGGTGTGGAAGAAATGCAAATTCCAGCAGCCTGACCCAAGAAGCTTCACCTGTATCCAAGGAAACTGTCTTACTGATCACTGCTGATACTGTCCTTTGGGTTAGTGCATTGTTCCTCCCTAAATGCATGGCTCCATTCACGCTGACAACGTATACAGTATATAGTCACGCGATCACCTCTGTATTTCTGTCACCCAGCACCTTCTAGACTGGCTCCGCCTCTGACTCCCTGGTGACCACTGATCTGTTTTTCTCAAGACAGCTTGGCCTTTGCCAGAACAGCGGCTCAGAGGAGTCATACAGCATACCGCTTTGTGAGTCTGCTTTTCATTCACTTAGCATCAAGCTTTTGAAATTCTCCCATGTTGCTGTTGTGGCTGCATCCGTGGCACAAGGAAGTTCCTGGGCCAGGGACTGAATTGAGCTGCAGCTGCACCTCATGCTGAATCCTTTACCCCACTGTGCCAAGCCAGGGATTGAACCCACCCCTCTGCAGGGACCCCAGCTCCTGCAGTCAGATTCTTAACATACTGAGCCACACCAGGAACTCCGAAATTCTCCCATGTTGTTCAATGAGTCAATAGTACATTCCTTCTGCCACCAGGTAGCATTCCACCGTATGGATGTACCGTCATTTTTTTCTGCGGTGGCTTTATTGTTATATTTGTGTGAACAGGTGACATCCTGTTCAACTTTAGGATCTTTAGTCCTGACACTGCACTTGGCACACAGCTGTGGGCTATAAATTCCCATTGTATGGATGAAGCAGTGAGGAGGGATCATGGTGAATGATATACAATCTCATCAGTAGAAAAACAAGTGAATAGTATAAGAATTTTAGGTATCTTTATATTCCAGTTAACCCAGTAGAAAAAGGAAGTCATTTTAAAAAATCAGTGAAGACTAGGATACAGGGGAATATATGCATATGTATATATAATGGCCATTGGCGACATTTATAAATTGCTTTTATCTTTTTTTTGGTTGCACTCATGGCATGTGGAATTTCTGGGGTCAGGGTTCAAAACTGCATCACAGCAGGGACAATGCTGGATCTTAAACCTGCTGAGCCAGAGGGAACACTTAAGTTGCTTTAATTTTGCTGGCCACAAACCTGAAATGATGTAATAACAGATACACATCTTTCTGGACTTCAAGTCAGTCATTCAGTTATCAGGCATGTATACTAAAGGGAAATTTAAGTGAAGATACTCATAGCAGCACAAGCTACAGGACTCCTCCTATTTTAAGCCATCCAAACACTTTCATATAAGGGAATTTGCAAGTTAACCACAATATGACAGAATAAATGAATACTATGTGGATTAAAACGAAGAAAATATGGCTATTGGTACCTACAAATACATGAAAAGGAGGGAGATGAAAGTGATTGAGGATCGGCAAGCTTCTAGCAATCTCTAAAATTTCTAAATACTTCAGTTTGTAATGAAAGACATATATCTTGAAAAGTTTTTTCCCCCAATTAATTTATAAGTATACACACACATTTTTACTAGCTGCATGATTAATGAAACATCATTACTAAAGTGAGACAAAAAAATCTCTTCGTGGCAGTAATAGTTCTGATGTGAATATAGATAGCTATATTGGGAAAAAAAAAAAGCACATTTGGAACACAAACCACCCCACCTGACGTGGTGATGCAGGCAGTCACTCTCTGTATAAAGTCAAAAGAAAATGGAGTAGTTAATGTGATGGATTTTTCAGGCCAACCTCCTTATCTGCTTATTACCTCTTTTCTCATGCGAATGTTTATGTCAATGGCCAGCACTTTTGTGTAGAATAGTTTAAACAAATTAATTGGATATGGATTTTAATCAAAAAATAAACAGGACAACAAGGATGGAAGAGCATATTATCTTTGTAAGTTCTCATGCTTGCTTCTTTGTTTTCTATTTGATGCTAGGTCCTTCCTCCTTCCCGGAAGACGATGCTCGTTTGACGAGAGCCATTCAAAATTTCTTCTACGTAGGAGGCATGGGGATGACATTGCCTTAGAAAATTCATGCTGAGGCCTACAGGCTGTGGGAATGTAAACCTGAAATCTTTGATGCTCGAGCTCCACTTTTTTCATCCTCTTTCTTTTAAAACAGGCTTCAAACATATACAAGAGATTTTTGTCTATGATGGGACAGTCAACTTTGACTCTCATGGGTGATTGTCAGATTAGTCGTTTGTTTTGGTAGTAATTACCGTCCTAATATACCCTCACACAGGGCTGGTAGGAATCTTACAAGTTCTTCTCCTAATAGATAACATGGGCGGTGTAATTAAAAGTCTAGAGATTACCATGCTAAGGGAAGTAAGTCAGAAAGAGAAAGAAAAATACTGTGTGATATCACTTATATGTGGAATCTGAAATATGGCACAAATGGACCTATTTACAAAACAGAAACAGAGTCACAGGCATGGAGAACAGATGGGTGGTTGCCAAGGGGGAGGGGAAGGTGTGGGATGGACAGGGAATTGGGGTTAGTGGGTGTGAACGATTCCATTTAGAATGGATAAGCAATGAGGTCGTCCTGTACCGCACAGCGAACTCTATCCAGTCTCTTGGGATAGACCCTGACAGAAGATAGTGTAAGAAAAGAAATGTGTGTATATGTATGAATGGGTCACTTCGCTGTACAGCAGAAATTGGGACTATACTGTAAATCAACCATATTTAAAAAAAAAAAAGAAAAGAAAAACTGCGGCAGGAATGGAAGCAACGGTAGGCTAACTCAAAGTCTTGGACATGGGGATTCATGGACATGAATCACTGAGATGGAAAGGAGACAGCATTATAAGGAATGAGTTACTACTGAGGAAGAGTGAAGCCAAGGATGACTTCCAGGGTTTTGGTTTTGGCTACCACGTGGTCTCACGCCTTCTGAGGTAGACAACATGGGAAGAGCTGTAGGTTTCAAGATGGGAAGGGTGAGAGAGAAAGAGATGACAGTTTGGTTTTGGTTTTCTGAAATGTGAGATTCTTGTGGGACATCTGAATGGAACTGTCTCAAAAAATGTTGGCAACAAAATGCTAAGAGCTACAGGCTGTGGGAATGATCTGGAGTCATGAAAAGGGGGCACGGGTGTGAGGACCATGGAAAAGATATAGGAAGACTTGGAAGAGATATGGAACCAAATTATGGAACCAGATATGTTGTTTATGCTTACGTAGGGTGCCAGGAACTATGGAGAGGAGAGCTTGATATTTTCAGTGCATTGTTTTATATGAATCCCCAAGAATCAGAATGTTAATGGTGCTTAAGGAAAAATCTGGAAAGAGGTAACAGTGGCCATCAGGCTCAAAACTACTAAAGAGAACAGTGAAGGCATTTCGTTTGGGTCTGTCATTAATTTTCCTTCAATTGTCAGCTTCTAGATAACCTCAACTTTCATCTACAAAGTGAGAAAAACCACCTGACCTACAGCGTGATTTCAAATGGATCACAACCTACCTTAAAACGAACAGCAGTTCTTTTCAGAGTTCCTCACTGTATTTGATGTGGGGTTTCCAAAGGTAGCGTTTCTTTTGCCCAGCAATGGACATTCCTATCGGTAAGGTAATTACCTTCGTGCCAACACTTTGAAAGATATTACATCATTTGTTTCTTACAGTAATGTAGCAAACTAGGTGAGAGAATTGTTACTATTCTTTCAGTTTTACACACGAGAAACGTGGCGTTAAGGTGGGAGAAGTGACTTGTCCAAGAGAAGTTACCATCTAGTAGGTGGCAGATTTAGAGATTTCAGGTGTCTGGGCCACAAACAGGATGACAATCTTGACAGCTACTCCCTACCAGTCTCTCACTCTACCTTTGTATTCGGATGAACTGATTTCACTAGTTTGGTGAAACTGTCCAGGTCAGCAAGTACAGTCAAGATCCACCACTCGAAAGGCACTGGACGGTCATCAAGACAAAGAGACGGCATCTCTGGGAGCTGGAAACCTACTTCAGCATATACCCTAGAAATGCCTGGTCAATTAATTAGCAAAAGAGATACAAAATGAAGTAATAATCCAAGAGAGTTTTACACCGTGTGGAATGGATGATCAGGATGATAGGGGGCTTCGGAGAGGAAGCCACTTGCAGAAACTTCACGGAGGGCACGTGACTTTAGTTTAGGAGATGAACAGAGAGAAAAAGGAAAGTGCCTCAGGGCAGGACACAGCGCAAAGGCCAAGGGAGTGGGAGGGGAGGGGACGAGAAGCTGGCAGGCAGCAGACCAGGTTGGCTGGAATAGATTGTTTTTGCACAATCCCAAGTTCAAAGTCTTGTAGAGGTCAAGAGGGCCAGAGGGTGAACATTTTGGAACTATCAGTCTAAGAGAGTCTGCAGAATTGTGAGTTTCCCCCCTAAATTATTTTATTAGCTCATTTTAAAATGAGATGTTTAATTTGGTGAAAGACTTCTGAAATGCCACTGCACTAATTGATTCATTTGGTCAAATTGGTCACTTTTATACATTTTCCCTCATCCCAGTTTGGGAAGAACCTTCAGGCTCTGGGTGAGATCAGCTGCTTTTAAGGACCAATAAAAGTTTAATATATCAAATTTCTGTCCTATTTTCTATTATCACTCAGGTTTTCGAAAAGCAATTTACCAAGGGTGTTTGGAAACTCTTTTTATCTGCTAATGGAGGCACAGCCTTCGGACTTTCCTTGGGACCTTCCTGAGAATTTCCCTGAGGTTAGCTCTCATTAGATCTCACCACACATTGAGAATGGCCAGGGTTTCCACCAAGAGAAAGCACATGTCAAAAGCTGACCATGAAGTCCCATGGCTTAGGAAGTCTTTGGCATGTAATCACGGAAGATTAGCCCATCTGGCAGTTTAAGCCACTTGTTTAAAACAAACTAACAAGCACACCAATAAACAGACACTGGTATTTAAGGAATCTAAACCTGAAGTCACCGTTAAGTCTTATTAAAACCACCATCAGAAAAAGACGACGGAAAAGGCTGTGTTTTTACTGATCCTCAGTCCCTATTAATGTCTGACAAACTCTACAGCCAGTAGACGCCTTGGGGTTATCTTTTGGTGATATCAAAGATATGACAACATTGACGATCCCTCAGTGTGAACGGGGACAAGAAGCTAAAGGTTTCTGTACTGACACGTGATGATGTAATGTTTAAAATGTGCCTAAGAACCTCCTGATGCTGATGAATGAGTTCTGAGCAGCAAGAAAAGAAAAAAGGCATCATCTGGGCTGGCTTCTGAGACCTGCCTCCAGAAACACGGTCTGTGGGCTCAGGGGAGCTCTCATGGCTGGTAGTCCTTTTCACGACTACTTCCCAGCTCGACAGATCTTTTTGCCATCAACTGATGAAACTGAGCCAGGTGCTCTTTTGAAAGTGAATGGAACCAAAAAAGTCTCTCTCTCTCTACTATTTATTTATTTGTCTTTTTAGGGCCACACCCAAGGCATATAGGAAGTTCCTAGGCTAGGGGTCGAACTGGAGCTGCAGCTGCCAGCCTTCACCACAGCCACAGCAATGCAGCCTCTGTGACCTACACCGCAGCTCACGGCAACGCCAGATCCTTAACCCAGTGGGCGAGGCCAGGGATCGAACACACATCCTTATGGTTACTAGTCAGGTTCCTACTGCTGAGCCACTGGGGAACTCCAGTAGCTCCCTCTTTAAATGGCCATCCTTCTGATCCAGCGGAGGTGACCTCCACTTCCAGAGCACATGTGACCTGCTTGCTGTCCCAAAAGGAAGTGAAATTAAAATCAGAGAATAGCCAACCTGAGGAACCGTTCCTTTAAAACACAACTCTTTTTTTTTTTCCTTTGAACAGATCTGGGTCATATAATACAAGGTAGTAAAAGATTTTTGACTTGAGTTATATAAACAATCTTTCGACTGTAGCTGGCAAGCAGTCATTCTGAAGAAAGACATTTATTTCTTGATATGTTGATAATATAAATGAATCTTTATGGCTCTGGGGATAACTTCTAAGCATATTTTCATTGTACAGAAGCCTCTTCTCCCCACCCCTTTGTCCACAGGGGATAATTTCCAAGACCTAATGGATGCTTCAAAGAGCAAATAGTATTGAATCCTATATGTTCTGTTTCTTTCCTATACATACATAGCTATGATAAAGTTAAATTGATAAATTAGGCACAGCAAGAGAAGAACGACACTAACCCAATGAAATAGAGCAATTAAAATTATGTGAATATGGATGGTCTCTCTCTCTCTCTCAGAATATCTTATGGTGCAAATTCAATGACTTTTTTTGTATTTACCAAGCCCTTATCACATATTGGGGCCAAAATTCACAGTTTAAGATGAAGAGCAAAACTAACACACATTTTTTTTTTCCTTCTTCACAATTCCATGGATAGAAGATTCATGCTTTTGGTAGATCTGTGGTGTATGATATCTTTCTCTCCTTATGAAGTGGAGAACTTTCATCTTTTCACTTAAAGGAAGCACTTTGCAGCTTCTCTTTGGCATCTCCAAATTGCCAGCACTGATACTTTTATGCTTTGGGGCCATTATGAAGTAAGAAAAGATGATTAAATACATTGTTTAAATCTCTTCAGTGGAGTTCCCTGGTGGTGTAGGGGCTTAAGGCTCCAGTGTTGTCGCTGCTGTGGCACAGGTTCAATTCTTGTCCCAGGAACTTCCACATGCTATGGGTGTGGCCAAATAAATAAATCCAACAGAAAATACTGTGCATAAGTAGCGGCATTGAAACATACATACCGGCCAAAAAAAAAAAAAAAACAAAAAACTGCAGACGCGGCTCGGATCCCGCGTTGCTGTGGCTCTGGTGTAGGCTGGTGGCTACAGCTCCGATTCGACCCCTAGCCTGGGAACCTCCATATGCCGTGGGAGCGGCCCAAAGAAATAGCAAAAAGACCAAAAAAAAAAAAAAAAAAAAAAAAAAAAACATACATACCGGGGAAGCTGAGCCTGGGAAGCCCTCAAAATGTGCCCAAGGTCACACAGAAGGTAGACGATAGAAGAGGATTCCAATCCAGATCTGACTCCAAACCTAGACTTCACCCATTGTGCTCGTGATGAACTAGGATTGAGGAAGCCTCGGTCATGTCCTTGACGCAGGTGAAAAGGGTGTCAGGAAACACTGATACAACCCAAGCTATACCAGGTCCTGTGCTCTGCTTCCAGGCTCTCATGTATTCTCTACAAAGCCCTGGGAAGGCAGGCATTCCTCGTCGCAGTTTACAGATTCCATGATGATGGGCAGCGAAGTGACAACGTTTGGCTCAAAGTTGCAGAGCTGGCAGGTGGCAGAGGCAGGATGGAAACCTCGTTGAGGTCTGCTTGAGTCTTCAGCTCCGAACCCATTACCTTCTAGGTTGGGAAAGGAGCCAGGTGATGTGAGAGCCGAGGGAAGAAATCATGACGATAGACGAAAATGTGCGAAAGCAAACGCGGCCGGAGTTGGAAGTCAGGCTTCTACTGGACAGCTTGTGCTGATTCCCTGCCTGATACTCTCACCCAGTTCCCCAGCGGCAGACAAAAGCGGTTCTGGACACTCCTGCCACCTTCACCATGGTGCTGGCGGTGCCATCATGAGCACTGGAAGACGGCTGGCAGATCTGGAGCAGGGCGTCAATGATAACCAGTGACATTTTGCCGTCAGAACCATTATCGGGCGTTCCTGTCGTGGCGCAGTGGTTAACGAATCCGACTAGGAACCATGAGGTTGCGGGTTTGATCCCTGGCTTTGCTCAGGGATCTGGCGTTGCCATGAGCTGTGGTGTAGGTCAAAGACGAGGCTCGGATCCCGTATTGCTGTGGCTGTGGTGTAGACCGATGGTTACAGCTCCGACTAGACCCCTAGCCTGGGAACCTCCATATGCCGCGACAGCGGCCCAAGAAATGGCAAAAAGACAAAAAAAAAAAAAAAAAAAAAAAAAAAAAAAAGAACCATTATCAAAAAACTGAATAGCCTCATGTCGATAAAACGCTAATAATTATTTAAAAATTTTATGGTGCCACATGCAGCATATGGAAGTTCCTGGGCCAGGAACTGAATCCCACCTGCAGCTGTAACCTACGCCCTGATCCTTTAACCTACCCCACCAGGCCAGATATCGAACCCATGCCTCCACAGTGACCCAAGCCACTGCAGTCAGATTCTTAACCCACTGTGCCATGGTGAGAACTCCATATGCTAATAATTTCGATTGAAATAATTATAAAATTGGTTGCTGCCTTGACCCCTTTATTAAATGTGTTTCAAACATTTTAAATGACTGGAAAGCCTAGTGGCTCTCACTTCATTCTAGGATCACAACGGTTCACTCTCAACATCAAACCATTTGCCATCCCCCCCTTGCTTACAAGGTGTTTTTCTGCCAACGATCTTTCTTCTTCCTAATTTGGGCTTCTGATTGACGGTACTCTGAGAAATCAGATCAGCACGCTGGTAGAATCACATGTCAAATAGGGATCGATAAGGCCCAGGTGACCGACCAGCAGGATGGGGGTGAAAATGAGATCTGCAGGGACTCCCTTTCGGCCACAGAGACTGGGGAGACTGGGTTACCAGTCGCATCACGGGCAGCGGTTTCCTGAAGACAGACTGGAAGACTTCACTAGGCCACCTGCTCCAACCCTCTCCTGTTCCACACGAGGAAACGGAATCAGAGCTCATAACGACAGCTAATATATATTGAGGACTTAGGGTGGTCCAAACAGTATTTTCTATTCTTATCTTTCCCTACAGCCCTATGAACCGGAAACTACCACCATCCTGCTGCAGACAAGAATACAAAGGCACGAAGGTCAAGTAACTTGCCCAAAGTTACACAGCTCTTAAGGGATTGAGAAAGGATTGAAGTCAACACAACTTGGCCAAGAAGGGCCCTTGACATGATGGGGCCACTTGAACTGATTTGCCTGAGGTCAATCAGAAAAGCAGTGAAGGATGAAGGTCAGAATTAAGGTCGACTGATACCAGGGCAAGGCATAAAAACTGTGCCTGGATACCTAAGGCTGGTGTAACTACACAACTACACACACACACACACACACACACACACACACACACACACACACACAGTCACACTGGCTTACAAATCTTTCCCAAGTTATCTTTCAAATCACCTGTTTTCTTTCCCCTCATCCCGTCTTTGCACCCCTACAATAACTTTCCATTCCAATATGGGGCTGGGAGGGGGATTTGGGCAGTTCAGGATTCTGCTCATTTGCAGAATTATCCTGGGGATGATGACAGAGCACATTTTAGAAGAAAAATGTCTGGAGAAACCACCCTGAGTATCAGTTTCACGAGAGATCGAAATCTGCCAGTAAAAGTTTTCATCAAACTACTAAATGTGAACATTTTTTAAGAAGATATTTCTTTTCAGCTATCTTTTTCTAATGGAAATGTTGTGTGCAATAGCTTTATTTGATTTTCTTAAAAAAAAGCTATTTCTAACCCAAAGCTTATCAGTGGCTAATTAAGTCCTTCTGGTTTTCCCCAAAGCTTGATGATTGGAGGTCTCTCAAGGTGTCACCGTATTTCTTTAAGCAAATTCCAGAAACAAAAGGCGGTGTTCACATCAGTCTCCCTCTTCTGAGATTCTCTGCAGTTGTCCTAAGAATCTTTGGGCTTCCTGTGCCAAGTTAAATCTCATTTGTAAAAGCAGCTGGCAGTTAACCACCACTCACGTTTCTCCGGGAGACCTTGCGCATAGTCTGGAAGATTCCCTACTGCAGAGGATGCCTGTTGCTCTTGATGACTATTATTATTAAACTTAAGGTGGCAACTCTGCAAGGGTACCTTGTGTCACATCAGTATTTTGCATCCGTGCCATGCACACATCCCTTCACCTTTCATTAAATAGCATTAAAATTTTGCAAAGATTTCCAGTAGAATGTTTCTTTGGCCAGTTTCAGGATGTCTGTAGGACTCATGTGTTTGGTATTTCTGATCTCATATATCATTGCTTACATTGGAAAATGTTGGCTGGATTAAGGAAATAATACCAGCTTTGAGGATAAAATGCTCAGTGACACCTCTGCTGAAATCACCCAGTGAGTTAATGAATACAGCTCTTCTCTTGGGCTTACACACTAGAGGGTGGAGATGTCTTCCGTCCTCCTCGAGCATTGCCTTTCTTAAATGGGAACTCCTGTGGCCTCAGTGATATGGCTTTTTGGTGTATCACTTCAGAAATTTGCAAGAGTGGTTGGTTCACTGTGGCTGGTAGTAGCATCAATCAGGCAGAGCCACAGAAGCCCCAGAGCACGGGTCCTTGGCTACCTCATTTATGGCAGACATAATCTTCTTTCTCCTCTTTTTCTACCTGGCTGTGGCCACATCTGCCCCCAACACCCAGTTCAAATGTGCATTAGGGGCTGACCCCTTGAAAAGAAACCTTGCCTTCTCGAATGCACTTGTGTCGATTTCCTTATAACTCTTACGTAGGCCCCTATCGACACACGTGCTCATAGAGACATTCACAGTGACGTACCAGCATGCAAGCAGTCACATTGTACAACACAATACAAACCCGTCCAAACTTACAAAGAGGCACATGGACCTATAGGTATAGACAGACATCCTCAGGCAGACACAGACATACACAGATGGACACCCATGTACTGGGACACGTGCATATATGGACATACACAAATTTAGACACACAAATACACAAAGACACATGTGTATGCCCTGCCTATTCATTCTATATTGGTCACAACTACTTGAGGAAACTCCTTTCTCTCCCAGGGTTGGACACGGTGGTGGTAGCCCCAAATGGGGATGTATGAGTTGGGTTAACTGCAGTTAACTGCAGCCTTTCACTGTTTGCACAGGAATGAACTTTGCATTCTCCCCACCGTGGAATGAGAAACACCTTCTGGGATTGCTCCTGGAACCCAGAGGCCCCTGTGACGGCAGAGAGCAGGACTCCAACTCTGTTGCAGAAGCAGAACAGAGAAACCATAGCCAGTGCAATGGGGCAAACACCTGGAGATCTGGGGCGTCACCCTCACCCTGCTTCCTCCCGTGCAAATCTAGGAACCACACTCCTCCTCTCCTCCTCTGATGGCGGGGAGGGAGGCTCGGGGGAAGAACGGGCAGTAAAACACGCTCTGATGGGTCTCCAAACACGTGGAGGTAGGCTCCTGCATCATACATTTATTTGGATGCATCATCTTACCTAATTATAGCTACATGGCTGAAACGTCCTTCTTTCAGTGAGCCTCCTATCAGAGTTCCCATCTTTGTACCTGCTCCAACAGATCTTTCTAAAACAACTTTCACCATCATATATAAATGCCTCCTTTGAGATCTGATTAGTAAGTCCAGGGAGTGCGAGTGCATGTATCTGCTCTTTCCCAACTGGAGTTCTGTTCACGGTAGCACTTGAGAGCATTGTGGTTTGTTTTGATGGGCGCGTGAGAGCATACATTTGCTTTCTGGAGCGAGAGTGGACACCAAGGTGCAAGACAGACTTGACCGTGAGGACGATGCGGGGGGTACCCAATGGCGCTTACAAACAGCAGCCCCTCTGTGATCATCTACCCTGCGTCCACCTTTGGGCCAGAAGCGCTGCAACTATTACCTTCGTCCTCACAACAGCTCTACAAGACGGGGTGGTTCGTTCCATTACGCGGATGCGGAAACGGGGGCTCCACTCTTCTTGGACGTATCCATTCACAGGTGGCTTTAGATGTAGAAAATCTGATACAGGGATTCAGATTCCCAGAATTTCACGATGGATTTTGGGAATCCATCTGCACCATCTGCCATTTTTTCCATGACTCATAGAGGTTTTATTTAGACCAGGTTTTATAAATGTGTCGACTGACTAGAACTTTAGGAAGCCCCAGCCCCAGCATTGTTTTCAGTGGAACAACAGGAATAAAGAAGGTAGAGCTGGGAGTTCCCGTTGTGGCTCAGTGGGTGACGACCCCGACTAGTATCCCTGAGGATGAAGGTTCCATCCCTGGTCTTGCTCAGTGGGCTAAGATTCCTCGTTGCCACGGACTGCGGTGTAGGTTGCAAACGTGGCTCCTCCGATCCTGCATGACTGTGGCTGTGGTGTAGGCTGGCAGCTGCAGCTCTAATTCAGCCTGTGGCCTGGGATTGAATATGTCACAGGTACGGCCCTAAAAAGATAAATAGATAGATAGATAGATAGATAGATAGATAAACACAGAGCTGGGATCAAGCTGCCTGGATCCCAGTTCCGACTTTGCCACTTACGTGCTGTGTGACCTTGGGCAAGGCAATTGACTTTTCTGTGCCTTCATGTACCAGTAGATAAAACAGGAGTAACCACAGCACCCAGCTTATAGACTTGTGACGAGGATGAGAGAGTCCATCTGGCAAGGTTCTCAGAACCGTGCTTGGCATGTAGTAAGCAGACTATTAGGGTCAGTTGTTGTTATTATTATTACTATTATCCGTTTTGGTTCCTCATTTCTTTACAAGTTACTGGAATGTCCCCTCTCCCAACGTAAATGTGAAGAAGGAAAAAAAAATAACATCTTTTGATACATGTCCTGACGGACTGAATGCTACGTTGAGAACATAGGCCAAGCAGCACTTTGATGGCCAAAGGGAGGGCTAAGGAGAAAAGAGTTTACGGCCCAAAAGGCCCCTCAGCGTCAGACACAGCCGACCGGCGAGCTTGTCCATCACTGGCTGGGCCAGTGCGAGCCGTGAAAGCAGCGGGGGTTCGGGGCCATCTCATGGCTTCTGTTAAGTGGGCTGGAGGCTGACCAATGCGTAGCCCGTGGCATTAGGTTAGTCAGTGTGAGCCTTGACTAAGAGGCCCATCATCGTAACACAACAAGAAAAACGATCGAGACATTTGAGCGGCAAGGTTGTGTGGGTGGGAGGTTTGTTGTTGAAGTAACTGGTGTTATAAATTTATTGCGCTATTATTTCAGTCAAGGGAAAGAGCCCTGTGACAAGCCAAGACACAGCTCTGAAACAGTGCCTGCTTGCGGGCTTTTCTCTTTCTTCCCTCTTTCTTTCTTTTTCCTTACTTCCTCCCTCCCTCCCTCCTTCCTTCTTTCCTTCCTGCCCCTCCCTCGTTCTCCTTCCTCATCCTCACTGCTTTCTCTCTCCTATTATTATTATTATTACTATTATTTGCTTTTTAGGGCCGCACCCTCGGCATAAAGAGGTACCCAGGCTAGGGGCTGAATCAGAATTTCAGCTGCTGGTCTACACCACAGCCACAGCAATGCAGGATTCGAGCCACATCTGCGGCCTACACCACAGCTCATGGCAACACCGGATCCTTCACCCACTGAGCGAAGCCACAACCGCATGGTTCCTAGTTGGATTTGCTTCCACTGCGCCACGACGGGAACGCCTAGTATTTTTTTTGAGGGAAGCCAGTTCTTCTACAGCCACTGAAAACGCAGAAAGTTTGGGCTAGAACGGCTAGACATAACCAAGGGAGTTTTGTTAAAAAATGACAGCTTGAAGGTAGTCTTCATTAACTTTGTTCTTGCGAATCTGCGCTGACTTGTTGGAACTCCCATTGCTGTAATACCGGAATGGTACACAAAGAAAAACGGAGCGTCATTATTCAGTGTGTTCAGGGATGTCTTAGATGCCCGCCTGCCTCATCCTTTGGAGAGAGGTCAGCAAATTCAGTCCCAAATTTCTAAAGGGAAGGAATAAATCAAACTAAGCAAATTTGAAAACCCAACAAAAAGAGGGAAAAAAAGTCTTTGAATGTTTGTTTCTGTTGCCGCTTCCTCTCTGATGACCTCTCAAGCTTTTCATTGGTGAGAGTATTTTAAATAAGGAGATTCAGGCAATGAGATGTTGAGAAAGTTCTTTTTTTTTTTTTTTTAGGGCTGCACCTGCTGCGCATGGAAGTTTCCAGGCTGGGGGTCGAATCGGAGCTTCAGCTGCCCGCCTAATGCACAGCCACAGCCACGCGGGACCAGAGCCTCATCTTCGACTGACACCGCAGATCATGGAAACACTGGATCTTTAATCCACTGAGCAAGGGTCAGGGATCGAACCCGCAGCCTCATGGATATTAGTTGGATTTGTTCACTACGCCACAATGGGAACTCCACAGGGAAATTCTTAACATCAGAAATAATTACCCCACCTCCAAAATCCCTCAGACCTTTAGCTGCTCACAGTATCTGATTCATTTCTTTTCCAGCCATCTCGGAACCTTCGATCTTACTTTTATCCAAGTCCTGCAGGATGTGCCTATTGCTATAGTTACACTTAAGTTGTCTGCCTTTCATGTGTCACTGTTTTTGGCACATGAAAGATAGGCAACTTGAAAGACCTTTTCATCCTTCAATCTCATCTTCTTGTGGAGAGGATACACTGCTTGAAAGCTGGAGGGCTCCCCATCCCGATTTTTATCCCCCAGCCACCTCCTCCATGTAACAATCCGTCTTCAATAGTTGATGCTTGAGTGATGGAGTACATATAGACCTTCCTTTTTGTGTGGTCCTGTGCTCAGGATGCCTTTTCCAGGGCTGCATGGCTGCTGTTTACTGGACTTCTCTGCTGTCCACAAAAGGAGGACGAGAAGCGGGTCCCCCTGTTTGCATCAGCCTCCCTCCTCCTAGTAATGGGAGATTCCCCACACATGGCGATGTTTACAGCTGGAGCGACTCCAAGGTTGTTTGACAATCTTGTTTCTTGAATCCAAGGGAAATGATGCTTGTACCTATATGTTCTCACTGGGTTTTGCAGCACCGCCTTGCTCACACCAGTGGCCCGGGCAGGGTGGGGATAGGAAGACGTGAGCAGACGAAGACTAAGCTCCTTGGGGTGCCGTCTGATCTTGCTTCCCACTCTCCTGCAGCCAAATCCGGGGAAACGAGACAGAGGCAGACATAGCTTGAGGGTTGAACCTTATTTTCACAAGGAGGCTCTCTGGAGGCCTCAAAGTGTGCTCACTGTCTGGAGGGAAAGAAAAAAAGCAGCAGCAGCTACATCTCCTTTTTAATCTCCCTTTGGAAACAGAATGAAGATACTATTGGGGACTTCAATCTGTGAACATCCTTGGAACAATTTTCCAGACTCTTGCTTTTAATTTTAAAGCCATCCTTTGAGTGGGCAGGTTCCATCCAACATAGAAGTAACAAATAAGCAGACAAGGTCGAATTTATCGCCAAGTGTTCAGGTCATCTGCTAACCGTTCCAGGTATCTGATTCCAAAGCAAACATATCCTCTGGCTATTAGGATCCCCTAGAGGCATTTAAGCTAAGTGAAAGGGCAAGGAGGAGATCCATGGTACAGATAGCCACTGGCGTCCACGCCACTGCAGTTTCTGGAGGTGGAAATTTCATTTTGTTACTTTGGCCTTCAATTATTCATTATGGTTTTTCCCTTGTGCAGTTTTATGGAAATGACAGTTATTTAATTGGATACACAGATAAAACGCACAATTAGAGTAATCACTTTTCTGTCCCTGATTTGCTACTGGGTCTTTCTGGGCTCCTGACCAGCCTCACTGACCTTGAAACCTGTTCCAGCACCTGCAGGTGTACGTGAGTCAGCCGCCTGTGCCTCGGTTTCTTGCTCTGTGATAAGGTGATAGGAAGCTACTGATTTATTACATGGAACTCTCTTTTTGGCAATGAAACAGAGTTTTACTATGACTTAAGTAGTAGCAACTTATTCAGGAGACTCTCCGGGGGAAAATGTGTAGAATTGTAATCACATGATGAGACAAGGCCTTGTTCACCTGCTCCCCAACCCCCGCCCCCGCCCCAACTTCAGCTTTAAGTTCACTGGGTCTAGAGAGGGGACGGGGAGGAACAGCTGATCTATTAGAGGATCACATTAGAGCAGCTTATATGACAGTTTTAATCAACTGGCCCAAATGAACTAAAGCCTTTTTTTTGGTTTAACTTTGTCTGTTTGCTTGCTTGCTTTTTAGGGCCACACTTGAAGCATTTGGAGGTTCCCAGGCTAGGGGTCGAATCAGAGCTACAGCTGCTGGCCTACACCACAGCCACAGCAATGCAGGATCTGAGCCGCATCTGTGACCTACAGCACGGCTCACGGCAATGCCAGATCCTTAACCCACTGAGCGAGGCCAGGGATCGAACCCTCATCCTCATGGATACTAGTCAGGTTCATTACCGCTAAGCCACGATGGGAACTCCCTGCTTGTTTTTTTTGTTTTTGTTTTTGTTTTTTGTTTTTCCTACTAGTACATAGGCAGCCGAGATGACTCATGTTCTCTATAAAAGTCAGAGTTATTCATCATGGAGATGTGACGTGCAGCTGGCCGAAGTCCTCTTAATCAAAAGGTAAAACTAAGATAAGTTATGGACCTTTCTTGATTTCAAAAGGAATATTATTTTCAATACAGAAGAAATAATACAGAAAGAAAGCACGTGTTTTTGCGTGGCACCAGTCTACTTTCCTCAAAGTTACCAGATTTTTTTTTTTTCCTCCCTTTTTCGGCCACACCAGCAGCATGTGGAAGTTCCTGGGCTGGGGGCCTGGGATCGAACCCCGCCTCAGCAGTGACTCCAGCTGCTGCGGTCAGAGTCTTAACCCACAGTGGGAACTCTGACCAGCTTTTATTTTTGAAGTTGGGTTCTGGGATGTCTGCTGCACGAACACACATTTTGCTTAGGTTCCCATCTTGAAGGCATGTGAAATTCACTGCACTGGGATGGATTCTAATAAAATGCCCAGGAGCTCTTAGATAATTAGATAGCATTCAGTGATGAAATGATTTTTCTCTTTAGTTTAACATTAGTGAACACATTTTAGACTGCTGTGTTTGAGGTTCTTTAGTGACAGTTTTGACCCCATCTACTTCCCTAAAGCTTTTGAGACACTTCTTTAAAGTGTGTGTGTTTGTGCCCACAATGGGTGCCCATGACTGGTTATCTATATGCCAGACCTCAGAAGGTCTATCAAGGAGATTGCTGGGCTTCTGAGGGGCTGTTTGGTCCAGATTCCTTTCTCTCTTCTTGGGCATTTTGTTTTTCAACATGGAATCTATTCAAATTAAGCTGGGTATCCCAAACTTGCTTGACATAAGTCTTATGTGGGAAATTAAAAAAAAAAAAAAAAAGGAGTTCCTGTCGTGGCGCAGTGGTTAACGAATCCGACTAGGAACCATGAGGTTGCGGGTTCGGTCCCTGCCCTTGCTCAGTGGGTTAACGATCCGGCGTTGCCGTGAGCTGTGGTGTAGGTTGCAGACACGGCTCGGATCCTGCGTTGCTGTGGCTCTGGCGTAGGCCGGTGGCTACAGCTCCGATTAGACCCCTAGCCTGGGAACCTCCACATGCCGCGGAAGCGGCCCAAAGAAATAGCAAAAAGACAAAAAAAAAAAAAAAAAAAAAAAAAAAAATTGTATGTTTAGGGGTCTTCTTTAGAGATTTTGTTTTTTTATTTTTTATTTTTATTTTTGTCTTTTTAGGGCTGCGCCCAAGGCATATGGAGGTTCCCAGGCCAGGGGTTAAATTGGAGCTATAGCTGCCAGCCTACACTGCAGTCCCATAGCAATGCCAGCTCCGAGCCTTGTCTGTGACCTATACCACAGCTCACAGTAATGCTGGATCCTTAACCCACTGAGCGAAGTCAGGGATCGAACCTACGTTCTCATGGATGCTGGTCAGATTCAGTTCCGCTGAGCCACGATGGGAATGCCCAGCTTTAGAGATTTTAATTCCATAGGTCTAGGTCACTTCTCAGGAATGTATATTTAAAATTTTTTTTTTGGCCACACTCACAGCACAGGGAAGTTCTCAGGCTAGGAATCAAACCTGAGCCGCAGCAGAGACAGTAGAGTCCTTAACTGCTAGGCCACCAGGGAACTCCAGGAATATGTATTTCCCACAACTATCCTAGGAGGTTCTCAGACTGAAACAGGTTTGACAACAGTGCTACTGAGCACAGACCGGCATCCCCACACCCTCAGAAATGACATCGTCACGCAGAATTTAGCAGATAACTTGATTCAGCTTAAACTAATTTTTCATAAAAAAATTAAACATTCTACCCATGTGTCATAAAATTGCAAAAAAAGAATTCTTTCCTTTTGGTCTTTGTAAAACCCATGACTTCTTAAAAGGATATCAATTGACAGCAGCAGGAACTATAAGACCATGCAAATTGGATGTTAAAATGACCAAATCCACTCCATCGCTTGCCTCGTGGAGGGAGCAAAGAGCTTGGCAGAAATACACTCAATGGCCACATTAAATTTCCTTGCATAGTACTGACACTTGGTTTCTTATCAGGAGCGTGGACACTGCCTGTGAGACTTGTTTGCAGGACTTGTAATCCCTTGGAAAAATCTGGAATTCCTGTAGCCGAAGACAGAAGGGGCTCTGCCTTCGCGGCGACCTCGTGACTATTGAACTGCTCTTTCTCTCTCCTTCGCCCTGGGTTGTGAAATCAGGGCCAAGCTTGTTTTTCTTGCCTGCTTCCCCGCAGCCAAGCCCCCGCCAAGAGGAGCCTAAACCGACTTCCGACTTCCTTACAGGGCACCGAAAAAGTCTCCCGGCTGTTTTCTCCACCATTGTCACAATTTTATGCGTCTTTCATAAGCATTGTCTCAGAGCTTGGCAGTTTCTGAAGGTTTTAAAACCATTTTTACTAGCGCCTTCCAAAACACACCCGGGTGGGAAGTCTGTGCTTTTGAAAGGAGGCGAGGGGCCAACGACACAAAGAGGAAACCCCACATTTCACTTTTATCCTGGCCCTGAACCACGGGGAGATGCCCTGCCTGTTTGCTCATGTGTGGGGTTAGACAAGGGGTCGAAGCAATGGGGTCCCAGGTGCAGGTGCTTTAATTTCATTTTGTTTCCGTAAAGAAAGTCTGCTCCGAAATACACAAAGTTTGGAAATGTGAATTCTCCAAGTTGTACGAATGATGGATGGCTTCAGAAAAACAGAACGAAACCACCACAACAAACTTAAGACTTCTTTTTCCTTTCTTTTTTTTTTTTTTTTTTTTAAGAAACAACTATGTAATTCTAGTTGCTGAGAATAAATTCGGCGCTCCGATTTTGCCGTGTAGGCACAAGACACACTGGGAAAATGATGTAAAGATTTTGTGTACAGCTTTACATGGAGGGCGTTTAATTCCCTGAAACGTAAGCTCATGATTAAGATCTGAGACTTTTCATTAATAACTTTCTGATTCCTCAACCCACTTCTGGAAACAATCCCTTACCTTTGGCCCGTTGGAGCTCTAGCAAAAACTAATTATCACCATTCCAAATGAGTTCCAAATCTGTCGCTATTTAACCCTTCTTTAACTCAATAACGTTTTCTAATCGCTTAATCGCATCATTTATTGGGCATTTGAAAACTTGAGTTTAAAGACCTAATAACCCCTTTATTCCTTTCTCTCTTTTACAACACTTCAGATACATAACCGTGAGGAAATGAAGCTATTAACAGTGAATTAATAAAGCAGAGACTCATATAAAGTAGCTTCTCTAATAAAATTTACAAGCTTATAAAAAGCACAGACTTTCTCCCCATCCAATCAATATTTAAATTAATTTGTACCAGTTCCTTGCTCATTAAAACATGTTCTCAATAAGAAGCTATATTTTGACAAATGGAGGGGACGTCTCAAGTTACATAAAGATTTGCTCAATTATTTTTATTATCATGCATATATATTTTTATTTTTATGTGTATGACTTTTTTCAAACAAAATTGTAGTGTTATTTTGTGACACTTAGAGTTGTATATATTTCTGCCTTGGTTGGACTGAATTTAAGGCGGTTCCTTCTGCTTTACCTTTTATGTGTGGGATTACAAAACACAGAGTACAGCAAATGGTAGCTGGATCACCATTTTTCACTGAAAAATGGAAAATCTCTAATGCACAGAGTGAATGAAAATGGAAAGCATCTATGCTTCATAACTTGTTAATTTCAGGAACTGACTTCCATTATCAAAGCAAAAAAATAAAATTTCATGTAATTCAAAAAATGTACTCTGAGGACACACATCACAAGCAAGGAAAACACGTATTTTTGAGAGGTGTAAAACTGTGTGCATGCATCTATATTCATAAAAATATATGACAAAAATAAGTGAAACACATTCTTGAATGCAACTATGCATGCAATCATGTATATTAGCATATTTAATTTACTTCGTGCCAATAATATTTTTACTTAACACACTATAAAAATGATTTCTATCAATATCAAACGACGGCTTTCAAAGGATGCAATCACAAGACAATCTGGGTTTTAGTCATGACTTTCTTTGGAACAAGTTTTAGAGTTAGAGTGTGAGATAAGATTGTTCTATCCAAAGAAACATGCATAAATGGACATTTCTTAAGTGGGATTGGGTGAGACCTTTTAAAATTAAATAGGGGTGGAATCCTCTTCCTACAATGGTTTTAGATTGGGGATACTGCAGTGAGATGAATCGTTCTCTTTTGCCTCTCTCCCTTTTAATTAATACTGATTATCACCATTCTTACCGGAAAACTGGCCTTCCTAATTCATGGTCCTTTCATAGGACTTTCCTTGTCCAACAGTGGCTGGGCCCGAGGGCTGGAAACCCGTTGTCCCGTGGCTCAGACCTCTTCAGGTCAGCGTAGACGGGGCTCTGACAGTCCTAGACGGGTGGTTCATAAGCTACGTCTCATTATTTTTCAATTTCTTCAGTGGCGGAACTTTGGAACATAGCTTTTCACAGTAAACATTCAAATAAGGGTGCTATTTCTTCTCGTTCCACTGAATGGGGAAAAGCTTGAGAGAAAGGGAAATGGAAGCAAACTACCTGGCAGGAAATGAGTGATTTCACTGAAACTGGGACTGGCTTTCATAGTAGCCCTACAGCTCGTCCTTGCATAGCGAAGGGAAGGATTTCAGCTGCAAAGTCGTGATTCTTCCCAATAGCGTAGAATCTAAGAGTTGAATGCATCCCACAAGAATGACAAAAGGATAAAGATATAAACAGTCGTCATTGCAGCCAGCACTTCCTAGCAGTGAACCTGTTTATGTCTTCCAGTATCTCTGAAACTCAGGGCTAGTCTGTGAGAGTCAGTTTCTCAGGCAGATCTTTGGAATGAGTGATCATTTCCCAAGGCAAGAGGGTCAGACTCGGAGAGCTAATTAGCCTGTAGTAATAAGCCAGGTGGAATGAATCCAAAATGCGAGCCCCGGCGAAGCCAAGGACACAGAATGGAAAGTGTCACCAAGACCAATCCGGTAGCAGGGATCCAACACGTATATATCCATGCATTACCCCGGGAAGAAACCACACCAAACCCTTCCAAAAAATTCACTCTCAAGGCATGCACATGCAAACAAAAGAAACCCCAGACTCACAGTTCATTTGAATTCACAAGGGAAAATTTTCAGGATGAATGTTGCTTTGACGTTGTCTTACTGATGCAGAGGGAAGCCAAACCTGTTTTTAATTGCAAAGCCAAATGGTTTATGCATGGGCTCTGCCATGCTTGTGAGAACATGTTGCTTTTATAGCCCCCTCCCCTCCCCCAGCACGAGACGAGGCTTGCCGGCGCTGTGTTGGAGCATGGTCCCACTGAAAATGAGAAGCCTTAGAGGTATTTTGCAAGGCGTGGGGTGGGGTGGGGGTGGGGGTGTCACCCTGTCAGAGATGTCACTGTAAGTGGATCTATCTGCCTGTCTGTTACCACTTTCTAATTACGGATTTGGGTGATAATTGTCATAAATCTTGCCACAAAATGTGCAATGAAACGCCCTTTCTAGGGGCAGAGGGTGATGTATGGAGAGGGATGAAGGTAGAATCTAAGTGCTTGGGATCAAGAGATCACAAAGCCTGGCCTGTAGAACTCTTCCACTGTTCAATATTCCAAAGAACACACATATTGTTGCATGTGTCAGGTTGCTTCAGGCAAAATAGCTGGCATTCCATTATAGGAATGGTGAGTGTACACAGAACAGAGACTGTTGAGAAGTTTTTCCTCCTACAGCCCAAGCTGCCTCAGAGAGGACTAAGAAAGAAAACCAGAGATGATTCATAAAATACGGAGCTTCCTTGTGTTTGTAAGGACCGGACCATCCACGGCGAAGCAAAATCCTGCATAAAGTTTTTGAGTATCTGTGGTTCCAGAGATGACTTATGCAAAAGGAAGACAAGAGCCAGAAAAAAAGAAGGTCCAGATTCGTGAAGAAAAATCCATACCCTTCTGCAAAGAGTTAGGAAGAAAAGAAGGTATAACTTAAAATAGCATCTGCTCCTGTGTCCAGTTCAAGTCATTGCCACATCCAGCCACTGACTCATTAATAGTCACTGTCACTTTATCTCATCCCAATCTTCGCTCATTCTTCTCTCATCAGCTCTCATCTACACACACACACAGCTTCAAATATTAATTTCACATAGTTTGCAACACGAATCCCAATGTCTGAGTGTTAAGAAACCCATCCTCCCTTTGGGGAAATAAATTGGTACCTTGGACTAATATTCTATGAGAGACCGAGTTTTCTTAAGAGCAGAATGTAGACTTATTATCCTTCTGTCCTCAAAGTGGTTCCCTACATATTAAGGAAAAAAGGATTCCTTCCCAAAATACCTTCCTCTGAGAAGTAGAATCTTAAGAGAAGGTGAAAACCTGGCCGATGGGAGATCAGGAGTGCCACTGGCCATCAGTGCTTTACTACTCCTTACTGCAATCAGGCAAGCAGCTAGAACAAAGGAAACACAGAATAAAGGAAATGCAGTCCCCGCCTATAAATAGCCTATGTTCAGTTTCAGACCAAGAACCTAAGTAAAGAGATGCCAAATTCTCTATTGACTCACATGCACATTGAACAGGATTCACTAGCTGAGGCTTAGGAGTGACAGGTTCACACAATTCCAAAGGGATAGGAGCCTGGAGCATTCTGGCTCAGTATCCAATACAAAATGTTCTTGAGCTACTTAACCCTTTGCCCACCACTCACTCTATGTTGACAGATTGGTTTGACCGTGAATGAGAACACACTCGTGTGCATACTTTTCTTATGTTTTCCTCTTGGCCTTGAATGCCTACCCTCTGCTTCTCCTCATAGACAGGAACGACTTATTTCAGGCTGCAGCTCACCTGTCAAGTCTTAATAAGAGAAGCAGGATGCATAGAGGTATTCGTCAGAAGACAACCGAGGGATCTGGTCTGTAAAACTCTATGGTCACTTATGTCTTCCATTCCCCTCTGACATTAAGTGGCATATGGTAAACCGAAAAGTCCAAGGAAAGAAGGTGGTTGTTGTTGGTGACTAGGACATGCTTCTTAGATAGAATTGGGTTCACTGCTCTTGTAGTTAGTTCAACAGGATAAGGAAGAGAGAAGAAAAGAGTTTCCTCTGCCATTAGGGACTAGGGGAGAAAGGATTTTATTACGTGTGTGGGGGGGGTGCGTGAAGGTGGGGGAAGAGATGGGCTTTAGGAGGATGCGATGTAATTTAGTTTAATGATGTTGGTGATTGGCTGCCGTCTTTAAGGCCCTGTGCGTAGAGTCTGGATGTTATGCAGTTTCCTCATCTTCATTATGCAAGAGCTACTTAGTGGTCCAGTGAGGACGGGAAAAAGCGGGAATCAAAGCAACATGGAATAAGAAGTGATCTCTGAAACTCACTGAGGACTCTGGGAACACAGGAAAAGGTGATTTAGTCCAGTCAAGGTGAGGGAGGTGCAGGGGATGAAAGAACAGGTATGATGGATCCCGTGGTTCCAAAGCAGTGGGAGGATAACTGGTCTTGCTTCCCCAAAGACCCCAAAGTTCCCTGGGCTAAGCAGCGAACAGGACATGTAGGAATGAACTCAAGAAAGACATGCCTCAGAAATCCCCTGGCTCTCAGGCACATGGAAGCTGCCCACTAGGGCCCGCTACATGATTTGCACACCCAGTTCAAAATAAAAATAAATGGATAAGCAATGAGATCCTGCTGCGTAGCCCTGGTAACTATGTCTAGTCACTTATGAAGGAGCATGATAATGTGAGAAGAAAGAAAGTATACACGTATGTGTAACTGGGTCACCGTGCTGTACAGTAGAAAACTGACAGAACACTGTAAACCAGCTCTAATGGAAAAAATCAAAATCACTACAAAAAAAATTACAGGGTCTCTTGCTCAAAAAGTAGGAAAGAAGTGTCATTAAAGGCACTAAAATACAGCTATTTTTCCTTCCTTTTCTAGGCTCTCTCTCAACCTGTCATGGTATTTGCTATTTAATATCATTCTAGGTAAGGAAAACTTAAAAACTCAAACTCTTAGCATGAATTTTAGCATTCATTTTTATATTGTGCAATGCTCATTTTCATTGCAGATATAAAAGCATTTAACTAGTATGAATCAAACTACCTAACAAATATTTCACTGCTCATACATGCATATGTGGTTTATTTCTATCACAAAAGTGGAAGTGAGGCACAAAACGAGCTCCAATGTTTTCGTTTCACTTCTTGATACCTGCACATTCTAGCTGCATAACATGCTTACCTTGTGCTCTCCTTGTCTCTGAATTTCGTACACCATGGGTCACAAGTGTGACACATGAATGAGGCTACAAGCGGTGGAGTAGACCTGTTGCGTGTGTCTTTTCTGCTCGCACATATTCTCCACCGTCTCACTGGATGCCACTTATAAAACATCTGTTCTGAGATAAAATTATTAAGATTTTGAGACCGTGACAGCAGAGCCTGTAGTCAAGCACAGGGTCCTTCTGAGACTGAAGCCTGGAGTGATGGTACCAGTTTCAAGCCCATGAACCAGCCTTGCTGTCCACACAGTTTCATCTTGGACAACAAAGCAAAAGGTCAAAAGATCAAACAGGACTTCTCTGTTCGTTGACTCTTAGGCTGAGAGATCAACCATCCTTTATCTCGCAAAAGTCCAAACCAGGAATACAAACTGACTCTTCAAAAGGAAGGATAAATCATCGCCAAACATTTATCAAGATGGATTTGGGCAGGAGACCAGCTGGGTGTGCACTCACCGATTCGACCCTCTGTCCATTGGCTAGGTTTTCTGCACCGCGCGGCTTGAAGTTTCTTCACTGATAACAAGAGCATAAGGAAAGAACGAGGATCTCCTGTGTTTCTCTTTTCTGAGAACTCAGAGGGCAGGCAGGACGAGGACCCTGGAGAAGGATGGAGAGAGGAGTTCTAGGAATGAGCTATACTGCTTTCCTTTCCTCAAAAAACAACATGCTTTTGCATAAGTTGATCTTCCTGGGTTAGATTTCCAACCACAGGCTCTGCCCCAGGCAACTGCTGAGTTTCCTCCTGTATGCATTTCCTTGAGCATTAAAACTCTCTCTCCACACACACACACACCCACCCCAAAAAGGAGCTTCCATTGCAATGCAATGGCCTGGCCTGGGATCTCCATATGCCATGGGGTGGCCAATAACTGAAAACCAAAACACCAAAAAATTCTTTAGTGCATAAATCTAAACTGATTTATCCTTGAAAATCCCACGATTTTAGAGATGGTTCTTATTCTCCGCTAATGATTTGTTTTAGAATATTGATTGTCCCAGTGTTATTCATCAACAGCTTTGTATTCTACACTTTGAAGAGGCATCAGAGAATAATCTTTCCTAATATAATTAATTCATATTTGTTGAATGCTTATTATGCGTCAGGCACTTTTCTAAATATTTTATGTATGTCAAATCATTTAGATACTCACAGCTCTGTGAGGTTGGTATTATAGCTAAAACTATTTTAAGAGCCAGTTCTGCAGTCAAGGTCAGTCCTGGTCTAGCCACGGATCAGCTGGGAGACCAAGGGATATTCAACTTCCCTGTGCCTCAGTCTCCTCATCAATAAAACACGGGCTGCCACATAAGTTGTTGCACTAAATGAGATAAGACCTGTCAAGCGCTTAGAAAGATCTTGGCACATAGTACCATCAATAAATGTTAGCTATACTCATTTTTTGTTGTTTTCTGTTTTTGTTTTCTGTTGAGTGGCTGTGCACCCCTGGAAGAGCTGTTTGATTCTTCTGGACACTTTTTCCTCATCATGAAAGCTCTAAATTATGGGATTCTGGTGGAGATTAATGGAAGTAACATAGGGAAAATGTTACCCTATGCAGAGCTGGACACGAAGTCAATTATCCTTGAATATTATGGGTTTTATTAGTGAATTCCTGCCTCATTGTGCCTCATTCCTGACTCAACTTCATTGATTCTTGATGAAATGATGATGTTTCTTCTTGTTTTAAAATGAAGGTATAATTGATATATAACACTGTATACGTTTAAGGTATATGGTATGTTGATTTGATATATTTATATATTGCAATATGATTACCACCTTAACATTAGCTAATATCTCCATCACATCATGTATCATTTCTTTTTTTAGGGTGAGAATATTTAAGACATACTCTCTTAGCCACTTTGAAACTTATACTATTGTCTTGTGCATTAGCTCTCCAGAACTCGTTTATCTACGAGTTGCAAGTTTGTGTCCTTAATCTTGTTCTTTAATATTTAAAACGCCAATAGCATTCTTCATGTAGTCTCCTGCTCCACATTTTTTCTCCTTCCTGTCAAGACCCTGAGTTCTGTTTCGTTTTTCCTTTCACCATTTTTTTTTTTCTCTCTACCCATCAATAAAATCCATTTGTATTTTTTTTTCTTTTTTTTTTATGGTCACACCTGAGGTATATGGAAGTTCCTGGGGTAGGGGTGGAATTGGAGCTGCCGTTGCCGGCCTACGTCAGAGCAACACTGGATCCAAGCTGCATCTGCGACCTATGCCGCAGTCTGCAGCAATGCCAGATCCTTAACCCACTGAGCAAGGCCAGAGATTGAACCCACGTCCTCACAGGCACGATGCTGGGTTCTTAACCACCTGCTGAGCCACAGTGGGAGCTCTTCCACTTGTATTTTTATAATACTTTTTTTTTCCTTTCTCTTTTTCCTGGCATCTCTCACCATTCCAATGCTCTAGCTTCTGTGTGGGCCCAAACAATGAGCTGCGTTTGCAATCAATAGATGCCCCCAAGCCTCTCTTCCAAAGAAACACCAGGGAGCATACAAAGGATGGGGAATGCATTTAAAATGTCAAGGTGCCTTCGAAGGTGATAGTAGATTTTCAACTTCCTGTCTCGAACTAACGATTTCCTGCTCTCTTTTGAATGGTTGAAGTACACTGGGGACCACTAACACTGGTGTCCCATCTCTTTCCTCATCTATTCTTCAGCATCACTACCGGCTACTTCTTCTTTCTCCAAGTGAAGTGTTCCCCTCTTTTATAAAGTCAAGAAAATGAAACCTCAGTAGAGTTTGTTTCTGTATTTTAAGTACGGTTACCACGCAGTGACTCATAGTCAAGGCATTTTAAAATTTGATTTTTCACATTCTACTTTAGGGTATTTATTGATTGATTGATACTCAGTTTTCTTTAGAGCGAAACGGTACACTAACATTCAATCGTGGAATGTGCTTAAGATGAATTGATTCAGATCTACAAAGGGATGTGAGTTCAAGGGCACTACTTAAAAGCTACTCTAAGGAAAACCATTAGCATACTTTACACCTCGAAACGTAATTCCCCCCAAAGCAGATTCATCCATTCATCATTGGTAATTCCAGATCACTGGCTTTATTTGTGTAACTCCTCAGCACCTCTCTCACCTCTACACCCACTCAAGTCCTCCTTTGCAGACTTTACCACCTGGGGCTGGTCGAGGCATCCACCTCAAAGACCCAGAGCCCCTTCCGACACACCCTAGGTCTGTATTGTTAAGAGCATATAAATATCCAATTCAGTACAAATGAGCATTTAGAATTTAGAAGCAGCCTCTTGAGAGTGCTATTTCCCGCCTTCACAGAGAACTTATATTCAACGTACATTAACAGTTATAAAATATGTTACGATGTGGTAGAGCCCTCTCTTAGGAAGCAAAGGTCTGGATTTAGGTGCAGTTTAACCAGTGTTCCATCATGTGACCTTGTGTGGAGGATGGGTCCCGTCTCCTCCCTTGTGCCATGGGAAGAATAATATTACTTCTGGTAGCTTTGTAGAAATAGTGTGACAATTAAATACTGGAAAGTAGGTGGGGAGAACGTTGCAACCCATAAAGGACTAAACCTATCACAAGGGTTATTAGCAAAACTTCTTACAATCTGTGCATACAAGGCAAATTGAACATCTGAAAGAATTACCCACCCACCCCTTTTCCCCCTGCCATTCTCTCAATTGAAACACTGATCCGATATCTAGGAAAGTGCTTTAAATTTTTTTTTGGCTTGTCTTTTTTTTTTTTTTGGAAAAAACCTCAATTCTCTATGTTGTGTCTTATGTTCTACCACCACCTGAAATATTTACTTCTGGAGTCTTGCTCAATTGTTTCTAGGAAGAAAGAAGCCTATAAATGAATTCCAAAGTTATCTAAAACCCAATCTAACTTGTTCTTCTTTACATAATACAAATTCCATTTATCTGTTAATTTGTTCTTTCCAGAAGGGACATTTAATCTAATTGGCCATTTTAGAGTTAAGATTATTTCCCCAGAGAGAAGAGCAGGCCTCTTCTTATCTCTAGTCCATGAGTTTGCATAAAAATAGCAGCAGTACAGCTGCCAGGAGGCCCTTCATGCACCCCTAAAGGACAGTCCTCTTGCTTAATGCGGGTAGAGCGTCTCATCCAGGCGGAAAGGCCATTGGGGGACAGGATGTGGAAACTCACTACTCAGGAAATCTGTTCATATCCAAGATTTGGGAAACTGCCATCCTAGAGGATCTTGTACCAAGACAAGAAAGATCTTAACCATGTGCCTTCGTAAGTTTTTAAAAACTTATTCTTGTGAAGGCTATTGGAAACAAAGTGCATAGTTAGGTCAAGTCTGAGAATGTGGAAAACTCTCTTATTTTTTTAAGCAAAGTAATTTTTTTTTTTAGAAAAGGAGGGTGTCAGCGAAGAAGAAAGACTATGACTCATCAAAATCAATAAACAACACAGAGAACCGTGCTGAACAGAATCAGTATTGACAGGATAATTTCAATTTGTATGCACAGAACAGGAATTTGGGGACAAGGTGTGAAGGTCATCTGTCTCCTCAATTACTTATGACTGGATAACATTCTATTGTGTTACACCCTGCATCTTCTTTATTCGTTCATCTATAGATAGAAATGGACACTTAGATTATTGCCGTATCTTGGCTATTGTAAACAGCTCTGTTATGAACATGGGTGCTGATAGTTTTTCGAGTTAGCGTTTTGTATCCTTTGGATATGTTCCCAGAAGTGGAATTGCTGGATCATACGGTAGTTCTATTTTTAATTTTTTTGAGGAACCTCTACGCTGTTTCCCATAGTGGCTGCGCCAGTTTACAATCTCATCCACGGTACATGAGTGTTACCTTTTTTCCACGTCCCTGCCAGCATTTGTTACTGTTTGTCTTTTTGACCGTGGTTTCTGGCAAATTCTTGGCTGAACTGCAAAACCTGCTCCTAACATTATTTTATTTCCTGCTTAGCCATTTCATTTCCCACTCCATCAGTTTCTCATCCATGACTTTTTAGGACCAACCCCCAAACCTCCTGCTACTGCCCTTTTCCAAAAACCCTAGATGACCCTGCAGATCACCTCATGGCTGAATGTGGTTCCCAAACTTCTTTACTACCTGGAGTTTCCACTGCCTGCACCTCATCTACCTGCACCTTCCAGATATCAATCAAGGGAGGAAAACACGGATAAGAGCAGCCGGTCAGACATCATGAGACATAACAAGAAGAGGAAAGACTGGGATGAAATGATCATATCGACAGCCGTGGAATCTGAGAAAAGGATCAGAAGATGGAACCAGTAGTCCATGGTGACACAGAACAGAAGCAGGTGACAGAAGCAGATGTCAGGCTACTGATGAGCAGAGATGCTACCTGGGAGAAGCCATATAGGCAGAGACGGTGGTCGTGGGGCTAAAGCACTTCTGTGGTTACTCTTATACATTGGGGACTATAATTCACAGGTAAAGCTACCTCTTTAGTGCCAAGATCGGTCACTCACAAAGTATTCACTTGTTTACTGATCCGTGTATTTTATGCCAAGTAATTCTATGTGGAAATATCTTCTTTCCTCCATATACACTTGTGGCCGTTCCTGTGTAAATATTTTCTTTATTACATATAGGCCTATATTTATAATTTTACCTTTCATTTCACTGTAGAAATTTCAACTGACCCCAGGCCCCACAACAAGGCTTATTGCCAATTCCGCTCTCCTGGGTTAATGTTAAGCCACTGACGAATGTTCTCTGGATGCCTCTGTCCAGTCAGCTGTGCACCCACTGAATAGCTGTGTGGTTTAGATTAGATCTCCTCAGTTTGTTGATGAGAATGTCAGGTAGGACAGAATCAAAGGCTTACAGAAGTCTGGAGAGATTACATCTATTGCATCCTTTTTATCTACAAGGCCTGTCACTCTATCATAGAAGGAAATTAAATTGGTCTGGCATGATTTGTTCCTCTAAAAGCACAGTGGTTGCTACCCAGTCCGTTGCGTTCTTCTAGGTGATTGCAAATTGATCATTTTGATGATTTATCTCAGTAACTTCCCTGGCACTGTGTTTTAGGCTGACCGATGTTTCTTTTTCCTTCTTTTAAAGATGGACATTGCATTTACCTTTTTCTCTTCTTCAAGTATTTTCCTTGACATGAATAAATTTAAAAAACATCATAGCTGGTTGAGGTCTGACAACGTATCCTAAAACATGCATTCATTTATTGTTATAAACTATCGTCTGTGTAATTTTCAACAATTGACTGTTAATCCAGTCTTTATTACTTCATTCCCTCTATCATCTGTTGCGTCACTTTATTGAGAGTCTAGGATCTGAGAAAGCAATAAATATATCAACAGTGAATTCATAAGCTTCTTGAGAAATTTATAGCCAAGCGCAAGAGACAAAAGGATAAAGAGATGATTATAGTATAATGCTGGAAGCATGTGACCAGGGTGAGTAAGAAGGAACACCTACAACAGGCATTTACTCCAATAAATCAGGGACGCTTCCCAGAGGAGGTGATGTCTAAACTGAGTCCTCATGGCCGAGCAGGAATTCGTAGGTGTCAGGGAAAGGGATGGGAAGAAGAAGGGTAGGACAGAGAGAAAGAGGATTTACAAATATAAAGCTGTAAGAATGTAGGGAGTCTGGGGACTCGTGGTGCAGCAGTTCCATAGGCTTAGAACATAGCCTGTCTGTTTCCAGGCATTGGGGAAGATGGTCTATGATTAGGCTGAAAAGCAAGGTCCTGAAAGGCAACAAAGTCAGCTTAGGATTGTTCTGGGGGCAGTGAGAGTATTCAACCTCAATGCAGCTAATTTTTAAATGAGTGCCTATCATTTTAATAACATGGATGCTCTTAATAACAGAAGGAGGTAGAAAAAAATTCAGGATACCACCTCCCTGCCAAAGTACCCTGCAAACTACCCAGGGAGTGAGGACTTAGAGACACAATATAATTAAAGTAGAATATAAATGGTTTAGGGAAGGGCTAAACAAGTCTCCCAGAGGAGAGTTACTGGGAGCCCAGAAAGAGTAATCTTGAATTTGGATTTACCTATGTTATCTAAATTAAGATAAAGTAAGAAGTATCTCTGGCTTCCATTATTTGGGAAGATTCCAAAGAGCAGACACTCGCATTAAAAATAGTACTTGCATTCCTACAATTGCTCACTCCTAGCTACAAACTTAGTTCCCTACTGCCATAGTAACGACTGGGAAAAAAAAAAAAGATTCAAGTACAGAAAGGGTTCCTTTTTCTTCTGATAATGATAAATAGTTCAAACCACCTCCCTCACTAGTTGGACAAAATGGTTTTAAAACTGCTTGAATGCAGTGGAGAGGTAAATAGGAGATGAATGACTGAACCCGGATTTGGAGGAGGACGAAAATACAAGGTAATCAACTTCACCACTTACTGCTGTTTTTAACCTTACTGTTTCTCCTTCTCTCCCAGATATTAAGAGCGCTTCAGACAGTCTCCCAAGACTAAGAAACAGGGGTTGATGAGCAGGACTCACTCAAGTTATGAACACCTCTGAACGACTCTTACTCTAGTCCAGACCCTGAGAATATGGATGAATCAGAAGTTTCTACAACCAGAGAAGCTCAGCTTTGTACCATCTCAGTCCATAATATCAGATTAAGAGTTTCCTGGAGTATTAGTACTTCCATGCACCTTTAAAACTCAAACATAGATCCTTTCTAGAGGAAGTTAACATCACCCTCAGTCTTAAGTCTTTTCTAGAACAACCTGAATATGAGAAGAAGAGAGAACATGAAGGAAAACTGGCAGAAGTACCAGATGACAGAAGTAGAACCATGGGCACTCCAGATAATGGGGCGTTCAAAGGCAGACCTTAAGGGAACTCTACCTTCTTTGTTCAAGAGATAAAAAGATAGTTGAGAACTTTAATAGCAAGAATTCAAATAAAAATTTTAGAATTGTACTAAAGTCTCTGAAAATGATCTTATATGGTTTAAACAGCAAATTATACTTAGGTTAAATAGTGGTAAGATACAACTGAATAAAGATTAAAAGGATCATGATACAGATTCAAGAAGCCCTACGAATTTAAGCAAGACAACTAAAAAGAAAAGCACACTTAGGTACCATAAAAATCCTACAGCCAACTGCAACCGGGGGCAGGGGGGGGGGTGAGGGTTACCTTTAAAGGAATAACAATTAGATTGGTACCTAGTTTTCAACAGAAAAAAAAAAAATCAAAGGCAAGAGAATGATAAAGTGCTGGGAAAAAAAAAATAACTGGCAACCCAGACATCTATACCCTGTGAAAATATCCTTCAGGAATAAAGATTTTCAGACAAAAATGGAGATAATTTAATATCAGTAAAACAGCAAGATGTTTATACTTAAGATTGTTCTGCACGTAGATGGAGTAATAAGAAATAAATATTTTGAATTGAATTAAAATGAAAACACAAGATATAAAAATTTCTGGGATGGAGCCAAAATGGAATTTAGAGGAAGACTTACAGCATTTAGCAACAAATTAGAAAAGAGTTTACATGGTTTTTCAATTTATAGTAATTCATTGAGTTGTATATTCAAATTTTGTGTACTTTTCTATATATGTCTTATGTTTTACAATTACCTTTTTTTTTTTTTTAAGTGGTGGAAGAAAAGAAGCTACAAAAATCAGGGAAATCTTAAGTAGAAGTAACCTTGGTGGCAGATTTTTGAATAAGTCCCAAACTATCTTCTTCCCACACCAGCTGTTCGCTTTCCACCTCCGTCTGAACTATTACATGTAATGTCACCAATTATGGCTTTACTCTGGTATACTACATATCTTTTGTAAAAAGGTGACTACATCTGGTAGTTTGAGGGGCTGTCATCACCAGCCTCCTGCTTCCAGTTTCCAGAATTCTAACAAGTCTCCAGTGATTCATTTCCATTGTCCCAGTTATACTGTCTTTCCTGAATTAGACAGGAGCTTAGCTGCCATTCATAATATTGTTTCTGCAGAGATTAAATTCAGATTTAAATTTCAAAACAAAGTACTGGAATGTGATCTATTTGTCTTTTGGAAAATGCCTGTACTGGGACTAGCATGATACAAGGAAGAGTTGAGAGGATTTGAATTTGGACTAGCCAAGCTAAAATTTTATTTCTGTTAATTATTACGCATTTATGAGACTCAGTTCCCTCATTTGTAAAATGTGGGCAAAAACAACTATCCCCAAAGATGTTATGGGGCGTGTATGAGATAAAACACTGCATACATGAGAAAAATAAAGATTTAAATTCATAATAGGAATAGACTTGGATGTAAGAGATAAAACAGACTAATAAGAGTGTCACATAGGATTAAATCATTGTTCCATTTGGATGGTATTCCATCTCTCATATTGTCAGTATTTTGAACAACTGCATTTTAAATAAATCCTTCTATCATTCTCAAAGGCTCAGAAAATATCCATGGGGTATTTCTCACTTAACTTATGTAAACCTCTGTGAACTGAATTTCAGCTGAATTCCTAATCTGTCATTTCCACCAGGGAAAAGACAGTGATTAGCATAGGATCAACCCCAGGTATTTGATGCATTTCTTAGAAACTCTTTTGCACCTTTTTATCTCTAGAACCTGAACCACGTCTTGGGATGGAACCATCTAAGTCCTATCTGCTAACTAAAGCGTGTCCTTCTATTTTTCCTGCATCTACCTTGTGTAGGTTTAGGGTATTCTCCCTAAAATTAGGATATAAGAAAGGTGACCCATGTCATCTGAAGCCACCCTGGACATTAAGGAAGGTTTGGAGAATTTTTCTTTGAAGTCCTCAAGCATAAAGCTACATACATCTATTGACTTATTTACATATAATGTTTGGTATTTTTTCCACTAGAGATGACACTATTGAACAATCATAGACTTTATTGAGTCCTGAGCCTCTATGGAATGATACCAAAAAATCACGTCAAATTTGATTCTATTTGCCCAGATTGTCTGTCATCCCCATGACACTGGGAGACTCTCAGCCATGATGGGGTGAGGGATGAATCATGCAATTTAAGTGATTGAGTCATTTCACACGAGTCAAATAGTTCCACTATGCCCTCCTTAGCTCAGTGCCAGGCCAAGCCACTGGCAGTGCCACGGGTGTTCAGCAGCACAGGTGGACGTATAATTTGTTTGTCACAATAAAACTTACCCTTTCTAGCAAGAGCTGTAGCTGTATAATTATGTGAAATAAAATAAAAGGTTAGCTTCTCCACTTCTCGAAAACTTGTGTTTCACGGTTGCTGGTGCAAAGCATCTAAACCCATACACAGGTCTTTGAGATGGTGTCAGATGCTCTTCTCGCTGCGAGTGGGCAAAGGGATGTGATGGTGCGACTCAGAGTCTCTGAAGGAAAGCCACTATCAAGGACTGAATTAGCCACGTGGGCTACGAGGCTCGGGTCTTGAGAACCATTTGGAGAAATAGAAGCATCAGGAAGAGACTGCCCAAGGGGCCCATCCTCCCGGGGCTTTTCCAGCTGTCGTGTATGGAGCTCTTCCTAGAGATCTTTCCACTGGTTATTTAATTTCCTATTTACATTTGCATCGAGGGGTACTTAACCCTTGGGTCCTGGCTTTAGTACTAAATTAGGTGAAAGCAAAGACATGATACATTACCTGGATCCCTTAAATCAATAGAGGTATATCTTTTCAATCACACAATTTTTTTTTAGATGAAAAAAAACCCCTCAGCATTTTGATTACTCTCTCCATGGTGGATCGTTTACTGTTTAGCTAGGCAATGAAAGGGAGCTGGGAGAGGGTGTCAAGAGAGGCGGTCTTTTGGGTGGTTATACTTTTTGCATCTTTCCCGGAGATTGCTACTTTCCGGTTTTGCTCGGGCCGAGGAAGAAGTAACCCGGCTGCGGTTCTATTGTCGTGGGCCTGAAAGGGCAGGATCTCCTGGAGATAGAAGCCTGGCTGGTTTCAGGGTGACCCCAAATTATCCTGGACTTCAAAGGACTTCCTCTTCTCTCTGCATGAAGAACTCTTTAAAGAAGTCCTTTTTCCTTTTACAAGGTGAATGCTTCAAAGCACGTGGGAGGAGTATTTCCTTCTCCGTGTTTACCTTTCAAAGGTGAGGAGTTCACAGACGTCTCCCTGTTTGTACAGTAGAATCTAATCACTGGCTCCGAGGCGAAGGCTCTCCTCACCCCTGTTCTCCTGTCAGGAGCTCCCCTGCTCATTTTTCACTTACTGATGCACTAAAGAAGCTGTGCCAGGAACCAAAAAAAGCTGCATTCAATTCCTCTGGAGTAGATTTCTGTCAACGTTGTGTATCATCAAAAAAAGAAAGAAGAAGAAAAGAGAGAAAGGAAAAGCAAGAGCTGTGTTGTGCTTCCAGAGCCCTGCTTGCTTTCACAGGTTGCAGAACGCTCACCGAACGCCAGAAGTGACAGGCGAAGGGGATGCGGGCGGAAGTGCACACATTTTCTCGTGGGCAAAGAAAGACGATAAAGCAAGACAGCGCTGGCAGCACAGGCGCTCGGATTTCTCCATCCCGTGGAGCAGGGGCCCTCAGTTAGGAAAGCCTACAAGATACGGGACGCTGCGCCACGTGGAGCAAACATAGCTTTGGAAACCCACTGAAGTTGCATTCAGACCCTGCGGTGCATCATTTTATACCATTTGTAACTTTACCTTTTCTGCCCTAGGACGCTGTGTAAGCGTGAGGCCCGGGATTATACCTTGTTAGTCTAGAAACTTCCATGTAGGAAGAGACCCAAATTGTTCTGCCTTCTTTTCCTTGCCATAATATGGAAAAATCTCCTAACTTGCGAGTGAAACTTAACTATGGGAAATAACTAAAAATGATTGGAATTGTGTCTGGTAAAGAAAAAGATCAATCTTTATAATATTACTTAGCAAAAGCAACAGATAAATAAAAATAATGGAAAGAGAGATGCCATGATCATGGCAAATAAAAGAATATCACATTTAGACAAAACTAAATCAAAGAAAATCCACCAAAATGTTGATATTAGCAGCAAAGGGATTATGAACAAGTTTTATATATTTATTAGAAAAAATAATTCATATTTAGAAAAAAAAGCATAATGAAGCATTTTCTTTGACAATTAAATCTTTGCCTGGGGGAAATTATCAGCAAGAAGATCAAAACTATTTCAGGCATCCTGGAACCATCCTTGCAACAAATTTCTTAAAACTGGGACAAAGATAGCCGGTGTTTATTGAAAAGTTACTGAATGCTAAGTACATTGTTCTGTATGCACGCAGATGCTCTGTAATCCAGATGATCTGTAATACAGGAATGAATCTGTAGTTCCTACAAGGTGAATATTTTAATTTCTTTTCTTTTTTTAAAAAAAATTTCCATTTTACAGAAACGCAAATGTAGAAAGATGAAGTGACTTGCCCGAGGTCATACGTGGTGTATGGGATTGAATGACCTTTTGACACTGAAGCCGGTGGTCTTTTAGTGACAACAGAAAGACTCTTTCTGCGTCCATTCAGCCTCGCGCCTGGTTCGAGGCAAATACCCAGACCTTGGCAGCCTTTTGTGGCCGGACCCCAGCTAACCTTCTTCCCTTCTTCGCCCTTCTCTCCCATCAAACTGGGTGCCCCTCTCCCCAGCTCCCCTCATTCCCACACCAGCCCCTTTCCTACATCCTCTGTAGCATCACCACACTTCCCATCCTTGGCCAGGCAATTCAAGGTCTCCAGAGCCATACACATGCCTGGACCTCTCCAGCTCGCTGGACTCATGCCTCCCTTCGAATTTTTGTTGACTCTCCTCTTCACTGGACACCAGCTTTTTGGCCGCTCTTATATGTTTTCATACCGTTATTCAGTATCTTATGTATACATGGTTTTCTCCACAGTCAGGATTTTTTCTTCTTGAGTGGAGTTTACATATTTTATTTATTTTTGCATTTACTGTGGCGTAGCATAAAGGTTAAGAGACCAAAACCTGGAGTCAGGAAGTCAATGGCTCCAACACCTTTAAATGGTGTCCTTGAACCAGCAATTGAGTTTCTCCACGTGGTAGTTTCCTCATCTATAAAATGTAGCTAATAACACCCACCACTCCCCGGATTTGTTGGGAGGAATAAACATGGTAAATGTGAAGCCGTCATGAGACATGGAAGCACCCCATAAATATCACCATCATTATCACTGAGCAAAATAAAGAATCGTAATAATAAAATAAATACTAAGAAGAGAGTAAATGACAGCAAACCCACGAATCTCTTCATATCTCTTTAGATCTTTTCAACAGGCACTGCCCTCTGTTTTATTCCGAAAAAATTTACCATGATCTGTGCCATCTATGTTACTTAACAGTGCTAAGTGTAAAAAGCACGGGCTACACACTTGCAAAGTGCATCTGAAGGATGTGGTCATTCTCAAAGTTATCAAAGAAATAAGAGAAGAAAGAAAGAAAAGAAGACAGAAAATGAGAACTTTCAGTATAAAACGATGGTTGGTACCAGAACACCGATGGATTGAAAAACTAAGACAGAACTATGTAAAGTGACTTAATAACGATAGATGGGGGTGGTTCTTGAATGTTGTGGTCTTTTCAAACTAGCAGTTACGTTAGGAGTGATTCATCAGGAAACAGGTAGGACTCAGCTGCCTTTCTGGCTTATCTGCTGGAGATGGTGTGTGACTCACGATGTCTCTTGGGGAGATTCTCACTTATGACTAATGTTTCCAAGCTAATAGATGATTTTTAGACACTTTCCCAAGAATCAAGGTGCTCAGTTATGCAAATCCATCTCTTATGCACTTTCCTGGAGAAAATAAATGATCTTAGCACTCTTCTCTCTTAGGTGCACTATGCATTCAAGGTCAGCCTCAAAACTTTACAAAAGCTACAGCCAAAAGGGAGTCTGTTTTATTAACACAAAAGCAGAACTGCCCAGCATAACAAGACAAGAAAAAGGCTTTGGAATGTCTCACCCTTCAGTTTCCACCAGCAGTTGGGTGCCTGTGGGTTCGTCGTGCTCAAGGCTTATGCCTGAGGTTTTATTCCATCTGTGAATGGCAGAGGGAAGAGGACACGTTTAGGTTACAATAATTGAGTAATGAGAGTGATCAATCAACTCTCTCGGCTGTTACTGAAGACAGCCAAGTATTGAAAATGCCAATCTGAATTGCAGGGGATTCTTACAATGGTAGACGTACCAGGAAACCAGAAACCACGGTGCATTCAGTCCTGGGTGTGTTTGAACAACATCGATAGTTGGAGAGCTGGCCTTCCCATGTTGAAGGGTTATATGATGCAGAATCGCTTCCACTGTTCTTGTCAGTGGGTAGAACGCCAGTAACATAATTTATGACAAGTTAAACAACACACACAACACCTCAGTAAGAAAAAACTCTCATGACAAATGCCCCCTAAACAGAGCACCTGGGTTGTTCTGATCAATAAGAAGAGGCCAAAAGCTTCCAAAAATAATACCAGTGGTCACCTCTTGGAACTTGCTAAATGTCATATACTTTATGGGACAGCTCATCTTCAATTCAGAGCCATCTTCCTAAACAGGGAATGGGGTGGTGTCACCATTCCAGGGTATATTTCCTTCTTTCTTTCTTCCCTTCTTTCTTCCCTTCCTTTCTTTCTTCCTTTCTTTCTTCCTTTCTTTCTTTCTCCTTTCTTTCTTCCTTTCTTTCTTTCTTCCTTTCTTTCTTCCTTTCTTTCTTTCTTTCTTTCTTTCTTTCTTTCTTTCTTTCTTTCTTTCTTTCTTTCTTTCTTTCTTTCATTCTTTCTTTCTTTCTTTCCTTCCTTCTTTTCTTTTCTTCCTTTCTTTCTTTTCTCTTTCTTTCTTTTTTTCAAGGGCCACACCTGTGGCATACGCCACAGCTTGTGGCAATGCTGGATCCTTAACCTACTGAGTGAGGCCAGGGATCGAACCTGTATCCTCATGATACTGGTCGGGTTTATAACCCAAAGAGTCACAACAGGAACTCTGCAAGGTTATAGGACACAGACCTAACAGAGTTGGGCACAGGAAATGCCCCCCTGTGTCTGACTGTTTCTCACCTCTTCCCAACCACCACCCCTCACCTCACCCCCTTCCCGTCTTCCCCTGTCCGCCAGGTCCTTGCAGACCTTCTGCCTGCCTGTTCTGACTTGGCTCCAAGCCTCACTCTTGATGTCCTCTCTGTGCCGACAAGCGCTTGCCTGAACCCATCCCGCTTTCCTAACACAGCCTGTCTTTCTCATGCCCTCACCTCCGCAAAGCCTTCCTGGGCATTCCTTCTTTCCAAGAACAACCTTGGTTTTCCCTCCAGATGTTCCTACAGCCCTTTCGTTTCCTGAATTGAGAAACCACTGACATGGAACGCGCTCCTCATTTTAGATGTAACACATTCTTCTTTGATGTTTGCACCTATTGCAAAATGATCTCTGGAATAAGTTTCATGAACGTCCATCCCCATGGATCGGTCCAGTTTTTTTCTTGAGAATTTTGAGATCTACCCTCTCAGAGTTCCTGTGGTGACTCAGCGGGTTAGGAACCTGACTAGAATCCATGAGGATATGGGTTTGATCCCTGGCGTCGCTCAGGGTTAAGGATCTGGCTTTGCCACAAGCTTCAGTGTAGGTCATAGATGCAGCTCGGATCCTGCGTTACCGTGGCTGTGGTGTGGGCCGGGCAGCGGCAGCTCTGATTCAGCCCTTAGCCTAGGAACCTCCATGAGTGGTAGGTCCGGCCCTAAAAAGACAAAAAACCCTCAAAAAACAAAAAAACTACCCTCTCAGCAACTGCCAAATATGCAAAATAGTGTTGTAAACTGCAGTTCCCACCCTGGGCATACATCCCCAGACTGACTTAGTTGCTAACTTTTGACGTCTTCCCCCAGTTTGTCCATTCGCCACCTTCCCCACCCCTCCCGTAGCTCTGCAGTCATCCCCCACCCGCCTCAGCACGGAGCACCTGGAAACGAACTGTGTGCTTGCCCGTGGGTCTTCTTCAACAGGGCAATAAATATTTGTTAATTAATTGCTCACAGAAATACATTCCAGATAGATATTATCATCCTCAATTTATGGACATGAAACTTTAAGCTTGGTGAGACGAAATAACTTGTTCTAAATCATGCAGTTAGTACTCAGCAAGACTTTGAAAGGTAGATTTCTTTGCATCCAAAGCCCACTGGTTTTCTTGACAACCTCACTGATCTCTTCAAGGCACATAAACACGTAAAAACTGGTCAGGATAAAACAGTTTGATTATTCAGAAAACTGATACTAAAGTCACAAAGGTAATTTAAATGAATGAATGAATCAATGATGACTCTATTTTAGGCTAACAGAAGACTTTACAGGGGAGTTCCTGCCCTGGGGCAGTGGTTAACGAATCCGACTAGGAACCATGAGGTTGCAGGTTTGATCCTTGGCCTTGCTCAGTGGGTGAAGGATCTGGTGTTGCCGTGGGCTGTGGTGTAGGCTGGTGGCTACAGCTCCAATTAGACCCCTAGCCTGGGAACCTCCATATGCCGTGGGAGTGGCTCAAGAAATGGCAAAAGGACAAAAAAATAAAAATAAATAAAAAAGAAGACTTTACAAACATGTATTGAATCTGCTCTGTGACACTGCAGATGGAATTCTAGAATCCTGACAAGGGGTGCTCTACAGGAAAGGACACAGAGTTGCTCTGGTGACAGTGGAATATTTTCACCTGGTCGAAGGCTTCTGCCTACTCTGAGCTCTGCCACTCCCCAGAGAGCAATGCGCTGGACAGCCTCCAAATTCTTCCGAGTCGCCTTGCCAGCTGAAGCATGGAGCCTGGCGATGGTGCAATGCGATTAGCAGGAATTGCGGGCCAGGACTATGAAGCAAGAAACTGGGTGGGTTGAAGTGGGGGCATCTTCCCGTTGGGAAGCCCTGATGGCCATTCTTGGCCAAGCGTGGCCTCTCTGATCACCTCTGTATTCTGTGTGTACGAGACTTGGATTGCATGGTTTTCCTTTATTTTAGGTCCTGCTGCGTCGCAACGATCTTCGGCCTTCCCTTGGGAATGTGACGGCAGCCTTAATCATGGGGAAACAGAAAGGGCCTTTCAAAAGACTTCTTTTTTACAAGGCTGCCCCTTCCCTTTTCCTTTTCCAAGCTGATGAGGCAGGGTTTTGCCTACTTTTGTGGAGGAGAGATGCGCGGGTGGGTCTTCAGACATGAAACTTCCTGTGCACTTTGGTGCCTTTATCCTGGTGTTTCAACACTGGGGCTGCAAGGCGGTTCTGACCTGAGGCTAAGGGAGCTGCGATGGGGTCGGGATGGAGAATCTCATTACGAGGAAGGAGCCACAGTGGGACGCGGATCTGAGGGCTCCCCCCCTGCCCCCGGCCCATCCCTCCCTCCCTCATACTTTTAGCTACGAGGGACCATTCTGGGCCGTGAGTAGGGTGAAGCGTGGGGTGCGTGTGGGGGATCCCAATATGAGGAGTTAGTGTGAGGAGGAAGGAGAGTGAACGGAGAAGAGTCCTAGCCTATAACAATGGGGGGGGGGGGTTCCGGGGGAGCCCCTGTCGCAGGATGGCATTTTCTGGAGTGTTCCAAGTAAGAGTATGAATGAAAAGTCCTCACATTTTAGTGGGTTTCTTACCTAGCAGCTTGTTCAAATGCAGATTCCAAAGCTTGACCGTTCTGTTTCTGATTCAATAGGTCACTGGAACCTAAGAATCTGCATTAAAAGCAAGATATCCCAGGTAATTCGAATATCAGTTTATGTTTCGAACTTTGAAACACATGGACTCTCCCTGTTTTTGAGATGCAGAAGTAAGTCTGAGGCCCCAAATACTCATATGCCCTTTCAGGCTTTTCTTTAATGCATGAAGTTACAGTCTATTAATTAAACAATAGCATTTAATTTCAAATATATACAGAGAACAAAGGACCTATTTTTTTATACATCTAAAGCAGATATAATTTATCTTATTGTTGAAAGTTCTATGGTAGTGTTGTGCTTTTGCTCCAAATAATTGGCATTGTGACATTCTACTATCTTCAGTTTTTAATGGTTTAATATGATTTTTTTTCCTCCCCTGTTTCAGCTTCCTATTTAATCTGCCACTTGCTTGTTAAATCAGCTTCCCTTCATGGCAAAGACTGAGGCTGCTTTTGTTAGATTAAAAATTCTTTTTTTATCTGACCCAGCTTTCAGCTTCATCTACTTAGTTATATCGTTGGTTGGGTAAGAGAAATTGCCAAGATGTCACCCAGTGGGAAAATCAATTCACGAAAGAAGGCCTCGTGCTGTGCATTTACTATAGAGCATCTCTTTTTCTTTTTCCAAGCATATCTGTCTCAGCACACCTGGGTATTCTTCCCCAGGGCTAAGAAGAAGTTTGAATTGCCCTGTTCTTAATTAGCAACGTCCTTTTCCCCTTCTGTTACAGGTGAACATGATTCATTCTCTTGTATATATTCCTAAGAGAGCGACTCACTCTAAAAGGACACTTCACCCCAAAACGGAGAGGTGGCCGGTGGTGAGGTGCTTGAAAGAGAATTCCTTTTCACTGTTCCAGGAGGTTTTTTAAAATAATCATTTCTCATGACAGACTCCAACATCCAACGAGGACCAAGGAACACTCTTGTTCCGTGAATTTAGATGTTTCAAAGATACCACCTGCCCTTCCATTTAGTATCTCCTGGCCTCGCCTTTGGTTCAACAGGTCTTCATCTGTATGAATATCTTACAGAGGGCCTCCACCTATGAAATTCCTGAAATTTGTGTTATCTGTAGAGTGCCCTCTATGGGAGGCGCTTTTTCTTAAATTCCATGAGGTTTCTCCATGGAGCGTATGACACCAAAAAGATTAAGAGCCATTGGTGTAACATCCCAACACACTGGTCTATAAAAAAAATTAATCCCGCATTGCAATAGTAGTAGTTTTCAAGGAGAGTCAGAGTTAATTTCCACAGGAGGTGAAACTTAAAAGGGAAGGTTCTTCCTCCTCAAAAGTCTTCTTTTTCAGCAATGGCAAGATAATCCCCACCCCTCAAGCCTGAGGGGCCCTCCGTCTCTGAATTAGTTGCTGCGAAGCTGTCTGTGATCACACACATGAACCAATTGCAGGGTATTTAATGGTAATTAACTCATATGCTCAATTTTAAAGTATAACTTTGTAAATGCTTTCTGACTCCTGATCAGTTTTTAAGGATGGCAAAAGAGAAAGACGATACAGAAAGACAATACACAGAAACATTTCTCCTGGCCCTCTCCCACCTTGTAAGTCGTTCCGATACAAGGATTCTTCATTTTTAAAATCATGCAGGAGTGCCACATGCCATGGGTGTGGCCCTAACAAGACAAAACAAAAAAGCATGTGGAGAGTCAGAGGGCAGGTTAACAACTCTTTTGTAAAGACATTTCAGACAGATTGAAGATAAATGCGAGATCATACTGATTTCATCTTTTTTTCATTATCATTTCCTACATGAGTCTACAAAGTTTTACCTGAAGAGAGTCATCTTGACTGCCCCGAAGAATTTAGATGGTAATAAGATCAAGGGCTCTGGTTTTCTCATCTCTAAAATGGGGATCATGATCCTCTCACAGGATGGATGGGAAGAGTCAATAAAATAATCCAAGCAGGATGTTTACCATAGAGTTTTGTCCGTGTATGTTCAAAGCATGTTTGTTATGATTACATGACCCTATCTGCTGAATAAAACATTGGGAAGTGCAAAATTGCGATGTTTAGATTAAGTGTTATCCTTCACTTTTTGTTTACTGTTCATTGGGTTTGGGTTTTCAATGCCTTGCTGGGTTTGGCTAAACATAAGATGACAGGTCCTATCTTACTCTTTGCTTACTTGCTGTGTTTCTTCTTCATCCTTTTCTCTGATATCCTCATGTTGACCTCATATTTTTTGGGAATTCTTCCCCTGACCTAAGAAACGTAGGTGTCATGCCTTCACTCTCCTCACCATTCTACTCCTTATAGCTGAGGGATTTAAAAAATAAATCGTTTGCCATCACGGCTGCTAAACATCTTGTGCTACCATGTAAAGTGTGGTGGGTTTTATGTCTTTCTGATAATATGTACACTTAATTAGGGCCTTTGAAAATGATGTTTATTGGGAGGAGGGACTCTATTGATAGAATTTGGGTGCCTTGGGGGAGTTATCTGAAAGACCATTAAGAAGTTAAGCCTAAGGACTTTATGGAAACACTATTCTGCCCACCCAAGGGCATGCTGACCACACATCACAGAGATAGCTGAGGCTAGATGCTGGTTCCAGTCTGCCTGGGTTGGTTTTTTATTGTTGTTGTTGTTGTTGTTTTGGGCTCCACTCATGGCATATGGGAGTTTCCAGGCTAGGGGTTGAATCAGAGCTATAGCTGCCAGCCTACACTACAGCCACAGCAACACAAGAGCTGAGCCGTGTCTGTGACCTACACCACAGCTCATGGCAAGGAAGAATCCTGAACCCACTGAGTGGGGCCAGGAATTGAACCTGTGTCCTCATGGATGCTGGTCGAGATCATTACCGCTGAGCCACAAGGGGACATGCTGCCTGGGTTTGATATCCCAGCTCCAACTGTCAAGCTGAGTGACCGCAAACAAGTTCCTTAACCTCGCTGCCTCCATTTTCTCCTCTCTAAAAAGAAGAAAAAGAATACCTACCTCAGAGGGTTGCTGTAAGAATCAAAGCTAATATAGTGCAAGGCACTTGGAATAATAAGTACCTGTTGAAAGTGCTTATATAAATGTTTGCTCTTATTTCTAGAACAATCGTAATTTCAGTGCTGTTTTCACAAAATACATTTCTAATCAGAGACTAATCCTTTGTCAAACCAACGATCTTGCCTCTGAGTTCAGACTTATCAGGACATCTTTCTATATGAAAGTTCGTTTTGTTTTCTCTTCATCTCTCGTATTAAGATGAAAAGGATCAAAGACTTAGACATAATTAAAATCACCTAAAGTTTCACCTAAACATTATGCATTGCACTATTGCATTAGTCAAGAAAATAGGGGCACGTTATGATTATTTTTTAATACTACAAAAATATCTGAGACTATACTTCTTTTCATCAGAATGGGCAACCTACATGTACTGCCACTCAAGGAAGCTGACATCGGCAGAATAGATAAAGGGCCTTTTTCTAAAGCAATACAACCACAAAAAGTGACAGGAACAAACCAGATTCCTCCGTGTCTTTCTATTAGATCTCAACCTGGGTACAACTGATTTCTGTAACTCAAAAGTTTCACTTCCAATTTATTTCTCCGATGCCTCTCTCCTTCTTCTTTCTTACACATTTAGAGAGATGAGATGAGAGAAGATAAATTACTTGTCTAAAACTTTAACTCAAATCAGATAAAACTATCCACTTCTATGAAAACTGTCCCACACCCCAAATTTGTGTCTAGTTACAACAGTTACAAACTCCCAAAAACTGCTGTTCCCAAGTTTTTCATTTTCTCCTTGCTTAGGAGTAGAGAAAACAGGTTTTCTTGGTAATGTCTTATAGCCATAACCTAATGAACAGGCCCTGTCTTTTTAGCAAATTGCAATTAACCTGTGAAACCCATGACACTAAGGTATTATGCTATAGCCTAGCTTGTTTCCAACAGGGATTAAATATTTATGTGTGAAAAAGGAGAGCATTTGTGGTTGCTCCACTTTGGGTAAAATTACAGGCCTATCAATCGTAATGCTGGAGAGCATGAAATCAGGAAGTATTTTTCTCTCCACGGAATACTGTACTGCAGTGTTAGGTAGGTGTATTTGGGGAGCGATGCTTCTGGATGGGGCGGCGGGGAGCGGGGGGGAGGATGGAAAATAGAACACACAGACCACACTGAATTCCACCTGCCTTCCAATTAGGGTTTCTGTGTTAGTGCCTGTCCCGAGTTCCCAATCTGCCCTCGGGCCCTAAGGTTGATGAGTCACCCAACTCCTTCCCATTTCTCCCATGGGGCTATCATTTAAGTTGTTGACATGTGTCTCTATGACAATATGGAAATACCCAGCCCGTGTTACAGATGACTTAAGTTTTATTGTTGGTGTTTTGTTGTCTGCTAGTTTGAGAGGGGAGAAAAGAATGGAATTAGTGACCTGATGGCTATCCTTTTAGCTAAATATTTTTGATTGCATGGAGGATGAAGCCTTAATACTGGTTAGATTATTCTTTTATCTCTTAAATTTTTTTTTTTTTTTTTTTTTTTTTTTTTTTTTTTTTTTTTTTACTTTTTGGTTTGGTATTGAGGTTGATTCATGGCTGGGCATTTTTTTGTGATGAGAACTGTTGGTACGTTAAATAGAAAGACAATCTTAATCCAGGAGCGCCTTTGGTGGCTCCCATTTAGAAGGATGACAAAAAGAAGTCTTGAGCTGAGATATCCAGTTCAGTACCAGCGGCTACCGAACACTTGAAATGTGGCTTGTCCTAACGGACATGTGTTTTACATTGCTGTAACATGGAAGATTTCATAGGCTGAGTATGAAAGATATCTTAATTACTGTTACATCTACCATGTGTTGAAATGGTAATATCTTAGATAGGCTGCATTAAATAAAAGTGAAATGAATGTCATACTTTTTTTTTCTTTTGAAATGTGGATGCCAGAAAATTTTAAATCACACGTGTCCCTCACATCTGTGGCTTGCATCCTCTTTCCGTGGGGCAGCATTGCTCTGGACCAAGTCATACGATGCAGCAGCTCAATGTTCCCCGTTAAAATCGCAGCTGGAACAAGCACCAAAGGACAAGTCAGAACGGTATTTGTGGTTTTGCAGCTAATAAAACCAAGCTACTCCCAAGGACATCTTTGGTGAAAGGGCTTCACATTTTCCAACGTCACCTGTTGAATGTGTACATAATCACAAAGACGACTTTTTATAAATTAAAATTCTGGAGGCAACAGGGCTGTTGTGTGAAGATATGAGTTCCTCCTGACACACAGTGCTATTAGTTCATGGAGGAGAGAGCTGCTTGCAGGCAGTCACGAGACAATGATGAATGGAGGGTGTGTGTGTGTGTGTGTGTGTGTGTGTGTGTGCGCGTGCACGCGCGCGCAAGCATGTGCATGCACGTGAACACAGGGGTTTCTAAGCATTTCCCTTAAATCTTCCACACATCAAAACATGCTGAGATTTCTTCTCTAAGTCTTGGTGGTAAAAGGACACTAAACAGAATAACTAAGGACCCATGTGAATGTTAAGGTTCAATGATCAGGTAACTTAAGTCAGACAGCCATCTACCTCGGTTGCATTATCTTAAAATAGTTTTTCGTGTGTGTTGTGTGTGTGTGTGTGTGTGTGTGTGTCTTTTTCTAGAGCTGCACCTGCGGCATATGGAGGTTCCCAGGCTAGGGGGTGTAATTGGAGCTGTAGCCACCTGCCTATGCCAGGGCCACAGCAACACTGGATCTGAGCTGCATCTGGAACCTATACCATAGCTCATGACAACACCGCTCCTTAACCCACTGAGCGAGGCCAGGGATCGAACCCAAAATCTCATGGTTCCTAGTCGGATTCATTAACCACTGAGCCACGATGGGAATGCCCCTTAAAATAGTTTTTAAGTTTACATGTGATTGTCAATCTTCAACTGAAGTTGAGCAACAAACTAGAAACCTCTCTTTAACATGCATGCAATTACTGTGCATCACCTATATTTGGTATGCCAATCAATCAAATGATATTTGGCCCATACTAATTAGAAGAATGGGCCAGGTATGATGGCGATTTTATGTGATTACAGCTGTTGCTGTTCAAGGTTCTTGGCACATTCCAAAGCAGAGAATAAACTAGTTCAGACCTTACATTCGGTATCATTTGAAAGCCTGTGAGTAAATTCTGATACAGCTCAATTAGAGCCCATAGAATTTCAGGACCTCTACTTCCTGAAATAGGCAACATTCCAAAGTTACTTTTAACTTGTACCTGCCTTAGAGATTTAATCGTGACTTTTTACCATAAACCTGCCACATTTTTGAACACAAGTTTTAATGAGTGTTTGGGAGAAGGTGACAATGTTTTGCCGATATCAAAAAGACCATCAAAAAGGAGAACACACATACAGCACCAAAGTACAACAAACTGAGCAAGAGCTGGGCTCTGAGAGCTGAGTTTCTACTTGTAGTTTGATGGTAGATGAACAGCTTATTAGTTTTGTTATCTCTGATAGGTTGACAAACTTTGTCATGTAGTTCATGGGCTTTTGTGAAAGAGAGCTACGAAAGCCCCCAAGTATTAAGGCAAAATGATACAAGTCCTATATAAACCAACTGAAAAGCAGGGACTGATGAAATGAGACGTTTTCATCTGTGATTTACGCTCCAGTGAGACGTAAGATACTGTCAGAGGACACGGGGCAAGGGAGTTTATTCAAGAAAGTCAAGAACTGTCTGCTTCAGGAGTTAGTAAAATTGTGAGCGAAGGCAGAGTACATGAACTTACCTTAATTGCAACTAAGATTAGTTGGCAAAAAAAAAAAAATCATCCTTTTCGTTTCCTCTAAATTATCAACTTTGAGGACCAATACACAGTTCTTGATTTCCAAGTATAAATACAAGCATAATAACGATAAGGGGTATGTTTCAAGGCCCCGAGTCCTGGCATATCCAATAATGCAAGTTACCAGCATGCGGTAACACGGCAAGAAGAGAAATTGTAAAAGTGTTCTGACGTGAGACAATCTATAGTGCTTGTGTTTTGTAAGGAACTCAAGGATAAAGACTAAAAGGCAGCAAGAGGACGCATCACCCATCCACTAAGCAGTCATAACTGAATTCCTCCCTGGTCTTGTGCAAAACTTGTGGGCAGTCCTTGTCCAGATGAGTAGTCATGGCATAAGACTACTAAAAAGCACAAGGTGGCAAATAAACAAGCACCTGCACAGAGAGTCAACTACTATGATAATCAAGAGACTGGAGGGAGTGCTGCAGGCAGGGGGTGGGAAGGGCACTGGAAAGACCTGGAGGAAGTGCATCAAAGAGAAATATCATGTGACATCACCTCTGTGTGGAATGTAATAAAAATGATACAAAAGAACTTATTCACAAAAGACTTGCAGAGTTCAAAATCAAATTATGTTATATATAACATACATATATATGCTTTATACATATACCTACCTAGATATGTACATATGTATTTGGTATAGGACCCCAAAGCCACTAAAACTCCATGAGGAATGAATAGACTATTTAATAATTGGTTCTGGGATAATCAAATAGATGAAAAAAAAAAAAACCCTCCATATATAAAGACCTAAATAAGAAAAACAATGCTCTTTTTTAAAACTTGGGTAAGAATGCGTTTATGCTAGTTTGGGGATAATTTCTTAAGCAAGACTCTAAAATCAAAAAACAGTTTAAAAATACTGAAACAGCTGAAACATTCTACATGCAACCTACTTAAAAATATAAGCCACCATTTTGGGAGTTCCTGTCATGGCTCAGTGGAAACAAATCTGACGAGCATCCATGAGCATGTGGGTTCAATCCCTGGCCTTGCTCAGTGGGTTAAGGATCCGACATTGCCGGGAGCTGTGGTGTAGGTCACAGATGTGGCTTGGATCCTGTGTTGCTGTGGCTGTGGTGTAGGCCGGCACTACAGCTCTGATTCAACCCCTAGCCTGGGAACTTCCATATGCTGCTAATGCAGCCCTAAAAAAATATATATATATATATATATATATATATATATATGCCACAGTTTAAAGAAGAGGGAAGATGAATAAACTTAGAGGGAGGGCCAAAAAGCATTTGAAGAGAAGCTTGGTCTCTTATGTTAACCAGGGAAATGTAAATGCAAGCAAGACACTCTTTTACACGCTATGCTGGCAGCCCTGGAGAGGTCTGAGGACTCCCAGTGTCACTGAAGATGTGGTGACAGAAGATCTGCATGTAAACTACATTAGCAAAACCCTTCTGCAGAACAATTCTGCAATACTTAGCTCAATGGAAGAGGTACGTGTATGTTTTTAACTTCAAATTCTGATATTCTAATGCTAGCTTTCTCTCAAAGAAAAGTTCTAGTGATATGTAGAGGAGATATGTAAAATCGTGTATAATTGAATTATAGGCAATGGCAAAAAAAAAAAAAAGTGGAAAGAGCAATCGTCCATCAGGGGTCAAAGCACTGCTGTGGAATACTGCACAGGGTTAGAAATAAATGCCCTTGATCTATGTCAATGAATGGGGTCATTATCAAAAACATGCCATCAAGTGAAAAAAAGCAAGTTTTGTAAAAGACTGTATATGATAGGATGCTTTCAGATAAGCTTTTAAGCCTAGTTAACCATGTAGTGCGCTGCTTGTGACTTTGTATCTTGGTAAAAATCAAAAGAATGGACAAGACAGCCTTCTGTTGTAGTTATTTCTACTTAAAGAGAGAAAAGTGCATGACATGTGGGGCTTTTGCTATTTGTATTTTTTTATCCAAAAAAAGTAAAAAGAAAAAATAAAGAATGAATGCTAAGGCGAGCATGGCAAACTGTTACTATCTTTTTCTTTCTTTTTTTTTTTTTTGTCTTTTGTCTTTTTAGGGCCTCACCAGTGGCATATGGAGGTTCCCAGGCGAGGGGTCTAATTGGAGCTACAGCTGCTGGCCTATGCCAGAGCCACAGCAACGCCAGATCCAAGCTGTGTCTGTGACCTACACCACAGCTCACGGCAATGCTGGATCCTAAACCCACTGAGTGAGGCCAGGGATCGACCCACAACCTCATGGTTCCTAGTCGGATCCGTTTCCACTGTGCCACGATGGGAACTCCTACTATCTTTTTCATTTAGGTGATAGGATAAAAGGATTTCTTTATTTTTTACATTTATATGTTTCAAGTATTTCATAATTTAAGAAACATAAATTAAAGAAAGCATGATGCATGGCCTTCAGTTACCTGAGTTTCCTATATTACTCTCCTACAATCATAGTATTTCTATAATTTTTAGTCAATGGTTTTCACTTTCTATGTGATAAATTTCCATACAAGTACACACTTTCATCAAGCATACATCTGGTAGATATTTTTCTCCTAAAAAAATCATGACAATTAGTTTCTATTGAAAACAAAAACCAACCAACCAAACAAAACCCCAGAATTCTTTTGTGGCGCAGCTTAAGGATTCAGCATGGTCACTGCAGTGGCTTGAGTCCACATGCCATGGCCATGGCCAAAAAAGAACAAAACAAAAACAAAAGCAAACAAATAAGAAACCCTAAAAAACCTCACAATGCTGTATTTACTTTGTTTTCCAATTCTACATAAAATATTCACAAATTGTTCCCGACACATTTCTAATGATGATTATCTTTTTAGAAGCATATTCTCCACTTTGGTGTTTTCTTATCCAAATCAGTCATGTTGTGTGCAAAATCTGTTTTTATTTGTTTTGTTTTTTTCTTTCTGGATTTCTTACTGTCTACTTTTCAAATTTAATTTCAATTTGTTTTAGGTTGGCACCTGAGTCAATGGCAAGGCATTTCCCATCTGTTCTTTGTAAAAGAAACTCTTCTTGGGAGTTCCCGTTGTGGCTCAGTGGTTAACGAATCCAACTAGGAACCATGAGGTTGTGGGTTCAACCCCTGGCCTTGAGCTCACTGGGTTAAGGATCCAGCATAGCCGTGAGCTGTGGTGTAGTTGCAGATGTGGCTCGGATCCTGTGTTGCTGTGGCTCTGGCATAGGCCGGCGACTACAGCTCCGATTCGACCCCTAGCCTGGGAACCTCCATATGCTGCAGAAGCAGCCCTAGAAAAGACACAAATTAAAAAAAAAAAAAAAAAGAAAGAAAGAAAAAAGAAACTCTTGTTGGAGTTCCCTGGTGGCTCAGCAGGTTACAGAACTGGCCTGGTCACTGCTGTGGCCCTGACTGCTGCTGTGAAACATGTTCCACCCCTGGCCCTGGACCTCTGCATGCTGCAGGTGCAGCTGAAAGAAAGAAAGAAAGAGAGAAACAAACAAACAAACAAACTCTTCTTGCCAGTCAAAATGCTACCATTAAATCATAACTTTAACATGGACCTTCTTATATTATACACTGGAATTTTCTTTAGTAAGTGTAGGTTAGAAAGGCCTCATTATTAAGAAAAAATGTTGATTATTGCTCTGCCATTGATTTGACTCATCAGGAAAAACGAGCTTCTCTTCCGAAGTCAGGCTGTGTGATGACAGACAAATAGACACTACCTGTGCCCTTGGGTCTGTTTCCTGACCTGAACTTCAAAGCCCCACGAGGGGCACCCTGGTCTTTAGGGACCAGATCATTTGCTCCTGCGTGAGTCAGCAGAAGCGGGGAGTGACAGGGGTCTGCGGATCCCTGGCAGACTCTCTCTCAGTCCCAGCTTGCACACTGGCCCAGGAAGGTGGCAGGCCTTCATCAGACCAAACGTATTTATCTCCACTCCCACCCAGGAGGAGGGTACCACCACAGCTTGCTTTTCCCCGAGACGCTAACATCCTCCTTCCTAACAGCCAGCACCGATGGAATCCAGGGTTCGTGTAACAAAGAAGGGCATTTCTTCAGAGGGCCACAGTCAGCCACAGAGAAGAGGCAGCTGGATGCCTCAGAAAGACTGATCATGGGGCAAAGAACCAGACAAGCAGCGTTTGGTCCCATATGTCTCTCCTGGAGACCTGAGAAAAGCAGAAAGAAATTTCAAGCGCTCTGGGGTCTCGCACAGGCTATGCCGTTCCTCCTTCTGGTTCCACGACCACACGCGTAGGGTCCCACATGGGCACTTAGTCACATGGCAGTGGGAAGCTTTGATAAGCATTGATACAGGCAACATTTTTAATCAACTGCAGTCGTACATACATAAATTCATATCCTCGTGCCTACGACTCACAGGAAATCGTTCTTTCTTCCATTTTCCTGGGTTCTGTGTTCCCGCCACACCCCTACTGACTGGCATTCCTTCTCTCCTCCCTTGAACCAGTTTTTTCTCTGGCTTTCTTCCTAACCGTTTTTTTTTTTTTTTTTTTTTTTTTTTTTTTTCCTCTCGTCTTATTTAAGAAGATTGCTCTGTGGTTAAAGATCTGGAGCAAAGACGCAAGGCATTGTTTGAGGACTTCTCCTGGCCCTTTAGCAGGAAAAGGAGCCTGTCCTTAATCAGAGACCCCCTGAGGCTGGAGCCACAGGACATCATCTCTGCAGGCCACCACGGCCTCCCCAGGGTCTCTCTGTGTCCAAGGCTGAACTTGCCCTTTTAAAGCTTCCCTCTGTGGACTCTTCCAGAAACATGTTCACCTCCACATATGTAACAAGGTCTTACCCTGCAGCAATCAAGATCTAGGGGAGAAAGTGCAGGTTGCTGGAAGAAAACAGAGTCTGAAAACCAAATCCCTGAGAACATGTCCACAAATGCCAGGGTGATGTGTGTCCTCCTGATTCATAAAAGCAAGCTCACTCCCCATTACAACAGCTTAAACAAGGACGAAGCAAATTTTGACTCAAAACAAAGACATAATTCACCTCTGTAGGTATATTATGCATTCATGAAGGCTTGGTTAATCTACGATCTGGCTGATACCATATTTTCTTTTTTCTGGAAAATAACGATATAGCCAGAATTTATTGCTTATTATATGCCAGGAACTGTGCTAAATACTTTACTCACCTCATCTCTCTTTTTTAAAAACTTAAGTAGAGTTGATTTAAAGCATCATATTAGTTTCAGGTGTACAACACAGTGATTCGATGTTTTTATAGATTAGACTCCACTTAACATTATTACAAAATAATGGCTACATTTCCCTGTGTTGTATAATACAGCCTTGTTACTTTGGTGGTTTATGTATTATAGCTTGTGTCTCTTAATCCTCTACCCCTATTTGGATAGTGCATTTAAAACACACAAAAAAGGGGCGCTTTTTTTTTTTCCTGTTTTGAAAGTAGAAACTTTGGGATGCAGAGGAAAGCATAAAGATGAGAAGAAAATTACATAAGCCCCCAGCTTCACCCCCAAGGGCAACAGAACCTTTAATGATAAGAGACCAATAATAGGTAAACAGGAATTGTGAATTTAATGCCAGGCATTGTGTGGTAATCTCTGTGATGAGATGAGACCCGACCCCAGGCGGTCTGGCCACACACTGTGCTCTTAATCCCGTGCTCCTGACAGTACTCTCTGAAAGGTGCTTCTGGGGCCCTGGAGTAAACCCTGGAGTAAATGTGGCACTGACATTAGAAGGATGGCTGAAACTTGCCTAGCCCTTACTCCCTGCCAGGTGCCCTACCTGCAGCACACTCATTAATCCCCTCAATAATCCATTCAGGTAGATACTATCATTATTCCTATTTAAAAATAATTATTTTTGGGGGGGAGCTCCCGTTGCAGCTCAGTGGTTAATGAATCCAACTAGGAACCACAAGGTTGCGGGTTTGATTCCTGCCCTTGCTCAGTGGGTTAAGGATCCAGCGTTGCCATGAGCTGTGGTGTAGGTTGCAGACACGGCTTGGATCCTGCATTGCTGTGGCTCTGGCATTAGGCCGGCGGCTACAGCTCCAAATGGACGCCTAGCCTGGGAACCTCCATATGCCGTGGGAGCGGCCCTAGAAAAGGCAAAAAGACAAAATAAATAAATAAATAAAATAAAAATAAATATTTTTATTTTAATCATTTTTTTTTTGGCCATACAAAAGTTTCCGGGACAGGGATGGAACTCGAGCCACAGCAGTGACAACACTGGATCTTTAACCCACTGAGCTACCAGGGAACTCTTCTTTATCCTTATCTTTAAGCTGAGGAAACTGGGGCTTCAAGAGGCGACGCACTTGCTCAAGACCAAGTTCACACCGCTAGCGAGGAGGGATGCCCTGGGGTTAAGGCATGCCTTTCCACTGCCACCTTCCCTCTTGGGCACCTTTGATGGACACTGACTGCTCTTCTGACCTAGCTGAGCTGGAAGGAGTCTCAGCGGTCATCTACTCTGGATTTCTTATCTTATGGAAGCAACAATTGAGAATCAGGCAAGTAGAAGGAATGAGTATCAGTTACTGACCGTGACCAGAACCCTGGCATCCCGTTTGCAGCACAGTTTTCATTCAGTCGAGCTGGGCTCCTGTCAGAAAGGCCGTTTACGACCCCTGGGTAGCTTCTTCGAAGGGAACCATTTTCTACTACCTGGCATCATTTTCTCTGGGCATCTTCGGTAACACAGAAAATGCCTCAGATTTTACTTACTTTTTTTTCATATGGTAGGAAATACCCAGGAAAAGTGCAAGTCAGCCTCTCGGAGGTGAAACTCCAATTCTAAGAGACTGAGGCAGTGTCTGAAAGCCCAGACTCCAGTCTCATGTAGCCATGAAATGGACATTCAACGCCACAGTTCCAAATGTTGCTATACTGCTCATGCTCAGGAATTGATCCAAAGAGCGAGAGAGAGAGGAGAGGGAGAGAGAGAGAAAACAGCCCCTAAACCATGTCCCTAACTTTGAGGAGGCGACCTTTCTTAGATGAAATAGCTGAACAGATGAAAGGTGATACAAGTCTAACCTCAGCTCTGGGAGAGAGAGCTGGGTGAAGAGTCTTCATTCTCTGCGTGGCTGCAGCATTCATCCATTTTCCATCCATTTTTCAATCAACAGAAGCTCCCTGCTTGGAAGACACAAAGGCAAAGCAACCAGGCAGCAGGGGAAATATTTGAGGTCACAAGGTGAACAAGTCTCAGGAGCCAAGAAAAGAATTCCAAAGGAATCACCTGCCAGAAACAATGGGTCATGTCTTCTTCAAACAATGTTCGGAATGGACAAACTCTAGTTGGGCAACATCACCGATTTCTTCTTGGAGTCCTTGTTCTCTGCCTCTCACCCTTTTAACTCTTACACAACCATCTGCCTTTAATCTCATATTTGCATGGAACTGTAGGGGAAAGACCCACAAAATCCATTGCTCGCCAAACTTCTTGCCCTCAGGATGGCCAAATATTCTCAAAGACTGGGCAGTCCGTTGATTGCACATGGACCAACCAACATGGCAACTATATTCCTGGAGTGCCCCATCTAGGCACAGCGTCTTTTTTTTTGTACCTAAGCATGCCTAGAAAAAAAGGTCTCCCAGGCTTTTCCTGTGTCCTGGAATTTCTTGTCTCATTCTTCCTCGTAAGTAACAGAGCACCTGCTCTGTTGTGGGCTGTAAGTGTGCTTTTAATTAGACATGTTTCTGGAGGCATTTCAAGAGTAGTTAAACATTTTTTTCCCCCACATGTAGGGGAAAAATCCCCAGTTACTTCACTCTTTGTGTCAGTCTTTATCCATCAAGGTTAGAAAAGTTTTGTAGATGGAAGAGACTGTATCAGCCAAAAGTGGATCATGTTTCCAATGAGATCAGTTGCATGATTTTGAACAAAGAAACACCATCTGGCGGTTGATGGATACACTTGCCAATAATTAAAATAATATTGACTTTGTAGACCACGTTATGTGACTTATTAGAAAACATGGTGGACGAAGAGACAAATCTCCACTCTCACAAACTTCGGCATCACTTAAGGAAAATGCGAGAAGATGCGCTGGTTTATGCCTGTCTCTTCCAGTGCTCAAATTGCTCTTACACGTTTGGCACAAAGCAATGTGTTCAAGCTTCAACGCCCACGGGGTACTAAAGGCTACATCCTTGTTTTGACTCTTTGATGGTGAGTTAGTTTTGAAAAGCCTACCACACGTGTGTTTCTGTCCATGAGGGTTTATCATTTCCATTATCATCCAAGTAAGTGGAGTGGCCTAGAATTACCTAGGCTTCCTGAGGAATTAAAGATAACCATCATCAATAAATATTTATTGAGCACCCTTTTTATGGTTAAGAGACCATGCCAGGCACTGCACAAAATTGGATTACAACTGCACAGCTACTGCCCAAAGGGGCCTGCAATCTGATTACAGACAGCCAGATGAGATAAATACAGATGACGAGCTCAGGCCAGGCAATCCCATAGTGTTCTTCTGACACATAGAGGGAAAAAAATACAGTGCATTTTATTGGGTTAAAAAAAAGAGACTTTCCCCCTCTCTCCATAGCCTTTGAGCGTATTTCAGTCTGGGTGCAGGAAAATAGCTTTGATTTAGGTAGATGTTGCTATCAATGAGGTCTTATCCAGCAACGACGACACTGGAGGCACAGTTTGTAATTTTTCTTGTCCCTCTTTCCTTATACACCCCCAGGGCTCAGGCATCCCCTCATGCCATTTAAGGGAGAAACAACTAGTCTCCAAGGAGTTGCCTTTTTAGAAGCAACAAGGTTCATGGCTTTCCCTATGTTCCTTAAGTGGGCTCCAGTTTGTTTCTGAAGAATCTGAGGCTAAGCAGAGGGGAGACCCTTTGCTACTTTCTAGGGTATCTTTGCAGGTTCCATCAGGGACTCTGGGTAGTCGCCACTGCAAGTGCATCACCCCCGTGACCGAGAGTACAATCCATCGATGAGGACACTGTGAGTGGGAAAGATCTCAGAGGGAACAGAATACGGCTTGCCAGTCCCCAGTGCCAGGAATGCAAAACTGGAGGTCTCAGCCTGGCAAAAGAGGAGATGACCAAGGTGGCACAGAAGCAAGACCAACTAGGATAAACAGGAAGAACTTAGTCCTCCTCCAGAGAAATGGAAATGCAATGAGGTGACCACACGTCACCTTCAACAACATGTAGGTTTATGACTTGGTGATCCCGGGAAAAGAATGAAAGGGAAGAAGGAGGAAGGAAAAGCTTAAGGACCAATGAGATCTCGGGGGACCAGTCAAGAGAGTGCTCACAATTTGGTGGCCGTCATCCCGCGTTGTGCTTCCATGTGGAGTAGGTCAGTGAGTGGCTCGAGGTTTCTGTAGCTGGCAGTATGGGAGCTGACCCCACACCCTATAGAAGACGGACACACCTAAGGTTCCCACTACGCGTGAAGCATGGAGAATTGTAAATCTCACAATTCTCATAAGCTGAGAAGCGGAAATCTCACGACCCCCGCTTTTTGGTGGTGATCATCACCCCCGGTGTAGGAAACAGGCTTGAGAGAGGAGGTAATTTCATTAGCAGTAATGGAGTTATTGGAACAGAGCCCTGCAACTTCCACCTCCAACTACGGCTTGTTGGGAAAAGCAGACCAGCAGATGTAAAAGCAATGATGGATCAGTGAAGTGGGGGCCATGTGGATGTGAGTGATGACATTTTATGATATGAGTGGGGGTGACCTTAACTTATTCTGGTTACGTTGCTGGAGGCCAGAGAAGGACCCTGCCTTTACTGTCTCATGGGGATGACGGAGAAGAGAATATGGCAGAATACAGGCTTCCATTCCAGGCAGCAGTGTCTTTAGAGATCCCAGTCCTGCTCTCTCCAGAGTCACATAAGTGGCTACTTTCAGTTAAAAAAAAAAAAAAAAAAGACTAGTGTGGAAACCAACAATGACACTGGGACGGAAGAGGGAGAATCTTTTCAATTTAGGGTCTCAAAGGTTCCTACGCCTGGAAGGGACTTGCTTCAAACAAGTTGCATCCTCCATGAGCTCTGAAAGGACTCACAAATTACTGAACCAATTGGGAGCGCTGGTAGTTCTGCTTCTCAAATTATTTTTCAAGAATAATTCCTTATGGGCAGGTAAGTACTTCTGGAAATACAGGACTTGAAAGTAAATAGGGCATTCTATTAAGAATTAACTGAAATAAAAAAGAATGTGTAGTTAATTTCAATTTAGATTAATAGGAACATATTATTACACACTGGTGTTCTAGGATGCTCAACAAGAGCAAATTTAATTTTCAACTGAATGTAAAAGCTTCCTTCTTCTAATGTTTTATTTAATGCCATTAAAAAACTAATTCATTTAGCCGTAATGTGTGCATATATATATATATATATATATTCTCACATAATTATGTATACATGTCACACAGCAATCCATTTATAGAATTAACTATGTATAGTTTTATAGATTTAAGTATATACACATATAATATTTATAGAGACTAATTAATATTAAATACTCACATACATCTATGTATAGTGTTGATATTAAAGTAACAGTGGAGGGTTGGTGTGTGATTTTCACTTTATTACGTATTAAAGAGTCACATTTTGAATTTTTGTTTGCTCGGGAAAAAAAACCTCAGAAAAGTCATCTATGGATGCAGTACATCGATTCCCCTGATAAAGAATGATGCCATTTAAAGAAATACTGGGTCATTATGTCTCAATGACAAGCATAATTAGGAATGTCTGTCTCCAAATTTCACAAGAATAGAGAAAAAGTTGTTGTTCGGTGGGGCTAAATCATGCTCCCTACCCCACGGAGTAATTTAAGCCCAGGCTGAGTTGGGGCAGGGACAGGTGTAATTGGCCTGGTGTCTGCTCCTTCCAGCCTTGCAATTACCATAATAAGATCGACTCTAGAGAGGTCAGAAGCTAACGGCCAGTTTGGCTGTCGCCCTCTGAGACTGTCATCAGTGGAGAACAAGGAGTCCATTGGATCAAGAGGAAAAGCTGAATAGATGCTGGTAATTGGCCTAGTGACAGGCGTGTCTGCTGGAAGACAACAGACATAGGCAGCAGCACTGAAAGATGAGGCAGCAAACATGAAGCCATGTGGGATGAATAGCCTCAATGAATTTCCAATCATATGGTCAATAAGGCTCGGGGGTTAGGAGGGCAGTTAACTACTTGAAACCTACTGCATATGGACCGCGGATTCACTGGGAAGTACGAACACGTGGCCAAGACCAGTTCTCTTCGTTATTCCAAAGTGTCCTGATCATCATGTGAGTCTCTAGGCAAGAGGAAGCTCCACCCGTGTCTAGGAAAAATGAAACTGCATAACAGACCCCTGGGGGGTACTTTAGAATGAGGCTCAGAAAGGGGGCTCTTCGTAAGCACAGATTGCTTTACCTTTTTAAAAACAAATGCTGGTGACACTGGGGGTCGGGGTGGTCGATCATCATCATCCCAGTACGTACATTCTGCCCAGGGATGAAGATTCTGCGACTTTAACGCTCTCATCCCATCTGCTCTGGACCCACAGAAACCTTCCTAGGGTCTGAACCAAGAGTCCTCCAGGAGCTCTTGCTGCCTCCACCCTTTCTGGTGGAGGTCTGTGGACATCTGTTGTCAGGCTTGGTCCCTTGTGTGCATTAAAGCCTGAAGAGTCCTTCACTGATGCTTCTCTACTAGCACTTTCCACTGGGCATGCATCCCAGGTCAAGGAAAACTTTCTCTATGATGCTCCTCTCTAATGACTTAGAAAGTTGCTGATTAGTAGTTGCTATGATACAATGTAGCTCAGAGCTAATCTCCCGCCAGAGGGCTGCTGTGGCATTTCTCGGGGCAAACCCTTCCTGTGTTGGGAAAAAAAAGGAATGAGGGTGTAGAGGAGGGAGGCCCTGGCTGCTCTGACTGTTGGTCCAGCTGAACACGGACATGGATCCGTCTCTGCCAGAGCGTTCTTACTCTGTCTCCTGCACATTGTGTGTAATGCTTCACTTCACTGGCCACTGAACAACTGCAGCCTGAATGAACGAACACAAAGAGAGGAACACAGAGACTGCTAAATGCAGGAAAACTCTGTGCACGAATGCCGGGGAAGTGCTCATTGAATGTCGCTAACATATCTTCTGGAAAATTTCTACCATCGTTAGATACACATATATGATTATGGTTTTGGTAAGTGACTCTGGTAGATGGTTGCCAGATTTAGGAAAAAAAATAAAAGAGAAGAAGAAGCCCAATGGGAGTGGTGGAAGAGGATGCTGGAGAGATTGAAAGTAGGCATTTCATGAAAAGACTTGTGAAAACACTGAAAAGTGGGTTAAAATTATAATCAAACACTTCACTTACAGGATATCATTTGACTGCTTAAAGGTGAGAATTCCAGGAGTTCCTGTCGTGGCGCAGTGGAAACGAATCTGACTAGGAACCTTGAGGTTGCAGGTTCCATCCCTGGCCTCGCTCAGTGGGTTAAGGATCCGGTGTTGCTGTGAGCTGTGGTGTAGGTTGCAGACGTGGCTCAGATCTGGTGTAGCTGTGGCTCTGGTGTAAGCCGGCAGCAATAGCTCTGATTAGACTCCTAGCCAGGGAACCTCCATATGCCGTGGGTGCAGCCCTAAAAGAAAAGACAAAAAAATAAATAAATAAATAAGAGAATTCCATGGCTGGATTTTTTTTTTTTTTGGGGGGGGGGAGATAACTCTAGATAATGGGAAGCCCTGTTAATTCTGAATTTAGGTAACAAGAAATGATACTGTCTTGGCGAGGAACATAACTGTACTAAAACATTATTTGTAAAAATATAAATTAAAAAATAAAACATTATTTGTTGTTTATCTGAAAGTCCAAATGTAACTGGTTTTTGTTTTTGTTTTACCTTTTGGCTGAGAACACCAGCCTGGAGACCACATGGACAATGGGTTCGGGGGAACTTAGGCGGAAATCAGTTGGGTGGGCAATGGATGTTTTGAATGAGGACAGGAGATGTGGGAACAGAAGAGGACTTGGGTCTCAGCTGAATGATGCAACTTCCGCAAAGAGCCCATTTGGGCACAATGAGGTTTGATCTTGGGTTTCTCTGACTTAAAAATCCGTGCTTTTATCTCCAAGAGCCCCCTCCTCCCTTGTCTTAGTCACCCTGTTTCCTCATTAAACGTGCAGAGTCAATTGATCTAAAGATTATGTCCTTAGGCTCATGCAAAGCCCTTTCGGTGGACACCAACCCACCTCAAGGATTGGCTGTCCCGAAATAGAGTTATCACTTCTTTTTTTTTTTTTTTTTTTTTTTTGTCTTTTGTCTTTTGTTGTTGTTGTTGCTATCTCTTGGGCCGCTTCCGCGGCATATGGAGGTTCCCAGGCTAGGGGTCGAATCGGAGCTGTAGCCACCGGCCTAGGCCAGAGCCACAGCAACGAGGGATCCGAGCCGCATCTGCAACCCACACCACAGCTCACGGCAACGCCGGATCGTTAACCCACTGAGCAAGGGCAGGGACCGAACCCGTGACCTCATGGTTCCTAGTCGGATTCGTTAACCACTGCGCCACGACGGGAACTCCGAGTTATCACTTCTGATCAACTAATGGCCACCTCTCGCCAAACATCAACCATGGGTAAATTCTCTCTGCTGAATCTTTCGGCAAAGGAGATTTTGTATGGGGTTTATTCAGCCCAGAAATAAACTGAAGGAAGGCGGAAGGTGATTATTTACTCCATTGCTAATGGAGAAAACCCTCATTGACCAACAGTGTTCTTGATATGTCATCCTGCTTAATCATCACATCAACTAGAGAAAGTAGGGTTTATCACTGTCTTTGATTTTTAGAAGAGGCATCTGAAGTACAGATAAGGTGAGCAAGCAGGGGCGCTGGAGTGGGGAGAGGGTGGCGGGGGGTGGGCCTCTGTGCCGAGTGTCTATCACTGAAGTGTTTGTGTGGGTAAAGTCAGATGTGGAAATCACTTAGGATCATTAAAATCTATCCCCAAACTTAAGACTACCCATGGGAACAGAGCTCAGAAGTACAGAGACACAGCTCCAGCTTGGGAAAGACTTTCTTACTGGTTGTGTGAGCTTGAGAATTCACTTAAAATGCAGGGACTGTAGAATGGGAGAAATCCTCTCCTCCAAGGCTTCTAACGAGGAAAGCACATTTTTTTACAAACCAGGAGTTTCCTCCATTCTAGTCTGACATAGTTTTGGACTGATATTTTTAACTCAAGAGTAATTTCCTACACATGAGCCAAATAGCATAATCATAATCTGAAATACTTCGTTCTATGAAGTATTCAATTGCAGCAAGGTAATTAAGATAATATGTGAGTATTAAGTGATTCAGTGAAAAGATTTTATTATACAGCATCTACTCACAGCATTTCTGACCCATTTTTTTCTAATATATTTTTATTATACTTGTCATAAAATGGAACTTGTCTTAAGGTTCATCTCCCTTGGCCCTCATCCAAGGGGATTTAGTTCTCACGAAGAGAGTGATGTCGTCCTGCGTGCTCTTTACTACCGAGGAGTCCCCTGCAAGCACCCCAGACGGCATGACTCAAAGGCCTCCAGTCTCATGCAGCTCGGATCTTGCGCTCCTTTTAATAAGAGATATCAACTAGAGCAATGTAATGGATCCAACAAAATTAGTCAGATTAAAAATATATTTATACAGAATGACCAGACTGGTCAAGCTGGGTATACTTCATATGCTGTTTAACTGAATGATCCAATTCAGTTAGACTACTGACATACCCAGGACTTGAGGAGTGGGGTGATATAAACAGACAAAATCTACTTAGGGTGGAAACCCTACCTCTCGTTTCAAATTATCTTCATCTCTCTACACCTCTCACATTTTCTAATCCAAATGACTCAGAATTTCCCCAAAATTCACTCCTCAAAATAAATACATGCTTAGCTGTTTTTTTTTTGTTGTTGTTGTTGTTTTTTCCCTATAGCTAAAAATTCTTCTGTGAGTTTAGTGGAACTTATTTAAAGACCGCTTCTAAAAAGAAAATCATTACCCTTTGCTATCTGGGAAGTATATACATTTGCTTTAAAACAAGGTTTTAATAACAAATTAAGAGAGGAACTAAAACCTTTTATCCATTTGTCTAGAAGTTCATAAAGAGTCAAAGAAATGACATAAATGGGGCCAAAACGATAGCACTGTTTTGTTATTTGAAAGTAAGCTGCAGACCTTAGGTCTGAAGGTTGGCAGATCTGTGTTATTTTAAGCTTGATGGCAAATATGGGTAATTTAATAAGACAGTTTGTTTCTAGTTTCCTGCACCGTATAGCCCCTGTACTTTCCCTTTGCTGTGCAAATTCAGAGGCCAACCCCAGGTCAAATTTGGAGGACACGTCTCGGTAATATAAATATGTGTTGCTGGGCAATGTTAAGAACAGAGTGTGAGATCCATGGTTCCGCCCTCTGGCTTTTTATTTCTTCATTTGGGGAGAGAATGTTGATTGAAGTCTTTAAAAGCATTTTAGGTTGGCATGCTTTCAAGGTCTCAGCCCAAGTGGCAATTATCTGGAGAAAAGTACTTGATTGCACCAATATAAGAGTTTTCATCCGGGTTTGCCAGGGCATTATTATTAAAATGAACTGATTAACTTTATTAAAACGAAAGGTGGAACAGCTTTTTTATTATGCTTAATGGATTATGCTATGCACCTGGTAGGCTAGTTGGCATAGTTAGGACGGTAGAAATCAACAATGGCAGCGTTCCTGGTGTCCGGATTGGATGGCCCAGGCCCCAGCTCCAAGGTTTGGAAACGGCTGAGGACAAAGACATGCAGAGAGCAGTCACAGAAATAATTTAACTGCCATCACCTCCTCTGTCCCCATTTCTACAGCTCAACTCGCCCTGTCTTTAGACGGAGACATGGACCCCATGATAAAATGTGGCTGCCACCCTCCACAGTTTGCCAAACTGCTGTCATTTGTGATGTGTTCAATGAGTTTGTTCAGAGTATTCTGATGCTTCAATGAAGTCTTCCAGGAGCTCCCGTCGTGGCTCAGTGGTTAACGAACCTGACTAGGAACCATGAGGTTGTGGGTTCGATCCCTGGCCTTGCTTAGTGGGTTAGGGATCCAGCGTTGCTGTGAACTGTGGTGTAGGCCAGCAGCGACAGCTCCGATTGGACCCCTAGCCTGGGAACCTCCATATGCCGCAGGTGCGGCCCTAGAAAGAGGCAAAAAGACAATAAGTAAGTAAATAAACTCTTCCATAGTCATGCCTATTGGTGCAACATCTTTGTGGATGATTAAAAAGAAGGCCTTTTCTGCTTAGATTTTAAATGTCTTATGGCTTTAGTCACTCGTTTACCTTTCATACTTGGACACCTATCAACGTGAACCTGCATTCCTGAGTAGATATGACCGATAGAGGGAAAACTAGCATGTTGTTAGAAGATGTGGTTAAGCTTAAAGACCAGCTTTGAGGTAACTGACAAATGATTTAAGCCTCTGAGGGAAGTGGATGTGGGACTTTTCTGGTCTTGCACACCAGGGTATTAAAGGGAGGCAGTTAACTTCAGGACTGCTCTGTGGTTGCTCTAAACCTCTAGAACCTTTGCCACTGATGAACTTTTCTTAATTTTAACTTCCGAAATGAAGGGAAAAAAATGAGATGATAATGATAAATTCTGAAAGAAAGGGAAACATGAAATATCATTTGGGAAAGCAATTTATAAGTAGGAATATGATAAATGCTTAAGATGTTTAATAACAAAGTTCAGTACCCTTCCTGGAAAGTTAAATAAAACCGTTGACACATTCGTTTTGCAGAAATGCACTTGGTATATTACTGGTGATACAGTGTTTCTTCATCTGAAGCCAGGGGTCTTTATGAATCTAAAGAAGGGTTGATAAAGGCATTCTAGTTCCCTTAAAGAGCCTTTGAAAATTCTCATTGCTTGAGGGCCTCATTAGCAATTGCCTTAAGAAGACCACAAACTTATCAGAGTTTGTTTTCCAGCCTTTTCTCCGGCATGGCTGGCAGACAAAGATCGTGTCACCTCATTGAGGTGATTCTTTTTGATTGACAGTTCAATGGGTCACGTTTCCTTATTTTAAATAAAACGTTTTTTATTACTTGTGGCTGATAACTTTCTTTTTAAGATTTCGTCCAGTCCCTAGTCCAGGCTAACAATTAGGCCCATCTGTTCATTTATTTACAAACTTTTCCCAAATAAATATCAAATGGTGTACTGAGTGGAGACAGTGTTTGGTCTCCTTGGTACCTCGTCTCTGGATGTAATATGGTGAAACTCACTGCAAAGAATAACCGAATGGCCCACAGGGAAAGAAATGCTTTGATTCAAGAGCCCTGGATGCCTGGAAGCTGGGTTCTGAGACTGACTGACTGAGTGGCCTCCATTCCGACGTCATTAAATCTACGCCTGGACCTCACATGCCTGTAAGATGGGGTTGCCCTGGTGTCTCACCTAGAACAGGTACCGAGTAAATGAATGCTGAATTCAGTCTCCCTCCATCTCTGAAAATCCTTCATGATTATCGTTATTACAGAGATGGAATCTGAAGGATGCACGGAATGTGGGGTATACTAACTAAATACTGACCAATCAAGAGAGGGGAAAGAAACAAGGAAAGAGTAATAGGTGTGCAAATTTAAAAGGTAATTCATTTTATTTCTAAAGACTTTTTTTTTTTAATGGCCATGTCCGTGGCATGGGGAAGCTCCCAGGCCAGGGATTGAAACTGTGCCATAGCAGTGACAACGCTGGATCCTCAACCTACTGCGCCACCAGGGAACTCCGGGCAATTCACTTTTTAAGAGGCATAATCAACAAAATGTTTTCTCTGTGCTACGCTCATGTATCTTCCTCAGAGCACCCTTAAATGTGGTTGACCATTCCAGAAGGGACTGGACCCTCTTTGGTTGACTGTGATACCAATCACATCGTAAAATCTGAGTTTAAAAGCCGTAGGGAACTTACATTCACTTTTTAAAGTTTTGCATCATCTCTGGCAAGGACAGCAAACTTTGGTGAGCTGGCTGTTCCTCGCTGGTTTTACTGATCTGGAATTGGCCCAAGACCCTCCTGGTATGTCACACATTTGGTTTCTGAATTAAAACAGGAAATTCTAGAGCAGATTAAAATGGAAACAGCAACAAAGTGGTATTTCCCAAACATGAGTAAAATATTGGTTTACAGTGGAGGGGATTTCCATTGCCAGAAACTTTTTTGCATTTCCCTCACCCCGTCAGAACTGTTTTTCCAATCTGGAATTGTGATATTCCACTGACAGGCGCTGATGAAAGATGAGCCGGAGATAAAGCGATAGCTCAGGGAGGCATGAAGCCAGAGGGCCACACCCAGGGGAGGGACGCGGACACCTGAGGACTGTCCAGGGGCCTTGGGGCTTGGTGCGTGGAGTGTTTTGTTTACTTTATAAAGAATACCTCCGCTGCGCCACACGTCTGTCGCTGCCTGACTATGCGCAGCACAGGGATTTGACTAATGTTCCTCCTTCCTGGGACCTGAAGCTGAGCCTGACATCTGGGGGCCAGTTTTGCAATCCTGCCTTTGTATCACCAGTGAAGAACTCTCTGGAAACATGCAGTATGCCAAACAGTGTTCCTTCCCAGCATAAATAATCGGCCTGAACATTCTTTGTGGCCTTTTTCTCTATGGTACTTTCCATTCAAGATGGAGCGCAATTAAGTGTTTTCTGAAAAAGATCTTGTCATCCAGGAAACGTCTCCTCCCAAAGTCCTAGGATTTAGCAGGTTAAACAAACAGAAATAGTTTCCTATTTTTTAGGAATATATGATGGAATGTGTAAGAAATAAAGAGATTTCTTCTGAGAACCATGGCAGCAAAGCTCCTTGAAGATCAGAAGAGTCTTTGTGAAGTACTACATTTACTGCATAAACACAACCTAATAAAACCTTTAAAAAATACAGAAATATTGGTGTTCCCATCGTGGCTCAGTGGTTGATGAATCTGACTAGGAACCATGAGGTTGTGGGTTCGATCCCTGGCCTTGCTCAGTGGGTTAGGGATCCAGCGTTGCTGTGAACTGTGGTGTAGGCCAGCAGCTACAGCTCCGATTGGACCCCTAGCCTGGGAACCTCCATGTGCCACGGGTGCGGCGCTAGAAGAAGATTTATATATATCTCCCTTTGGTGGAGTTGAGAGTCCAAGCAGAATAGTGCCACAGATCCTCTAATTCAGACAACCTGTAGCCCAAAGATACAGTAATTAGTCAACAATGTATCTCTCTATTCCAAGGGAATAATTAGGTTGAATGTCTTATTTGTAGTATTTCACATGATGACTGAGGGAAATGATGTCTTTACGGAGAAATTGGTACATGGTCGGTTGCATGTGCACCTGCCGGCTCAGTTTCCTTTAAAGGCAGACAACGCTCAGGAAAGCTACTTTGGGCACATGCAGAACATAAAGGATGTGAGATGCACGCAGCCAGAGGACTATCTGGATGCCATCTCACCTTTCCATGAATTGATGGAATGGAATCATGCATGAGAAAATCCTTTGATAAGTATGCAGTTCTAAATAAGTGCATGGCCTGCCTTATGATATGATAGTAACCTTCCCACTAGAGAACACAGCATGTTCCCAATGTCTAGCCCCTGAGCTAATCTTTTTCATGACAAATAATCTAGAAGAGCATTGGCTTCTTCCCTTCTCTAGTCTTTAGTTCTACATTGAATAGATTGTCTTTGTAGCAAATTTGCTGGAATCTTGTAAAGTATCATACTTTACAAGCACTAAAGAGGTGATTCCTGGTGATAGCTCATTACTAAATTAGTATTTGAAATAAGACAGGCCATTTTAGATGACAGGATTCTAAGAGACTACCTGCCTTGCTCTGACGAATGAGAATTTAACTTAAACCTATTCCTGGCAATCAAATAACACTTATAAATACCTCTCCAAACACATGGAAGTATGATAAGAAAGTTGATGACACTGCATGCTATCTCTGCATAAAACCAAGAAGTTCAGCTTTGCTTCGTGAGAGCCCACTTAGTTCTGTTTCCCTCGCTTCAGTAAAATAGATATTATTCAAGAAAAAATGTATCCGATGAAAATCCTACAGCTGTTATCTCATGATTTCATAACATTTAAGGACATCTGCCACAAAGAAATAATGTTATTTATGTTCTGAAATAAAGAGTTGAAATAAATACCAGTAGTACCTGCAAGTATTAACATCAAAAGACATGTAAGTTCCTCATACTGCAGAGCAGACATGTTAGATCTTTTCGTTTGCCTCAATCTTGAATGTCAAGTAACAAACAGTTACTTAGAATCCACAGGGGCATAGAGTTTAGGAATAAGAAAATTGCCTTGTCCAAACTTCCCTTGAAAAAGACACATGCACCCGCATGTTCAATGCCACACTATTCACAATAGCCAAGACATGGAAACAACCCAAATGTCCATTGACAGATGTTTGGATTAAGAAGATGTGGTATATGTACACAATGGAATACTACTCAGCCATAAAAAAGGACAAACTAATGTCATTTGCAGCAACATGGATGGAACTAGAAACTCTCATACTAAGTGAAGTCAGAAAGAGAAAGACAAATACCATATGATATCACTTATATCTGGAATCTAATATTTAGCACAGATGAACCTTTCCACAGAAGAGAAAATCATGGACATGGAGGACAGACTTTGGTTGCCAAGGGGGAGGGGGAGGGAGTAGGATAGACTGGGAATTTGGGGTTAATAGATGCAAACTATTGCCTTTGGAATGGATAAGCAATGAGATCCTGCTGTACAGCCCTGGGAACTATATCTAGTCCCTTGGGATGAAGCATGATAATGTGAGAAAAAGGAATGTATACATGCATGTGTGATTGGGTCACCTTGCTGTTTTGTAGAAAATTGACAGAACACTGTAAACCAGCTATAATAGAAAAAATAAAACCCATTATCAGAAAAGAAAAGAAAATTGCCTTGTCCTCACTAACCTATAATTTGAATTGGAGAGGGGGAGGAATAAGGCTTAAAATGAAATATGATAAGGGTTTTATGCTGCAGTGCTAATCTGCATACCCCTCTGGAACTCTGGGAAATTGCGTGAGGCTGTGGGAGAGTCTCTAACTACCAGGACCCTCTAAGTCTCCCGGGAGACACAATTACAATACTTTTGGTCACCTTTTTTCCAGGTCAAAGGGGAAAAGAGACTCAAAATAGAAGGGATAGAAAAGTCTGTTTTAGCCTCTTTGGGACGTACACCAAGAAAAAGGGTAATTTATCCTGAAGGGAGAAAGTTTTGGTCCAGTGCTGGACCACTGGTTTGCATAAGGATGGAGTAACACTTCAGAGGGGGATACAGGAGGAGCATCCTTATATCTTTACACTCATTCCTTGGGGAATTTGATCTCAAATTCTAGGAGAAGGACAGAGAAATACTTCATAAACTGAATAAGCAGCTCCTTTCTTGGGTCAGTAAAAAGCTCAGAGCCCACATTCTCTAACTGGGAAATGTCTTAGTGAGCTTGGGCTGCTGCAATGAAATACCAACATTCATCTCTCACAGTTCTGGAGACTGAAGTACAGGGTGCCAGCATGGTTGGGTCTTGGGGAGACCCTTTTCCAGGTGCAGAGTGCCATCGTCTTTGATCCTCAGGTGCAGGAAAGATGGCAAGCAAGCTTTCCAACCTTTTTCATAAGGGCACTGATCCTGTTCATGAGGGCTCCACCCTCATGACCTAATTACCTCCCTAAGGCCCCACCTCCAAGTACCATCACATAGAGATTCAATTTCAACATAGGACTTTTAGCCTGTAACAAGATGTATCACAAGTTATTATTCTATCACCCTAACACTGTACATTTAAGTTGTGCAGATAATTTCTGACATGAATTTGTGTGTTTTGATCTACCTTTCCTCTTTTCCCATCCAAGACTTTGTACTACCTTGAGTCTCCTGGATTCTGTCTGTAGGTTCCAAAGATAGGAGTTACTAGGTTCTATCCAAGTTTTGTTTTCTTGATATGCCAGGGATCTTCAAGAGCACAGGACTGGATTGTCCCCAAAGGCAGAGAATGGAAGCATGGGTTTGACGGTGACCCCTACTTTTCCCTAGCCCACTGCCTACTCTGCGACAATTACATGCAGCTGGAGTGACCTTTCTACAATTGAAAACGAATCTTAATGATCCTCCGTGGACTCCATTACTCCCAGAAAGTAGCCCAAACCCTGTGGCATGGCTGATAGGCCCTTCAGGATCTGAATTCGGCTCATCTGTTTATCTCTAGCACATCCCATGAAATGCGTACTTCCTCCCCCACTCCCTGCATTTGATGCCTTGTCTCCACCACAGCATTGCTCTCTTATGGTCCCCCCCCCATCCATTTCTTCTCACCTAGAGCACCTTGGCTTTCTTCTCTTACTAAGTCCTGCTGTCTCTTACAGGTAGCTTAAACATCTCTGTTCCAGGAAGCCTCTCTTGACTCCAAGTATGCAGTGGTGGACCATTTCATAGAGCCCCACAAGCACCCTGTTTTCTCCTAACAGAGTGCTTACTACATGGCACGTACCTGTCTGTTGACCTGTATCCGTCACTGGACCGGAAACTTCATGACATTAGGGTTCACATTTCTTTCCTCCTTTCTTACCAGTCTGAGTCATAGTTGCCTTCTTCCTTTCAGCAATACCGAACTATGTGCAGTGCCGTGAAGTTCATACCGTCTTCCTGGTTGTTCTTTGCACATACAGTTCACTGGACCAGTCAGACCATTCTTATACATGTCCTCCAGTTAGTCTCCTTCCAGAAAATGCCTCCTGAGTCTTTAGAACGCATCTTCAACACCCACTGCATCTCAGGGCTGCATCCCAGGGTTCCTCTGGGTATCATAATCTTCCTACGTTTATCTTTGCTTACCTGTATTATAATACAGAAATAGATTATAATTAAGACTATGTGGAATCTAATAAGAAATTATACAAAGGAACCTATGCACAAAACAGAAACAGACTCAAAAATTTCAAAACCAAACTTATGGTTACTAAAGGGGAAATGCTGGAGGGATAAATTATGAGGTTGGGATTAACAAATACACATTACTACATATAAAATAGTTAAGTGACAAGCACAAGGGAATAGCACAGGGAAATCTGCTCAGTACTGTGTAATAACCTATATGGGAAAACAATCTGAAAAGGAATTGTTAGGTGTATATATGTAACTGACTTTACTGTACCCCTGAAACTCACACAACATTGTAAGTCAACTGTACTGCAGTGAAATTTAAAAAAACAAAAAAAGAATATGAAGAGCTCATCTAAATACATCTTCAGAACTTGTTATGGAGATATTAATCTAATGTTTCTTTTTAAAAAAGTTATTACCTTTCTCCTTTTACAATTAAAAATATACATATTTGTTCTTTTTTTAAATTAAGCAATGGAAAATTTTAAAAAGATGACAAGTCACCACAAAGCTCGCCACCCTGAATTAAGCAGCATGGACTTTCAATGAATATTATTTTGGAAATCTCTCTGCAACCAGGGGAATGATGGTGAACAGAATATAATAGAACAGAATATAAATATCATAAATTCTGACAAAGGAGGATAAGTGGATCAACAGGAGGAAATAGTTCTATGCCAATGGTATCATTATATACACGGCTTTTTGAAATAGTTTAAAGTTCTGCTTTAAGCAAATTGGATAAAAAATTAATAAAAATCAGATTTGCTTCATAAGGGAATATTAGTGTCTGGAAAGTCACCTGAGATTTTAAAGATTAATAAAACCAAAAGTGAAGAGCCATGATAATTTAAAATTACCTGTTTCAATTTTAAAGCATATTAACTGACCATCTTCTATAAAAAGACTTTATAATATATTGCTTGTTATTTTTACTACATAGAAATGTATTATTTATATGTATATGTACATGTAATATGTACACTATGCGCTGCAACAGCAATTTCCCACTAAGCATTTCATTTTTTTCTTCTTACTTTAATTTTGACGTTGCATCGTTACCGTTGCTCTTTATTCCAATGCAGCTCCATGGTGCAACCAAAAGATAGAATATCACGGGCCCAGGAGCGAGTCTTCAGTTAGTTATGTCTATTTACGAGACTAATTACACATGATTTTCCACTTATACATTGCAACATCATTTAAATAACTTAATATGAGCAGTGCTAATGTTTTATTTATTTAAGGTTACAATTGAGAACACAATTTGAAGACATAAATGCAACGAGCTAGATTTATACAATTACTTTGTTTACTTGCTCCTTTACACCTGCCCACAAATCCTACAGTCCCGTTTTTCTGCGTAATTTGAGAGAAATTACCCCACATGTTACCTGATCGTCACGCCACACTGGGAGGTGCTCCAGAGCATCCTGGCATCAGAAACTCTCCCCAGGAGCTTGTCTCACATACCAGTAGTTTCTCATCCTGTCAATCTCCAGTAATCTCTCTCCAGGCTTGATTTGTGAGGGTCTTTTTTGTTGTTGTATTTAAATGACGACATCGACCTTCGTTCTGACTCCTTAGCTTCAGTTGTTTTCATGCTTTTTCTTCTGTGAGGAACAGCAGAAAGAGAATTATTACATTCTTGGGTTATATATAAGCGATGTAAATCTCTGCTATTTTATGTTTTCTACTAAGCTCTGAGTCTTTCTCTTTTTCTACCTGATCAGATTTTCATTTCTCTCCATGCTTATTTCTTACAAAATTTTCCGCTATCACTCTGCTGGCTCCACAGTATTGTCTATTTGTGGTTCAGATTTAAACTCATCAAATACTCTGCTTTTCTTGTAAGTTTTACAACCTGGTTTCTTTCAAAGGGATCATATTCTTTTTTTTCAAACACTGTTGTATTTTTCGAGGGTCCCTTAAGTAAGTTCAATATGCAAATTCCTTATACCACAGGGATTCGTATTATTAGAAAGTATCAACTACACTTTTGTGGTAAAAGTTATAAAAAATTACATTTTAATCCAACAATTCCATTTTAACAAAATAATCAGAGATATAGGTAGATAAGTGTAAAGGGATATTCACTTTACAATTATTTAAAAAACTGGAAATTGGAGTTCCCATTGTGGTGCAGCTGAAACAAATCCGACTAGGAACCATAAGGTTGCGGGTTTGATCCTTGGCCTCGCTCAGGGATTAAGGATCCATTGTTGCCATGAGCTGTGGTGTAGGCTGGTAGCTACAGCTCCGACTCAAACCCTAGCCTAGGAACTTCCATGTGTGGGTGCGGCCCTAAAAAGACAAAAGACAAAAAAAATTAAAAATAAATAAAAAACTGGAAATAATTTGAATTTCCACCAATAAAAAAGTGCTCACCAAGTGATGGCAACCTGTGTTATGGAATATATCATTAAAGTCATATTACAGAATTGTTAAATACATAGTAAAAAATTTACAATATTTTGCTAAGGAAACAAAGCCATTTGATCCCATTTTTATAAAGATACAGCTACATCTAGCATGGATCGCTCAAAATGTTAGCAGTTATTTTTCCTTGATGGGAGAATTAAGATTTGACTTTTTTAAAAATTGAAATATAGTTGCTTTGCCATATGGTGTTAGCTTCAGGCGTATAGCATAGTGATCCAGTATCTTTGCAGATTATTTTCCATTATAGGTTATTACAAGTTATTGGGTATAATTCCCCGTGCTATGCAATAAATTCTTTTTGCTTATCTACTTTATACGTAGGAGTTTGTATCTGTTAACCCCACACCTCTAATCTGTCCCTCCCCACTTTCCTCTCCTCTTTAGGAAGCACTAGTTTGTTTTCTATATTTAGCAATCATCACTTCTGCTTGGAGATATTACTGTTGTTTTTCTTTCTGTTGGTCTACAGTCTCTAAGCTTGGTGCGCCAAAAATGTATTACTTTGTTTTCCTAAAAAAAAATAAAATAAAAATGAAAACCATTGACTTGGTTCACCCATTTGGGTTACAAATTCACATTAAATATTTTTTCCCCAATTAATCTTTTGAAATGCCTTGACCTTGTTAACAGGAAGCTCATTATCTCAGCCTCTTCTGGGTTCAGATAAGTGTCTGGTGGAGAGAACTGAACGTTCTGGTTGGTCCACTGAGACCAGTTTGTGAAGCAGCTCTGAGCCCTCATCCAGGGTCCTGGGGGGATGCTCCATGGTCTCCATTCCTTCCCAAACTGCAGAAAACTCTCTTGCAGTGATTACCGTCATGGTGGTTACTGCTGGAGAGGATAGCACGGAGTCAGGATGAATTTTTCCAAGAGAGGCCTCCTTTCTGCCCCACTGCAAGACAGCCTGACGGCACCAGTCCCGCACAGGCTTAAGTATGTGGAGCCCTGATCGGTGGCCCAGCCTCCCCCTCCTTCCTGGGAGCTTAGTGTCCATTTCTGCCAGAGGAACTTAGGAGAAGGTGTCTTCAAGCTCCATTCAACCAGCTTGTGTGAATTTCAAAATCTGCAGGATTGGCGTGTGTGGGATGTTATTCTTCCCCTTCCAGAAACCTCTGTGCAAACTGACCCAATCTCGACTTTGCTCTCCCCTGCTCTGGTTGGGCAACCTTGCCTAGCGAAATAAGGTGTTCCGGTATATCCTCTCTCCTGAATAATGGGCATCCACTTCCCCTCGTGTTTGCCTTACAAGAGAGGCAATTTAGATTTTTCTGTAGGTAAGCTCTCTGCCAAGCTTTCTGCCTCTAATGAAAAAACTACCAGGTTAATTTAATTGAAAAAAAATATTACATAAAGAATCAAGGAATGTTTTGAAGCTAGAGTTGAATTTATTTAATTTAATGTATTTAATTTTGGCCATGCCTGTGACATGTGGAAGTTCCCAGACCAGGGATCAAACCTATGCCAGACCAGTGACCTGAGCCACAGCAATGGTAATGCTGGATCTTTAACCTGCTGTGTCACAAGGGAACTCCTAGAGTTGCATTTAAAGAGTTTAGTTCATGGCTTTACTTTTACAGATGATAAATCTGAGTTAGAGGTAAGTCACGTGTATCACAGAGCAAAGCAGAAGAAGCAGTGCCAGAATCTGGACCTGCTATGGCCTAGGCAAGTGTTGTAGTTTTTTTTTGTTTGTTCATTTTGTTTTGTTTTGTAACTCGCATGGTCTAATGTGGCCAAATGGACTGTCTTCTCTAGTTTCTGACAAGAGCCATTATGCACCATTGCCAGCTTTAGCGGTAGGGATTTTTTGTTCTATAGTTATATACATACAAAGTGTAAGATTGGGCAAGCTGATACACCTTTTGTGTGTATAATTAATAACTCACACTTGAATTTCTGTATCTCATTAGAGGTCGTTGTCTCACCTTTAACTAGAGAAGACAAGCTTGATTTTTGTAGTGCTTTGCCCTATTATGTTCAACAATAATAACTCACAGTGACAGATGTAATCCACCAAACTCATTATTTCCAACCCCGATCCATTTATTTTGCATTACCAGTACAGTTCTGATGCCTATCGTTCCCTGGACTGGAGTGCTTGATGAAATGTTTTATTGCAATATGTCAGAGTCTAAATAATTAACAGCAGGAATAAGGCCGAAGCTTTCCAAAGTTACCGTGTGTATTATAAAGCCGTATGTAATGCACCCTGAACTCACATGAACACGTCCTAGAGATGTGGTTTTGATAAGATGATTACATAGGGGGAAAGAGAAATGGAATCTCTCTCCTCTAGCGGGCCTCATCTCTTCAAAGATTAAAAAATATGTCCTCAATGTATCAAAGAGAAAAGCAAACGGGAGTCAAGCCTTTTTTCCCTTTGCCAAGCTAAAATCTCCAAAATCTATTGTGAGAAATCCCACTCATAATTTAACATATTGCACTAGCAAAACAGTTTGCTTTCTTTCCTTGATTTGTATTCTGTCAAAACCCTGGGGTGGGACAGAAGGATACTGTTGTCCCGCAGGCGCTGTGGAGCTATGGGACTGCCCTTGACTTTGAGGGAATCGCAGGCAAGTTTGAATTGCAGCTATTCAAGCTTGAAGGGAGAGAAACTAAATGAAACACCTGTTTTTCTGATTACTGTACCACAAGGCCTTTTAATTAGTTTGTGGAAATAGAAGTTTTAGCTATTGAAGCATATGGTTATTTTCCTCCAAGAAAATGGACATGCGACTACACATCATTAATTTGCGATTATTAGGAAAATAAGAATGCAATTTGAAAGATTGTACAGTAACAGATATATTTCCTAGACTAGAAAAGATCTAGAGAAAGAGGCAGGAGAAGTAAAAAATTTCCATCTTTTGTGTGAGCACCCCCGATGGAGGGTGTTTATAGTGGTCTCCAGAATATGTATTTACTCACACTGGAATTTCAGCTGGAAATTCAGAATTAAAAAAAATGCTGATCATCATTCTATAGATATTCATTCTTTTAATCTCACGGGACTCATCTTAAAGAGTTGGAGAGCAATAACTTAGTGTCTGAAGTGGAGGCTGGCAAAATGGGAATGGTCAGGGTGAACGTATTCCTACAGCAATTTCTCTGGGTTCTCATCACATGGAAGTGGAGATTTTCCTCCAATACGTTCCAACACTTCGTGTGGGAGTCAGAAAATTCTATTGGATGGTAAGGCAATTCTTCCACTTGGCTAGATGTCATCCCAAGGTCATCTTAAGGATCTCAACCCTTTAATGGAACGAGCAACAATTTGGTTTGCTTCTGATGTTTTTAACAGACACCTTTGCAAAAAAGTTGTAAACGACATTTCTGTTCGGGTATTTAGCGTCCACTTCATGGGTATTAACGCACAGGGATCCTAGATATTAGACGTGAAGAGCATGAGATATGAGCCAACTTGTGATAAGGCCTTAGTGTATAATTTTTCCTTAGCCCACTTCTTGTCTTAGGCATAAAAAGGTATTTGATAAACATTTGAAATATGAGTTTCTCTCTGAGAGAGAGGCTTCTATTGAATTATTGCTTAGTAATGAATGAAATAAGCTTAGGCAGCATGGTGGGAATGTAATAGTTTAACTGCGAAAACAAAATCTCAAACAAGAAAACAGATTTGCTGTGAATAAAATCACGAGAAACTACAAATAAACTACAAGCATTCACAGCGGCAGAAATGACTCAACTGTTGTGAAATTTGAATTTCTCCTGTTGTTTATGTCTAAATATGAAACATACCTGGCAACGGCATGAGACAGAACAGGCCTTCTCATTTTTCCATATAATTTACACCATGTGTTTGGCCAAAAGTGCTGATTACAAAATATGACTGCAGGTGGAAAGCATAGCAATATGATTTCCACACCTATGTCATAAGGTTTGTTTTGATTAAAGAAATAATTGTGATCCCATTTCACAACGTTGATCACAATTTCATCACCTGTGCCTGGAAGGAGAGGAAAATATATGAGGAGGATAGCAAAGAGCAAACATTAAAAATTGTCTGTAAGAAATTATGATCACGACGTTTAAAGCAAAGGTGTGGTATTGTGTTTAATTAAACAAAGTTTGAAAAGTGTTTTGTGAATGTTGCTTGGATTGTGCAAATTTAGGGCACTTTTTAAAAACTTATGTCTAATGGAATGTTTTGAGGGCATCTAACTTGGCAAATAGATAGATACATTATGGTGAAAATTTTCCTTGCATTAAAGTTTGTTGAACAAAAAATTCTACTCCAAGAAAGTGAGGTACAAGACACCTATTCAGGTCTTGAATGTCAAAGTGAACATAAGATGACTTATGTTCATAAGATGTTTACAAGGAAAATAAAAATACTGTAACATATTTTCCCTTGGCTACAAAATAGATTCCTGGAAGATAATGAATAGCTCAACAAGTTCTTGAATTTTCAGGATGTTATATGCCTAAGTCCATTCTCAGGTAATTTTTTCTTAAAAACCTAATAAATGAAAATGAGTCTTAGAGGAAAACACTGTCAAATTTTCCAATCTCTTTACCTTTTGTTTCCATGGAACTCTACATGATGCTAAAAGCAGGGCAGAGTAAGTCAGATATGCTTTCACTTTCGATCAAAATATCTGACCTGAAAAAAATCCAAAGGGGGGAATTTAAATGCATTTGTTGACAAGCGCTGTTTTAAGCAGAATCTGTACCCAAATTTGGATTGGGATTTGCAATTCAAGTTGTACCTGGAACCAATTTTTAGAGAGATAATTCGGTTAATCAATTATATTCTTTTCTGTTCACCGGATACAGGCAGGTATTAATTTTAAGTATCTGTAAACAAAATTTGAGAAATAAAAATTAAACCTGTGGCTTACAAATCCAAAGTGGAAAATTTAACATAAATATTTTAATATATACATTGAATTAAAAATTTAAATTACTGAAGTCCTTTTTCAATATTTTCACAGCAGCATCTCACACCAAGAAGCTTGGAGAGGGAGAGAAGAGGAGAAGGGAGAGGCCTGTGAGATGAAACAGAACATGTCATGTACCGCCCGCAACAGACCTGTGTGATCTGGACTCATGGCAGGAAGGCACGGGGTTTACCACGTGGAACCTGCAGGGTGGCTGATGGGGGCTGGGTAGTGATACACTTATGCCAATAGGTAAAAACATCCTATAGCGTGGGACCGAGTGCCACATTTGAAATGGATGATGACAGCAAGTCACAGAAGCTCAGAGTTGGAAGACCCATCTGAGGGGTGAGAGAAGGTCGCTGGGAGAAAGTTAAGTCCAAGGTGGTCTTTAAAGAGGAATCAACTGCAGCAGACTGGGGAGATGCAATTCTAGGAAACAGGGGAAACTTAAGTCAATTGTACCTCGAAGCTTTAGAAGACATTGTGGCTGATGGAATATTTTCGATAAGCCGTATCTCATACAATTCTCACCATACCACAGCGATAGGTGGGATGGTTGTTTTTACACAATTTGACAGATGTGCAAAGTGCAGTTCAGAAAAGCTACCCTAAGAGCTGGTGCTGAATCTCAAACAGGCGTACGTGACCTTCTCTGGCTTACTACGGGAGCCGAGTTCCAGCGAGGGGCACGCCACAGGGCGCTGGCCTCAACGGGAAAAACATTGCCCCAGAATGACTGAAGGAACCCAGATTCATATCAAAATGGGAAGAAACAAATTCTGAAAAAGCCTATGTACAACCTGAAATAATTCATGGATTAAGGACAATGACCAGTAAAGAGAGAGACTTTTAAGAATTATCTTCAACCTAAAGCTAGGATGAAGCTGCACAGGGAAGATGAACGAAAGTAAGAGAAACACGGTGAAGACAAAACAAACAAACAAAAAGAAAGACAAAAGCAGTGGAGCATATCAGCCCGTAGTGGAGGGTTCTACGTGATCTATATTTTCCAGACTTTGCAGCCTCTGTAGAGGTGGGCTCACCTGTCGTGCTGCAGCCATCTCCGTGCATTACAAAGCACAATGCCACCTGTGTACGTTTCACCATGGACCTAGGTGACCTTGATACCTGAAAACCTGCCGTCAAGCATAAGGCCATCTTTCTAATATGTCAACAGAAATTGGTCCCTTAAGCAAGTGGCATATATTTTGAGGCCAATTTGTCTACCAATATGCATTCTCCTATCTCAGAACAACATACAGAGACGCAAGAGTTTAAAATGAATGAAAATATATTCAATCCATAATCAAATGAAAATGTTTGGGACCAGTGCCAGAAAGTGTTCCTGAATTAGACTTTCTGCAGCACCTAAATTTAGCCATCTGGCATTCTATTTTAAGAATCACTCAAATGTTTGAAGAGAAGGATTTGCCTTTTGATGAGAAAACCATAATTTCATTGTAAATATGGAACACACTGTCCTTGACTTGGAGTGTCCTGAATTTCATCTGATGAAAGAGGTGACATCATCAGCCAGTAGTGGGGAGAGAAACTGTCAACCCAAAAGAGTACTGCTCTAGAATATCGGTAATTGTTACAATGGAAATTATTAGTAAAAAATGTCCGACCTTGTTATTAAGGGCTAAAGAATTATATAATAAAAGCAGTGCACCACAGGAGGTTTATTAAACCATTGATCCTCTGGGAAGACGTCTGAAATGTTGCTAAAGGGTGTGCTGATCTTGCAATTTATTTCCTTAAAGATTGTAAAGCATACTTGTAGCAGCATTTGCTATTAATTAAATAATCTGATGCTATTACAAATATTAGCATCCTTTAGATATTAGTATCCTCTAGAAAGCTAAGATTTTTTTTTGGTCTTTTTTTTTTTTTTTTTTTTTTTTTTTTGCCTTTTCTAGGGTGGCTCCCCGTGGCATATGGAGGTTCTCAGCTAGGGGGTGAATTGGAGCCATAGCCGCCAGCCACAGCCACAGCCACAGCAACTTGGGATCCAAGCCTCGTCTGCGACCTACACCACAGCTCATGGCAACGCCGGATCTTTAACCCACTGAGCAAGGCCAGGGATCAAACCCACCACCTCATGGTTCCTAGTCGGATTCGTTAACCACTGAGCCACGACGGGAACTCTGATATTTTAATTAATTTTTATTATAGTCCATTTACAATGTTGTGCCAATTTCTGCTGTACAGCAAAGTAACCCAGCATACTTATACATACATTCCCTTTCTTATATGATCTGCCATAGAAAGCTAAACTATTTTAAATTCAGTTACAACCAAAGAGTGTTGCAACTAAAATTTCTTCAGAAATCTGATTGTATGACTTAGAGTGCTCCTTTGTTTAATGGATACTATTATTTGACTCTAATGTTAGGTATTATCCTAGGTGTTGGGGCCACAATCATTAGAAAGAGGAACATGGGAGTTCCCGTCGCGGTGCAGCAGAAACGAATCCGACTAGGAACCATGAGGTTGCGCATTCGATCCCTGGCCTCGTTCAGTGGGTCAAGGATCTGGCGTTGCCATGGGCTGTGGTGTAGACGGGCAGCCACAGCTCCGATTAGACCCATGGCCTGGGAACCTCCATATGCCGTGGGTGCGGCCCTAATAAGATAAAAAAGACAAAAAAAAAAAAAAAAAAAAAAAGAAAAGAAAAGAAAAGAAAGAAAGAGGAACACAATGTCTGCCTGCCTGAAGCATATAGACTAGTGGGCATTTTAAAGAGATAAAGAAACAGTTGATACAATATGGTGATGAGGTTCTGGGATAGCATGCTTGGAAAGTGAGTCCATAAAAATAAATGCTTCCAGTTACATTATTTTTAAACAAACTGCTATGGCCTGGCCCTAATTCTCTACGTAGATTTAAGTTTTCCTGTATTCATTGTAATAGAGTCTACTCTTTGCAAGCACCTTATGAAGTCTTCTGCATTCATCCACCCAGATGAATTTGGAGCTGAGAGGCAGTAAGTCAATCGCACGGTAATGTCCTATCACTTCTCGTATATTTCCTCGGTCCCACGGCTTACCTCTGGTCCCTTCTGGGAGGGGATTATGCCAGGATGTGAGTCCCAGGAGGCAGCAGTCCCTGGCCATCTTGGAGGCTGGCTACCGCACTCTAACCTCTAGCGCTCAATCACTCCCCTACCTCCCACAGGCAAGAGGCACCTGTATTAGTTTTCTATCACTGTTATAATAAGTTATGGCAGACTCAGTGGCCTGAGACACCACAAATTACTTTTACCATTCTGTGGGTCTGGAGGCCAACATGCATCACCCAAGGCTGAGATCAAGGAAGGTTTCAGCAGAGCTGGGCCCCTTTCTGAAGACTTTTGAGGGGCAGCCCTTTCTTTGCTCGTTCCAGTTGTTGGCAATTTGGTCCTTTGCAGGTCTAGGTCTGCTGTTCCTGATTCCCTGTCAGCCGGCAGGTAACCTTCCCCAAATTCTACACCTGCCAAATCTGTCAGCTCGTGACCCCTCCCTCTGTCTTCAAAGTCAGCAATGGCCCATTCAGTTCTTCTCCCACCTTGAATCCCTTCTGCAGGAGTTCACCTCCAAAGAGACCATCAGAGCACCCCTTGGATCATGGGTATCACAACGAGTCTTGGAAAAAAATATCCTTCTGTTTATTGTTTTTTAAGGAATTGTGAATATCCATCTAATCCCCTAATCACAGCTGAAATGAGTTTGCCTTCTCTTTTAAAAAATGAATAGCTTGGTTAGTGTAAATCCAATACTTTTTACATGATTTATAATGGGATTTTCATAACTACTAAGAAACATAATACACCTGGCACCAGAAAGATATATTGCGATGCTGGGAGTTATAAGCACATTATGAAATAAAACTTTCAAGAGCAGTATTAATGAATTTTAGAAATTAGCTTAGTTAATCTGGCTCATTTACGCACACATATTAGCTAACTTCTAATTTATTGCTCTATGAGTTTTAAAAGTTTGCTTCTTTCTCATACTCCTTAGTTTTAATTTACTGTAAAACACGCTCCTGTCGGAAACTACTTTATTTGTATGCTCCCGTCATTTGCAAATTACTCCCAATTTAAGCAGCAAAGAGTCGGTAGTTGCACAATATTTTTCACTTCCATGTTCCCTTTCAAGTGATTCCATCCTGCAGATAAGGACTATCACTTTCAATGTGCTTTAAAAAGCACAGCACATTGGATGCAGTTGAATAATGGGTTCTGTGCGATGATGAATAATGGAATGACGAATGAGTATGGAAATTAATATAGAGAGAAAGCCGTAGACAATTACGGAAAGATAATTTAAAATAACATTATGATCTTTAATCATTTAAATGACCATGTTGCATCTGTATTTTCAATATTTTCCAAAATATCACTTAACCTAAAGTACCCGTTACTATCATTTTTTTTTTCTTTTTTGGAAAAGTATGTCTCTTTTGAGAATACCATAAAGCTATTACCAATCTTTCTTCCAACATGCATATATATGTAATTCATGCAATGTGTGTATCTTCTGAAGCCATAAGTAGAGTAAATTGTACTTCAATATACCATAAGGGTTAAAATTCTGAATTGTGAGAAGGGTCATTTATGGTAATACCCACTTCTTTTTTTTGTCCTCTTTCTCTCTCTTTTTCTTCTTTAGGGCCACACCCGCAGCATATGGAGGTTCCCAGGCTAGGGGTCTAATCAGAGCTGTCCCTGCCAGCCTACACCAGAGCCACAGCAACACCAGATCCAAACCGCGTCTGCAACCTACATCACAGACCACGGCAACACGGGATCCTCAATCCACTGAGCGAGGTCAGGGATGGAACCCGCAACCCCATGGCCTCCAGTCAGATCTGCTTCCACCGCAGCATGACGGGAACTCCAAGTGGGTAATATTCACTTCTTAATGATATTACTGGTTGAGAGAGATTTTTTTTTCAAGGCCAAAATGTGCAAGACCACAAGATTCTTTATAATGAAACTGGCCTCTACACAAAATACATGATATTAAACCAAGCAGATCATGGGATATCAATTTTTTTTTAAGGCTGCACCTGTGGCATATGGAAGTTTCCAGGCTAGGGGTCAAATAGGAGCTGCAGGTGCTGGCCTACACCACAGCCACAGCAATGCCAGATCTGAACCTCATCTGCAACCTATGCCACAGCTCATGGCAACACCGGATCCTTAACCCACTGAGTGAGGCCAGGGACTAAACCCATGTCCTCATGGATACTAGTCGGGTTGGCAATGGGAACTCCAAAGGATATCAAATATTTTATATTTGGTTGGTCAGAAAGTCCAAATTTCTTATTTTAGGTGCATACACTGTAGGTGACATCAAGAACATGCCTCCTAGCCCATCTACACATATATTTACTAATTATCCAGTGTATTCAACTCATGTAGAGATTAGGCTGAACAGATTAAGGCAAACTTCTTCAGAGTTTTTGTGTAATAGCTGAGTCAGAAGTTTCCAGAATGCCAGTCTACATACCTTTGGGTACAGCTTGTGTGATGAGCAGCATGGAAAACCAAAAAAGGATGGAATACAATGCAAAAGAAGTTTATCATTCAGTCATAATGGTGTTAGCTTTTGTGAGAAAATTAGCCCTGGAAAGAAAGTGTAACAGAAAGCAAGACAAGCCAGGGCAGAATTTTGCACATTCCAGTGAAAGTTGCAAGGCACTCCTGTCCACAGATACACCCTTAGAGGATGTGACCCAGGTGAGACTTACCTGCTGAAGGCAACTAATCCACAATGAGCAAATTATCCTCCCCTGAGGGTCAAGCTATAATGTCAGCCACATGCTTCGGAGAGAAAAAAACCCATGTGTTCCTAGAACACCAGGGGCTAGCAGAGGCTTGCCTAGAAGTGGAATTGAAATATAAGCTGAGAATTTTTAGTTGATTTAGAATGAGAGGGTGTTCCAATTAGGTGACTAAATGTTTCTGACAAGAAAAAGATTCTAATAAGGAAACAACGGTGGCCTCCCTCGTACAGAAAGGAATTTCACAAGTTTTGGCACTTTAATGTGCCCTAAGGAGATGAATGATGAAGTTGAACTTCTAAAGTTGAGGTTGGTTTGGTTCCAATATGGTGTGGAATTTTAAAAAAATCAGTAGAGGATAACGACCATCTAATAGAAAATATTTCTTCTTCATTCTTCCCGACAACTTTTCTCTTTCTGCAAATGTGTGCACGTATATGCAACACACAAACTGTCTTACATCTGTAGAGGCGAAACAGTGCTGCTGTTTTTGGAAGGATGCCTAAAGACGTCACCCAAAAATGAACCTCCAGCTACCGAATCCAAAAGAAAACCAACACATCCGTGTAATATGTTTTTATGGATATCGAGAATTGAAAGGAAATATGGTATAATGTCATTTAACGTGGCTATGAGTACACAAGCAGGTGAAAGCAAAGGAGGTATGTCTTATCTTGGGAACGTTAAATGCTATTTTGTAGCTATAACCATGAGATTCAGTGAAGGAGACTGTCAAATAAAATAGAAGGCCATTTTTAAAAATGAGACAGTCACTGCACTTTCTTGGTATATTTATTTTTTAGTAAAGCTGAAGATGTTATTTAAGATCAGTGGGTTTATGTGAACTAGATGACAGATAAGGCATCATGTTATAATAGGCCTAACATTCCAGCTATGTTTTGACAACGTCGAGTATGAACCACAATGGCTCATCGGGCAATGTTCACAACGGCTGACCTTCATATCAACTTCTTACTTTCTGTTTACTTGGTATAAATGTGTACTCCTCTAAATGAGGCTCTGTCTCTTACAGAGCAAGTGACAGCAGTTAGAGAGACAAACAGGACAATGAAGTTAACTCGTTATCATGGGATTCCTAAAGCAGTTGCCGTGGATAAATGAAATCTTCATTTTAACTAAGTCAGTTACTTTCTTTACCATCGTAAGGCAGCTTCATGATGACACAGGACAAGCCAACTGTGTCCTATCAGACACACATTCACATACTTATACATACATATAGATGTGTGCAGACGCTGTTAAACATGTATGGATTATTAATAGTGAATTTAATTACTTAAAAGAGCCAGAGGCTCTTTACAAATTTAAACATAAGGAAAAGTATATTTATTTGTAATATACTTCCACATGTGAACATGTTATCGTCAATGATAATCTGGTAAGTTAAAATGTTCACATATACAATTTTTAATTCTCTTATATATATATTTTTAATACTGTACCTGGCAATTACCTTGTTTATCAGCCAGCTACAATCTCCTTTAAAATACTGCAGGTTTCCCATGTATCAGATTATAGTCAAATACATGAGAGAAAAGCCATCCTCACAAACCCCTTTGAATGAGGCATTTCTCCACTTTGGCCTGTGAGTAGGATGAGGTGAAACAATGCCTTTAAGATTATTAGAAGCTCTTTTGTTCAGATCAGAAAAGCTATGAGTCACTGACTTCTGTCATTCTGAGGTTTTTATCATAAAACTTCCAGCTGCATTCTTGAATTAATCTTGACCCTGAGGCCAAGTTCTTTTGGCAGCTTTGTAATTACTTTTTTCCTTAAAAATATTTTTCACATTGAGGATCTTTTGCTAACTGGAGAAGCTTCTCTAGGCATTCTTTATTTCCATTAAATTCTGATTAAAAATCAAGGGTTCCTTCTTACATCTTATTTATCTCTTAGATACAGCTAAAAGACATATATAAGAAGTACCTTATACACAGTTACAAAGAAGACGGCTGGCACTTTCAACATTCGTGGAACCTCTTTAGCCAAGGCTGCAAGTTTCGCTGTGCTCTTTCCATCTTCTGGATTACTGGGGGGGGCCAGTTTTATTAATTTTTCTGCCATCACAGAACACTGGCTTCCATTTTTTCAAATAGAGTTGCACTGTAAGTGTAAAACATACACCAGATTTTAAAGACTTAGTATGAAAAAAACAAAGTATCCCATTTATAATTTTATATTGAATTAAATTATATATATTTCATATTTATTAATCTCACATTGAATGATAGTATTTTGATTAAATTGGGTTAAATAACATAGCTATTAAAATTAACTTTACCAAATGGTTTCTTAGATATGACACCCAAAACACAGGCTACCAAAAAAAAAAAAAGATAAACTGAACATCATCAAAAGAAAACACTTGGGTTTTCCAAAAAATCTTCAAGAAAGAAAGAAGCTAAGCCATAGATTGTGAGAAAATATTTGTAAATCATATATCTGGTAAAAGACTTGTATCCTGAATACATAAGATACTCTTAAAACAATGATAAAGACATAACCCAGTTTAAAATGGACAGAGATTTTACAAAGGTATTTATCCAAAGAAGATATGCAGATATCTGACAAGCACATGAGGAGATGCTTCACCTCATTAGCCATTAGGGAGACGCAACTCAAAACCACAATGAGATACCACTTCACACCCACCAAGATGGCGAAGCCAAAAAAGACAGACCACCGTAAGTGTTTTTCAGGATATGGAGAAATTGGAATCCTCAAACATCCCTAGTAAAAAATATAAAATGGCACAGCTGCCTTGGAAAATGTAAAATGGCATAGTCCTCAAAATGCTAAACATAGCATTACCATATGACACGGCAATTCCACCCCCTGGTATATATTCAAGACAACTGGAAGCATGTTGCTATGGACTAAATGTTCACGTCCCCCTGCCCAGATTCATCTGTGGAAGACTTAACCCCACGTGATGGTAGTTTGAATGAGGTCATTGTGAGATAATTAACTTTAGACAAGGTCATGAAACTAGTGCCTTCATAAAAGGGATAACCGGAAGCTTCCTCTCCCTCTCTCTCCCTCTCTCCCCCCCCCTCTCTCTATCTCTCCTGCCCCATCTGTGTAAGGACACACCAAGAAGGTGGGCACCCATAAGCCAAGAAGAGAGATTTCAGCAGAAGTCAACGTGCTCGCACCTTGGCTTTAGACTTCCAGCCTCCAGAACTACGAGAGTCCCTTTCTGTTGTTTAAGCCACCTGGTCTTTGGTATTTGTTATGGTTCCTCGAGCTGACTAATACACATGTCCAGACAAAATCTGGTACACAAATGTTTATAGCAGCTTTGTTCCTAACAGTCAAAAATGGAAGCAATCCAATATTCATAGGTTGATAAATGGATAAACGAGATGGGTATACCCATAAAATGGAATATTATTCATCAATACAAAGGAAAAGACTGATACATGCTACGACATGGATGAGCCTCGAAAAACATTACGCTGAGAAGCCAGACACAAAATACCCCATACTGTATGATTCTATTTATAGGGAATATCCTGGAAAAGACAAATCCGTAGAGTTAGAAAGTAGATTCTAGTTGTTTCCAGAGTTTGGGAGGGAGGAGGAACGGGGCTGTCACCATTAATAAATACAGGGCTTCTCTGGGTGATGAAGACCCTTTAAAACCAGACAGTGGTGATGGCTGAGGACCTCTGTACACATACTAAAACCACTGGATTGTGCACCTAAGGGGGTGAATTTTACGATATGCAAATTCTATCTCAATAAGGCTGTTATAGAAAATTAATTTTATTTTTTTAAACTTTACAAATATGGCTACCAGAAATATGAAATTACCTATTTGGTCTGCATTATATTTCTAGTTTTCTAGATGGCCAAAGGCAAACTTTATGAATGGAAGTGGTGGGATATTTAAATTCAGTGGTGCCTTTACAGCTAGAATAGAGAACAGCTGTTTAAGAAGCGCAATTTATTAGGAATGGTAAAGATATTGTTTGGCTGAAATAGTACAGGATTTGCAGGAGATAAAGCTTGTTTTAGAAAGTATTCTGATGTAGTGGAGTGTCTCAAAAGCCAGAGAAAAAGGCTTGTACTTGAGGATTAGTTTTTTTTATAGGTATCTTTCTTTTCTGTTTTACAAGCTATTACCGGACACATTTCCATTTAGAAGACACTTCTTCAGTTAATTATTTTATATGAGTAGGAGGGCAGTTGCTAGAGTAGGTTGATGGGATTTTCCAATATGCAGTTGTCTCAAAAAACTCCAAAGTTTATCCCCCAAACAAAATATTTAAAAAAGAGCATTTGGTAAAACCAGTCCTTTAAAACAGAAAATGTTTTATTTTAGCATCGTTTAAAAATATTTCTAGGTAATTTTGGCTTCTGTGGTTAAAGTTTCCTTATCTTTGGCCTATATGTTATTTTTTAAAATACAGTCAAATAACTCCAAAATATCAAGGCCCCAGAATAATTCTGAGAGAGCGCCCAGTACAACAGGAGCAATCCATCGCTTTTGGGAACTGATGCATAAGAGCATTGCTGTTATAAAGGAGCAGCACTTGTTGTTATGAAGGATTTTTGTTTTAAATGACTGTATCATTTGAAATCACATTGCCATCTTTCAGATCTAGAGATGCAATAAAATAATCCCTTGGCCTCTCAGTAGTGAATTCAGAAGGTGGAGATGGAGGGTTCCACACGGTAGTGGGAAGAAGGAAGTAAAAAAACTGCATAGATGTGTATGAATGTGTGTGTGTGTGTGTGTGTGTGTGTGTGTATGTACATTTTACTCTTTCACTTTTTCTTATTTTATGTTTAGAGACATGCTCCCACGTTTCTTTTGGCTAATGGAAAATCTGAAAATTTCGGTGGGTTTGTGAAGGTGTTTGGGGTCATCTGGCTTCAAAAAGCCTTGTCATTAAATAACTATTGGTGAGTTGTTTAATTTACTTTGTGTCTGTTTATGTTAAAATATAATTAGGCATTGTCACAATGGTCCATACAGTTTAGCCAGGGATATACGTTTTCTGGCTTTTAAAGGAAAGATTCAATAGAAAATGATTTTTTGCCTGAACTTTGAATTGTTTCATTAATTGCCTCGTGTCTCCAATTCACTTCCCTCTGGTTGCTGAACGTAGAGAAGTGTCTGCATTTAAGGAGATGCACACGCCTCTGCACTTGTCATGCTTTGCTCAAGTCTGGACTTGCGCATTGTACGAGACAGTTCTTTAGCACATCTGAGAAGAGAAATTCTTCTAAAGAACTGTGGATTGCGATAATAATTAAAGTTCAAGTTTATCTGACTTTAGAAAACAACTTATACGATGTTCTCTATTTTTTACTTGGTTCTGAAGCATCAGGGGTACTTACATATAAAACAATACTTATCTATAACAATTAAAAAGATATGTCTGAAAATGAAGTTCAGTGACAAACCGGGAAATGCATTGCACATTATTCTATGAATATGGGTATCCTGTAAAGCAATCTGCTTTAAGAAACAGTGTACAGAAAATATCTTTATGGTGGCTGTATAAAGTAGTTTTAAAGTTGTATATTTCATACCACGCTAATTTTTTAAACAATGTTAACCAAGAATACAGTGTGAGGCAGTGCTACTAATGGGGATGTTTATTTGAACCAGATTAATGCTGTAATTCTTGACCTTAGAGAAATGGGAACAGATTGTATTGGTTAGAATGTTGTTAATAGTTTACATTTAAGTATTTACATTGTATAATAATATATATTATCTCATATACCACTTCAATTGGTCTGCTTTCATAACTTCAAGAGGCTTATTAGATCCTTGTTCTCAAACTGTGTTCCCAAGACCAGCAGCATCTGCATCTCATGATGTAAATTCTTGAGGCTCATCCTAGACTTAATAAACCAGCAACCTGCAGGGGGGATGTCTGGCCATGTGCGTGGTAAACAGCCCTCCCAGGTTACTGTTATGAGAGTTCAAGTTGGAGAATCACTGGTCTGAGAAAACCACGACACCCCCATGCCGCCTGTCCATGATCAGGCGGATGCACACATGACAAATTCTGGCTAAGAAAACTGCAGGAAACCCTCTAGACGGCTGTTCTGCAAGCGTCTTCACCCCACCAATGGGAGTCTTGGAAGGGATGTGCCCTCCTCTCCCCTTCTGGAATTTGAAATTGCTGTTGACCGTGAGAGTGGCTGCAGGGATTTAGTTGTTGAGGAGGGGACGACCCCCAGGGTAGAGAGGGACCCACTGAAGGTGACAGACCAGGTGGGTGGAGGGAATTTTATTCTTCCTCGAGGAGGCGCAGCTACCAGCTTTATGGGCTCTGGAACTTCCCCATCTCTGCATGTCTGCTGGCGCCAGCTGGGGCCTTTTCCTTACTGTTTAATCTCCCCGAGTCAGGTTTTCTGTTCACTGCAGTCAAAAGCTTGGTAACTGTGACCCTCATCAGAGGAAGGAGCTATTAGGTCATTCAGTCTCCAGTTTTAGGGCAATTATTACCTCTCTCAAGGGCATCTGTTTTTATTTTATTTAATTTCAATTTTTTGACTGCACCCGTGACATGCAGAAGTTCTGGGGCCTGGGATCGAACCCGTGCCACAGCTGCAACCGGAGCCACAGCAGTGACAACTTGGATCCTTAACCTGCTGTGCCACCAAGGAACTCGGAGAATTTGGATTTTAGATCCTTTATTTGTGAATGAAATACATGTGTCCTGTTACAGGAATTTGAAGCATCAGAGCAGAGTAGGGAAGACACAAGTGCAGGGGCGGTATGTGTACTTGCGTGTGGGGATGTGGGGAGTGGGGCTTGCAGAGGGCCCTTCAGACACCTCCAGAGGTGCTGCTTAGCTCTGAGAATTTTCAAAGATGAATTCTACATCCAGGGCTGGGGCAGACGCTCATATGACCGATGCACAAAACTGCTTGTAATGTTTTATATTGAAAACGAAAAAAATAACGACAGGTGTTCTTCCCTGCTTTTTTGGCAGAAAGCAGAACAAAAGGCCGGTTGAAGATGAGCCCCTTTCCAGGAAGAGAGCGTTTTAAGATCATGGGAGGTACACAGGGTGTCCCATTATACCGATCCAAGGCAGACTGAGAGGGACCACCCACTGATGGGAAGATACACACGACCCCCCACAGGTGCAAGGATGGATGAGCAAGATGAGACTGGTGGCAACTGGTGAGCTTCCCTCAGCCTGGGGCAGAGGAGGAGTCAAGACACGGAGAAGGCCTGATTCCCAGGAGGCTCTGTGACAGCACAACATAATTTAGAAAATAATTAGGCCTCCATTTGGGCTGGTATTTGGGGGTACAGAAGAAGCCTGTCAACTGTCAGAAAAGGAATGTTTTTTTTTTTTTTTTTTCCCATCAGTTAACTGAAGAACAACCTAATTTGGGAGGAAGTGCGTGAGCTTAAGTACAGCCAGGAGCTGTGCCAATGCTAACCACCTGGGTGCTGGGCATGGCAGGTCCCCTGTTGCAACCAGTCCAGACAAAGACGACTGTCCAAAGTGCCGTGTTCAACCGCACCTGCTGACAGCGCGTCACGGTCACTAGTTATTTTCACAAAGACACCATCCCTTTCCCTAACTTCAGTCGCGTCCCTAGATTCTCTGAGGAGGTCACCCAAGCTGTCCAGGACACAGTCAGAACTCTGTAACCACCCTTTAAAAAGCACATGCCTCGAAGGAATCTGCAGATGATCTAAAATAAAGGCTTGTTTTTCCCAGAATACTTTTATCACCGGCTTTGCAGCCACACTGGAAGCCTCTCCTTACCTTTTGCTCTGAGACCATGATTCTGTGCCCCGGAAGGGGAGGGCAGTGTGCCAAGGGGTTTGCAAAATTTGCGGGATAGACATGCTATAGTTCTTGGAACATTCAATTTGCTCGAGGTTTTGGTTAAAAACATCTTTAAGATGGGCACAGATATTCTGTAGAATAGCATACAAATTGAAATGAATTTTTGACATAAAATATACTTCCAAGATGCGGTTTGGTTTCAGGTGGCTGACGTGCATTTATATCTCTGAATCAAGACTCGGGTTTTTTGTTTGGTTTGTTTTGTTTTGTTTTCTCTGCCATTAAAAGTAGGAGACATCAAAAACACTGCTTGGGAGACCTGTGTCCTGGTCCCTAAGCAGAGTCACGAGTGAGTCTGGATGGCTTATCCCTATAAAGTGGTTATGCATCCAGGACCCACAGCTTATAGTTACCTGTACATATTAAAATGTTTTGTTTTACATTTTGTTTTCCCTTTAATTTGGGCTCTTCCATCTTTCTATAAAACATTTCCTATATTTTTCCATATCAGGTTCTGCCATCGCCTTCTTCCCTAGCCCTGTCACCACTTTGATCTTTGCCACTACGCCTCCCAACCGTTGCCACCATCCCCCAGACCACCCATAACCTACCTTTGCTTCTTTTCTCAGTCACTTGGTCCTGCTCAGGCAGTCACTGTGCTCTGGGCCTGATGTTCTGGATCTCATTTAACACCCAGCAACTGATCTGGAGCTTCTGGGAGAGGTGTTTCGGGGAACCGAGGGAGTGAGTGGTACGTAAGCAGGTCAAAGCCGAGTCTTTCCAAAGCTGACCCTTATGCCTGATTCTATGGGGAAAAGTAGGGGAAAAAAAACAAACTGGTTAGTTTATTTACGGTGGTGCAGGAAAAGGAAACACGTCGAATGGACTGACATGCTATAAATTCAACAAACAAACTGAATTTATTATCACCCTTAACAAGAGGTCTGACAGGCTAAGAAATTCGACAACATGAAGGTGACCCATCTTGGCCATGATGATAAAACCAAAAGATGCTTGTACGCAAAGTGCAAATGTCAAAGGAAAGTTACGGCTGTGCTCTCCGGTGCAGTGCAAAATTCCACTCCCTATGAGTTCACGGTGATTTTGGAATAACAGGTCAATAAAGTGACCTTGAGCCAAGTCAAGTGGACACAGTGTTGGAGAAATCCAAATAGCATATGCATATCAGGATATCTGAACAAAAGGACAGGTTCGGGCTGCCGTTGCTCAGGAATAACTGTTACATGGGGGACACTTTCTAAGTGGACACGAATATTTTCTAAGCAATTTTGGAAGAAAAACACCTACTTATTACACCTATTCTTTGATATTCTAACTATTTCGTGTAAATTTGTGTCTTCTGTGTGAATGTCTAGATCCTGCCTTGATATGGACTAGTAGAGTCATTATTAAGTTATGGAGCAATGCTGTCAAGTCAAACCTAGAGTATTTCTTCTGGAGTTCCCTGGCGGCTTAGTGGTTAAGGATTCCATGTTGTCACTGCTGTGGCATGGGCTCGATTCCTTGCCCAGGAACTTCTACATACCTCAGGATTGACCAAAAAAAAAAAAAAAAAAAAAAAAAACTTTAAAACATTTCTCAAGCTTCTAGTGGGTGCTGGGTATTGTATAAGTCACCTTCCTTGCTTACCCAAATTATATAAACTAGTTAGGGCCTCAAGTGTGTGTGTGGGGTGGGGCATGCATGCAAATGCATGTGCATGCAAACGAGTATAAGTCTAATTTAGAGAAGCGCAAACAGCATCCTCAGAGCTCCAGCTGGCTGGCAGAAGTAGCAGCGGCAGTTTACTTACCTGTATGGGATATTCGCAATAGGATGTTCATAGTCAGAGGTTCTGCTGTAGAATCATATGTTAAATGGTATCATCTGGTCACCAAGTTCACTGAAAAGAATCCAACATCATCGTGAATTCCATGGAGGTATGAACGGAAGGAGACTTTGCAGAATGGACAAACTTTCAATGTTACTCCTAAGAGTAATAGCAGCAATAATGAGAGCGAAGCAGTGGGTTTTTCGGGTTTTTTTTTTTTTAATGTACCAGGGACTCTTCTAAGCACTTTACGTATATACTAACTCATTTACTGCTGACAAAAATCCTCTTCGTTATGAAAGACAGAGAATTTTAGTAACTCGTCACAGAGCGGATAACTGAAGCCCATCGTCTGGATCAAAGCTACTCAGGTCTGATATTTTTTAAAGCTACATAAAAAAATTCTTTGAACGTGTAAAAAAGATTTTAAATCTAAAAATCAACTCTGTATTTTTTCTTTCTTCATGGCTAGATAAGGGGAACTACTCATAAATTCCTTTTGGTAGGCTCAGCCTGGGAAGTTTTTTTTTTTTCAGTGAAAAATTTTGAGATTGAAAATATTTATGATTCATAGACTATTTTAAAATTCTGGTACCAAAATATCTCAGGATTATGTGCAGTGGATTTGAAGAAGAGGAAGAAGAATGAAAATATGGACACTCCCCCCTTCCCGTTGCTTTTTCTTCCAACATTGCTAATGTTCCTGTAATTTCTGCACTATGGAAACACAAATCCACCGTTGCTTTCCACTGGGGTTTCTCTCTCTTTAGTTCCCCCAGCCCAGAGCAAAGACTGCTTTTGACTCCAGCGCCTTTATCTGACCCCGGTAATAAAGTAAACAGTGGAAAAAGTTTTTAAATATAACAAAATCCTGTTCCAACACAAGAGCGCTCACACAGCTTTCAAACGAAAAGCAGCCTCTTTAACTCCAAACTCTGCATTGCAAAAGGCACAATTTTACAGTAGGCTCCTATTGAATAACAGGCAATAAGCCTAATTGAATTACAGTCATTATGGTTGAAAGAGGAACAGTGAGTAACATGCTTTTCCAAATGCTGTGCAATTTACTCTGTGTCTATTTAGATGTGATGTGTGGACCCGGGTCAATTACGGCGCTTCGTGGTGGCTTAGAGCCTCCTCGTTGAAGAAAGAGCATGCTCTGGAAAAGGGACTTGAACTGGTGAAGCAGCTATTGAAGCTGTCTCTGGTGACAGGTGTTAAGACAAAATAGGTCACTGTTATCAATCGACATCCAACAGAAAGTGTGAAACAACTTGAACATGTCTCTTCATCGGGGGCTGTGCAGAGCACTAGAAACCTATTTCACAGCCTCTGCCTTTATTTTACCAACCCTCCCTAAGGGAAATGGGAAGAATTTGTGAGACTCCTGGGCATGCAAGCACGACTCCAAAGCAATATTAAAAAACATACACTTTACACATTCTCTTAAAAAGGAATCGTCAGCTATGGAAACGTCCAAAAGTGATGGACATACAAAAATTAAAGTGTACTTCTTATTTTGTAGAGTAAGCCAAACACCTACTTACTCGTGTTTTTCTAGGCTGTGTGGGCCTCAAAGCGACAGTTTTCCTAAGTAAGTCCTGCCAGCCTTCAGGGTACAGAGCTGTGCTCTTCAGAGATTTGGGGACGAAGAATGCACCCCGGGGAGCAATGTGACAACCAGAGGGCAGTTCTTCAGTGTGGCCAGCAGCGGTTCAGTACATGATGTGCTGAAATAGAAATGGCAATTCAGTCAGGCTGCATTTTGCTAAAATCACACTAATTTTGATCTGGGCTCCAGCCGTGAGTAGCTCTGATCCCCAGTTCCAGATTCTTTTGAGTCCTCTGCTCAGAGCTTCTACATCCAAAGCCTGGAATCACTGCACCTTGATTGAAAGGAGCAGGAGGTGAGAAGCGGAGGAGAGTCTGGATGGATTTGAAGCTTGAGAGCCTGAAGGTGGGAGAGGGGTGCCTGGGTCACCAGTGGCTCTGACGGGAAGGGGGCCAGAACCATGAATCAGTGCTGGCTGGGCCCTGCTGGGGTCTGGGGAGAAAGGAAAAAGGTGTGCCCCTATATGCATTTATCAAAAGACCTGCTCACCTGTGACCCAAGGAGAAAAGCAATACCAGCTCTAGAATCTAAAAAGCAGTGACGACACAGAAAGCCCTGTGCTGCCCCATCTCTGTGTCACTGCCATCTGTCACCCTCTAGGATCCCACTCCTAGGAACACCGGGACCTCTTTGACCTTAAGCCCAGAGCTGATTGGAAACGACTGTTCCCTTCACGTATTTGTTTGTAAAAGGAATAAACAATGTGTCTTTATTCCAAAACGTGCTATTTTGTCCATCGTGCATGTTTTGCATCCCTTTTTATTTTTTAGTATGTGCATTTATACATTTCTAATCCTGATACTGACGAGTCGGGGGCACCCTTTTCAGTCCTGTGTCCCAGTCGGGTCCCTGGGCGCCTTGTCCTAATGCCGGCCCTGCCGCCGCCGTTTATGTGGGCACAGGGCCTCGATTAGAGGCAGTTTGCACCTGGAAATGTTCTGAATCTTCACCATCAACCACGTTTTTTAAAAAGGCTAAGGAGGAGGTGGGCGAACTTTCCAAGGGTTTGCATTTCTTTAGAGCTGACTGGAATCAAGACGAGGTTTCTTTTAGAGAATTCAGCGATGGAACTGAATCCCCCAAAGAGAGCTGGCAGGGCAGGATTTAAATCAGTGCTCGCGAGGTGTCTTTAATGCAATTCGTTTCTAAAACAAAATTATGCTCGGAGGCCAGGTAGCACATGTGCAGCGAAGAATTAGACACGACCAGAGCCTTGGCTGTGCCTTTTGACTGTGACCTGGAAATGTCAGTCCCCACAGCGTGAGCTGTCTAAAGCTCATGGCGAGAAATCAGAGCAAGCCGCTGCCACCTTCAATTGTGTCTGTACAGATTAAGCCATGGGGACAAACAGGAAGTAAGGGGTATGTGTGTGTGTGTGTGTGTGTGTGTGTGTGAACTCATTATCTTAGTAAGTAAAAGGTACTTACCAAGCTTAATGTGCAAGGCAAGGTTCTAAGTGTTGTAACACATACATGGTACCCAGTCTCTCCTGGTGAACCCCACACCGTAGAGCTAGGTACCTCCCTGGCCAGATACGACTTCTCAGTGCCTGGCTTACACACAACCAACAGACCAACAGCCTGGTGTGTGGAGTAAAAGAAAGAGAAATTGTATATGTGACGTACATAGTGGCCACAAGTCTTGTATTTTGGGGGAAAGAGTTCAGTTTCCAAATTTGATGTTTTAGTGTCTCCTTAGTTATCTGGGTCAAACCTAATGGGCTCCTCAGTGTGGCCAACAAAAGGTCCCCAGGGGCAAGGTCAGCATCCTACGTGTGCATATTCTGAGGTGTCCTGAGAAGGCCACCTGTCTCGCAGAGAAGCTCCTGCCGCATTCTCCGTCTCTAAATTGGTCAGAATGGCAATGCGTTAATCTCAGGGTGGCTGGGAGGATTGAATTTACAGGTAACAGCATGCATTCAGTCCCTGGTCCCTGACTTTCCTGTGTGAGAGGCCAAAGTCGTCCAGACTAAGAAGATAAGAAACCTACTTAGTCTGGGGGAGAAATGAACTGCCAAAGAAACTAAGCCTGGAAAAAAAAAAAAAATCAGCTTTGATGAAATTTAAAGCACCTCTTGGGTCATCAAAATCCCCAAAGTTGGAAGTGGGCTGGAAAGCTGAACAGTTTTTAAAAAGGACCCCTCCCCCAAGACTCCCTTGCTCTGTAGACAGGTTAGAAAATGGCTAAGAGGAATGCCCAGCCGATGGAGCTTGGGATGGAACAAGAGACCCAGCGGAGGCATCTTCAGAGCTCAGAGTAAAGGCCCTACCAGGTTGACCAGGTGCTTTCTGATCCGTTCTTCCCTTTCTGAATGGAAGGGCCCACTGGGCTCATCCTGGTATTGTTTCATGGTGGCGGTTGGGGGTGCGTGTGTGAGGACAATGTGTCTGTTTTAGTTCACACACGCCCAGATCAAGATCCTCTCCAGTCTTGCTGAAGACACCCCTGGGCATTGTCTGGAATTTGAGTTGAGCACAGGGACCAGCCAGGATTTGGGCTGATCTCCTTTGGGGGAGATGCTGGGTGTGCTTTCTGTGTAGGAAGAAGGGAGCCAAAGAAGCCAAGGTCATTTTTGCTGAGCACACAGCCACGTGCTGCTCACATTTCCTGACTTCCCTCATAACTGGCTCCAGGCACATAAATTACCCTGGCCAATGGGCCAGAAGCAGAATGGGTGACTTGGAGGCACTAAGGGGCCCGTGCATGTCCTCCATCTCTCCTTCCCTATGACCCTGACCCGGGATGCTCCAAGTCCAGACCACATCTCCACAAGGTGCCTGTCTTTACAATCCTCTGAAAGTCTTTACCAAGGACCCATTCTTTTATTTCAAGAGTAGAAATAAGTTTTAACAGACAAATACCTCGGTGAGAGGGAATGAGCAGGGCTATGTCCAAACTGCTCTATCAGTGACAGAGGCAGATTATCTCCTGATACCAGGTTTTGTTCCTAGAAGGGCAGTGGATATTTTAAAATGAGGAGGAGGATGAATGCAGGAGACACCAGAGAAGAAAAAAGAAGCTGAAAGTGTTGATGGGGTGTTAGGGTACATTCGCTGATTTCCCTTGGCTTTCCATCAGCTTGGGATGAGGGGGTGAGAGGCCAGAGGTCATAAGTGGAGTTTTTATAATTGGAAAGGAAAACAGGATAGTACACATACACGCCCTAAATCTAACTAAGTTTATTTTTAAAAAAAGGATCTCGAATGGTTTTGTAGATTGCATCCTGGAAACTGGAATGTCTCCTTGACTAATTCTATCATGCTAAGTAAATACCTGGAGGAAATGCTAACATTTTATAGAAAAAAACCCCAAAGAAGTAAACATTAATCTTGAATTAAAATAATTTAAGCATAGGCAGGAAAGCAAAAAACACCTCGTTTAGGGAAGAGTGTTTAAGTTTCACAGGTCTGTAAAAACAAAGCTGACAAATGTATACCTTTTGGATCACTTAGGATACCTGCAGTTATTTTAGCATTGTGCCTAATAAAAGTTTAGTTGTATAAAATTGAATATGGTGAAGTGTTAAGATATTTCACCAGGATTAAGCTAATCCTCCTCTAACACAAGGGAAAATAGTTGCCAATAAACTCTCTATTTTTAACAGCCACTTGAGAGAGACAAGATGAGACTTATAAAAATCCCTTTCAAGAAGTTTTCCAGTACAATAACCGTTTACACCCAACGCATATATAAATACATTTCAAAAACTTTGCCTCTGCCAAGTTACAAAGTCTAACTTGTCAGGCTTACATCACATTTTTAAAGCGTGTTTGAAATGAAGCTTGTCATACATTAGACTTCAGTGAGTCTCGAAAAGACTATTCTTTTTTTAGAAGCTCCATGGGCTGCATTTCCTTTGAGTTTTTCACAGAATGCTGTTAGTATCAATATGCCACATGTGGAATGAAAAGCTGTGTGTTTGGGTTGCAGTTGTTGGAACACACTGTTTTACTCCTTTCCCATGGACAATGGGGTCCCCCTCCCCCCAGCCTTTATAGTGCTGAAATCAGCAGGGGGGGATAGAAGCCCCCGAAAGAAAGCCCAATGGCCCCGATCCCTTCATACGGACTTTCTGAACAATGACGAGGCTGGGCCATGAATTGGCAGGGCTGTAGCAGTAGCAGGAGAATCTGACTCTGGCTTTCAGGATCTGTTTGTGGGAAAGAAAATGTAAAGGGATGGTGAAGGTAAAGGACCAGGGGTTGGCAGCTCTGTCAGAGCTGGCCTGATGGCAAGAGTGTATCTGAAAATAAAAGCCCCATCTAAAAGCAAGTTAACAGTGGCCCTCTCAGCTGGTCTGTTTGGCTGACATGAATGTAATTTACGAAGATGTATTCTGGAGACTGAATGCCTGGGGCTACATCCCATCGCATTTCTTTTTTTATTTATTTTTTCTTTCTTTTTAGGGCCACACCTGTGCCACATGGAAGGTCCCAGGCTAGGGGGTGAATCAAAGCTGCAGCTGAGACCTATGCTGCAGCTTGCAGCAATGCTGGATCCTTAACCCACTGAGCGAGGCCAGGGATCAAACCCGCAATCTCATGGACACGGGCTGGGTTCTTAACCTGCTGAGCCAGATTCCCCTAAATTCATTTCTTAATATTTCATCACCTCCTAAAAATGTCCTTCACAGAACTCATCACTATCTGTCATTATACTCCAGCTGTGAACACTCAACAATTGCTTATCATTCTTATCTGAGCAAAAACTTGGAGTTCCCTGGTGGCTCAGTGGGTTAAGGATCCAGCATTGTCACTGCAGAGGCCCTGGTTACTGCTGTGGTGTGGGTTTGATCTCTGGCCTGGGAACTTCCACATGCCATGGGTACGGCAAAGGAAAAAAAAAAAAAAGAATGAAAGCTTAACAAATGTGGGCTCTGTCTAGTTAGCTCACCATCATATGATCAGCTTCTTGCCTTGCATCAGCATCCTGCTGGCATCCAGTAGAAGGTTGCTTAATAACCAAATGAGTGAGTGAGTGAATGAGACTTTTGGATGCAGCCATCTCCATAGTAGGGTTATACCTGACCTCAGGGTAGTCTCACTGGTTATAGGCCGAGGCAATTTTTTTTTTTTTTTAATGCCACTTTTCCTGAAATAAATCCTATCTCTTCTTTGCTTAAAACCTTGCCCTGTAGCTAGCAGAAAGCTGTGCTTCCCAGTGCATTCCCTCCCCCCACCCCCGCCACCCCCTATGCTCTCGCCGAACCTGGGGCTGCCTGCCATCCAGGAGGGCTGGCCTCAACAATTGCCTGAAGCCTACCACCGCAGGGGCTCTCCCTGCACAGGCCTGCTTGCCCTTTGGAGGGGCTACACTTCCACAGAGCAGCACCAAACACCACCAGCCCCCTAGAAAAGGCCTGCAGCCCAGAAAAGCTAGAACAAGCCTAGCCAGGCCGTGAATAGATCGACCTAATTCTCCGACGGTTTTTCTGAGACGGGCTCCCCCGGGGAGGAGCCTCTTGAGTCTCCAAGGGCCTTGCTACACGCCCAAGACCCCAGGGGGTGCTAAGACCTAGTGGACCAGCTGCATAGGACTGCCAGCTCCAGGCAGGACCCCCTGCAGCCCAGAAAAGCTGCAACAAGCCTGGCCGAATTGGGAAAAGATCTCAGACGGTCTTTCTGAGTCGGGCTGTCCTGGGGAGGAGCCTCTTGAGTCTCCAAGGGCCCTGCTACCCGCCCAAGACCCCAAGGGGTGCTGAGACCTAGTGGACCAGCTGCATAGGACTGCCAGCTCCAGGCAGGACCCCCTGCAGCCCAGAAAAGCTGCAACAAGCCTGGCCGAATCGGGAAAAGATCTCAGACGGTCTTTCTGAGTCGGGCTGTCCTGGGGAGGAGCCTCTTGAGTCTCCAAGGGCCCTGCTACCCGCCCAAGACCCCAGGGGGTGCTGAGACCTAGTGGACCAGCTGCATAGGACTGCCAGCTCCAGGCAGGACCCCCTGCAGCCCAGAAAAGCTGCAACAAGCCTGGCCGACTTGGGAAAAGATCTCAGACGGTCTTTCTGAGTCGGGCTGTCCTGGGGAGGAGCCTCTTGAGCCTCCAAGGGCCCTGCTACCCGCCCAAGACCCCAGGGGGTGCTGAGACCTAGTGGACCAGCTGCATAGGACTGCCAGCTCCAGGCAGGACCCCCTGCAGCCCAGAAAAGCTGCAACAAGCCTGGCCGACTTGGGAAAAGATCTCAGACGGTCTTTCTGAGTCGGGCTGCCCTGGGGAGGAGCCTCTTGAGCCTCCAAGGGCCCTGCTACCCGCCCAAGACCCCAAGGGGTGCTGAGACCTAGTGGACCAGCTGCATAGGACTGCCAGCTCCAGGCAGGACCCCCTGCAGCCCAGAAAAGCTGCAACAAGCCTGGCCGACTTGGGAAAAGATCTCAGACGGTCTTTCTGAGTCGGGCTGTCCTGGGGAGGAGCCTCTTGAGCCTCCAAGGGCCCTGCTACCCGCCCAAGACCCCAGGGGGTGCTGAGACCTAGTGGACCAGCTGCATAGGACTGCCAGCTCCAGGCAGGACCCCCTGCAGCCCAGAAAAGCTGCAACAAGCCTGGCCGACTTGGGAAAAGATCTCAGACGGTCTTTCTGAGTCGGGCTGCCCTGGGGAGGAGCCTCTTGAGCCTCCAAGGGCCCTGCTACCCGCCCAAGACCCCAAGGGGTGCTGAGACCTAGTGGACCAGCTGCATAGGACTGCCAGCTCCAGGCAGGACCCCCTGCAGCCCAGAAAAGCTGCAACAAGCCTGGCCGAATCGGGAAAAGATCTCAGACGGTCTTTCTGAGTCGGGCTGTCCTGGGGAGGAGCCTCTTGAGCCTCCAAGGGCCCTGCTACCCGCCCAAGACCCCAGGGGGTGCTGAGACCTAGTGGACCAGCTGCATAGGACTGCCAGCTCCAGGCAGGACCCCCTGCAGCCCAGAAAAGCTGCAACAAGCCTGGCCGACTTGGGAAAAGATCTCAGACGGTCTTTCTGAGTCGGGCTGTCCTGGGGAGGAGCCTCTTGAGTCTCCAAAGGCCCTGCTACCCGCCCAAGACCCCAAGGGGTGCTGAGACCTAGTGGACCAGCTGCATAGGACTGCCAGCTCCAGGCAGGACCCCCTGCAGCCCAGAAAAGCTACAACAAGCCTGGCGGAATCGGGAAAAGATCTCAGACGGTCTTTCTGAGTCGGGCTGCCCTGGGGAGGAACCTCTTGAGTCTCCAAGGGCCCTGCTACCCGCCCAAGACCCCAGGGGGTGCTGAGAACCAAGTGAAATCTGCTACCATCGTGGGGTGGACCTCCCAGTCCTGTCTGCCCTCAGGAAGTCCTCCTTTGCTTCAAAGAAACACTGTTAGTCCCATCAACACTCCAGAAAAGCCACACTGCCTCAAAAAAAGATTGACCAACAACGACAGCCCTCAGGAAATATTCCAGGGCAGTGACAAGGCAAACACTACCCGATAACGGAGAGTACAACTCCCTCAGGAGAAAGAAGACAACAAGCAAGATGAAGAAGCTGAGAAACCACCCCCAGTCAAACCAACAGGAGAACTCACCTAAAACAGTCAACAATGAAACTGATCTCTGCAGTCTGACAGACCTGGAGTTCAAAAGAGAAATAGTGAAAATACTGAAGGAATTAAGAGAAGATATGAACAGCAATGCAGATACCCTCAGAAAGGAGCTAGAAAATATAAGGAGGAGCCAAGAAAAACTAGAACATTCATTTGCAGAGATGCAAACTGAACTAGGGGCAGTAAAAACCAGAATGAATAATGCAGAAGAACGAATCAGTGATATGGAAGATAGAATAATGGAAATCACTCAATCTGGTCAACAGACAGAAAACCGAATCAAAAAACTGGAAAGCAATATAAGAGACCTATGGGATAATATAAAACGGGCCAATCTACGCATAATAGGAATTCCAGAAGGAGTAGAAAAAGATAAAGGAATGGAAAATATATTTGAAGAAATTATCGCTGGAAACTTCCCAAATCTAAAGGATACTGGATTCAAGATACAAGAAGCACAAAGGGCCCCAAACAAACTGAACCCAAACAGACCCACACCAAGACACATCATAATAAAAATGGCAAAAGTTAGTGATAAAGAGAGGATCCTAAAGGCAGCAAGAGAAAAACAGAATGTTACCTACAAGGGAACCCCCATAAGAATATCAGCTGATTTCTCTACAGAAACACTACAGGCCAGGAGGGAATGGCAAGAGATATTTAAAGTGCTCAAAGGAAAAAATATGCAACCTAGAATACTTTATCCAGCAAGAATATCATTTAAAATAGAAGGGGAAATAAAAATTTTTCCCAACAAACAAAAACTTAAAGAATACAGCAACACAAAACCCAGGTTAAAGGAAATATTGAAAGGGCTTCTCTAAACCAAAAAGAAAGGAAGGAAAGGGAAGAAAAAAGAAAAGAAAAAAAAAAAAAGAAGAAGAAGAAGAAGAGGAAGAACTAGGACTGAGGAAGATACAATCAGAGAGCAGTCACTCAAATAAGCCAGCATACAGATTTAATCATGAACATGCTTCAAACAAAATAAAATTAAAAAGAAAAAAATAAAAGAGTCATCAAAACCATAAAATGTGGGCAAGGGATGTTAGGAGGTAAATAATCCTTTTTGTTTGTATGTATGTCTCTCTTCTTAATTTTAATATAATAATGAAGTGTTTGAACTTACAGGACCATCAGGCTAAAACACACAATTATGGGAAGGGGTTAGCATACTTAAAAAACAGGGCAACCACAAGCCAAAACCAAATATTGCATTTGCAAAAAATGAAAAAAAAAAAATACACTCAAGCAGATAATAACAGGAGACCATCCAACCAAAAAAAAAAAAAAAAAAAAAAAAGAAGAATGGAGAACCATAGAATCAACTGGAACACGAGGATCAAATGGCAATAAATAATCATCTATCAATTATCACCTTAAATGTCAATGGACTGAATGCCCCAATCAAAAGACACAGAATGGCTGAGTGGATAAAACGGCAAAAACCTTCAATATGCTGCCTACAAGAAACTCACCTTAGGACAAAAGATACATATAGATTGAAAGTGAAAGGCTGGGGAAAAGTATTTCATGCCAATAGACATGACAGAAAAGCAGGAGTTGCAACGCTCATATCAGACAAAATAGACTTTAAAACAAAAGACATAAAGAAAGACAAAGAAGGACACTATTTAATGATTAAGGGATCCATCCAAGGAGAGGATGTTACTATCATCAACATATATGCCCCAAACATAGGAGCACCCAGATACATACAACAAATATTAACAGACATAAAGGGAGATATTGATGAGAATACAATCATAGTAGGAGACCTAAATACCCCCCTCACATCAATGGACAGATCCTCTAGACAGAAAACCAATAAAGCAACAGAGATCCTAAAGGAAACAATAGAAAAGTTAGACTTAATTGATATCTTCAGGACACTACATCCAAAAAAATCAGAATACACATTCTTCTCAAATGCTCATGGAACATTCTCAAGAATCGACCACATATTGGGACATAAAGCGAATCTCAATAAATTTAGGAGCATAGAAATTATCTCAAGTATCTTCTCTGACCACAATGCCATGAAATTAGAAATCAACCATGGGAAAAGGAAAGAGAAAAAACCTACTCCATGGAGACTAAACAACATGCTACTAAAAAACCAATGGGTCAATGAGGAAATCAAGAAGGAAATTAAAAACTATCTTGAAACAAATGATAATGAAGACACAACCTCTCAAAATCTATGGGATGCTGCGAAAGCAGTGCTCAGAGGGAAATTTATAGCAATCCAGGCCTTTCTCAAAAAAGAAGAAAGATCCCAAATTGACAACTTAACCCTCCACCTAAATGAATTAGAAAAAGAAGAACAAAGAAGTCCTAAAGTCAGCAGAAGGAAGGAAATTGTAAAGATCAAAGAAGAAATCAATAAAATAGAGACTCAAAAAACAATAGAGAAAATTAATAAAACCAAGAGCTGGTTCTTTGAAAAGGTGAACAAAATTGATAAACCCCTGGCCAGACTCACTAAAAAGAGGAGAGAAAGAACCCAAATCACCAAAATTATAAATGAAAAAGGAGAAATCACAACGGATACAGCAGAAATTCAAAAAACCATAAGAGAATACTATGAACAACTATATGGCAATAAGTTTGACAATCTGGAAGAAATGGACAATTTTCTAGAATCTTACAGCCTGCCAAAACTGAATCAAGCAGAAACAGACCAACTGAACAGACCAATCACTAGAAATGAAATTGAAGAGGTCATAAAATCACTCCCTACAAATAAAAGCCCAGGACCAGATGGCTTCACAGGTGAATTCTATCAAACATATAAAGAGGAATTGGTGCCCATCCTCCTTAAACTCTTTCAAAAGGTTGAAGAAGAAGGAATACTCCCAAAGACATTCTATGAGGCCACCATCACCCTCATTCCAAAACCAGGCAGAGATACCACCAAAAAAGAAAACTATCGCCCAATATCATTGATGAATATAGATGCAAAACTTCTCAACAAAATCTTAGCCAACCGAATCCAACAACATATCAAAAAAATTATACACCATGACCAGGTTGGGTTCATCCCAGGTTCACAAGGATGGTTCAACATACGCAAATCAATCAACATCATACACCACATTAACAAGAAAAAAGTCAAAAATCATATGATCATCTCAATAGATGCAGAAAAAGCATTTGACAAAGTTCAACATCCATTCATGATCAAGACCCTCGCCAAAGTGGGTATAGAGGGAACATTCCTGAATATAATCAAAGCCATTTATGATAAACCCACAGCAAATATAATCCTCAATGCGGAAAAACTGAAAGCCTTCTCACTCAAATCTGGAACAAGACAGGGATGCCCACTCTCACCACTGCTCTTCAACATAGTTTTGGAAGTCTTAGCCACAGCAATTAGACAAACAAAAGAAATCAAAGGCATCCATATAGGAAGAGAAGAGATCAAACTGTCACTGTATGCAGATGACATGATTCTATACCTAGAAAACCCTAAGGACTCAACCCCAAAACTCCTTGAACTGATTAATAAATTCAGCAAAGTGGCAGGATATAAGATTAACATTCAGAAGTCAGTTGCATTTCTGTATACCAGCAATGAAGCATTAGAAAAGGAATATAAAAATACGATACCTTTTAAAATTGTACCTCACAAAATCAAATACCTCGGAATACACCTAACCAAAGAGGTAAAGGACCTATATGCCGAGAACTATAAAACCTTAATCAAAGAAATCAAAGAAGATGTAAAAAAATGGAAAGATATTCCATGTTCCTGGATTGGAAAAATCAATATTGTGAAAATGGCCATCCTACCCAAAGCAATCTACAGATTCAATGCAATCCCTATCAAATTACCCATGACATTTTTCACAGAACTAGAACAAACAATCCAAACATTTATATGGAACAACAAAAGACCCAGAATCGCCAAAGCAATCCTGAGAAACAAAAACCAAGCAGGAGGCATAACTCTCCCAGACTTCAAGAAATACTACAAAGCCACAGTCATCAAAACAGTGTGGTACTGGTATCAAAACAGACAGACAGACCAATGGAACAGAATAGAGAATCTGGAAATTAACCCTGACACCTATGGTCAATTAATCTTTGACAAGGGAGGCAAGAACATCAAATGGGAAAAGGAAAGTCTATTCAGCAAGCATTGCTGGGAAACCTGGACAGCTGCATGCAAAGCAATGAAACTAGAACACACCCTCACACCATGCACAAAAATAAACTCCAAATGGCTGAAAGACTTAAATATACGACAGGACACCATCAAACTCCTAGAAGAAAACATAGGCAAAACACTCTCTGACATCAACATCATGAATATTTTCTCAGGTCAGTCTCCCAAAGCAATAGAAACTAGAGCAAAAATAAACCCATGGGACCTCATCAAACTGAAAAGCTTTTGCACAGCAAAGGAAACCCAAAAGAAAACAAAAAGACAACTTACAGAATGGGAGAAAATAGTTTCAAATGATGCAACTGACAAGGGCTTAATCTCTAGAATATACAAGCAACTTATACAACTCAACAGCAAAAAAACCAATCAATCAATGGAAAAATGGGCAAAAGACCTGAATAGACATTTCTCCAAGGAAGATATACAGATGGCCAACAAACACATGAAAAAATGCTCAACATCGCTGATTATAAGAGAAATGCAAATCAAAACTACCATGAGATACCACCTCACACCAGTCAGAATGGCCATCATTCATAAATCCACAAATAACAAGTGCTGGAGGGGCTGTGGAGAAAAGGGAACCCTCCTGCACTGCTGGTGGGAATGTAAACTGGTACAGCCACTATGGAGAACAGTTTGGAGATACCTTAGAAATCTATACATAGAACTTCCATATGACCCTGCAATCCCACTCTTGGGCATCTATCCGGACAAAGCTCTACTTAAAAGAGACACATGCACCCGCATGTTCATTGCAGCACTATTCACAATAGCCAGGACATGGAAACAATCCAAATGTCCATCGACAGAGGATTGGATTCGGAAGATGTGGTATATATACACGATGGAATACTACTCAGCCATAAAAAAGGATGACATCATGCCATTTGCAGCAACATGGATGGAACTAGAGAATCTCATACTGAGTGAAATGAGCCAGAAAGACAAAGACAAATACCATATGACATCACTTATAACTGGAATCTAATATCCAGCACAAATGAACATCTCCTCAGAAAAGAAAATCAATCATGGACTTGGAGAAGAGACTTGTGGTTGCCTGATGGGAGGGGGAGGGAGTGGGAGGGATTGGGAGCTTGGGCTTATCAGTCACAACGTAGAATAGATTTACAAGGAGATCCCGCTAAATAGCATTGAGAACTATGTCTAGATACTCATGTTGCAACAGAAGAAATGGTGGGGGAAAAACTGTAATTGTAATGTATACATGTAAGGATAACCTGACCCCCTTGCTGTACAGTGGGAAAATAAAATTAAAAAAAAAAAAAATAAAAAATAAAAAAAAAAAAAAAAAAAAAAAAAAAAAAAAAAGAAAACAGGAATATGACATAGGTCAGTTTGTAAGATATCAATTATATGTTGCAATGGTACTATCATGGATATATATGAAATATTTTAAAAATTAAAAAAAAAAAAAAAAAAAAAAAAAAAAAAAAAAAAAAAAAACCTTGCCCTGTTTGAATGGATGTTGCCATGGTTTGCTCTAGTGATCCACTGCTTCCAGAGCTGAGCAATTCCCTTCTGTCCACACCCTCTCTCTACAGGCATATTAATAATGTCGTACAACCCATGTGCTATCTAATCTTTCTGGCCTGGAATTCATTTTATCTTCCTAAGCGGACTCTGCATATTTTGGGTTGGTTTCATTAAATTTTAATTTTAACGTTTGTTTCTCAAATACCATTTCCAATTACTGAAGAGGTAGAAATAGGTTTCAGTATCCCCTACATGCAAATGATACTAGTGCATCTTTGTTATAGCCAAAGATCTATTTGAAGTGATAAATATAAAAATTGAGTATAACTGCATAGCTGATGTATATTGTTATACTAGGGCCTTTAAATGATAGAGAATGATGAAGAGGAATTTAAAGGTAGGTTGTCTCACAAAAAGTGATACAATTTCAGATACTGAGTCCTATTTCTGATGAGATAAATGAGAGACTTCTAGATGCTATAATTCTGTACTTAACTGAAGCCAGTTCAAGTGTCTTAAACTAGTGACCAAAAATAGCCTGGAAAATGTTTTTAAAATGATTCTTCTTTCATCTGCTTCTCAGTATCTGCCCATTCTGAATCTCAAGCTCAAACACATCAATCTTAGATTACAAATTCTGTGATGTCTACGTGTATCAGCATGTTTTATTATTTCAAGATCTTTTTTTTTTTTTTTTTTTTTATTGATAGCTATTTCTCTGTGGCCATCTTCTTAACCCTTGCCAGAAAGTTGATTAAGCAAATTAGACAACTTGGAAATCCCTGGATTCTGGTTTATTTTCACAGGATATTTGTAAAGAAGTGGCCTAAGATTCTCTCACAGTTGCCTAAATGGGCCATCTTGATTGCCATCCAAAGTTAGTAGTGACTAGGTGTTTGAAACGAATCAGTCTGAAATTACAACATGATTCTCTAGTTTTTGAAGACTTGTAAACACTGTAAAGAAATTCTCTGTACTAGACAAAAGATTTTTCATACTCATTAAAAAAAAGATATTGAAGGAGTCTTCATCTGGATGGTCTTGGGGCACTTTTTAAAAAGTGATATTAATAGTGACATTTCGACTCCATGACCTTTGAGTCTGGCGTTCTGCTTTTGTTTACAGCTGAGTAAGTGCCCTGGGTATTAACCCTGCTGCAGATAACTATATACCCTGGATAAAATATTAAAAATTACTCTGTGAGGGCATGAGAAGGAAGCCCAAAGCAGGAAGATCGAGGAGGCAGGCTGACTGCCAGAAGGAAACTGTTTGATGTGAGTTTCCTTTTTATTCGGCTTTGAGACCGCTGGCAGGCCCTGGTCTACGTCATGCCAGCCATTAAAATGTAATGGAAAACTTGCAGATGTTCTGGCTTGAGCAACCAGAGCTCAGAGCTTGGAGCAACCACAGCTGCTAGGAACAGAAAGGGTAGAGGAGAGAGCCAGATGTTTATACGACCCTACAGTGTGTTATTATGACTGATAGATGATTCGTCTACAAATAGTCATACTGTAATATCTATTAGGAAAATGTGCTACATCAAAATGGAACAAAAGAAGATAAATCAGGAGTTCCTGTCGTGGCGCAGCAGAAATGAATCCAACTAGGACACATGAGGTTGCGGGTTTGATCCCTGGCCTCACTTAGTGGGTTAAGGATCTGGCGTTGCCGTGAGCTGTGGTGTAGGTCGCAGATGTGGCTCAGATCCTCTGTTGCTGTGGCTGTGGTGTAGGCCGGCAGCTGTAGTTCCAATTTGACCCCTAGCCTGGGAACCTCCATATGCTGTGGGTGTGGCCCTAAAAAGCAAAAAAAAAAAAAAAAAAAAAAAAAAAAAAGAGGGTAAATCAGTAGAATTCAATGGACATGCCACACTGATAACTGTCCAACACCTAGCATACATTGTACTTCATATGCGGAGAGAAGTACAATCCCCTCTTCTCAAATAGGAAGGATGAGAGTCCATAAATATAAATTTGTTTTCTTTCTATAACCTCATCTGCTGCTGCATATGGAAATTCCTGGGCTAGGGGTTAAATCAGAGCTGCAGCTGTAGGCTTACACCACAACCACAGCAACACTGGATCTAATTCTCATCTGCAATCTATGCTGAAGCTTTTGGCAATGCCAGATTCTTAACCTACTGAGCCAGGCCAGGGATCAATCCTGCTTCCTCACAGACACTACTGGTTCCTAACCTGCTGAGCCGCAACAGGAACTCCATGAGTCCATAAATACAATTAATCCTTAGGCATTTGGTTGAGCAACGTGGAAACATCCATTTTGAAATGCACATTTTTAGCGTTTAGTCTTATCAGTTTATTTACTAGAAAACAAATGTTGTATGTGACTTTAAGAAGGAGATGTTTCTTAAAATAACCCATCACTTTTTTCCCCATTTCTAATATCAACACACTGGTCCTAACTGAGAAAGTTTGTTTGAATTTCCAACATGATTTCCCTCACGGGTCTTGAATTTTTCATCCACTACCTAACTTGTCCAAAAAATGTGTCAGACAGCACCCATCTTGTAACTGAACTGCAACTCTGCTTCCTAATTTGATTTAATTGCATTTCTTTTGAAGCTTCTCTGCTTATCACACCAGCTTGGAATTTATGCCCTTACTTAATACCCAAGTCAACCTCTTCTGTTAGATTGCATTTACGTGGAGCCCAGCCCAGCACTGAGTGCATGATAGATGGTTTACGACTATTGAATGAATGAACTCATGAATAATTAAATTTTCTAGGAAAAGCAAAATGATGTTTAAAAGACTAGAAAGGAAGTTATTTTACTGGTCAGAATTTTTTTTTTTTTTAGGAGCAGCACCTGTGGCATATGGAAGTTCCCAAGCTAGGGGTTGAATCAGCTGCAGCAGCCAGCCTACAAGGCAGCCACAGCAACACCGATCCAAGCTGCACCTGCGACTGATACTGCAGCTTGCAGCAATGCCAGATCCTTAACCTTCTAAGGAGGTCAGGAATTGAACCCGCATCCTCATGGAGGCCAGGTGGGTTCTTAACCTACTGAGCCACAATGGGACCTGCTGCTGAGAATTTTTTTGGTAGATCCAGGCCTCAGACTTAGCTGTAACACAATCTATCAGAAGAGCTATGGAGTGTAGGAGTCCTTTCCTTCTTTTGGGGGGAATACTATATTCTTTGGTCTTCAGGGAAATGAAAAAACAGAACTCGAGCCCTTCTCTCACCCTGCTGAGTGGGAAACAACAGGCTCTGGAGACAGACAGACTGGAGTTTAAATTTTGGTTCTGCCACTTCCTAGCCACATGGCCTTATCAAGTTAACTTGGATCCTTGCAAAGTCTGTTTCCCTCATCTGTGAAATGAATGGGTTGTTCTTGGGACTTCTTTCTTTAAATACATTCAACTTTATTTCATTAGAAAAATTTATTTAAGCCATTGTGACCATAATGCCCATGCCTTGATGTCGTGAGTAGGCACTGCCACCCCCACTGCCCCCTTCAGATCAATACACACACACACACGCACATATTCCACACTCTATTGGAGGAAGGATTTAAAAATGTAAAACAATGTAAATGAGACAAAAATAAAACATGCTTAGTAAAATAGTACCTGGTTCCCAGCAGTAATTTTAACTTAGTCTTACTGAACTTCCCAAGTGCTAGTCAGGTTGCACACCTTATTTCAGATCATGTCCACAGCTGGTGGCTACTATTTTTTTGGTTCATTTTACAGATTTTTTAAAAGAAAGGTTGTCTGTCGATTTTAAGTAGTTGATATTCCCACCCAGATGCCTGTAATGGGATTGCCAGGTCTTGGCTCATCCCCACTTCTCTAGGCTGCCTGTTGGAAGGATTTACCATCATTTTCACTATATTAAGTACCTTGTTTAGGGAACAGCAGCCCTCCTTGTATTCTTCATTTAAAAGGTGACTATAATCAGCTTCCGAGGACTTGGGAGGCTGGGGGTTGAGAGATGGTTAACGTGACCATCAACCAAAAGTGCAGAAAGATCGCCACGCGACTACACCTCCTTCACCAAGTCCACAAAAACTGAATTTTTCATAAGACTCAAATCAGAGGATCGCTCTGTTTCCCCCCAGAGTCCTATTTTTTTTCAACTGCCTGCTAAATCGATAACCTAAGAATTTATGTTTCTGTGTGTCATAAAGATGTTTAGAATATGCTTGGGTCAATAAGGATTCATTTTCCTCAGAGTAACCATATTTAGAATAAGGTTTGTTTTTTAAGAACTCATAAAAAAAAAAAAAAAAACCCAGAAAACCTCACAGTGTTAACCACGGGGCAATGTCAACTTGGAAATCTTAGGGGTTGGGTCAGCCACACTCATGTTTGAGATTCTGGTTCCAGGAAGTCTAGCTGCATCTGACAGACGGGCCGCTCCGATAAAGGGTTGTCCTCCCATGTCACCCTTGCTTGGCAAATGCATGTAAAAAGGGATATCCTGAAAAGTGACATTTTTTAGAGACATTGCTGTTCACTGGCTGCAAGGACTGCTTGATGGAAGACAAGCTCATGCCCTTTAGCTCCACCTCCCTGCTCCGAGGCTGGACCCATCAATTCTCCCCTTCCATAAAGATGTCTGAGCTGTCTCTTGACCTAATTTATGCTTCTGTCCTTATTTGGCAATTTACTTTCCTGGGTGAACATCCCAAACAAACAAAAGCAGCTCTTCTGGAAATTCCACGTTATCCTTCTTTCATATCATTTCTTAAAAGGTGCATCATAGTCTAACTGGCTTGTACTTTATCAAATGATCAGAATGCTTTCCTAATTTTGAACATGCTGTGGTGAGAGGATTTCCTGTTATCATGAAAAGCTCAGTGAACTTTGGTTTAGTGGTTTTCAAGTGTTCAATGTGGAAACTGAAAATATTCAGGTTGGGAATCAAGACTTTAATCGCCCTGGATTTCTAAAAATAAATATTAATTAAAAATCCTTTAAAGGTCCATATTATGGCATTGTTTTCAAATACAGGAAGAAATTTTCACTGGTTTCTAAGTGGTGGGGTTCTATTTTCATCATATTTATGATTAATAGTCCCCCTCCTCTGTTTACTAACTTTAACTTTATTATTTATCTACTATGTGTAGGTCCAGTTAGGCTAGGTTGGTTAGAAAGAAAAAAAAAAAAGCTATAAAAATTTTCTGCATTTTAACTGAAAGTTGCATGTGAAATAGTTAAAATGTGAGAAAATTAAGCAATGTCTTGTAATTCTAGTTTTTACCTCTGCAGCATGAGCTTATTCTACAAAGTGTAGTAGTTACACCTTAGCAGGCTGCTAAGAAGAAAGTGAACAGATACCGTTAACTATTGCAAACATGAGAACAGCTGTACCATCTGGGTTTACCTTTAAGGTATTTTACTTTATTATTTAGAAGAATGGAAGAATTATTTCAGATGTTACAATTATTTCAGGTGTTACAGGACTTAAAATGTTTGTTGCAGACTTACAATGTTTGTTGGAGGCTTAAAATGCAGCCATAGCCCAAAGCTAAAGGCTGCGATGCATCGGTGAGTCTCGGTGAGTAAAAGGAGGTTTCTTGCTTTCTTGCCTCAGTCTAATCGAAACTGTGATGATGGCCAGAACTCCAAAGCCAAAAACCACACAACGCAACACGGTGACTCGGGTTTTCTCACATCGTGGAGACCTGGTTCTGAGCAAGTAGGAGTGGGGCCTGCACCTTCCCCTCATTTCCCGGGATCCACCCTCCCCCACGGGGCCTCCTGAATAACCTGGGAGTTATCCATCCTTGGCAGCAGTTGAATGCCGCTCTTGGGGCCACTCGATTATGGAGACTGCACTGTGGGCTGGCAGATTTGATTTGATTTGATTATTTTAGTTTATTTTAATTTTGTTTTCTTGGCCATGCCCCTGGCATGCAGAAGTTCCTGGGCCAGGGATGGAACCTGAACCACAGCAGTGACAGCGTTGAATCCTTAACCACTAGGCTACTAGGAAACTCCTGGGTTCGCATTTTATTTTTTTAAATCTTTATTTATTTTATTTTATTTTTTGCTTTTTAGGGCTGCACCTGTGGCATATGGGAGTTCCTAGGCTGGAGTCAAATCAGCCCACACCAGAGCTACAGCAACACCAGACCTGAGCCACGTCTGTGACCTACACCACAGCTCACAGCAACGCCAGATCCTCAGCCCACTGAGCTGGGCCAGGGATCGAACCTGCACCCTCATGGATACTAGTTGGGTTTGTAACCTGCTAGGCCACAACGGGAACTCCCAGAGCTGGCATTTTAAAGCAAGCTTCCTTGAATCCTACTACCACAAGGAAACGCCGGACTTCTGACCCAGAGGGACCACAGGATAGTAACTGCATGTCATTTTATGTTCCCAAGTTTATGGGAATTTGTTCATTTCTTCTGTAGTTTTGAAAAGTCTAATCATGGAGTCACACAGCCAAAACTGCTAGATGTTTTGAGGTACTTGTATATTTGACATAATGTTTAGATGACTAACCTATTGTTTCACCCTTGAAACTGATGTTTTAGTTGGGTATAGGCTAAATTTAAAAGTAACCATATTTAGAGCATTGTCTGTCTCCTTTTGATTTAATTTAATGCCAATTAATTTCACTCATTTTGATAACTGACATGGATAAGACTCGTGGGAAATCCTATAGCCTTTTCTCTTTTTCCAGAATCTTTCCTCCATTTTTCTAAAATTTTACTTTGAGCACAATTCACCTCAATTTCAAAATGACTGCATTCTCACCTCAAAGTAAGTAGCAATGATTCTAAACCCCTCAATGCCTTTCCCAGTCTCCTCAGAGACAGAGGATAACAGAAATTTTGTGAACCACAAAGTCGAAATATCAGCATACAGCATGAGAATTTAGAGTCTCCAAAATGATTTAATGACATTGCAGGCTTGCAGTTAACTTTATGCTTGTTATTCCTTTTATTCCTGGACATAAGAGCATCGGTTCACCTGGCCCTTTCTTCTCTCTCTTTCTGCCCTGAATGCAAGACGGTGGCCACTCGCAATAATATCGTTGTCCCAATATCTGTGTTATTGCAGAAGGACAAGTGTGGTGGAAAATGAGGAAACAAACAAGCAAAATCTCATCCATACCTGTATTGCAGAGGGTGCGTCAGGTGTGGTGGCGGAGAGGCTGGGGAGGGTTAGAGAAGGTGTCCCAGGTGCATTCTTCACGTGGTGATGCTTTCTGTCAGGAGATTTGGCTTAAAGAGAAAGAGATACTTTGCTGAACACCCTCAGTGCTTTTTCATTCACCTGTTCATTCCAAGATTGCTCGCCTAAATATTAAACAAAGACATAGGAACACATGCTGAACTAAACACAGTTACATGAACCATGTGCTTGATGAATACAGTTCGATGAAAAACAAACAGGAGTCTGGAAATTTGTTAGACGTGAAGTTCATGGATCTATGCAGATTTCTCTATGTGGATTCTTCCCCTTTGGTCATTCAAGGGATACCTCCCCTTTCTACGATGTCCCACTAATCTTTATCACGTCATAGGTCAATGAGATCAATGGATGCTTTGATTCACAATAACATACTCATTGTTCCTATCAGATCATTGCAGATAATTTTCATCCCCATGTTACAGATTCAGTGATAAAAAATTATGCAGCATTACAGAAAGGGTGACCCAGGACAAAGCATCTCGAACTGTGTTCCCTGAGAACAATGTATCGCATATCTCGGTGGATGCTTTAGAACAGAAGGTTCCATGAGCAAGTACGTTTGAAAAAATGCCCTTCTTAGAGTTTAATAATAAACATTAGTATATATTAAAGGGCTCTGAGAAGCTATAATGTATGAAATTAAAGCAAGGGAAGGATAGAGAAAAGAATCAAAGTAAAAGACAGACACCTGCTTAAAGATTAAAGGATCCAACTTCACTGCACCAAGGTAGACCTTTTCTCAGTAGCCCTCCTGCTATTCCTTGGCCCCTTCCTGAAAACTTGCCTCTCCCCCAACCTCATCACCAAAGCTGTTCTCTAGACAGCAACACGAGAAGCCAGGCCAAGGGTCTTCCACTAACAAAACACACACCCACTGGGCTCATGCTCTGTGCCAGCCAGTGTGGTGTGCACCTGATGTCTGATGTTGATCTGGAACAGTGTCTCCTGCCTGTCTGCTATGAGGAGAGACCAGTAGAGAAATAAATAAGCAGCTGCATTAAAATGATACGGAAGATAATCAGGGAAAAGCAAAGGCTGTTCATGGAGTCCAGCAAGAGCAGGTAACATCAGACGGTGGGGGAAGAAGCAGGGAAGGCTTCCTGAAGAAGGAGACAGTTAAGCAAAAACCTAACTGGTGGGTGTCTGTGACCAGGTAGAAGAGCAATCTCCTTGCAGGACAGAAAGCCTAGAAGGAGATTCTTTCTGGAAGGCTGGAGCTGCCCGTGAGAGTGTTGTTACACATTCTGAAGAACCTCCAGGAATTAAAAAATTTTTTTTTCCTTCAATGTAAGTTATTTTTATCCATTTAATTTTTCTCTTAGAGGTACATTTATGCACGTGTGTAATTCACGGACCTATTAACTTCAGAGTCAGGACAGCATCAGTGTGTTCAATACTTGCTGCTAAACCTACAATGAGCCCCCAGAAGATTTAGGGTGACTGATGCTATTGAGCCGGGGGTACACCAAGTCCTTTCTTGTGGCTCCATTTCCTCCTCCATGTGTACAAAACTTTTATTTAGTGTCTTTCCACTTAAGCAAACTGGTAGATTCCAGGGTTAGTCAATATCAACGCCGGACACGCCTCCCTACATTTTCGTCTGGTGTTTGCTAGACTTGAGAGTGTTATATGATTGTTCATTTAGCAGCAGTCTCTAAATAAGAAAATACTGCAACACATGCTTGAGGTTTCTTTTTTTTTCCCTCCCAATTAAATTTTAAATGAATGCAGAAATCTGGATGCTTACTCCCTTTAAGTGGTTTAAATTTGAACAATACATTTTGCATTGTGCAATAAAGAACCAGCTGTAAATGCAATGAGTATTTGTTTATGATGTCTTGGTGGTAATTGGGTTTAGCAAGGCATGCAAAGAGCAGTTTTCTTCAAATGACTTATTGGAAATAGGAAACGAGGACACGTTTCCTTTCTATAGGCGAGCGTCCTTTCTTCAATCCCAGGGATGGTATTCTGAATAAATTGCAGTACAGATTTAATGCTGAGCATAAAAGACCATTGTCCCAGATGCATGGACATAACTTATAATTACTGTACTATGTAAACTATGCTATTACTATTTGACTTACATTTGCTATAATTACTGGATATTATTCTTCAAGTAGCTAGGAATAAATGATCATTAACCGATGACGTCCTGTGTAATTCTGATATATGATAACCAGCACAATTTGATTCTTTTCTCTAGAGGTAAAATGCTTAGCTTATACTAACAATTTAAGAATTGAGTGGGCAGGGTTTAGAACCTGCTTCCTGAAGATCACAGAAACGTTTTGCTGCTTCTATAAAATTCCACCAGTTTATTTGTTTTCCATTAACATGTTTATTTTTAACCGGTCTGTGTTTTTCTAGGCAAGAATCATGATCCATCAGGACCTCCTTTGTGCCAGCTGTGGTTCAACTGTTTTTTACGGCTGTAGGAAGAAGCGCACAGGATGACACACAATTGTCTTTAAGGTTAGAGATTTCATCCATGACAACTGAGATGCCTTTTTTTTCCCAGTGACTGAATTTTCACCTTCAAATCCCAGAGGTCACCCAAAGGTAATGTTTTCCTTAAAACATACCTATTAAAGTGACCTAAGCCTTAACATAAACAAAATCTTTTAAAATGCAGACACCCGAAAAATCCTGGATTTCAATCCTGGCTCCAGGGTTTGAATATGAAAAGGAGAGCGAGGCATAATGAAATTCCTTTTGAAGCAAGGCTTCTAACCCTAATTTTAAAGAAGTAGCCTAATTTAATCATCAGCTGCCCCTTTTCCTCCCCCCAAATGCAGCCCCAGCTTAGATGTTCTTCTTTCGCTGAAAGAAAGAAGTCACTCATCAACTGTAATCACTAACTCTTACCAGTTATTGTCTTTTTCCACACAGCCCAGGTAATGTATTTCTACTGGGCGGACCACTAGGTTATTAAAAGTGAAATAACGCCCACCTTTCATAGCCTAAACTCTCCCTAGCAATATCATCGCAGTGGCGAATCACATAGCCCTCCCACTCTTCTGACCATTTGACTCAGCTCTAAAAGTTTATGGATACATGCTGTCTTAAGGTCCGATTAAAATAAATCAGGAAGAGGAATATAAAGTCATGTTCATTAAATGCCTACTATGTGTTGAACGAGTTTATAGAAACAGCTTGGCTATTAGTCACTTGGTTTTGAAGACGAGGCTTTAGAACTCCTGTATGATTTTCTCAGTCCCATGTCTTGTGTGACTTGTGGTTTCCTGAACTTTGTGAGGTTCTCACAATCCACCTTGTAAACTTGCTGAAGGGCTGTTTGTCGCTCAGGCTGGAGCTGCCCAGACGTGATGGACAAGGAAGCAGTGTGTCTTAGAGGCAGAACCAGTGCTTCCAGTTCCCGGCGGTGGGACCAACTGGATGAGAAATGGAATTAACTGCACCTCTTCATCCAACAGCATCCTGCCACATTTCTATAGTGTGGGCTTTATGTCCACAAACGGGCCTCGAAATCTGAAGATGCATGGGAGGGACTGCCAAGAAGATGAAACACTGCCAGTATTTATTCTCAGGCCATTTAAAAGAAGGACAGCCAATTACTTTGTTCTTTTACTTCAAAAATTTTTTTTAGTGTTATAAGGGAAGCACACACATTTCAGAACATATGAAGACACAGCAGCGAGAAAATAAAAACTGCACATAATGCTGCCACAGGGAATACCCACACTCATTTATGTGTCTCTATAAGTACGTGTTTAAAATTGGAATCCTATATAAATATTTTGAAAATTAGAATCCTAATGTAAGCAGGAGCACTTGAAACTTACTTTCTTTGAGTCTGTCTTAGATTTTTTATTCCCACTGCAATTAGAGAAGCTCACATCTTGACATGGAAAGCCACATAGTCCCAGAGGGAATTTTTTTTTTGGGGGGGGCTGGTATACACTACTCTGAACATCCCCCAGTGCTCTTAAATATACCGGAAAACATGATTTTTCATGGCTGGTCAGCCCCATGGACATAATACAGTTTATTTAAAGATCCCGTGATTGTTGGACATTTAGTTTGAAAACAGTTTTCTGTTGTTGTTAAGTCATGCTTCAATGAACATGCTTGGGAACTCCTGAGAGGAACTTCCTGCTCTAGTTCACAGCTACGTCACAGGGTCAAGCGTACCGGCCAGCACAGGGCGAGTGCTCAATAAAAATGTTGTGCATTAATTAATATATTTTTCTGAATCTCTTCTTAATCTTCTTGGGCAAAATTTCTAGAAATGGAATTACAGGGTCAGAGTCAATGAGCTTTAATAAGTTTCCGTATAGGGCCCTACAGTTCCCGCTTGTATTAATACCCAGGGAAGTGGGACTTATTCTCACTGAAGCTGCTGATTAAATGGAAGGATTTACATTTATAATATAAACATAGCCGGTACAACACTGGACACCCTTCTGATCTTCTAATTCTACCAGCTACACAAATAGCAACTCAGTTTCATTTCATCTTTCTTTTTAAAAATGTACGTTAATGATTTTTAAAACTTTTCTCCTCTTGAAATCCTCTGAATAATGTCAACTGTCTGCTTCCCTTTCAAAAAATTATTGAGTTATGGTATTTTTCCTGTGTGTATGTTTTGGGGTGTGTGTGGTCAGCATTTCACATGGCAATGTCTTACTTCTTCACCTAGGTTGTAGACTCACTGAAGACAGAAACTTGTAGTGATGGAGGCTCGGATTCTTAATGGTTCCATGACTCTGTGCAAGTGATTTAACTCTGTTTTTTCATTTCTCACTGGGATCAATGATACCTGCCTCTCGCTCTAAGGATTAAATGAGAACATGTGAACACAGAGCCCCTCATATATTAAGTGCTCACTAAATTTTGCTTCCGTTTTAATCTTGCACTTCTCCAGAACTATGAAGACATCATTTTGGAGAGTAGAAGTCCACTCAGTGAGCTGGAAATAGGATCTGTGGGGCCTCTGTGGACTGTCCTGCCAGGAGCAAATGAGTGGGGACAGGAAGATGTAATCTTTCCTGGGACTGACATTCTTACCTGGAGAATGGGCACCAGTACCATGACTCTTACAGGTGCCTCTGGAGTTACCTCCTGTAGTCAGAAAGATGGGACATAGGACCACGCCTTTAGCTAATTTCTCAGAGCATCTCTGAGGGTACACTTGAAAGTCAAAGTGCCTACCTGGGAACAAAGCTGGATGCAGACTTGAGACCAGTCTTGCACTGGGGGGAAATACCATCTTGGCAATTTTCCTGCCATCTTTTTTTTTTTTCAACCATTGGTAATAGTGTTAAATTTGTAATCAGGTGATATTTATGGCTTAAACCTGTTTACCAATATCCCTTTTGATGAAATGTTTGGGAAAGATTTATTAGGCATGAAAATCCTGTTTTCCACTCTTTGCATCTGCTGTCAAAGTATACCACTGTTCAAGAGCCAGGTCCACTTTCAAAGCTCACTGAGCCTGGATTCCTCTCAGCCTTGTAGTCCCACCTCAGCTACAGAGGCCCCAAATGGGGAGTTCCTGTTGTGGCTCAGTGGGTTACAAATCAGACTAGTATCCGGGAGGATGCAGGTTCGATCCCTGCCGGTGTTCAATGGGTTAAGGATCTGGTGTTGCTGTGAGCTGTGGTGTACGTAGCAGATGCAGCTTGTATTCAACCCCTAGCCTGGGAACTTCCACATGCCATGGCTGCAGCCGTTAAAAAAAAAAAAAAAAAAAAAAGCTCAAAATGTGACCTAGAAATCCACCTAGGCTTCCAAAGAAAGAGCTACAGTTCTCCTGGTCCCACTGATTTAGCAGTGATTTGGGGAGGTGGAAGGATTTTGGGACAAAATAGAACAAGTGGTTGTTTGGAAGTTCAAATTGTAATCACATGCAAAAAAAAAAAAAAGTTCAGGAAAGGCTATAAAAAACTTTGGCGCCAAAAAACAAGGGGTAGAAAAATGCGAAGCATATCCAAAGGTAAGTTTTTAAAAGTAGGATCCACATGATAATAAAGATTTAGAGGTCAAATGGACTTTTTATGTATATATTTTGCTTTACAGCAAAAAACAAAAAGCTTGAACTAGAAAAAGGTTCCAACTAGATTGATTTTTTTACTCTTCATTGCAGGTAATTTACCCTCCAAAGGAAAAGTTGTGAATGAACAGAAGAAGGATGTATGTGTCCCAATTTTCATACGAGGGGCCGATGGACCTACTGCTCAAACCTGTGAGACCCAGAGATTGAGAGACCTTGGAGCCGAACATCCCCTGGAGAAAAACCCAAGTGGGTCTCTGAGAGGCAGCACTGGGAGGGACTTCATGCTTCTAGCGATGCCTCTAGGGTCCCCATCCTACTTCCCCCCCCTTTCTTCATCTAAGACAAGTAGGACCGAGGAGACAAACATAAGTTTGTTAGAAACAGAAAGGACACTGTGTTGGGAACAAGTTTTACCTGAGAGAAGGGAATGCGGAAGGGCAGAGAAAACTTTAAGCTTGTTATTATTATTTTTTTTTAATAGAGAGCCTGTTATTGTTGACAGCAGGCTATTTTCCTGAAGAAAAATAAAACATCAAACCGATATGACAGTTAAATCAGTCTTGAAATTTTTGCTACACTGTCAGGTGGAAAGGAGAATTGTGTTAGAAGGTAGAGCAAATACAAGAGAAATTGAAGGAACACTGTACATCAGCTAGACTTCAATAAAAAAAAAGTGGTGTTTTGACTCGGAGCTCACATAACATGCTGATGATTTCTGCACTGAATCAATATTAGATTAACTGTGGGTGTTAGACAAGTTTTTTTATTTTTATTTTTTTGTCTTTTTAGGACTGTACCTGCAGCATACGGAGGTTTCCAGGCTAGGGGTCAAATCAGAGTTGTAGCCACCGGCCTACAACACAGCCACAGCCACACCAGATCCAAGCCATGTCTGCAACCTACACCATAGCTCACAGCAACACTGGATCCTTAACCCACCGAGTGAGGCCAGGAATTGAACCTGCAACCTCATGGTTCCTAGTCAGACTCGTTTCCACTGCGCCCCGATGGGAACTCCTATCAGACAAATTTAATTAAACTATTCTTTAATTAAAAATTCAAAAGCAAAAAACAAAACAAAGCAAAAAACAGAAGGTATGGCTGAGACCAGTGGGGAGGACCCTTTGGAAAGATGTGTATTCAAAATTTACCAGAATGCTTTTTGTATGTGTGGACCTGGTTGTCAAGAGCCTACTTACATTGGTGATGGGACCAGGGCTTATGTCACTGTCCTTCACTCCGTAGTTAGTGTTATTTCGTAAACTTGCAGATATAGTTGGTTAGAACCTATTATGTGGGCTTATTAAACCTTGCATGCATAGACACAGCATCTATCTTTCAGTTTATGGCCGAGGTTAAAATTCTCCACGTGTGAAGAAGAAGAAGCCGTGCCAGTGACCGCACTAACAGCGTTCACCACCCGCAGCAGGGACAGGTGATCAGGATTCTGCAGCTCCTGTGATGCCACTTAAAGAGCATCGGAGGAGTGACTCTCACCCTTCACCTATTTTTCAGATGATAAAACTCAGGCCAAAAAAAGCAAAAAACTGACGCCAAACTTCAACCCTTATTAGTGATATGAATTAATGTGAACTCTCCAAAAACCTGCTCTGGAGTTTGATGGGTCGAAGTTTGAATTTCTTCTCTGACACTTACTTGTGCAATTTTTGGTAAGTCACTTAAGGCTCCCAACTCCAAGCTTGCTCCTTTTTCTGTTCAATGAAGATAGGCATGCTTCCTTTAAAGAGTTGTTTTAAAGGTCCTGTTAACTGTACTTGAGATTACGGAAAGTGCTTGTCTTAGTACTGAGCATACAGTGGACATGCAAACAGGGCTGGACTTACTATCATCTCTTTACTATAAATGGGTCCTTGGGTTGTGGGTCTCAAAAAACTATCTTGTTCCTTTCATTACATCACCAAGTTTTAAGAAAACTTTTAAAATGTTAAGAAATTCTTTAAAAAAATTTTTAAAATTCTTTTCTTTGAATTCTTTAAATTCTTGAATTTTCTTAGATTTCTTCAAGAAGTCCTTTTTTTTAGAATATTGAGAAAAGCCCGTCGTGACAAAATCTGCCACCGTTTTTCTACATTTGGAACATGAAGAGTTTGCAAACCCAGGAGAGAAAACTGTAACTCTGTGTTGTCGTTAGCTTGCCAGGACATCCTCATGGAACTGCCTGCACGGTATTTACCCAAGGAGGCCTCTAAATGCAGCATGCCTCACCAGAAATCACAAACTCTACCCACTGGGGAGGAGGCCAACTTGCGAGTAATGCACAGAGAGGTTAAACTCTGCTAAAAGTAAACTCAAAATGGCATTCTTCTCAAATATCGGGGGTATTGTCTCCTGCAGCTGTCAAAAGGGGAAGCTGCACATCCTTCGGTGAGAAATAGGACCGTCTGCCCAGGAGACACGAGATAATTTCCATTCGGCTTTGGCTCAATTAGAGATATGGAATAATAGACGCTCACTTTTTTGGGGTAATAAATGTCCCAATTTTCACATTTCTTTCGTAAGATGTAGTAACCACAGAGTATGATTATTTGGTAAAAATACTGGGGACTTGTGCACACTTTGTAAGGCACTGAATTAATTTACCATGCTTTCTCTATCACAGTCCTTTTAGGCTTATTAATCCTTTTTTACTTTGATTATTGTAAACATTCATAAAATTAACATTTTAAGTGGCCATTTTTTTTATAAGTATCTGTTGAGTTTACAACTGCTAATAAAGCTTAGGAAAAAGTCCTTCTAATGGCTGCTATTATTTTTTACAGGGTAGAAATAATGTGCCTTGCACGTGTAGTGACATCAAGTCAATCATGTTTATTTTCTCTGGACCACAAGCCAGAGAAAAAGGAATTCATCCTTTCTGGGTTGGAGACTTACCATTGACTGTAGGATTAGGTTCAAATGCCTTGAACCTTCTCTTTGCTTCATAAAATTGACCACAGCACATTTACAACCACAACGAACCCTTCAAAAATGTTTATACTACATCCATTCAATTTTATTGTACTTATTTGAACATATCTACTTGTCTACCTATGTCCCAACCTATATGTCTTTGTCTATAATCTATCTATCATCTATATATACCTACCCATCTATTCATCCACTTTTTTTTTTTTTTTTTGCTTTTTGCTTTTTAGAGCTACACCCACAGCATGTGGAGGTTCCCAGGCTAGGAGTCTAATCGGAGCTACAGCTGCTGGCCTACACCAGAGCAACGTCAGATCCAAGTCACATCTGCGACCTACACCACAGTTTACAGCAACGCCGGATCCTTAACCCACTGAGTGAGGCTAGGGATCGAACCCACAACCTCACGGTTCCTAGTCGGATTTGTTTCCGCTGTGCCACAACAGGAACTCCTGTTCATCCACTCTTAAGGACGACCAACTATTTTAAGGGCAGTGACTTTGTCCTAAATGTTTTTGTATCCTTAGAAACAGGTTCTTGATCTGGGTTGAAATTAGCACAGGATCAGTGAATGAATTCTCTGGCTGTGACTAAACTGTGGGCCTCTTACAGATGGAGACTGAATAGTAGTCCCCTTTATATCCTAGAGTTTAGCCTAGCATGAGATCCCTAGTAGGTCCAGAAAATGAATGTGGTTTAAATAAATAAGTGAATACACTAAAAAAATATAAAAAAATGCATCAAATTTAATTGTTATAATTACTGTTGGAAACTATTTGACTTCTAAATTTTGTTACATTTTGGCTTTTTCTTCATCTTTCGAAGGGACATGGGTTGGTTAAGATATTCCCAGATCTTTTTTTTTCTGACCAGAAACTAAACGGGTTATTCTGTGAGTTTGAGGCAAAGCTGGGGTAGCTGGGCCAATCGGCATTTACATGCATGAGTTGATTTCTGTGATAGACTTTCGTTGTTATTTGGATAAAAGGGGAAGAATTTTTTGAACAGGCATTTAAGGAGAACATAGAAATAATACTTTTAAAATAGGATATGATACCATCTGGTTTCTTATACATTTCCTGGCCAAAAACTAATGGAGCATATAAGTAAGAGTTTATCTCCGGACTTTCAATTCTATCCCATGGATCTATAAGCCTGTCCTTATCAGGACCACACTGTCTTAATAATTGCAGAGTTCTTATAAATTTGAAACAGGGAAGTGTGAGTTCCTCAGTATGTTCTGTTTAAATTATTATTACTATTATTATTATTATTTACTTCCTGGGTTCTTTGATTTTCCATATGAATTTTACAATCGGCTCATCAATCTCTAGAAAAAAGGCAGCTAGGATTTTAACACGGATTTCATGAACTGATGGACACTGGGACATTGTCAGATACTGTCATTTTCATGGCACTGTACCTCAATTCTCTTTTCCAGATTAGCCCTATATGAACTTCAGGGAAAAGAGCAGTTTTTCTATAACAATGCATGGAATGGAAATGATGTTCCATTGGGACAGCATGTGCCATCTCAACAATATTATGCCTTCAAATCCATGATGACAGGATGCCTTTCTGCTTATTTAGGCCTCCTCTAATTTCTTTCATCACTATCTTACAGTATTCAATATACAAATCTTGCACTTCTTTTGTTAATTTTTTTCTATGTATTTTACTCTTTGTGATACTATTATAAATTGAATTGTCTTTTTTTTTTTTTAAATCTTTTGTCTTTTTGGGGCCGCACCCGCAGCATATGGAGGTTCTCATGCTAGGGGTCCAATTGGAGCCACTCCACAGCCATAGCAATGCCAGATCCTTCACCCACTGAGCGAGGCCAGGGATCGAACCCACAACCTCATGGTTCCTGGTCAGATTTGCTTCTGCTGCACCACATCGGGAACTCCTGAATTGTCTTCTCAATTTCATTTTCAGATTGTTCTTTGCCAGAGTATAAAAATATAGCTGATTTTTGTACATTGATCTTGAATTCTGCAATTTTGCCGAGCTCATTTATTAGCTTTAATAGTTATTGGTAGATGCCTTAGAATTTTCTATATATAAAAATATATACATGGATTTGTGAACACATAGTTTTACTTTACCTTTCCAATCTGCATTCGTTTAATTTTATTTTCTTATCTAATTGCTGGAAATAATTTTTAAAATTACATTCAGTGTTCAAAAGTATTCACACATCGTTCTCTGGGAACACTGAACTCCTTGTTATCTATTTATTTGAAAGGTAAGTCATCTAAATTTAAACATCTTTCAGGCCTGAAGAATAATATATTTTTGCCATGAGCTTATTGGATAATTGTACTTCTTTAGCAAATTTCTTTTTATAGCACTTACGTGCCATATGTATTTCTGCATTGCTTTATAAGAGTTTATACACCAAGAATACTAACCTTTTAGTGGTAATACAAATGAGACATATATTTCCTAAGTTTGCTGTAATTTTATCTATGTTCTTCTCTGATATGCAGATGTATTATGTGTCTGTGTGATCATAGGTGGCAGTTGCTTGCTCTTTAGATTCTGCTTTGGGCATCAGACCTAGGAAGGCCCTTTCCGTCTCTAACATCATGTAAACATTTTCCCATTTTTTTCATGTCCTTTTGCAAATGCTCTGGTTTTGAGGACAGGCACTAGAATGCTCACGCAATGTTTCAGGTGTGTGGGTGTGTAGAAATGAAGTGGACTCCCCGTTAGGAGAAGTGAGTTATCGGGTGACTCCAAGGCTGTTATTTTCGGAAGCCACCTTCTCCTGTGGCAAGAACTGAAACCACTTTCCCAGATGGAGCCTCGGCGGTGTGCCTCGCAGTCAATTCCCTTGGAGAGAAGGCCACCTTTGCTGACTCTAATCACAAATACAATCCAATTAAAAGCTATTATGTTAATGTGAATAGAGAGGGAGATAAAACAAGACAGTGAAATGTTTCATTTAGGCCCCAGTGAGGTGATTTCTTAGGGCATAAAGAATCCCCATTAGGTTGGTTGCTGCAGTGACACAAGAAACATGCAAACCAAGCTACTGATTAAAATCTGGGAAAGAGAGATAAAAGGTTTATCAGTGTGACAAGGGGCTGCTTGATGGACTATTAGATGACACATTTGTATGTTTGCTTGAAAACCTTTCGGCTTCTGTCAGGCATTGTCATTGAAAAAACTGCTCTTTTCCCTTAAGTTCGTGTAGGGCTTATCTAGGAAAGAGAATTGATGTACAGCGCCACGAAAATGACAGCATCCTTTCTCTGTGCACATAACATTTTGTGTATTTGATGAAGATGGCCTAAAGGAGGAAGCCACTGCAGTAAAAGAAGTGGGTTCCTTCCCCAGGACCATTGACCTCAGGGATGTAAGGTTACTTGTGAAGAGTAAAAATCTGCATTGAAGAAAAGAAAAAAAATGGACTTTAGAAACTGACAATTTCGTCCCCTCTCATTTTAAACCACGTAGGTGTTGGTTTGGAAGAAACATTCAGGGTTTTTCATAACTCAGGTTTACAGGAACAAATTAAAACGGATTACGTTAATTCTTACATAATTTGTTTTCGGGTCTATCGCTCATCCTAATTCCACACAAGATTACATTCTCCAGTAGATTCATGAAATAGATTTGTCACGTGAAATCTATTTTTCTACATATCATTTACAAATATTTTCTCATGTTTGCATCCTCTCAGCTGCTCCCCAGAGGAAGACGCCATATGTATCATAAGATACTGCTGAGTAGGCAGCTGTGGCAGGGACTACAGTTGTCTAACTAAAACCCACGTGTCTTTCGCTCCATGTGAAACAGAAGTGTCCTGCAGGCTAGAATATGCTTCCCAGCCTCCTTTGCTTTACGTGAGGTCACGTGACTAAGTTCTAGCCACTCAAACGTCAGAGGAAATGGTGTGTGTCTCTTCTAGAAAAGACCCCAGACTTTCCCCATCCATCCAGCTTCATGATCAGACCTGGTGGTTGTGCTAAGGTGCTCCAGGAAGGTCTGATAATGATTCAGACTGGAGACAAAGGAGGAAAGAGAGAAGAGGGACATGAATGGATGAAAACAGTATTCACACAGGGAAGAAACATGATAAAGGTATATCAGACAAGCATAACTCATTCACAAATATTCGCTACCAAAAGTTCTTGTGAAATTTGTTCACAGATTGCGAAATGCTTCCTGCTGGTTGATAGTTGAAAAGATAGATGAAAGGGTTTTTCAATAACTGCCTTTAAAGACAATACACATTTTTATGTCCTAATGTGACTTAGTACATTCGGAAGGGGAAGCAAAGCACATTCAATTCTTACATGTTATCTGAAGTTTTTTGGTTTTTTTTTTTTTGGCTATGTGTATACTTTAATTAATTTTGAGAGGTAAAACTAAACTTGCAAGCGATATTTCCACTCTAAGCATCAAACAATGACACCAAAGAAGGGAGTCCTTTTTATTTCCTTTCCAGATTCTACGTGAGAGTTTTAGATCCTCTGTTGGATTGAGAATGCTGTCATTCATCTTTTGGGTCTGAAATAAGAATTTCATTTTTTAAAGAAAAGCTATGCGTGCTAGTTTCCTTTAAGAATCTAGAGATTGGGGTTCCTGTTGTGGTGTAGTGGAAACGAATCTGACTAGGAACCATGAGGTTACAGGTTCGACCCCTGGCCTCGCTCAGTGGGTTAAGGATCTGGCGTAGCCATGAGCTGTGGTGTAGGTTGCAGGCGCAGGTGCGGCTCAGATCTGGCATTGCTATGCCTGTGGTGTAGGCTGGCAGCTACAGCTCTGATTCGACCCCTAGCCTGGGAACCTCCATATGCTGCGGGTGCGGCCCTAAGAAAAAAAGAAAAAAAAAAAAGAATCTAGAGATTGACAGTTTACTTGACCCTTTGTGCTTCTACAGTGAAACCATGAGAGGACTCTTTTGTTTACTGTTTCTCAGCACCTAACATGTATCTGTTATACAGAAAGGCACTCAAAAGGAGTTTCTTGGCCAAGTGCATTAACCTGTGCATGTATAGCAAGGAACAAAAACCATCAAGAGACCGGGTTTCTCTGCAGACAGGAGAGGGTAAACTAAAGAGTGAAGAGCAAAACCAGGAAGAAGACACCTCAAGTTTGACGAGAACGCAAGGGACTTAGACTCACATGCCTGGTGTGGACTGTCAGAAATTAGCAGCTTTGCAAGAGTTCCCTGGGAAGGCATCAGGAGCAGGTACAAGGCTGCTGCATCCAGTCAGAAGTTGCTACTCAACTCCTGCTTTTGAATTAAGGTTGACGATATCTCCTTGCTTCTGCTAAGATTTTAACCACACACCTAATTTGTTTCACGAGCACGCTGACAGTGCAACGTAGTCATTCCTCCACATTGAAAGGGGTCATGGGCACAAAATGCAAAGCAAGGTGGAGGTGGACCTAACATGCATCCAGCTCACTGGATAGTCATCTGAGAACTTTTGCGTTCAGCCTCTTTGATGTATCAGTGTTTGACATGTATCAGTGTTCAGCAATGGGAACTGGCCAAAGACACACTGAGTAAAGGCTGGTGACCATCAGAGTGAAGTTCATTGGATCTAGTTTACTTTCAAGTTCATTCATTCACTCATTCACTCACCCACTCACTCACAAATATTTCTTGAGCAAGAAACAGATGCAATGAACTTTGCTAGACAATGCACAGAAGTACATTCAATAAGTAAGGCTCGGGTCAATGCCATTGAACCTCAAGTTGCTTGGAATCAGGTAGAGGAAATACCTCTACTACTAAATGGCATTTCCAAGGGCCATAAAGCATATTTACAAAGGACCTAAAGAGGTGTAGAGAAAAGAGGTACCATCCAGTTGAGGGTGGTGATTGGGATCACTGGAAATAAAGGTTTGACAAGGTACCTGTTGAAGACATTTGCAGCAGAACATTGAAAGGCACCAAAGATGATCAGCGGGCACACCTCCTTTCCTCCGTCCCCCCGCACAGCACAAGTCTGGGAAGGCATCTCTCCTAAAGCTTTTCTCAAGCTTCTTAAACATGAACCGCCTGAGTGTGGTCCAGAGCAGCAGAGCATCCCGTCCTGCATTTGACATGAAAAGAACAGCCAGGGAAGTGTCTAACTCTACGCATTTCTATAAGATGTCTTTACTATACGATGTAGTTGATATTTATCATTTCCAATATCAACATACATTGCACATGCAACCGCGCTGTGCAGGTTACTCACTGGTACATCTCGAGGAACTGTTATAGTTCAGAACCACATGCGAAGCCCGATTTCTGCTGTTGTAAAAGCCTGTGAACTAGGTGGAAATACAGCCGCTGTTGACTCTACTAATCACATAATAACAGGGCATATGAAGTTTTAAGGGTGGAACTTGATACTTGCAAATTGCCTCACAAAAGACCGATTGTCTCTTTTGGGATTTGGGCCACTGTTTTAACAAGTCTGAGTTGATCTGCATTCCTAGCGCCCTGCCACAGAGTGCTAATCCCCCTCCACCACTGAAAAAATACGCAGTTTCATCCTTTATATCAAAATGGGAAGGCACCACGTGCCCGGAGGTCATCTTTCTGTGGCTCATTGCTCTGCCAAAAGGATGGGGAACTGGTGGATTTCCTAGGAGAATCTAGGTGGGGAAAGAAAGAAGCAAAGGCCCCACACTGCCAGCTAAAGAGTGTTGTAATACATTGGATGACAGTGCAAAGGAGAATTAAATGCAGGGCATGTGGGGAACGAAATCTATACTGTCTCGAGCTCCACTGTGTGTTTAGGGCAGGGAATGAACAGCGGAGAGCAATAGCAGGGGGAGACACACCCTATCATGGAAGAGGATGAGCTGTCACTTAACTTTTAGTTTCCCCTCAATCTGTCTGAAGGCACCTGCTATAGAGCCTTGGAATCTCAGACTTGCAAGAGGCTTTGGGGACCTCCTGGTGACAAAGGGGTCAGTAAGTCTTCTGAATGCAATCATTCCCTGTCTCTCTGTGTGCATGGGGAATTCTGGAAGTTCTCCAGCACCTTCCTGGAGCTCCAGGAAACGTCCAGACCTCTCCCGGATCTTCTGTACCCTCACAGACTCCACGCTTGCTTCTCTTTTCGCTGCCACACTCCACAGCTGGGGGGAGGTCTCTGTGAGACAAATGTCTCCTCCACACTCTCTTCCCCCAACGATCCCTGCAGGAACTGAAGCACAGCTGGGTTTCAGCGTCTTCTCAAACCTCTTGGGAAGCTTGATATCTGCTTCTCGGGGGTTGGGGCCCTGGCGGAGGAGGGGCAGGTCCAGCAACTTGCTCAGGAAGCTCACCCCCGTGCTCCTGGCTGACCGTATGTCCTCTGATCAGGGGAGAATGACCACGGCTAGGGCGGAAAAACTGCTCTTCCATCATCACATATTCCCCACGTCTATTCTTTACGGCATAAACGTCAGCTTTGATACTAAAATTTAATTCACAATTTTTTAAAATGTAAAATACTCCTCCATTAAGGTTCTTGCCATAATTTTTTCCCATCCTTCAGGGGAGGGGATTATACAGGGCTTGTGCATCAGAGGCAGAAATCTTGAAGGGCATCTTAGAATTCTGCTTACCACACAGTCCTATGGCCTGTGCTTTACTGGTGCCATTTTTTTTTTCTTCTTTCTAGGGGTGCACCTGCGGCTTATGGAAGTTCCCAGGCTAGGGGTCAAATTGGAGCTGCAACTATGCTTGTGGCAACACTGGATCCTTAACCCACTGAGCGAGGCCAGGGATCAAACCCGTAGCCTCATGGATATGAGTTGGGTTCTTAACCCACTGAGCCACAACAGGACTCCTCTGGTGGCATTTTAATTCTGTTCTCAGTTCTCTCCTCAACACCCACCCCACCTACAGCTCGACAGAAGCAGCTGTCTAAGAAAACTCCTCCTCGGAGGACACTTAGGTCGTGAGCTGTTTCTTTTCTTCATCACGGATATTCCCCCTTCCAGAGGGGATGTGTGCTAAAAAGAGAGAAGGTGTGTCACTGCACTTGAGGACACCTGTTATGGAGAACAGAAACGAGACCTTGATGAGATAAATGCCTGACCTAGACTTCAAAAGGGAAGAAGGGATTGCAGCTTAACGGAGTCCAGGCATATCAGGATCTAAAATACTTTTGCATATGATCTTGTTTTATTGCACATGGACGACTGCCTTGAGCTAATGTGTCACCACATCGTACCTTTATGTGCTCATTTGCAGTTGCACAGTGACTAAGCAAACAAGAGCACTGTCAGAATGTCAGCCTGGTCACCACATTCAGAGGTCAAGCTCTTGACATTATTCAAAGTTCATGACCGCTTCTCAGAGAGTTTCCCAGTAGAAACCTTCTGAACTCATGAAACTAATTCTTGAGAAATGTAAATGTTTTGTAAAATAGTTTTGGATTGTGTCATGGTTGTCAATGGCTCATGAAATTCATCCAGTATGGTTATTTTATAACAGTCTCTGCTTCACCTGTTTCTGACTAAAATGGTTTGGGATGGTGTCACCGAGAGACCTGATACCTCTTAGAGCTGGGAAAACAATACATTCTCTTAGAGTCGAGTGTACAGAGAGATGAGATTAACTTTAAATTTCTTTGGAGACCTAACACTTTATCTAGAGTTATGCCCTTGCTGATACAAAACAGTTTGTATCCTGTAAGAAATTATGGTTGTATCATGATTCGAAAGCCATCTGGGGTGGGGGAAAAAAATCAGCCAGTTGTCTGTGGAATATTCTGTTTATTTGGCATCAAAAGCCGAAATATTGCAAGAGGCTTTTTATTCATATAAACATCTGTGTCTGTATCTATTGATAGACCTAAAAGGTCTTATAGATGAAGCATCACTTGGGTTGCAGTTTGGGTGGCAACTAGCAGTTTCTTTGGGGCCAAGAAGATTTCAAGGAAAATAATGGCTGCTCATGTTCTCATGTGGTCTCCCAAACATATTTTTTCCTTTATCAGCTAAGTACATGATCACTGCCAGAAAAAGTGCTGTTTGCTGCCAAGGTAAGTTCAACAAATAGAGCTACTCTGCTCATTCTTCCCTTTGAGATGACACTGGTAGTGAAGTATAAGAAGGTAATATCTATCAATTCTCCAGCCTTAAAATAGTCAATTACCTACTTCCAAGATGAATATATTTTTTTTCCTTTTCAATGGAAAACAACTTGGATTTTGTGATTGTCTCTGCCTGACATGGCACAGATATATATATATATAAAATCCCAGGTCTGTGAATAAGATGTGCTTGTCTTTGTTAACGAGAATGGTCAACTTGACAATACCTAAAACCTGGACAATGTCTGGACATCTCCTTCTCCGGCCAGGCACAGTTTGCAAAATTCTCACCATTAAAATGATTAACTTGGATTTTTAAAGCTTTCTAAAGTTCTCTATAATACCCATGAAGAGTGGTAGAACAATATTTACAAAATAATATATTTCTATGTCTTTAGAGTCATGAAAAATTTTATTCTTATAAAAGCAATGTATGTCCAAGATAATTTTTTTTTTTGTCTTTTTGCCATTTTCTTGGGCCGCTCTCGCGGCATATGGAGGTTCCCAGGCTAGGGGTCGAATCGGAGCTGTAGCCACCAGCCTACGCCAGAGCCACAGCAACGCTGGAGGATCCGAGCCGCGTCTGCAACCTACACCACAGCTCACGGCAACGCTGGATCGTTAACCCACTCACTGAGCAAGGCCAGGGACCGAACCCGCAACCTCATGGTTCCTAGTCGGGTTCGTTAACCACTGCGCTACGACAGGAACTCCCTTTTTTTTTTTTAATTTTTTTAATAGTAAAAAAAGGTGCAAAACAAAAATTATGCTCTTTACCTTTCAGACTCCTCCATCCCACTACCCAGAGGCAGCCATGGTTAACCCAGTTCGTGTTTCCTTGAAGAAATAAAGGTCTCCTCTCTCTCCCCCAACATGAACACTGCACACATAAAAAGGATCATATTTTTATAAGTCAAAACCAATCATACAGGTTGTCTCTACTTACAATTCTATTGAACATTTTTGTAAATTAGACACTACAGAATTCTCGGACTTCTCAATCTCATTCTATCCATTGTAGAATATGTATTTATTCAGTAGAAAAAAGGGAAACTGGAGTTCCTGTCGTGGCTCAGTGGAAAGGAACCTGACTAGTATCCATGAGGATGCAAGTTCGATCCCTGGCCTCGCTCAGTGGGTTAAGGATCCAGGGTTGATGTGAGCTGTGGTGTCGGTCATGGATGCAGCTCAGATCCTGCATTGCTTTGGCTGTGGTGTAGGCCAGCAGCTATAGCTCTAATTCGGCCCTTAGTCTGGGAACCTCCATATGCCTCAGCTGCGGCCCTAAAAAGACAAATTAAATTAAATTAAAAAAAAAAAAACCAAAAAAAGGGAAATCATCTGAAGATATAGCCTTAAAGTGGAGGCATCACATAGCACAACTGTAAGACGTCAAGGGTAAACAGCAGACACAGTTTAGTTCTCAACACGCAATCATCTCATCCTGTTTACAGATACTTTTATCAGTAACTGCAGTATGCTAAAATATTCAGGAGGTGGGTTAATTTATTGCTCTGTTGTTTAGATTTCCAACTGATTTTGAACAAAATGCAACTAAAATTTAGATGACTCATTTGCCGTAACTGGGAACACCTATGCTGATTTATACAGTGGTTCTTCAAAAAGACCCAAATATTTTCAGAATCCTATGATGATGGCAGTTACAGCCATCTTATATTGTGTGTGTGTGTGTGTGTGTGTGTACACAACATCAGTTTAATCAGAAAAAGCATCTTATATGATAAAAGTATCCGTAGATTTTAAGAACCATGGCTTATATTTAATTTGGCAGAATATTACTACCTTATAAATTTCTTAATTTAGTAAGGGTGTTACTTTTACCATAATTCTATATTTCACCCAAATTTGTATTTGTATCATCACCTGAAAAAATAACTTGCTCTTCGGGATTGAACTTTTTCAACTGAATTTAGGCTCTCATTTATAATAATATCCAAACTTGTATCATAAATAAAATAAACTTCCATCTATAAGAGACATGAAAATTTGTGCTAATTTTATAAGTAATTAACTTTTATTTTGAACACTTGTTAATATTGATATAAAACTTTTTTTTATCACTTAACTTTTTTTCAAATTTCTTTTTAGTCTTTTTGCAAACAGCCAAAACATTAACAGCTATCACCTTGGGATGTGCACAAGAAAACCTGGAATCTAAAAGCAAAATTAACTTAGAAAAATACTCACTTGATCTAAATGAAAAGTCGTATTTCTCAGGGGGATGTATACACATAGTTTTGCAAGAGAATGTGAAGTGTCTCTGTCTATCCACAGTCTTGCTCACATATATCCCAACTTTTGAAGTAACCATTCATGCTTCCTTCATGGAGCAATGTCTTCTACTTTTCCTGTGGGACAATGAAAAAAACCTATTTTTCCCTAGTGATATCACTACAGCCTCCACAGAGGATCATAAATGCACTGAAACATTCATCAACCTTTTCAAGAACAGAAGGGCAATCATTAAGTTTACCTTAAATGTGCCCTTTATTTTTTTGAGCTCACTGTTACCCAAAGGGTTTATTGTAAAATATCCAAATAGAACCAGTAGTAAAGTGAATAAATTGTAGTAGATTTACACACACACTTAATAGGAGGTTATGGCATCAGCTGGAAGTATAGACGGTTTCTGGCTTACTGGGTCGAATTAGGATTTTTTGACTACCTGATGGTGCAAAAGTGATATGCTTTCAGTAGCATCCATACCTCAGATTTTGAATTTTGCTCTTTTCTTGAGCTAGTGATATGTAGTTCGAGTCTCTCCCATGACACTGGGCAGCAGTGAGCCTCAGCTCCCAGGTAGCCAAGCAATCATGAGGGTAAACAATGGACTCTCACACAACCATTCTATTTTTTCACTTTCAGTGCAGTGTTCAATAAATTATGACATAGTCAACACTTTATTATAAAATAAGCTTTGTGTGGGATGGTTTTGCCCAACTGTGGGCTAATGTAAGGGTTCTGAGCCTTTTCAAGGTAAGGCTAAGCTATGATAATGTTTGGTAGGTTAGGTGCATTACATGCGTCTTTGAATTGTGATATTTTCAACTTAATAAGTTTATCAAGACATGACCCCATCATAAGTGAAGGAAGCTCTATACAGTGTAAAGGTCTATCTCATCTGTCCTGATTTATTTTATTTCAAGTATTAATACTAACATATTACAAATGAAAATATTTGATAAAAATGCAAATATCCATGGAGTTTCTGCTGTGATGAAGTGGGTTAAGAATCTGACTGCAGTGGCTTGGGCTGCTGTGGTGGTGAGGCTTTGATCCCCAGCCTGGCACAGTGGGTTAAAGGATATAGTGTTGCCGCAGCTGTGGTATGGGTCACCTCTGTGGCTCGGATTCAATCCTCAGCCTAGGAACTTCCATGTGCTGCAGGTGTGGCCATAAAAATAAAAAAAAAAAGCAAATATCCATTTAAGATACTAAGGCAACAGGTGTGACCTAGGACTGTCCTGGGCAAACTAAGAAGCATGGTCACCAGACCTACAGAGGGCATCTGTTAGTTTGCTTTCTGCTATTCCTTTTGTCTGCTTTTAATAATAATGTCTTATTTTTTTCTTCAGGGAACGATACTCTTCCAGTATAAGTCCATGTGGTTTAGTTGGTAGTAACCCTATTCAATGGCTTCTGGGACAGATACATGATTCAGGAGATGGCCCATCAGAGTACTGACTCCCTTGACCACAATGCCCGTGGTTAAGGAATGTGACAAAGGCCAGGCCTTCAGTGCCCACTCCTGCAGGGGGAATGGTTAGCTGGGACTTCCAGGAAAGGAGCACCCCCTTCTTTGGGGTATGAAAACCTAGACTTTCTGGGGGCTCTATTTGTGGATCAGAGGGTAGAACATGCCTAAGAAAAAACCCAAAGCAGAGAAAAGAAGAGGCTGAGATGGAGAAATGAAAGAGGAAGCTCTGATGACTTTAACTGCTGAATCCATCATTTGTTGAAGCCAATTCTTTTGATTATCCCAGTTAAACAAGTCAATACATTCCACTACCACTCCTTTTAATGCTAGTTTGTCTTGCACTTTTATCGTTTGAGGCCAACAGAGGTCCATCTAACATCAACGATTTTGATGTAGTTCATATAAAATAATCAGGCCATTAAGTTGGTATTTATGGCAAATCCACCACCATCCTCTCCTAATAGGAAGGGAAGGCCATGTGCATTTGGGGAGGAATAGACAGAAAAGATGATAACTTCGATTATGTAATAGTACTCTGAGGTATGTGGGGAAGAGTATGTGATAAAACTTCCTCTTTCATGATGATGATTTTTTATCCTGAAAGAATGGCTTGATAATGTAGTACCACTTGTTGAAAGTGAGAATGGGATTTTTTTGAAACATAAATTAGAGAAAAATAACAGCTAAAAGATATCCTCCAGAAGAAATGGAATGTAATCAATAAAAATGGGAAGAAAAGGAGAAACTATTAGTGCTTTTCAGTTAAGATGCACCTAGGTTACCATAGTAGGAAAACTGTTGTGAGTTGGTTTTGTTTTTATTTTGACCTGAGGTACAGAGACAGAAAGCAGCAGATCTGGCTTCTGGAGAATATTCCTTTAGAGAGTGGAAAGAAAATGCACAAGAGAACATCCTTGTGGGTGAAGAGAAACCTTCCCCATTAAAAGACTTATAGAAAGCAAGTTGTAATAGTGAGACTGTATTTTTAAAATCCTATTATTATACTTCTGAATATTTTAAACAAGAAAAATTTGGAAGCAACATCAGTGTTGAATGAAAGAAAACCATTCAATAAATTACAGTATCTTTACAGACCAGAATACGAAATCTCATTTTCCAATGAAACAGCACATGTATACAATAAAAGGTTAAGAGAAAAGAATTAGGTCCAAAATATGCAAGTACCTTGGATACTAATGACAAATATATATCAATATTTTAAGCGTCCCTCTCCTAAAGATGAGATCATGAGTGATTTTTGTTTTCCTGATTTCCGTTTTAATATATTCCAAATTTTTCACAATAATAAAAAACCCAAGTCTCTATAAATTATCTCACAAAGGCTTATTCTCAAAGGTCTCTAAGGAAAAGTACTTGATTATCTTCCTCAGAGCTCATTCCAAATGGCTTATGTTACTTTCAGTCCAACGGCGAGGAGGCAACAGGAAATTCCAGACTATCTTCAAATGCAAGATGAAGTGTCAAAGGGAGATCACACAGAAGATGAAATGGGCCTAAAATTGTTACTCTCTGAGCATCTAGTCCAAGTGCGGTTCAGGACCAGCATCGCTGGGCTCACCGAGGAGGCTGTTAGAAATGCTGGGACTCTGGTCCCGCCTTAAACCTACCAAATTAGAACCTGCGTTTTCACATGATCCCCAGGTGATTTGTGAAACACCAAGAATTACAGTCTGAGGCCACTGACGCAGTGAGAACGCTGGGTTATGGGACTTTTAGTTGGCCTGTTTTACACTGCCCTTGGGGGCAGGCACTGTAAGCCATGGTCATTTCGTTTTTCTATATCCGTCAACGAAGATTTAAAGAAAAAAAGTGTTGGTGATTATTTCTCAGCTCTTTTCTATGTTGAGAGCTATTCCCAATCAAATGTTCATAATTTTGGATTATACAGGTTAGGATGTCACTGGAGAAGAATCTTATTTGTCATTTAAAGTCTTCATTCCAAAGATGTCTTTTCTCTTCGTAATGCTACTACACTAAATTAAAAACTTAAGCAAAACGAAGCAACAAAATGGACTGCAAGATTTGTTTGCTTCTAAGCTACTGTGCTGGCTAGTTCCAGAGGCTGAAATTCCTGCACTGCTATCTTCATGATTTTGTTTGTACAGAAGCATGCCTTTCTTGTTTTTTTGTTTTGTTTTGTTTTTGCCTCAACCTGAACACAAGGTCAGATTATCCTGGCAGTTGGCATAATAGCTAATTATACCCCTGTTTGGCCAAGGATGTGGGTTGAAGAATAAATCAGGGTCTTGATGGTTCAGTTCATGCCACTCCTGGTTATTAGATGTGTGTCACTGAGCAAAATTCTGATCAAAGCCGGTGGCGAGGCAGCGAGGGGTCACGGAGCATGCCCAAGCCTAATTGCTGGGCTGCGTGCTAAAGGAAGTTTGTAATAAAAGGCCATTAACTACTAGCCTTTCCGATCAGTGAAGCAAAAATACAGAGAAATTATGTTTATCAACTGACAATTTCAAGGAAAAGCCTCAATGTAAATGTTTTTTCCCTCTCTCTACTCCTCACCTCAAAAAGAAAAAGAAAACCACAGGATATGCAATCCATCTATCATAAGTTAGACAGTATAGAACTCACAAAATTTACATTTTAGAGGGTAAGGAGAAGGGTATTATTTTCTCTGAATAGTTAAGATTTTCTTCCGTAAAGGATCTTATATGACTCATCTAATTTCTTTTACATATGAATTTCTGCAGGAAAAAAAAAATGTTGCTGTATAAAATGCATTTACTTTAGAAGAAATTAATTCTGTAAGTCAACTCCCACAAACCATTTATAACATGTAAAATGTCTCTAAAACAGCTCTCCCTGGCTCTCTCTCATCAACATTCTTTCCTCTTCTGATACACTTTCTATTTTGAAACCTCCCTCACCTGCAAACTGTTGGGAGGCAAAGGAGATAGAACCTTCGCTTCAGACAGTCTTGTATTAAATGTGAGGTCATTTTCTGTCTTCAGCTGCTGGGCTGCGGATGGAGCAATTCCAGATCTTGCAGCAGCCTATGAAATACTGGCTACCGTTTCGCCCTTAGACATCACTGAATAGTGGTCCAAGTCCTAACTGACTCATGGGCTAACCTTATTAAATAAATTACCCAAATTATAGTTGTTATTTTCCTCTCAATGCTTATTAGTGAATTATAATGGTGTTTGGGCAGTGGATTAAAATTACAGGTCCTCCACCTGAAACAGAAAAATTCAAAAGCACATATATATGACATTTTATTCTCAATTTTAGGGTTTCCTGGCCTGACCTCCAAAGGCTCTGCTATGACCTTCTAAAGGTTCACGAGCTACAGGTAAATGACCTCTCCACTAAAGGAAAGGAGAACCAGGGCTTGGGATCCTGGCACAAGTACCGGCAGACATGCTTTCCTGTTCATAGAGCTCCATTTTCAATGACCTAGTTTTTGAAACTACTATCATTTAAAAACAAATACTTAATTTACCCTGGTTTTTAAAATCTAGCTTAACATGGAGCCCCTATCCCCAGAGCAACATGCATCTTGGACACAGATACAATTACTAGCACCTAACGAAGCTGCCAATTTTGTTTTGACTGCAAACTTCATGTGATGTCACGGAGATGACTTATTATAGGGCATTTAACCAATGACAGCCATGTCCAAAAAGATAAGCACTGTTCAGTAGTGAAAGTAGTTTGATACAAATACATACACACACACTCTGTTGTAGAGCTGAAAATGCTTCTTAATTCCTTTCTGCATTTGTGTGTGTGTGTGTGTGTGTGTGTGTGTTATTAGTTTGAGGTACTTATGTGGCAATACCTACTGGTGGATGCACTGAAAGGTTATTTTCAAATTCAGAAAGAAGCTTGCATTCCTATCATGTGAGACTCTGCTGAAGGTAAGGCGCTTTCTAATGGATATATTGACTGGGTATTACTAAACTCACATATAAAAGGCACAGTAATTACATATAAAATGTAATTGCTTCAAAATAAGGGATGAATCAAACTAACCTTGCTGGTACTCCTCCTGCCCAGCCTTCAACTTTCTCTACGTTACTTCTTAGGACCACGCCTGTGGCATATGGAAATTCCTAGGCTAGAGGTCAAATCAGAGCTGCAACTGCTGGCCTATGCCATGGCCACAGCGACGCCAGATCTGAGCTGTCTGTGACCTACACCACAGCTCATGAAATGCTGGATCCTTAACCCACTGAGTGAAGTCAGGAATTGAACCTGCATCCTCCTGGATACTAGTCGGGTTCTTAACCTGCTGAGCCACCATGGGAACTCCCTTTCTACTCTTCTTTCCCAGTCTCAAATTTGAGAGAAAAAAAAGCATGAAAAAAAAAAGAAATAAGAAAATGATCTTATCTTTGGTCTTTGTCAAGTGTTTTACTCATCTCTATTAAGAATGTTATGTATATTTAAAATCTGTATAAACGAATGAGTCTCTTACTTTGATCCAGAAGGAATTTCCAGTGACTGTTTATAGAAGAAAGTAACAATATATTTTACAATTTAAGAGAAGACTTATCATGGATGCTTGTTAGACAATAATTTAAAAACCATTTTAAACATAACAACAAGAAGAATAACCCTTAGAGAGCTCTTCCTAAGAGCCACACACTCTTTTACTTTGTGTCTAGAGTACAACATGAAAAACTGTAACACAGACCAAAGATGGCACATTAGGATAGAAAGAGAGATTTGGGGGGTGAGAAGACCAGATCTGGCAGGGCTTTGTGAATCATGTCAAAGATGCAGAACTCCATCTGGAAAACTCTGCAAGTATTTTTAGCAGGGATGTGACTGGACAATGCAGGAGAAAAGAGCCACATACAAGGAAATGCGAAGCGACGCAGGTGCAAGGGCCATGGTTTGATGGTTTGAACTAAGACTGCAAACACAAAACAGAGCGATACACTGTGTGACTGCAGATTAGATGTGTATGTGGTTTTTTTTTTTTAAGTGGAATTTTTAAAAGGTGAAAAAGAAACACCTTAGAGAGAAGTAAGCACTGCCTCCTGATGAAGTTCATGTTTTTCCATTTATTTAGAAATGGTGCCTGACTACAAGAGTCTGTAACTCTGTTCAACATGAAAGGATATAAAACATAAGACTGATTTTAACAAATTAAAAATGGAAACCATTTTGGAAAAAAAAAGGAAAAAAATTGTCTAGGAACATAAAGCTTGAGACCGTATTTCCAACTGAAAACTACACTTAAGTTCAAATTGTCCAAAGGAAAAAAAATATATACTAATGGAGCAAGTTTTCCAAAAAGTAACTACTCATTATGGTTATTCTGTGAAGCAGTGAGAAAATTTCTCTTTGAAATATTTTCACTATTGTGTTTAGATCTGGCTGCAAACCTCATTCTGCTCTTCTTCTGTAATAATATCAAATAGCATTTAGCCCCGCGTGCATGGGTGCCATGCGTGTGCAGGCTAGAGAACAAGGTTGGCTTAGATGATTTTCTCCTGTGACTAAGATAAGCAGCCCTAAGAAGGTTAACCCATCGTAATCCTCTTCTCTGTTTCTAACCAGGAGCTGAGAAGAGCTTTGGGAATGGCCATCCAACTCCACTTCTCTGAGCAACTGAGCAACTTCTCCTGCTCACAGCTGCTTGCTACAGGGCCCGCAAGACAGCAGATGGCCAAGAAAAAAAAAAAAAAAAAAAAGGGTTGAGGTGAACTGAAAATGTATGAAAATACTTGAGGAAAATAATCCAATCCTTACAAATATTTACATTGCTTTGGCCTCAGGAATTGCAGGCTCTCTTCACAATAACTCAAGTTTTCCTATGATAGCTCAAACTCTGGTGTAACTGAAGTAAGTTTGCATTTTGCCTCTGCTGGCTACAAGCTGTGTGACCTCAGGCAAGTTCCTTAAACTGGTTAAATTCCACTTCCTCATCTATGAAACCTGAAAAATAGTATTAACTACCTCACAGAGTTACTGTTGGGATCAAATGCAAGCTGTTTAACTTAGCACTTCTCATTCAAGAAACAATCAATAGACACAACTTCAGTTATGGCTAATTGGAGGTTTGAGAGGTTTGATAAGTAAATGCTCAGGTCTATCACTGAGTCATCGTTGCTAGAGTGGACGAGCCATTTAAGAATGGAGACCAAAAATATTACAAAAATGCAAAATGTGAAAGATTATAATGAAATAAATCTCCATATAGAAGCAGACTCACTTTTTTATCTGTATAAGCATCAGAGGAGACAGAATAGGGAGTGAACTGATTCCCATATGATGGTGCCTCTTCTCTCTGACATTAAGAGGAAAGTTATCTTCTGAGACTAGTACGGAATTAGGCTCTAGAAGACTGGTGAAGACTCTTTAGGAAATATTTATGCTTTTAAAATTTCCTAATGGAGTATTTTTTCCCCCCTTATTCATAGGTTTCTCTTAGAAGGCAGAAGACTGAAGCTGTTGAAATGAAATGTAATGAGTTGACTTAATCTCTGAAAAGACTCTACCAAGGGTGCAAACTCGGAATGAATGTTCGGGTCAGGAGCACATGACCACTTTCAGGATTCTGTGTTGGGGTTTTTGGGCCCCCTGGGAGCAGCCTGTGACCCTGACTGAAGCAGTCTTGCAGCGGGGAGCACGACACAGTGTCTCCCAAAGATGAACAGAGTAAAAGTGCACAACTGCACAATTCCAGTAATGAACAAAGCACCAGTAAATCATTCAATGTTACTCCTAAATTTAAACCTGAATTTAAGTGTGATATGATGGGAATTATGCAACTTTTGTATAATTTACAAACACCATCCCACCCTCTAGTTTGGAAATAATTATTTGAAATGATGAAGTTGGTCAGAGACCATGTTCGCAAATGGACACACACTCAGTACTTTAAGTGCACACCTACATGGACTTGCCAGCAACCTGCTTTTTTTGGGAAACAAGACAAAAATGAAAAGGAACAGAATTTCTCTCCATATTCAATTCAAATCATTGACAGGAGGCTAAAATGGTTCATATTTTTCTGAAAACCACCAAAGTTTATCAGATTAAATTCTAGATACTCAGTTAAATTTGAATTTCAGATAAATAAAATAAGTATTTTAGTGTAAGAATGACCCATATATTTCATGGGACATACTTATACTAAAATACATGTTTGTTTTTTTAATCATAAATTCATATTCAAATGGGCATCCTATATCTTTATTTGCTAAATATGGTTATCCTAAAATCACCATTGCTCAGAGACAGAGTTTCATGAATACAGAACCAAAGCACCAGTACTAATACCTAACTGAATATTCTTCCGAAAGAAAAGTGCAACAGTTCGATCATCTCACTAATACAGGAAGCATCACAGTGATTTTCCATTCAAGAGATCCCACTCTGAGTAAAACACTGAATCAGAAAATTTTGAATTCCTAGTTTATTTCTGAAATTATTGCCAGTATCTATCTATCTATCGATACATCTCTCTATCTCTAACCTAAGACACCTGAGGAAATAGATTCTATCAAAGAGAGAATCACAGCATGCACAGCAGCAAACAGGATTATCTATTCAGATATTACATTGCGTTACAACTCAAGTCACCGTGATTAATTATGAGGAAGATTAGTTCTTTCTGTTTACCTGCCTTTCCACATGGTATATACTTGTTTTAAAGGGAGATTGATCTAGGAGTTTGTGTTTTTCTTTCTCTGCCTTGCCTCTCCTCATCAATACACACACACACATATACACACACACACACACACACAGTCACAGAGCTGGGAAACTTTGACTTGTTGGAAGATAGTGAGATGGATAGATAGATAGATAAATACACACATAGACAATAGGTTTGAAAGACTATGGCCTCAAGAGGTTGCAAATGCAGGGAATCCTATTTACAATCAGAGTCCTCATGGCTTGTCTGTGTCTTCTCTGCTCGCACCATGTGATGACAAGCGAAGTTTGTTTTTCTGCACTCTTTATTCTCATCATTCACGTCCTCTTTCTTTCCATCTGATGGAAATTATATTCCTTCTCTTAACACCTACCTCCCCTAAACCAAAGCATTCACCTTCCTCCCCAACTCAACACAAGCTCTCAGAAAAGGACACAAAACAGCACCTTCGCTCAAAGGTGTGAGTCGTTGACAAAGCTTAAAATGACCACTGATGTTCATACGTTCCCCCAACAGGCCTAACGAGAGAAAGGGACTAATTCAGAGAGAAGGCTTCTGGTAGAGGTGGAGGGGCGGGAAGGATGATGAGAAGGAAAAGTCTTCTAAGACTCTAGTCTCTCTCCTTACAACACCGATTCAGACCAAAGAGATGTCTGAGTAAAGACTTATGTCTAGATGCTTCTATTTTTGACCTGATTTATTGCTAATTACCATGGCAGAGGAATGAAGTGCCTGGTGACCAGGAAGTTACTTCTGATCCTCAACCTCCACATGCACCTGATGATGACAGAAGGTACCAGAGGGGCTTGAGACAGCCAGGCGCCCATGCATGCAGGGCATGCTGGGATGCACACAATTACTATGAGGGCCACAGAACTGGAAAAAAAAGAAACCTTTGATTTACAAAGGAGGAAATCTAGATTCAGAAACAATAAGTGACTTGTCTGAAGTCATACAACTAGTTAATGAAAGAAACACAAATAACATACAGATGTCCTCATTTTCACGTTTAGGTCTCGTTTTAAAGACTATCTCACACCTAACCTAAAAGTTTATTAAAAAGTACAGCTTCTTAAAAAATGACTTCTAAGAGAGTAAGGATAAGTAAAACTAAAAAAATATTTTTCGAGGAAATGAAATCCTTTTGAAGAATATTTTAAGTTGGTCAGAAATATAACTACTTTAACTGCTGCATTTAATTACAGATAATTTTACAATTGAAAGTTATCTTTGCTCTGAATAAATAATGACCAAACTTTGCTAATATAGATTAGGGCCCAGGCAATTGGACCTGTGTTTAAAGTAATGTCCAGATTTGTCATTAATTAAGCTGACATTATTACAAACACTTTTTTCTTTAATTTACTAATGATTAAGTACGGCATGTCGCTCAGAGCTCAGGAATGAAGAGCAGGTATGCTGCCTTATGATTACAGACCACAACTAGGAGCTAGCACGTGTGAGCCTAATTAGAAAATTTTGTAAAACACTTTGAAGATGAAAAGAGCTGTAAAATCCCAAAGAATATTGATATTTCCAGGCTCCATCCCAGTTCTGTCATCAACTTGCTGTGTGGTCTTAAGAAAAAAAAAAAAAGAAAAAAAAGCAATCACTAGTCACTGACTTTGAACACAAGGATGCAAAGAAAAGGATCTATTTTGCTTCAGTTGGCTTGTTTTTCATTTTTTATTTTCAAGATGAATTGAATAAGAACACCAAATAGAGGTGGAACAAGTTTGGTGCCTTAAAAAAATGTATGGTAGTTGGTTTCTTATTACATAATCATCTCTTTCTGAAAAATTCCGGTTAAGTTTCACCACAGTAGGAGAAATAATGTGTTGAAAACACACCTGAAAGTCAATTTCCAAAGCACTCGTGTGGCCTTTATTGTAATCCACAAGTGCTTGTTGGCATCTGGTTTAAGGGCACTTGAGGTTTTAATGTTTGAACAAAGACAGTGTGCTGATTACTACTGGTTTTAGTCAAAAGGTAAAATAGGGAGTTTCTCGGTGGTCTGGCTGTTACAGGATTTGGCTTTGTCATTGCTGCGGCTTGGGTCACTGCTATGGCTTGGGTTTGATCCCTGACCCAGGAACTTCTGTATGCTTACTCAAGGGAAAAAAAGGTAAAATTAAAAGGTTTTAAAAATGAGAATTGTTTCAGAGAAAGATGTTTTTTATTCTTAGACTTCCCAGTGACTGAAAAGAATTTAAATTCCTTAATATTGTTTAGACATCTCAAACATGTGAAGGGATTTTTGGTATTTTCTTTCTTTCTTTCTTTCTTCTTCTTCTTTTTTTTTTTTTTTGTCTTTTGTCCTTTTAGGGCCATACCCATGGCATATGGAGGTTCCCAGGCTAGGGATCTAATTGGAGCTGTAGCTGCCAGTCTACATCAGAGCCACAGCAATGCCAGATCTGAGCCGCATCTGCGACCTACACCACAGCTCACAGCAACGCCGGATTACCCTGACCCACTGAGAGAGGCCAGAGATCAAACCGTCAACCTCATGGTTTCCAGTCGGATTCGTTTCCACTGTGCCACGATGGGAACTCCTGATATTTTCTTAAATTACTTTTTTCTTATATTACTTGACTTTTTCTAATCCCCTAAGTTAGAGGGTCCGATATCCATATACAACAGAGAAAACTCACCTGCAACTCTTTTGTAGGTGACTTCCATTTTTTCAAGGAGACAATTCAGAAATCGATGTCAAGGGAACAAGTTACATAGATGCTTCTTTGGGAAATCAATGTCTCAAAGGTCATATCCTGTTGGTGGCAGGTCAACAGCATCAATGTATCAGCATCGTAACTCCTCAGCAAGTTGCAACACACACTCCAGACATTTATCCTCCAGGGCTAAAAACCTTCTTTAAAACTACAAGTGAAGAGCAATATTTCAGAGACAAGCATACTCCTGGGTTACAGTGAACCTAACACAGGAATTAAGAGATATGCAGTTTACAGGCTGCTCAGAAAGCAATTTTGCTTTCAGACCTGGTGTTCTTGAACACGCTGACTAGAAGAATCTCGGTGCACAAGTTGTAATCTTTCCAAGAGCAGTAGGTTCATATCAAAGACTCTTCAGTGAAGCAGGGAATTGTGGCAGTACTTCAAGGAGTGGGACTACAATTAGCTCTTACCTACAGATTGAAGCAATGCCCTGCGTGGTTGCTGCAGGCTTTGCTTGTGCTTCAGAGGTGACTGAATCTAAAGCACAGAACATGCAGAGATTATTACCTGCCAGGCTGCAAAGAGTGTGGGCAGAGAGAATTATGGAGTTGATGATAATAGGTATATGTGGCAATGGTTTTGGAAATATTTTATACAATATGATAAACCAAGGACTTTGCTCTCTATTAACAGAAATAAGGTCAGGACACCATCCTGGTGTTATTTTGGTGTGTGTGGTATTTTTGTGGTGTGTGCATGGGAGAGAGAGTCAGAGAGGCATGGTTCCGGCCACAAGGTGACTTTGTTATGAGTGGGTAGGAGGATGTCAATAAACATGACCCACTAGAGAATTCTCTTAGAGACTTTCCTTAGTACAAAGTGGTAACAGTGGCAGAAGATTTGGAGAGGGGTGGGGCAGGGGGGATTACAGAGCAATAAGATTCAGAACTTAAGCTGAGGATACTATTATCTAATACGAAATCTATTCCCACAGCTCTTAACTTCTTGGGGACAGGTGATAACAACAACAATGACAAAAATAGCATTGTTCTTCCACGAAGAGATTCCAATTTGATAAAGAGAGCTTTCCCAAACTCAGGCTAGGGACCGAACCTATTCTGAAAGGGACTAAACCTATTCGGAAAGCAAATCTGACTGCATATGATCAACTCACATTACTTTCTTGCTTGGTAAGAAATTAAAAATGCGAGCTGTTAGATATAAACAACTCTGTAACGTCACTTTTTCTATCTTCCATCGTATAGTTTTCAAGCCCCCAAACATCATCCAGTTCATTGCATGTGTCTCTTATTCCCTTTTCTTCCGATGCCTGGTCAGGAGTGAAAGGCAAATACGATGTAAAAGTTCTGAGGGCAGTCCATCCTGGTGACCAGTGGTTTTTGGTCATCCTTCTGTGTCCAAGCTTCTGTTTCTGGTCTTACAATTAGGAATTCCAGGTAAGGACATTCTCTACGTGAAAACATATGGATTTGCACATGTAGTTGAGAGCAAGTCGCTCGATGTAGTCATCTTGCTAGCATGTTTAGGAAAGTGGAAACAAAAATAAATACTATCTCAAAGAAGAAAAGAAAATGTAACCAAAAAGCCATCTTGCATTCTGAATGCTGTGTAGAGATAGTACATGTCTTCTGAACCAAAAATTCGGTGGCATGGACAGTCAGAATAGATCAAATGACTTAGAGACAACATGTTTTGAAAATCTTTTAAATTTGGAATCTGGGGTCACTGAATATTTAAAAAAGGGGAGCATTTTCTAGTGTCCTATTGAGTTTCTTTTTGCTGCAAACTTATGGGCTAATTTTACAAAAAACATTGAATGCCAAAGCTGGGAAAACTATTTCTTTTTCACTGTCATCTGGCTGCTTTTTGCAGTTCAACAACTGGCTGAAGCACCTGTCTTCATAGGGAACTCACTCTGCCTCCTACCACAAATTCATCACGAGACTGTCCATTCCCTTGGAAGGGTATTCTGACCCTAGCTGTGTCCATTGGGATTGGGCTTGGCTTCACAGTAACAGAAACCCAGCAATAGTGGGTTAAATTATATCAAAGCTTATTTATCTCTCACTCAAAAAAAAGGCCAGAAGAGGTAATGGTGAAAATACTTGCAGAGGAGTAAGCATTCTATAAGATAGCACTTAAAACACTTAAAAAAATAAAAAGAAGAAAAACAACCCATTTGAAGGTATCAGAAGGAGACCAAAGGCAGGCAGAAACTGGAAGGGATTCAGTCCTTAAAAGAGGGAAACCACATAGTGACAGCATCATGTTTACAGAATTTTTTCCATGAAGGTGCTCTCCAGTCCCTAAGCTGTAGAATCTAAAACTCAACCAGAAAGTGCAGTTGATTTGAGATGTTTAGAGGACAGAGCTCAGGACATTCATAATATCTGGAAATGAAGGGAGAGAGTCTTAGATAGAAGGAAACACAGAGGAGAGAAACTCCAAAATCTGCATTTAAATACTCAACAAATTTTTGGCTGGCACTCTACATTTGTAAGGGGAGTACAATGAGACCAATAGAGCACCAGTGGAAGGTTAAAAGAGCTAAGTAAAAATTTCAGCTCTTGCCCACATAGGGAAGATTGAGTTTAGAATTTAAGCCCTGCCAAGTTAGAATAGCTTGGTAACATCTCAAGAATTCATTGGAAGTCCAGAAGGGCTATGCCTAGGAATAAAGACTGTCTCTGTGCTAAGGGATTCATGTTGGAAGATGAGAGAAACCAATAGAGCTGCAACGGCAAAGTAAAATCACCCCTTCAAAAGTCCATAATGATAAAGCAGAAATTTAATTGCCTGGTACATCAAAAATCAACACGCTTCTGAGGAATGTACAGTCTCTACAATTTAGAATTCTTAAAAAGTATAATCTACTATTTCCAAAATAAATTAAAATGATCAGGCATTTAAACAAACAGGAAAATACAAACAGAAAAAAAATCAGACTAAAAAGAAATAGACTCAAGACTGAGATGTTGGTTTTAGCATATAGGACTTAACAAGGAATTAAAGGAAAAATGGTGATAATGAATGAACAGATGGGGATTCCCACAGAAATAAACAGTGTGAAAAAGAATAGGGAGTTCCCGTCATGGCGCAGTGGTTAACGAATCCGACTAGGAACCATGAGGTTGCAGGTTCGCTCCCTGGCCTTGCTCAGTGGGTTAAGGATCCGGCATTGCCGTGAGCTGTGGTGTAGGTTGCAGACACGGCTCGGATCCCGCGTTGCACGGTGGCTACAGCTCCGATTGGACCCCTAGACTGGGAATCTCCATATGCCACGGGAGCGGCCCAAGAAATAGCAAAAAGACCAAAAAAAAAAAAAAAAAAAAAAAAAAAAAAAGAATAGGAGTTCCTGTTATGGCTCAGTGGAAATGAATCTGACTAGCATCCATGAGGATGCAGGTTCAATCCCTGGCCTTGCTCAGTGGGTTAAGAATCTGGTGTTGCTGTGAGCTGTGATATAGGCTGCAGACACAGCTTGGATCCCACATTGCTGTGGTTGTGGTGTAGGCCAGCACCTTCAGCTCCGATTCAACCCCTAGCCTGGGAACCTCCATATGCCATGGGCGCGGCCCCAAAAAAACAAAAAATAAAAACAAAAAAGGATAAAGTGAAAGTTCTAAAAGTGAAAGAGTACAGAATTTGGAAGGAAAAATTCATGGGCCCTAGGGAATTAATACAATCATCTCTACATTTGCTTCCATAGTCAAGATTCTAGGACTAAATGCGAACTGTGGCTTAGAAAGCTATGGTCACTCTATTGCTGAAATGCTTTAGTTTTCTAATGCTAGCCAAACTGACTATTTATTTATTAGGTCTAGATGGTTTGATACAACTTTCCTCACTAGACAAGTTTCTGAACAATCATATATAATATAAAATTGTATATTAACTTATGCATTAAAAAGCCCTTTGTTGACACTTCGTAACATTAGAACGTGACTACTTTGCTTGTCAGTAAACATCAAATTTTGCAAAATTTTGTCATCATACTCACAAGGAAATTTAAGGATATCTTCATATTTAGTAGTTCAGTATATTCATAAATAGAGTGTGAAATCAACCTATATTGAAGTTTTTATGTTTTGACAGGGCAATTAAAACTTTAGCACAAGCTGAATTTAAGAATGAGAATTTGCACATTTGAGTCAAATATTTAAAATCAGGCAGGATAGACATGGTGGTCAAAGGGAGGAGTTTTGTAAGCATTTACAGTAGGGAAATTAAAACCATTTTTGGTTTGGAAGTTTACACGTCATGTTTGTAAGCAGAAGTAGTATGGCCTTGCTTTTTTTCAGAGATGTACAAACTGAAATCTAATCATTAAGCAGCAGAGTACTCCTCAGTTTTGAAAATGTTATAGATGTAACTCTTTGCTTGTGGATATTGGTCATAGAGCAGGATCAAAAAAATAGAAGAAAACAGGTTGAGGCCTTAATCATAGCACCAATTATGCACTGAAATTAAAAAACCAGGATAACCATCACGTCGTTTAAACTAGAAATGAAACACTGCACTCCAAAGGATGATTGGAGGGGGTGTAAAAATCAAATAAATTAATATTTTCATCGTCTCTAAAAACAGGGGAATTAATAACAAGAGTCCAGATATTCTGACACTTTTAATTTTAATTCCAGTTTTGTTAATAACTAACTACATGACCCTGAGCAAGAACCTTAAGGTTTTTGCCCTTTTTTCTTTTCACCTACAAAAAGAGGCAAGCAGATTCATTAGATTATTTCATGGTTCTTTCAAGGTTCTATGGTTCCATGAATTTTCACTCCAAATAATACGTTTTCAAGGTTGTATTCTGGGTAAAGTTTAGGGCACACTTTCTTTTTGATGTATCTAAAAAAAAATGCAGTCAAGGAAGTTTCTAGTCACCATTCAAAGCAAAGAGGGCAGACTGGGTTCATTTTCCCCTCATGTTGCTTGCTGCCTGTAAACTCACAAAGCCTGAAGTGACTTCGCACAAATAAGAGAGTAGGTACTTAAAGTGAAGGCTCAAGATCCTTAGGCCACACAGAATTCAGGAGGTTAAGTTGATGCAAAAGAGTTCTGACTTGCATGCCGTTTTGCAGGGGGTGGGCCTGTGCCCAGGGCATGCAGAATTTCCCAGGCTAGGAATCAAACCTGCACCACAGCTGCAGTCCACGCCTCTGCAGCGACAACGCCAGATCTTTAACCCAGTGAGTCACCAGGGGATTCCCTCACCCTTTACTTTTAGGCTTCTCTTTCCTCTGTTTCTTTGCGGGAAAACCTTCAATCAGAAGCACAGGTAAAACTGACACCTAGGAGGTTTTAAAGGATGAAATTTTGAGTAAGTGATGATATGACATGTTTTATGAAATGCTGAGTCCCAACTACACAAGTAGGTTCTAACTCCAGCTATTACAGACACTGCAACCTTGGACTTTATTTACTTATCTATAAAACGAGGGACATGAATTAAATCTTTAGGTGTTTTCAACATTACAAAAGCTTTGCAGTTGTCAGTTTGGCAAATGTTTCTCTGTCATCATTTGAAGTTACAAAATCTGATCCAACTATCTAGTATTTTGTGAGCACCAAATAAAAGCATTCAATCATAAAGGCAACCAAAGTAAGAAAGAC